>NC_140768.1:45014106-46357757 GCF_044657685.1 Stegodyphus dumicola
TTCAACAGAAATGATTCCATCATAGATGATTTTGCGAATGATGATTTAGATTAAATACCAGATTATGTAATAATTTTATTTACAAAGACGTTTATTTTAATGTATCTAGAGATAACTCATACTATAATTTATAGGATAAATTAATTAAAACATAGGCTTTATTTTCCTCTCAATTACACCTCAGTTCATAAGTGAGGTGAGAGCGTAAGTTCTTGAATTAAAAATATATCATGTTAGCAGAATACTGTCTATGTGTATTTTAAAATACATTATTACAATAGAAATTTTCATTGCCAAAACTTATTGAAAAATTCCGGACCTCAATTATTCCTAATGGCATAAATACAGAAGTAATTAAAAAATAATAAAATAAGCAATAAGTGCTAAAACTGTTACGATGCTCTTTAGTCATAAAAAGATAAATAAGACATTATCGTGTTATTAAAAATGAGATAATGACGTTTTGTGCTTTTAAAAGTTATTCTCATCTTGCGTAAGAAAGTTAATTCCTATTAGCATGTAAGTACGTGATAGGGAAGTTATTTATGCCAGTATACCATTAACCTTATAACAGTGATTCGAAATTATATGTTACAGATACATTTATTAGAAGGTAGAAAATGCATATGTTTCAGAAATGGTATGCATAGTTAATGCAATTTATTTTCAGCCTGATTCCTAAAACTCATTTGGCAAAGATCTGCAAACAAGTCATTCGCTTTCAACAGAAATGACGTCATCAACAAATAATTTGTGCAATTTATGTATACCAAATTGCATACCAGAACGTGCAATGGTTTGTTGAAAAAAAAACTAACCTTCGGCTCAAAACCTCTTTCCTCTCGCCATTAATCTAGGTGAGCTACCAACTCCAAATGACCTCTTAATGATACTTCACTGACCCAATCGGTGTTGTAGGGCAAGGCAAAGGTACATAACACATTAGTGCATGCAAATCAGCCTTTGGCAGTGGGAGCAGGTGCGACTGGACGAAGACAGCGATCGTCCCGGTTCCTGGAAAATCATCGATTTTCGAAGGACGAATCAATCTGAGATGCATGTATTTAAACCGAGGGTCCTGAAACCAGTTGGTTTGGTATGTTGGGACATTTCCTACGGCGACCACACGAATGAGACACATATAAAGAGGGAGAGAGCGAGAGAAGCACATCCGGCCAGTCTGGTAATGATGGGGCATAATTATCCCAACCCCTTCCAAACAGATAAGAAACTCCGTCCGAATTCCTAACAGTCCCCTTGCCTCTCTCTCACTCTCAGTGTGTGTCTCAGTGATGAGGTTTAGAGATTGTGCTGCAGATAGTTAGTGTGTGCATAGGTTTGGAACGCCCGATGAGTTCGCGTGGTATTGATTACATTTAGAAGAAATTGAAATTGGGTTTTCTGTTGGCATGACGATGGCTCTGTCGGTGACATTGTTGGAGATTTAGTTTTCCTGATTCTGTGTGTGTTTTGTACTCCATTCTTAGTGTGTTATATATTAATGTGATTTGGCAAGTTTAATGAATAGCCCGTCTACTTTTTGACTGAATCTATTTCTTACTTATCCAGTTTTCAGTTTGTTCATATATTATATCTTTACAATTTAATGTCATTTTCATGGCACAGTAAAGAATTAAGGCATAGTATGGGGTAGGTTATATACTTTCTGATAATGCGATTATTCATTTATATATGTAATGTATTTCTTAACTTGAAACTGTTTATTTTATTTTGAACGATTTTTTTACTACTGTAAAACGTATTTCAATATCTCATTTGAGTCATTTCCTTCTGGTTCCCCCCCCCCCATGTTAACTGAGGATAACGCGACACGTGCAGCGATTTGAAGAAAACTGGAAAATGATCGAAATTACGAAGTAAAGCTTTTTACAAATGTAGCAAACAAAGAATTCAGTTCTTAATATTAAATTTGTTATACATTCTTACTAGGGGAAATGCCCCAAATGCTACACAAAGTGATACTAAACAAATACAGTAAAATCCTATATAAAGTGATACTAACAATACTATTCAAAGTGAATTTATAACTACTGATTATTTAATTTTCATGTTAAACGTACAACAAGTAAAACTGATAAACAATAATAATTTTAATAAAGTCAAAGTTTCGATAATTATGAACTGAAAATTATTCGGAAATTTCGAAAGCTGCATGGTACACAATTTACTTGCAAGATTTTTGATTAGAAAATATTTTCAAGCAAAAGCTTTCATCTAGTATTATTTTTAATTAAAAATAAATATTTATTTAAAATACATATTTAAGTTATTAAAAGAATAGAAATATCACGAGGCACCTAATTGCATTGCATCCCTTTATTCTTCGTTTATCTTAAAATTCTCTGTATTTTTAATTTTGCTATTTATAAATCCAAGGAGGCAATTTTTAATCTAATTTAATGCAAAACATACCTTCCTTTTGTTTTTCTTATTTATACTGAAAGCTCATTTTGACAATAATTCTGATTTACTTGAAAATATCACTAATTTCATTATTTAGGCAATTACGTGTGACATAAGCCAAGTAAATACGTGCATAATTATCACTTAATTATAATTTATTTGCACCATGACATTTATTTCTATACAGTGCATAAGCACAACTTAAAGTTTATTCGGATTATGACGCATTACAGTTAATTAAATCAGGAATGCCGAAAATATTGCTTTTGAATACTGGTAAATATTGATGATTGAGAGTACTGAAGAGTTCTTATAATTGCTCAAAAATGATATGTGTATTCGTTGCAGCATTCTTCGAATTCGCATTAAAAGTATTTAATTGCTGAAATTCGATCTGTTTTAAGTTGACATGATAAAGACTTAAAATTATTATTTGCTGCCAGACTATTAACTCGTTACTAACATTTCCATTTTGGAGTAGCTTTAACCCTTTGTCATTCCTAAAAAGAATAGTAACATCAATCATTATTATTCTTTTACGAACATTGTCTTAGAGCTGCAGTAATGGAAAATGGCGCTGCTTTCCTACTTGTTATTTTTTTAAATAGCATTTATTTTTGATAACGTTATAAATTCATGACAGGAAATTCAAAATATTCTTTAAGCATTAACTTTTGAAATTTATGCATTAACTTTCAAAGATAAATTTTTAAGGAGTAACTTTTGAAGATTTCTTTAAGCATTAACTTTGGTTTAATTCTTTAAACATTAACTTTTTAACTATTTATAGGCATTAAGTTTTGAAAAACGTTAAGTTTTACATCTTTGAGCATAATATCTCTCCATATTTCTCTACTTGTGAACCATCTATATAATTAATTCTATTAGAAGACAGATTGCTGCTGAAATCATCTTTTGAACTTCCAAACATCGAAAAGTTTTTGAACATTTCAAAATTTTAGTTCTCTTTAATCAGTTATTCAGATGTATTTTTTTCTGAATTACAGTCATTAGTTAATAGCCGGAACCTTTATTAAAATTATTTTATTATTTAAAAGGAAACCTTCCATAAATGCGTTGGTGCCATAACGCTGGGGCATCTCCAACCAAGTACGATTCTCATTTACTTTTTTAATTAGCGTAGAGACTAAAACTATTTGCACGGTAGTGTTCCAGCGCCATTATGAAGGCAATCGCAGTATTACATGATAATTCTAGTACCTTTTTGGAAGAGCGGCGTTATCAATGGCCGCATGAGTTGATTAAGTCACATAATAAGGTATATTCTCCCTCCTTTCGGAATGCCTTCGTGGTGTAACGGTTAACATACTCGGTGCGTTTTCGAGAAGTCCAGGTTCGAGTTCCGGCGAGCGCATTGCTCATTTTTTACTTCTCCAACATCAAAAGAATCTAATAACTCTACAACATTAAATATATGTATCATATTGGCTGGCGTTTTTAACTTAAATTTATATTTTGTAGATTATTCCTGAGAAAATGTTTTTTTCATGTGATCTCAAATTTTTCTCATTTTGACAATTTTTCACTTCTTAAAAGTATATTAAAAATGAAATTTATAGCAGAATCAGATGCTGAAAGAAAATACGGCATTTTTATTAAATTTAACTCCTTCGACCTAACTTGCAAGTAATAGATTCTATGTAAAAGATTTTTTTCCTTTAAATTTTCATCAGAATGAGTTAACAGCTTAATAAGTTTCGAAACTTTGACAGAGATTTAAAGGTAATGTGATACTTCCCTGCGTTAGAGTTTCTTTCAACTCCAGTTCGTTTAGTAATTTTTTTATATGCATCGATTCAAAGGTGAAAATTGCGCTCTTTGATAACATTCAGTCATGTTAACTCTTCTAACATAGCACGCTAAAAAACAAAGAAGGAGGCATTCAGCACTTTTTTTTTTTTTTTTTTGAATTCATAAATCCTTTTCTCTATCCACAGTACCGTAATAAATGTAGCGAAAAGAATAACTAATTGCAAATCTTAAAAAAAAAAGCTGAACTCTATCCGTTTCCGTAAAAAAATATGTAAATTTCAATTCTTTGAAGGAAAATTTGCCATTGATCAATTCTTTTATAACTGTTTTATTTTAATCTTTATTTCGTATTTCTTATCTTCCTTTCCCTCCAGTTTTTTAAGTCACGAAGTCGAATCTAGAAGGACTTTAATACTTTTCTTTTCTATTTTATCGATGAGACTTTAAAAATCAAATTATCAAATTACGTGCCTTTTTTAAGAGTTGAGAGTTTTGTGTGTAATAAATTTCATCTCTCTTAATTGACCGCATTTTATTTTCTTAATTTATTCCCTTATTTTGGTAAACAATTTTACAAAAGAGGATAATTTATTTAGTTTTTCTTTTTCTTTTCTTTTTTTATTGATGAAAACGTTTCTTATTAAACATCGGATGTGACGTTTTTATTACCTTCTTAAATGCCGTTGTCACTTTTTAAATTGTTGCCACAAAATATTATCGCCCTGTATTACTTTAAAAAAAATTAAACAATGAAGAATCTGCATGAATGTATGTACGTTAAGAGTTTTATTTTAATTTTGGAGTGTAATAGAATCAAACGTTTCTTTTAATTTGTAGGGTATTTATTTAAACTAATCAGTTATTTTCTGTTCAAAAATCTATTCTGTTACTTCCTCTTTCCGTTTTCCTGCCGGAATTCAAATTTTAGCTCGTGCATATTTAAATGAAGTAGAAAGATAGTATTTAATGGGAGGTTTTAGATTGTTGAATCAGAGCAAGTTTCGCCTTCTGAAGGCCACGTTAATAATTGAAATTCTACGATAACATTATGTCTATTGCGCCGGTGTGGGTTTGAGCCAAATTGTGCTTTTAAGTATATTTGCGTAGCCTTTGGTTAACTAAGATTTAATTTGAATTTCTCGCTTTTGAGCTTACGTCATAAATGGTGGCTGGTTTTGTAAGCACCATGGTGTGCCTTGTGTTCAGCTATTTGAGTTCTTAGTAAAAGGGTCTTTTACACCCTTCCTACGTTCATGTCTGATTAACCAGGCATGGCAATAAGTCGCTTCAAGTCTGTAGCGATAAGTCTGTTCAAGAGTATGTATATGCTACCGAAAAGAGTCAGACTCTACAAATTAATTAGGAATCATAAAATGGTATGATATAAATAACATACTCATTCCCATTGAACTTCTGCCTAAGTATTTATGCATTAAAGTTTGAGCCATATATTCATGCGTTATCGAAAGCTACGAGGTTCCCGTAAAACAAATACTGCTATCTGAGATCCGATATTTAAATGCTCCGACAACAAAGAAACGGTTATCTGTCTGTGATTTAACACCACTTACCTTCTGTCTACTTCCGTTTGATCTTCCTCCTCAATTGTTTCCTTTCCTTATGATCTATCCCCATACATAAGCAATATCCCCTTCGTTTATGTTCCGATTAATCGATATTACCGACTAACTACAATCTACGAAAATATTATGTTCTTTCTTTTTCCCACTTTTCCTATTCTGTAGTGTTAGACGATCTAACTCTTTAATGCTTCGTCTTGGTTTTATTAATTTTGTTTCTTTATGTCTTTCTTGCAAAGTATCGCGATAATAGTGGATTGCGTCAGAATGGGGCATCCTTTGTCGAGGAATTCGCTTTCATTTCTATTTCTGCCACAAATTACCCTCTTTTTTAACACATCCATTCATTGCTTAACGCAAATACTCATCTAGAGCATTACCTGCGGGCAGTGCGATAAATCGTTGTAATGTTGCGATAAGCAATCAGTTACAAAAGAAAATCGAGAGTAGAGAAGAGTCATTTCTTAACAACCTGTGTTTGGAGGTTGTTAACATGTTTTCTTACGGACAATACTTTGAAGAGAAATGCGTTTCACTGAAATTATAACAAATGTAGAGGAAATATATTTCTTCTTTATCCCAAATTTTTACATTAAGTTTGGCAAGTAATGAAGTATTTCTGCATTAAACTATTGCACAAGAATTAATGTTTTGAAATGTACACATTTTTTCATATATTTTCATTTTAAGGGTTTATAGTAATGTCACAAATAATTTTATTTAGGTTTCCTGTTATTTTATTATTTGTTTATTTAGTTTAAATACAAAAAACGATGAGAGCTGTCTCCCTAAGAGGATGTCGATTTAATTAATAACTGACATCGAATTTTGTGTTACGTTCATCACAGAAATTATGAATGCGAGAAGATACAGTAAGTTCTACATTAAAGATAAAAGAAAAGATTAAGAATTTCCAAAATTTAGTATTTTTTAAGTTCCAACAACTAGAACCGTAATGATGCAAGGCTAAGCGAATTTTCTTGTTTCTGCAGTGAAAATGTCGTATTCTTAGAAGGAGTGTAACGGTTCAACCACATGGCACCCGTCTCCATTTTGATTGCTATCGGATTTTGTATTAGCAACATGTGCTACATTGCCGCTAATGAGTCCCCGCTTCAAACACTGAGCAAAATTGTTCATTATCGGATTTTAACGCACATTTTTGAGCAATCCAATGTTGCGCTAATCGTGATACGATTGCAGCGGAAGACATTTTTCTTCAAAGCTTAGAATTTTTCCTTTTGTTCCGAATGTCTGTTGAAGGACTTAAAGAGAATAAAATATCATTTAATGATGAAAGTTTGTTTCAAGCACCGCTTTCTTTTTTTTCCCCCCTCGTGAATAATTTCTTTTGATTGTTTTGTCGCCGCGCCTGTGAAGGTGGCATTAGTGTAGAACAAATAATTTTCTTCCAAGCTCCTCATTATCTGATTTTGATTCTCTTCTTACGATTTTTGCATTAAACTTTTCAGATGACGCTTATTTCGCATTTGTATTAGCATTCTGGTGACATCCGATTTTAGTTTTCAAAATAGGGCAATTTCTTATAGATTTTATATTCCACCTTATAACCCGGACTTTTAATAATAAAAAAAAAAAAAAAAAAAAAAAAAAAAATAGGACCAAAATTTACGGTTTGCATTATACGCCAGATATAAAAATGATAGCTTAAAAAGAAAGAAAAAATTAGATTTTTTACATGCACCCAAATGTTGCTTATATAAAAGAAATGACATATCTTATATAATTAAATATTTTTGTTATCGGATAACATGAAAAGTTCGTCTTCCGTTGTATCTTCAGGCGTGTCATAGAATTTTGTTTCATCTTCATCATCATTGTTATTTTGATCCGTAAATAAATAATCATTATCCGTTCTATATTTCACCAACACGAAACATCCTTGCTGCAGCACGATTTCCCTTTTCTTTCGCAAATTATATAGGAATTGCATTTGCATTTGGAATTTCAATTGCATTTGGAACTAGCACTGTGTTTGCTTCTTTTCGCGGGAGCCATATTTACTACCAAAAGGACCACTAGATCAACTTCATTTCAATTAAAGTAAATGCAATTTAGTAAAGCCTTCGATTTTCACTTCAAAAGACTACAGAAAGAGAAAATATCTCACTCCTAATTTCACAAATTCATTCAGGTTGGAAGTACTCTACAACGGCATTTTTTGGACATTTGCATTGAATACAATCCACCCTCTTTGTCGGAATATTTACTCGTTCAAGCATTTAACCCACACACATATTGCTATAGCTTGTCAATGCGGTGTACCATTGTTCGAAAAACTAGGACAGATGTTCCAATAAGTGACATCAAAAGATAAGAGCATTGCACATATACCTTTTAGATTTCTTCGTGAAGAATTGGGTGCGCGTTGTACGGCGGATATACTTAAAAATTTTTTTAAAAAATGTAGCTTGAAATTACAGATGTGCGTTATACGCCAGATAATACGCTAATTATATGAGCAAAATTTAGAGTTGCATTTAAAGATGACCCTTTTAAACTCGTATTTGGGTATTGAATGTGTTTGCCTTTAGTAAAAAACTCGTTATTTAAAAATTGATAAATGACCCAACGTACTCATATGACGTATTCTGAATTACCTTTCAACTTGAAATCTTCTGAATTTACAGAAATATTACTGTTTTGATAGCTGAATATTGGAGAATGTGTTCAACCGAAGAAAAGATTTGTGGAAAATCTCGTCTTTACTACATTAATAATGAAATGTACTGGACATTTAATTCTAAACGAACAGGCATATAAAAGAGCATTATATTTTAGTATGAGGAAGTTTTTAGCTATATTACTTCGGTTTTCCCTCCCCATAGATTGAAAAATCAAATGTTGCTTCGAACACATGCATACATGTATGTGAATTTTGTGCAATTGCGTTAGTGTTTTTAAATAATACTTATGCATGCATTTATCTGAAACTAGCCACTACGCAGCCAACCTTCGTCAGGCTTTTAAACGTACAGGAAAAATGCCTAAAGGGAACACCAGACATTAAATTTAAAATGTTCACCGAATTTTACTCTGTAAAACAACCTCATGGAGGAAAAAAAAAAAAAAAGGCAAATTTCAATAAAAATATATTACATATAAAAATTACAATGAAATAAGCAGTATCTTTTAATACAAATATTAATTATCCAAATTAATAAATTAACTAACTTCCGTTGCCTTCCCTCAACAAATGTCCAGTATCCAAGAGAAACATTAAATTTAAAAACTGCACAGAATCATCGCCTTCATTTTTTCAAGTGGCAAAAGTGTTGATTTTCAACAGTCAGTAGTCCAGTATACAAAGCATTGAACGAAAAACTGTTGCCAAAACCACATTTCTAAAATAATGAAACTATTCAAAACGATGCGATTTCATCAAAAAAGATAAAATTAAAAAAAAATCGCATTCGAATTTTGAAAAAATCGCTTCGAAGTGCACTAGCTCTTGTCTACATGCGGCTGTGTACCAAATTTCATAGCCATGGGTCTATTAGCTTACGCGCAGCACGAACGAAAGACACACACACACACAGACAGACGCTTTCTTTTATTATATGTAGAGATGTTATGCAAATATATTAGGAACCATTTTGCATTTTATTGGGTTTATTTTCCTCGTACGTGACGTAAGTTTAAAATTTGTTTTACAAAGTTTTTCTAAAAGATCTAACTATTCCCTTCCCCCCGAAAACCAAATTCATATCTTCGTATCCAATGAACATCAACAGAATTTCGTCCTTACATTAATGTTGATGGTATGAAAAATGGCAGTGCATTTCAAGGGAGCTTAAAATAGGTCCGTGCTCCTCAAAAGAAAAACATTATCCAGAAGAGGAATAAAAAATTACCAGAAACGGGTTAATTAAATACAAAAAATAAAAGCAAATAACTAAATCTATGATCATAAAACAGAGCTTATCTGTTTTCATATCACACTGCGCAGATCGGAGAGCTTTAGAGCCCGAGAGCTTCCAGCGGAATCGGGTGCCCACCAGCAGCCGAGTGGTAAAATCGCTGAACACTGGTAGTTAGGTCTGGGCTTCGAATCCCAGCGAATGGACTGGCTGCATGGGTGTTTTGGTGATTTTCCCTGTGTGCAAGGTGTATACGAGCCAATTTCCATTTAAAAGTCCCACGCGAAGCCATCCCTCCCTTTAGGCAGGATAGCCCTTGAGAACTTTGACATAATTTCAAACCAAACTTACCCAGTGGGGTCGGTATTGGCAGCTTAAGGTTTGATGAAATTTTACAGGTAGTCAGAGTGATCAAGGGGTGGATAAGAGAATGTACCAGCATTTGATTGGAATAATCAAATCGCATTGATTACAAAAATCTATCAATAAAATTGATAAGTCATTATTTATTGTCAACGCATAATAAGGGACAATTTACATACACCCTTGACATAATAATAAATATAAGACGGAAATAAATAAATATAGACGGAAACACGCAGATACGATTGTCTGTTCCTGAAAAGGACTCTATGTAGTCAAAAGATATATATTGGTATATGAAAGCCATTTGCTTTTAATTCCACTTCTAAGACATTGAAAATTTGAATGTGGCAACGTAGCTGTTCTAATCTAGTGTAAGCAGGCTTTAGCCATGTTAAAGATTTGTTGCAGAAAGCAAGACATTGGTTCGATATTTTTTAACGAGGAGATTTAAGAATCGAATCAAGCAATTTTATGCCAAGTATCTTATTAAGTTAAATAATTAAAATGTTGCAAATCAATATATCATATATGCAAATGTTGCAAATCAATATATCATATATGCAAATGTTGCAAATCAATATATCAAGAGCAGCCAATCGTATTAATTAAAATCGAACTTTTGTGCAATTAGAATCTATGATTTTTTGTTGTAATCTTTGACAATTGCAATCTCTGACCATTGTGGGAAAAGGAATCCTTTATTCTGCCCGTATGTACAAATGCTACGCAAAACGATTGTCTAAATGAATTTAAGAGCGGTCAAAATGGATATTTTCGTTGAAATAAAAATACCCGAAATTTTTAGTTAGTGCAATACCTTTTTTACTTTGCACAAGGAAGTAAAAATGGGCATTTAAGTAAATGACTAATTTGCTTGTACCAGTGAGTGCATCTGTGGCAATGTTGATTAGCAAACATAAAATACAAGTATATATATAAAGTACTTACATAAATTATATAAAGGAAGAAAATTAAAGGAAATAATTAAAGAAAATTACCGTGTAAATAATAATAAAATGACGTATAATGTTAAAAATGTCCTTCAGCTAACACTTAACTTGCACGTTTTAACATTTTCAAAAACTAGGAAATTTGTAATCTGGTTAAGGTTTAAAAAATAATGCAAGCAGAGCCGTAAGAAATACTTAATTCGAAATAATTTCTTCTGCGTCATTATTATGCAAGTATATCTTTAAAATGTTACATAACATCTCCTGAAATGAAAAGATAATCCACAAATCTAAAGATAACACATGACTCATTCATAACAAAATAGCTCGTAGCTTTAATCTTATCTACGATTCACAGCATTAAGTTACGTTGTTGAAATCTGCGAGACAGTTCTTTCCAAAGATTAAGCAAAAAAGATAAAAAGCTCTGGCTACCAAATGAAACAATGGAATACCTTCTAAACATTTGCTGTCAAGGGTGTTGCACCACGAGCTAACTCACTTTGTGTTGTGCTTCTGCTCCTGGGTCTTTCTTTAAAGAAGAGGAAAAAAGGAAATTAAGAGAAAAGGGGGATGTCAGCATCCCGCGCGCCCTGGCTGTGACGTCACTTAGTTTATTTTTTCCCTCCTCGACTGCTCATGTGACGTCATTAGTGACGTAACTGGGGACAGAAAGCTGCTCGCACGAATCCGGAAAGTTTCCGCTCATTCTCCCGTTAGTCCGCACACGTGTGCGGTGGCTGCCCTGCCCGCTGCCTCTGACGATCATTTTTTGATCTCCATCCTCCCTACGTTGCTTAAACATATTTGCGAGAATACTGTTCTCTGATTGCAATGGATTTTTTGCACATATTGCAACTTCCTGAGGAATGAACATAAAGGTGGGTTTGATTTTACGTATAGTAGATGCTATTTTGCGAGTTACATTATAGACATTTATTGGAAATGTAAGTTTCGGTGTGACAGTTTTTATGGTAAAGAAGAAACGATAATTATACGTATTTTAGCATTTTAGCTTAAAAAAAATCTGTTTAAATATTTTGGAAACATTGTTGTATTTTTAAGAATAATTTGGCAGTGCATCGTTTACCATCAGATGTTTACGTTTTTGGTATAGCTAAATCCACTATTGTAATTTTTATCACATCCAGATCTAAGATATTAGATTTTATCAATTTTGTTAAATATCTCTAAAGAAATCTAAAAACTCTATTTCCATATAATTTAAAATGCTAACTTATTTAAATCTTTATTTGAACAAAGGCAGTAATGATCATAAAATTAAATCTTATATTAATATATTAACAATACGTATTTGATAAATAAAGGTAACACACAAGACGTTAAAAACACCCTTTTGGGCGTAATGTAAAACTTGAAAGCTTTCAGATTTCTTTTCGTCTTTTCTTTGTTTTATTTACAAAAATGATGTCTAAAAAGCAAAATTGTTATTTTGAATAAGTGTAGAGTTTAAAACTGAAGGCATTATAAACATTTTATTATAATGTATTTTGTATGACTTTTATAATGTTTAAATAAAGTTAGGAAAATTTTTGAATTCATTTACATCATTAAAAGTATTTAGAAATAGCTCTTAAAAGCATTTTAACATGTAATTGTTCTCTTCTTTACTTTCTGTTTAATATGTATTACAGACTTCATAGGTAAGAACGCTTACCTAGGAAATTTTCTGTTATATATATTCATAGATATCCAGAATATATATTCCACTTTATTAAATATTCATATCCATAAAATGTCTTTGTTAAGATTTCAACTCAATTTACAATATTAGAAAAGCTGTTATAAAACTTTGACCTAATGTTAGTCGAAACGGGATACGGATGACAATGTTAATGTTAGTCGAAACGGGATAATTATCTAAACTATAGTTTAAAAATTCTTTTCAATCAAATTCTGTAATATACATACATATATGCTAGATAAATATTTAATTGCTAGATAATAAATATTGCTAGAGAAATATTTAATTTAAATTTTCTGTTAAATTCTATAATGGTGTAACGAAGCATTTATCTATCTCGTTAAATATTTACCTGTATTCATATCTGCACCAAATATCTTCAGACAGACAGATGTTATAAATGTATATATGCATTCATATATAATACATGACTGATAGACGGGAGACAGACAAAGATTATAAATTGTGTACTTCTCCCTCTATATATATACGCATATATATATTGTTAATTCAACCTTGCATATGAATTTATTAATATATTTAGCCAAAAATAGATACACATTCGCAAAGATGAGAAAATATTGCAAACTAAAACCCAAGTAACAATTAATTCATCTTTTTCTTGTAAAATTATGTGGTAATACTTGTTTTTGAGGGGCGGGGTATTGTATTTTGCTGTATTATACGTAGGCTATTACTTTGTACCTCTAGCGTTTATTTTACGAAGCTTTTATATTTTACACCATTTCAGGTTTAATGAATATATTTGAAACTCTTACAAAATAGGAGCTTTTAACGCACTTAAGAAAGAGCTTTTTGCAAAGCACATTTAAAGAGGACTTTTTTAAATTTTCTCTCTCGATACAAAGACAAGCAGATAAGTAGAATCGTAAGGAAACAGCTATTTTGATACAAATTAGCGAAGAAGAATACAATCTTAAAAAAATCAGGAATAAACACAAGAGCACAAACAGCTTACTTATAAATGAGTACTTCTAGATAAAAATAAAGTGAAAGCAATTGGGCAGCCAATTCCTGTTGGACAGCCAATTCCAATTTCTAATTGGACAGCAATTCGACAGCCAGCGTTAACCAGCGAAAACGTATCCATCTGAATATCAAATTTGAAAATTTTATGAACTTATGTTAAGAAATATATAAGCATAGACAGCTAAATAGGTATACATGCATGCATATAGAGATGCTAAATGTACATGAATAGCATAAACATATATAGATGTATGTTATGAGTATAGTTATGTAGATAAACTGCTAGATAAAATGGCATAAAATTATAATAAATGTAGCAGTAAATTACGCAACTTTTTTAAATATATGTAATATTCAAAATCATTTATTTATCAAAATATATGCTACACATATCCTTACCCATGTATGTATTATTTCAGACATATATGAGCAAATATTGATAATGGTAAAAAGTATTTCATAGCAGGATCTGCGCTATCACCTCGATTTTTGCATATTTCAATTTCAACGTATCTGTGTATTTTAATGTTTGTGGTATTACAAAATGCAAACTGTTTGCTGCTTGTTCCGAGGTCTGTATTATTTTGGCCTATCGGCGTGATATACAAAGTGTTGAAACTATTTGCTCTAAATTCTAGTTTAAATAAGAAAAGCTATTAATGGTCTTTTTCAATTATTTTCTCAAAGTAATTTCGGTATTTCCAAAAATTCCATATAAATTGTGATTTTTAGTAATTATAACAGTAGTATTCAATTTTGGGAAGATAAGCTCGGTAGAATAAATAATATTTTTATAAAACTTGCGGAGAAAAAAGCAATTCTTAAAAGTATATCATTTCTAAACCTATTTATAATACCTAAATCTGTCTGTAAAGTAACTTATAGGACTCTGGAAGACCCTCTTCATACAAATTAAAAAACTTCTCAAAAATCTAGAAACGTTTCTCTAGAAACGCTGTTAAGCAATTTGAAAGTACATACACTCATCCCCATTATGAACATTAGTTGAACTATTGAAAACAATTAATTCAAAGTTACCTTTCACAGGAAATTTTATCAAAGTGTACTAATTGCGTTGCAGGCGTAAGCATTGCGATTTGCATCTTTAATCTGCGAAATACTTTTCTCTCAGACTTAAGAGTATTAGAATGCTATTAATAGCTCAGCTTAACAGTTAATTTTAAGGATAAACAGCAACTCATGAAATTGTTACTCAGGAGTATTTAAGTATTATTTCTGTAATGTTGCTATAGTAAAATTATTTGTTAATTGCAGGAAAAGATAAGTTCGTTATGTGATATAACACTTGTTGCTTAGAAACAGTAGAAATTGAGATCGATTAAAGTTTTAAAAAGTAGATTAATCGATAAGTATTTTAAGTATGAAGAATGATTTTCTCCATTATTCCAAATAATCATTTCAAGTAAGATTGCAAATAAGTACAATGGATAAATTAAAAAAAATTTTTGAACTGAAAGTATTACAGCTGATTAAAAAAAAATTAGTGTTAAAGGTGATTAATTCGGTGTTTTTCAATGGTAAAAATATTTAACCTAAACTACAATTCTAAACTGAAACATTTAACAAAGTTCTAACTAAATAGATGGCCACTCAATTGAAATAGGTATTTTAATGAGTAAGTCAAAACTAGTGTCCATAAATTAAATCCAGATCTATATAAACGACGTTTAGTAAATAAATGTATAAACTATTAAACATATTTATCCTCCCAGAGAGTATAGTGGTTAGGGGAGCCGACTGCAGTACCGAAGGGCCCAGATTCGAATTCCGGAGAAGGCATGGAGAAGACTGTCCGTCTCTTCATAGGAGGCAATGCCTCCACAATAACATTGCCACCATTTCTGACCTTAGGAATGGCCAATGTCGAATTGGCAAGTTTTATATATATATATATTTCTTCAAGATTCTTCTTCAATATGGATCTAATCACGCATCTACACTGCTCCGTCTTTTTTCCTTTGCTCTTATTATGACCTATATATATATTTTTCCTTTGCTCTTATTATGACATATATATATATATGTGTGTGTCATAATAAGAGCAAAGGAAAAAAGACGGAGCAGTGTAGATACGTGATTAGATCCATATTGAAGAAGAATTTTGATTGCGTAGTATTTAAAGAACTTGGCAGTCGAGGCAGTTTTAATTCCATTTTTATTTCCAATTGATATTTGTGGCCACAATCACTTGGCACTCTATTCGTGCCTTTCCACAGAAGATTTACATTTTTGATATTGTTGGGATAGAAAGCAAGTCAGCGAAATTACATCTTAGCAAAGTAGAGAGCAAAAGCTGAAGTGCGTAGTTATGAAAGATGGAAGCACGCGAAGAGAAAAGTTTTGGTTTACAAGGACAGTTTCAGTTCCCAATGATTACGTCATCAGAGCTGCGCCGATCATAGAGTGATCTAGAAATGACGCAATGCAAAGAAGTTATTGCGATTTTAGAATAGAGAGGAAGAATTAATGTTTATAGTTTAATCTATAATTTTGATTCATATATTTTTATCTTATATATATATATATATATATATATAATATTATTTAATGAAACGTTAAATGTTTAGTGAAATTTCTAATACACAATATGAAACGAAATGCAAACACGAGGAAGAAAAATTAAAGAAATACATTGAGAAAATTGTTTGCTGATATTTTGCATTTTTTCCAACATAATTATATTTGAAAAAATTGTAATTTTTGTAAGTGTGTTGAAACTAAATATATACACAATGTGTTCAAGGTATACAAATTAAATCAAAATGGTGAAAATTCTGCAACATTATCTGCTGATTTGTTAACGTTTCTTAAAAGCTGTATTGCAGAGTTAGTGTGTTATTGTTTTCCGTTATAATACCAATTAATTGTATTAAATGATTAAAAGCATAGTCACAAAGAAAGATGAAAACAGTTTTGGAACTAGAATGGCGTTAACGTAATTATATTACCAATCAATATTTATTATATGTAACAGTGTAATTATAATATGTAGCAACTCCTTATGCAATTCACAATAAAGTTTTAGAACTAGAATAGCGTTAATTTAATTATATTACTAATCAATATTATTATCTGTAACTGTTAATGCAGCTCACAATAAAAATGATAAAACATAGAGAAAATGTTTGATTCGAATAGCAATATTAGTAATTTGTGCACTAATATTCATCACTAATTGGTGTTCATTGGTGGAATCCGTCTGATAAATCTTCAAATTTTCTATGAATTTGACTACTATAATCTTTTAAGTCACATACATTGATTAAATATTACTTGCACGATTATATATGCAGTATAAGCTGAGTCCTAGTTGTTTTCTCAGGTAATGAAATTCCTGTAGAGCAGTCCTTTGTAATGGAGATAACACAGAATTTTATGTCTCTATAATGATCAATAAATCAATTAAATCACTCGTATAATCTGTATATTAATCTTTTGCGAAAACAGTGCTACCTGAAAGCTCTGGCGAGTTAATATTGCATTAAATCTGATTAGTTTAATAACAGTTGTTTCAGTAATGTAACTCTTAAGCGCGTCGACGATTCAGTGCTAAATGTAATGTCGTTATTGCATACCTTGAATTCAGTACTTCTGCATTACAGCAACGATTATTATATGACTCAAGCTTTACAGCCTTCGTTCTAGTCATTTGTGTAAAATAGTGTCAGGTAAAGTGTAAATTGGTATCAAGTAATTTGCGAAAATTGCTATCAACTTTGCTTTTGAGAAGATGCTTTCGTGGCGAATTTTCTAAGATTGGATTTATAAAATTGTCCTTTACACTCTTTCCCTGTCTCTGTGGTATTTATAAGATAGGGTGAAAAGTCACTAACTGTCTTTTAGACGTGTGATCTAACTGTATGTTCCCGAAGAAGATCGTATCCTATTATTCAAGTTAAAGATAATATGCTTCTTTCATAACACTCTGTTGAAAATTAATAAATAGCATGCAATTAAAAAGGCGAGATTAGCTTACTAATACAAAAAACTTCCTGTTTCATCAAATTATTAATATCTGCGTTAATTTGAATTCGTAAATTTTCATTTTATCTCTGGGGGGGACATTTTTTCGATAACGTTATTGATATTTTAGATGTAACTAGATCATTAAATAGCACTGGTCTTAGATAGATAATAATGAGAACTGATATTAAATATAGCACGATTTTTTCTGCAAAAATAAGGTGTAGAAATCTGTAATTCGTGCGGCTGTTTCTACTTCATTCTGTATAGTAAATCGAGTAATGAAATGCATTGAATTCAAATCAATATTAGTAGAAGCATGTTTGTTTTTGTCAACTTTGTGCCTCAATTGTACTGAAAATAGCCCTAAGCAATATGTATACAAATGAAATTTTATTGAAGATATAATATCGAATGAAATCGAGTTTTCTGTTATAAATCATTGCTTCAGTTTTTAGTTAAATTTATAACGTTTGACTTGCTTTGGTAGCATAAACTAATTCCAAACTCTTAACAGACTGGGAGCGAATTATCGCAGCGTCTCAAGTTAACGACAGACACTTGATAAGATTTAAACAAACCTTTTTATTACATCAGAACTTTGGACAAAAATGCACGACTCGTATTTACAAATCAGCCAGCCACTTGTGGCTATGTAACGTAACCAAATAATAAATTCAAATTTCAAATTAAAACCAAGTCTAATTGTAGAGACATTAGGTATTTTTGGAAGCAGGCAAGATGAAAAATTAGCAACGTCTTCGCCGAGAATCGAACCACGGACTTCTGGAATATGCGCCCAGCGTGCAGACCACCACACCACGAAGGCGTGCCAAGAAGGCGGGAGAAATTTATATAGTAGCCAAGGGACATAAAAAGGATTTAATGCGAAACGATAGGCTCAAAACTACTTACCGGCGTAACAATTTAAATATCGGCAACTACAATGATAATCCGAATAATACAATCTTCTGAGTATTAAAAAATTAATAACTTTTTAGTTTCTTTAAAAGTTTTATTACAAATGAAATATCAAAATTCTGCCTACCTGTTCTTCCCGGGTAGTGATTGTATCTCCTTCGATGTACATTCAATACATCGTGTATAGAATAAATGGTACGATGTGTATACCATAAATACAATAAATGATTGGATGTGTATACAATAAATGATAACGTAACTAAATGACCACATGGTAAGACTACCATTAGAATATATTTAAAACACCATTAAAATTACAATTCAAATTATAAAGTCTCAAGAATACGTCGTTATCATGTCATGGAATAAAACTATCTCTTTTTTCGCCGTTCGAAGTGCGTTGTAGTTAGAGAAGAGTTGAGTTGCAGTGTGCTTCTCACAAACGATAACTATACGCGAAATTTTAAAGGCTCCGTTTTTAACACTGAGCTAGCTAACCTAGTAATATGGCCTCGAGATGCAGAACACTCTTTAAATTAAACTCCCTAAAACCTCCTTTAAGTATTCTCTCTTTCGCCTTCATTTTAATAATGATAGAGAAAAGGAAACGAGAAGTGACAGTACAGATCCAAAATCTAAAATAACTAGTAAGGTAAAAATAATCGTAATAACTCTACAAATAAACCTTACAAAACCTCGTTAGGTATATTAACAAACACTAAAAATGTGTATGCTATTCTGTATATTAAGTCATATTTCAACTGTGTAATTCATATGGTATGTAAACAAAAAACAGCCTTTAGCCTTGAATAATGATACATACAGGTATATGAAAGGTACACAGCGAGTGGTGAGTACAAAACCGGGTAAAATAACATTTTTGCTTTTTGAAGAAGATCTCTTGGCCTGGATCCTTTGAGATGGCGCTATATAAAACTATAGCAACACTTTCTCCCTAATATTTTACGTTAGATGGGTGCTTCAATTTTGTTTTACATTTTAAATTTTAAAACCCCATATATAATTCAAGTATATCTGTATTACAACTATGTATGATTCAAACATAGGCATAGCAGACTATCTTTGGAGCTCTTCATAAAGGTATTCTATTCCAGATAATTACCTTGTGAATTCGTTATCAATAATTTCAGTTCCAGAAGGTTTATATTCCACTTTTTTCATCGTAGTTCTTGGGGTTAGCATTTTCTTATTCATAGTTTTCCCAGACAGCTCTGTACATGTCTGGAAGAGAGACTTTGCGCAGTTAGTTTGTCTGCCAAGATGAGGTACGTCGACCTCTGCATTCAAGGAACAACAACGGCGTCTTGGTTGAAAGTTAATCATTCAAGAATGCTGACTCCAGAGGTCCCCAGAGCTTGGCGTTACAGTGAATTGAATCTCTCCCTCTAAGTGATTCAGTATATTTCTAGCCAAAATACGCTAAAATGTGTTTGTTTATATTTTTCATACTTCTTCCTTTCTAAATATATTTCATCTTCAAGTTTAGGTTTTCCTGTTTACTTGACTTTGATCTTGCCGCATTGAACTTTAATTGTTTTTCGGTGACTCAGCATTTCCGAAAATTATATTAAGTGATTTTGGACTTCAGAAATATTTTAGTAATTTATGAAATTATGTTAAACCTCTTTCTATGCATTTATTTCAGCTTTAAAATATAAAATTTTTATTAGGCTTCTCAATCATTAATATACATCATGCTCTTTAAAAAATTCAGTTTTTAGTTTTCCATATACGATCTAGTTATCTGTGGATCTGTTCAAAGATTTAATTTATTTCGTAGCATTTTAGTCTTCAAAGTACTCATACACCATTTGTTTCTTCAACAGGTAATCTACGTTATTCTCATAGCAGACTTAATGTAATTTTGTGGACCTCATTAAAATTATATATTAAAGTGAAAAATAACGTTCCAAATAAGTGAAACAGCTATTAAATTTATATTAATGGAAAGGTTTGGGTAATGCAATACCTTGCATCGCCCGTATAATTAATAACGTACAATGTATACATACAAAATTAATAGCGTAGAACGTGTGTAGTTACATAGAACTTATACAAGCTTTTCTTCAAAAAATTCGATGAACTGCATATTATAGCAAAAAGGAAACTTTATGCTGATTTTTCTCTCTAAACTTGCTTTGTAATACTGTGCTTCACATTTCTTCATAACTACGTAACTTAATACCGAAGTAAAGTATTGTAGCACGTTTCGATTCGATATTAACTAAAAACACGACAATCCCTTTTCCTTCTTTGTGAATAAAAGTAATGCTTTAAATATATATAAAATTTTCATTCGAATTGAAGTACAATCAGGTAAGACAAAGTGCATGATAGATTAAGCAGATATAATTGACTCTGTTAGGAGTTTCAAATAATTTTAAACTAAAATATTTTTGCTGTTAATTATTTATAGAATAAAGGATATTCATTGCTTTAAATTATTTGCAACATAAAGCAGCTTAAAATATGATATCTTCCGTGACTAATAGGATATCATCCGAAGGAAATATATATGATAAATCAGAGTAAACTGACACAAAATAAGTTATTTATATTATTGACATCTTGATGCCACTGGCATGGATTTTTATTTGACGTTTTGCAGGTTCCAGTTTTTGTTATTACCTTACTTAAGTACATAAAATAAAATTTTACGAAGTTGAAAATATTTTCATTTGCTTTAGCAAACATGTTTAGATAGTAGTTTCTTTGCTTTCCTTAATTTAAATAACCTTTGTTACGAACACGGAAGTATTTTGAGAAATATTCGGCACTTTGTAAAAGTTGAGTCATTTCATTAAAAAAGAATTCAGCAATACATCGGCATTTAAAATACTTTCAGAGCCCGTATAAAAGCATTTTAAATTGATCCAATTTCAAGTAGATTGTTAGACAGAAGAGAAAAAAATACCTCAAACTGGTGATACGCTTTGTGATGAATAACAATTCGGTCTAACAAATTCACCGAGATAAAAACACTTTATTCAGCAAACTCAACGCTAATTCTATAGGAACACTATCAAAAAATTGATGCCGATCAGGTATTTTGCTCTACTTCCAAAGCAGCAATCTCATAAAGTAAATTAACTTCCACTGCCGAATGCATTATAATTATGCCGCTTTTCACTTTTGTAAATCCAACCTATAATTGCCTGAAATGTATAATTTGAGACACACGTTATTTACAAACTAGTCAAACCGCTCGCCTGTATTAGAAGTAGGGTAAACATCAAGAGGACCAAACTTATCTGGACACGTTTAGACATTTTCCAAATTAAATCAAATAGGCAAAAGCATCAAAACGTAAATAAAATAAATAAAATTAAAGTTTTAAATGCGTACTGTAAACCTGACTGTGATAATGCACAAAACGTGTGACCATTTGACTGATGGCATAGTTAGCCTGACGACATATACAATCAAAACTGTATAGCATAAATGCATATTTTACGTAGATGGGCAAAAAAGAAAGAACATTAAAAGATGGTACTAAATGATACGGAGGGGGAGTATGGGTAGGGGAACACGATTTCCTGTTGCTAACTTCAGTTTGTGGAAGCTTTTTAATTTATTCAGAATTTTTTTTTTTCCCAAGCACATCAAATGACTTGGCGGGAAAAAAAAATTCTAACGTAAAAAATATGGCGACGCTTAACACTTTACCCAACCACCAAACGATGAAACTGAAAAAAAAAAAAAAAAAAAAAAGTACAACATAAAGTTATGTGACACAACCGCACGCGTTCGCTGTAACCGAAACTGACGACCATATTAAAGGATGGTTTTTCTATAGTTTAAATCTGATAAGATAGCTGATAACAAATGGCCCGTACTAACGAAAAATCGATGGAAGTATCATTACGCTTCTTGCTATCGATGTTTCGGCGCTAAGTTGGCACATTTTCCTTTGGCCTGCTGCAAAGTTCGCGAACTTCAGGTTTTTCTGCCACATGCCTTATTGGCAGCTAGTGTTGACCACAATAGATTAGCAAGCCGACTAATTTAATTTGCTAGTATGTGATGTGCCTTCGTTATGTGCCTACAATTGCTTATTAAATACATAGTTTTTCTCGTTACATTTTACATTTTTTCTTATTTGCATTCGATTTGGCTAGGTCCAAAAATTAAAATATTTAAGAGTTTGGAAATTAAATAAGAATATAGGTTTTAATCAAAGTATTTTGTCTATTTTTGTAATGTCTACGCATATATATAGTTATATGCATGTGTCTATTATGTTGTGTTAATGAGATTAACTTGTCAAATTATCTCTAATTTATATATATATATATATATATATATATATATATGTATGATTATTTGACTTATAGAAAACGTGCATACTTGTTCTTATCTAAAAACATATTTGATTTAAATCTTTCCCATCGGATCGTAATATGTTTTTCACAATGTGGATGTAATCAAACCCTTGTCCTGTAAAATTTGATCTTTCGTATTTCATCATGCATGAAAGATAAATGTTACAAAATGAAATAGTAATTTGTGTCTAACTATATAAAATACAAATGATAGACAGTATATATCACCTGAAAATCTTTCTGCAATGCAAACTTTCACTTTTCTTTTTAAAAATGAAATTTTTTAAATAATTCTTTTATTACAGGAATCACTTACTATGAAAGCCTTTTTACAACAAAAAGTCTTTTATTGTATTTATTTATTCCTTAAAAGAAATAATACAGAGGTTTTTTTTTTTTTTTTTTTTTTTTTTTTTTTTTTTTTTTTTTTTTTATAAAGTGCTGTAAATTTTAAGGAATGAAGTTTAACACTGATATTTTTAATTAACACTTGTTTTTAAATTTTAAAAATTCATATTTTAATTTCAAATGAATTTGCTTATGCTTAGTGTAAATATTTACATTCTTCGTTTTTGGAGTTTCAAAAAGCAAGAAATTCTATATTTTTCAGTGTTTGGAAAGCTTCAGTTAGAAATGAGGGGGGTGATATTCAACACAGGTTCTAATACAGCTTGTTCTAAATATAGTGCCAACTTATCAAGAGAAAGAAAACGTTTATTTTGCTTGCTTCAAGCGCCTGTACTTTTGTGTTTTTTTATTGTAATAAACTAATGTGAAACATTCAAATAATTAAAATCTAATAAATCAGAGGTTTATTTTCCCAGCAAAATTAAAAAAAATAATTATTTTTGGCATCATATATCCATTTCCTTTTTAGAAACTGTTTGTATTCTTTAGTACCAAACATACTCTCCTCTTCTGTCTAAAACGAAAAATGAAATAAAATATTTTTGACGATTTTTTTTTTGTTTGTTTTTTGAAATAGTGAAATATTAGAAGTATTATTATATTATTTTGACTTAAGCCTGAAAAAGTGTCATTCGCTATGAATTTTAGTCAAATATCAACCTTGAATAGATGCATTCCTTTAATACGAAAAGTAAATTTGCGACATCTGTTTCAGTAAAAAGATATATTATATTTAAATAATTGCGAATTTTTGTGTTTTTTATCTTATATCTTTTAATTTTTTCTTACTGTTCTTCATAAAAGCTCTTATAGAAAATATTCTAAGTAGCTGTAGCTCAACTCTATGTATTAATTTATGATTTATCGTTCTATTGTTGTCTTTTATACAAAGCAAAAATTATCTCAAATACGAGGAGCTGAGCTGTCGTAAAGATAAGGTTTCACAGTTACAAAATCTTGGCGATGAACCAGATAGTTAATAATCAATGCGTTGGAACACCTTTTTGTGTCTAGAGTTAGCTCTGTGTACTTTCTGATTGATCGAAGACTCAATGGACCACAATTTGCTTGATCTTGGACCACAATTTGCTAGAATTTGCTAGATAATAAACCAGTCTTTAAACTGTGAGCCACCTTAGATCATGTTAGTAAATCCTCCTCTTTGCTTGGAGTAGGATCTCTGGATCATTAAGCAAAATCATATTCGGAGCATTTGTAGACCCAGGTTTATTGAATAAAGGCTTAAAAATTGGTTAGACTGTTTTAATTAATTAATTAATTAATTATGACTTAACTGCCTTAGTAACAGTTTGTTTTAGGAGTTATCTCCTAAAAGTTTCAGTCGCCTTAGATCACTGTACTAAGCATTATTTAATGCAAACTTGCACCTATTCGCGCTATATATATATGTTGAAGAGCATGAAACACTCCTGCATCGAGTTCATTTTGCAGCCATAAAACAAGCCGAAACAGCCAGTTAGTGTTTTACATGAAGCATTTCCTTGCTTAAGTGATACATTTCCCAGTCAGCGAGCCTTGGTCAAGGAACTTCTTTAAAAGGTTTTTGAATTTAACATTAAAGCGTCTAAATTAGTATGCCTGACGCAAGCTTAAGGTATAAAGTAGTATTTTTTACTCTGCGTAATAATTTTCAAAGAAAAAAATCTTTTAAAAATATTAGGGATACGTAAAGTTATTATGAAAAATAAACGGCTATGCATTTACAATTGAACATTAAATTAAAAGCAGCTTAATACATGTGTCGATGATATGACGAAATTAATTCAGATTACCACTGAAGTCACTGAGCATTCCAAACCTTGTGCGTGAGCTGGCTTACGGTGAGCGGTATTAATTAATCATGATAATAAGTTGAGGGAAATTTTAAGAAGTTAAGAACAGGGTAAGGAAAATTAAATTTGCAAACTATTAATCCTTGATCTCTGATCATTATTTCTGATGTGCTTTTAAACAGCTTTTCATAATTTGTAAACTTCTCCAGCTATAAGGAATTCTCTATATTTCTTTCTTTGTGTGTACAGGAAAGATGTTTTACGTAAAAGGTTCTTTGTTTTAAAGTTAGTTATGCTTAATCTTGAGTCCGCTTTTATGCAAATTCAGTGTCACCAGTCTTTTTGGACTTTTCGTTGAGCAATGAGATTTCTTAAAAATCACTTAGTTGTAAAATGTTTGTATGATACTGAACGTTCTCATTTAAAAATTAGAAAAGAAATTAATAGATTATTGAAGATTGCTTAATTTGCTTTACCTTAATAATGGGTTTGATGCAATAAAATATAATCTGTATAAGCTATTGAGCAGTCGACTGTCTTAACTGGATGAAAATCTTCTGCACTCATGTTGCCAGTTCTTACATCAGGCAATGTCAATCACATTTGCAATTTCAACGATTTTGAGCGTAAGAAAACAGTCTTCTTAAATACACATTTATATATCTTTTAAAGACATTGTAATATCTTGTTATTTAATAAATAAATATAATTATTGTTGAAGTGGCAACGCCATATTTGTATCAAACCGTTACTCAGCAACGAGAGATATTGTTTTAAAAAGATTTTGTATTCTGAAGATTTTGCAGCTAGGAGTAGTATTAAAATTTTGCCACTTAAGAATTGTATAAAATTTGTCTATCACCGAGAACTAGAAATAAAATTTATGTTCTACTAAGAAGATTGTCTGTTTTGTTTACTGCAAAATACATTACAGTCATAATAAATTGGAGGTTCCACCGAGATTTGAATTCGGATCGCTGAATTCAGAGTCCAGAGTTATTATGACTGTAATGTATTTTGCAGTAATTTACAAAACAGACAATCTTCTTAGTAGAACATAAATTTTATTTCTAGTTCTCGGTGATAGACAAATTTTATGCAATTCTTAAGTGGCAACATTTTAATACTACTCCTAACTGCAAAATCTTCAGAATACAAAATCTTTTTAAAACAATATCTCTCGTTGCTGAGTAACGGTTTGATACAAATATGGCGTTGCCACTTCAACAATAATTATATTTATTTATTAAATAACAAGATATTACAACCTATACTTTCTATTTATGTGCATTTTGCAACTAAAGCCATTACTCATCCATTTTTCATGATCATCTGGATCCGTCAAACGTTCAGTAGTTTCTTGGCAAGGAAAACACCTTAAAATAAAATCTCTTAGAAGAGGCCTCAGTCTTTCCTTTGATTTAGCCGTGGAGGTCTATCTACAAGTGCGAAAATGCTCGTTAGTTGTAGTTACTCGCGAACATTGTCATTGTTTTGAAAGAGATATTTTAGTCCCTAAATAAGCCATATGGTGTCATCTACGAGGGTGGGTTACTTTGTTATGTTTTGGTGAGCTTTCTACGATATTTCCGGCATTGCTGTATTTGGTTGCCTGAAGAATGACTAGTTTGAGTTCTTAAGAGGACCTGCTCGTTAAACAATCAGAGTCTATTGTTAAATTGGTACTTTGTTACTCAGTACCAGCTACAAAGTTCTGGTATTTTAATTGCAATTTGGTTTTCTTTTTTACGTCTTATTCTCGTAGTTGAGCAGTTTTGGGTTTGCAAATATATCTCTCTAGTTATTCTGCCGCTGAACGTTTGGTGCAATAATTATTTAAAGGGGCAGTTTGTTGCTACTTTAATAGAAATAAAATTATGGTACGATTTACTGCTTTATTAGCAGAATTTCACGTATTCACGATTGAATTCTTGATTGATAAATCATTGACTTCCAGAACAACAGTAGCTTTTAATTTGATTTGCGTAATTTATTTTCCTTCTCAGTTTCATTCGGATAAAGTCAGATTTTATTACGAGGCTTACGGGAAACAATAAGCTTGTAACCGAAGTAGATGGCTTGTTTAATATGACTGTTTTATATTCCTAATGTGACTGTTTTATATCAGATATAAAGATTTTTCTAGATTAACGAAAATTACGCATACTTAAAATTTAAAAATTATGCAAAAAATAATCTTATAAATCTGATAGAAGACTAATAAGTTACTAGTAAGATTCATAAAGAGTTGAGGGATTTCTAGGGAACTTTCTATTGCTCTTTCATCTTTAGCCAGCAAAAGTGTTCAACCATGAAAGCTGTCAGAGGTCCGTTTTCATCCAAGAATAAAATTAATTACCTGAATGATGGAATCGTTTTTGTTTATTGAAGATAAGGGTCCTGAAACAGTTTCTTTAAAAATGCATCTAAACACTAGGTGTCAATTTAAGTTTGGAACTTCTCCTTTTTTTAATAGCAACGCCTCTTTCTAGGACTGTCATTTCAGTCTCTGTGTAGCGCTTCAAATGTAGAGTGATATCACAAATTTTTTCTTTGGAAGGTATTAATGCATGAAGTTAGAAACTAAAAACGTTTTAAATTAAACATTTTATGAAGTATGTAAAGGCATATTTAGGCCTACTTGCCTCGTTTTGTTTATAGTAATGGTCTTAGCTATGCCACAGTATGAACGCTGCATAAGATGGCTATATAATCTCTCAATGTAGTAGTCAATTAGTCTGTGGGCCATAATTTGATAAAAACTAAAAACCGCTGTGCCCTAGTTGTGTGCGTTTTTTTCCTTCTTCACTAAATTAATTTGCTTACTTGATTGAATTATTGCTTTATTAATTCAATTAAAAATGGATGCTTATTTAAAATGATTGCTTTATTGATTGCATTAAAAATGACTGCTTTATTAAAATGATTGCTTTATTGGTTGAATTAAAAATAGCGATTTGAACACACAAAGCATTTAAGAAATTTAATTGGTTAGCAAAACTCAAAAGGATCAAATGGAATAGAACAACCCGTTTAAATAAAATACGAGAAACATTTATCCCTCTTTACGTGCTAGACTGTACTCTGTGATGCAGTTTTATTAATTTGAATCTATTGCGTTTGCCTCTTGAAAAGTAAAATATCGTGCTATTTTTGAAGTTGCCGAATTATTCCATTCTCTGCGTAGTCTAGCTTTACGAAACACATCAGAATTGTTCTCTGTCAAGACTGATCCACATATTATCGATGACGTTATTCTTTCAACTCATTAAATATTCTCTTTTATTTGCATTTCTTAAATATGCTGTGAAACACTGCTCTCTCCACCGCAAAACCGAATCTGGCATGGACGTTGCACATTTAGGAATTTTTCTCCGAATTCGCATTATGCAGAAAATGATTTTAAGAGCGAAATGATGATTTATAAGAGCCTGTCATAAACGGGGGCGGAGGATGTAGCTTTCTTCAAAAAAAAAAAAAAAAAAAAAAGGGTGGGGGAGAGGAAAGAATCTCAAATGTTATGTCATGATAGATCGATTTCCTCTTTTCAGTAAGTTATTGTAAAATACGTTACGGTTCCAGAGACAATGTCCGTATTTTCTCCACCATTCATATCCTTGACTGTTATGCACAAATACAGAGAATAATCTGTTTGGTTGCTTCTGTTCGTGGAAATAAATTGGAACTTAAGAATGAAAGTTGTTTGCTTAGAATTTTCATTTTCTTCAAACTGATGATGTTGATGAGCTTCTCGAGTATTCGGTAAAACATTCTAAAGAATTTGAATGAATTTTGAGAGCATTAAATATTTTCAAAAATATTCTGCACTTATAATCTGCTCCAACCAATGCGGAGAAATTACTATAAGAAGATACCCTTTATTATTTTAAAGTCAATAAATGGATTAGCTTTCTTAATTAGAAGAATGTTATGTTTTTTAACTTTATTGAACTTTTGAAATAACAGAATATATTTCTTTAACAAAATTAAAACCGTACTTTTGCATCTACAGTTACGGGGGAGCTATTATTTTAAATACGTTGCATGTAGTTTAATACGCTCTTTGTTACCTTCTTGTTACATAAAATAAAAACTTCATCTCTTTATGTTGCTTTTCAAGTTGTGTCTTCTAGAATGAAAAGTATTTTACACTATCTACACTAAAAACTATCATGTTTTCTAAACATAAACTTATTTTTACACCCTTTTGTATTAGATACTAACTACGTATGTAAGGTATTTTCTCACCGCTTGCCTTCGTGGATTACTTGGAGTTGTATCCGATTACATCGGGAGGTCTGGATTTCAAATGTGCATTGAATCCGGACGAAGACAATGCGCATTTTTCTGGTTTCCAGCTTCGGTAAACTTAATCACTGTATGTGTCTTCTTTCGATTTAAATTTGCTTTCTTAAATTCCTACTATTAGCTCACACTATTCCTATATCTTGTTCAAATTTTCAATCGTTAATAAAATACTTTTTATTCATCCACTCAAGTTCAAATACATTTTTTTTAAACTTGTAGTGGGTAACACTTGATGTTTTTCACATATTAGAAATTTTTAAAATTTTTAATTAAAAATCTTTTTCTATTTTAAATTTTTTTTGTATCTTTTTCTTTGTTGACCTAAGTAGGAATTGACTTTAGTTTTTTTTTTATTTAATTCATTATTATTTCATTAATTTTCAATCCTTAATAAAATACTTTTTATTCATCCACTAAAGTTCAAATGCATATTTTTATACTTGTAGTGGATGACACTTGATGTTAATACAGTTTTTTCACATATTAAAATTTTAAAATTAAATATTTTCTTTATATTAAATTTTTTTTAATTAAAAAAAATTTCTTTGTTGACCTGAGTAGGAACGGAGTTAAAAAATATATTATTTGTTTTAGATTAAATTTTAAAAAAAATCGGAAGAGAATGCCCGGTTATTATACGAAAATAAATTGCACTTATCGTTGAAAAGTTAATTTGTAGGCTATACTTACGTTAATCAGCAGCGACGATATTTTGTTTACTTATGAACAGCTACATGAATTAAGAATTCAAGTAAATTTAAACTCATTTTAAATTTACTCGAAACTTGCCTTTCTATCAAATATTCTGCTTTTTGCAATTTTTAAGAGGACAGAAATATCTAGTTTCAGCACTAGGAATAATATAGGTTTCTTTCTGGAAATTTTAGAATATTAACATTCAGCTTCAGTTGACATGATCTTTAGTCGCCGTTGATGCATACAAAGAGCTTCTGGGTATTAATACAGGAATGAAAATGCGAGTACCTCCAGTATATCTTCAAAGAGAACGCACGTTCTTGTTTAGTTCTTCTTTAGAAATCTCGACTTCTTTTCAAGTATTCATATATTCTTTTGTTCTATTGGATGGTTTTACCTACCTCAAGGATATTTTCGGATAGTAACTGTACTTTTGCATGAAGGAATTGCATTTGATGTCTGGAGTAGAACTGGGTCCGAAAGAGAATTTCAAAATATTTATTTTCGTTTTGTTCTTTTTTTTTTAATTCAAAGGGTACTTATTTACAGCAAATATTAATATTACTCCTTCGAATATAACAAACTGTGTTCTAGTGAAAATAGAAACATTTTTATTAATGTAGTATTCGGAAGGGAAGAAATTTAATGTTCTTAAAATTTGTAATTTAATGTTCTTAAAATGATTTTCCATAGTTAAATATTCTTATTGGTTCTAAATTAATAGAAATTCAGAAAAGAAAGTATTTTTTGAATTTATTTTCTGATATAATAACTACGCGATTGTTCTTTACCAAAGTAACATATAATATGACGTTAGAAACAACTTTTAGTTATAAAAATTATCAGTAATATATATCATGAAATATATCTGTCAAATATATCATAAATTATACCAGTTAGATATATAAATAATTAAAAAAGAGAGAAATTAATAAGGAATACGTTTTTTATTTTTGAATCGAGCAGAAAACTCCGTTACAAGTGTTTCTAACATCAAAATTGGAAATCTACTGCAGAAGGATTCCAAAAAATTAATTATTTCTTAAAATTTTTATATCACTAAAAATATTATTACCCCAAACGGGCGGTTTGTAAAACTGTTAAACAGCCAATAAGAAACACCATTAAAATTTATATGTATATTACTAACCAGAATCAACCGTGGGAAATAATAACACAGGTAACGGGAGGGAATCAAAAGAAATTGGTAACTATACGCCCTATTGGTAACTATTAAATTATTAAATTGGTAACTATAAAAGTTTTTTTTAGCCCAAAAAGGACTATTACTCTCAAAACAGCATTTGGTGGGGTTTCACTGTAAATGACGAATCACTTTTTAAATTGTTGCCACCAAATGTGATCGCCCTGTATTATTTTTAAAGAAATTAAACATTGGAGAATCTGTATGAATTTATGTATGTTTTTCGCATTGTGAAAAAAACGACGGTACATAGAGCCATTAAATTCTGAATAACATAATCCTCCACCCGAATATGGGCACCTGAAAGCTATTTCATATTTTGTAAAACTTCAACGAATGTTTGATTAATAAACTCAATGATTTAAAAGCGAGCAATGGCAATGCTTTACTCCGGAAAAAAATTATCTCGAGAGCGCGAGACTATCTATGGGATATTCTAAAGATATGCAGTTTTTAAATATTCTTAGCCCAAAGGAACAATAGTCTAAATACTCTCGAAACATGTATGTGTATATAAATGAAAAAAAAGAACCCTCCCTTTGCTCATAATATAAAATCTTTAAGCTTTCAGATATTTTTACGCTTTATTCTGTCATGTGTTTTATGTATTTTAAATTATTTTGAATTATTTTAAGTGCTTGTTGTCGGAGACTATGCATTGGATTTAGGAACAGTTAAATAAAATACTTAAATTTGATACTTATGCCTCAAGGCTAATAAATGAAATAGTTATCAGATTATAAATCTGATATTTATAATCTGATATGATATTATTCTGATTATTTTGCAAGGTATTTTTTCTCCCTCCTTCGTAGCATGCCTTCGTGGTGTGGTGGTCTGCATGCTGGGCGCATATCCAGAGGTCCGTGATTTGATTCCCGATGATTCTCCTGTTTCCGTGATTCTCCTGTTTCGAAATAACCTAATGTCTCTACAATTTAATATAAAGATTCTACGCTGTGCACTCGCGAGAATTCAGAACTGAGTGAAAATCGTTCAGCGGTTTAAAATAAGTTTGTTAAGTGGTGTAAGAGCAGATAAAATAACCTTTAATTCCCTTTATTTGTACAGTTAATACAGAAAGAAAGAGGAACAATAGCGTTTAAAGCTAACTGAAATTTATTTTAATTCATCTATTTTGTTACTTGCTAATAAACGGTAAAATATCACGAAAACGGAAATTTATGAAAACCTTTGCTCAACTATTATATCCATTTTCTGAAATATGCAATACGTTCCAGAGCTGCAGAAATAAATATTTGTGCAACTTTTCATCAGCGTTACAGAATTTTCCTGGTTCATATTTGGGTTGGATAAAAAGAAAGAAGCAAAAGTTTCTTCTTCGTTTTCTATCCTTCCTTTGATTGCCCTGATGGGTAAAACTGCTTAAACAAATCCCATTTCCTGCATATTGCCTTAAGAAAATCGTTTCTGGAATATTGAAGGTTTGTTAGGAAGTCACAAATCCATCCACTTTTCTAACTCTGCACGCAAAATGAAATTGGTGAGCTCAGCCGAGAAGTTAATAAACTGGCCGCCGAGAAAGCATTACTTCATGCACAAGCTGTCATGCTGGGTTGTTTATCACTAACTCCCCTGGAAAACAGCTCACCACCAAAAAGCATCCTCATCAACAACAGCGGAGAACATCTTATCTCCAGTTGGGTAACACTGTTCTCCATTCCTGAACAAAAAAAAAAAGAGGTGAGTACAGAGGGTGGAGGAGCCGGGGAAAAAAGTCTAACATTTTATTTCTTCTTCTCAACCTATTTGAAAAAGCATGCATATGGAAGAAAGCTGGGGGAATTGTTGTTTTTTCGCCCTCCCTCCGCAGCTCTTGATCATTTTCCTTTTCTTCACGAGCGAGGAGGAAGATATGCAAAAGGGACTGGGTGGGTGGACGAGGCAAAAGGAAAGGGATAACGTGATTGGTATAAAGTAGGCATCACATGTCGTAATATCTTGAGTGGTTGTTGGGATGCTTATTGTGGAAGATGCAGAAGCTGAAACGCGAGTTATCGGTGGAAACGTGTAAATGTTTAATGGGCTGAATCATTCTGAAAGTTATGCTCTTCCAATGTTTGATTGTTTGGATTGCAATGTTTTGTGACAATCGTTTTCGACGCTTACATTATCTCAGTCATATTCTTTGCAATATATAATCTAGATTAAAATTCCTAAGAGGATGTTTTCAAACATTCTGCACTGAAAGCGAGACTTTCGTAATGCGTCAGTTTTATAAACATTACGAAAACTTTTGTTTTCCCTCTCCGTTTATTGTCTTCAGTTTTTAAGAGGGCTGAGTTCATTGTAATAAACTGCAATGTAAATAATGTTTCAGATTCTTTTTTTAGAAAAAACATATCATAAAAGTACAGAAAAATAAATCATTTTTCAAATGCGTTTCTGGAAGAACCACTTTCTAAAGCATTTTGTGAGCAAAATAAAATGTGCGCTTTTTTCATCAGTGTCCTTTTAATGTATGGAATATTTATGGAGTTTGGTGTTCTTTGGAGGCATAAACAAAGTCCAAACTAGCAGACATTGAGCAAATTCTCGCTGTGTCTGAAAAGAATTGTAAACTCGCAAGAAGGTGTAAAAACTATTTTTATTAAATTAGACCTAGAACATAAATGTACGTATTGTGCTTGACAAAAATCTTCCAACCGACGTAACTTAAGGGGGCTCATGCACCTTAAACCCCTTATGATCTTCGAATATGCGACTGTTGCAAGAATTGAGATATTTTATTTATTTTAAAAGCGATTACTTCCAACATTTTACAGCTGACTACATAACATAGCTGCTTTGGGAACTAGCAACCAGAAAGTTTGTGCTGCCACAAATATTTTTGTAATTTAATCCTCTTTGTGACAAAATTTATCGTCATGCTTCCACCTTGCGCGCATGATATTTAAAAAATAGCTTATGTTACATATTTGAAATTTGATGGAATTCTTTATATGGGCACTATTTTCTAACTGAACCCAAAATCTGATTAATATTTTAATATTAAAAAATTTTATACAGGAAAATATTACAGATTTTTTAATGAACTATATATTTTATGAACTCAACTCCAAATAAAATAAAAATATAACATGAAATTCTTAAAATTTTTGGTTCACAGTAGTTTCCAAATGTTATAAAAGTTATATATTAAATCTGGAATTAAATTATGCAAAAGAATGTTTTAAACTGTGTGCGCAAGGTGGAAATATGACGAAAAATTTGTCACAAAGCGGATTAAATTATAAAAATATTTGTGGCAACACAAACTTTCTGATTACTATTTCAGAAAGCAGTATATTATGTAGTCAGCTGTAAAATGTTGGAAGTAATTGCTTTTAAAATAAGTAATTTAAACCAATTTTTGCAACAGTCCCATATTCGAAGATCTTATGGGTTTTAAGGTTTATGAGTCCCCTTAACGTAACAGTCAATTCAAGATTTGAAACTAAGTAGAGTAGACAAAGGTACGCAATAGATGTAACGCCAAGTTGCCTGAAACTTCTCGCCTGCGTAACAATTTAAATGCCGACAGTAACGTGGGCTCGATAGGCAGAAACACGCTTTGTCTTACAATCCTAAAACCTCAAGTTAAATGCTTTTAATCTGATTTGCATTCTGGTTGGGAAACGGAAAGGAGAAGTGGCATTAAAGATCTAAATCAAAATAACTGATTAGATTAACATAATGGAACCTCATATGTTGTTTTGTGAAGGATAAATCGAGAAGTTTTAATCATTTTTTAACTAAATTATACCTTTTCCTTCATACTTAAGTTAAAATTATTTCTTTATTTTGTATCTTAAATTTACATTTTTCCGAAAACACATAACCTTCATTGTTGAGTACTGAATGTTATTTAAAATAAGCTTGAAATCTCAGAAAGAAATTAGGTACAATTTTAAATTTGTTGATTTTTTGGTTGCGTAATATATTACATGCAGAAACTATAAATTAAAATTATATTGTATTACTAGAAGATAGATCTTTCAAATAGATCGTAATTAAAATCTTAATTATTTAGACTCGATTCTCCAACAAATTTTGATTATAAGAGTTTTACCTATTTTCATAAAATCACTCTCTCATTAATGTGTCTGAACTATTTCAAGTACTTTTTATCTTATAAAATAAAGCTGTGAAATAGAATCTAGGACATTTAAAACACCTTATCCCGTAAACATGCGTTGGATTTATCGAAAGTACATTCTGAAACTTTTTGTACACTCAGTCTATTCCCCGTATGAAAAATATGTAATGCAACAGCAAAACAAATAAAATAACTTTTTAAAGTTTAAATAAATAATTTTCTCTATTCGCACAGAAATGCGCAGAATTCGCTAAGGATAAGGTAAAGAAACTAATATTTCTTACCATTTAACTCTTGATTATAGTTAATTATTTATTTGCTTCTAAAGTTTTAAGATTATTGTGTAATCTGGAGATGTATGTTACTAAGTACAAATCTGAAAATCTACGCTATGTGCAATGTAGTGTAAAGATTCTGGCTTCCTTTGTTAACTATTTACGCAAAGCGAGTGAAAGCTATCCATTCAAGAGGCGATACCATCGAGGAAGATTTTACAAATAAAACAGTGGATATAGCGAATGATTTGATGGAATTTGGACTGGATATGGCTGAATACATCCCCATTCGGGTTTAGGTTTCTTTAACTCTAATACTGCAAACAGATCACGCGTAACGGCAAAGCGCACATTGAATTGATCAATGTTAATGAATTTCGCATCCTGCGCATGCTCAGTAGTTTACCGTTGACGTGGGAGGAAATACTGGCGACTAAGGGGGCATAAGCAACCCTACACAAGGCTGCACGTCATGTAGGTCTTATCAACTGTTTACAATTGCAGTACTACCGAAATTTGTATGTGCTTAATGCATTTGCTTCTGTTTCATTTCATTTTGGTTTATTTTGTTCATAAACGTTATGTTTAATATCGGTTATTTATAATAATTTCCTTGACTTTAATTCAGTAATTTAAACTGAAATTATTCTTTAATTTGTTAAAGTATATACGATTGGAACGTATGGTAAATATGCAATTGCTTTTATTCCTCAGAAGTGTAATCAATAAAGATTCAGCTAATATAATCTTGTAATGTTCCCTGTTTTGTAATCATTCTTAAACGAAAATTTGCGTAATTTACAATCGATATTTACACTCTAAGTAATGAAGCAACTTGCAGCATAACAAGTTTCAAAATCTCGAACTGTTTATGCCCAGATAACAGAATATCAACCACACACCGTACTTACTTCTTTTAAAATTGTACCAAAGTCGTAATTGCGCCAAATTCTCTTCTGGGCATGCGCAGAAGAGAAAATCATTTAACAGTGATCAACGGAATGTGCAGTTTGCCATTACGCGACAGATCACGGATCGCAGTCTGTGCATTTGAAATGAAGTTTGAAAAATACATATAGTAAATAAGTTTCTCAAGATTGTCTTAAAATTCCTCCACATATTTGACACAAGAAGGTTCCGTAACATAATTTGCCAAGCTCAGTCACCGGGATGTCTTCTGTGTGGCTCATAGGTATCTTTTAACTACCGCAATATTCTTTCTACAACCCAACCCAACTGTAATTAGTATGTGTCTTACGTTGACAGATGGACAAATTAGCCCTTCGGCAGTTAAGGTTGCGCAAACATTAGAGACCTCTCTTCAGGCCATTCGTACCTGTTCTCCAACCACTAAGTGAGAGCGCCTGGCGGGATAGAATGAATAGAAAAGATTCCAGAAGGGAAGGGCAAAAGAACGGGAGGGAAATAAAGAGGTTGTGCCCGTGCGGCAGCCATAACAAGTGAGTCACGTGGTGGGTCTGTAGGTATTCCTGCATCCCGTGCACGGCTCTGTGCTTGAATAATTGATCAAAAGATCGTAAATTTGGCAGGCTTCTCCTCTCTCCCCTTCGGCACTTTCTGGAAGGGAAGATGGAACATAAAGTGGAGGAGAGCAAGGCGATGGGGACGGTTGGAGAACGGGAGCTGGACGTGACGCTCCTTTTCCAGTAGTCTCTTTTCCGGCATCTCAATTCTTGGAGGAATTTCCTCCAAGTCCAAGAGAGGGAAAGCGCTAACTCCTTGGGGGGTGCGATCTGCGACGAGAATTAAATCGTAATTTTAGGTTTTTCTTCACTAATTTCTTATTAAACAAAAGCAGTTTTTAAAATTAATTTTTGGAATTTGTATAAAACCATACTTCTGAAAAAGTCTGAAAGTTTTATGACTTAGGTACTGAGAAACGATTACAGCCTAAGAAATTTAGAAGTCGTATAAATGCTTTCACTGCTACATATTACTAAGTATTTAAGGCCATAGATAAGTAGCATAGATAACTATGCTAAAATGCCATAAACGTGTTTAAATTACTTTGAAGAATGCGATAAACTATTACTGCAATATCAGATATTTTTGGTCCAAACATATGCTATTCGTAAGCATTTGTGTGTGAGAAGTATTAACATTAAATATGTTTTTGTCATCATTTGAAACACTTAACAATGAATGATTATTAATTAATTAAATGATAAATTAAAAAATTAATTATTTATTAATTATTTAATGAAATATCGTCACACATGATGCGGAAGACTAAGTCCGTACACATATCGGGAAGACAAAGTCCGTACACATAACTGACCCGCTACACATATGTGGACGGCTTTCAGTATGTCAATTTATGCAAAACTAGTAAATAATTCAAAATAGTGTTCAGCGTGTTGATTCTTTTAGCAACTATTATTTAAATCTGTTTTATAATGTTGCATTTATTAATTCAAGTAAGAATTGCCCGGTTTTAATTCTGGTAATCTCAGTTTTTAAGAGTTAGTCATCACATGTTCATTAAAATTTCTAATGAAAAATTGCTTCTCCTCTTTTTCCTTCCTTGTAGGAAGTAAAGGAAGTATTGTAATCGCGAAAAAGTTCGGGTATCATATTTCAACTAAAATATCCATTTTGATCGCCATCGAAAGCAATTTAACAGTGTTTTTTCCCGACATTTGTACGCGTAAGGATAGAATAAAGGAATAAAGGACTTCCCCAAAACGGATTGTAAAATAGATTTAAAATGGATTCAGAAGATATTTCTTCGTGACGTTTCTACGTACGTATGTATTTATGTATTTCGCACAATGCTAAAATGAGTAACCTCAGAATGTTGAAATTTTGTATATAGGACTACTATAATATGCAGTTGTGCACCTCCCTTTTTGGTTGCAATCGTCAGCACTTAAATATATATATATATACCCATTCTGTTATTCGACTCGGCGATGTTAGTTTTCTATTCTAATATGTCAGTAAATTGTTCATTTTTTGCTTTAAAATGATTGAATTACGTTTTTCGTATGTTTCGTTTAAGGTTTTTATCATTTTAGTCAATCGTTAATCTGCATGCAATAGTTGTAGAATTATCAACGATTCAGAAGTTTCTGCACCTTCAGTGTCTTTTTACCGAGGGGGACCAAAAATAAACCTTCATTTTTGTGCAGAGAAAAATCTGCCTTTTTGTCCGTTGGCCGAATTGCTTGCTTTTGCTTAGAAACTGCAATTTGAATTGTAAAAATTGTTTTTTAATTGTTTTTAACTGTATTTGGTGTTTTATGTTTTTCTATAGCTTTCAATTTTTAATGAAGATATTTTGAGGTTTTATGTATTTTTGCCTTGCCGCGAAGTGAGAACTCACTTAATTGAATGAGAAATGTATCGCTGATGAAATTCGAGGAAATAAATTTAAATGAAATACAGAAAAAATGGGCAAAAATTTAATAGACCATACAAGGAAGTCATGTAGTGTCTATATCAGATTTTTTTATAATGCCTGAACATGTTCAACGCTTTTAGGCCAATTATGTCCAAACCATATTTTAATTCATGAAGATTCTCGCAAGAATTCGCATATTCAATGAAAGTTTTTTTCAAATAATTTTCAGAGGTTTATATTAAAAAAAATTGCATACATTTTATTGCTTGAAGTGTGGCTATTTGTCTGAGAATTAGTGTTTGAAATTTTCAAACAGTATTTAAAGACATTAAATGAGAAAATAAAAAGATCTAAAATTAGATTTTCAGTATTATTTTAATCTTTAAGATATATTTTGTTTCCAATTGGTTAAGTCCTGATCTGAAATATCATATTAGCTGGATTCTAACATAACAAATCTCTAGCATGAACTCATTTGAAGACGTGAGTATCATACATTTTGTTTCGGAATTAAGAGCATAAGATCTCACTCACTGTCGGTGAGTAACTTCCATTTAAAAGCACCGTAAACTAAACATCAAGATTTATTGCTCGCAAGTATCTTGTTCGAAACATATTGCTTTTAAAATTTAGAAACTTGCCGAAAAGTTGCATGCCGTCATTCTGATTTATAATGAAATCAAGAGTGGCGCCATGTGAGTTATATATCATTAAAAATATAAATGAGACTACATGCATTTTCCTTTTGCCTTAACCTATTTTTTTTCCCGTTACTGAGACTGTAAATGAAGAAATGGTCCCAAGATTACCCTAAAATTTGTCTTGTTACAACATGTAGCAATGACTCAAAGCCGCCGTAAATAAGACAGAAATAGGGACTTTTTTTTCCATGCGGCTGGGACCACAGGTACCTTCGAAGGTTGGGAGACAGGGTGCTGCATTAAGTCATGTCGTCAGCTTCCATAAATACATCTCTAGATATGGGATCCTCTGTTAGATTTAGAACATAATGTCACTTAAACCATCTATACCGGTACATGCTTGCAAAAATGTCGCATTTAACTTTAAAAAAAACTAATATTAGCTTATAAAAGCTAATGCTTATTTCTCCTAGTCTACAATTTTAACATGTTTCATAGAATGCAATTCCATAGCTCTTGCCTAAAAATTAACAACCTCAACTTAAATCCGTAAAAGGCTTCTTCAGTAACGAAAAATATTTATTAGAGTTTGTATATGGCTTTACTAAACTTAAATATTAAAGCATTTATTATCCTTATCAAGTATTCATACAAAAGAAGTTATTTTGATTTGTTTCTTAATTAATTAACTAGTAGTACGTTGTAAATAATGTTTACGTACGTGAAAGATTATTTCTGCTGTTATCACGTGATAGACCATGAAAAAGTTATATTCTGTTCAACACATGCCTTGAAAGCACTTCTCACATACAAGAAAATAAAAATTGTGAAATAATTGTGAATAAATGCGTAAATAAATATTGTGAAATAATTTACCATATAATATATTGGCATAAGTAAGTTAAATAATAGTTTTTCCAGAACATTATAATAACATTTTAAAGAATTCTTTATACCTGTATGTTTCTTTAAAGTAAACTAAGTTTTTTTTGGTCCAAATATATATTTTTGTTTTAAAAGACTCTTTCTAGTATATTTTCAGATTACTATTTAATGTGTTAAAAATTATTACTTATCCTTTTACTCTGTGTTAAAAAACATATTTTACGAAGTTCTTCCACATATTTAAGCATTTTATTCTTAACAGTTTTTATACACGTTATCTTATACATATTATGCACTTTTGTATCTCGCAAAATACCTTCAAAACTGAGAGATCGTTATGTCACTGGAGCAATTTTTATGTCTGAACCAATAAATGATTATTTCAGTGATAAAAATCTTATAAATCTAACAATGCAAAATCATTTCATTACACTAATACATTTTTAATGACATTTAAAATTACTGACATTTACTGTATTCCTAGACATAGTACCTATTTGAATACTTTTGCTGTAATATTGACAAATGTATATTATATTTGTGATAAATGTATATGTTTATTTACTAATTAATATTCGTCGAATTTTTGGCCATTCAGTGATTTGATTATCAACGAAGTTTGTTAACATTTTTATAATACTTTTTAAGACATTCTGTTAGTTTCAGCTGCGTTAATTCGTATCATTTACTTCTTCTTAAGAAATAATTCACTTCAATGTAGCCAAGAACAAAATTAAATTTTTAGGCAGATAGATTAAATAGAGCCTATTTCGTTTACATTCCAGTTAAATCATGTTCAATCATTTACACTTTTAGCTCCTTACGATGCCAGTTTGCAGAGATCGAGGCCATTTGCATTCGAGTTACTTAAATAACTTTTCATATATGAATAAAATTTAATCTCAGTTGTATATTTTAGACGACAAATTACTTTCACGTTTACTGTAATGCAACTACTCGTATTTTTCAATAACTAACTGCTTATTAGAGAATAATTTGAGTTCTTATATTCTGCAATTGCATTTTAATTTTAAAATTAAATGCCATGCAGTAGCTTAATCTATCAGGTATCATTTGCACGTAATTGCATTTTTACACAAACGTGTAATTTGCTGAAAAGATGTATGAAATCCTCAGTTGGAGTGACTTTACTGAAGTACGTATTTTCAAGCTCTCTAATGGCTTCTCTCGCAAAGGCGTTGAAGTGTTTACGGCATTAACAGCTCTCGTAAACAGGTTTTGCATTTGATTAACAGTCTCTTTAAGAGATTTTATTTCTATTTCGATTGCACATAAAATTATTTAAATGGTTTTCTTACCGTTATTAATTTTAAATGCGAAATATTTATAACATCAATTAAATCGAATTTACATTCAGGTTATCTCATTTAAATTGCCTTCTGAATCGCGCATTTAATCGTGGTATCTGCGCCGAATGCATGTTTGAGAAAGAAAAATCATGCATATTTTTAGTTGTAAAAATCTGTTTTTCTCACCTGCGCAGTGAAACCTAATAAAGATACGTATTTATAACTGTAGTAAACAAGAACAGTAAACTTCTGCAATAAAACATCGCGTTTGTAGACCCTTTAATACCTCTAAGACTTCCTTTAATTTTCCCTACTACAGCAGTTCCCGTGTTAAAAAAACTATCCAGAAATTGCTCGCCTATAAACAATGTACTTATTTAATGTTTCTCGAAAAAAAAAACAATCTGAAGATACTAGAGGTTTCAGATTTTATACTACGCACAAAGGGCATTTTTTAACGATTTGTATTTGCCTTTATTTATTAAATATCGCGTTCTTCGCACTTAAGATATAAAATTCAATTTAACAGCAAAATCACAAAATATTTAAAAACAGCATATCTTCAGAATTTCCGATAGACTGTATCGTGCGCTGGAGGTAATAAATGTTTCTTTCCGTACAGTGCTTTCTTTGAAATCGCTGAGTTTGTTAATCGAAAATTCGTTAATGTTTTACAAAATATGAAATTGATAATAAAACAAATTCGAGCTTCCAAGTGCCCATGTTCGTTTGGAGGACTATGTTATTCAAAATTTGTGCCGCCATGTCGCACCGACGCTATACATGTACAAACATCCATGCCTTCTGCGGGATTCGAACACGGGCCATTCAGTACAGCAGTCAGCGACACGTTAATTACTATACCGGTTGGGCGGCAAACATGTTTTTTATTCTTTGCATATAAAGGAGAAATTCTGAATTTAGAAACCATTTCTTTATTTAATACTCATTTAAGAGAGAAATGCTTACAGCATTCACACCGCTCAGAAGAATATTGAGTTTGATGAATCTCCCAAGAAATTTAATTAAGGTGTTATATGCATTTAATATTATTTAAAATTAGCATTACTGTACTGCTAATGCATGTACTGTAAGAGACAGAATCCTAACTAACAATAATTATCCTAAAATATGAAAGCTTGATTTCTTTTTCCTCTTTCCTGTTTTTTTTTCCAGTGCAACTTTTATCCATGTCTGCCCTTTTTTTGTGTGTGTGTCTATTGTTGGTAATTTTTTTCTTTCCGATATCACGGCGGTGGGCAGTTTTTAAAATGTAATGCGGTTGCTTGGTTGGTTTCGGTTAACTACATGTGTACCCCTTCATACATTTATATATGTATTTTGGTAGCGTTTAATGTGATTTATTCCGTCGAAATTGCGACAAGAAGTAAGAGAAGCCGTATCTGAAATTGCATCTTCTTAAAGAAAAAGGAGAGAGAAAGGGAGAAATATTATGTCATGCATGAACGGTTCCATCGCATTCATTCGATGTTCTTTTCGCGGGGTTAAGCTATTTCTGCTTAGTTTCTGCATTTATTCGTAGAAGATGCATTTTTGCGACATCGATGGTTGCTTTTTTTATGAAGGAAATGAAAATAATAAAATAAGGGAATTTTATTTATTCTTGATTACATTTACCTACTTCCGTTTCCAGTATTTTTCTTTAATAGACAGATACGTAAAAATAAGGTTAAATCAGTTACAAAATGCAATAAGGTATGGTTGCAAAAAGAGCATGCAAATGTGCAGCGAAAAATAGATGCATTGGTGTATAAGAAATATAAATAAATAGCAGCAACTGAGAATTTAAGAAAGCTACATTTGTCATGTTAAACAGCTATTGCATAGATGTATCAAATTATTAAGATATAGAAAAAATGCATCGTAACATAGATACAAATGGATACTTTATATAATAAAGACGGCGAAGAGATTTCAGGATAGGACTCGTGAAATTGGAGCAACATTTTATCTTTTATATTTCATATGATAGAAACCATACTTTTACATAGCCAGATACTTCCTTAAAGGAATATATACTGAATAAATTGATACAATTTTCCAAAATATATGAAACGTGCGTGTATATAAAACGGCTATGCAGGAAGTTTCGAATAATAGATTATCTTCTTTTTTAATTAAAGTAAAACTTTGATTATTGCTTATTTATTTAAAGGTTTTTCATTATGCATTTACTTAAATAGTATTACGAATTTCCAACATAGATAGATAATTTTAGTGTAATTATATGTGAAATAGATATAATTCATATGTGAATTTCACATATAATGTAATAGAAATGTGAAATAGATATTCTACATACATAGATAATTTTAGTATTTTTCTGAAAAATGTAACATGAAAATCTAAGAGAAATGATGCTCTACCAGAAAAATAAGAATACAGGGGCAAGTCTATTTAACATAGAGTAACCGACTATCTCTGTAATTTGGCGATATATCGCCAAGCTGGCACAGGTTTGGCGACTGATTTTTTTTTTTATCAAATTTGGTGGGAAATTCACTAAAATCGCCAAAATTGGTGACCATTTGGTGACATTTCAGTCCGTCCTTTATATCACGTAGTACGTATTGTAACTGAATAACTATAATTGATTTCATGTGTAACTGCAACCGTAATGGACCCTCATATGCCTTCCCGTTATCTTGAGAAGCAGAAAGTACTAGAAATATCTCGGCGGCAGGGTAAAAATTATATAATACCAGAGAGAGGATTAGTTCCTCAGTTTTAGTCGCAAGTTGTTATTTTAGCGCCAGTTGGAGTACTGAGATATCTCTGGTTTCTGTACGCTGTTTAGATGCACTTTGCATTACAATGTGTTTAACGTTTTTAGTACTTTAAAATGTAACTACCGATTGCACTTTGTGATATTGTGATTCAATGCTAAAATTTAATGCTAATTTAACTATGTTGTTTTTAATTTAATTTAATTTGCATAGTTTTGAAAGCATTCACAGTATTTAATATACACCGGAAATTATATATATTCATCATATAATCGGAAAAGAAACCTGATCCTTAAAATGTAAACACTGCAAAATAATTAGTATTAACGTTGATTCATTTTAAAGCTATAAAATGGAATTAGAACCGTAAATTGAGGAATTTTCCAGAAAAGCATATTCGGAAATTCAGTTTATTAACGCTTAAGTTTTAATAGCCATTTCTTCCTAATAATTAAATCTGCGTAATAATGTTAAACGGTTTATTTCTAAAGCATTAGATTTAATGTAAATGTAAAATTAGCAGAAAGATATTTATTTACCCATTTTTGTGCAATAAATGCTGTTAATTGTGCCTTGCGTCATTTTGTATATTTTATTTTCTTCAAGCAAAGATTCTTTATTTGCTGTTAGATAATTACCGCAGACTCTATACAAAAAAAGAAAGTTTCAAAAAGATGCTTATATAATACAAAAATTTTTTTGTTGAAATCAAAGAATGCAGGAAAATGTAACTGTCAGCTAACAGTATGAAAAGTTAAAATAAAAGAATAATTTTAATTTGCATTTCATAATAAATTAAAAAAATTAAAATGTGCTTTCTTAAAATATTCTTACCTACGTATTAAGTCGCGTTGACCGTGAAGCGGAAATGCGATCATAAAATGTCGGAAAAAACTTAACAATAACAAAGCTACAATTTTCAAAAGAAGTTTAGAAACGAAAAAAAAATTTTTTTTTTCCTGATATAGAATATATAATTCTTTGAATGCCTTTCAGCTGTGTCTTTCAATAAACAAATATTGAATTTTGCTGAAGAATAAAAAGCAGGATGCTAAAAGCATAGTAAAAAGGAAGCTAAGATATAAAAGTCACATGTTTATATATAGTTTTGTGTTGTCAATTTTCATTCCCAAATGCACTTTAACGAATATAAAAAGAAATATAATAACAAAATGAAGTTATTCACTTGGTATATGTGCACTCTATCAAGATAAATAGAATAGAATTTTTTTTTCCAAATATGCTAGAAGGTTTTGCTATAAATAACACTCAGCCATTTTGTTTTTCTAGATTTTGTATGATTTATGTTTTGTACACTTTTTCTGTGCACTTAATTTTTTTTTTCCTTTTTAGGTAAGTCCATTTTTGTTGTCTAAGAGACTTATTAGATAAAGGGTAAGTTAACATGTTTCATATAGAAGTTATCCCATTTGTCAAATGTGTGGTAGCGTAGCCCTGTTTACTCGAGATAAATTGGAATGAACTATTTCAGATTCTACTTTTTTTCGATTAAAACATGGGCATTCATTTTCGTCAGTTAAATGTCGAAATAAATAAAATACGTATGATATTGTTGAGTTCTACGGGTTCGTGGATTTGGAGTAATTGATGACAACACTTGATGAAGATTCAAAACACAATTTCTTCCTCAGTATTACACAGGACAATTCCAAAGACGCAGCCTTCAGGCTGTAACGGTGAAGACAGCTTCACGGCAAAACACTAAAGTACAGCTGCCGAGCGGGTCAATCGCTCTCGAGCTAATCTGTGAACTCAAGACACTACTACTGCGCTCAATATACTCTACTGCTACTGAAGATACACTCCTACTCCGCATACATGTAAGGTATATATAGCTTCTGACGTGCCTTCGAGAACATTCTCCGGAAAACCGATAAGAATTCGTTCTAGAATTTTCTCGCTCCGTCTATGGCATATCGCTAATTTTATCGCCAAATGGAGGATTTCGCGCCAAATCTGGATATTCTGCCTTTCTTTGCCACTTTCTGGCAACCCTAACCTCTCTCTGCAGAGAAGATATCTTACCGCAGCTAGCCATTTTGTAAAAGTATTGTTATTCAGAAGTCTGCTTTATAATTCATTTACATGTATCTCTGCATTACTGAAAACAGTGAGTAATGTTTTTGCTCAGAATTTGCAAACATGTACCTCATGAGCGTAACTATGAAAAGCGTCTCCGAAATAATAATTGCGTAGTTGTTATTTTTGCATGCAAAATTCTGAGATTACCTGTTTTCAGCTAAATTATGTATTTGTTTCTAAAGAATAAAACTGTGAAAGCAATTTAATTCAAAACTTGCAGACGTCTTTTTTTTGGGGGGGGATCTCTTGATTCAATGTTAGTTTTATATTAACAAACTTTTACGTCAGAAATACGTTTAATTGAATTACATTGTTTTATGTCATGTACATAGCAAGAGTTGTTGAGCTGGAAGCATTTATCTGACATGTTGCATGCTCTCCAAAGGTAATCACAAAGTAATATATTGTTAAGAAAAGCCCAGTTGAGGTATGATAGCTTCCCCGTAAAGCGTTTTTATGGTTGCCAGAAAGTCCCCAAAAAAGACAAGGTTGCCAGATTTGGCGTGAAATCGCCCATTTGGCGATGTTTGTCGATATTTCACTGACAGAGCGAGCACATGCTAGAACGAATTCTCTCCAGTTTTCCGAAGAATGCTCTCGAAGGGGTGTCAAAAGCTATAGATACACTACCTGTACGCGGAGTAGCAGTGTATCGTGTGAGAGATTCTTGTGTGGAGAAGCATTAGTGACGTGAGTTCAGAGATTAACTTGAGAGCGATCGACCGAGTCGGGGAGCTTCAGTGCTTTACCGTGAATATGTCTTCACCGTTATAGCCTGAGCGCTGTATTGCTGATTATTTCAGCGTGCTTGTCGTAGTTTTTCCACAACTGTAAACGTGTTTGTAGAATTGTCCTGAGTAATATTGGCTAATAAATTGTGTTTCATTCCTCATCAAGTGTTGTCGTCAATCACTCCAAACCAATGAACCCTTAGAACGTAACAATGAGAATCTGTGTTGTACTTTATCTGCAATCCAAGTACTTGCAAAAAATTAACAACACGTGTAATCAATTAATAATTTTGCTTGAGTTTCATTTACCAACTATGTTAATATTCGAGCAACTAAACATCACAGTCAAATACCAATATGTGACAGTTCGATAATATTATAAATTAGTATTTATGCAGTACAATCGAAAACGCCAAATTGAGCGGAAACAATAATAATGAAAATGTATAACAAAATAAAAACTCTTTACATTTTTTCTGACTTTGAGCACACACCATTCTACCCAGTCTACTTCCTCTTTTGCCTTTTGATATCTGATGAAAAGACCGCCGGCAACAACGCTAAAAATCGATTTTCTTTCCCGGTGTCTAACAATGTTGGCAAAACCACGTCACGGTTTTTTCAAATATAACAGAAATGCGTTTCTCTACCTTCTTGCGCCTTTTCCGATTAATAAGGCTCGCATTTCTGTCAGAACCTGAAATAAAAAACACGAGCAAAAAATTTCCGGAAACCGACTCCTCTTCAAAAACTTTGATTTAGGTTGGGTACCGGAGATTTAGAGCGGAGCAAAACTCTTACATACAAATCACATTTACAATTCTCGAGTTGCCAAAACAAATGCATTTATTATATGTGCCTCCAGTGGGTAAGGTTTAGCGGAAAAATGGTTTCGTTGACTCACCTTTGTCAGCATTCGTTGCTGTTGTTCACCCGTTTCGATTCCGAAGTTTTAGGAAGATACAGTAAATATTTTGTGAATTAGACAAAATGTATGAAAACTCTTATTAAAAATTACATGAATTATGTAAGTGTATTTTGAAAGAAAATAACTTTCCAATTTGTTAGATCAGTTAGTTCCAAAAACCATTTCAGTTATTATTTTGAAATGTTTGAGTTCAAGTTGTTGAGTCAGGAGGATTTTTAATGCAGAAATACATAGAAAATGAGCAAAGCCCTCGCCGGTACTCGAACCTGAGCTTTTCGAATACGCGCCGAGTGTGCTACCAATACAACACGTAGGCCATGCTGGAAGGAGGGAGACAATATCTTTTAAAGTTTTACCTAACTGAATTACACTTTTAAGCCCTATATCTTAGCTACATAATTCTGTCTAATCCGTTATGATGTTATATTAGTAAAGGAGAACAGAATTATTTTATCTACCAATCCCACGTTTTGTGTCATTAAAATCCTTTATATAATATAGTTAGTGAAACATTTATACAATACATCGGTATAATTTCTATTATCTATCTTCTGAACCGTTTTCGCAAGTTCTTTAACTCTCTGAATAGAAAGTATGAAAAGGGCTTCAAAGTCGTGAGGTCTAAAAATGAAATAGTTTAAATGATTTCTGAGATTAATTAGATGCAAAATTTAGATGTATTTTTAGCATAAGTTAGCAGTAAGTCTGTCATAAATTGGATCATCCAATTTTTAAGAGACATATGTATGCTAAACAATTTTTAACTGTGTCAGAGCACGCGACAGAACTTTCTGTTTTCACTTCGGCCATTTTTTAATTTCATAAAGCATATTAAATATATTTATGGGAATAAAAAGTAAACATTCTTATAAATTTATTTTATATTTTAAAATTGGAATTATTTTATTTTAGGTGTTAAATTTTAAAGGAATATTTACAGAATAATCTCTAAAGAGATTTTTTTTCCAGATTTGCGACATAAAAGAAACACATGTATCAATAACATATGAATGAATGATAAACAAATATATAAATTAAATAAATATTTAAATAATTTATATTGTGACTTAGCTTATATTTTATGATTATTAATAGATCTATTTGCAAGTTTTTTGTAATTGTAAAGAAAACTTTAATCGTGTTTTAAGCGTTACGCTCTAAAAAAGTTTTTAATTTATATATCACAAAAGGTTGACTCTTCCTGTAACCAATTTAATAAAAATTTAACTTCTCAACTCAAACAACAACAAATAAATTATGGCAACATACACGAAGTATTTGTCTTAGAATAGAGGACCTTTGCACGGGTAGCTTTTGAGTTACATTTTGAGTGATTGTACACTGTTTTGCATAGTCTTGTACATTATGAAAGCATTAGTTCAACAAAGCCTAACTAACTAAAGTTCGAAGTATCTATAGTTGTCACATTCGAAATCGCTAAATTTTCAGTGCTTGTATACATTTTTTTTTTTTAAATAAAAACCTCATTTAGGTTAAGAAGCTAAACTTTTAAGCTTTTCAAGATCATTACTGAAATAATACCAAAATATTCAAATCAGCACAGAATCCATAATCTTCAGAAGTATAGAATTAAGAATTTTATTTGATTTTGTAGAAAAAAAATCAATTTAAATTTAAATTTATAACCTTCCTAAAATTTTTATTCATGATTTTTTAGTAGAGGTTTTATACTTAGGTAGGGAAAACATTTTAAAGTTGTTCTTAAATTTATTAATATTTCTTCGTGTTATTTACCCATATTATTTGTCACATTTGTTATGAGTTGCGAAAAGTACTCTAAACGAAGTATTGTATAAGTGTACTTTTTTTTTACTTTTACACTGCTAAGGAGGACTACTGACCGGGAACAAGCCCTTGCAGTATGATGTCCACCCTGCAGAAGCCATAACGGCATTTATTGAGTCTAAATAAATAATAATAAAAAAAAAAAATTACAGAGTCACATCTAGATAGGAAGTACAAAGGACTACCTTGAATACATATGACATTCTTGATTGCATAGAATAAAAAAAAATACTTAGAAGTACAAAGCTGCATTGATACAAAACTGGTAAGGGTAAAACAAAAACAGTAAAATTTAAGACTAACTCTCATAGCATTTACTCTTTCGCGTGAAAAATTCCTGAATGTAAAGAACTGTGATGCACTCAAATCAGAAACTTAATCCACTTTTCTTCTCATTGCTACAATATTTGAAAAACAATAAAAGCACAACTCAACTCTTTACTACAGAAACAACAATAAAAGAACCCCATCACGATCACTAAAGCACCCGAAATATATAAATCAACTCGTATATATTTGTGCGACGAAAGGCTAATACTATAACATTGCCAGCACTTGAGAAAGGTGTTCCGCCCACAAATTTTACGGCAAAACTGGATTTTTTTCTTTCCTTTTTCACTGCCACTCTTTTATTTTCCCCCTCTCTAACTGGGAAATAAAAATGTATCTTCCTCAAGCTTTACTTAGCTCTATAAAAACTACTCCTTTTGGAACTCAAACGTTCCATATTTTCAGTTTTATAGGCGGAGCTTTTGAATCTGGAGATTACCGCCTTAGATTGTGAACAGCACCGCTTGGCACGTGATCTCGTATATCTTCCATAAAATGGCGCTGTAGAAAATGTTCGACTTCAAATCTGAGAGCTTCAGACGAGGCAAACTTTCTGTAAATGAAATTAGTTTCGTACTTAACCACAGTTACAGTGTCCATAAATCACAGAAGCTCCACTTCCTGTTATATAGAAGTTCTTCCACATTTCGTTAAGGATGTACCATTTTTATGCATATTTGATATACAAGTATTCTGGCATTAAAGTATCTGTTGTTTACAATTTGGGTTAGGTATTTCGTACTTAAAGTGTCAGCTTAGCATTCGTCAGCTTCAGAGGTTACTTGTTGTGAACCGTAAACATCATCATTTTTATATCTTTTATAGTGTGTGAAGTAAATTATAATTATCGATTAACGGTTAAAATTGAATCCAAAGCAAACTACCACTGTTATCTGATTTCTTCTAATTAGAATTGTTAATCATAATCCAGGCGATAGTTATGGCAAGACAATCAAAGATTCGAATTTGAATCGCCTCCTTTAAACTTGGCTGTAATGAAAAATGGCTATGTCTTTTGTTATTCCATTTAATGCTTATAATATAGTAAACAATCGTAAACAGTTTTTAAACAACTGAAAAAGATTTTATATTTGTAAAACAATTAAAAAATGATAATTCTCATTAGCCCAAAGGGGTGATAGCCCAGAAGAGCTATTACTTTCGTAACGGCATTTTGCGCCGGTTCACTATAAACGTCCGTTTCATTTTCAAATTGTTTCCACCAATTATTATCGCTCTGTATTATATTTAAAGAAAGAAAATCATGAAGAATCTGCATGAATGTATGCATGTTTCTCGCATTCTGAGAAAACTACGGTAAATAGAGCCATTAAATTTCGAATAACTTAGTTCCTGCACTCGAATATCGCACCTCGGCACCTGGAAAACCGAATTTGGTATTTCGAATTTGTTTTATTGTCTACTTCATATTTTATGAAACAGTAACGATTATTTGGTTAACAAGCTCAACGATTTCAAAGCGAACAATGGCAACACTATACTAAAAAAAAAAAAATATTTTTGTCTCCGCGCGAGACTGTCTATCGGAAATTCTAACGAAATGTTTGTTTTTAAATATTTTTATCCCAAAGGGACAGCCCAAATACTCTCGAAACGTGTATGTGTATGTAAATATAGAAAGCTAATGTGGTGCGCCACATGCTTTCCTTGTACGAAATATTTAATCATACGCATTTTTTCCTTGATTTATTTCATTTAAACTTATTTCCTCGAATTTCATTAGAGATATATTTCTCCTTCAATTCATTCAGATATACATTTCATTCAATTAACTCAGATCTCACTTCGCGGGAATACAAAAATACATAAAAACTCAAAGTATTTTCATTAAAAATTGAAAAATGTAGAAAAACATAGAACACCAAATACAGTTGAAACAATTAAAAAAGCATTTTTTTCAATTAAAATAACAGTTTCTACGCAAAAACAAGAAATTCGGCAAGCAGAAAAGAAGGAAGATTTTTCGGTGTGCAAAATAACTAAATGCTTCTGTTTGGTCCCACTCGGCAAAAAGACACAGAAGGTGCAGAAATAATTAATTCATCATTCTGCTAAGTTTCATTTGTATATAAATATGGCTGCTATGGGAAAAAAACGGCTTAGCCGCATTTAAAGAACTTTTAAATTGTTGACAGTTCTACAAATATTGCATGCAGATAAAATAAAGGCATAAAAACCTTAACCGGAAGGTAAGAAAAAGTTTTAGGTAAAAAATGCACAACTTACCAGCATATAAGGATTAAAATAACAGAGCTTATTGAGCCGAGTAACAGAGTTACGAGCATATAAGGATTAAAATAACAGAGTAATTGAGTCGAGTAAGCGCACAACTACATGTTATAGCAGTCCTAGGTAAAAAATTTCAACTTGCTAAGGCTAATCGTTTTTGAGTTATGCGAGATACATGCGTACGTATGTACAGACGCCACGAAAAAATCTCTTTTGAGTCCATCGTACAAGGAAGTAAATTCTCCCCTTTGGGCGTAACATAAAATCTGAAAGCTTTCAGATTTTTTTTATTATTATATTTTTTATTTGATCTAAGAATTTAAACAATTGACATTGTTATTGCAACAATAATAAACAGTTGATTTGATCTTGACTAAGTTGATAAATAAGTACAAATAAGTTAAAATAAACGATTCTGTAATTATATTTTGCTGCGCAGTGCTAATGCGTCTAGAGAGACGTAATTTTAAAAGCCTGTCTAGACATCTACTTAATTTCCTAGATCAGATTATATTCATGTATATTTAAAACGCAGTTGCATGTTACACGGGTTGAAAAAATATTACTTATTTATGCACGTAATATAATACGTAATGCGTATTAATTAAGAATTAATTTCAGATGGAAAGATTTCTGTTAATTTTAAATTGAGTTTTGTTTGCGAAGGAATTAAAGCCAGGAGAAATTGAAATACTGGCATATATATATATATATATATTTGAAACCTTAATTCTTTGTTAGGGAAGAAAGTACTCGATGCTATTCAAAAATTTTTCATATATTTTACAAACAATCTATAGTTGTTTGAATGGCTTACCTATAACATAAAAATTGGCAAACCAAATAATTCTGTACTGTCGTATGTAGTATAAAAGTTCTTCGATTAGTTATAATTAATAACGCCACAAATGTTCATAAAGATCAGCAATTAGATTAAGTTATGAATTAAATGTGTTTTATCTCTTCAAAATGTAATTAGAAATAAAAGAGAATTTTATATTATTAAGAAATGCGTTGTTGCTTCACTCAGTTTCTTTCACTTTGATTGTAGACTGACAGAATCTGAAAGGTAAACTAAAAATCACGTACTTTGCGGAATGTTATGCTCTAACGTAAACTAAAGATCTTACGTTTTTAACAGTTACAAAACTCACCAAATTACGTAAATGATAAATGCATGATAGCATAACGTAATGGTCCAAAAATATATTGAAAAGACTTCTCTAAAACCGCTTCTAGCAGCAAAAGTGGACTATCATATATTTAATTACATGCAGTATTTCTGAAGTAAACTAAGATTTAGGAATTAAGAAAACATTCTCAATAAAATCCTACTGAAAAGATTGATGCATTTACAATATAAAGGTGAAATTGTCGATGCCTTAGTTTCGGCTGTATATTTGCGAGTGAATCATCGTACTTGCTGTAATTGCAGAACAATTTTGGCATAAGTATTTTAAATTTATGTGGCATAAAATATGGCAGTTTTGTTCTTACTAACATCAAACTCTAAATATAAAAAGGATTTGGCGAGAAATTTCTATATATTTATTTTGCAGTAGTAATGATAAAATAGATGAATATCTCAACATATTTCACATATTGTTGACATCCACAACGTTTTCTTAATTTGACTTTAAAAAAGCCTTTGCAGTATTTTCTAAAAATGCCTTGATAGTTACGCTATGTTAAATTTCGCAGTTATGGAGTTATTATTTATATGACTTATGTACCTACTGTACGAAATATATCCTACACGGTCGGGCAGTGAACAGTTTTCTGAGTGTTACCATTTTAAATATTTTTAATTAAACTTAAAAATTATAATTATATCGTTTAACAAAATGAACTTGAATGAAAAACCAATGACCACACTTCTTTATTTTATTTTTAGTAATATATCAAATTAATTTAAAAAAAAACCATAACTTATAACATGTCGAACTAGTAATTTTACGAAGATTTTGGATTGTTATTTCAATAAATAAAAAAAAAATATATCTGAAAGATTTCAGATATTAAACTACGTCCAAAGGGTCGTTTTTGTAACATTTTGCACGCTGCATTTATTTATTAAATATCATGTTCTTCCGTTGTTTTATCACAATGCGAGAAACATGCATACATTTATGCAGATTCTTCATTATTTAATTTTTTCAAATATAATACAGGGCAATAATATTTGGTGGCAACAGTTTGAAAAATGAAACGGACATCCAGAGTGATTCGACGCAAAATCGCAAAACGAAAACAAGATATTTCTAACGCCATATGTTACATATATAGTATACAATTTTTGGCTTTTTTTAGTGCTTCTAGGATATGTAGTTTCTCTGCAGGGTTTTCAAATTGTGGCCGAAACATTTTATTTTAAACTCCATAAGAATTCCGAAAACATTTTATTATATTTATGTAAGAAATTCCATATTATTTGAAGAACCATACAATTCAGACTCGCATAACTCAAAGAATATTACCGTATGTATATTCTTCATTTCAAGTATTTTGCTCATAAAATACCCACTGATATGTTTATTAAAATTCACTCATGAAAACATAAACATCATTAAATAAATCGCATGAGGATGAATGACTCTGAAAATCGCTGCCCATATATGAACCCCTTGAGCTTCCTACTTTCAGAGATATTTCCCTTACCCCCCTTCCGAAAAATAAAGAAAAAGTGAAGAAGCTATCACATGTCAATCATCGCACGCAGACGATCGTTTAAAATGGTGCACTCTCAGATAAGGGGTGCTCGATGAGCGATCTCGTTGGATAGGCCATTCAAACAACGTGTGAAAGATGGGTATATTTTGTAAACATTGTGACAGCTACAATCTGCTTTCCCCTTTTCACGTAGTGTATAGTCGAGTGAAGTAAGAAACAAAACAAAGCAAAACAAAAAAATTGTTAGAAAGGAAAAGAGTAGTCGCTTGGCATTAGTGGCGTTGAGAACGTAACTTAAAAGATTTGTGATGACGTAGCGGAATTGAGCATGAATTCCGAAATGTTTTTCTTGATAAGAAGTTGCTTTATTACTGGCTGAAAGAAGGACAGCGAAGATACCGAGATTGTGAGAAATTCTCTGTGTCAGTATTTTTCATTTCTATTCCTGTATGTCCTCCACTTGAATATGACTAGACTTTTCTTAAATTTTTGAAAAACTATTTACTCTCAAAAGCTTTTATATAGTAAAATATTCTAAAATCTAAATGTAGTTTTCTTACTTCATGTATATATATATAGCACAAAAGAGGAAAATGAAAATTTTTTGCTAATGTTTAAAGTAAACTGCAGTTCCAGAGTACACAAGTAACATATACATATTAATGAATGTTAACTATACTTTTAATAAGTACATGGGAAAAAATTTTTAAATGCACTTTACCTCCAATAAGGTGACCTACATTTTTAATTGTGTAAAGAATGAATTTTCATGAATTTTCATGATTGTCAAAAACGTATATCTTTGGCCATAATTTTTTGCATTATACATTAGCTTAGCTTTTTATAGCTAAATCCAAACAGAAAGCGTACTGAATGCAAAATTTTAAGGGGTATCAGAAACCCCTATACCGAGAATGTTAAATTGGCCATTTTCGATGTACCTTTTCTCAAAATCTGCTGTAGATATACGCTTGAAATTTTTTGTGTAATTAAAGTATACCTATCTGATTATACCGAAATGAGCTTTTGAAACATTTTGAATTTTAGAGTAATTTACAGAACATTTTGTTGGGCATAGTAAACTTTAGCACTTTTCTCACGCAAAAAACTTTTTAAAATTTTTTATTCTAAGTTTATCACAAAAAGCTCATTTCAGTAAATATTAGGAAACCTAATAAATAAGCCATAAAAATTTTAGATACCTGTAAGCTGTAGTTCCTGAGAAAAGGTACATCGAGTATAAAAAAATCACGTTTGGAGAAAAACGCGTTTTTATATAAAAATCCTCATTGATCAAAGCAGTCGATGACATATTAAAGCTAGATTTTTTTACAGTTCTAATTTTCATAGAGATTAAAGAATGGTATTTTTAGAAAGATAAAAGTGTAGAGAATTTGAAAATGCAAAAATCCGAAATCACATTTTTTTGAAGATTTTGGGGTTCCAACACCCCTTAAAATTATGAAAGCTAGTTATGCATATTGAGTATGCACTTTGTTAAAATTATTTGAAAAGTTCTTCCTAACTTTCACTGCGCACTTATAATACTTATAGCATGTAATATAAAATCCAATTTAATATACTGAATGCTAATTAAAAGTAATTAGCTTGATTCGTTTTAAAAGGTGTTTGTTAACTAATTTTAGGTAGAACTTCTCGAAATGAATCAATGTTATTCTATTCAAGTATCCTTGAATATTTTAAATTATGCAATAAAGGCGTATACCGGAGCACGTTTTTTAAATGGGTAATTTTAGATTAAGAACTGATTTTATAATGAAATAATTAGCAGGAGATTAAACTGTGTTTAAACTAGAAATTATATTTAGAATGCTATAAATACGCAAACATTGCACAAACAAATGGGACAGTTCTTTATCTGCCATTATACTGGGCCGACTCAGAAAATTTAACTTGCGTTTTCCATGTTTCGAAAGAGCGACTTGGGTTATATATTAGATTTCCATATATAATTGTTCTAATATAGGTATTCGGGCAAAAAATCGGAGGTTTCTGAAGTGACATACAAATTTTATTCTATATTTTAATTCTACGATTTAAATTATGCCAAAGTAGCAAGTTTTGTAAGATTCGCACGATTACTTTTTAAGAAATTAGCTCTCAAAATGTTAGCTCCTCAATGTTAATTGAATTTGGTACATATTTATTCGTATACCTTTTTCGGTTAAACTTACTTAATTCCTTCTTTCATAATTTGAAATTTAGGTCTAATCCGAATAAAATTCGCAGCTATTTTTTAATTGTTTTTAAAACTTATATTTTTTAGTGATTTTTATAAATTTTTCGAAAGCGTTTTTGAATTATAACTTATGAGATTTTTCCTGTCATCTTAAAGTAGGTGCTTTTCTAGGTATACATGCAAAAAAATAGAGTTTTTTACTCAAAATTTTCAAAGACTACATAAATTTATATATTGGCGCGATTTGAAATTTGGCATATTTGTTATAAGCGATAATAACGCCAAATGTGCTTTTCGCACTTTGTTAAAATTATTTGAAAGAATGAACGATGCACCTCTTTTTCCGCTGATGAACAATGAAAAAAAGGGAAAGGAAAATACTAGATTGCCATAAATTGAGAATTTCGCCAAGTGAGTTATTCTTGGCGCAAATTCCAAAACGTGCGCCAAAGTATATTTTTAAATTTTACAAAACTTAAAAGGGCATAATTTGAGCCATAATATGGAAATGAATTGTCATGCCATTTCAAAAAAGTCTGATTTTGTGTCAAAATACCTATGTTAGAACAATGCTATATAATCTGATATATATAGATATATATATATATATATATTCAAAGTCGCGCTTTCGAGACATGAAAAAGCAATTTAAATTTCTTCAATCGGTCAACAAGAGATATAGAACTGTTCCTTTTTTTTTTTTTCTGTGTAAGGTGTACATGCTAATGAAGTTTAAATTCAGTACCAAAAGTGTAAACAGAACGTTTTCTCAAACAGTTTGTCTTTGATGCAGTGCTTTTAAAGCGTGAAATTATATATATATTATGTATTTCCTCGTTTATTCTATCTTTAAAAATTATAATACATTTATATATGAGTATATCTTGATTTTGTATCATTTCCGTGATAAAAGCGCAAGTATTGTACAAAAAACCCCCATCCTTGATTCGACTAGACAGATGCGGTTATACGATAATTCCCATTGGGCAGTTATTTTGGACCTCAGGGTACTTGAAATCATTACTTGACTTCTGGAATTATGTTACTAGAGAGGCGTTTGAAATTGTTTGAAAGAAAAAAGTCGAAGCAAAAATCATCCATTGCGTTTCATGTCATCTTGCAGACAAATGTTTCATTGTATTGTAATTTATAAAGAACAGATGTGAAATGTTAGAAAACTTTAACACGTTTCTAAATCCACAGACTTTAAATCTAATTTATTTTTCTTCGTATTTATTCTGGTAATGTAAGCCAACCTTAAATTCTGCAAACATTGATCATTATGAAATATATGTTTTCTTTATCCATTTCCTTCTAGGATTGCTAAATTCCCACATTTTTATTTCTTGTATAAACATAAGCTTTTCTTGTATTTACTCTTTATTTGCCCTTGTTTCGAAATATTCTTCCTTCTCTTAGCACACAATGAATCATTCTGTTTCAGAATCTGTCATAAAAATCATTATTACAGCTTCATTCGTCTTTTAGCGTGAAAAATTGCGCTTAAACAATTTAGTTTTTTCACAACAGGTTATTAAGCGAATTCTTTTAGGGTTGCATCGGCGATTAAATTTACATCGTACTTTGGACGCATTCCATATTTTTTTTGGGCGGGGGGGAGGGGCTGGGCTTTTAAAGCATTCTTTCAAAGACAAAATCGTTTAAAAAAAACAAAAATTATCACATTTATCGGAATAATGACGGTTTAAATAAATAAATTTTGCAGATTCGGTTTGGTATTTTAAAGAATGTTCTTTAGGAATATACCGTGTCTTGTGCATTTGCCATTTCTTTGAATATTTCGTTTGGAATGACATTATTTGCTTTTCACTGAAACATGGCTATTTCTTACGTTTATATATCAGGAAACGTTTTTTATTCTTATGATTATAGCGTTACAGCTGCTGCCAATAATGCCCCCCTCTCCCCCAAAACCACCACTTTTTTTTTCCTGTCTTTTTTTCTCCCGGCACACTTTTATATATGCGTTCACCTTCCTCGAGAATTTTGTGAAATTATTTCAAATATATTTTTCAGCTATGTAAAATATATTGGAATACGGTTAGTAGCGGAGTATGAAAAAGCATATACTAATATATTTTGAAATTTTTACGAACAGTTAGTTGAAAAACCAGGTAAAATCACCCCCCCCCCAAAAAAAATAACTGAATTTATTTAAAAAAAGTATTATTTTTAAAAAAATAACTGAATAAGGATGTTTGCTACTACTGCGATTCTCAAAGTATAGGTCGCAACCGTGAAGGTATAAGTATATTTTTACCTCCATATTGTAACCCATTGTTGTGTCGGTGTAGAGGGTCGCTAATGCTTTTTTTACTGACTTCGTCATATGTATATATATAATTACAAAATAATTGAATTACTTGTAATTTTGAATTAATTTGTAATTATCTAAGAACTGCTTGCTAATAATTATGTAAATTTGTTTCTTATTAGTTCTGTAGTATATTAGTTTCTTCTAGCTATCTCCTTTTTATTTAAAAAGAATTATATGCATGTGTATCTCGGTAAATCGCAACTATATATAAAGGGTGGTCATAAAAAAATTTCTCCGATATATGATCCTCCTAGCGGCGTCTTCACTTAACCAATCAAATGAATTTTCAGGTATTGGTATTTGAAGATATACTCTCGAGATTGTGATGATTTAAAATAATACAGCTGCCACGGTTTTAGTGGAAGTGAGAATATTTCAAAATTTCCAAATGGCAACACCCACTTTTTTTTTCTGCGCAAATTGATCAGCGCATTGAGAAACCAAAATAGCGTCGAACAACGTACGTATAACGAAACTTTGGTGCGTAAACATTTATAAAGGATTAATGACAACACAAGAGAAGAAAAGGAAAAAAAAATGGCAATGCAAGTTTTTATAACTGGCAGTAAGTAAATTCGTTGCATAAATGAAAAGTTTGTTGCGCAGTATGAATGGGAAAAATATGCAAAGCATCATCTAAATAAAGTATATTATAAAAATTGAAAATATTGTTCTTTGTATTAATTTTTCAAAATTTCTTATTATACATCTTATATCAGCTTCATAAAAAACTCATTCCTCGTCTTCTTTCAGTCTGATTTTAGAGATTTAAAACCATGTGCTTTCCTATAAACTAAACTATTAATATCAGCAACAGCTGCTGGGGAGAAGCGAGGATGAAGATATTCAAAACATTAAACCTCAAGTTTGCCCTTCGCAAATCAGCAGTCGCTCATTACCGCCCTTACTTTCTCTACCATAATGATCTCAGAAAGGAGGCTTTGGATACATATTTGTGCACGGATATTAGCTTCCTCCTCCATCCCAAACTGGGAAGGCCAAGGGGATAAATTCGACTCAAATCTTCAAGGTTTCGAAATTTTCCGCTTGCACGCGCATCTATAAATTCATGATCACTCTCCATAACTGTGTCGTGAATAACTTAGGAATATTTGGGAAAATCTCAGTTTTAAATGGGATGCTGTGTTATGTAAAGATATATTGCATCAAATAAGTTTATCGTTGGCATAATGAAAATATTACGCAAAAGTAATGTAATATAAACTCTACCCTCCTCTTGGGATCGACAACACGGAGCAGAAACATAGAAAAAGTTTTCACTAATTTATGCAAACGTTTTGTATGGTAATAAATTAATTAATGAAGGAAAAACAGATAGTAGTTAAGAAGCAAAAGTGGTTAATGCTTTACTATTTTGTTTTCCCGCCTGTATTTTTTTCGTTTGTGAGTATTTAGGCCCTGAATAGAGGTCATTCATACAAATGTGAATCCGTTGATGATATTTTTTCCTTTTCTCTTTGTAAAGGATTTTTATAGAGAACAAACATAATGCAGAAGTTTTATTAAATATTTACATGCATAATTTTAATATTTTGAAAATTTTCAAACTTTAAATAAACTCATGTAGTAATTTTCTCCTACTATTTCTTTCTTGATTTGAAAAGCTATTTAGCTAAAATCTGTTTATCTTCAAAGGTCTTGTAGAGTCATTAGTATTTTTTAGAAACAGGAATATGAAAAATGAGCAAAGCGCAGACCACTACACCACGAAGGCACACTAAGAATTCGGGAGAAATACCGTATAGGCTGATAGTATAAATTAGAAGTTTCTGGGATAGTGATTTGTCAGCTAGGTCCAAAAAACTAAACAATAAGCGACCATAACTATTATTTTATATCTATATTTAATCTATCTGTTACTCACTACGTAAATATATATATATCAGTATATTTTCGCACAGACACATTTGTGTGTTCATATACGTACGTGTCTGTGAAGATTTATAAGTACTGTATCTGCTATTTAAAAGTAGATAAATTCAATATATTGATATTAGATTCAATCGGTTTTAATTTAGAACTGAATAGTGAGAGCAGTGGAAAATGTTGCATATATAGAACAGTGGAATACTTTCAGAGCAATGAGAAATATTGAATAAACATGGAAATGATAGTTTTTTATTAAGCTATCTTAGCATAAGTTCAAAAAAGTAATTCAAAAATGTCTTCATACATAAACGCTTATCTGAATTAAAAAGGAACTAAAATTACAGCTGCAAAATTTAAGACTATATTCACTACGAAATTATTTAATTATCATTGAGGGTTATATGAAAAAGGAATCCATTGGCTTGATACAATAGTAAATGAATGTTTTACAATTGTTGTTAATAATTTTTTCTAATTTTCTATTTAATAGTGTTTATGATTTGTTTGCTCAAACTGCAAGGTAGATCATTCAATATTTGTATGTTTGCAAAGGACAATTTGCGAAGATGCCCATTTTTTCCAAAGTTAATGGGCATTACCTTCTATTTTTGAAACTTAAGACACTCCATTTAAATTTGAACAAGTGATATAATTTAACACCCTTGCTCTGCTTTCGTTCCCTCTGAAAATTTTACTGCTTACGTAATGATAACGACTTTATATCTTTCAAGATAAATTTATTGTAATTTCCAATTTATTTTGGAAATAACCTGAAAATTGAAATAAGAATCTTTAATTTCAAAAGTATCCTGACTCCAATTTGTTATTAGGCTATCTTAGCAAAAGTTCAGTAAATCAGAAATGTCTACATAAACGTATATCTCAATTATAAAAGAATGAAAATTGTAACTGCAAAATGTAATATATACTGTGAAATTATTTATTAATCAATTAAGGTAATATGAAAAAAAAAAAAAAAGTTCGTTGGCTTGATTCAGTAGTAAGTTAATGTTTTTTGACGTTCATGATTTGTTTCTGATGTTCGTGATTACTAAACTTTAATTTTAATTTAAAGAACTTTAAAAGCTCGGGTAATAGCAGTATTCTTGACAACAGAATGGCGTATATTTATTCGGTAAATTCATCAACCATTTTTGGGGCTGGAAATTTTGGATAGGGAGAGTGAAATGGGACGTCCGAAATCTGGCAAACATATTCTCCCCACAGTGCCATATTGTATTCAGCGAGGAGTTCTCCGCACAATTAATACCGATCCACCCTCTTATAAATCAACAGTCGCAAAGGCTTTGTAACCTAGTAAGTAACCTTACAGGATCAAATTCACCCACAGTATCGACGAGCTGAATACACACACGCGTATACATACCACATGACACCGTTTAATTTCATTTTTCATTAATCATTAGATGAAGCTGGAGCACGCACAACTCACGCGAACGCATATTCGCCTCCAAAGGGCGCCTTGTAGAGACCGAAACCTCTTCGTGACTATGCTATCCCGTGTTAAGGGCAAACTGGTACCCAATCTCAACCTATCCCGTGACCCCTTCTGTGTCGTGTCATAGAATAGTTAGGCGGCACGCGACCGAGGGATCACGAGGGGTCACACACCCTTCTACTTTTGGAAGGCCTCCTATCACTTGCCAGTTCTCCAGCTAGAGGTGGAAGAAGCGAGCGCGGAGGTGTGGAGGTAACAGTCAGAACCGACTCCTTCTAAGTGATGCCTTCTTAGGAGAACTGGGGTTGCTTTTCTTTTTTAGCGTTTCTGCTCTTTTTTTCTTTTTTCTCCGAAGTGAAGAAGGAGAGAAGGAACTTACTTTCGTGCAGTGATCTGGATTCTGAATCAGGAGGCTGTTGGTGGATGCTAATTTGCTATGGGTAGTTAGTAGTCCTTGGTTCTTGCTCGTGAGACTGGTATTCACAAAAGTAAAAATGTATTCACACTCCATGTTTTGTTAATTAATAACTTAATACTCAGTTTCAATAAATTAAATTTAAGCTGGAAGTTTTAAATATAGGTAAGGGATTAGCATTATTTCACTGCAGCCAAAGTTTCTGAATAATATTTATTTATTTTCCTTGGGAGGAAATGCACAAATGTAACGATAATACAAACTTCTGAATCCAATGTATCGATGAAATAAATGCATTATTTATCCTTTTAAACTGTTTCGTATGTGTATATTCAATAATGTATTGCGATATATGGATATATTTGCTTGTGATTTAGCTGTAATATGAACTGTAAAATTCTCACTACTCAAAATCCTTTAAATTCAATCATCACGTGTTAGTTGGGAACTGCTTTCTGTGGTCCAGCTCAAAAGGAAAATGAAATATATTTATTAATATCTTCAACTGTATACTATTAAATGGGGAAAGAAAACAAAATATTTCTGTATAGTTGGGGGATTGCAACGCAATAGATTGCCTAACTCTTCCAGAGAGATTCAAATGTATAGTGGAGTTCAGTTTTTCAACATAAATTAATTTTTTTTATTTCATGTTACTTCATACATTCATGAGAATGGTAATTTCTCAATAGAATTGAGGTATAAGTAAATTTTTTTACCGCCCTTAACACTAAATTTGAACCAAGCCTCAATCTGTGATTTGATACGCATTTATCTTTGAGTTATAACATTTCTTATATAACATCGGACCTCAAAAAGTCAAAACTGAAGTAAGTGTAAAATAATTTTAAGAGTAATCGCAAATTAGAGTTACTTTCACTGTTAAATTCTTTAAAAACATTTAGGATTCTAAATTTGTGTTTTATAAATATATTTAGTACAGTAAGAAAAGAATTATTATGTACTTACAAGAATTATTGTAATCAAAAAAGAATGTTACAGACGCAATTAAAATAAAAATCCGACTTTTTGATTGTATCTCTATAAAAGGTTACGATTGGCATAAAAATACTCCTATATTATAATAAAAATTTTGCTTATTGACCTGAAATTCTGTGGTTTTATTAAAGAATTTATTGGTATAAAGTCCTCTTGAAAGTGATAATGAAAATTAATAAAAAACATTTATCTAAGATGTTATGTCGATTTTGAAACAGCTTTAGTACTTTGTTTCTTTCGTACTTGTATTCGCATTTTAATAGTTTTATGTAATGTATTTAAATTTATTATCTGACTTAAGGTTTAATTATTAATGAAATAACAAAAACTTTACCTGGAAGATAAATGCAGCTTACAAAATGCTTTAATACTTAAGATTGTTCTTAATTTTCTTTGTTTCTTGATGATATATGCCTTTTTGTAAGAGTAATGAATTTAATTTAAATTTATTATCTGACTTAAGGTTTAATTATTAATGAAATAACAAAAACTTTACCTGGAAGATAAATGCAGCTTACAAAATGCTTTAATACTTAAGATTGTTCTTAATTTTCTTTGTTTCTTGATGATATATGCCTTTTTGTAAGAGTAATGAATCATCGAGTTTAATTGTTACATTTTAGTTAGCTAGAATGGGTATTGTAATTGCGTTAATAAATAAGTAAATATGTTAAAAGTGGAAAATGTTGTTGTGAAACCCTCTGTCCAGTTGGAGATATGTTGATAGAAATATATGTTGATAGATATGATTCAGTGTGATAGAAATATTACAAAAGGGAAGCGTTCGGTACGCCAGCAAGACCTTTTTAATACCTTTTCTTAAACTGCATGCTACTGCAACTATTTTAATTTCAAAATTACTGTCCTGTATAGGTTGGAGCAAATAAGAGAAATATGTAAGCTTTTAAGTTAAGTCTCTGCTTCTCTCGAATAATGACTTGCTAGATATTTTAGAAAGATAATTCATCATAGTATTAGTGGCAACGCAGATAAGCAAAATTTTACATTCAATTAATTGCGTATTAAAGTGATTATTTACAATATAACTTTTCTAAATCAGTGGTAGTTAGATTTTTCATAGTTTGGGAAACGAATGCTTATTCTCTCAAAGATATTTTTGTACAAAGTCAAAAATTTAACTGATATGTCAACGTGTCTAATGTACTCATATTAAATTAAGATTATATATAAACTATGATATCATAATTTTGCTTGAATCGCTTGAAATAAACTGATAATTGTCTGGAAACTTTAAGGCACCCAGCAGGATCAGGAAATTAATTGGATTTAGCTACATTGCTGCTATCATCTTTTTGGATATCGTTTCTCAAGTTATAAAAGATAATTTCCAGTGATAATTTCGAAAACCGAAAGCTGAAAAAATAGTTCGTTTGTGATTGCTCAGCTCGAGTTTCGCAGGAATGAATTTGGGTGATCTCACAGTACTTTGAAGTAACTTAGTTTATATAAATTTTAGTTCAAGTTTAGCGAACGAAGTAAAGGTTTAGGACACCAAGGCGCGTATCTGAAAAATACAGTAGTTAGGAAATTCGTGACTAACCTCTCGCTGAACTGACTGCTGATTAATATTTAAGGCGACAAACAGAAATACGAAGAAGTTCATGAAAGAGCTATGCTAATTGGGTTAAGCGTCACAACATGACAGCAAATTTTACTTTCAAATATTATTTTTAACGAGAAATTTAAAATGTACAAAACCAGACGAATGGGCGAGGCATGTTGCACTATATACCGATAACGCCTTAGTGGAGTGTATTCAATTCATGTATTCATCCTTATGTATTCCAAGCCCATAAAGTCTTGCGTAATCTGAATTTACACTGGAGGAGCTCTTGGACAGTTTCGTGACTAGAGTCGAGGTTTATTCATGGAGGCTGGTGGTTTCTCTTTAGCTTGCACGCGAGAGGCTCTCACGCGCAAGAGAGTATCTATTCATAACTTTAAAAGCGCCATTCTTAAGTTTCCCTTCGGACATTGAATAAGAGTGATGTGTGGTCACTCTAAGAGAGTCAACGTTCATTGTCCTTGAGCTTTAAATCACGCGCTTCCTTTTTGTGAATTTGTGGTAGGATGGCAGCAAAAGTCTTCAGCGAATGCAGTGGGCGGTTTGTGGCATGCTGTTGGACACCTCTGGAAAGACTCTAGTATTCATATATATTTTTAAAAAAGAAATGGTGCACACTTTTTCAAATGGAGAGGCGTGTTTTACGACGAGAAGCGGGCAGTGCTAGTGTTCAGTTTCTCTCTGTTTAGAAAAACGAGACATCTTGGTGATCACGTTTTTGGGTCGTGAGCTAAGAAGAACTGAACGAAATTTAATTACTGGTTTATATGTGCTGTAATTATTGACGTACGTTTTGAAATATTTTTCCTAGCTGCTGTAATTTTAATGCAGTTGCTGCAAACATTGGTGCGGAACTATGCCGTGAACTTGTCATATTAGCTGAAACCCTAAGAACGTGCCAGAACTTTGACTTGGATATAAGCTCTCGATGACTTTACATGCTAAAAATGCTATAAAAAGGGATTTATTTTTAATATGTACTCTTTGTTATGTAAAGAATGCTTTTAAAGTCTCTAAAACCATTTTCTTCATTGTTTACAGTAAGATTTAACTACAGTATTGACTTATATTCGTGCAACTGAAATCTAACGGTGAAAAGCAATGGTGAAAAGTTTCTCAATATTTATTTATTTACTATTCTTTTTCAGATGTATCGCTTAATTCTCGTTGGCTAGTTAAATAAAATTATTTGAAAATATTTTTTAAATCCCTTTGAGTTAACTAATAAGCTAAATAAAAACTGAAACGGGTGATAAACTTAAGATTTTATAATATGCATCTTTTAAAGGCCTTATTTAAATCCTATAAGTTTTACTGTTATTTTTGGAAGTTTCTATTATTTTATAAACAGCGTCCAATAATTTGTTGATGTAAACACAGAAAATAGAGGAGCAGTTATGCTATTTGTAATCACAAAATGCATTTCTGTAGCTAGCTGATGAGGAAAATAATTATAAATGAAAAAGAAAGATGACATGATGAGAAAATTATAAAATAAATGTAGGAAAACTACATAAATGTAGGAAAACTACAAATAATTACCACTAGTTATAAATGTAAGAAAACTACAAAATAGGAATAATTATACTAATTATTCCTATTTTGAACATATGGGGGAAAGGTATTAAAATAATACAGCAAATCCCTAGTAACACGAATCTCAAAGGACCGAAATATCAAGAGCTCGTGTTAAAATAGTTCATAATTTTTCTACATATTAATCATTTACAGTATGTATAGGTACTTGCGTACTAGAGTATATTACGTATGTCTTAAATTACTGTACCCCGTTAATTACTGTACTGCAACTTAAAAAATGTATTCACTGACCGTTCTCTATTGAAACATTCCTATATATTGCTGTGCCATAGATGTAAACGGAAATGGCTTCGGATGTTGTAGCAAAACATTATAAAGTATTCAAGGCGTGTAATACTTTCTGGCGGTTGGGTAGAATAATATTGTCATCCTCACTTTCTTCTGCCGACATTTCTTGCACCTCAGTCACAACTGATAGTACATCATATTTCACTACAGCACACTCGGTATCATCGCCATCAGCACTCTTAAAACTAACACCAGGGTTAGCAATGCCTATTAGAATGTTCCATTCGTCAAGTGATATCGTTGTCACCATCTCACGCGTCAACAGGATTAACGTCTGTATGTCTGCAGGCTCTTCTAAATAGTTTTGTATCTGTTGTGATGGCACGGATTTTCATTATGTGGCGATAGCTTTTATTGCATCAAGCAAACTGGCTTTTCCGTTTCAATTCAGCAGCGCAAATTTTCCCTGATTAAATTAGAATTATTCAAGATTTAACACGAGGCTTGCGAGTTACCTTTAAAGAATAAAAAAGCACATCTGAGCACGGAATTGCATTTATTGTTCATTGTTGACGCGACTGAAATTCATTGTTGACACAATGATCGCGACTATCGAGAAGTGTTACTCGTGTTGGCTGTGTTTTAAAGAATACAATGTATTCTGTGACGTTTTGACGGGAAAAAGCATTTCTGAAAGCAGCTCTTGTACATAAATGACAGGAGAAAATATAAATAAAGTAAAATCTGAAAGCTTTCATATTTTATATTACGCCCAAGAGAGCATTTATTTCATTTACAGATGCATACACATTTCGAGAAGATTTGTGCCCACGCTAGTTTGGACAAAAAATATTATAAATATGTATTTAATGTATATTTTTTATATTTAAAAAGTTTCTTAATTCGGGCTTTCAGGTACCCATGTTCGGGTAGAGATCTATGTTATTCATAATCTGATGACTTTCGTTGTTTTTTCACACTGCGAGAAACGTACGTGCATTCATGCGGATTCTTTATTATTTAATTTCTTTAACTATAATACAGGGCGATAATATTTGGTGGCAACAATTTGAAAAGTGATGCAGCCGTTGATAATGATTAGACGCAAAATGTCGTTTTGAGACTAATAGCCATTCTGGGCTACCACCTTTTTGGACTAAAAAGTTCGTGTTACAAAACGATTTAGCGACGCAACGGACTATTTTAATTTGTTACCGAAATTTAGTTTAACCGATAAAACTTCCTATAAAATCATGTACATCACTGACGGGACCAAAAATTTGTTCATGTAAAACGAGTGTTCGCCTTAAGCGAGTTTGCGTTAAGGGGGGTTTACTGTGTTTCTGATAACAGCTAGAAACAAATATCAATATCTTTCTGATGTAGCAAAGTAACTACATTTTTTACTTTAACTTTATTACTGCACTCTGTTACTATTATCTTTCATCTTAAACTTTATTACTGCAATCTACTATTTTCATTGTCCGGTTTGTGATTTTTATTGCCTTAGAAAGGGATAACCACTTACATCATATGTAATACTATTTTCTGCTTATTCCATATTTCAGAAACACAAGTTATAGAACCCGTTATTTCATCTTGAAAGCAAAATATAATAATTATGGCGATAAATTTTATATCTTTTCTAGAAAAGACTACTTACTTGGAACTAACGTTTTACAAGCATGACACATAAAGCGAAGTAATCTCAAAGATTCACTAGTATTTCCAACCTTAAAATATCCTCACAACTAGCGGAAACGAGAACGTATTTTTGTATATTTTCGTATTAGCTGTTGGCACGGAAGTCCTCAATGTAAACTTTATAAACTATGAATAGAGAGTATTATTTAAATTACTGTGGTATTGGCTGAAGCTTAAAATAAAAGGCCACGGAAAGTGCCATATTTGGCTTAGCTAAATTTGATTTTTTATATATTCTAGCTATTAGGAATTCTTTATTTGACACTGTAGCTTACAATAAAAAAGAACATCATTCCATGAAAAAGATAATTAAATGTTCCTTTCGTGATCCGTCGATTAGCTAAAATGTCTCAGAACAATGCTTATATTTCTTTTATGAATTCAGGAATAACAATGAGATTTTAACGTTTTCATCTTGTAATTAGATACAGCAGTTAAATTTATTGCTTAATTATGCATGTGCCTTAAAATCATTAAGATGTGCTAGTATTGAATTAGAAACAGAGATTTTTCCATTTATTAACCTAGAGGTTTAATGTAAAGGTTAAAAGCTAAGTAACCTTTAGACTTCCCTTAATAACGAGTTAAGCTTAACAATGTTGTATGTACTTGAGGCAAGAAGATTACTGTGTAATAATTACAGAAACCCATGTAATTATCATTTTTAAGATTCAATGCAAAATGTAAAACATCTAGTTTTAATAAGAAAATAACCCTGTTATGGAATGTAATAAAATTCGAAATAGATGTCTCATATGATTTAATGTTTTGTGTGTTTTATGCTGTTCCTTTCTTCTGTCGTAATTTATCTCTGTGTTATATTCTTTTTTTATATATCTGATTTTCTCTCTGTTAATATGTTTGTTCGTTTTCCTTGTGTCTCAAATCTATATATTTGTACTTTCCTTTTTGCTATTCGTTAAATCTATCTTCATCTTTCACATTTCCGATCATTTCTGTTTCCTGTGTCTCACCTTGAATTCATTTTCTGAATCATTTCCTTTATCATAACGCTGTATCTTTTCTTTTACGTTCCTTCTTTTGTCTTTCTTACTTTGTGTTTTTTTATTTTGTGTATATGTCTCTAGATTTTTATTCTATATCTGTCTTGCTGTTGTTCTAACGCCTCTTTAATTGCCTTTTGTTTTTGAACATATGTGTGTGCGCGCGCGTGCGCTTTGTCCTTTTTTCCTTCTGTTTCTTACTTATTCTTCAGCGCAATTTCCGTGTGCCATCATTTTTTCTTCTTCCTAGAAGTAAACTATTTGGGATTACTAAACGCTGGTAGTTTATCCTGGTGTCTATTCTTGGTGAGTTACTTCTGCATGAGTTATCGAGGCTTTTCTCATGATCAGGATGAATATGATTGAAGTTTTCCCAGAATATCTTCCTCGAAGACATTTCTCCTAAACCAAATAGTTCTGGATTGCTTTGACAAAATAATTATCCGTCAGTTATATTCTTCTATTAATATAATTCTTTGCATTTTCCTCAAAGTACTCTTATGATAAAATATATTAAGTTCATTTAGGAGTCAAGAGCATAAATTTCTTTGTAAATTGCAGACGTCTAGAAATGTGTTTTTGACAATTGTAGACATCATGAAATTAGTTTGCATGTAAGATCACCTCCATATATATGAGCCGTTACTTTGAAGATGTTTCACTAGAAAAGTAATTAATGATCTAAACATGACAACTGGAGATAAAATTATAAAATTATGTTTCCATTTAACGTAAAAATTATGAATTGGTATAATTTTTAAAAATCATTCTGTACATATAAGATAGTTGTAGTTTTAGAAGGACATTTTAAGTGATAGACATTGCAGTCCGTTAAGACTAATAATACAGTTTTTTAAACTGCCGAAATTTATGTAATATAACATTAAATCATTTCTATCGTAGCTGTATGTTTGTCGATTTCATTGCTAGCCGCAAAAAGATCTCGGCACAGAATTTGGCCTTTCTTCCATTTTCTATCCAACAGCATTCTGGACAAGAACTCTTTAATGAGGATAAACGACATTTCCTGAGCGTTAACCAGGCAACAAATCACATTTGCACGACTGAACATTTAGTCTTTTCTTTCCAAGACTGGAACTTGAGGCAAAACCTATGGGAACCGAATTATCTGTGGCCATTGCCTTGTGGTACCAACTTCTTGGTGTTACACACCCTTCTAATTTAAACACGCCATTCATTCATTCTCTCTGCAGAATTGAGTGAGCGCGATTCTCCTTGCTCAGCCTCTGGGCCTACGAAGGTCGTCCTCCCCTACTCCTTCTGGTACCCCTGAGAGATCCTAAAACCCGCCAACTCAATTTTCTCTTCTAGTCCCTCTGGGTGATCCTCCCCTCTCTAGGACTAGACTTCAGAAAGAGAGGTATTCGAACCTATTCTTGTCGATGATCCCTGACAAGGCAATTGGATTGGAACTCTCGAACCGCCTTTTCTTGTTTACTGTTTCTGCTACGGCTTCCTCTATCCCTGGAGTCCGAGTGGCTTGGCAACTCTCTTCTTATCTCCTCTTTCCCTCCTTTCCATTCTCTTGCCTCTCAAAATGAAGCAGAAGAGAAGAAGGTTCATGCATCCCCCGAAATACAAACTTTTTCGAACAAAGTTTTGCTCTGCTAATGTTTTCCCAGCGTTAGCGGAGTTTCAGAACCCATAGCCCCTTCACAATTGACAAATGAGAGTAGGCGTTTGAAGACTTCTTTAGCGACAGCAGTTTAAATGGGGAGTTTTAGCAACGATTAAATGTGCTAATCGTGATATTTAAGCATTTGAATGGCTACAAATTTCATCTTACAAGTGAAACAAGTTCATTTCCGTACTAATACGTGACGTACATTAGCATCAAAGAATTATTTATCAATTCAAACCGAGCAATTACGAGAGTAAGTTTCCCATTTCTCCATGATATGAAATACGTTAGGTTATGAAAGCTTTTTTTATTATATATATTTGTTTTAGTATTAAAAATTACAGGCATGTTATGGTAATTCCCTTAAATATTTAAGTACTAAAAAAGAATCCTAAAATTTGACAAAAAGGTACTTGCTTCAGTAACATTAACTTTGTAAGGAGTCGTAAAGAATCATTTTCTACAGTAATGTGTATTTAATAAATGAGTATTAAATCGGACTGAATTTTTAATAGGCCAACGTTAACTTTGCTTTGCTGCTTCTAAAGTGAATGGGCCATGAGAATATTTTATTTATTTACCACTAAGACTTTTGAAATGTAAACGCTGCTTTTTTATTCAGTCATTCATAGTTAAAACATCAGAATGAAGGAGCGGCAAAAATTATAAATGATATATTTCATTACTATATAAAGAAAATCAAATACTGACTTTTTTAATTCTTGTAGTTATCCATTTAGAATAAAAATATCTATCACGTTTAATACAAGGTTTCTAAGAACACTCCTTAAACAGAACATGCCACTTAACACTGAATCACCACCGACGCATAATTTAAACCTTTTATTAGCGCATTTTCCTTCGCCTGTGCCTCATTTAAACCTTACATTTAGCGCATTTTCGTTTTATAATAAAATTCGTTTAAAATTTTTATTTAATTCTTTTAAAATAAAATTCCACCGTTTTTCATTAGTTTACACAATGTCTTAAGCCCTTGTAGAGAAATTAATGTGCTCATTCGCCTTTGCAAACGAATAATAGTTAAAAAAACTAAGTATTCAATATAATAACGTTAATATAAATTTACTTTGAGCTATAATGTAAAATGCCAGGGGGGGGTCTTCCACCCTTCTTCCCTATCACCAAACCACACGAGAGGACTGCTCCCATGCCGCAAAGACCCTATACAATTACAAACATCCATGCCTTTTCCAAGACTCGAACCCGGGCCTTCGATATCACCGTGGTCTTTCCTAACCACTATACCGTCTGGGCGACTGTATTTATTATAACTTCGACACATGAAGAATTTTTAATTTGAGTATTTGTACTTTAAGGATTTACCCTTGCATTGGATTTCCACTTCACAGAAAGCAATCTTTCACAAAGTTATTGAAAATGGGAAGTTATTGTGCTATTGATTCTGCATCTGGACTTTTCTTATACTCATCATAATTAGATTTATATTTAAAAATTCACAATTTATCATTTGAAAAATCATTATAATTACGCAGGCTCTTTTTAACACGTTATTCATTTTTTATTTCACCGATATCCACTTTTTCATTTGAACAATAGCACATTGCACCAGTTTTTAAATCTTCCATGTTCTTAGCCATGTATCATTTCTCTCTTGCAGGCAAAATCTTGTTACATGTCCATCTACTCATTTCCTTTTTATAAAAAGAATAAAAGATTTATGTACCGTTAGTAAGAAAATGAGCACATGGTTACATACCATTGGATGAATCCTGCCACATCTATTTCTGTATTTGAGTGCAGTGTTACGGTATCAGAAAACGTTTACAAATACATGCTGTCATTAAGACCATATAATGTGTTCTAGGTACACGCAAAAAGGAAATGTCGTCCTTTTATTGTCCATTGCCAGCTTTTAGCTAGCTGTCGAATGGGGAATAATATTAGGAGGCGAATTGCTAGATTCATTTAGAAGTCTATTACCGATAAAACACGAAGATGGAATTAATCGTATACCGTACCATTCTTTGTGGAATTAATCGTATCCTGTGTTATATTTTTTGCGTGACTGCGTTTGCTCTAAGACAGCGCCTTTGCTGTGTGTGACTAGAGATCCGCTTTAAAGGTGAAACCGTTTCACCCAGGAGGACCAATCGGAAACTATTTTTTATAATTTTGGAGCTATTTTGCTTAGGAGCTTAGATGTAAGAAGTTTGAAACCTATGACACATTGATTTATATTTGTTTTGTGTAATTTCATTATTATTCAGTTTTTATCATTTAATCATTACTTATTTAAATAATGTAAAAAATATATATTTTATTTAAATATTAAAAATTGTATGTCATTTTATTCATGCAAACTTTTAATTATTGAAAGTAGTGAGATATTAAACGTACGTAACGAAGTTGCTGGATTATTAAATCAAATCTGAGTTGTTTTAATTTTGCATTTTAAAATGCCAGACACTTAAATAGAATAACACTTATATAGGACACTTAAAATATTATGAATAGCAGCAACACCATTTTAAAAATTATAACTATTGAGGTGTAGAGTCATTAGGTTATTTTGAAGCAGGAGACGTGTAAAATGTGCAATGACCTCGCCGGGACTCGAACCTGGTTCTCTCGAATACGCGCCAAGTGTGCTGCCGTTACACCACGAAGGCATGCAGAAAGGAGGGATAAAATACCTTATATACTCCCCCTTTTAAAGGGCGACTGGGGGGATTAGGGGGACCCAATCGCCAAAATCCTGGTGGTGAAGACTCATCAACCACCACCTTTACTCAGCAAAGACTGAAAAGTTAATAGTTTTTTGAACTATGCTTCAGTACCATTAATGGTGCATTACATTATTTGTGTGGTGCCATTTTCATACAGAAGGTTTAAATGAATGTTTAAAATGAATGTAAATTAGTATCCTTTCTGTCACTTACATTTTCTGTTCTTTTTTATGTGGTACAAAATTTGAAAATATTTGCTTCAGCCCATACTGAGCTATGTAAACTGGAAGAGGAAGATGTAATGTCCTAAAAAAATTACGACACGTTGACATGCAGTGACGATTCGACGACTAACTGTCTACATTGCAAGCCAATGCTGCAGCAAAATTGTGTTGACCGTAACTACTTACTAGAATAATTTCTGAACAAGGTAAAAAAAAAAAAAGGTCAAGATGACTACTAAGAAGGAAACATGGGAATAGTAATATTAGTTCAGGCACCACTGTAGAGTTATTAGGTTTTCTGATGCTAGAGACGTGAAAAATGAGCAATGCCCTTGTCAGGACTCGAACCTGGACCTCTCGAATACGCGCCGAGTGTGCTACTGTTACATGACATGTTGGAAGGAAGGAGAAAATACCTTATAGAGGAGTTTTTCTCTTAAATTAATTTCAAATCTCATCTCAGCGTTGTCTCAACGCCACGAAGCGAGTTATTTCTGGTAGCTTAACTTAACTGTGAGACACCAACAACTTTACTTTAATTTTATTCTGTCCCAACAGTTGTAAGAGTCAAATTAAAAAAATACTGAACAAAATACCAGCCGTCTTTGCTTTGCAGGTAAACAAACCTGGAACGAAAAGTTGTATTGGATAAAATCTCAATATTTTTACAACACGCTGTAAAATGTAAGTCAAGATTAGCTTACTCTTTAGGCTAACGTCTAGTAATTTTAACTCACTCTGAGCAGTGTTGTTCCGTATATAAGGTATAAGCACTGCGCGACAGTCATACGCGCAGTCAAACTTCTAATTGTTTCAACTATACTATACATCGCGAAGATAACATCCGTCCTTGTTCTTGCCGTACGGAATTGAACGTCATTTAGTAAGATTGCGAATTCTGTACTTCATCTAAAATTAATCCACTTGCAAATTAGATCTACATAATTCTGTGAACTAAGCGACGGATACAGGAGAGATACAAATCAGTATTTGAACTGTTATTCAAATTCAAAATAAAATGCCACAAAATATGTAGCAGAGGTAATCATGCCAGTGGTATGACATGAACTTTAAAAAAATTCAGAACCTGAAACAACTTATTCTATGGTTACAAAGAGACCATGTATTAATTTAATGTCCAAACAAAAAGTAAAGGAAAATGAATGACTCTAAAGCTCCATTACTTGACAAAATAAAAACGCAAGCTATATGGGGTTTAATTTTTGTTTACTTCCAAAAGCGAGCATTAGCCATTATAATCTTTGGTCCCTGCTAAGGCCGGAAGTGTTAGTCATTTTATTATGGAGGCGTCTAATAGGTGGGCCACCGGTGCTTCCTACTAAGGGACAACCAATTTGGATCCATGCCTTCTCCGTGATTCGAATCCGGGCCCTCAGATACGGTAGCCAGAGTTACTAACCACTTTTCCGTTTGGGCAGCTGAGGTTTTAATTTTTAAAAGCATAATTAGCTTGTAAATTTATCACATATAAAAAATTGGCGGTTTGTTGGTATTGACTTCACCATTAATGCATAATCTAAAAAGTATTTTAAATGCCATCTATCGTTATCTTCAACATGTTTAAGAACATGCTATTGCATTTTACTTATAGCATGACTAGCGGAGTTTTTTGAATATGTCGGTTTATGACATCTTTAAACTCCTCTAAATTTGTAATTTTATCATGGTAAATGGTGGGCTTTATGTGTCTCTGAAGTCGAAAATCGTGCACAATTAGATATGCTGATCGAGGTTGTCACGCAATAGGAAAACTGTCGACGAGTAATGTTTTGTCCACAAAATGTTGCTGCAGTAAACAAGTAACACCTATTCAATGCATTGAAAAGCACTGGCGTGCATAAATACCACAAAGTTTATTATTTCATGCTATGGGAATATAGACAGCAGTAAGATTTTTAACGGAAATTTATAGCCTGATGCATTTACTGAGCAGATAAGGGAAATTCCGGATTAATTCCGGGTAATTAATGGTAATTCCGGTTGTATAGTATAGATGATGTTCACACGAAATTAAAATTTTGGGAACATAGGGTAGTTCCTAAATACTTTCTGTATTTCTCGTAACAGAAGTCGTGCAGATTTGAATGCTTATGGGTCAATCAGGATGACTGTGGGAGCTTCAATCTGAGTTCAGCGTGTGCTAAGGCTAAGCACTGGCCTTGACTGTTTTTGTAAGAAATTTGCTAACAAATGACTGTTATTTCATGCACCGTTACCTTACAGTAATTCTTCTGGTTCAGCAAAAGTAATAATAATACCTTCTGAAAAATTTTATTAACAGTATTATTATAAAACGCATGCACACTACAAATACCATCTGCATTTGATCCGAAATCTGTCTCAACCATTATCCTAACCATTAGTGCAAGAGATTTCACAAATTATCATATTTTCATGTGTTTAAAAAAATGATATCAAAAATTTAAATTTATTTCTTTTTTATATATTTAATATATGCAAGGTGTTTGCAAGTGAAGAAAACAATTTCGTTAATTTTTATACAAAGATTATCATAGTTATCAAGGTTATTGTTCTTTACAATCCCAAAGAGAAAATATAATATTATTTTCAATCATATCATTTCACAAGTATTCATTATCTGAAGCAAAGGTAACCAAACATTGCCTAAAAATACTGTATTTCGTGCAATTTTATGCGCAGCATTTATTTAAGAATGGAGCTATGATTTTCACAGATCTATGCCAACTATCTCAACAAGTATACATATCCTTACTCAACAAACTATCTCAACGAACATATATCTCCTTACTTAGCACATTCAGTTCATCGACTATGTATATTTTACTGTGATTTAGATAATGTCCTTATGTTTCGTGTTTCAGATACTAAAAAAATATAATGTAAACGAACATTTCTATCTAGTGTACATAACTGAAAATGTTCCGTTAATTTATAAGTACTGTATATCCATCGGTAGAGCCATATTATGTATACTGAAATATTTCTAATGATATCTACTATTAGTACACACATTTAAAAAAAATTAGATTATTATAAGAATTGAATAAACATGAAGAAGCGTAATAAAATCCGGAAAAGAATATTTAATCCAATCACGTTTGAAACCAAATACGTAATCTGTGCGTTTTAAATCATTGCTCTTAAACTTTCTGTACAACTTAGCTATGCATACATACACATACACACATATATATATATTCTTTCTATGAAATCTTTAGGGAATTCTTTTCTCACAGTATATAAATTAAAATTTATCTTTTATGTCTTTTACTTTTTGTCTGATGAAGAAGATATTTCTAAACCGATCCACTTTGGTTCAGAATAATCTGAGGGAGTATCTTCTCTCACAGCTCTTGGCCTTTATACCCCCCTTTCGTTCGATTTTCTTGTAACAATCACCGATTAAGGAGGAATAGCGCCCAAATGTAATTATCGAGGGGAAAATTGGCGTCTCCGGCTGTGCCCGCGAGTAACGCCATGAAAGGATAATCTTCGGCCCATTTACTTTGATAGGATTTGTCTCCACGAACAAGAAAGGAGACCAAGAGTTCCTCGAAAATTTATTTGTTCCTCCAACCGCCATTTCGACTCAATGAATGTGTAAATTGAGGATGGTCAGGTATTGAGGGATGTAATGGAACTGGTGTGGATTAATCATGTGGAGTGTTCGTTATTGAGAAGCCTTTGTTTTAGAACAAAGACGTCAGTGCGTTTTAAACTCAGTGAAGTGGGTCTATTGTAAACTAGAAATTTAAGCATTTATTATGAAAAATTTAACCTCAACCTGCAAACTTTCGTATATTTAAACGAATTATAATTATTTTTCTATGTAACACATTCCATTATTGAACTCCAGCATATTAAACACCACGAACTTTGTAGCTATATAACACCGCGAGTAAATCCATAATAAAATGATATATTTCAGTAAATAATTTTTATTAAATATTATAAATGAAATTAAATAATTACAATCTTTATAACTTTACCATAAGGCTTACATTATCAAAAGGAAACTTAGCATGTCTTCGTGGTATAGTGGTCTGCACGCTGGGCGCGTATTCCAGATGTGCGTCGTTCGATTCTCGGCGAAGGCGTTGATCATTTTCCATCTTTCCTGCTTCCAAAAAAATACCTATGTCTCTACAAAGTGAATCATCAGTGACAGATCTCTTAATTATTATTTGGCACTCCGTTGCCATACTTTTTTCCTGGATATCAAAAGTAATATATCAAAGAATCTTTGCCGCTATAAGAAGTATGGAGGGATTCTAATTCATATTATTTTTACTGCGAACAAATTTGTAAGACGCAAAATTTAAAAACTTATTAAACTATAGTTTGTCAAGAAAAAGTGTAATCTTGGAAACTAGAAACAAAGGCTACCAAATATTGTAGGTCAGTTGATCTCTAACAGACCTTTCATTTGCCGTTACATCACCTTTAGAAATTCCTTTGAACTGTATTTGTAATAATCATCAATATTACCTGATATCTTTCGATTCGATTAAACTGACTTTAATTTATTAGTTTATTTTGAATTACAGCTTGAACTATTTTTATAGATAGCTTAGAAATTTCAAAATTAAAAAACACTATAAGTCATGTTTACTCTTGAAAATTATAAAGACATTCCTCCATATTGTTTTTAAAAATTCTTTAAGATGGTATATAATCTTTATGACTTCGTTAAGTCCTAATCAAACATCACTTATCTGTTCAATATGAAACTATTTTTACCGTCAAATGATAGTTAGAAAAAGGTTTGTAATTCACTGTGTTTTTTTCGGTTAAATTTCACTGAAAACTGAATATTTACATTACCTTATTTGCACATAATATTGCCATGGTGTTATCTGTTTTGTTATTGCGTGGGCAAGTTACTTATGCTATAATTAAACATCTAAAACACAGAAGCAATTTAAATCATCAGAAAGGAACGAATGTATGTTCAAAATTTAAAGTACCAAATATACACAATGAATCGAAAAAAGAAGCAGAATTTCAAAGACTAAAAATTACAGATGTCCTTTTTATTTCAATAACTAAAATAATATGTGGACGAACCCCAGGTAATTATAATATTAATAACCCCAAGTATTATTAATAACCCTAGGTATACATGTGTCTCTTTTAAAAAATAGAAGAGGTAACCCTATATATGGCTATTTATATATCCTCACTCAAAAGATAGAACAATGCTGCTAACATAATCTTGATGCCAAACATTTGTAAAGAATGATAACCATTCAAGATGCATGCCGTAACTGTGAGCATTAAATGTAACATTCATATGTTTTGATTATTACTTCTCTCGGTTATTTCTTTTCTATGGTTTGCGCAATAATACTGACTAATGGTTGATCTGTCTCATTCTCTCTTGGGAGTATACACACCTGTCAGGACCACACCTAGCACCCTTTGGTGTCATATGATATATTGGTTGGATAGAAACAACGAGAAAAGCTACTCAAAATATTATTCAGTTTATTGTAAGAATTCCTAATGAAGATTTCGTAATACAAATACAAAGCAATTATAATGAAATTTTATTGGATTTTTAGCAATTTCAAATACGCCGTATGTATATATATATATTTTGTTTCCCTGCAAATAAAATGCATATATGCTCTAACAATTTAATGGCTTACGGAGGAAATTAATTTATAAAAATATAATATATTTATAATGTTCTTCACTACTTTGTCTAGATAAAATGTCGAAAAACCTAGTAAACTAAGTAACGAATTATTGCTGAGTTCACGTAGTTAGTACAGAGACCTGAGAAGGGTTAAAATACCCTTTTATTCGCTCAAAGCAATATAAGACATAGCCCCCTTTTCGGGCTTAACAGAAAAACACCCACTTGTACTTTTGAATCAGGATAATAAAATAAGAAACTAATCTAATACTAAACTAAATAGGCCTAGCCGAAGCCAGATACGAATACCTAACGTAGTTGGCCTTTAAATTAAACTAGCCGGGCGATTATTAACAGGAAATCACAATACGGCCGAGCGTATTAGATTCAGTTACGAAGTAACCAGAAAGCAAACACGAGCCATTTAACACTCTCTCTCGAAGTAAGCTGAACTTTCCTGAAATACTTTTCACTCATTTGTATAAAACGCGATACTAAAAACTCATTTTGATAGGGAGTTGTAAGTGGGAAAAAGAATTGAAAGGAAAGGGTTTCAAAATTAAAAATAACTGTTATAAAATTAAAATACACCTTACATATTCAATAATCGTGTAATTATTGAAATTATGTTCTTTTTTGGTATCCCATTTACCTCCCTTTGTTACATTTACAATATGATGTCGTGAAAGTATATGTCATATACAATTAAATGGAACAAATAAAAAGGATGCATTACTTTCTCTTAAGTTCTTTAGAATTTACATAGAAGATGGAACTTATTAGAATTTATATAGAACTTCTGTTAAATATACTATATGTATTTAAATAAGGATTACCAAAATTCTTAATTCATAAATGAAATTCCAGTTCTGTCTTTCTTATTGTTTTCTGTCATTTAGAAAAATGACTAAACACGAGCACCCCTAGATTTGAATTTGGATACAGCCCGATTTCCGTTTATACAAAACCATTATGGCAAAGGTCCAAAAAAAAAAAGGTGGTCCTCAGACCCTTTAGCTATCGTATACGATATGGCCATAAGAACGAAAACAATATATAACCTCTCTTACGATGTGTAACTGTAGTAGACACCAGGAAGCTGAGATTCACGGGATCTTTTCCGTATGTGCAGCTGCGTTGTAAATGTTTCGACAGTTTGAGGCTGATGTTTGTTTAATAACATAGTGAACGATATATTTCTAACAAAAATCTCCGAGGGAAGTCAGAGCTTTCCACCCCCCACTCTACCATCATGTGATCAAAAATGCTGTGAATTGCTGCATGGTTTTTTGTGGAGACAATGGTTTTATTCAATGTTTTGTTACTTTTTTTTATTTCTCTAAGTACAAAGCATTGTTCTGGAAAGGAGTGAGTTCCAGTTATATGCGTAATAACTTTTGAATAAACAAAAATAGAGTAAATACTTTACGCACCATAGGTTTGCAATGATGCAAAAAAGTATGTTTATTAGAAATAAGCACGATTAATGCATGGCAATATTTAATTTCTTATTTATATGGCTAACAAAATAATTATCAATTAATCGTACAATTTCCATTAGAAGTTAAACAGCCTTTTTCAGTATATTTAAATTTACGAATGCTAGAAATTATTAAATTATAATCCAAGTCTTTATGTGTGTGCTTTGTTACGTAAGGATTTATAAAGAAATAGAATTTGGAAAATTGTTTTTAATATGCATATAATTTTTCAAATACGTCTTTCATATTTTTCTAAATTTTTATGAAAATAATAAATGTTATAAATTAAAACAAATATGAATGGGATGTTGTATGTTGTATATTTTTTTATTTGGTCAGTTTCTATAATTGGTTTGGGGGAATTATAATGCAAAATTAAATTATTGTTATGCTATACGCTTTAAATTGCTCTACTGAGTTATATATATTCCTATTTAACGCTTCTCATTTAAATTTTCGTTAATAGGAGTCAAAACGTGAAGTAAAACGTTTCTGTAGTACGCAAACATTTTACGTCGCAACAAAAAGTTAGTTACATTGCAGCTGTAAGTATTGATTTAAGTATGAAAGATTTAAAGAGGAAGTTCATACATAAAATACATAATATATGGAATTAGAAACGCGTTTATTAATTATGTTACTTATAATAAATGTGTATAACATTTACTCCTCTAAATCTGCTGCTAAGTAAAAGTTATTCTGTTAACAGTCTTATTGCCATCTAAAAGTATCAAATATTTTTAAAAAATGTGTTATTTTACCCGACCGTAGCTTTTTTATGCTTATAAGTTACCAATGCTGTTATTCGAAAGAAAAAGTTAAAGGACTTAGCTTGTGTGGATTGGCAACAACTTTACCAACAAATTATGATGTATTGCATATATCAGAAAAATTGAATTTCTAAATTTAAAAACGGAAGATGTTTAACGGCGTCCAGAATATCTTATGGCGTTGTATTTATTGTTCATTTCACTGGAATTTAAAATTTAAACATAATGGCTTTAAAGACTATGAAATTTCTATATTCAGAAATTCAGAACAATTATTTAAATTTCAAAGCTCTTAAAGGAGGTTATAATATTGTTTCAGATTTGAAGCTTTGATTTCTAGTTGTGTGTTATGCTTTTCATTAAACTAAATCTCATTTATAAAAGAGTAGAATAAACCATAATTGTTTCAAATTCTTCTGCGTATGCAAATTAACAGAACGGCAGTTTGTACAGAAGAAGGGATTAGTAATGCTTTTTAATTTTCTTCTGCTCAATCAGAGCTAATTAGGCAGAGAAACTAATTACTATAGCTCTCGGGGGTTTTTGATTTTTTAATTTTTTCAGATTATTACAAAATGCTTTTACGCATACTTCCTTGCCTCGTTATCTCTTTTATTTTCTTAAATTTATGGGATCCATACCGTGAATTCCGTTTTTACAAATTGGCAACATTTTATATCATACTTGTAATGCAGGAATCGTAATTAATGTGTGTAAAAATACCAATGTGAAGCCTATTTAATTAAAGCTTCAACATTAATAACAAAGAGAGTTTTATTTTTATATTTCTGTATAAGACTAAACCTATGTTATGCTTGAAACGTTCCCATTTTGTGGTACCGTTATATTACGATACGCCGCCAAGAAATTTATCATCTTTGCGATCTAGCAAACATGTTATTCTGAGAAACAAGAACTTTAATTTAACTTCCTTTCATCCTGGCAAATATCCAGCTCTCTAAGTATTGCCATTCGATGAGGGATAAAATCTTTAATATATGTTTCAAATCATAATTATAGTTTCTTAACAAGCTGAGCGATTATAAATAGCAACTGTACTTATTAGTGATTATGGATTTATTTGATTTTTATATAGGGATGTAATTTATAATACAATTATTTAACATAATTTGTATTAGGTTATGATAATTTTTATAAACACTTATACCCTTACTGAATAAGCAATCGTTTCTTATTTGAGATAAAATAAAACAATGAAATTAATTTATTTACACACGTAAAATTATTAAAATTAACATTGAACGCAAAATTTAAAACTGTGTATAAAATATAAGCGCATTATTTTATTATATTAATTTCTATTGCATTAAACTAGTAAATTATTTATAGGAAAACAAACGCTTATTTCTCCGCCCTCGACAAAAAAAAAAAAAAAAAAAAAAAAAAAAAAAAAAAAAAAATTTATAATTGGAATCAAATTATAAAAATTAATAATATAATTTATGGTTTTAAATTAAAGGAACTCTTAATAATTAATCTATGATTTATTGCGTCAGTCCATAAGTTCGTGCGCATTAAGAGTATGCGTGAAATTCACTATGACGCATTTACAAAAACAATACAGTTTTGAACCTGTTGAAACTTGTCATCGTTTAACGAACATATTATTCAGTTCATCACCAACTTTCGTAAATATCGAACGCATTTTAGTACCCATAGAAGATGAATACAGATAATCAGTACAAACGTGCTGTGCTACATTTTTTATTTTCGTGTGGTGAATCTGCCAGGTTTTCATCGATAAAAATTAATAGTGTACATGGTGAACACACTATTAGTGTAAGGACTGCCTAGAAATGGTTTAAAAATTTTAAAGTCGGAAAAAGCAGCATTGATGATGAACCCGGTTCAGGGCGTTTTGAACTGTTAAAACCAAATCCAACGATTCATTCAGAAATATATAGTGAATAACTTTGTCGTCTAAACTCAGAATTGATCAAAAAACGCCCATGATTGGTGAATATCAAGAAAGTGTTGTTTCATCATGATAACGCTAGACCGCATACGGCTCGAACAACGCTGCGAAAATTAGTGAATTTAATTGGGAGCTTTTGTCACATCCTGCTTACTCCCCAGATATTGCCCTAAGTGATTTTTATTTATTTTGTGCCTTACAAAATTTTTTACTGGGAAAAAAATTAAATTCTAAACAGGATGTACACAATGAACTTTCAAGTTTTTTTGCATCAAAACCAGAGTCTTTCTACTGCAATGGCATAAAAATGCTGCCTGTAAGATGGCGATGCATTGTAGATAATGGGAGAAAATATATAATTGATAAAAATGCTAAATTGTGTTTTTTTATATTATTTAAAAATTTACCAAAAAGAAAAATGCTCACGAATGTATGGACTGACCCAATACAGTTATTTAGGAATTGCAGATTTATGAATAATACATACTAACATGTTTATTTTATTTATGTCCCCATGAATTAGTTTAATAGCCTTTTAATAAATGCACTAAGGTATATTATCGTTTTATATTATTTAAATGAACGAAACATCTTTAAAGAAGTAAATAAATTGTAGAATAATGTAAAAATAAATAAAACACTTAGACTGACGTATATTTTGTACAAAACTCTACCGATTCTGCAGGGCGAATGGTATGTGCATCTCTTCTTCAGGAGCAAAAACAATTTTGCAGTGGGAATGGAAAGATAGGATAAACAGATAGGAAAATGTGCAGGCGAGCCAAAGCCTAAATGAAGATATAAACGCCATCTGTCGAGGAAAATGAAATCAACAGAAAAAAATAGAAGCTAAGAAAGCACGTAAATTAGAGTTCCGCCTCATTTTTGAATCTCTTACTTCAAGCCTTAAACTAAATTTTTCTGAAGTGAATTTTCTGATGCAGTCTGATAATTTAAACAAGAATCAACATTTTTTTATACATTCATTTGACTCTTGCAGTTTGCTCAGAAGGAATCTGGCGGCCATGAATTCTGCAAATGAACTGGTCCTCTAAAAATCGGTTTTCTGCACAGATCGTTTTTAGGGTTATTAGACTATATTACAGTAGTCTACAGCAATAACACTGCAAATAAACAACGTTTTAATGCGGTAATAAAAACTTTTGCATACAGAGTTTAAATTAAAGCGAAGCACGATTAGAGAATCGTTATTATTCTTTGAAGAGTAACATGAAATAAAATACATAAATATACATAATGATGTCGTTTGTCGTGTTTGGCAGTGGACAGATTGCTTTCGGTTATAAATTTCTTAACTGCGCTGACAATATATTATTGTTATTGATACACATCATTATAGTTCATTGCACTTAATGACAGCTACAGCATGAAAGCATTCCTTGTTTAGCTGATGGAAGCAAAACTCGGTGTTTCATTATTTCTGTTTAAATGTTTGTAAAAGTTTTTATAAAAACATTCCGAGTATATTATTTCCAGAAGTTTAACATCTTTGTTCTCACTTGGGGATATGCGAGAGGTTTTCAGACGCCACCAAGAAAAATTTTGGTATTAAAACTACCACGTTTTCTTTTTTTATTGGCCATAATAGCAGAGCAGGAACATAGAGAACAACATATTTCTTTCAGGGGTAGAGGAAAAAAACCTTGTTATTTTTATTTCAAAGACATCAGCCACATCATGTCTCTAAATTTACATGATAATACAAGGAAAGCGAAAATGCTGGACATAATCAAATACCATTCCTTGCATTGCAGAATGATATATGAGGGGGAAAACAGCCATCAAGTTATAGGGCTTTAGGAGTAAACTGCATACTGTATTCTCAGCAAGGATTAACATTGCTGTTTTTATGATATTGGGCATTGTGTTTATTCTTGCAGTTGGATGGGTGGTGTACTTTTATGTGTTTCTACACTGAGTATTTCGAATAAAATCTTACTAACATAAATATATTTATTTCGGAATATGCTGCATCTATGTCTCTTTTTATCCAAATGGCGCAATTAGGAAAACTCTGAAGACTGGTTTTGTTTTTGAGCTTGATTCAAACGTGTTACAAGCTGGCAACCGTGATTACAGTTTTTCTTGCCTATCAGTTGAAATATGAATTGTTGAAATATAAAAACATTCTTTTATTTTTAAATGAATGTATCAAATATCTACTTCTAAAATAGATCGACTGTGCTTTGCTCCAATTACAATGTAGAAAGCATAGTGTAACTCGAACAATCGAATCAACGCATTTTTCTATCGCAGATCTGATATGCATAAAAATGTGGAAATATGACATAAATTGGAATCGTACGCCTAAATAACGAATCTGAAAAGCAATGCTATTTGTTTAAGGGTAAAAATGTTCATTTAAAAGTCTGATGCTAAGAGGAAGTTTTAAACTGCAACGTTGCATAATAACGCTTATTTCTCTCACATTGCTCTTTCTTTTAGTATAATGAAAAAATTCGAAAACAAATTCTGAAAATGCTTAAATAAAACGATGAGAACTCGCAGAAACCTTTCTTGTATGTTGATGATATATGTCTGTCACTTAAGATTATAAGAAAGGCGCATATGAATATGTGTGCTGTATATTACTAAGATTCACTCTGTAAATGCATATCGAGTATTTAAATATATTGTTGCGCGCGCATGTGTTCATTATGGATTGAATACACAGAGAACCTAAGAGAGCTTGGAAATATTTTCTCAAAAAGAAGCATTTTACAATTCTGAAACTTTCCATAAAAGCACTCGTGCAGCTTTTCTCAGTATTACAAAGCACAATCAGTAGTTACCTTTCAAATTAATAACAACATTAAACACAATGCAATGCAAAGCGCATGTGAAGAGCGAAGCTCGCACGGAGATCTCAATACCCCAAAGTCATCTGAAGTCAGCAAGTTTTTTTAGTCCAAAGGGGCTTTGTCCCTGAAGGACTATTGTTTTCTTTTTGCGATATTTCGTTAAAAACTTTAAAAGGCTGTATTACTTCTCAAATCGTGGCCACTAAATACTGTTGCCCTGTATTATATTTGAAGAAATTAAATAATAAAGAACCTGCATAAATGTATGTATGTTTCTCGTATTGCGATAAAACAACGGTACCTAGAGCCATCAAAATTTGAATAACGTAATCTTCCATAGAATATAGGCATGTGGAAGCCCTAATTTGAATTTAAAATTTGTTTTATAATCGATTTCAGATTTTGTAACAATTCAACGAATTTTTGATTGAAAAACTAAACGATTTCAAAGCGAGTAATGGCAACACTGTACGAAAAAAAAAAACATTTTTATTTCCAGCGTGCGAAGATACAGCGTGCTTATCATAAATTTTAAAGATATGCTCATTTTAAAATTAATTTGCGATATTGCTGTTGAACTGAATTTTATAGCTTGAGTACGTAGAACATGATATTTAATAAATAAAGATAACACACAAAACGTCAAAATAACGCCCCTTTGGACGTAATTTAAAATCTGAAACTTTTCAGATTTTTTTTTCTTTTCTTTTTAATTTTTCAGAAATGAATGATTGTAAAATAATTTTAAAAGTTCGAATTTCTTTTGAGGGGGGGGGCGAATTTAAAATTAGTGCAAAAATTCTTTTACTAGCAGCTATTTTTACTTTCATAAGTATTAGTTACGAAAATGCTTGTTGTTAGACAACTGGAAATTAAGGAGGAAAATCTTCAGTTGTAAAATTAGGCAAAAATCAAATTTAAGTTGGTTTAAGGTTTTTGGACTTTAGAGAAATAGTATTTTCTATAAAATAAATGCAAACTAAATTTGTTTGTTGCTTAATTTTCCAATCTCGAAAATTTCATTAGTTGATGACAGTAAATAGCGACAATTTATAATGCACCTCGGTGAGTCAAATCAAGAACCTCATAAACATCACATCAGAGAAAGAAAATATAAAATACGGTTACAGCTTCGAAATCAATAGAAATTTAGCCCTACATTTGTGAGCAAATTTTTATTTGTTTTAGTCAATAGATGGCGCGATTAATTGTTAATTATTTATTATTTATTTAATTTTATTCGCCCTTTTAAGCGATGAATTTCAGAATAAACACCACAACATATTTTTGTTCTTTAAAAAAAAAAGGGCTTACATAGTCTTCTTTTGAAATCATAAAGCTTTTCTATAAAAGTACCGTAACGTAAGATTAAATCGTGCCTAACTTTATTAAAATGAAATTTAAATTAAGGAAAAATTAAATTTACTGTTAAATAGAATTAATTAAATCGATATTTAAAAGAACTTAATTTTTCATGCGTGAGATAATTCTTTTATTGTCATTTGACAATAAGAATAAAAAGTTAGATCCTTAAAACCGCTAGTTTCATGTAAACACAATTGTTAAATTTAAGTCACCTATTCATATTGAAATTATCATATTTAAATCACCTTTCAGGGATAAATAAAATGCTAAAAATCTCATTCTTATTTAGATTGTATTCACTATAAGCTTATTTTATTCTAAAATTTGAATTAAATTGAAAAATGCAAATTGAGTGTTCTTCAGAAAATATATTTTTACGAGAAATATTTATAATTTTTAAACTTGTTTTGCATATAGTGGTTAAATCAATAAACAGATAAATAACAAACAATTTAAAATGCTGTCTGCGTCAAATTAATTGAGATGAAACTTTTCAGAAAGTAAGCAGCCGAAATATTTTAAGAGAGCAATTTTTCATACATTGAGAATTTTCTTTTATTTATTTCGCTTAGTTCTTGCTCTTTCATTGGATCTGTGGATGGAACTAATTAATACTTGACGCCTGATAAATAAATTAAACTGCGTACAGTAAAGTTAAATCAAAGAAATGCTTAACTAATTATTCTTATGAGAGGCTGACAAAACGACTCTTCTGAAGAAAAATGCTGGAATGAAATTGAAAATTGTAAACGGGAAACATGAAGGGTAATAAAGTTATTTAATGAAATGTGACAAACGCAAGTAAAAAAAATCATCAGTCTTCGAAAATGAAATTTAGAGCTGATAAAACTAATGTGTTTACTGTAATTAATAATCAAATCCTTTAAAAGTATTGCTAAATGTCTCCATTTGCAAATTAGTTCAAAGTGATTTTTTATTTGTCTGTTTAACAAATCGTATCTGCTCAGGAATATTAAATCAGTAAAATTGTGATATCTCCTATTGCTTGAATAGGTCATATGATTGATAGTGAAGAAGAATGAATAAGTGCTCTTGTATCCATGGCGCTTCAGATGGAATTTTAATTGATTAAATTGGATTGCTTTGTAGCAACAAAGTACGCGAAGCTATCTTGGCTGATTTATATTCTAATTTTTACTAGTAATACATGACAGAGGACATTAAATTATGAATAATAATGCATTTTGTTAGATTATTATCAGATAATAGCATCAAACCTGACAATTTTGTATTTTACAAAGCAAAATAAATGAATAAAATTAAAAAAATTATAAATAAAAATATTAAAATAAAATGAAAAATTAAATCCGAAAATGTGTGTGAATAAATAGTGTTAAAAAACAAAGTAAAAAACAGTGTTGAATAATATTTATAAATAAAAAATGTAATTAATTAAAAGGTTTAAAACAAAGCAAATAGAAAAAAATAGCATATGTAAATAAAAAAATCTGACGTGGACACCACATAACTTCTTTGTACAGCCCATTAAATTATGCACATTTTGGCTGCATTTCATTTAAACGTATTTCTTCGAATTTCATTAGAGATATATTTGTCATTCAATTAATTCAGTTAGCACTTCCCGGCAAGGCAAAAATACATAAAAAATCAAAACCTCTTCATTAAAAATTTTAAAATACAGAAAAACCTAAAACACCAAACAGAATTGAAACATTTAAAAAAGAAAATTTTAGAATTAAGATTAGAGTTTCTACGCAAAAACAAACAATTCAGCCAGCGGGCAAGAAGGCATATTTTTCGGTGCACAAAACTAGAAGTTCACTTTTCGCTCCACTTGGCAAGAAGACATTGAAGGTGCAGAAACTGACCTAATTCACGATTCTACTGAGTTTGAAATGTTAAAAATGGCCGTTCGTTAGGCTTAACTCGCCACTTAAACTTTTAAATGGTTGATAATTCTACGGCTATTGTGTGCAGAATAACTAAAGGCATAAAAACATTAACCGAAACATAAGAACCACATAATTCAATCACGTTTTTAAAGCAAAAAATTCACAATTCACCAACATGTAAGAATAAAATACTAAGCTTAGCGAGGCGAGTTACAGAGGGGAAATATAGGTATACCATTGGTGCAGTCGACTGCAATCAAAAAGAGAGACGCACAATTGGTATAGCAACCCATGTACAAAATTTCAAAGTTCTGAAGCTACTGGTTTTTGAGTTATGCGAGATACATACATACGTACGTACAGACGTCAAAGAAAAAAGTCTCTTCTGAGTCCATTTTAAATCCATTTATAATAATTTTTGGCCAAGCCAGTCCAGTATTCCGTCCATACGTACAGATAGCACACCAAAACGTCTTTCAAATGGTTTCGAGAGCAGTGGAAATGGATATTTTCGTTGAAGTACAGAATCCGAAATTTTTCGCGATTACAATACTTTTTTTACTTCGTATAAGGAAGTGAAAATGAAAATATAAGAGAATTCTTGAAGTGAAACAAATTCTTGAATTCTTGAAGTAAAACAAAGTTAATGTAAACAAAGCTACGTGTGAATAAAAGGTTTTGCAGTGGATTTGTAGCTAATGATAATTCTTCGCAGATGCAGCGTAAATGTATCCATGATGTTCATATATCGTATAATAATATGATTGAACTCATTTGTAAAAAGCAGAAAAGGGTGGGGAAGAAATTCCTCAATACAACTCATGTTATTTGCTACGTACATGACAAGTTAAATTTCTATGGGAATAATTAAAAATTACAATCATCATCACTTTTTGCGCATTAAGGATACGATCAGTATAATTAAAATTGTCTGTAAAGCTTTAAAACATCAGGTATGAACATGACAATTATGATTCATTTCGATATTTTAAAATAAATTTCATTCTAAAGTCAGTGTTTCGCTTGTGGTTTTTGCTAAAATCAGTTTAAGTTTAAAGTCAGTCTTTTGCTATTTAAATTCTGTTACATTTTTTCGTTCTTTGATGCTGTAAAAATTCTCGCATGCTCTGCTCTCTGCATATAGTTTCAGCGCATGAACATTAGCTAGTTTACGAAGGTCTGACTCAGCAAATGCTTGGAATCTAAGCTGGTAAATGTCAAAAGAGTTGTCAAGTAGCTGAATTTAGAATGTGACTCTTTTTGAACCAAAAAGGGGTCATGATCTAAACTTCACTTACAAGGCTATTAGAGGATGAAGACGAGGTCTTTGGGTTTTGGTAACAGAATATGGACGATATAATTTACCATCGCAGTATTCTTTGTAACCATTGCAAGTTTCATCTTGTATGTTATTCTCAGCAATGAAACGGCTTGATTCGAGGCTTTTTTTCCCCCTTGGGTAGTACAGAGCCAGAAAATCTTTCACTAAAGCAGTGCATCCTACTCAAATAATCTTCGCACATTTTAAGACAGTTATTTTCGTATACTCTGCCATTTTATCACCACTATTTGTGCACAGTATCTTTTAATTCTTTAATATTTCATTGAGCTGTTCAATATGAGATTATTAAAGTACAGTGAATACTAAAGAGCTTATGCTTAAGCTTGATCCCAATTTGACTCGGAACATCGTGAAGGAAAGAATTCAAAAATTCCATGCCTCTGTTTCCCTACCATCACCTTCTTGAGAAGACTTATATAAGATTTTAAGTACCTTATTAAACAAAAAAATGCAGTTTTCACACATATCCGTGCTTTATCGGGGTCTCGAACAAAATACCTAACGGTATGCTAAGTTTCAGGAATTCTTAAAACTTTCCGGGCACCTTTTATTAAATTGAACTCATTAATTATGAAACCCACACGAAGGTACTTTAAAGGTGACTATTTTGGTGGAAAACTTTTCATAAATAGGTAACATCTATGAATTGGTAACATTTATGTTACACATTGGGAAAACTAAATACAGCCAGCCATCATACGCCGAGTGTGCAAATTACTTGGGTTTCTCAACTACATATTCACCGTTAATATTTTTTATAAATTGTCACTACCTCATATTCACCACTAAATTACACCACTTTCTTCATTTTATATTCAGCACTAAATATTTTTTTTTTATAAATAGTCACGCGCTTTTATTAAGGGGACTCATACAACTTAAAACCCTTAAGATCTTCGAATATGTGACTATTGAAAGGATTGAGATATTTTATTTATTTTAAAAACAATTACTTCCAATGTTTTACAGCTGACTACATAATATAGCTGCTTCGGAAACCAGTAACCAGAAAGTTTGTGTTGCCAGAAATATTTTTATAATTTAATCTGCTTTGTGACAAAAACTTTTATGCGTTCACGTCATGTTTCCACCTTGCGCGCATGATATTTTAAAAAATGGCTTATTGTACATGCTTGAAATTCGATGGAATTCTTTATGTGGTCACTATCTTCTAACTGAACCAAAAATCGGATGAATATTTTAACATTAAAAAATTTTATGCACGAAAACATGACAGATTTTTTAATAAAATACATTTTTTAAACTCAACTCCAAATAAAACACAACTTTAACATGAAATTCTTAAGATTTTTAGTTCACAGTTTCCAAATGTTTTAAAAGCTATACATTAAATATGGAATTAAATTATGCAACAGAATGTTTTAAACTGTGCCGGCAAGGTGGAAACATGACGTCAACGCATAAAAAATTGTGTCACAAAGCTGATTAAATTATAAAAATATTTGTGGCAACACAAACTTTCTGGTTACTAGTTCAGAAAGCATGCAGCTGACTATATTATGTAGTCAGCTGTAAAAATTGGAAGTAATTGCTTTTAAAATAAATAAGTTATCCAAATTCTTGAATCAGTAACATATTCGAAGATCTTGAGGATTTTAAGTCATAAATATATCATATTTTAAATCAAATTTGAAGAGAATGTTCAATTTAAATTATTTTTGTAAAATTACACTGTGCAGCAGTATTCAGATTTAAAAAAATTCCCATTTCTTTTAGTTAACGAATAGAAGGTAATATTAGGAAATTTATCTGGGGTTATCATAAACTCAGCGAAATTTAGTAGTTTTCTGGTCGTTTCTCTATAAAATAAAATGCATTTTTAGTCGTTTCCTTCAGTTCTAATAAAATAATTCAAGACTATATCTTCGTAAAATACAACGCCTAGGAAATATTTCTTATATTTGAGTTTCAAAGACCTTCGTCTGTTTCTCCTTAATTTAAAACTCCTCTAACCTAATCCATCTATTTATACCCTCTTCACAGCACTGAAAGAATAGTTTATTATTGTATGATTGATGGTCATAGCGTGCTTTCACTTTCTCCTTTTTCTTTCTGCTGCAATTTTGCAACATACAGAAACAAGTATCTTCTTTTTGAGCTTAGTATTATGCATTCCATCTAGTGCATCAAAAAAAAAAGTTACACCGAATAAAAGTTTCCTGAAGCTTGTAATTTTAAACCTTTCCCTAACATGCATTTTATATTCTTTACGAGAAAATACCTTTTCAAAGTTTAATTTTTTCATCTCGCTGAATATGATTCTAGTCGGGAAATTCTAATCTTTTTTTCTAAATATACGCCGAAATTTATTCGATACACCCAAGGATACGTAAAGGCAACCAATCAAGATTCTTATATATGGCGAAACATGCAAGTTTTTGTGTTTGCCGTCGAATTGAATTGAATATATTTTCATCTCTGGGCGTATTTTTACTATTTCGGTAGCAAAATATCTTTCGACAGTGGCAATATTTTTCTTTCAATCATTTTGTTCAGTGAATGGCTGCAAAGTTCCTTTGATTTGATGAACGTGCGTTTTCTAGCTTTGATGCAAAATTGAGGGTTTAGAAAATTGCCTGCGCGTCTAATTTTTAGTGAGTTTGTAAAAGTTCTTGGATCAAAAACGACGACTGAAATGTTGAATTAGGATATTGGATATACCCGCTTTTTAAAGATATTTATGTGTTGCGGTATGCTAAACTATTTTTTTTTAAAGTAAGAGTTCTTTCAAAAGTAATAGATAGCTACATATTACCTCTTTGAAAAAAAAATAAAAAATACTTATCGCAATATCCTGAGCAAGAAATTAAAAACGTTATTTTCTAAAGTACAGTCTATATTTAAAATTTAGAGTTAATATGCCAAACAGTCTTTAAATGAAACACTGCAGTGTGCAGTATATGAAGATATAAGGATTTGAACTAAGCAGAAGAGTAATTTAGAATGCAAATATTTATAGAATGCAAACATTTAGCGATATATTAAGTATAACCGTGTAGAGACATTAGGTATTTTTTTGGAAGCAGAAAAGAGGAGAAATTAGCAACGCCTTCGCCGGGAATCGAACCACGGACCTCTGGAATACGTGCCCAGCATGCAGGCCACTACACCACGAAGGCACGCTAAGAAGGCGGGAGAAATACCTTATAACCTTGCTAAAGATCGATAGATATCTTAAACTATCGGAAATTATATTCTGCAATATGTGTTTTTTATGAAGTTGATCGTTAGCTTTGTACAGTGCTGGTGCCTAAAACCATATGGAAATACCATACTTTTGAAATAACATGTTTAGCTACGAAGCAGTTATTATAGAGACGTCAAAGTTTCTCTCCCGTAACTGCGGATACATCTGAAATCATGAATCTGGGAAGTAATTTAATTGAACTGGTATTTGAAGTAATTGATGGTAACCCTTGATGAAGAGTCAAAACACAATTTATTCGCCAGCACTGCACAGGGCAGTTCAAAGACATGTTTACAGTTGTCAAACCACGATAAACACTCTGAGACAATTAGCAACATAGCCTTCAGTCTATAACTCTGAAGACAGCTTCACGGCAAAGCACTAAAGTACAGCTCCCGACTCGATCGATCGCTGTCCAGCTAATCTCTGAGCTCAAGATACTACTTTCTGCGTGTACAGGCGGGGTATATATAGCTTTAACCCACCTTGGAGCATATTCCCAAGAAAACTGCAAAAATGTGTTCTAGAATGTTCTCGCTCAGTCTCTCTGGCATAACGCCAATTTTCGTCGCCAAGTATCGCTAAATGGTCGATTTCGCGCCAAATCTGGCAACCCTAACACTGCTTTGTGGACAAGCTATCTCACTGCTCAGCCGCTGGGCATTTCGCAACAGTATATATTTTAGTCATCTGTATGATTCAAACAAACATGCATGTATACGTTACGCACATATTAGGTAAATATATGTATGTGTACATGTATGTGCATAATATTTGTTACTTCCTTGTACGAAGTAAAAAGGAAGTATTGTAATCGCGAAAAGTTTCAGGCAGCATATTTCAACGAAAATATCCGTTTTGACCGCTATCGAATGCAATTTAACGATGTTTTTGCGTCATATCTGTACGTAAGGACAGAATGAAATACTCTTTTCCTTCAAAAAAATTATAAAACTGCTTTAACATTAATTCTGAAGGGAATATTTCGTGGCGTCTGTACAAACGTATGTACGTACGTGCCGTGCGTACGTATCTCGCATAACTCAAAAACGAGTAGCCTCAGAACGTTGAAATTTTGTATATAGGACTGCTATAACATGTAGATGTGCACCTCGTATTTTGGTTGCAATCGGCCGCACCAAACGTATATAAATATATTTATATATATATCCACTCTATTACCCGGCTCAGTGATCTCAGTTTCTTTACTCTTATATGTTTGTAAATTGTATATTTTTTGCTTTAAAAATGATTGAATTATGTTGTTTTTATCTTCCGGTTAAGGATTTTATGCCTTTAGTAAATCTGTGTGCAATATTTTTAGAATTATCAGCAATTTTAAAGTTGTTTAATTGCCGCTAAGCCTGTTTTAAATGGCGGCCATTGATGTTTACATTTGAAACAGGAGACTAGTGGATTTGTTGCCAATCTAGAGAAACTTAGCTTCGCAACAACAAAGATAACGCATTCATTTATTATTGCCAATTAAATCATGCTTAATTCTTTCTGGAATTTTTTCGAGGAAATAAGCGTTTGAGATTTACTTCGTAATTTTTGATATAGATATTTTGAGTTTTTATGTATTTTTGCCTTCTCGCGAAGTGAGAACTGAATTAATTGAATGAGAAATATTTAATCGTCTGTGAAAAACTGTTTCTGTTTTGTTTTGTTTGCTTAATTTCTTTTATGCATAGTTCTAGCTTTATTATAGTATTTGAAAAGAACATGTGGCAACGATTAGATAATTCTTTAAATGATATACATTTTGTGCATTCTGAGTTATAATATGAACGAAATATAATACTGTTAAGTAAACCTAGCGCCAGAGTGTCGCTATGGTAAACAAAGTGAATTTTAAAGAATGCATTTATTCTATTGTGGTTTATGCGCTGTCGGCGAAGTAGGTTTAATTCAATCTAATAAGTTTAAATAAAATGCAAGAAAAAATGCGTATAATTTAATATTCCGTACAAGGAAGTCATGTGGTGTACACATCAGATTTTTTAATTATGTGTACGTGCCTACGTACAGTCGTAGCATTTATTTGTGGTTTAGTGCTATTTAACGTGTTTTTTGCTTCCTTATTTTTTGCTCTTAACTCACGTGAATTGTTAATTGAAATACATTAGAACGTTTATGATATTCTCTTTTTAATACATACCGATTGCCTTTGTAAGATGTAGAACCTTTAGCATATTTTTCTTTTATCGTAATTATTATTTATTATATAGTACTATAAATACTCCAGCTTTTTCATTGGAAAATTCTAAGTCCGTCTCTTTCAAGTACAGCTAGTTGGCATTATAATACGAACTCTATTTCCATACTAACCGCGTAACAAATGTGTGCCGCTATATTTTACAAAGATAAGAAAAAAAAAAAAAAAAAAAAAAAAATTAAATCTGATTATAATTGTTTATTAATAAATTTCATTTGAAATATTATTTTAAATGTTTAATTATAAATTGTCTCATAATAAGGCTTCTTAATATATTCCAGCTTTTTGAATAGGTTAAAGTACAAGATCATGAGTGTAAACTTCAATTCTATAAATACTTGCTCTCCTGAAACTGACCTTAAGGAGTTTATGTAAGATAACGATAAAATCCGAACTAACTAATATATAGCTTTCAAGCAGTAAGTTCTGTAGTCTGAGTTAAATGGATGGGCATTGATTATTCATATCGGCGAAACTCAATAACCACTGCTTCTATGAAAGTTGCTTGTTTAAGGGAGATCCATCGTTCATATTGATTTCTACAAATAGCGTTCACGAATTGTTATTTGACTGGAACGAGCACTAAATGAATCACGCAAAGCAATATATATATTGTTGCGTTCTACGGTTTCGTGGATTCGAAGATATTGATGACAGCACTTGATGAAGAATCAAAACATAATTTATTTGCCAGTATTATGCAAGACATTTACAAAGACTCGTTTTACAACCGTCGAAAACCTACGCTGAAACAATCAGCAGCACAGTCTTCAGGCTATAACGGTAAAGACAGCTTCACGGCAAAGCACTAAAGTACAGCTCCCGACTCGGCGCAGTCGTTGCCAAGCTAATCTTTCAAGTCAAAACACTACTACTGAACTTAAAATATTCTCTTACTCCGCGTTGTCTTTAATGAAATAAATTAATTGTTCTTAATAGTCTCATTCCAAAAATTTAATTTGTGTGTCTATTTTGGTTTTGTGGTAAATTATTTGCTTTTTTTATGGTGAATTATTCGTTGTTTAAATTCTGCTATATATAATCTTGATTGGTAGCAAAATTCACTTTCTTTCCAAAACTGGTAATTAGTGGCTTTCGTTTCATTGCATAGCTAGTGGTATTAGTGTCACAATTTATGGCATTAACAATCTGTGAGCTTTAACGTTTGTATTCGCTTCTGTATAATAAACTTATTTGTGACCAACCAAATTAACACTAGTAAAGAAAATTTTAATTTAGAGATATAGAATATAGATTGTTTTGCGAAAATATATGACCGCAGTATAAAATAGAACAGATATAGACCTTTTTGTGAAAATCAATGACTATAGAAAGTAACAGACATCAGTATCTATTACTTTTTGTACTATATCATGTACATTTGTATGTTAATAGTGCATGAAATTATTTATTTACGTTTATTTTTTACGTCTTCTGATATAATCAAACTGATCTACTGCATATTGTTCCCAAATACCCTTCAATATAATTCTAGTTCATTGCCATCGAAAGCTAAATACCTCGTATATCATTAACTGTTTAAAATTATCAACTTCCTCGAGCCTTCAGTTTCGCAACTGCTTTGTTATACAGAGTTTTGAACTCTGCAGTGATTGAATTATTAAGAACATTCAACCCGTCTCAGTATATGCTATTTTCCATTCTGTGAAGAACTCGCTGGCTACATGGAATTTTCCCTTTTCCTTTTACCTGTAACATAAATAATGCTGTAAGGTTTCGGAAAACTGCTTTTACCCAATGAAACATTACTTATCGGCTTTAGTTTAACTGAAGTATAATTTACCCGCCAAGAAATGCAATATAGAGATGTGCTGCCCTCTGCGAAATCCCATCTATTACCAAGAATAAACACTTATGATGTAGTATTAGCCTTTTTCAATAAATTTGGATTTCTTCCGATCAGCCCATAAAAAGGCCATAGAGCGATGTAAAGTCTGCCAGGTGGGTCAGATAACGCCCCTCACATCACATCACATATGTAACATGTATTTAAAATGTGCACTCAAAGTAGTTAGATGAATGATTACTTATCCTATAAGAGATCACAACTAAATTCGCTTCTTAGAAGTAGGTAATCTTGCATTTGCATTTAGTTTCCTCTTAATTGCATCTAGGCTGCGATTTAACAACATATATTTAGTCATCGTAAATCAAACCAAACACAAATTTTAGCTTTCCTCATAGTGTAACCAATTGGATACATAGGGTTTACGTATCTAGTTTTGAAAGTTTCAGTGTGGTGGCACCACTAATGGTGTAACGGTCATTATTATGAGTTGATGTGTAGGATGTGGACATCATTTAAGTTTTACGAATTCTTGATTTTGTGTTTTTTATTATTTTGATGTATTCGAAGTTTTAAAATTGTTTGAACAAATTTATAAAGGTATGTATTTTTACATAAAATTGTTATTACACATTTGCCGGTCGTATTTGTTTTTGTAAAAGTTAATAATATTTTTTCAAAAAATTTGCTTTGATTTGTTTAGTATTTTCCCTATTTTATTGGATATCAATTCTAATGTATTTTTTGTTTTAAAAATAAAAATAAAACTTCATGCATTTAAAAGCTAAGTGTGAATAAAAATTCGAAATTGTTATTACCAGTCGATATTTTGAATTCTGCAGACCTGGTGTTATTAACTGTTGCAGCTGTTGTAATTTTAAAATTGATTTGAGATATCGAATTTGGTAGTTTTGTATTTTATCAAGTTCAACTTTGAAATCAAAGCTGTTTTGGTTTAAATTACACGTTATTATATTTCTTCTTATGCAGAATTCGATTGTTTACAACAGATTCATGCTGGGACGAATATGCCGATTCAGATTTCAAGTTCAATCTCTTGTTGAAATTGGAATCTTTTCTAGTCCATTTACTTTAAACTACATCAAACTAAGAAAATTCCTAATAATATATCATTTTCTGTTGTCTACTTGACATCAAGATCTGTAATGTATTTTTAAAAATGGCAAAATTTGGAAAATATATCTGAATTTCAGCCTTTTTATCATCATTACTGGTAACTGCTGTTACTTTAGTTATTTTCTTTTTCTTTTTTTTTTTTTTTAGATCTTCGTTGAACCGTACAAAGCTATTCATTAAATCAACAAATATTAACTGATCATCACATGGCTTGTTAAATCTTTTCGTTAAGGGCATAACGCAATCAATTTTGGTATTGATGTGTGAAAGAGGATAAAAAAGGAAACAAACATGCTTCGGACTTCCAACTTCCATCAGAGATGAGAAAATAGGTGTTTCAACAGCTTCGTTTATTCTGCCGTTGGACAAGATCCCGAGGGACACAGCCTCTTGATCTCCTGGAACTACCCTGTAATTTTTTTTTTTTTTTTTTTTTTTTTTTCCTTCCCTATTTTTGCTTCTTTTTTGGGGGAGAAGAAGAAAAGAAAGCGAATGGAAAAAGAATTGATTCTTAGCGAAGTTCTCGTTAGGTCTTGTACCCCGAGGCGAAAGTTTTTATTCATTTTCGATCGCCAGTGAGAGGTCCCTAGGGTGGCATGAAAACGTGTTCTTCGACTGGCAGAGCTATGGTTCTGCTGTTCGATAGTTCATTTGCGTAAAAATTGAATGGGAACGGATTAGCATTTTTTTTTCTTTCTGTCTTATACTTTCTTGATTTCTTTTCCTTCATCAGAATAAAGCATACCTTTAGAAGGAACTGTAGAGGAAACGTGTTAACATTCTTATTGTAACTGCTGAAAATTTTAGAAATAAGTTTCCTAATTGTATTTGGTGTTTCGCAAAGAATATTTCTGTATTATTGCAGAATGTATAAAGCTGATATTTTTATTTCAAAGATTAAAACTAAGATTCTAATCAGTTGTTGATTAGAATAGTTTAAGATCGCCTTAACTGCTATTTTGTTTTTGCAAAATCACTTGGAACTACTCAATAGTTAAAATTAATTAAATTGTGATCATGTTTTAATTAATGACGATATTTTAATTAATTGTTGTGTAACTAATGATAATGAAAATTTGTATTTTTTTACTGTTAAGATTTAGTTAATATTTTTCTCTTCAAATTTTAAAATTTCAAACTTGATATATAAGGTATTTCTCCCGCCTTCTTAGCATACCTTCGTAGTGTAGTAGTCAGCACGCTCGGCGCGTATTCGAGAAGCCCGTGGTTCGAGTCCCGGAGAAGGCATTAGTCATTTTTCATCTCTCTTGCTTCAAAATAACCTAATGTCTCTACAGATATAGCAAATAAATGTAGCAAACTAAAGTATGCAAAGTATTTTTGCACGATCAAACCCTAAAAATCCAAAAACACAAATTCGACAAATGGAAATTTTCTTCTTTAAAATTCTGTTCTAATGTATAATAAATAAATAAATAATTTTAAAGAAACTCCAATAAATTGCATTGTGATTGAATGAATAAATTAAAAGAATTGCCTAATGCAAAAGAAATTACATCATTATAAATTATTTTTATAATTCTTAAAGACATCAATTTTCATTTATGGTTATAATAGCAATACCTTCATGAATTAAACTGAATTTTTAAAAATGCGATGAATATATCGAGAAAACTATGTTTAACAAAAACTAGCTGCAATGCATAGTTGTTTCCAAGAGCTATATTAAGCTCTAATATCAGTAATATAGTATAGTATTAGATATTCCTATTCTAATAAGGTTGCATTCAGCTTAATTAAAAAACTAATTTTAGTTAAAAGAATAAAAGTATTAATTAGGCATCATATTCTCATTAGAATAATGCACAAATCATCTCATTTTTGCACAACAATTTTTTAGAAGTTACAATTTTAGAAAACACTTGTATTAAATAATGCTGCATTTTTAATTTTACGAACCAATTTTTTTTTGTCTTATTTTTTTTTCTATAATACGGTATTATTTCTAGGACTGATAGAAACATTCTAGAGCTTTCTCAGATCACCATTGTCTTTTTTCACCATTATTATCTATATTAAAATTTAGAACGTTTTACTGTTCTTCATTTTGCTATTTGTTGGTGTTCATTCCTTTATCTCTTAAATTGTAAGAGATTATATTCCATTACTCATAACTGGAGCTAAAAGCGAAATTGCAACAAAAAGCTTGTTGTAAAGTATTAAATGTTATTTTGGACAGTAACAACAGCAAAAGAGCTCTTGCAGTTATTAGTTGTTCTCAAAGTTACCTAAAGCTAAAATAATAAATTCTCATTCTATGATATTCTAAAATCATTACATTTGAGATGAAGAGAACTGGCATTTTTAGAAAATAATATTAATGGTCGCTATTTTTTCAGTAAATTTATTTTCATTTATTTATTTATTTTTAATTATTTATTTTATTTTATTTATTAGACCAAATGGCCAAAAGTCTCGAAAGGGCATTTTGCTTCCAGTCCTTTTAAATATCCGAATCACTTTTCAAATTGTTGCCACTAAATATTATCGCACTGTATTATATTTAAAAAAACTAAAAAATGAAGAATCCATATGAATGTATAAATATTTCTCGGATTGTGAAAAAACAACATTACCTAGACTCATCAAGTCCTGAATAACAGAGTCCTCCACCCGAACATGGGCACCTGGAAGCCCGAATTCGGAATTTCGAATTTGTTTTACTGTCTATTTTACAATTTGTAAAACTTTTACGAATTTTTGATTAAAAAAGTCAACTATTTCAAAGCGAGCAGTGGCAACACTGTAACGAATGAAACATTTTTTATCCAGCGCGCGTGACTGTGTATCAGAAATTCTAAAGATATACTGTTTTTAAATCTTTTTAGCACAATGTGGCGATAAATCAAATGCGCTCGAAACGTGTATGTGTCTGTCGATGAAAAAAAACGAACGTTTGTGCACAATATAAAATCTAAAAGCTTTCAAATTTTCTTTATTTCTTTATTTATTAATAGAACGTGTGCGATAATTAATGACACAAACCTAATATTTCTGCTTCTATGTCTATATTTGCTATTGCAACAACATACGAGGAATTAATACGTATGTTCATGATTTTCAATCAAACAATAATTATCTGCCACCAATCAAACCCATCAAAGATCGAAATAACCAGTCTAGCCGTATTTCCTAAAACAAAAACATAGAAATGCCACACGAGTTTGATTTTTGGTTGAAATACAATACTTATACATTGACTGTCAACTGGTGACGTGCATCTTAATGCGGTCCTTTCCTGCACTTGGTGGTTAATATGAAAGAAATTATTACATTTCACCTTGAACTTCTGAATGTACGTATATTTTTGCATTTCAACCATCTTAGGATTGACTGTCTTCAGAATTTGTTAAAAATGCGAGAAAATTATCGAAGGACTCCGATAAAGCTATTCTTCGCATTCGCGTCCAGATTCTCGTGACTTGCATTTCATTTTAAGCCATTGAGATTTAAGGATGTCATTATTTCCCAGAAAAGTGTATTTTGAATTTCTTTATACAATTTTGCATTGATGTCAATGTTATTTTACATGCACAATTGTTTTGATAAATATTTGTAATTTATGCCAAAATAATTGTGAAATATGGAGTAGTTATCATTCTAAAAAATATTTCTAAAAATTTTTTTAAACATATATGCGGACCTTAGTCACCAAATCACAACTGAGATTAGCTGTCCAGAGTAAAGAAACTAGACATAAGTGCAAACCTTAATACTAGATATCAGATATAATTCTCGATAATATACATATAACTCGGTAATATATTTATAATTATACACTCTTATACACTATTTATTTGTCCATATCTTGTGTGAAGAGTATAATATGCGATATTTAAATTGAAACTTTTAATCACTGCATAAATTCTTAACACAGACTAAATAAAAGTTTTAAAAGACAAATAATATGATGTATGATTAAATATTGTATAAAATACTTACATTAGTAACATAAGTAAATTTGAGAAAGCTTTTACTTCATTTTTGTAGCTCTTTGTTGTATTTATTTACGTGTAGACGGATGCATGGAATTCCTAGACAAGTTTATTCTGGCAATGGAACAGAGCCACGAAGTCCATTGCCAATAGAAATATGCAAGAAAGCGTAATAGCAACAAACTTACTAAGAAACTAACATATTTCAAGAAATTGTATTTTACTTTTGTTGTTAACCATCCATCTTCAGAGAACATCGAATTTATCCCTTTCATGAGGGAAAAATAATCGTCAAAAAGAGTCTGATAGGAGATCTTTTGCCTTGAGTTCTGGCGTATTTGTGTGACTGTACATATGTAAAAGAATTTAAGAAAGAAAGACAGAAAGAAAGGAGGCAATCTGAAAGGCCTTCAGATTTTATATTACGCCTAAAAGGGCGTTTTTTTTAATGTTTTGTGTGTTACCTTTATTTATTAAATATCATGTTTTTTGCACTTTAAAGGTATAAAATTCAAATCAACAGCAATATCATATAATATTTAAAAACAGCATATCTTTAGAATTTCCGATACACACTCTCGCACTCTAGAGATAAAAAATGTTATTTTTTCCCGTGCAGTGTTACCATTGCTTGCTTTAAAATCGTTAAGTTTGTTAATCAAAAATTCGTTATCGGTTAACGAAATTTAAATAGGTAATAAAACAAATTCGAAATTCAAAATTCTGGCTTCCAAGTGCCCATGTTCGGTTGGAGGACTACGTTATTCAAAATCTGATGGCTCTAGGTACCGTTCTTTCTTCACGTTGCGAAAAACATTCATGCACTCATGCAAATTCTTCATTATTTAGTTTCTTTAAATATAATACATGGCGATAATATTTGGTGGCAACAGTTTGAAAATTCAATCAACGCAGAAAGTGAAACGACGCAAAATGCCGTTTTTAGACTAATAGCCTTTTGGGTCTAACACCCCTTTGGGATAATTATTTTACAACTGAAATAGAAATCTAATTATTGAAGTTTTCGGTCACTGGTAAAATCTTAAGGTACTTTTACAGTTTTTGTTATTACAAACAGATGCTAATAAAATAACACAGTAATTCGCAGGTCAGCCTCAAATTAGATTCAAGGAAAACAAATCACAACATGAAATACATATCTGCACTGCCAAACTTGCCAAGGGGAGGAAATGGGGAGTTTGGCAGAGATCCTTTTCATTCAGACTCTAGACGCAGCTGTCTGGTAAAACACACATGTTCAAGAAGCTATGGATTTAAAAATATCCATCTTCCCCCTTTTACCCCAATATTTTGGGGATGGCCCTGCAAATAGCATTGCGTTCACTCACTCCGTTCTTATATCCGCAAGTTTTGTCTCTTCGCCCCCCCTTCACATCTTGAACAGAGAAAGAGGGTAGATCTGGAGTTTTATTTTTGTTATCTTGAAGGAAAACTTTTCTTAAAGACAAGGTTGTGCCCTTGACAGCGATGTCGAGTTCTTTAACGACGACGACCTCCGATGCTACAGCGTAATCGTTCTATTTTGGAACATCCAAAGGTAGCATATTGGGGGTATGGCATTTTGTCATTTTTGGAAGAAGATAAGAAGGGGAACAACGATGACATTTTTCTACTTCTTTGATGAATTGTATTTTTTATTTATTTGTTTGTTTACTTATATGCATTGCTTCTGATATTTGCTTTCAAGAACGGAAGTACTTCTGAGGTTAAATTTAGAATGCACTTCTGCTGTCCCGATGCCTTTTAGAAACCCCTCTGAGCCACTGTTTGCTGATGCGTAATATGATTTTTTATTCAGTACTTTCTAGAAACGAACAGCAGTTGATTTTTTCAATAGATTCAAAAATCATTCGTTGTTACGTATTAAATACCATGCCTCGGATCAGATAAAACGATTCACAAGACATATGTATAAATAAAACCAAGGTTTTTAATTATCTTCAAAGATTTTTCGCTTACATTATTTACAACAATATTAAAATAACACATTTATATACATTAATTAATAGGAGCTACTGAGCAATTTATGCATTCATAAATTATCAATTAAAAGTCTTCGACTTTTCATAAAATTTTGAGTCAAAAGTATTTACTATATAAAACTGCGAATGCGCGAAGGAGTAAAATATTTTCTCATTTATAAATAGAATTAATAGGTTGAATCACGGTATTGTTTAATTCATAAAAATTATTCATCTTTCAATGATGTTTTAATAAGCTATAATTGCAATTTTTATACGAAGTTATAACCTTTTTAATTTGAATAAATGGCGTAGTACCACTACTGAAGAAACGTGAATGAATCCTTGGTAAATGTAGAACAATTCCTACGGTTTATAATCGTAGTAATAGTTATCGTATCTTAATAACGGAAATATATTGGAGAAATAATATTAATTTGCTGCGTTCTGTGATTTGATTTGATCTATACTGAAGTAAATATTCGAGTTTAATATTTTGTATTTTATATGAAAAGAATAAAAATGCCATAACGTAAAAACATTAAGTTTTTAAAATAATTACAATTTATTTAATAATGGAATTTATTTTGTTACTTTGTAGAGACGTTAGGTTATTTCGAAGCAGTAGGCATGAAAAATGAGCAATGCCCTCGCCGGGGCTCGAACCACGGACTTCTCAAATACGTGCCGAGTTTGCTGGCTATTACACCACGAAGGCATGCTAAGAAGACGGGGGAATACCTTATATACTGCCTTTTAAAGGACGAGTGGGGATTAGGCGACCCAGTCGCCAAATCCTGGTGTGGAGGATCATCATTCACCACCTTTTTTAGTTCGGGCGCCACTATAGAGACAATAGGTTATATAGAAGCAGGAGAGAGGAAAAATAGGTAATAACCTACCCGGGAATTGAACCATGGACCTCTCGATACGCACCGAACGTTCTGATCATTACACTAAGAAGGCGGAAGAAATACATTATAACTTCCTTGTACGAAATAAATGTAGTATTGTAATCACAAACATTTTGGGTAATATTCCCACTCCGTTTTTTGGCGTGGTGAGCTTAGTTCTTTTGTATTCTTATATTTTGGTAAATTGTGCATTTTCTTGCTTCAAAAGTGAGATGAAGTTATGTGGTTTTTTATGTTCCGGTTAAGGTTTTTATGACTTCAGTTAATCTTATATGAAATAGTTGTAGAATTATCAACTATTTGAAAGTTTAATTGACAAGTTAAGCCTAATGACTCGCCGCTTGTTTACATTTGAAACTCAGTAGAATATTGAATCAAGTCATTTTCTGCACGTTCAATGACTTTTCGCCGAAGGGAATGAAAAGTAACTTTCAGTATTGTGCACCGAAAAATCTGCATTTTTGCCTGCTGGCCGAATTGCTTGTTTTTGCTTAGAAACTCCAATTTTAATTGTAATTTTTCCCCCTTTTTAACTATTGCAACTGTATATAGTGCTTTATATTTTTCTGTATTTTACAATTTTTAAGGAAGTTGTTTTGAGTTTTTATTTATTTTGTCTTTGCCGTGAAGTGAGAACTGAATTAATTGAATGAGATTTATATCTCTAATGAAATTCGAGGGAAAAATTTTAAATGAAATGCAGCAAAAAATGTGTTTAATTTATTAGGCCATACAAGGAAATCAATGCAGTGTAGACATCAGATTTTTGTAATAATAAAGGGAAAATATTATTCTTATAATCTTTCAGCTAATATTATTATTCAGTTATTATTTAAACTATTTCTACTAATCTTTCGACTTTATTTGTAACTCCATATGTTAGTATTGTTATGTTTCATATGTTATACATTAACATATTATATAATTTTATGATAATTCTGCTTTATACATTCTAACGCTGTCTGTTTCAAGTTTTAATAAGTCACCGGTTTGAAATATTATTTCCGCTGATAAACAATCATCTTTAACTTGATAACGCTAACTAATAGCTAAGAAACTTATCTGTATCTTTAGCCTGTTTATGCATTTGTTTAGTATAAAGCCAATAAACTGGCATTTGCATAGAAATATACAGTATCATATTACAGAGAAAAATTATTTCCTGCTTTATATATAATGCAATTTCGTTCTTCTCTATTTGGAATACGTATTTTATAGGCTTCTGTATACATGGACTCTTAAATTAGAAGAAATATGCTTTGTAGAATATAATATATATACTTAAATAGCTTCTTTCATTTCAAGACATTTTTTAAATGTTCACTGTACTTGTTACTTTCTTAAAAATGAAGGTAAAAGAAGGAAATCGATCTGAATTCCTCTTGAATATAGAAAAGTTTTACAAAAAATATGAGAGACGCGTCTAGGTTCCGATTGCATTAAAATCCCAAGAGAGAGATTATGTATGAAACTAGACGTTGTGTTGAAACGTTTTCTAAAAAATTTATATTCAAAAGAATTTGCTCCGGTTACATACGAATTTCTCTTTTCCTTGATTTTAGTTCTGAATAAAACTCGCTTAAATATTGATTCCAGATATATTCACAAATTTGGAATTGTCAAATTTATTCATGCGTACAGGGACAATTTGAAATGAGATTAATACTCGTTTCAAATTCATAGATAAATAAATAAAATTCAGAGATAAATTCACAGATAAATAAATTCAAAATTAGCATTTATTATTTATTCTTATTAACCTTTTTTAGAATAAATGCTTTGCTTTATGGGATCATAAGATGCAGATAATGACTGGTGGTGAGGAGTCAAATGAATATTGACTAAAATTTTGCTCATAGATTTTTGGCCAACATTATCAAAATTATTGCAAATAATTATCAAATCATTATCGGCATTATCTAAATATCATCCATCAAGTGTTACATGAAAAGTCAATCTCACTGAACTATAGTCAAAGAATAAAGACGAAAGGAAATGGTGTGTTTTCATTCAGAAAAAGTCTCAAAAATTACACCATATGGTTCAGTTAAAAATTACACTGTGACAAAAAGCATTGTCATGATAAAAAGGTCAACTGCTTTCCCTCCCATACTCTGACCTCATATTGTAGGATCATCAGATTGTTCCCTAAGCTGTAGGCATAAAAAAACAAGGTATGCCCTACTTGTGATTCAAACTCGGTCCTCCCGATTACTAGCAGATTACACTACGAAGGCGTGCTGTAAGGAAAATACAATCCGTACATCCGTAGGGCAACTAGGAAGTCGGCGACAGAGTCACCAAATCTAGATGGCGACGAATATTGGAGCCGTGGAAAAACAACAGTGACCTGGCCACGGTTTGAACTCCGGACTGCCAGCCGGACGTGCTAACAGTTTCACCACGAAGATATCCTATAAGTAAGGAGAAAAATCCCTCACAGTATAGATTTTCCTAACATCTCTGCCATATACTTCAGAGCCTCTGGTTAAAACCTAGTTCTTTTAAAGGGTGACTGGAGCTTAGGGACCCATTCGCCAAATCTGGTTGTGAAGAATCATTATCCAACGTCTTTTTTAGTTCGGGCGCCACTATAGAGGCATTAGGGTGTTTTTTTTAAAGCAGGAGAGATGAAAATGTGCAATACCTTCGCCGGGACTCAAACCTGGACTTCTCGAATACGCACCGAGTGTGCTACGGTTACACCACTGAAGGCATGCAGAAAGGAGAAAAATACCTTATATACTCCCCCTTTTTAAAGGACGACTAGAGATTATTGGTCCCAGTCGCCCAATTCTGGTTGTGAAGAATTATCATCCATCTTCTTTTATAGCTCGAGCCCCACTGTAGAGTCGTTAGTTGTTTTGCGGGGGGGAAGAGAGGTGAAAAATGTGCAATGCCCTCGCCGGGCGGGACTCGAATTTAGATCTCTCGTATACTCACCGAGTGTACTACCGTTACACCACGAAGACATGGAGAAAGGAGGGAGAAAATACGTTGTACCTGTTTGTTAATTTTTCCAGTTTGTTAATTTTACCTCATATACTGCGTCTTGTTTTCAAACTGCAACATTATATATATATGACCCTAATGTTTAATGCAACTGCATCAATCAATTATCTATAAAAGTAGACAACAATTAGCTGCCCACTAAGGTCAAATATTGAATAATTTTTGTTGTCTTATGTCTGTTTATATTGGAAATATTTTTGTCTTGGATTAAACCCGTAATTAGTAGATTATCGCTTAGCATATATATTAATCTATGAGCGTTTTTTTTAAATGACATGGAACATACAATCAGGCAATTACGCGCAAAATGAAATATTAATTGAAGGCCTATAATTTAAGTCTGTCTTAAACTGATAAAATTCTCAGCGAAACAAAACACATAAGATGGAAATAGAAGGAAAAAAAGTCGCAGATTCAGGCTAATTACCTAAAATAATTTACTTCGGAAGCCGTTTTTTCCCTACTATTTTCCTCTTTCGCTATGGTTTTAGGGGTGAAAGCGTTTCGTTCATTAATTTTCCTCGCATTTTTTTCCCTTTTTTCCTTTTGCCTTTCTGAGTGAGTGTGGGGTAAGCGTGATTAAGCCGATGCCAGACAAACTCTTTAACATTAGTACAGAAGTCATTAAAATGGATTTCTCGACGCATTAATGGTACAGCTGATGTCATTTACGAGGAATTATATCGATGGCCTATTGTCCATTATCAACCATTGAGTCTGTTTCATAGGAAATCTTGTTGGGCGGGCGGGTGAACAACCTCGCACAATCGATGTCGGATTTTGCTTTATGAGAAATTAATATTCATTTTTCAATCGGATTGCGTTGTCCGATTGTGGAATTAATTTATTGTGTTTTTAACCTCGTTAACTGACTGTTTTTGTTGCAAGTTCGATTTTTTTGGGCTGAATTAGTGTATTTATTACACTTATTAACTAATTATTGCGATTGGCTGCTTTTGCTTGCCCATAACTTCTTGCTGTTGCATTAAAAAACGTGTCTAATATATCTGATGATTTTAATGATGTAATGATGATGAGAATTAAAATACACTAAATTTTTTAACAGTTCATGAAACCTCATGAATGTAAACACCTCGCACAGGTAATTAGATCGTGTTTAGTAATTATGATTTTCAACTGAAAATGTTTCGGAATAAAACGTTTTGCTATTATATATGCGTGATCCTTGCCTGCGTGTATCTGTCACCTTATAATTTTGCGATTAAACTCGCATCATGTGCTTATCATGTGTCACCTATCTAATGGTATTTCTAGCAGAGCTATTCCTTTGAGGTTGATGAATTATGGCCCTGAACTATTTACAACTTCACACACGTATAGATTAAAACTTAAAACCGAATAACCCTTTATTTAGCCACCTTGGATAGATTATACTTTAAGATAAAAGTGTTCAATAGAAAACTGCTAGAATGACTTATTATACCTTAACTCTTACATATCTGTAGACGCCAAAATCTGCTCCTCTCAAACATCTGAAACGCCTGTATATAGGAGATTTTGTTGGAATGGATTTCCTTCCCCCATGCCTAGAAGAATGCTACAGCATTAACAAGAGGAGCGATTACTTCTCTGTTGGGGATCTTTGTGCAGTTTCACCCATTGTGTACAGTTTCTCCTTAGGGCAGGATTACAATAGCGAGCATCAGTAACTAAACGTTGAAACTAAGTAGAGGAAAAGGGTATTCATATAAAAGAGCTATGTTTAGTCGCTTCAAAAGAATGATTTGCATGTCATTTAACAGTTGCCGAAACCAATGAAGTACGTACCAAGGTGATGGCGGAAAGCACCAGACAGAAAAAGACACAGGCGTTCGGGCGACCTGTCGATGTCTAAATGCACGGGCGTTTCGGCGGCTTCGGTGTGAAATAGTTAAAAAGATTAAGGCTACTTGTCCTTTAGAGTACGAAATGTCACAAGAACAAGTTTTACTCAAGCACCGTACTTGCTTGTTTCTTATATTACACAACTTAAAAGTCACTGACCAGCTTGCGCAGGAAATTAGACTGCTACGAATAAATGAGCCAACATATATGACATTAATCGAGGCTAAGACGTAACAGTGGTTAACTTAGTCTTAACTCTCAGTGAAACCTGAAAATAATTGTCGCAATGTAGCCAATGAAACATTCGCATATCTATATGGGGAGGTGCTTTGATGTGTCTAAAGTTGACTAAAGATCATTAGCACTGGTAGAATATTTTGCCAAGCGGTATCCTAATTCTGGTTAAAAACATTTGAAGATGTACACTGGCATGTGTTTTTCTTTATTTCTAGTCACTTGAGTGGATCTGAAAATCGACATATTTTATGTACTTCAATTCCCCACAGAGGTACTCTAAGTTACAAAAATGCGTGCATTATCCATTATTCAAAGTGGTCCAAGAATGTTGCAACCGGCCTCATCTAACTGTCGTATCTTTGGGATCGGTAGCGAATAACATAATTTATAAAAATGTTCCTTTACGATATTTATAAGCGTTTTAAATGAGCATCGCCCCCCCTACGTGGTGTAATTGGAAGCACATCAGGCTAACATCCGGGAGGACCCAGTTCGAATCCCAGGGAGGGCATATCTCATTTTTCGTGCTTACTACTCAAAAATAAACCTGATAACCCTACAGTATGAGGTCAGAATATGTAAAGGTCTCAGCACAGGAGTTTAAGGTTTTTCATATAATAAAAATACAAACAGAATATTAATGAATATTTTACGAGGTTTAAATTTTAATTTATTTTTGTCTTTTTAGCTAACTTTTGAAAACTTTACTTATTATGCAGCATATATTACAAAAGAAAACAAATACCTTGTACATAACTCACTACTTTAAAAGTATCCCAATTATTTTCAAGGACAGGAGTTTAATAACGTCTGGAAATATATTCGTGAATATATGCCATGAATATTAAGCAGCGCAAACGTTATTATTACACAAAGAATGAATTCAGAAGAGCTATATAATTACATGAAAAATAAAATGTTTTAAAGTCTTACAAATGAAAGGTCTGAATTAAAAGAAAGATATCCAAACCAATGTAGTTATTCCGAAAGACATTTAGAAAGAATTACAGAAGAGCCGTTATATTATCATTTAAATGCTTTGAATTCGTTCAAGAAGTAATCGAAGAAAATTTAATTTTTATTATTTGAAGTATGTTAAAAAATGACGATTCTAAAGCTGGAAATTATTATTTTATTCATTTTTAGTCCAGAGTGGCTTTCTCCCTGAAGGACTATTGTTTCCGTTTTGCGATTTCGCGTTGAATCACTATAAACGGCGAATCGCTTTTCAAACTGTTGCCACTAAATGTTAGAGTCCTTATTTGAAGAAATTAAATAATGAAAAATCTGCATAAAGTTATGTATATTTCTCGCATTGTGATAAAACAACGGTACATAGAGCCATCGAATTTTTAACAATGTAATCCTCCGACGAATATGGGCATGTGGAAGACCAAATTTGAAATTTGGAATTTGTTTTATTATCGATTTCGTATTTTGTAAAACTGTAACGAATTTTTGAGTAACAAACTCAACGATTTAAAAGCGAGAAACGACAGCACTCTAAGGGGGCAGGAACCCTTTTTATCTGAAGCGCGCGGAACTGTGTATCGGAAATTCTAAAGATATGCTCATTTTAAAATTATTTTGCGACATTGGTATTGAACTGAATTTTATGGTTTAAGTGCAAAGAATATGCTATTTAATAAATAAAGGTGACACACAAAACGTTAAAAAAACTCCCCTTTGGACGTAATTTAAAATTTGAAACCTTTCAATTTTTTTTTATAATTTTGAACGTTTTACTGAAATCTAAAAGACATCTGAATAGTGGAATTATGAATAACTGATTACTGCAACTAGCGAAAATGTTAACGTTATCCTGTACGTTTTCCCTCAGTAACATATGGTCATTATTTTTTGCCAGTTCCATACATTAAATAGTTTCTGGCCGTCCAGTACTCCATTATTCCAGATCCCTTAAGCCCATTTATCAAATGGCTATGTTGAAAATAGAAGGTAAGGAGAAACAAACAAAAAGTGAAGGAAACCTTCTCCGCGAGTATCACCTTCTGGAATCCGGGTTAACGAATTGAGGGTCCAGGAAACGTCTTATCACTGATGACCGGCCCCTGCTGTAATAAAGCTGCAATCGGACTGTGCTCCGGACACTAAGAGCCCGGGATCAAGCGGTCTTTCCTTACTGTTGAGCCGGAAAATCCGGGAGATCCGGCCCATTTCCCTCCGGGATTCCGGCTGATGGTCGCTGCTGATGAGGCCAAAGGAAATCAAGAGCCGCCTATTATGGAAGAGACTAAATGCCACTGCCTTGACGAATGCAATTATTGTCCAACCCGACGAATGCTGCCTAATGTCACGTGTAAAAGGTTGTCTCTGTAATAGCTTGATGCCCTCTGTCACAAGTTGTGTATGTGTGTGGAGGGGGATTTTGATGTGATATGTATAAATTAAGCCTAAGGCGTGGATTTCCTGGTATTCTTCTTTTCAAAATTAAAGACTGTTCTTTACTAGCTTAGATTTAACGAGATTCGTTGCAACTTGTGTAAAGAGTTCGAATTTAACTCGCGAAAGATTTCTTGCAAATATTTTGAGTGAGTATCTGCTGAGCATTTGTTTGTAACGTATCCCACAACAGGTTTGAAAGTTGTTGTTTATAATTTATGTTAAACTAACCAAATATTTACATTGCAATATGTCTTTCTTCCCCTTGCAAGTTTTCATTTTTCTTAACAGAGTTATAATTTTTCCAAGGATTTTACTATTTTGTTTGCTGAAATAGAGAATAAATCGTGTTGCTTCATTTCTGTATGTACCTTGATATATTTATTTTCATTAGACATGAGTATGCATAGCCATTAAGTTTTTTGTAAAACCTGGATATATGAAAAATGAGCAATATCCTCGCCGGGACTCAAACCTGGAATTCTCGAATACGCGCCGAGTGTTTTATTGTTACACCACGAAGGCATGCTGAAAGGAGGGAGAAAATACCTTATATACTCCCCTTTTTAAAAGACAATTGCGGATTAGGGACATAGTCGCCAAATACAAGTGGTTATGAATTATTCTTCACCACCTTTTAGTTCGGGCGTTATATTACTGTTTACCTAAATCCACCTTATATACTCCCCTTTTTAAAAGACCATTGGGGATTAGGGACATAGTCGCCAAATACAAGTGGTTATGAATTATTCTTCACCACCTTTTAGCTCGGGCGCCATTTGTATAGTAATTAGGTTTTCTAAAGCAGGAGGCGTGAAAAATGTGCCATTTCTTCACCGGGACTCGAGCCCTGGATCTCTCGAATACGTGTCGAGTATGCTTCTAGTTATACCACGAAGGCACGCGGACAGGAGGGAGAAAATGTCTTATAAGGATAGATTATAATATAAGTATTCTAAATGTTTCCTCTAATGTTTTGATGCAATATGTAACTTAATATTTAAAGTTGTAAAAGTTGTATGTTTTAAGAGCATGTAGGAATTATCATAAGTATCTTTGAAATGCCCTTGTGTTTTTCCCTGTTGCTTCATTAATATAAAATAAATAATATTTTTTAATTCGTTTAAATCAAGTGCATTTTTCTAGATATTATCATGCTGTAATTAATGCACGTTATAGTTAATCTATATTTTTAATTTATATTAGTTCTGCCTTAATATGTATTCTCTTCATTTATTGTAGCCTTCTTTTTATTAGTATTTGCAGTTAATATGTATTTATTACTACAATGAAATATTAAGAAATATGTACGATCAAAAGAGAAAAACTGACCTTTCTCATCGAAGAACAATATAATTTTTTTATGTATGAGTTATGGATATACTATAAGTATAGGTGTATAATTATTTCCATTCAATTCAAGTGTGGTTTGAAATAAATATTCTAATTGTTTTTTTTTCTTCTTTCTTAGGTAAGTGTCTTTTGAGGCCCTAGTTATTGAATCTAAGTTCTATATCAAGTTAGTTACCATTCTTCTAAGGTATGATTATTTTAACATTCCTTCAGGATGGCTTACATTTTCTTGATCTTATGCATTGTTCTGTCAAATTTTGCTCTCGTATTTTAAAAATTCGGTATTTATTTTAATAACTATTTAGAATATAAATGCCGAAAGAAATATGAATCAGGTGTCAAGGTTCTTATTACATAATTACATAAAAGAGATATTTCCTCAAAGACTTTTAAAACTCTTAAAGTCATTAGGTTATTTTAAATCAGGAATGAAAAATGAGCAAAGCGCTCACCAGGATTCGAACTTGGACTCTCGACATACGCGCTGAGTGGCTACCGTTACACCACGATTGCATGCTGGAAGGAGGGGAAAATATAAACTCTGACTTTATTTAATAAAGTCACGAATGCAGTGGAATATTTGTTATGACTATAGAATTTTATTAAGTATTGCTTAACAAAATAGTAGTTTCTTCATGATCATGCTCGGTTTTGTTAATGGGAAATCAAGTATATAACCTAACATAATGAATACCCTGCAAGAAAGCAGGCTCACTTTTCTAATCCCAAAGGCTAGATCTTAATGTATTACTCTCTATCCCTCTCATCAACTAATTCATTTCCATTCACATAATGAAATTCCAATTAAAGTAATAGCACAAATTCCTAGAGTCTTGAGAGGATTAATTTCTAATCCTGAATAAACTTCTTTTGAGCTCCATCATGCTTAAAAACAAATTAAGGTAGCGAAGGATCTTTAGAATTCCATCAGTCCTTAAACAGCATTGCAAGGTTCATTTCCCAAGCTCTCTTTAATTATTCCTTATCGTAAAAGTATCGATGAGGTTAAAGAAATTCGCAGTGTCCAGACCTCCATCCAACGGAAATTAAGCGCTTTGCTAATTGTGAAATCCGGGTCAAGAGAGGCAGCCAAGCAGAAGCGCTGATAAAATATCTGCATTAAAAGGGAATAAAGGTTTCTGCTCAGTTCTAAATCAAAAGGGTAGACTTTAACTCATATCTTTCTATGGCTTCCATCAACCGTTTCAACTCCATCCAGCTAATTAAATGCCGAATCGAAGCAATAGCATAGATCCCTGTGTTCCAGAAAGGGTTAATTCCTAATCCTTGTCGTCAATCGAGCTCGGCGGGTTGCTAAAAAGAAAACAAAAGCGAAGGCAAATAAAACGGAATCTGTAACGCACGCGAATCTCTGCTTACCCAAGGAGATTTATTGCCCATTAACTCGATCCATAAACTTCCTTAGAACCTCATCTTTGTCAAGGGCACTCGGCGAGAAGCGAAGTGAAGGAAAACAAACTTAAATTCGCTAGCTGTTGGAGAGAAGGGGGTTTTGAGAAGGCACTGAAAATGCCATCTGGGTGAGAATGGAAGTTAAATTTAGCGTTATGGACAGTGGGAAACCGAGCGGCGTGCTGAGGATAGCGGTGTCCTTTTTGCAGTTAATTGAGGGGTAGATCTGTATTAATTAAATGGCACGTGTAAAAGTCAAAGCTTTTGTAATCCATGCTGACTGCATTCTGGAAACGAAAGAAAGAACGCTGTTTAAAAGAATAATCTTCCGTCTGTGAAATGTAAGGACGCGTGAAATGGAGAATTGTGTTAAGATAGTCTTTTCTTCTTTAATTTAAAGTAATTGTGGAAAAGAAATGAGCATAGTACCCTAATGTTTTAATAGTTTAGAGATACAGCCGAGCAAAAATATTCTTGATTCCCATTCCAGTCTAGTTTAACTTCTTGGTGTTATCACAAAAATAATAGTTTGACTAAAATATCATCATCTATTTTGTACAGTTGGAATCAACTCTTACAAAATAAATTTGAACTTGAACCTTCAATAGTTTTATTTTATTTTATTTATTTACTTTTTTTTTATAAATGCCGTAGAAAGTACCTAAGAAATCTTTGATGTAAACTGATAAAAAATTTTAATCTAATAGACACTGTAAACTTGGCAGTTATTTTGCGAAAGTAAGCTTTTGCTGTGCAAAATAATTAAATAAAAGGTTTATAAACTCAGTTTAAGTAATTTAATAAAGTAAAGGAAGTTATTGTATGCCTAATAAAAGTCTTTACGCTGTTTTTTGGATTCTCATATGCTGTTTCTAATTGATTTCAGTGGATGCGAAAAATTGTGGGGAAAAAGAACTAGATATATTTATAATTTAATCTATTTAATTATCTTTAAATAAAATATGAATTCATTTCACTTTATTTTGATGACATTCAGTCACAGAATGATTACTTTATGTGTTTAATCTATGCAGACAATAAAAAATTCGTCAAAGAAAAATGTGCGCTGTGCGTCTTATACTGCTATTAAATTCTTTTTATTATACATTATCGAAATCTTTTTCAGTTACTTTACCTGTTATAACAAAGTGTACAAATGTAAAAACTATTGTTGAAAATAGGGAATTTTATTTAAAGTGCATTATTTAGTTGATAATCTAAAGGAAAAAAAAGCCTATTAAGTAGTGAAATTCATTCATAAAAAGTAATATTAAAAGAATTTTGTAAGATTACTGCGTTATCTTTATTAAAAATAAATCATAACTTTCAAACACAGAAAATCATAACACCTGTATTAAAAATTTTAGTTGGATTTCAACAAAATTCTCCGTAATAATGTAAAACGTTAAGGCAAAACATCATAAATAACACGTAACATAATTAAAACAAACAGAAAAAAATGACTGAAGTTATATTTTATATTATTTCTATCTAAGTGACTAATTAAAATAGAGGAACTAAAAATTTAATAAATTTATATAAGACCACTTCATTATTTACAGTCAAGTTTGAAAAATAATATCTTAAGATTTGAAAGTTTCGGGCAAATATATTTTTGCGTCAGAAATAGTAGAATTTATCATACGTATTGCTTTATAGATGGCATAAATCATATAAATCCTTTCATAATCCTTTTTATATCAATTAATCGAATCGCAGTAAAAAATCACGCGTTTCAAGGTATAATTTCAACAAGAAAGTACAATTTGTTAAAACATTATTTGAGCTGCTAATATTTTACTGAGAAAATGTGGAAAATAAGCAAATTCCCTCAATTTTCTGCATTTATTTATGTTTTTACATTTTAAAACCGCTTTAGCCATTTTGTTTTCAGTGCAAGGAGTTTTCTTGTGAACCTTTGATTTTGGAGTTCTGATTTTATTTATTGCACCCAAATTTTTTTTATAGCCCGTAAGGTTCGCTAGGAGCCCAAAATTTTGTGTTCTATAGAAATATTTAGGTTTTACTTACATTATTAAATTTTTTCATATAAATAGTCTTAATTTATGCAATTAAAATAATATTAAAATTAAGACTGTACGGAACATCACTAATAATGTCAAAATACTTACACTTGTATATTAAAAGTATTTTTACGCATTAACGAAGCAAAAAACGTAGTTGTGAAAGATTGGTGGACAGTATATTCTATACTTTACTTACGGACAAATTTTAAAAACGCTTTCACTGTGTCAAGTATTTCTACATTCTGAGTAATACGCGGAGAAAAATAGTAAATAACAGTCAGGTAGTAAATTCCAGCCAATTAAATTTCCACTCCATCATCTTTTATTCGTGTTAAAATTTTAAATGCAACGATTAATTTCAAGGTATCAAATACGTCTCGTAGGGCTGCCGGTGTTCGTTCTCGTCTTATATTTCGTATGGTGTGCCTATGAAAGCGAAAATATTAAAGCGAAATGAAGCGTGTCATATATGATACACTGATCAATCTTGTGTGCAAAGAGTTCAGTAACATTAAAACCGAAAACTGAAAAGAGTGTTTTAATGAAAAGCAAAATAAGGCTTTTTTTATCACCTAGTTATAATACTAAAGAGCTATTTCTTCCTTAAAACAGCTTGCATTCAGGTCTAATTTGGTTTACATTGCTCAGAGAAAGTAAAATTTGAAAAAATTTAAGTCTTAGTCAGTGCTTATGAGCGTCTCCAAGGCTGGTCATTGTGAACCGTTCGAGCTCAGCTTGTTTAAACAATGAAAAATCCTAGCTTAACTTTTCTTACGTGCCACATGTATAATAATACGCCGTGCAGATGATATAGTTGTTAGGGGGCACAATTACGATACTGAACGGCCCGCGTTCGAATCCCGGAGAAGGTAGGGTTGTAGTTGTTCGTCCCTTCATAGGAGGTAACGGTGGCCGACTATTAGGTGCCTCTGCTATAAATTGGCCACCACTTTCGGCCGCAGGAGTTGCCAATGTCGAATGAAGACAAAATAGTGCCCGCCAATCGGGGAAAAAATGTAGAAAAGTACGCTTGCCATCTATGTCATCCGTCAGCCAAGACTGCATGCGAATGCATCTGAGGTAAGCACAATACATGTTGACAACGATGAGACCGTTTCAAGATACAAATATTTTGGTGTTATGTTGTTTTTTGTCTCCGTCGGCTACTCCGGAAGTGTGAGATGTGTGTCTCTCAAAATGGTTCGCGTGTCTTTTATGACACGCGTGTCATAGGCCATCAGTGTCCTAGGCATTCAAACTGACCCTATGTTCAAAATAAACCAGCTGGAATTATAAGCATAAAATTAAGGCAATTCAGATAGGTGGTATTTCTTGGTTAACCTTTTCTAGAGAATTTAACAAACAAAATAAAAATTTCTAAAGTTGAAAAACCATCACTCCATCTAAATAAGAATTGAGAATGTCTACTCGTTTTTTTATGGTGATTTATCCAATAGCGCAAGCTAAGGTTAACGGACTCTACCTGTAAATGTAGTTCCATTGTTCAACACATTGTCTCGCTGGGAAACCAACAGCACAAAACTTTGCTGCGATTGAAGTTGATAGTAGAAGAGTGGTGACGATGTGGAAAGGCAGCCTTACAACAGGACCTTTCACAGTTCTACTGTGCTTTACTTTCGAGGTTCAAATTTCTGTGAATAATGGCTCCGATTCCTCTTTTGTTTGCAGATAGATCTTGGCATTTTATCTACTCCGGTACGACTTTTTTCCCTCTATTTCTTCTTTCCACCTTTTTTTACTGTCCTGCTATTTTATTCGATTGCTTGTAAAGCTTTCCTTCCTATTTTTATTATTTCATCCGGCTGTTTTGACTCACGCAAATAAAAAAGAAAGAATTGGCGAGAATTATTCTTTCTTCGTTCCTTTGGATCAGTTAGAAAAGAATAGTGATTGATTACTCTTAGTTTGGTTTGTGTTTTGCTTAACAAGATGCCATTTATCAGCCTGCTTTCATAGACCTTTTCCCATTTTAAGCTTTTTCTCTTCTACATAAGTCCAATAGTTTAGTTGTGTAAATTTAGTGTGAAAATGCGCATTGATTTCTAGTAGTTTATTCTCATCAGCAAATATATTTAAATCTGCTTTATATTTAAATCCATATTAGAACTTTCCTTTTAACTTGTCTCAAATACTATTTAGAAATTCAGTGTCTTATGATACTGAATAATATTTAAATAATTATGGCAGTATTCGTTTATTAGTGATATCCTTAGAAACGTTTCTCAGTGTTTGCAATTACAGTCTTTAATACTTTAGTACTTTCTGCTACTAATTTGAAATTTGTGTGGGAAATGTTATAACGACTGATTCAGAATTTTAAATGATTGATATTTGGTGAGGCTGCAGAAGGCCTTTTTAAAACATAAAAATATTACACTTCAGTTTTTATAAAGAAGTTAAATTAATAAACAAATAATGTATATTACTGAAATATGAAACAGAACATATAACGAGATACATAAGTATCAATTCCATACGGAGATTAAAAATCATTCTATGTTATTGTTTTTGAAGCTAATTTAATAGCCTAATATTTTGTTGAATTAGTGTATTTCGAACACATCAGCACCGTTATCTATAGTATTCTATACTTTTATAATGCGTTATTGATTCTTATAAGTAAGTGTAGTGATACGTGTAATATTTAAATTACATATTGATATGTGTATAAACGCATATTGAAAATATATACACGAATATATATATGCATAATTTAGCGAATCCCTCTCTTACATATGTGTACAAAGAGATGCATAATATATTGAGCATGTATGTAATTGCTTAATATCGGGATTATTTAAAAAAATGCAAAACACATATACTATTTAATAACATTTGTATTTTAATTATTAAGAGACATACATGTCAAAAACTAAAATATTATTTTACAATATACATACATAATTAGATCTTAAACTGAAAATACGTGAAAAATACTATAAATAATAATCAATAGCATTTTATGTGATATTTATTTTATTATTTGTATTTTATTCATTTATATTATGTATTTGTTATTAACTTATTATTTTTCATATTGCTTTTGTGGAAATGCTTTCAGAGAAAAAATTGCTACTTGAATTTACATGATATTCTATTCAGATTTAGATGAATTTAGATGCCTATATATGTTAAATTTTTTAATAATTTAATTTTAAATTAATTTTGGAAAAAAATCCTTTAGCTTCATTTTGCTCGTTAGAGTTATTTAGTAAGACAAAACTTTCATCTTTTATAATATCTTACTTCTCCATTTTACTTTGCGGTATTATTCAAAATTTTTATTTAAATATTATTGAAGTCCTAGTGGCCTGCTTAGTAGATTTATTAATTTTCAAATTTAGAAGTAAAGGCAAAAATTATTATCGTTATTATTATTTAAATTTTGTACAATCATTTTTATGCACTAATTGCTTTAAAGATGATTTATAAAATTGTTTTTATGTGTATCTCCTTATTATTGGAATAGCATAACGTAGATTATTATCTCAAAAAATGAATCTATTTATTGCATATTATATGAATTTGTTGCTTTTAATAAATTTCCTCATCTTCTAATTGCATTTATAACTATTTGTTGAAGAAAATTCTGAGGAAATTAATATTTCGCTTTATTAAAAAATACATCAAAGGACGGTTTGTAATATTCGTAGATTAATGAGGGAAAATTAGTATTTTAATATCTTCATCTGTTTTTGCCATGTAGATTTTATATTCAACTAAAAATAAATAGATATATTGATTCAAGCGGCATTACGTGTTATATTTTCAACAAAGAACGTACATTTACAGATTAAAAATAAATATAAATTTTATAAGTTATATTTGTGATATGTACATTACATAAATTCCTTGTACGGAATATTAAATTATAAGCAATTTTTGCTGCATTTCATTTAAACTTATTTCCTCGAATTTCGTTAGAGATATTTTTTTTAATTAATTCAGTTCTAACTTCGCGGCAAGGCAAGAATATTTAAAACCTCAAAATATCTTTATAAAAATTGAAAAATATAAAACATCAAACAGTTAAAACAAATAAAATTAGTGCTTCTACGCGAAAACAAGCAATTCGGCCAGCGGGAAAGAAGGCATATTTTTTCGGTGCGCAAAAATGAAAGCTTACTTTTGATCTTATTCGTCAAAAAAGACACTGAAAGTGCAGAAACTGACTTAATTCACTATTCTGCTAAGTTTCAAATGTAAACAAATATGGCTGTTATGGAAAAAGAATTAGGCTTAGTCGCACTTAAACAACTTTTAAATTGTTGATAATTCTACATCGTTTGCATACAGATTAACTAAAGGCATAAAAACTTTAAACGGGACATAAGAACAATATAATTAAATCATTTTTGAAGTAAAAAATGCACAATAATATAACATATAAGAATAAAACAAACTGAATTCACAGATCCGAGTAATAGAGTGGATGTATATATATATATATAGACGTTGGTGCGGCCGATTGCAACCAACTAGGGAGATGCACAACTGCATGTTATAGCAGTCCTATGTATGAAATTTCAACGTTCTGATGCTATTCATTTTTGAGTTATGCGAGATACATACGTACGTGTAGACGCCATGAAAAACTGTCTTTTGACTGCATTTAAAATCAGTTTTATAATTCATTTTAAGAAAGGTTCCTTTATTCTGTCCCTAAGTACAGATGTCATAGAAAAACATCGTTAAATTGCATTCGATAGCGGTCAAAATGGATATTTTCGTTGAAATATGATACCCGGAAATTTTCGTGATTACAATACTTCCTTTATTTCTTACAAGGAAGTAATACTTCTTGTTTTATATCTATCTTGCACTACTGTTTATTTCATAATTTTTTCAATATTATATTGTGCTACATTGCGAAATTAGTTCAGTAGTGCAGAAATGTGCCCAGATATGTTATTTAATAAATCCAAGAATGTATAGAATCCTGCTGAAAACTGAAACATTTTATCAATGATGTTAACCTTTTGCGAATTCTTGTTCAGTGTGAGCTCTTCTTTTGTCTTCATTATGTTCTCAAGCTGTCATTCATAACCCACTTAGGGAATATACTTCTTCATCTTTCATGCTGCTTACGTTAGAAATGTTATATATTCTCACGAGCCTTGTGTTAACGAAAGTTCTTTTTTTAAAAAAAATATGCGTGCGTAAATATAGTCAATTAAATATGCAAACCGAAGCAAAAATATAGGTTGAAAACTTTTTAATGCTTCCTGTCTTTCTCTTCACTTGAGCAAGATCGTTATTCCAATTTAAGACGTCGTATACTCTTCCTATGGGACAATATCGCATAACACCATTTCAGTGTCGCCAACTCAGCATATTGTATTAAAAATTATTTTCAGTCTCAGCTGGGAAGATTTTAACGAGATGGAAAAAAAGAGGATTTAGAATGCATGAATTTATTTTCAGCTCTCAACAGAGACAAAGTCGGATGTTAAATAAGAAGGGTAAATACATGAATATTAATTGCCGGTTAAATATTTATAACTGCGCTAAGTGTCAATTTTCATTCAACTGCCGTCTATGCTTTCAAATAATTAATTATGCTCTTTTCACAAAATCAGTTTTACGTAGTTGAAGAAACAAGGCTTTTAAATAAATAGATTTTCTAAAAATGGAAATTTTAAGAAAAGATTTTTCGTATGTAGAAATAGGTGCCTAATTATGTAAAGAGCGTGAAGTTGCATGAAATTTAAATTTTCTAAATATGGTAAATATTAACGATGTTTATTTAAAGTAAATTCATTTTTGGTAGCATTAAATCTGTAAGATATATTATGATGGATATTTTGCACGGACATATTCTGCATGTAAACTAATATGGGCGTAACGATTCCAGTAATGTATTTTATACAATTTTAATATCATGAGATTTAGGAAAACTGTCTATATTTTGGTTAATAATTAAGATTGTATTTTGTATTTATTTACTGTTACCATATGATATGTATGTGTGTTGAATCATTTGCCTAAATCATACATTTTTATAGACGTGTATAAAAATTAGGCAATATTGTTTACTTTGCAACTTTAATCTTAAGACATGAATTATTTTTCACCTAACAGTCTTATTTCTTAATACCTTGTGGCAACAATTAAATTCATCGTATAGTAACGAGTTGCCATAGTAACCATAAGCTCGGAAGAGCAGTTATTATACATTTGATCTTTGAGTTTTATGTTTCTTTACTGTATTTATGTATGCTTAACTTAAATAAATAAATATTTAGATTCCAATGTAATCATAATTGTGAATACTTATGCCAACCTCCCAAATTGGTAAGTCGATATTTGAAGACGTCATGTTAAAATGCTAAACAATAGCAAAATGGAAACCAGTTAACAACTTCTAATTCTTTATAAAAGATCAATAATTTACCTTATAGTTTTTAACTGTTCAACTTTTTTGCATTGTTTCATATTCTATCTATTAGTGAGCTTTTATAAAAAAATACAGCGAAATCCTTACAAAATAATTTCACATTAACCCCAAAAATAGAAAGTAAGCAGGAAATAGGGGTAGAATAATGTTATTTGTTGAAAATTACTACCTAGAAACAATGTTAACATAAATAGAACGATCCTGATAGTAACGGTAAGTAAATATGTAACTGAAACTCCTTCAGTTACTGGAAAGTAGCAACCCCGAATATAGCGTAGCTAGGATAGCCAAGAGAGTACGTTATTTATTCTGCCACTCCAACCATTTATAACTTACAATAAAATGTAGTCAAATTCTTACCCAAATATCTCCTTAGATAGTGTATATTGTGTAGCCAAACAACTATCTCAGTAGTTGCTACGTTGTGCGTCATTTTGTACCTCAGCTATTTTATGTACTTTCTGATTGAGTGATTAACATTTCAAAAACAGAAGAAATATTTTTTTAATGGCTGGACGCTTTATTTAGTAGCCATTAGCCTTGCGCCACTATAAGGGCCGGAAGTGGTAGCCATTTTATTATGGAAGCACCTAAAGAGCAGCTTCCGTTGCCTCCTATGAAGGGACGGTTAGTTTTTTTTTTCCTAATGGCAGAAAGTGAACAATTACAAATGTAACCCAGTCCATTAATGTGTTGGTCGGATGTGGTGGTCTCTTTATTATAGAGGCACCTAATAAGTGGGCCACCGTCGCTTTTCCTGTGAAGGGACAGACATTTACAACCATGCCTTCTCCGGGATTTGAACTCAGGCCCTTCGGCATCGCAGTCAGCTTCCCTGACCACTATACCGACTGGGCGGCGGGACGGACAGTTACAAACGGGATTCGAACCCGGGCCCTCGCTACAACAGTCAGGGTCACTAACCGGCTGGGCGGCATCAGAAGAAATACAACAGAATGAAACTGTAAGCAATAGTTAAAAGTAAGCCATAAAAATTTACATAAATTATTTTATTGAAAAATGTGCGTATACATTACATAAATGTATCTAACTGACGTTTTATTTACATTAAAATCACATATTTGTTTACTATTGTTAATTTAACATTATTTATCTCATCTCGTTTATTTTGAATTTGACAAATTACGTTTTTGTATAAATATTTCAAGCTACAAGGTATCATATTATTAAGATTCTAACCAAATATTTTAATTCTCTATGCTATCTTCCTAATTTCTATTTTCCTACCAGAATGTACATTTCTAGCTAACGCGATATTCAAATGATGTAGAAGATGAGACTATTTAAAGGAAGGTTTTAGAGAGTAGACTCAGAGCGTGTTCTGCCTACTTGAAAGCCACGTTGCTAAATTTGATTCACTTGCGATTAGAATTCTGCGGCGTGAGTAATTCTCGCCATTAAGCTTGTTTACTCCGACCTTAGGTCAGAGCCAGCTTACGCTCTATTTCAGTTGTGAAACCGTCAGACTAACTTATTTTCATTAGCTTTATTTGATCCGTTATTTTTATAACTATTTTTAATTAATTTTAATTAAGCCATAACTGTTGGCTTCTGTAAAGCACGAAATGGTGCCGGCTGTTAAACTTTATTTGAGTTAATAAAAGTGTCCTTTACATCCTTTTCCTGTCTCTGCGGTACTTACAGGACATAGTGATAATTCACAGATTATCTTTTAGTGTTTTGGATCTAGTTTATGTTGCCAAAGAACACCACACTCTATACAGCTATTATCTTGTTTCAATATAGTACTTTAGAGTTTCCATCCATTTTACCGTGTTTGCCTACAAAATAGTTTTCGATCTTAGATAACTGGAACATTCTTTCCAAGAATTTTCATCTTCTTCTGAATCCATGTTGACTGGATGCTTATTCAAGTATCTTATAACGAATTGTATTCCTCTCTTTATTTCTAAGTGCTTCTCATTTTATGTTATGAACTTTTACAGTTATTGTAGCAATAACACACATACGCACGAAAAAGGACTATTATTAGAGCCCTTCTAAAATGTATTATTTAATACATCAGAAATTTCTGGAAACAAAGGCATTCCCGGAATAAAAGCCTGTGAAAATTCCATCTTAGAATTTCACTTCAATCTAAAGAAGATAAAAAGTTGGACAGCCACTAAAAATAAAGGGGATACCGGAACTGCCAGAAAGGTGCTAAAGCCCCATTACTCTTTCTGTCAAAAACAGCTGGACGGGACACCAAACCTCAACATTTATGCGATCTCTCTCCGACATCTTTTAACTGGGATTTTTATTTTTATTTTGAAACTAAAGAACTTGGTTAGGTTTGAGAGCCCAGTACTGAACTGAGATCGATGAAGGATGATTAGGACTGCTATATTCGTGGTAATTATTACCGAAATGCATCTATGTTATCGATCCAAAGATTTCTTGAACCGCATCAGTTGTATGGTATTTAGTGGAGAGTGAATTTACAGCGTATAAAGTCTCCGGGTTAGAATTCAGAACAAAGCATCGGTATTTATCACAGTAACATCTTTGAGATACCGATATATTTAAAATCTAACAATCCTCTCGAGGTGTTACCCGCAAGAGAAGAATATGAAACAGTTGAATTCGATCCTCGTCCATCGGATAGTAGTTTGTTAATGGTCCAAAATGAGAAGGAACTTTAGCAGATAACCTTATCTATTTTAACTAAACTAAGTAACCCAACTCACTCCAAAGACTTGAAATTATTAAATCTTAGTTAGTATTGTAAAATCTGTAATTTATTTCGTATGTAAGGTATATCCTAATTTTTTTCGTATGTAAGGTATATCCTAATTTATTTTAAACAGTTATTTTAAGTTTATGAACCTTTTCTATCTCTTCTAGCTTCAGTTTACAGTTTCTTTAATGAGTTTTCAGAATCGCGTTAAATGTAAATGAGATGTAGGAAGTAATTAAGTCAAATTTCCACTGACTTCGAGAGAGAGAGTTAGGATTCCTGAATTTAATATTATGGGCCAACTAGGTTAGAATTGTGTTAGCTTCGACTAAATCTCTTTAGTTAGATATTAGTTAGTTCTTATTTCTTACATTTTGTGTTTAAACCCAAGTGGAGGCTTTGTTGTACGCCCTGAGAAAGGGGCAGACTGTGTATCTTTGTTTGGAGCAAATAAAGGGTAATTAACCCTTCTTGAGTGTACATTTCTGTTCTTGGACTTAAGTGATTATTCGCTTAGTAGTTCACTAAGTTCCTCGACACTTCGTTTGGTAAAATAAAAGAGAAGAACACTACACGTAAGTAAGGTGTATTAAAAAATTTAGAGTTTAATCTGTGGCAACAAAGTTTACATTTTATCTGTTCGATTCCGTACAATTATACTATTGTTATTTTTCCGTTTTTTTTTTTTTCTTCCTGTAGGATCTCAGTTGTAGAACTGAAAATCTCTAGATTTTATTTTAGCTTTTATAAAAAATACAGCATTTTTAAAGTTATTAATTGATATCTCTATATTTATATATGTAGAATAAATAATATATGAGGAAATAGCAGAATCCTTAATTACATTTTAGTCCCAACGTGTATGTTCCATTATTATGCAACAATAGACGCATTTCTTTTTCCTATTAAAATGCATGTGTTTATTTCGATAATGCTAGGCCAAAAATAAAAAAATGAAAACCATGTCAACCCGCTATAACTGAATCTAATTATTACCATCACCTATGTCAGATCCAAGCTTTCATTTCATGTATATACATATACGTAATTCCAAGCGATAAGCCGTACACATATATATCTATATATTATGAAGAGAAATATCTGTTTATATGTTTATTCGCGATTAACTCAGTCAATACTATAGCTATCGTCACCAAACTTTCTACAGTTCTTTTCTAGATTCTGAGAAAAGTTGATGTTCCGCTTTTTTCCACACACACACACACAAAAAAAAAAAAGCAATAATCGGAGATATTAATTTAAAACAATGAAAACGCTATTTTCGCACTCATTTTTTTCGAGTGACAACAGTGTCACCCCTTGAAGATAAAAATGCTTTATTTCGAGAAGTGTTGCTATTGCTCGCTTTCAGATCGTAGAGTTTATTAACCAAAAATTTGTAAGTTTTACAAAATCTATATGTATAAAGACGAATACCTATGTGTGTGTTTGTTTGTTGGTTCGCCTTATGGATTTCTGATCAATTATGATAAATTTTTTGCCACTTTTAATCGACTAAAATTGAATATAGATGAAATATTGGATGGAACTTTAGCTTTTAAGACTATTTGATTAGAAAGACGAAAATCATTAAAAACTGCGTGCCATTGTTGCTGACATAATGATAGATAATTAGTTTATTTTTCTATGGACGTTTTTGTGTGTGTTCTATATCATATCAGACTGAAAAATGCATGACTATGAATAGTATTTCTTACATCGTTATTAGAGAAGGGTTACAGCGGTATCGTTCTCGCTGTTGTTAGATACATAACTCTCAATCTAATTTAACTGTTATCATGTACATCCGCTAGTAATTAAATGTATGGAAGGTGTTTAAAACATTTCTGGAAAAAATAAATCAAGTCAGATAAATAGACGGAAATAAGCCGATTTTATAATGGTGTATATATTCCCGAAGTATTGCGTTGAAGTGGAAATGATCTTTGCTGAGCGGGAGATAAAAATGTTCCGCTGCCGTAAATTGTAATTCCTCGTGCGGATTTTGAAAGTTATGCCTAATTACGAAAACCGATATGCATTTTATCTATGGAACTGGAGCTAAAACAGAGCAGTTTTCGAAGAAGAGGTATAAAGATCGATTCCTAAGTACCCCCTTTGTAATTACTGTTTTAGGAAACTGTTTTTATATGCACAAATAACACCACATATATAAATTATGGATTTTGCTAAAAAATATATTATTCCCAGAATTCATTAGAAATCCTTCCTTAAATTATAAAACTAGTTTCAGGAATTATTGTAATTAACATACGAATTAACGGTAAAACATTTTTTATTAGCTTGTGAATCGTACCTGAAGCTTTTATCCTATTGGACAGTTGTAAACTCTACTGCTTTTCTTATTAATCCATTTTGTTTCTTATTTTGAAATAATTAATGTAATTTAATACAATAGCAAGATAATATTGGCACATAAAATTGCCAAGCATAAAACACAAACATTGCAAAGCTGAAACATAAGAATAAAACTAAAAGTTAATGACTAAGTATGCCTATTTTCTACATTTATGCGAAGACTTACATCTTCTTCTTTACTTTTCAGTTTTCTTACTAAATAAACACATACTGTCAGGAATATGTAAAATCACTCTTTCTTTAGAATTGTAAATTTTTTTCAAAATTTCAGAATGAATTATATTAAAATGGTACACATACTTCTAACTCTATAAAATATTACATGTCACGAAATAAACACGAATATTGTTTCAAGAATTATAATAATAATTTTACGAGCAAATGAGGCTAATTATCTTATATACTAAAATTAGCTCTTTTAAAAATCTCTGTTTCTTAATATTAATTGTAAAATGTTTTAGTAATTAATTTACGGTATAAGCATTTAACGTATATTCAATATATTTTGGTAGGAAATTTATTTGAGAAATTCTAATAATGTATTCTCTGAAGGAGAATAGTTTTAATTGTAAAAGTAAGCAACGATAATTAAATAATTCAAGCATTTATCGGATTTTTTTTTCCAATGGCGGGCTATCGGCTGACTTCGGCTTTAAACTACTACTAAGGCCATAAGTGGCGGTCACTTTAATTACGGAACAATGGAATAATTCCAATGGTGGGCTATCAGCTGACTTCGGCTTGAAACCACTACTAAGGCCATAAGTGGCGGTCACTTTAATTATGGAGGTATCTAATAGGTGCGCCACTCTTACCTCCTGTGAAGGGACGGACAGTTACAACCATGCCTTCTTCGGGACTCGAACCTGGGCCGTTTGCTATCGCAGTCAGCTCTCCTAATCATTAAACCGTCTGATCGGTTTTTTTTTTTCGGAAAATAAAACTATTTAAATGATTGTAAAGAACTGTGTTGACGATAGTTATTCAGGTGAGCTCTATAAATTGTTTCTAGACTGCTGATAATTACTATTTAAAGCGAAATAATTAACGTTAAAATTTAAACGTCGCTGTGCAGTTGCTATTGTTTCTAACAGAAGCAGGGTCGGAGTTAAGAGTAACTTGAATTTATACTAAGGTGTTATATAGAAATACTAATTATATCAATTTTAGGTAATATATTGCACTTTAATTAGCAAGTTTCTATACCATCAATATATCTTATTATTCACTTAGGAATTTCTGTCAGCTCTTTGAAATCAATCAAATTTTATGGAAGTATTGAGATTCATTATGCATCATCTAGGATTATGTGTCTTGCTCCAAGTATAATCAATTCAACGTCTTGATAACAAGAAATAAATTGTTTTAATAAGATTTTCCTTGCAACAGACAAAAAGCAAAGCTTGTGAGCTGCGGTGAGTTTGTGGTGGAAAGAAATCCGTTCCTTTATCAATTTTTCTTATGCCGTACTCTCCGAAATCAGTTCTAAAAAAGACAGACAAAGAAAAATCCACAAGCGGTCTTGCTGTTCCGTAAAAAAATTCCGCCGTACAAGACGACGGAAGAAGTCGAGACCGAATGGAGGAAGATGGTAAAGGCCCATTACTCTCAGCTGTCAGATGCAGCTGTCCCTCGGATATGTCCACGTCTTCTATTGCGGATGCTCACCGAAATGCCCCTAGAAGCTCAAAAATAGCCCTCTTTGAAACTTCCCCCTTCTTGACTCCTTGGAGAAGCCAGCCAGGGAACTTCTTTATGCCCGATTGTGCTCGGCTTCATAAAATAGATATGTTTCTCCAAACCCGTTTGTCCTTTTTGACTCTTCTGGGATATTTTAAGTTTGAATATGCCGGTAGAAATTGCTTTCCATTTTTGGATACATTTTATATCAGTTAATCAGGATATTTGAATATCCAAAATTATTTCTCTCCTTTGTTTTCAGATTATATTTGAGATCCCCTGTTCAATCTTGCTTTTTTTTGTCTTTTTCCGTTTCTCTTTATTCTGCTTTTGGTAACCTAGGTTAAGTTACCTGAAAACTATAAAATATTCGAAGACTATCTGCTGGAGTGTATAAATGCTTACATGGAGAGCTTTCTAAAAGGACTGGCGTTTACTCACTCAGTGCATGGGAAAAACCACGAAAGTATAGATGCGATCAGCCCGTTCGCTGAGAACCTGGATCGAACTATCAGTGTTCACCAGACCTGTCCATTTGGTAACTCGTGGGTGCTGTATTTATGCATACCTGTTCTTTTATGTATTTTTTGGAAATCTTTGGATTTATGAATATACGTTCACAGTATAATGTTAACAACATCCTAAGGAATAAAATACAAAACGCTTCTTCTTTGTCGTACAAGTTATAAGGTATTTCTCCCGCCTTCTTCGCATGCTTTCATAGTGTGGTGGTGTGCACTCAGAGCGCGTATTGCAAAGGTTTCCGGTTCGATTCCCGGCGAAGGCGTTGCTAATTTTTCAATCTCTCTTGCTTCCACAAAATGCTTAATGTTTCTACAAAGTAATTGGTCTAAACTATGATTAAGGACAACTTGATTTTAAGAGAATGTTTTGTACGTTTTGGCGATTCAAAGGCTCATCAGGTAACGCTACTGACTGTTAGAAAGTGTTCTCGATTAGGAGTTTTTCTAGCGTGTGTTATTGATAGTATAAGCTGATTTTCCTGAGAAAGGAGAGCTTGTCTTCTAGAGCAAAAATCTTCGAGATCTTTGTTGTGATACACAGCTCAGTCTGTAAATTTTATAAACAATTATTGAGTTACTCTGTTTTACTATTTTCGATCTCGCATGTTAAAATAGTTTTACCTATTAATTCAATGATTACAGCAAGTTTAATTTTCCCTTCATACTGAAGCAATTTTGTTTTGCGTATTTGTTATAACAATCTTGAATCAGATATATCACGTAGTAAATACATGTTAAATGCATTTATTACTTCAGCTTTAATTACTATTACAGAAAACTGCGGTCAAAGAAAAAAAAATGCAAATCTATCGATCTCATTTGACGTCCCTTACGTACTTTATATATTTATCGTCCATAAAAACTTTTTATTTAATTCAAGAGTTGTTACGTAATTGAATCCGAATCCATACGGCTTGACCAGCATCAACACCCATTATTGGTAATGGTAAACACACAGTTTAAGTCCGTTTATATGCTATTCAAACCCTCTGTAATTACCATAACAAAGCCTTAACTCTGTTACGGTAAATGCTTTTAGTCGCTGTACAATACTCTACTCTTTCGTCATGTTAGATGCAGGAAACGTGTCATTACGTCACTGCGTATTGTCGCTTAATCAAAGAGCCATTTTACGTGAAATATTTAACCCTCTACGAAGTGTTCTCTCTGCAGCTACCATTTTCTACAAAGTATCGAGCATTTCGTATTAAATTTTAGCTGCTGTTCTTTATTATGCGGTGGTTATCATTAGGATGTACGTAAAATAAAAATATAAGTCTGAAAACAAGATTTCATATATAAATTAACAATACTAATAATTAAATAATTGATTAAACATATATTTACTAAATATGCATAAATTGTGAAATTTGACAATAAATAAAACAAAAATGTTATATAAAATAGAATGCTTATAAATATTAAACGAATTTCAATTTATAAACTGCTTATGTGTTAGTTCGATGTCTAATTTTCACATAGATATATTGAATTAACACTTTTGTGTCTCACTGAAGTGTTGCCACTGCTCACTTTCAAATCATAGAATTTGCTAATAAAATTTTTTTAAGTTTTACAAATAATGAATTAAAAATAGCATTGTCAAACATTTAATATATTACTCCGTGCGTTCGCATAATAACTAAAAAAATAATAAAATTAAGTGCGAAGTCTTTCTCCTATTTATGTGCAGAATGCCTTTGTTCAGTTTATGTGGAGAAAATTTAAATATTGTATTAGCGGGAGATAAAAATAAACTTTTTTCTTAGTTAAACATATATTCGAAATTGCTATCGGAATTTTAATTTCATTTAAATGTTTTTTCAACTGGCTGCGAATATATTTCGTTTCATTTAAACAGCTATAAAAATAGAAACTAAGGACTAAACTATGCCACGATTTAGTTTGTTGACAGAGAATATTTGCAGTTTTTATGTAATGAATTCTGAATTTTAAATAAGTTAAACAATTTACAGTAATTTTTACCTCAGAGAGTTTTTAGTTAGAATTTAAAAACTAACTGCCCTAAAGGCAAAATTCGTATCCTACGCTTCATCTGTCTTTAATATTTAAATATTTAATATTAATGACAGATGCTTAAGTTGCTTGCTTAATTTTGACAAAGAAAGCCTTCAATTCTACCAGGTATAACTCGAAAACTGTCTCCTGCAGAGTTTGTAAATTCTTCTAAAATTTCCATAAGATTACTTGTAAAGTAGCGGCAGAATACCTCGTGAGTAGATGAATTTCTAAACTGTAAATTTTTGGAATGGTTTCTTTTTTATAATATTTAATATACATATAATTTTATAATTAGGTCAAATTCATCGGATTTTTTTATAAACTTAAATAGAAATGCAGCGCTAAAAAAATACTTCACACATAGATAAAAATATCTTTCTAGAAATTTATCTAGCTGTATGTTTATTATTTAATACATTCTATTTCAAGATTAATAAAGTTGTAATGTGATCTGGCTGTTTTAAGTATAACAAGAAATGGTTGCTGTGTATGAGAATATATTTGGCTAACATGTAATACATATATGAATAATTGCGTATTAAAAGCATTGCGAATGGGACTATAGATATAAACGATACATACTTCTCCACGAATTTAATTAGAGTTTTAAAAATTAAGTACTCCATGCACAGCTTGTTACTAAAAGGGCTATTTGCTTGATGAGATCAAACACTGATGTATCTCTGCTGGCGTTTAAATCTTAAAAGGTACGATTATTATTCTGTAACTAAAAGACATGTAAACGATTTTCCTCGTAGGCAGCTACCATGAAATAATATGAAAATATTCTACTTGGTTTGATTAGCTTTGAATATGCGAAAAAATTCCAAGATTTTCCCTTCTCTAGCACTAAAATTTTTTGAAAACTGTGAAGCAATATATGAATTAAAAATTCCTAAAGCTAAGCCTAGAATAAATTCAGAAAAGTAAAATAAAAATTTTTAAAATATGTGAAAGAAGCAAAAAAATGTATATATAAAGAACGCTTTACCATTTTCTGAGCTTCAGGAAACACAAACCGCAAACTTTGCCAAAAACTTAGCATGAAGAAGGCGGATGGATGGAGGAGACTTCTAAGTCTTCAAGATTTATGATTTAGAATTGATTATGTCATTAGTGCTTATGGCGTTTCTACGTTCAAAGCAACTCTGCTATTTCCTCTACTGTAACGCACGAGTAAGAATGCCGTCTATGTATACAATCTCATCATGCACATATGAGCGTACAATATACGTTTGCTTCACATAAAGACTGTATTCTTGTTTATTATAAATATGTTTGCATAAGCGTATATATATGTTTGCTTCACATAAAGACTATATTCTCGTTTATTATAAATACGTTTACATGAATGTATATATACGTTTGCTTCATATAAAGACTGTATTCTTGCTTATTATAAATACGTTTGCTTCACGTAAAGACAGTCTTCTTGTTTATTTAAATACGTTTACATGAGCGTATATATACGTTTGCTTTCACGTGAAAACTGTATTCTTGTTTTATTATAAATACGTTTACATGAACGTATATATACGTTTGCTTCACATAAAAACTGTATTCTTGTTAATTATAAATACGTTTTTGCATATATATACATATCTATTCTATACATAAAACGACGTATCATAAATTGATTAATCTTTGCCAAAAACGCGGCATCTTTAAAGTATTTTTCAAGTTTTAATGATATTTTAAATTGGGTAAAATATTACCTTAGGTTAACGTTGCTTTGTAGAAAACTTCGTGGAACCAAAGCATGGTAACCTATTATTCAAGGAACAAGAAAGAAAGCTGTATTGCCTTTTTCTCTAGCCGTGCATAGATTTCTGCTATGAAACCACTATCAATATAGGGAGTTTTTTTTTTACCATTTTAAATCTAATATTGGTGTGTTTTATACAAAATATGTAATTATTGCATATTATATGCTGCTGATGCAGGATGAGCAGTGTGCTATACATGGATATTTTGTTTGTTCTGTTTTGCAGTAAAGCTGTTTAAAAAATATACTGCTTCAAAATAGCTTCGATATAACTATTTATAAATATCAATAATATAGTTTGTCTCCTTGAAATGCCTTCTCATAAAAGTTAAAGCAAATGAAAAAATCTTCGAAACAAAACTTCGAAAGGTTACAAAGTTGGCATAGGTGGTTATTCTTTTTATATATGTATTCATCTCTATGTACAATATTTTAAAAAGCTGTTAATAGCACCTATTTACATAATTCAGTCATTAGCATAGGAAATCGTTATTTAAAACTATGTAATAAATTAATTCAAAACCCTCGTGTGGCTCTGAATAATTAGCAGACGATTCTTTTAGAATCTCTCGGAACAACAGATAGAATATTCTCCTTTTAAATCCATTTTAATTGATTTTATAGCGCATTAGGATATTCGAATAAACACATTAATTTTTATAATCAGTTCATGTAAACTTCTTTAATTTTATCTAAAGAAATACTCTCAACTCTGTACAAAGAGTTTAAAAAAAAAAGCGAAAGAAATTGAAAAGAAGAAGAAAAAAAATTGTTCGTTGCCATCCGCGCCCGAAATGTTATCGGAAAAATCAAACATTCACGAGATCAAACAAATCTAGAAGAATTTCAGATCTTCTTATTTCCATTTCCCTGAACTTCGTTAAGTAAGGAAAAATATTAATTAGAATCCTAATTAATTAAAGTATGAAGAACAGGAAATCAGGAGGAAAACTTGATCATTTGGCAGTCTCTTAACTTTTTTTCCCTTTCTTCTTTTCTTCCTAACTTTCAGCAACCAGAACTCGCTGTGTGACGTGACCAAGGATACTCAAAAAGACGAAGATTCTTATAAGAGTGCGTTTTTAATGAAATGCAGACCAGTGACTTGATCAAATATTCATGTGAACTTCAGTCGTGCTGATTTTTTTTTTAACTCTGGCTTTATTTACTCAAAAGAGGGGCTTTTTTTCTCACCCCTTCCTATGGGTTTTCTACTTGTATGGGGAAGGATTTAAAGAAACTTTGTTTATCCAGCAAAACCTGAAGTAAATTTCATTTGTTTGGGTGGATATCTAGGAAGGCAAAAATATAAAAGTAAACAAATGAGGAAAACGAGCTGAGATGGCTTAGAGATGTAATATAGAGTTGGAAATACTTTTTAAGCACCTCGCCTCTCTGTTTATTAAGTATTTCGAATGGTTACAGTAAACTGAATAGTTTGAAAGATTCTGAGATAGATTTGATTAAAGAGAGAAATGAGAAATAAATGAATTGATCAAATATTAAACGAAATATATTTAAGAAATAAAGAGCTAAGATTTTAAGATTGGCATGACTGTAAGTAAGTTGACTCTAAGTAAGTTGATAGTCATGTTTTATATTTAAGAAATAAAGAGCATGAGTAAAAACTTGTTTTAGCTGGTCTAGTTACTCAACATTGTTTGAAGCTTCAAAACACTTTTCCCTTGACGAGTTCTGTTTTGAAGCTCCAAGTAAAAGAGATTAACATATGTGCTGATGTTACTTGTTTACCATCTTTGTTCTACTTTTTAGTACTTAAAACATTTTTGTTCTCTTTTAGTTACTGTTTAGTAACATTCAATTCTGATTATTTCGGAAACAAAGCTAGGTAGAATTCAGACATTCTAACTGCTTAGTTGGATAATCATCTCGACTTCTTTAATTTATATATATTTTATATTTATATATACATATTTTATTTAGTAGTTATTTATTTATTTATTTTGAGAATCTTGCATAAAAATTTATATTTAAACAAAAGGAATGGAAAGAGAAAAAAGAACGTTTACTAAGTACGGAATTTTCTTGCCCGAAAATTTCCGAAATGCCTTAAAAATGAAAAATGTAATAAATTATGAAAATGTGAAATCTTATAATATTTCTATTAATTAGCAAATATCTGTACAATTTTTACTTTGGAAAACGGGTGTTAAACAAATATGGCTTTAATAATTTTATACCTAGCTGTATTAAGAAAAATAAAATTTGTTTTCTAGAACTTATCTCTGTGTAAAAATCTAGTCAAATGATTAGTTGAACGAGTTGGGATAGAAAATCCCCGACAGGAATTCGAAAGGCAAGCACAAAATTCTTTTATTTAACTAATTGAAATAAACCGAAAATTATAAATAGCTTAGCTACTTAATAGTCTTCTCGATTAGTTAAGGGGCTTGAATTTTTAATATTTTCACACATAAAGCAGCGCCAAAATTAATCGATTTCTTAGACAGGAATATTAACCAAGCTTACGAACCTTCAACTTTTTAAAAAAATTTTATTAATTAAAAATATACCTATCTCTTTAAAAGTGAAAATTTCTTTGTTGTTATTTTTAGCTGTTAGGCTTATCGCATTACTCCAATAATTAAAGGAAGCTTTATGTTTACATACTTTTTTTCGAGGGGGGGGAGGAAGACAAAATCATTTTCAGAATTAAATTTTATTTCAAACATTCTTGCGAAAGCAGTTTGTTTCTAATGCTTTTGACGCTGTGTGTAAAGTAATGATTAACAGTATTCCGTTTGTTATTAGCTAAACTAACGTTTCATTAAGTAATTATTTCTGTGTATCGTACACTTAAAATGTAATAACTTTTGATATAATAAATTGGTATGATAAGGTAATATATTATTGGGATAATAAGGTAAATTTCTAAAGTATTGCATACTGGTTGATTGTATTACCTTGGAAGATTTAATTACGTTCTAATTCTTTGAAGACTTTTGAGTAATGTAATAGTTTTATCAGTCAGTCATATAGTCAATAATATAGGCTTAGTACTTGACTTTTTTATGTGATTACGGTAAAGCCTCGAGGGTTATGTGCCTAAGGGGAGGGATGCCTTCGTGGAGGACTTCCTAAGGGAAACTAGCTCATATACTCTTTACACATGGGAAAAACCACGAAAACGCCCATGCAGCTAGCCCGTTCGAACCGAAATACCAGTTAGAACCTCGAACCGAAATACCAGTGTTCAGCGACTAGTGTTCAGCGGACTAGGCTTAGTACTATTTAAATGTTATCTAGTAGCTTAATAATGAGGGCTTCTGGGATAATTTTAAATAACAGTGCTTTTCAGCCGTTTTAGCGCCGCAAATCGTATGCCTACAGTTATAACGATCCTTCTTTTATCACGATCCTTCTTTTTCTTCTTTACTGGCTCGAGAGCCTTGGCCTTCTCCAGAAGTCTTCTTCAGCCATCTCTGCATTTGGCAAATGTTTTCTATTCAGGGGCAGGATACCCGAATATACCCCTTCACCTTTTACGACGCGCAAAGGCTACGTGGGGACTATTCTTTCACACCCGATCACCACACGGATATTATCCTGTTCCTCATATCCTCATAGGTTTTAGTCATAGGTCATCCTCATTAAAAAAAAGAAAAAAAAGTGTAAAATAAATAATAATTGTGCACTATTATATATTTATACATAGGAGGCTATTCATGGTTACAAACGAGTTTTGTCTTTTGTGTCTTAGTGTCCTGGAACATTGTATAAAGGTGATGTTGAAACACTATAAATGTTTATTTATATTCTAATCAATACTCGTTAATTTCTCAAGTGGGTGTCTATAGGAAGTAGTTAAATTGAGGAGTTTCACTTTATACATAGTTAATGAAAAATAGTTGATAATAATAATTATAATATACACACTTAGAACATACTGTTTTAAATATTCATGAATTCATTTCATTATATTTATATATAACTAGTTAATAACAGCTGATAAAAATAATAATAATGATGTACACATGTAGAAAAAAATTACTGTTTTAAAATTTTATTCTTGAAAATTATAATATGAAAATCAAAGGAGAACGTTCTGTTATGTTTATGAAAACATAACACATAATGTTATTGTTAAATTCATTATAGATATTATACATACTACTGTGAGAATTTTTCTCAACCATTAATACTTGCTGAGAATCGACAAATAAGATTTTGAAATCACGTAATTTATAATTTCAAAATATAGCTATGTTAATACTGGTAATAAAACGTAAATTAACGTTTAAATTCACTTTAGCATGTAATCTCTAAACGCTGACTAATGATAATAAAATCATTGCCAGTAGTAAAATTCAGTAGAAAATATGAAGACTTCTGATTCATTCATTTTGTGGAAACTCGTACTGGTGTTTGTATGTTTAATCTCATCATCTTGCCTTCTATGAAAGTTTAATACCAAAGTTTTACGATGATTCGAACCGTCTCGTCAAGATAAGCAAATAATAGTGCTTTTGCAAGGAAAAGTTCTCCCGTTTTCAAAATGCATAAGACTTTTGAAACTAATAAATATTACTGCAAGTGGAAGATCTTAGAGATAAGAAAAAAGTTTCTTAACTTCATGGTGGAAGACTGGTATTTAAAAGGATGTATACCAAGGAACAATGAAGTGAACTACGTTGGCATGAGTATCAACAATATTTTTTTCCTGTAAAGGCCATATTCAGTTTTTATGTAAGATAAAACTAGAGTATGCTTATAAGTCATAGTCGTTTTATCGGAAAAGAATCATGAGGTAAATCTTAAAACGACGCATTCATTTTCCGGTCGTTAGATCTTTATTTTTAGCAATGCTTCTCTTCCTGGGTTTCTGTTTTCCACAATCGATGCTAAGAAACTGAAAATGTTCCAGAAAGAGATTATTAAAAAATTTCAAATGCCATTTTCAACATCAGCAAATCTCTATAGATACCTGAAAACAAAAGCTGCAAATTTTGATATCCTTCACGAAATTCTGAAATAAAATTCTGGCTTTTTTGTCTTTTGAATCCCACTCCTTCCGTGGCATAAATGCTTAAAAGCAAAGGCCTCGTACTTTGTTGGTAGATTCTGAGTGCTTCAGTTAATGGCTTTTCACACAATATGTATTTTATGCCTTTTGTTAAACATCTGTTCTGTGCCTCTGCTTTTGGCCTGTTTAGAAAATTCAGGTTTCAATATGTTGTCGTAAGTGAGTGATCTGTTTTTCAGGATACTCTTGATGCAGTGTATGGCATTATTATTGAACATTTCAGCCCCTCTGTTTATCTCGGCTGATCAGGATGCCACTGCATGTCACAGACTCCCGTTTTCACTTCTAAATAAATAAATTTTCTGTTTAAGAATTTTCAATGAAGTAGAATCAGCTGAGAACGTTCTATATATCTGCAGTAGGCATCGACCGTTTGTGTTCCGTTATCCTCTGGATTTCTCCGTGTCCCTGTTTAAGAAGAACATGGAATTTTTCAATGATAATGTAATATTAAGGAACATGTTTCATACGTCCGCCTCTGTTCTCATTATCCTTTTCATACGCAAATCACTTTTTGAGTATGTTCAGTGTTAATATTAATTGTAAAATGAATTTCGCTCTATTTAATCCATGACGAAATTCGCTTGAGGCTGATAATGCTGACATTTTGCCGTCTACTCGCTGTTTCGTTATACGAAATGTTCATTATACGAGGCGCCATTGTATACGGTATTTGTGCAGAGATCTGAATTCATGATTTTAATTTTCTTAATCATTTCCGTGCGTTGGATTAAATAAATCATTGAACTCTGTTTCGAACCTTATGTACATTTTCCCAGCGAATCGTAGTTTTCGATGAATTTTGGAAATTTTTAAAGTTCTTCACCTGCAGGGGGAAGAAAAGAGTTAAAACAAAATTTCCATTTGCTTAATTCATTATAATTTTTTTAAAATAAAGTTTGCATTTGTTTAATTCATTATCATTTTTTAAAATAAAGTTTGCATTTTTTTAATTCATTATCATTTTGTTTAACTCATTATCCTTGCATCATCAAAATAAAGTGCATGAAAGCTATATTACTAAAAGATCAGTACATTCGGTTATTACTGAAAGATCAATTACTATTCGGTTTTGCTGACATTTTCAACTTTTTAATTTTGAAATTGTAACAAATTGCCTTAAAAAAGTTGCTAGGAAAACATTTTATTTAAACAAAGTTTTTAATTTAAGTAAGTAGTTTTATCCTTTAAATTCATATCACTTTATTTAATTCATTATCCGTATACCAGCAAACAAAATACATAAATGTTTTATTAGTAATTGTTAACGATTCATTTTATGGAATGGAAAACAATAATCATAATTAAGGTCTTTCCATATCTGTTAAAAGGGGATAATTCCTTAAAAATATAGTTCTCAATAATCAGATTGTCGAGTCCATTAAAAGAGAAGGAAAAAAACAGAAGTCAAAAAAACAATCTTTACCATTTTTTTTTTTTTTTTTTTAATCTTTCTTTCCATTTCTCTACCATATTTTCTTTTATTTCCCCGCATGCGACGTTTAAACATCTCTCAATCTTCCACTCACTGTTTACGTTCCCTTCGATTTTTCTGCCACATCATTCTTTCGTTCTTATACTCTCCAATTTTTTCCCCCTCTTCTTACCACCAACTAGAAATCGATTCTTTCTCCTATTCCTTTAAATAGCAGTTAATAATGGTTTTTCCTTACTCTCAGGAATTCGATTTTTCTTCAAGCGAGATTACCGCTCTGAGGTCATGATGAACTTGCGGCAGACGACTTAATATCGCCCTCTTTAGAAGGTTAATTTGCTCGGTGTCAAGGGTTTGTGATCCGTCACTTGCTCGAACGGTGAGGTCGAGGCTATGTTAGCAGTGTTTACGTCTCCCGAAACGATTATCGTCTCGCGGGTGAGATTTCGAACGTTATCTTCTTTTCCTCCCCTAGAACGTTTACCAGAGCGTAAATTCTGAAGTTTTTATACCCTGGTCATATCCTTCCTTGTCAGAATTTATATTGCAGTTTTTAACATTTCGAAGATGTTTAAAAAAGATTTACTTTCAATAAAAGTAAGCTAGATAAGTAAATACTCGAGGGGAAATTTACGTGGAAAAGAAATAATGTGCATTGGTGTTTACTTGTCGTTGATTTTGCACACTATAGCTGTGCTGTAGTGTGCAAATTCATTCTTGCGTAGTGTGCAAAATTCATTCTTGTGCTGTGGATTTCAGGCAATTAGTTTGTGTTGGACATAAGGTGTGTAGCTATTCTTGTAGAAAAGAGCTGCAATTTTTGCAAAATATCTTTTGGAAAACTGGAAAAAAAACTTGCTAATAAAAAAAGAATTGATTTTTGTCTTATTTCTTTTACGTCCAATATTTGGATTATTTTTCAAAAGTGTAATATGCATATCACAACAGATATGTGAAAAAAATTATAGAAAACAATTATTTGTAAGCTACTAGAAAACTGATGTGTTAAAAATTATCTTGCAAAAAATTTTAACAAGTTTTTTACATATTTTGACACAAAGAAAATAAAAACGTATCACTCTTTTTTAATTTTTTAATAAAATACATGCTGACTAAGCAAAAGCATGTAATACAATGTTGATAAAAAAAAAGGGGGAAAAGCAATTTAAAATTATTTTGTAGAAAATGTTGGATATGCTTAGGATTTCGTTTTATAACTTTTATATAGACAGTTTGCAGTTTGGGCCTATAAAAATTTTTACATACTTTTTAAGGAGAAGGAGAACTGAGAGAATATCCAGATTAAGCTTCTCATCGACAAATTTCATTAATTATGAGACGGTGATTGCTTTTAATTCACTTTGATTTACTGACATGTCATCACTGGGATCGTTAACTTTATTGCCATTTTTTTGTGGTTGCTTTCAGAGTTAGCAAAAGCTGAATGCTGTAAAAATATAACGTATATACTGAATAAGGAATATAGTTTTCAAAAATATTTAATGATGTTTTGCTAATGACATGTATTAACTTTTATTCTCTTTGTAACCAAGTTGAGTTCTGTCCAATTAAAATATTGTTCTTTTCCAAGTTGTAAATGATAAATAACTTTCTTTGTCAGATATTTTTATTTTCTTCAACACTCTTCGTAAATATTACTTCATTACTCCCTGGAAATTAACCACAATTAACTTCCTTCTGCGAAACCTTTGAGATGAAGGGTTGCACCATAAAACCATCACTGCCGAACTATCAGGAGGAAAGATCAAGAGCGTAAACAGATTAACTGCAACTGTCACTGCGTGACGCACCTGAAGTTGAAAAGTCCTCGTTCGGGTAGAATAAAAAAAGAACAAAAAGTCGTCTGACAAAGCGGTGACCGATTTGAGGGAAAACGTGAAAGAAATGAAACGGAAACAAACAAAAAAAGGAAAAGTAGGGGGCGGAGACTGGGAGCACGTGATTGTGACCGATCGCTCGCGCGTGATTTGAATAGTGACTTCCTTTCTGATGTTGTGACCATGCTGAGAGACAGTTTCAGAGCTCTATTGTTTGGCGTTTATTGTTGTCCATTGCTATATACAGCGTTGACAAGGTGGGTCGTATGTCTGTCGACAACCATTTGGTTACCATGGCTGATGTCCATGTCCCTAAACTCAGAAAAATATAAATTCTTTCGCCACAAAAGGATATCTTGAAGATGGATCTTCATTATTAATTTATGTTGTAGAGTTACGCGTTTAACGAGGTTTCAGTTTGCATATGTAAGTTCTCATGAAATTCTACTCTTGCTGAGATTTCAATGATGCTTCGGATTTTGTGACTCATTTTGAGCCTGGGGAAAAAATATCTTTGAATTTTATCACTTGATTTAAGTTTATTATTATTTAAGTTAAGTGTACATGGCCGGGGGAGGAAAATAATAACGAATATAGATAAGTAAAAAAAAAAAAATGTTTAACCTACAAAATTCTGACGATTAAATTTCAACCAATGACTATTTCAAAACTAAAATTACGTTTCCACGGAATTTTTTATTATATGTTTGTTTATGACTTTGCACTTTTGTCTGTCAGCATTGTTTATCGTTTGGAAAAACGAGAAGTGTACTTTGATTTGTGCCCTACTCCCATTAATTCTTCATGATCTATCCAATACTAAATAAAGCTCAATATTTAACACTCTATAAGTACTAAATATTGAAGTATGAGAGTATAAGTTAGTATAAGATTAAAAAAGAGAGCTGAATGCTAATTTACTCTCAACAGTATGGGAAAAATTTGATTGTTAACGAATTTAAGAGCTTTAATATGACCACTACTTGAAAAGGGATTTTTCATGAATTTTTTCCCTCACCCATGAAATTTACGGCACACGATAAAATTCATCTTGCATATCAATCACTATCAGCTGGGATATTTCTTACTGCATTGTTAAGCAGCCCTAGTAAAATAGCTTTGGTGGAATATCGACCGATTTTAGTAACTTCGGCGTGTTAAAAGAGGTTTCATCTTAGCTTCCATTTACATCGATATCGATACCTTGACATAAATCGTTTATACTCTTATCAAAGTTTCACTTGAGTTGCCTGATATGGAACATTCAGTGTTTTGTCATTATGAGAATACGTTTGAAACAAAACATTCTTTAACCTTTTGCAGGTCAATGAACTATTTGATAATGGAAATGATACTGAACGCTTTCTATCACTTTCATTTGAGGTCAAGTGTAAATACTGACTTGTCTATGAACTCGCAAAAGCAGCTGGTAAAAGAAATAATGTAATGGAAGTTCACTTAAATAATTTGATTTCGCATTTCGAGTTTTTATAGCCGGTAAAATGTAAAAACTCTCACAGAGATAAAATGAATAAATGAATTAACCATTCCTACCCCAAAAATAAAATTAACCAATTGTTTATTCACAACACTGCTTCGATACCAAAGACAAGTATTGGGCATCGCTCCATCCTCCCCCCCCCCCCGAAAAAAAAGAAAAAAGAAAATGCTGCAATAATAAAACCATCGACTGCAAGGTTACTATTGATCTGTTCATGAAGATTACGACTTGCCAAAGATCAGACATCGATTCAACAAATTCTTATTCAAATATTCAGGGCGTTTAAAACACAAAATCTGAGTTGAAATAAGTTAAAAAAAAAAAAAAAAAAAAAAAAAAAAAAAAAACTATAAAGCGCCTTGAACTTTTTTTTCCTCTTGCACACTTTGTTTATCGTTGTTAAGATCTGGCTAGAAAACTCCCTCGTTAATAAAGTTTAGGAGTTTTTTTTTTAACGTTGGGTAGCATACTGAAATTAGAATATTGATTCTTCTTTATTTAAATGAAAAAGAGCATATTTTTGCCTCGTATATTACGGATATTAACCTGAAGGAAAGCATATATTTACATGCATATTTCTTAAGCTAATGTTTGGTATTTTGGAATTAACTGTGGACCCGAGAGATTTATTTCGTTTGGTTTAATTATTTATGAAGGAAAAAAAAAACTGTGCTTATTTTTTGTTACTTATTAAAGGTAATTGATCCCGGGTGACGTTGTGATCTGTGGTTATTCTACTTGTGATTAATTGTTTTCAAGTGTGTTATGCGATTTGAGAGTATAAAGAACTGTATCCTAAGTATAATATTTCGAACTAAATATCCTTTTTTAAAAATAAATTAGCAGTTTGAGAATTCATTTATTTATTTGTTTATTTATTTAGTATTCATTGTAATGAGATCTCTTTTTTTTTTCATTTCGCTAAGAATATTGTATTTTCTGCATTAAGACACAAGTAACAAGTTACAGTTACGAATAACAAATTGTTTAATAAATAATAAGCTAGCTACACGGTTTTGAGTGCATTTACTCTAAATTATGTATATTGGAACACCTTTGTTCCAGTGGGGTGAATTTAAAAACGATATGGACCAGAACTATAACATAATGGAACCAGTATTCCAAAATTAAAATGGATGATATTTTTGATTCGCTAAGTAAAACATATTTATATGGTACTTTTCAGGCTTTTATCATTAACATAGTGAAGTTAACAGAAACAGGAATAGCCTAACAGAAACGACGAAATATACATATTTGTCCTTATTTTTATGCTGTATACATACATAATACGTCTAAAATGTAACATATTTTTCAAATTAAAAATGCGTATTTTAGTTGTATTTTAATGTTGTTACATAGGTACGGATTCGTAATGGATTGAATGTACTCAGAACCGATGAAAGCTTAGAATGTTGAATATAAGGCAACAAAAAAAGCTTGAAATGCGTAAGATCGCACAGTTATCTTTCAGTACTCTGAGCTAAACTGTGAACTGTACTGAAAACTGATGCTGTGCGATCTTATATGGTTACCCCCCCCCTTTCGCCGAGAAATTTCCAGTACCTTCAGATTCTCGAAACTGCTGGATGACGCACACAGTGACAAACAAGTACATAAAGCCGGATACAGTTGCAATGACATAAGGTTTAGACCAGTTAATAATTTACATAGGTATAGGACAAAAATGTCGACAAATGGTAGCCAAGTTTGACGATTTTGGGCGATTTTGCGTCAAATTTAGCAACAAAATTTAGTTATTAAAACCATTATCAGCTTGGCGTTTATCTCACCAGTTACCTAAATATTAATTGGACTTAGATCCTGTAACCCAGTTTTTACCAATTACCTCAATGTTAATTGGACTTAGATCCTGTAACCCTATTTTTCCGGCAATGTTTTGCATTCTTGAGGTCTTTTATGTTACATTTTGCAAGAGATAATACAGTTTGCATTTAATTTCACTAAAATTATTTACATATAAACAAAATTTGTAACAACATGAATAGTTTTTTACAAATTGTAATTAGAAGTGGCCAAAACAAATAATTTTATGGTGCATGTTATTTCTTTGCACATCCCTAAAAATGTTTCTTTATAGGCATTTTGTTTTATAGCACCAATTGACGACGTAACGCAGATGACATCCGTTCGTAAACCAAAATCACTGTTAATTCGAGGGCAGCTGAAAAATACAGCATAAAAGAAATGCACTTAATGGTTTTTAAGGGAAATGACAAAAATTTCAAAAACGGTAGCGAGCAGGACCAGCTATCTTTAGTTACAACACACCGGCATTTAAACAAGAGGTTAATGCTGGTTCGCCGTCTTTATTTTTCCACAAATATTAACTGTTATGATCTAAGCGGGTTGCCTTCACAACTGTGTTCGGTCATAAAAGTGCCGGTACTTTTATACCGGGGTATTTGTATGAAGGGTCTCTGCTTTGACGAACATTAGCCGCCTTGCATAAACGTAGCGGCACCTTTGTGGGGAAGAATATTTATACAAAATCCCCATACTGGCTTTAAAACCTAAGGATTGTTTTTCTTAGGATTGCTATTTTCTGGTATAGGGTGAGAACCAGCACCACCGCCTTAAAATCTTCCTTCAGGTGATGGTGTTAAAACTACGACTCATCTGGCAGCGTTACGGACCATGATGACGGATATAGCATATCATCAGTAGTAGTGATAATCATAAAAATAATAATTTCTGGTATACTGGAGGAAAAGGAGCCAGTAGTTGGATAACTGGAAATGCGTAAAATTGTATTTTAATTGCAGTACTTATAAGATCTTGGCGTCGAAATTTCGCGAATTACATCACCCATTAAGGAAGCATTATATTGGAACTAAAATATTATATTTATACTTAACTGATTAAACTCTAGAAGAATCGCAGCTCCAGTTATTTTTCCAGAAAAGTACAAAATCATTTTTTAGAGGAATAAGACATGTATGACTTAATTGATTTGGATATTCAATCAGCTTTGAGAAATGCCAAATCATTAGAAAATCCAAGCTACATGAGGAACCTGAACATTTTTACTCATATGATTTTTACTTATATATATATTAGGTTGGCAAAAAAAAAAAAGTAATTTAAGTTTGTACAAATAGATAGATCTTTTTTTTTTTTTTTTTTTTTTTTTTTTTTTTTTTTTTTTTTGGTCTTCTGTCAATCTTATAATTATTTTTCGTTTGAGATCTGGCTGCTTACGCTTTTAGTTTGCTATAGAAACAAATTCCGGGTAATTTTGTTTATAACTGTTAGTTTGCGATCAGTTTTAACATGGGGTGCAGAAATAAACATTTCCGAGATATTTTACTTTTTTTTATTTTCATAAAGGCAAGAAAGCAGCTGAGGCTTTCAAAGAGATATGTGAAGCGTATGGTGTTGATTACTTAACAGATCGCATGTGTCAGAATTGGTTTAAAAAAATTCATTCTGGGGATTTCGCTTAAAGATGCCAAACATTCTGGCCGACCTTCTGAAGTTCATGATGACATGTATGTAACTGCGCGAGAGATTGCAAAAGGTTAAATGTATCACACACAGCAAAGGAACGTCACATAAGATGGCTTGGACTCCTTAACAGGCTCGATATTTGGGCTCCGCAAGAATTGAAAGAAATTCACTTAACACAACGAATGAATATTTGCGATACGCATTTCAAATGTAATGAAATCGATCCTTTTTTTAAATGAATTATTACCGGGGATGAAAAATGGATCGTCTGCAATACCTTTAATCGAAAAGGATTATGGTCCAGGAAAGATGAATCATCACAAATCATTCGAAAGCTAAATTGCATCAGAAGAAGGCATGCTGTTAGTTTGTAGGGATTGCAAAGGTATTCTTTCTTTCTTTCCACCGACAACGAGGCAGCCGATCCACTGAAGCAATTAGCATATCGGCCAGATAGCCCCGCTGATGGAATTAACTTAGTCCACATAAAACACTTTGGTACATATTCTGCTCAAGACGAGTGCTGGGGGCAGTGCAAACAAATGCTGGGCGCAACGAAACACAGAATACCCGACAAAGGTATTCTGTATTTCGAGCTGCTCACAAACAACCAAACGATAAATTCAGATGTTTATTGCCAACTACTTACGAAACTGGAGGAAACAATGAAAGCGAAAAGAATAGAATTTGCAAATCATAAAGGAATCGTGTTCCATTAAGACAACGCGAAGCGTAATGTAACTTTAGCAACACATACGAAATTACTGGAGCTTGGTTGGAAAGTGATGTCGCACACTGCATATAGTCCGACCTTGCACCATCGGATTATCATTTTTTCAATGTTTACGATACTTGTTAAATTGTAAAAATCACATTAATAACGAAGAACTCAATTCGCACTTGACTGAGATTTTTGCTGATGAAGACCAGAAATTCTAAGAGCGTGGAATCATGAAGTTAACAGAGAGATGGCAAAAGATCATTGAACAGAATGGAAGATATTTGACTGATTGAAATTAATTTTTTATGTCAATAAACTTCTTTATTTTACACTAAAAAAAAAAAACGAAATTACTTTCTAGCCAACCAATTTGTCGCCCAAGCGGTATAGTGGGTAGGGGAGACAGACTGCAATACCGAAGGGCCTGGGTTCGAATCCCGGTGAAGGCATAGATGTAAATTGTCTGACCCTCCATAGGAGGCAAAGCTGGTCCACCAATTAGATGCCTTCAGAATAAAGAGAACACAACATCTGGCCTTAGGAGTGGCCGAAGCATTGCATAGGCGAGCGCCCGCCATTGGGGAGAAAAAAAAAACTTTCTAGCCAACCTTAGTGTTTATCCTTATTCAAACGCATCTTCAGGAGAACTCGGATAATATTGTAAAATATTGTTTCAAAAATTCAATTTTTCATTTATTTTATCTGTAAAAGATTTTAAGCATAAATTTCATTATAACATTTAAAAGAATTGCAGTTTAAGGTGCTAGTAACTGACTGAAATTAATGGGACTGAAAATTAAAGATGTACATACCAGTAAATGTATAAAAATTAAAGACATATTTTTGAAACCAAATAAAACGTGCTCATTATGTACCTAGAGCAACTAGAAATAAAAATAAAAATTTTTAAAAATCACAATTTGAGTTAAAATTCATCATTATCGTTTTAAGTTATAACAGATCTCGCTAATTAGACTATTATGCTCGTTTAATATGCTATCTTTCTTTTCAATTGTGTGATTTCTTTAAACAAATTTTCAAAATAGTTCATGCGTAGCAATTTGCATTGAGTATTCTAAAACGCCGCGGGATATATTTTTTTTTTTCTGTGAATTATTAAAGTATCCTATTGGCATATGATAGCATTTTCTTTTTTTTTAATTGATGCTTGAATTTCCATAAAGCTCGAGATTTTCATTTGCGCACATTTAGGTAAATTATTTATTGGTATTAGTCGATCAGTTAACAGTTTTTCAGTTATTTGCAAAAATGCCTTTTCTACCTTTCTTTGTTGGGAAGATTTTATGATAAGTCAGTTTACAAATATATTTACAAATTGCCTTCAAATTAGATGAAAATAAATCATTTGATTATTTCTAATTGGATTTCTAAGAAATATTAATAAGGTTATTTCGTAACTGAATTTTTTCAAAAACTCATATTTGATTTTATGAAGTTAGAATTGAATTTTTTTTCATTATTATTAAAATATTTCTCTGTCATTAGGAGTTGTACGTATTTATATATATTTTTTTTTTCTGTTTTCAAAATGTTAAAAATTGTTCAGAGCCGACCCCCACCCCCCAAATTCCAACAAGTCATGTTTATGAGAAGCTTGTTGAGCCGCTACCTGGGTATTTTCAGAACTAATTATTCAAGTAAGTATTTTCTCGAATTTATTACGGGAAACTGGAATCGAAGCGTTAGTTTTGTATCTCTCATACGCCTACAATTGTAATCTTCAAACATAGTCAGTTTTAGTATTTAAATGTTCAGTTTTCAAAATTATTGTAAAACTAATCAGGTCTGTTTACAATTGTCATTTCTTAACTCCAGATCAAGTCTTCAGAATTTTCAGAAATGTATTGAAACAATTCATTAATTCCTCTTCAAGAGATACAAAATTGCATTCAGATCAATTCATTAAATTCCTCTTTTGGAAATTCGGAAGACATATTGAAATGTATTCTTCAAATATAAGATAATAAAACAAATGAAAATTCTCGGTGAAGCTGGCAAACACAAACAACCCTTAGCTAAACATTCTCAACTGATTATTCTCCTGATGCTTGATATTTCGAACTACTTTTATAGCGAAGACTTGAACAACAGAATTTTAAATAAATCCAATTCATAAACTACTGGAAACGGAAGATATTTAAATAATCAGGAAACTTTCATTCTCCAAGAAAACATTTTACTCTTTATTTCTGTGTAATGAAATTCCAATTACTTCACTTCACCAAAATAACTGCGGAGGCAGACGACGGAGTGGAAGTAATTGGAAAGCAAATAGAAACGACCTGGAGGTGCCTATGAAATTAATCCCAAACCGAGGCGGTGGAGCTGAGAAAAGAAACGAGATTTAGGAACAAATATCACAGCAGGATCACGTGAGGAAAGAGCTGTCTGTCAACAAGGCGTCAGGAAATAAGGCAGAAAATGTCTATATGCAGGAAGATTACCATCTTCCCGCTACCGTACTATACCTTCCGCTGCCTACTCCCCACCGATTCTGTCGCTGTTGACTGAACGAAGCCAAACAATTGCTCTGTCTATTCCCCTAGCAGTGGAGACCATCTCCCTTTCCTTCCCTGTCGACACGCAGAACGCGTTTGTTTGCACGTGTCAACACTTCATCTCCCCTTTTGTGAAACCCCCCAGGTTATGTGATTGGCGGCAGAGAGTGATTGAGTTTTCTGCGAGAGCTTTAAAGAGTTGCGAAAAGGTTTATTCTATTTGATGCGAAGAGAAGAGTCGATATTCCAGGTTACATTGTTATCGAATCTGCCCCTTTTGCTCGTATGTCAATAAATATGAATTTTCTTATTGTTGTAAATATATACATATGTGGAATTATGTTTGAAAGTAGGTTTGATGGTTGCTGGTGACGGTGTTAATCAATATAGAATTTGAGAATCATGTTGCGTTAAATGAAATGCATTCATGGTACTCACGGTTAGGAATGCAACTAGCTATGCGTGAGCCTGTTCCTTGCATTTAACCAAGTAAATTAGATTTATTCTATATAATAAATACATCTGTTACAGATTGTGCATACCAGCTTGCATTCAAGATGGCCAGTGAGATAGAATATTTTTTATTATTTTTTCCCTTTAAATGATTTCACACTAGTAACAGAAACAGATATATTCATTAATAATTGCATAAAATTCTTAATAAAGGTATTAACTGTCCGCCTACCCGATGGCCATTCTAGATAGTCCAGTAGTTTGCATTCCTGAGTGTCACATTCTTGAACTCAGATTCCAGTTCTGATTAAGACATGGGAATCTGCAACTAAAGTGCTATTTAGAATGAAGATTTCGTTAAACTCTTTCAAAGTAGTATTGATCTAGAGAGGAAATTAGAGGAGGAAGACTTAAGAAGAGATAATCTTCAACTGCTGTACTCTGTTCTTCAAAATTAAGATGAAGGCTACGCAAATAGTCTTTGTTGTATTATGTCTTAACGAGATAAGATAATCCAATTCAGCCCAGTCCTACTCCATTGCGTAACATCCCTACCGAAGGAATCTAATGTTGTGACTCAATGCCAGTAGAGCCCTATTGCCATGTTGCCAACCATGTTGTCCATGGTCGGACTGTGCAGTTCAAATTTTTTTTAATGGTGGCCACTAGCCATTTTAAAATATTCATCACTACTAAAGCCAGAAGTGGTGATCATTTTATTATGGAGGCACCTAATAAGCGGCCACCATTACTTCCTATGAGGGGACCGACAGTTTACATCCATCCCTTCTTCAGAATTCGAACCTGTTCCTTCGGTATCCCTAAACACTATACCGTCTAGGCGGCGTACAGTTCAAGATAAAGACGGAACTTCTGCATCTAAAACTTCATCCGTTCATTGTCTGAATTTACAGGAATGCAATCTCGTTCCCTTTCAAGCAATAACACATACATGGCCCATGATTTATTTTTGAACACTTTGCTTAAGCTGTTAATATGATCATTTTGTGATTCATAATTATAGTTTGCCGTTTAAATACCCAAATTTGTTTCTGTTAAATGAATTTTTTCACCCTTCAATGACATTGTTTTTTTAAAAAAATGTGTTGAACTTTTTCTTGGAGCCACAGCTCCTGGTAACTTTTTGGCGAGCTCTCTATAATTTCTCATTTCCTTAATTTTGCAGCATATTGCGCAAAAATGTTTTTAGACCAAATTGGTCTTTCAGTATTGTAATTACTTCCTAGCTTGTTAATTATATATATATATGTATATAACTGTTTTATCTTTGATTATGATGTGTATAAATTTAAAATTGTTTTCCACTTCCAAATATCAGGTATACGTATATTTTTAAATAAGCATCGCTTTGATGTAATAAGTTGAGTGATAATAATCTTAATCTGATTAAGATACCCGCTCAGCATTTGAATAGATAGCTATAGCGTAGGATCTGAATCAAACTGAATGGGTGGTATGTCATTATTAAGCATATGGATGTTGTGAGGATTTCTAGCAGTACAGGGAATGGACATACTTGAAGGATGGTTGTAAGCATATGGGCATTAATTTCTCTCACTACTGAATGTCGGAGGACTGTATGGGCAATCTAGGGTTGATGGTTCGTGTTCTGAATTAGTGAACATTGCTAAATTGCTGTTGGGTAGATTGCTGTGCCAGCACTATTACCTGGCATAGCAACTGCGCAAAATTAATATTTCGATGCTATTAATTGATTATTGCATGCTTAGTCTATCGTTATTCACTGAAAAGCTTGAATGGTCTAGCATACCATTGTTGTCACATCTTATTCAGGTGAGCCAACTCTTAAATATATTGATATAATGCAATATGAGTAGATAAATTATAATTTTGAATATTTATAGACAAATGCTGAATTGACGATTATATCAATAAATATGGCGGCCATTTAGTCATATTTGATTATCGATTCATTAACGATAATAATCATCGTATTGCCATGAATAAGGCAATACTCCTTACATTTAAGAGAATCTTTTATTTCAGAAAGTATTTTAACCACCTTCAGAAGGTAAATATAAGCTGACATATAAGACGCCCTCATATATTTCAACTTTATAAACTAAAATATTGTACAAGAAAGATAATAGAATGGTCTAAATATCATACCTGGTAGTAAAATTCTATACATTTTTTTTCATAAAAAAACAAGGCAGAAGTAAATTATTTTATGCAGTTAAACGTTTGATTCCATATACAACGCCAGTTTACAATTCAAAACATTTTAAAACTTTAAAAAAATCGTCTTATTTTCCGAAAAATGCAGAATCTATCTACATAAGAAATAATTCTTCCATTGTTTTTTACTTGGACCATATTGAGTTCTGATCATTTACATTTGTGATGTTTTTTTTTCTTTATAATATATCAAGATATATGCTTTTATCTTTGTAATGTATTAGGTATTATATCTACCAACAAATCTACACCGAATATCTACAAAACGTCCAGGCTTCCAGTTTCCTTTTTCCTCAACTTACATTTGCTTCTCAAAATTACCATTCAGACTATCTCATTTACACAAAAACTAAGAAAACTTTATATACCCGTCTTGCTGTCCTAGGAGTATGATATTATTTTGAGATCGTCGCAAGTAACTCACTTATGATCGTCGTATTTAATGTTATCGAGAATTAAATCCAAATCTTCATAATGCTCTTTTAAATGGACCGAATATCCCTATCCTCATTGTAAAGAAAGACAACTTGGAGGTTTCTTTTGCACAAATCCATGAACAATATCCTATCACTTAACTAGTATGACTAGTAATATAAGCACTTAACTAATATCAAATAGATGTACTATTAAAAATTCAAATAAGGTTTTCTTCCTTTCCAATTTCATATACCTTTTTTTCCCTTAAGAATCTAATTTAACTATAAAAGACGTTTGCTTTAATATTTTATTTACGATTATTGAAACAGAAGGAAAGATTATACTCGGTTGCCATAAGTCATATATTCATTCCAAAACTATACTCGAAAAATCATTTGTAGAAATTTCATTCGCCTTCTTTTTAAACTTTAAAAACTTTCCAGAATTTATTCTAAAGGACTTACATTTATTAGTTTATATCTATGCAGTTCTGATAGCAATGAAGCCTGAAAAGGAAAGAGAGATATCCACCCTTATTAAGCCAATTTAAAACAATGTTATTTATATCTAAAAGCTAACCTCGAAATATCTGCTTCTGGAAGAACTCTAAAAATAACATCTTCCTCGAAGGAAGGGAGTATTTCCTCAAATCCTTATCAATTGCCACTCAGAGGAAACTTTCAAATATTTAAGCTTAATGGAACGAAACTTGGAAAACCACGCACTCTTTGGGCAGCCATACCGAGAAGGACAGACACACGCTGTTGGTTAATAATTTACATTCATCCATGGTATTCACAAAATGTCTAGCACTGGCAATTAATGCCTTTGATGAGCGCTTACCCAGACTCTGTTGCCGTAGGGAGGCCAGAAGGAGTGTTTTCGGGGGATTCGTTTCAACAGAGAACGGTAATGCCCTTAGAATAGCTTGAAGGAATTAAATTTCTCCGTGAGCATTTTAGCTGGGAGTGGTGATGAGCGTGGAGGATGTTTGGTGATTAGGTTTACGTCATTGAAATCTTCTAAGTAGGGTGCGAACCGTTTCCTTGCATGGACTTGCTGCATTTGAGATCTTAACATCGTGGGCTAAGATCTCAAGTATGTTAGGATGAACGGAAAAGTTTGCGAAGCGTGCATGCTACTCACAGAGCTCAGATTAAGTTCAGCTGACTTAGCAATTTCTCGAAACTCAATAATATGGGACTACTAGTACATGTATTAAGTGTAGTTAATGTATACGTGCACGCGTTAGGGATGCAAGTCCATGCTTAGCGTATTGTGCATTTGAGCATAACAAGAAATCTGGAAATCTAAGATTATCGATAGTTTGTTAAGTATACTTCATGCGAGAAAAGCAATATGTGTATGTATTCTTATGCATGATTGCATACATGTAAATACACTGATAGACTTAGAAATGAGTTTATATAGCATTTTACTGATTTTTGAAGTAAATTCTAAATTTTATATTATTTGAATATCAAGGAGCAATAAACAAGATTCATTTAGAAAGTTAAGGGAATGATTAATATATATGTTTATGCACACATGCATGTAAGTAAACGAAAGTGAAACAGGAATAGGTAGATGTATTTTAACGAATATGTATTCAGTTAGAATGCATCACAATTAACTGATTACTTGGTTTCGAAACACAACGTGTGGTACTAAACTTAGATCCTATTTAAGATACCTAATTTCAAGCTTCCACTTCTTTTACTACAAAAAACTGTTTTAATTTGTGCGGTTTTGCCGTTCCCCTCCCACCCCATTTCTTCAACATCGACGCTGACGTCCCGCCCTGATTTCCTAAAAGTCTCGACACTGTGGGATCCCCCAAAAACGATCCTCTTCTGTTTTGCAAGTGTGCGTACACGCTTTGTTCATCACTGAGATTAATGTTATTAATTAATTACTATAACGATTTTAATTAATTAGATTAATGTTATTAAACGCTGTGTACAGATTCCATTTATTAAAAGAGTTTATTCTTTACAAATTAATGTTTATCAATTATCTTAAAAACCCAAAAACTCGATAACAATGACAATAATTTAATTTAAGCCTCCCGGACGGGAAAGTTAGTGATTCTGACTGCCGTGCCGAAGGGCCCGGATTCGTACCCCGGAGAATGTATGGATGTAAATTGTCTGTTCCTGCATAGGAGGAAACGGTGGCCCACGTATTAGGTGCCTCCATAATAGTGACTACCGTTACCGGCCTTAGTAAGTGGCCAACATCTGTAAAGGCCAGGGCCCGCCGTTGAAAATAAAAAAAAAATATTAATTAATAATTAATAGATATAATAGTCAATCATCCTATTTTAATTGGATGTTTAGTTTCAAGCTTCCATAGCCAATACTAAAAACAGTAATTTTAATTCTTGCATAACTGTAACAATTGCGAATGCCTCTTATACTCAGTTACTTATTATTATGTGTTTCTGAAAATTTATTTGAAAATTGTCAGTTTTACATACTACCTTGGAAGCATTTATTCTGATAAAAAATTCAATATTAAGATATGTGCAAACGATTGTTCTATATCGGTACATAATATGTAACATAGAAACATCTGTTATTAATTACAGTAATAGTTCCTGTGCGTATAAAAACTACGAATTAGATATATTATAAATCATCTGAATTAAATGTAAATTACGTCAGTTAGAAACAATATAAAAGTCTTAAAAAATTCAATATACTGTGTTGCTAAATTCAATATACTTGCTTAATAGTCCCCCTGGCGTAATAATCGCACCCCCCCCCCCGTTTTGAAGCGGGAAAACTCGCCAAAAGTGTATAATATTGTGTACTAGATTTCCTCGGATAATAGTCGCACCAAGACTTTGACATTGAAAAATTGGCAAAACTAGTGCGACTATTATGCGAGTAAGTACGATAAAATGGCTTAGTTAGTTAAGCCATATTTTGTTTTGATTCGATGATAAATTAAATCTCCCATGGAAAGTCGGATGGCAGTATCTCTAAGAATTAGAACACGGAATACGAGGAATTTTATTTAAATTTTAAAATTCTAAATTACCTTCTTTGTGTAAGACATGCTTTTTACTTCTGTATACCATTATTTCAGATTTCTGTTGCCACCGCACATCTGCTAGAATTCGTAAAAAATACAGAAAATCTTCGCCAAACATTTGTCAAGTTACAGCGAAGGAATGAAGCTGACGCGAACGCGGAACTGACTGCCACAAATTTTTGTATGTAGCAAGTCAGTGACTCAATCGATGACCAGATCCGTTGCATCTACATATAAATAGCGCACTATTTTCTGGCAGACTGCGTTTTCGAAAAACAACACATGAGGAAAGAAAAGGCGAAAAAAGTAGAAGGGAGACAAGGCGGATGGGAAATCTGACATATTTTGATGTGTTTGAGACAGGCATTGAAGAAATTGTAGTTAGTTTGCATGGAATTTCATGCACGGGGAAGGGGGAAATCACATTTTGTGGAAGGCTAGCTATAAAACTGTCATGTTCTGAATCATGCTGGGACTATTTGCTATATTTTAGTTAGAAAGAGTTCACTGAGATTTTAGCAGTTTTTATGCTGGTAGAAATAAAATTCCTGTCTGAACTACTCGCAAAGCGAGGTGCTTTCTTCGATGATCTATATCGGATAAATTCTACACGGATCTTTTTGAAACATAAAACAAGAGCATAGCAATTGTGCCTGGAATCATAGATTTAGGGTCATGATAGAGTTACCGCTGACACACGCTTCAGTGTGTCTAGCGAACCGATTAAAGCTTGAACATATGTGGTTGTAATGCTTTTCCAGAGTTTGGGTCACTTACAAAATGAAAAATTTGAAGCGATTTTAAACTGTAAAATAAAGAATTTAATATAAGGTTTTCCATAATAAAATTGTCAAAAGTGTAAGTTCATTCTGGATCAAAGTAAAACAAAAATTTTGCATGAAAATATGGTCAATAAAGTGTAGTTTTGAGATCTAGATTGTTTAACATCAGTGAAAAGAGGATTCGGTGGTTAACTGCCTTCACATACTCTTATCACAGGCGAACTCCAGCGTCTTTCTTTTTGCCCGCAAGGATTGAACGCAAGGATTCTTTTTGTCCACGGATTTCAGTAACATACTGAGGATGTTGTCTAGCGGATCTGCAACACTCCACAAACAGCTAATTTTCGTATCCACTTATCACTGATGTTCAACATCTTGTAATTCGTTCACTACGTATGCTTTTTGCTGTATATTGATCACTTTGTGTTTTTCTTCGGCCACAGAATACATCGGATCTTCTAATTTTGAAGCCAATCCAAAGCCACTTGCAGTCATGGCCGATAGAACAATTCTTTTATTGTAGACATAACATTTTGAATGTAGATACAGATAAATTGGAGCTAAGCGGGTCTATTGCTTAAAGAACTTTCACATTTTTGAAGTACGCTAATAAAGCAACGACAGAAATGTGCTAAGGTAGAGAAACAAAGAGCGAATATGACGTATTTAAGAGGAAATCCCAGTTCCGAACAAAACAGTTTTAGTTCAGCTTTATTCCTATTGGCTCATTTTAAGTTCTGGTTCCGAATTTGAAATTTTTATTGGCTGAAACGTGCCTGTTAATTAGCGTTATATAAGAACCATGTGAGGTACATTAATTTTCAAATGATACAATTTAGAGGGATATTGCAATATATGTATGCGTTTCTGCATCTATAACGTCAAGGTTTCTGTAGAAGCGGGTAATATTTTTGAATTAAGAAAAATTTTAATTCAACACATGCTGCTTCCCGTTACTTGAGGGCGGGGGAAAATGGCGAAGATTAAAATAGTCAAACTTTGCTTAACTTACGTTGCATTTAATGTACAGCCTGTTTATGAAAAGGCTTCATTTTATCTTAGTTTTTGTTTCTGTAAAATAATTTTTAATTGTTTTCCAGAAAAGGTTCTTTTAATAACAACTTTTAAAGGAAATTAGTAGTCACATATACGAAGAACACAATAAAAATGAGAAATGTATTGAATTAATTATAAGATTCATATTTACATATTTAGTTAACTCTTTTCTAAAATTGTTTAACATATAATTATATTTTGTCTTTTAGAATGATCATAAAATTTTCGCAGATTCAGCAGCTATGGGTAGAAAATGTAAATTAATTGAATTAATTAAAGAAACATGCATATTATTAGATTAGATGTTCATTTAAGTTGTGGTGCATTACAACTGTATTTGTTCCCAGTTCGACCGTTTAAGTTGTTGTAAGCATTTATTATTATGTTACCCCAAAACTTTCTTTATACATTTTAGTTCATTTAAAATAACAGAAATTTCTTTCATTAGTATTATCTGTCCTTGTTTGTTTCATATACCTTGTGATAATGTGATTATTCCCTTTGCAGATAGTCTGAAGTTACTCATAATTTTTTTTTTTGATTCAAAGAGAGAGATAAATCTGGGGAAGGGAGATGAATTATACTGCAATGTACATATTACAAAGAAGCTTTTGAGAACATTAGAATGTATATCATTTATACCATCTTTTCAAAACTAGGTTTATCAAATGTAAAGATCACTGGAGGGCTTTAAATGGGAGATGAACGGAGGAAGATGGTGTTTTCCACCAAGCGTAATACTAGCGACGCATCCGTGCGACAATACTTAGTAGTAACTTCTGTGAAACTGTAAAAGTGAATGTGCAGCTTAATTAGCTCGTAAAAACCATATTGATACGCAGTAAAAGACGCCAGACGATCCCTTCTAACGGATAGACCAGGAGCAGGACAGGCGTTTACATTCTTTTAATGGCCCCCGGATGATATCCGATCAGCGTGTGTGTTATTGAATGAGACAGAATAAAAGTTAAAGAGAAAAGGGAGGGGACGGAGTATTACTTGCTCCATTACGATGGCATGTCACGTGACAATCTCTCACAGCCCCACACCGACCCTCCCACCATTTGAAGCGCGTGACATGCCAGGAAAATCGTCATGCATATTCAGGAGATGCTGTTTACGCCTCCCTTCAACATCCACCCCCACTCATTAGGGACAGTTTGTTAATTGAAGGAGAGTATTTTTAAATTGTTCGTTTGTTGGTTAATAAGTCACGTAATTCGGCGCGTAAGTTAGGTATCTGAAAGGAAATAAAACTGTTTCTTGTTTAGTTCCTCGCAGCGGTTGGAAAATGGCGCCAACTAAGATGTGGCAATCGGAGTATAGTAGGAATTTTACATCGGGTTTCCCATCGTGCTTTTGTTTTCTGCATCGCTAAATTATAGAAATGCACTGATTACAAAAGCAAAATAAGCAGCATGAAATTTCCGTGACGTTAATGCTTGCTGAAACGAAATTAACATTATCCTGGTCACTGGGTGTTACGAAATTTTTTGGTTTCTTTCCATGGCGTGATTAACTGCCTGCCGATAATTTCGTTTCTTCAATAAGGTGCAGTTAGAGACAGCGCTTCATTGTAGCTTCAAAGGGCAAATGATTAAATGGTAAACTATTTTTCTATGGCGGGAACTTTCAATTGAATAATGATGGCCAGGATCATGGTTGCATATTAATGTAGTTCTTATTTTCTGGAGGGTACAGTTACGGTCTGATATAAAGTGCATTGATTGTGTTACATGTCTTCCATGCTTTGCAAAAATAGAAGGCTTCTGTAAAACCTTTTGTAAAACGAAATGGCGTAAAGCTAAGTAGTAATTTGCATGGAAAACTATGTGAACTTTACCTGAGCTTCAAATAAAATACAAAATCATGTCAAATATATCTTAAACCCGAATATAATAGTTAAAGAAATAAAGCTTTGATAAATACATCACCAAACAAATAGAAATATCAAATGTACCGAGAGGTATCAAGAGATACTGAGAGGCAAGAACGTTCCTTAGGCAATGACTTTGGTCTTTTTGTTTTTAGTCCTATTGTTTGTAACTTCTGTTTATAAGATTTTATGTCTTTGTAATTTTTTGCTGACCCATTGGAAATAAGTGTGAGGGTCCAAAAATCTAGCTGACCACGTGGATCTTTGCGATTTTCCCAATTTCTAACGTTTATACGAGCTATTCTAAAGCAAATTCTCCTTCAGTGCTTTACACAAATCAGTTGATCAGTGTAGCCAAACTACGTACAGATGATAAATTATTTCTATGCGATTCTGCATATGATATATCTATCTAGGCTTTTAAGCGAGTAACTATGCACGCAAAACGCAAATATATATATATTACGCTGCAATGGGCAAATATATATATTATGCTGCCGTACTCAAATACAATTGCCGTACTCAAATACAATTGCCGTACTCAAATACAATTGCCGTACTCAAATACAATTGCCGTACTCAAATACAATTGCCGTACTCAAATACAGTTGCCGTACTCAAATACAGTTATTGGCTCGTTGAACGGTCATTCATTTTTCTTTAAACAGCGATGCTTCTATTAGTTTTTTTCATTGCTTAATGTTTAATGCCTTTTGAAAATAGAGCATGTCAGTTTAATAATTATCATTAAATGTTCAAAACTGTTTATTGCGCAGGTGCTTCTATGAAAATAATGCTTCTGTAAGAATCTTTCAAATTTGAAGTGAAAATATTCACTACGCTTAAAGTAGAAGATTTCAGCAAAGCCGGACGCCATATAAAATCCTAAATAACTAACCCCTTGTTACAATCATTTTTTCAGTATTTTTGCCTTCGAAAATAGTGTAATGCAGAAGAAAAACTAACAATAGCATTTTGAATTATGGTTAATTTTGTTTCAAATTCTGTTCATATATGACGAAATGCTGAAGTTTTGATGCCTTTGATAATACTATATAAGTTTTCTACTTTTAGGTAGTGTAATAGATATATGAGTGTATTTTAGCTTTAAAAAATCCTGAAATTCAGTTCTGCTAGTATAAAATATCGTTTTTATGATAGGAAAAAAAATGGAGCGTGATAGCAGGCTTAAATAAATCTTTTAATTTTTTATTCTCTCTAAAAGAAGTAAACAAGGAGAATAAAAACCATAGTATGTGTTTAGTAGGACTATTGTGTGAAATTTTCGTTAAATGAAGCTTAGTGGTAAATAACGTAATTTTTCATGAAGGCGAGTTTCGAAGCGTGCCTCAAAACATCTACTTCTATTACATACCTAAAATGAAGAATTCAAGAATATTTACTAATATAATCTTTAAAGTTTATTTAGATCTCAGAATATCAGTAATGTTGAAGAAGTTAGCATGAAGAACATCAGTGAACATGAAGTTAAAACAAGTGCACGTTTTCTTTAGAATGAAACAGAGCTTAAATAAACTCCAAAATTTAATCGAAAAAGCAAATAAGACACATAAAAATTTATAATTACTTCATAACAATTTACACGTAGAACAAATTTAACTGTATGCATGTTATAGTAATTTTATTTATCATAAACCACTGGCAAGATATCGCGTTTTTTACATATTCCATGAAAAAGAGTAGTTAATATTAGTTAACTAAATACTTAGACAGGTAAAATGCCACAGGAATACGAGCATCTACATTTGCATTGGAGCTTATCTATTAGACTAAAATGGCGTTGACCTAGGCTGATCTAACTGTAACCACATACTGCTTCACCGACCTATTATCTATGTCACTGAATTAGCATGTATGTTATGCGTTTGAACTTGTTTACTATACATATACGTACCTCCTATTCAGTATACGTATAACGTTGCGCGCCTACAACTTGCACGCAACCAAGAGGTGACTGTGAAAACTTGTATAAAAGATAGAGCCTTTTGAAGGGTTTAAGTCCCTTTTTATTCAACGTAATAAATTACAATTGCGTTCTCTTGACGCTTACAGACGATGCCAACTTGGCAGTCAAATAAAAATAATAACCTGAAAAGAAAGTAAAGACAAGATTCTAACTACGAGGCTCTCTAAAATAACTAACTCACCGCGTTTTACAATACCGCTGCTAATTCAGCAGACTTGAAGCTCACTGGAACGATGACCACTACTTCCCGCCAAGCACATAGGCCGCAACGCGGGGTTCTTCAATTCTCGCTAACTACCTCCGCGCTCGCTAAGTAAGAAAATCTCTCACCCCGAACTTGTTTCCTTCTATTTAAATCAGAATACTTCCGCTGATAATTTGAATCCTTGCGCGTTCTACTCAAATTTACATATTCTGGCATTGGCAGTTCCAGGGTAAAGTAAGGCTTGACAGGAAAGATAGTTTAAACTTAAAATAAATGTTAGTTAAAATAAATATAAACCCTACATACGTATTCGATGTATGTACTGCCGATGTTTTATTTATCGATCAGAATATTCTCCGTCTTTTCTTTTGTTGGATGATTTGATGCTGGCAACTAGGTATGCTGTGTCTTTATTAATTAGATAATAAAAATGTGTTTAAGCTAATGCTATTTAAATTTCGTTGTTTAAACTATGGATGCAATGTCGCCTTTTGAGCGTCAAATGATGTCCTTCCAGGCGCCTGTTAATTCTTATTTCGTATACTAACTAATACAAGATTTAAAATTTAAACTTAAATTTCATATATACTTGCTTATATTACTTACGTAAGTCGGTATTCTTTGTATATTGTATTGTTCAATTTAATGTTACATGTACATGTATGTATATATATATATATATATATAAAGAGAGGAAATAAATATACATGTGTGACATTTATACAGGACATGCATGTTTAAAAAATAAAGGGAAAATATAGACTTTTATTATAATTTTGTTTATGAGGTAGTAAATTTTCTTTGGAATTTTTTTTTTTTTTTTTTTTTTTTTTTTTTTTTTTGAAACTATAATTATAACTGTTGAATAGGATGCAACGAATGTCAACAAATGCGATTGGAAAATTTATTAGCAAATGTAGAATCTTGTTGACACTCTTCTAATTTGGTTCTTTCCTATCTTTTCTTTTCTTTCTTCCTCCCTCTAATTTTTCCATTCAATTCCCCAAAGTTCCGCAGATGAGGAGAAGAAAAAGACTTTAACCAATGTTTTCAGTCTGGTTAAAATACCAGACATTTTAAGCAACTAAAGATTTTATCTGCAAAGAAAATGTTTCTGATGGTACTGTAGGTGGATGATGGTGGAAGTGCGTAAAGGTATATCTGTGATCGTAGTGGTTCAATATTTCTTTATTGTTGATAAATATAACTAAATTGGCTCAATCTACGCGACCGTTCTTAAACCATTACATGTGTATTTTTAGCATTTTAAAAATATATTTGAAGTAAGAAAGGTAAACGACGAATTATATGTTAGGTAACAGCAAGCGAGAAAAGAATGCCTTGATTATATTATAAGTTAGATTAAGAATAACACAGTTATGGTTTTATTTTTTCCCTATTAATTAATTAAAATTTGGGCTTGCAAATATTAATTGGTAATTGGTAAATATAATTATTGGTTGAAAGGTATTTGCATTATGAAGTGCATGCGCAATGGACGCTATGTAAGAATGGATAGACAAAGATTAATTTTGAAATGACGCAGTCCAAAGAGATTTATTATAAACATGTTTCTACTTTCAAGACGGAAAACAGAAAATAATCAAATTAAAGTAGGAGATTTAAGGCGGACTAAATTTAGGTTTTTTTTTTTATATATTCTTTCTCTTACACGCACAAACACACGCATTCAGTTTAAGTTTTATATATAGAGAGAAATATAGCATTTCGTTGTTGATTTTGATAATAAAAAGCAACTTAGCAGCCGAGGCAAATTAAATATTCTTTTCTATTTTCTATTCTTTTCTATTCGGATGCAAACAAATCGGGATGTTACTCGTGCCTTTTCATAAACATTTACATTTTGGATAGCTTAGCGGAAAAAAGAGAAGTAGCAAGCAGCAGTCTATTCAGCCCTAGTGTGCAAAAAGCAAAAAGTGCAAAAAGCAAGTGCTTTGTGTTCGGGATGAAATCTTAACTCTGAACGAGTAAGTTTCAGTTTTCATGCATTTGATCGGATAATTAATAAAGCTGTAAGATTATCATTCGCTGTTTGAGTTTTACTTCCATTTACATCACCAGCGATATGTAAGAGACATATGACATGAATTTACCGAAATACCGAAATTGAAATTAAGCATTAAGAGGCTACTGCTAATTTAAATTATACTTTTATATTTACATATTTTTATCTCTCTTACATATATATATAAGGATAAAAAACTGAAGCATATTGAATTAATAAATACTATTAATTTCACACAAGATGTCAAGAGTGGCAAACTATCCAGCAGGAGGACACTAAGTAAAACTTTTTAAGCAAAAACTTGTGAAATAAAAGTAAATTAGTGCAAAAATAAAACAGTAATGATTAAATACTAAATAATAATTAATAATTAATCGATGATAGTTGATAATTCCTTGACAAGGACCAAATAATTATCAACTATTATTTATTAAATATTATGCATTATTTACCGAAAGTTCGTCCACTTTAAATTTTCCAGAAGTCAAATTTAAGTTAATTTCCAAGCTCAAGTATAAATGAAATTTCATTTAGTGGATGCTCCCCAACTTACACACCCACACCACAGAGTAGCTGGTGACGACGACGACTGTGATCACTTCCAGGCTCCCTGTATAGCTTCACCTATTGGAGGAGGTGGAGCAGTGCCGCAGGTAATAGCAGATCCGGTCTCTTCCGCATTTCGTGGTAAATTTTCCTACTGTCCTCTCCACACCTCCCGAAGAACGAGACAATTCGGAGGAAATTTTGAATAAACATCATGGGGGTAAACTTGGGGGTGGGGGAAAGGGAAATTATCGTCTGCTAATGATGTGGGCTGCCGGAGAGATTTGCATGACATGATTTGTACATACCTCTCTTCTCAATAGATCGTTAATGGCACTTAATGTGCTGATTATAACCCCTCTTGTTTCTTCCCCTCTTTTCCACCTCACCACCGCACCCCGTTTATTTATCCTGGCGAGTTGAGTTTAGTTGAGCTGGAACAAAAAGGCCGCGGGTCTTACCTTTTGTTGAATGGAAGACCTTAATGGAAATCTCTTAAGAGATTTAGTTGGTACTGAAGAGTCGAAGCGAAAACGGAATTAAAACAGAAGGTGAAGCAAGAATGAAATCACTAAACTCTTCTTTCTCCTGCAAAATTTAATGCATGATGTTATCCGACACATTAATGTGTATTTATGATTTTAATTTATTATTAAATTTCGAAACTGTTAAAACTACTCTGCCTTCGGGCGGTGCTTCTTCTTCAGCTTTAAATACTTTTCCTCGCTCAAGCGAAAGACTATGCAGATTTGCAGAACGAAAGATGACATAACCGAGAGGGATTTGAATTGTATCTGTCCAATTATCTTTCTTTTTATGTATGTACAAATGTACATACATATATGCGTATATACGTATGACCAAACATAGATATTTATTGGAAATATGTTATTTTTAATAGGAAATTGGTGATGCAAATTTTATTTATAATTCATGTGGTTATGAAATTCACGACTGTCGCATTTCCAGTGAGCTCATTAATGAGTTATTGCGGAGTAATTAGGTAAGTTTCGAATTAATGTCAGAAGTCGCGCAATATTTGCAATAAGGAATTCGTAAGGTGCTTAATTCTTTAAATATATTTAATTACATTATGTTTCGTATTTCATACAAAGTTACAAAGTATGTAATGCTTTATGTATAAAATATGTTTGAAATGAAATACAGTTTATAGCAAAAAGGGAAAGATCTGTAGTTTAGATAATATTATATGCTATATTCAACTCTTTGAAGGGCGATGGTTACCTACAAGTAACCACCTTTTCTACTGAACATCTTACTCACTCGTGTGAGTGGTTTTCAAGACTTAAGTTCCCTTGTAGCTCACTAGATGGCATAAACTAGTAGTGATGCAGCAAATTCGTTTTCAAGAAAATAAGCATCAACCGTCGAAGAAAACATCACGACGACATACACTCTGCAACACCAAGAAAATGCCTGTAAGAACAGTGAGGGAATGCATCACATGGAAAGTTGCACCCTGCTTAAAAAAGGAAAACTGTTTCCATAAGTACCATACAGACTGATTTGTAGGGATGTGTTCTGTGGGCGGTGGTCACTCACACTAACCACCAGAAGTGGGCATTTTTTTCACGCGTCTTGGACAAACTATGTGTAATTGTCGCAAATAATTTCGTTGTAACATCTGATATGGTAAATAAAACAAGAGTTTTGCTAAAAATGTTACTTGTTTCTTTCTGACCCTTAAAGAGTTAAGATAGTATTATAGCTATTTACGTAATTCCTAGCAAATTTATTAAAAATTCTTTTATGATCAAGTTTGATTAGGGCCACCAGCTTTTAGAGAGAACTTTCGACTCGATGGTATTTTAAGTGCCCTTGTAGAGTCTTGTTCTTTTTGGGTCGACTCGACAGTATTTTGAGTGCCCCTGCAGACTTTTATTCTTTTTGGGAGCATAAAATGCAGACACTACTGGAAGAGGAAGTAGCGAATTATGGCTTGAAATAAACAGATGACTGCCGAAGAAGGTTATAACAACTTTTTTTATTTTAACTGAACAGAATATGAACTACCTCGGTGCTCACAATTTAACCACCACTTGAGGCTATGTAACTTGAACACAAAATAGTATATACAATCACAATGAATTAAATTTAAACTTACACGACTGGCTCCTACTTCAGTCTAAATGCACTTTATCAGCTGCATACAGCAATGCTGAGTCAGAATATCAGTATAAATTAAAGTAAGTGGCTAGTACAAAATATTCAGCAACACAACTACTTGCAAACTCTTCTACCGCAAACTCTTCAATTCTGCTACTTAAATATACTTCGCAGATGGCAATATAGCCGCTGTCGAACAGGAACACATATCCGTCTTGAGTCTCTTCCAATTACTGTTGTTATGAAATCAGCTCCCTGCTGTCAAATCCTATTTTTTAAGACCAAAACTCTCTTTTGTTTTAAATGTTCTTTGTGCTGTGTAAAAAAAATTTGAATAACAAGGTATTTTTAATTAATTAATCTATGACTGCTTTATTTAGAGCTTACTAATGCTAGTTAGGACAAACATTAATAGCGTGTAAAACATGAAAGTGTAAATAATTTATCTTTATACGTATTAATCTGAAGTTCAGTGAAATAAGCGCAAGCAGTGTGTTCAGTATTCAGAGATTTCGTCAAGGGGTTGACAAAGCAAAACAATATAAACACCTAAATCTAAACTAATAAAGAAAATTGAAATGAGCTACAGTGTTTGAACACAATTTAACAAAACAGATTAATTTCTGTAATTTAAATATTAGCGTATTTTATTTCTAATTTCCTTTCCAGAAATCGGTACTAAAATTCACATTTTTAAAATAAAATCAATATCATATTCCGAACTAAGAGAACTGTGAATCCTTTCGAGGGCTGTCGTTTGATGGGTGAAGTAACAGTTTTGGAACAGAGAAAAGAAAGAATAAAACGAATTCGATGATTGTGTCGCCTTTGGAAGAAGTGTCGCTTCTTATTTCCGCCACTTTAGCGGTGGCGTTACCACTTGATGGAAGTAATAACAGAGAGGGCATCTGTGGAGGGACCACATTCTATTGTGTGCACCACTTCCTACGATGCTTCTATTTCTTTTTCCGCCTCTTGGAAAAGATTTAGGGCGGCACAGAGTTTGGTTTCCGCAGTTTGTGGTACTTATTTTTTATATTTATTTTCTATGTTCTTCTTTCCCCTTCCACTATACAGCATTTCTTGAGAATTCGAACGCAATTCTTCGCTTTATGGAAAATGTTGAAATATGCTTTAAGAATGTAAGGGAACATATTTATATTGTAAGGAAGTATTTTGCATTTCTTCGAAAAAAATAGCAATTTGAAAGTCCAATTATTAGGGGCTTTTTTAATATTTGTTAACATAGCTACTTATTGGTTATCAAATTTATTTTAACTGGTGTTCTTGCTCCTTTAATTTAAAGCTTTTGTTTCCTTTGCAAAAACGTAAATCTTCGAGCTACCTAAAACAGATCTGAGTACCCTAAAACAATGCCATCTACCGGTAGTTAATGCACATACATAAAATCCAATATGTATGCATTCATAAAAATTAAAAAACATTTAGATTTTATATTATGCCCAAAGGGGAGTTTTTTTAACGTTTTGTGTGTTACTTTTCTTTATTAAATTTGTTTTAGAAATGTGAAGTTTGTAATTTTATTGTAATGGTTATAGTTAACATATGCTCTAACATATGTGTATAGTTAGTACTTTTACGAGACAGTTAGATTTTATTTTACATCTCATAGATAAAATCTCCAGATTTTCAGTTTAATGGGGGGCATTTTTATTTGTAATACTTGCGAAAGTATGGAGAAACTTCCTTCAGAAGTCTTTAAGTGGATCCTAACGTGTAAGTCAATAAGTTTCTGATGTTGGGATCTCGAACACTCTTCGGCTTCCCATCACCCTCTTAACATCCCATCTTTCTCCTCCACCTCCCAAAGCGTCTTCCACTTACGACTGAAGCTCTATTCGGTTAGTAAGAGGTAGCTCAATTTTTGTGTCATACTTTAGTTAAGAATTTTGCTTTTTCTTGTCTTAGACTACATTTGATTGGTTTATGGATACGCTTAGCAATATTTCTCTCATTTTTTGTTCGAGTTGTTATATTTATTAATATTTGTAATGGCAATGACAAATAAAATAACAGTCAATAAAGCTAGTATGGGCGAACTGGCAAATGAGTCTAAAAATGTTTTAGAGGGTAAATAAAATAAAAGAAATTGTTGCTAAAATAAAAATTAAGTATGTAAGGTAGTTATTTAATTTATCTAACCAGTTATTTTATATTAAGTAACTTTACTGTCAGCTTCCCTTTCCGTTTTCCTGCCAGAATGCTAATTTTAGTTCGCGCATATTCAAATGAGGTAGAAAGATATCGTATTTAAAGGGAGATTTTAGATTGTTTAGTCAGATCGTTTTACGCCTGCTAAAAAAACGTTGCTACGTTGCTTTTTGTCTTGCCAATAATACTTGTCACGCCGGTGTAGGTTTCAGCCAACTTATGCGCTGTTAATTCGGTGTAGCCTTTGGCTAGCTTACGACTTAGTTGAGTTATGCCATAAATGCTTACGACTTAGTTGAGTTACGCCATAAATGCTTACGACTTAATTGAATTACGCCATAAATGCTTACGACTTAGTTGAATTACGCCATAAATGCTTACGACTTAGTTGAGTTACGCCATAAATGGTAATGCTTATGACTTAGTTAAGCCATAAATGCGTACAACTTAGTTGAGTTACGCCATAAAGGCTGGCTAGTTTTCTAAGCTCAAGGAGTGCCTTCTATTCAAATATTTGAGTTCTTAATAAAAAGGTCTTTAACACCCTTGTTAAGTTCTCTGTTTTCTTATTGTTTTCTTTCGATAATTCGCTTAGCTCCTTCAAGTATCTCGACTTAGTGTATCTTCCCAAGCAAATGGGATTCAGTAAATAAGTATCTTGAAATGCAGCCTCATTTAATCATTTTATAAAAAAAATTGATTATTCTCTTAATTATTGCTCATTTGATACAATTTGCCATGTAGTGCTTGTACGGATTATGTTTCCTTGAATAATGCTTAAGATATTGGCTAATTTTATTTTAACTTTTGCTGAGAACTATGGAATAAGAACTATAATTTACTTATTTCACATCCGTATTGATTGTTAATTAATGTTTAATATATAGCCCTCAAATACTAATTATTAATAATTAATAATTATTTTCTATTTAAATTTATGTAGCCAGATATTGTTTCCACGTCATGTCAAAAATATGGACTAATTAGTATTCTTTTATTTCCAAAGCGTCCGATGATGTTGATTTAATGCTATATTTTGGAGAAGTAGAAAGAAGGAAATTAACAAAAAGTCAATTTTGGCTCATTTTTGTAATCCATGTTTTCCGCATTTTCTGTCGACATTATTAAAAATTCTCATTACTGAAGTATTTAGTAGCAGATTTTGTTCGTAAATTTGCAACCAAATTTGTACAGGTTTTTAAAAAGATGTTAAAAACACATCTTGCTTGCTGATATAACAAAGAAAGTGGAAATTGAATAAGAGAAGTATTCAAGTTGTAGATAGCTCATTATCTTTTATTCATACAGATCAAGAAAATTATTTTACTCTGTGTAAGAGATAGAGAAAATAAAAATATAAGAATAGTTAATTAAAAATTTACACACAATGAGAGTGATTACATGAGAATTTCTTTGTGCTTACGGTATTTTTAAAATTTCCGGATAACTGAGATCCCAGTAGCTATACGGATAATTAAAATATATTTTTCTGTAAACCAAATACATATTTAGTGCAATGCAAAGGATGAAATTTCATATTTTTGTTCATTGTATTTCATTTTAATTAACACCAGCTATCCTGTTAAAAGATAAAGTAATATTAATTAAATAAATAAAAATTTTGTACTTTATATTCGAAGCCAATAAACAAAGCTTTATGTATGATCACACAACACATACTGGAAAAGGGGAGAGGAAGAAAATTTCGCGACATACACAAAAAAGCTAATAGAAAATAACTAACAGCACTTAAATGCACATTACAGATAACAATTTCTGTGCTTACGATAGAAAAATAATATAGATTTATCATCTAGGCTAAATGTATCAGGTATTTCTCCCGCCTTCTTAACGAGCCTTCGTGGTGTAGTGGTTTGCACGCTCAGCGCGTAATTGAGAGGTCCGCGGTTCGGTTCCCGGCAAAGGCGTTACTAATTTTTCATCTTTTCTGCTTCCAAAAATACCTAATGTCTCTACAAACGATGAGTTACAGTACAAACAATGAATAGTAGGCTATTATATAATTATTACTTATAGGCTGCATACTTTGGAACTATTGTAGGCCAATTTGCATGCCATATACATTCCTCGAAATTACTTCAGCTTCTTCAAAACATGAAATACTATATACAATATACTTTTCGTGATTTATGTAAAATGCTTAAAATATTGTTTGGATATACAAAAACATAAATAACTCAAATAATTTAACTATGGGCTTAAATTTATTTTGCCTGGAAAGGTATCTAGAGTTCTTCTCTCTAGATATCTTTATTTAAAAGTGCATGACTATATATAAGTGTCTGTATCTGTTCATATAACTGTTTATATCTAAGCACATGATTTACTAATAACCTCATTAAATTAAGTATACCATTTAACCATAAAAAAATCCTTACTTCATTGTGCAATTATTACTTCGATAACGAAACTGTTCCTCTTAAGAGTACTAAGCCAATAGCTTGTAAAAACATTCCAGAGATTCTGACTGTTAATACGCTAAGTAATTTTGTGCAAGTGCTGGTAAAAATTATCTTTTTCCTCAAGAGTCATCCCTGAGGATTTAATCCAAAATACTAATCCAAAATGCGGGCACTAGTAATTCAAGTTAAAACTAACGGATCTGAATGAAAATCTCACATAAATCCATTCCATTAGTTGGAGAACTGTCTCTGCAAATTGTCATCTACAAGAAAACGGAAAATTAAGGAAAAGTGCTCCACAGATAACACATTTTCTTGGAAGGCTGGCAACGATTATTCTGGCTTCGAAGATAATTAATCACCCATCACATCTTTGGTGAGGATTCTAAAGCAAGTTCGTATCTTCAGGGAATTTTTAAAGGAAAACCACTTAAACAATCTCATGCTTAATGTCCTGCAGCTGCAGTGCTTCAATTAAAGCTCTCCGGGTTTTGATTGTTTTAGTTCTTTTCGAGTTTTCTGATTATTTTTCGAGTTCTTGTCTTCTTTGCATACATCGGGGGGATGAGGAATGCTTTGCTAATGGACATCTCGTCCCGATGTGTCCGAATGGTGGAATAAATGGCAAGAGGCGAAAGCAGGCCTGTCAAAAGCAGTTTCTGAGAAATTGATTGATTCCTGCTGGATATGAATTAATGTTAGCTCCTTGTCCCGAGGTTTGGTTTACTCTACGCATAACATCATTAAGGAAGCGAGGCAGAAATTCTTTCATTATTAAGTGCAGCGGGATGTTCTTTTTTTTTCCTCACATCAGTAAAGCTCGGCGCTTTTTAAAACCTTCTTTTCTTTGTCTTCTGGAATTAGCGTAAAGATTCTTATCTTTTTGTAAGAAGGTAGCAATATTGAATACTTCCCTGGAGATAAAGGCCAAACATTTTCGCATGTCAGACAATTATTGTCCCTCGAATAGCTAGTATTATAATTGGAAGATCTTAAAATAAAAGCATAGATTCTTTTGACGCATGTTAGGGCTATTTAATTAATATTTATAGGGGGAATATTTGGTTGTATATTCGTACGGAAGGATGCATTTGAAGGTATATAATATGCTTTTGTTAGTAAAATACTTCATTAAAGCTTATCTTTTTGAACGAATTTGTTGTTGAGCTTTCTGAATGAATAGTAATTCCGAAATTATTTCCTAAGCACGCATTCGATCATGTCATAGTCAGATAAACGATTTGAAGTTAAATAATCTGAATTTCACCTCAAGTAGAAAGGACACATCTCAAATTGCTAAGTGGCGTCGGATAGTCAAATTGGTTAAAGAATCTAGCAGTGTGTAACAGGCACATCCCGGTTCGGATATTGGCTTTATACCGATTCTGCTCATTTCCAACTGGCATAAAAGTTCCACCGATAATTTTATTTTTAATTAAACCTGGTATGAAGAAACACAATTGGTTCATTCTTATTTCGCTCGATCTGAAAATAGCTACTTACGGCATGTATAACTCAACATTGGCTTTCTCTCTTTTTATGTAAATTAAAGCAAGTAAAATCAGGGCTGTGAATAGAATAATTCTTTTAGATGTGATTTATCTTATTAAGATACTATCTAATGGAAAAGCTTATTTTACATTGATTTAAATTTTATTTTATATTACTTTAATGCAAGTTTTAAATCGCATTTTATTGCGTTTTCAAAAGAAGTTTCATAATTTTGCACCTATAAATTATCTTCGTTTAATTTCATCTTTTTGGTGTTAGAACGTCTGTTGCGTATCCAAGGATAAGGAAACTTTTTATATTAGAAAACCAAATTATGTTAGGTGTGACCAAATAAAAATGCAGTGAAGCCACATTCAAGAGATTTAGATGCAATTTACAATGCTGATAATTCTTTTTAAATTCAACTACTATTAAAATATTTTTCTTAAGAAATGCCAGATGTGAGAATCGCGAGATAAATAATTAACAATTGATTTGATTGTCTTGGTACAACTTGATTGAACAAGGGCAGAGATTGAAGAGACATAATCCTAACGTTCTTTATGTTTAAAAACAAGGTTGTTAGAAGGTGTAACGTCTCTGAACTTCCCTGATGAAAAATTCAGACCATTTGTCTTTTTTATATTTATTTAAAAATTATATAGGCTTTCTTGATTAATTAACATTACAGCAGATTAAGTAACATTAAAGTATTATTACAGAAACAGAAAGATAGCAGCTTTCCCGCCGCGTGATGCCTCCAACTACCTCGGCATTTCTCAGACAAAAGCTACGTTTTCGTTTCTATTTACCCGATCAGTAACGGATATCCCGACAAGGGGAGTGTTCTTAATGTGTCTTTCCTTGATCACTTTCCGGCCATCGCGACGGACGCTGTTGTTCGTTCCCAAGAGAAACAGAAGGTTCTCTAACCAGTTAGAAACGGGAGAGGGCTGTAAAGATCCCATCACGCGCAAAAACTATTTGGTCAGTTGGTAAAAGTATCGACTCATTAGCAAAGGCTTCTGCCTTCGAATCTCATTGAACATTCAATTTTTGTAACTAGATGTTAGTAACGTTTCCAAAATTCTTTCAAAATATACTATTTTACTTTTAATTCTCATTTTCCATATACGAAACTGTTCATGCTAGTATTTTTACCCATGACAATGTCATTACGAATTTGTTTAAAAGTTCTTTTAAGTAAAGCTCAAAGCCAGGGCCGGCGCCAAAGCATGTGCAGCCGTACCGGGTGGCGGAATATAGTAGCGGCAAAGTTTGTAAAATTTAGGGCAGCAGATTCTAGGAACGAAGTGATTGCACCGGGCGGCGAAAAGGCCTAGCGCCGGCACCACTCTTAGCTTACCGTTAAAAGTGAATAAATCTAAATATTGTTTACGGCAAAACATCTGAAGAATATCATTAAATTAAATATTATAATTAATATCTTATATATTAATTTAAATTCAATATTAAAATTCTGTGTATTATATCAAACATTCAGTTTAAGACTGCGTTTAACTGCTGTGTGATCTTCATGTAACAAACTGAAACTTCATGTAATCTTTATGAAGTCATAGTTATTCTGAAACAGATTAAAATTGGAGACTGGAGCGCATATTAAGTTAAAAAATTGAAAAATCTACTTTTATTGCTCAGCTACGATTTTTAATTGTTCTATAGCCATAAAAGAAACTCTAAAAGGCCAGTTTACAAATAATTTTTGGAAAATTATTCATTTACTGGCTTTTCGGTAATAATTCTTGAAGTTTATTTTGTTGTAATTTTGTATAAAAATATGATTACATATTATAAATTTTATTCTAAATAATCCATAATTTCTTTTCAGAAATGCGTACGAACGAAAATTCGAGAGATCCTCAGATCTAATGCACTCACAATAGTAAGTAAATTTATTTCATTCTTACTTTCCTTTTCCTCAACTTTTAACCATATCAAATAATTTAATATTAAGCTATTTATGAAAATTTAAGGTTTACTCATCACTTCAAATCACTATTCACTGAATTCACTATTCACTTTTTTGGAAGAAAATATTCATAAAGCTAATTTCTGGATTTCGAACAAGTTTGACCAGTTTTTTTTTTTTTTTTTTCAGGATTTAGGAATATTTGAGGACTATTTTCCGCCTTCAGATTCATGCCAGTTAGGAGATTGTAGATCAGTAGCCAATAAGAATGTTTCACATAAAATCTTTAGTCGAAATATTTATAGTATCTTAGTATAGTACTGCTTGTACATATCAGGTTATTGAAAGAAGGTGAAGAACTAACTATCTTTAAGCCAGAGCTTTATTTACCGATAACTAACAGTCGTTCTGATGAAGTTAAAGTTTGCCTTGATGGCGTTGGATGTTCATTTTAGCTGCCTTTGCTGAAGAGGGACAATTTTCTCCGGTTCTCCTAACTTTTTCCACAAACAGGAGTGGAGATTGAGTGTGGCCAGTCACGTGGGAGAATGGTCACGTGACTTGAGGAAGCGATGAACGAGGACCCGCCTCTGGAAAGCTAATCTGATAAGGCCCATTGTCGGTTACCTTAGGTACTAGTAAAAGAACATTTAACTCATAGCTGCGCGTGTAAGGGGAATCTTGAGCAAACACCGGTGCTTATTTCTGCCTTTTTACGCCAGCTCTATTTTCTTGGATCTTTCTTTTACCTTTCCCTTTCTTTTTCTTAGTTCGTTAGTGGTCCGCTCATTTTTGTTGAACGAATGTTTTTGTGCCCATAATGATCTTTTGCAGCCTTTCATTTGTTGGTAATAAGGCGACGCTGTGTCGTGCGATGGAAGGTTAGTTTAATCCAGGCAAGCGTTTTTTCGCAATGCTACTTTTTCTTCCGGGCGTGTCTTTCGATTTGAAGAACACAGAGGGGCTGGTAGAAATAACTTCGTTAACCCCAGTCTTTCGCTGAACGCTGTAACTGTCTCACTCATGGAAGCATTTAATTCCTTGCCTTTTATTTCTTTCTTGCCAACCCTTAGATCTTAATACATTCGGGAGGCCAGATTTAACGAAGTGAAAGTTTGCCGGTGAATTAACCAGGAAGAAATGTCCAAATATCTCTCTGAATAGATTTTACTTTCTGTTCACCTCCCTCACTTCCCAGAAAAGCCGCCGATTCAAATTCTTTCGAAAGAATCAGCTTGTTATTTAGCAATGACGCGGTTGAATTCTGATGAAAATTCTCAGGGCCCTTTTGCTTCAGTAACTTAGATTAAACTCGTGTTATGCTGATACCCAAATCTAACTTGAATTTCTTAACTCTTATTTTATGAGGAATAATAAAGAGTTACTATTCTGTTGCGGATAAAATAAACTTGAGAATAATTCGACTCCCAGATTCCTTTTTTCTGCTTAATGAATTGAAATGGCGTTTGTTAAAATCTGGAAGCGTGTTATACAAGGAAAGGTAATGTTTTGAAGTAATACTGGCATGCTGCAGAGAAGAAGTTAATTAGCATTCATTTATTAAAACGCAGACACAAAACTATATTAACCAAGGACATTTTATTCGGGCAATAACAGAGCACAAATTACTGTTGCTACACAAAATTAAGTGTTTTTTTTTTTTTTTTTTTTTTCTTGTAAGGCCTTGGGACACAAAACTCAAACACGAGCCTTTTACATTCGCCTCCTCTCAAAATGAAATTTAGACAGCCAGAATGGCAAAATATGTTTTAGTCCTCCAAGCTGTCATCTTCGTTGATTGGTGTATCTCATATGAAGTAAGAACGAAGATGATGCTGTCATAAACTTGTTCTGTGGTGTCGTAAACTTGATCTTGTAGCATACTGCCCCGACTAGACGAACAACAACAAATTGTCCATTGCATTTTGGAGACTTTACCAGATTTCTATCTTCAATGAATGGAACTTTTCATGGAAATCAGATCTGTGTTTGGTCTCCAAAGTTTTCATACTCATAAGCGATTTCGGCCCTGGCCAAAGGTAAAAGTTCAAGCTGATCTTCGCGTGGCGTGTCATGTATGAAGCTTAAAATGGGACGTCTCGGAGAAGGTGTGGCTCATATCCATGAGTTTAATATGGTGACATAGTCTATCTCTTTCATTTCCACTTTGGCAGCTGAAGAAGATGATTTTCATTTTTTTTAAACCATCGAAACTAGTCCTGCAAAATTTACAAACATTACGCTTGTTTAACTTCTCCAATAAGGTTTTGAATTTTTTTTTTTTTTTTTCTTATCTTTTGCTCTAGTGTAGTGTTTAATGGAATAAGGTATAATAATAGTAATCATATTGCGCGAAAATATATTGGTCAATCACTAAGTTATACGTAGCCCTTCAGTTAGCAGGACTTTGATATTAACTTACATGTGTTTTATCCATGTTAACTGAGGTACAGCCAAGCACGTTGTAACCAAATAGCAATACAGCTGCTCCTATATTTTAATAAGTTCTTGAATTATTAATCCTCTATGTGTATTTTTAGCTTGTCAATAGGGAAATTGTATATCTGAATACATATATGCTCCTTACTCAAGAAATATTTTAAGTAATCTATAATTTCAAGAATTTCTCCCTTTGAAAATATTTCAAGCTGCTTTTTCAGGAGTTATTAATCTTCATTCGATGTACTTAAAAGCGAAAGATATCTTAGGGATACGTATAACACTACAGTTATCTTTAAGCACACCTTTTTTAAATGTAGCATTATTTATTTTACCTAGCAATATGTGTTTTTTTATTTATTTGTAACTATTATCTTGCGCGAATTATCCTCATTAAAACAGTTTGTAGCTGCCAAAGCGTGTTATTTGCCCCTTAACCGTTTTTTCTTTTTTTTTTCAACTTTATGATCTACATTGTGTTTGAAAATTATTTGTTTTTACCGTACGTTCCCCCAAATAAAATAAAATTAAAAAAAATAAATATAACATTGCCTAACGGATCCCTAATTGACACCAAATAGTTGTTTATCAACTTCTTTTCGCTAATTACTCCTTAGAAGTAATGACGCAGTGAATCTCTAAAGTGGATTTCTAGTTGGGCGATCCCTAATTTCATAAAAATGTGCTGAATCATCTGAGAATAACGCTTTTTCTTTCTTCTTGTACATCGTGGATTCTCCCATTCTCTGGGAGTAAGGCTATTTATGTTATGCATCTGCCTTTTGAGCGAAAAAGCGAAGAATTTATTTTTCCCGGGTTTATTTTTGACAACGATCGAAGATAAACCTCAACAGGGAGCGAAATCTTGTCTTTTAAAATGTCGCTGGAATTCTGTTCGGTCTGAATATCATGACTTCATGGATGCAAGGGAGGAGGAGGAGGAGTATATAGAACTAAATCAATTTGATTCGAATATTATGATATTTAACATAACACATTTACTCAATACAATATGGTCGAATGTATAATACCGAATTATATACATAAATATATATTCAATCTAATTTCCAACGTGAATATTATTCTTATTAGAAACTGTGCATTAAGTTTACATTCCACTTCAGAGTGTATATACCATGTACCTTGGAAGTTTACATTTTAATTTCACATGAAATGTAAAATAATGGCTTCATGATGTATTAGGCTTATTAGGTCTTAGCTGTTTATCCTGTTATATAGCACAACGAATTCACACATCCTTACTTAATTAAACATAATGGTTATATTGCAAATTTATGTGCAATTTAGTCTTGGTTATTTTTGGAAATTATAATAGCATCAAAGGGGTTACGATTAGCAAGTGAAACAAGGCAAGTTGTAAATCTTCAGCGTGTACAAGTAATAGGAACGTAAGGGAAGGTGATCCAAATCTAAATGAAAACGCTACCATAGCTCAAAAAATATGTATTTCTAACTTTCGTTTTTGTGTGTTTATACTTATGTATATAATTATGCATCTAATTAAAGTACTTGTGTAAATATTCATTGTTATATATAGCAGTTGAAGTTATAATCCCTTAATAATTTTGAAGCAGCTTGTGAGTTACACTTTATGAGCTCTGACTTGTTTTAAGTAATTGTTATAATGAATTAGCAGCTGTTACAATAAGTAAGAGTATTAAACAATTCGTGAAATTTTGATTTACAAGTAACACTTTTCAATTGTTTTGTAATCTGATCCTCTTTATTTTACCTGTAGTTCTATTCTAACATGAAGTAAAAATAACTGACCTAAATGATAAAAAAAAATGTAAAAGGTTTTTCATAGTGTCTTCATATGCAAGTTTTTAAAAATAAACCATCTCCCCTATTCTGTGAAAATTTAAACCACGGAAGAAAAAGAAAAAAATTACTTATCCTAACCCCTAGAACTAAAAAAAGAAAAAGAAAGCTTTTTTGTCTGTCTTCACTTGTGACATCTGTTCGAGCTTAATGATGACGCTTCACGTTTATCAGTAGAAAGGAATTTTGTCTTTACAGAAGACAAGTAAATGACTAAAAAATAGTATTTTGCTGTTATTGCTATAATTCTTGCTTGGAAGTTAGTTATTTTTTTTTTAAAGGCTGACTTGCTGCCGACATTCCTCTCCCCCCTCCAGGAGTAATGTTTGCGAACAATCTGACATTTGTTTTACAGCTGCTCCTTGAATTTTATACTTATTTAGAGAGAAGAGAATTATTGTTATTTTAAACAATAATGGTATAATAATAAAGTCATGGATATTATATGTATTGTTAAAATTGCTACATCCATTTTATTTTCTCCTTATGTGTGTGATTACGTGCATGAGGTGCTTCTATAATCCTTTTGTGGCCAGTTGAAATATTCATCAAAATAATTCGAGGACCTTTTCAGTCAAATAGTAAATAATTTTCATTACGTTGAAAAAATACCTGTGATTTCTAATATTTTGTCTTAAAATTATATTTATCTTAACAGAAAAAAATTCAAGTATTTGCTTATATCATTAAACGCAGAAATAAAATTATAATACTGTTGTAAAGAATTGTGGTACCTTGTCCTTCCGTATATGCTGCTGTAATGTAAGATGCTTGTGGAAGAAGTGTTCTATGGACGATCCATGGCTGGAATTCCGGCCAGGGCACAGTGGATTTTTCATATTTCTGTATGGTAAAGCCTAATGACTTTCGGAATAATGCAGCTAAAAATTAGCTGGAAAATATTCAAATTAATTGCTTTGAGTTAACAGACTCATGTAGTATTTAACCGCTTGCAGTCGGTGGGGAGGGGAGGGAGAGATGGCTGACTTCTTCTTCCTTTAAACCTGGGCTTGAGTGCCAAATAAGATGCCAAAGTTTAGGATTGCACTGTCTTTGCGAAATGGTACACTTCAAAGAATCCATCTCCCTGAAAGTATGCTGAAAAAAGAATGCTGGTTGAGGATTGAGACACATTCGGATTTTGTCCCAGAATTGTTTTCCTTCAAAGCGGTTCTGTATAGTTTAAAAAGCAAATGGAATTTGCTTTATTGTTATTATTGTTGTCTTTGTCATGAGTTTTATGGAAGAATGGTTGTCACAGACTCAAGAAGGTTGGACTTCTATTTTCATCCCAGTTTTGAGGAACAGCACGCTGGGGGATGGTTCGAGAGTCACCCATCCGACTCCCCTACTGGAGAGGACTTTCGGCTCTCCATATATTTAGTACCCTCATGCCGCAAAGACACTATACATTTATATACATCCATGCCTTCTTTGGGATTCGGACCCGGACTCTTTGGTACCGCAGTAGGCTTCCCTAACCACTATACCGTGAGGGCGGCTAGGATTTCTGTGTTTTGTCTAACCAACGAGTTGACTAAATCACATCCATCAACGACGCAGAAGGCAGAGAAGCAATTATCATTCAACTATTATACTTAGGGCATTTAAGAGATTATTTTCATGGCATGCAGCTTCTCAGGTTATTTCACTATGCATAATTTTCGGTTGGATCGAAAGCATAGACGTACTTTGCTTTGTAAATGCATAGTTATACAAAAACTGAAAATTACAAATTCTTCTTTCAGATCGAAAATCATGAGAGATTAAAAATTAAGAAAATAAAAAGAAAAAATATATAAAAGAAAACTAGATAAATACAAATATATATAATTCAAGAGTTTATCGTGTTCTGCTCAGGGTAAGAGCAGTATCTGTCCTACTTACCCTGACAGCATGCCCCTGATATATATATGTTTATGGAGAATATATCAAGAGAAAAAAAAAAAAGCATGGTCATACTGCTCCTATCATGTATCACTTCTGTAGCTATCATCGCATTTCTTTCTTTATTTAGCCGGTAACTATGCGAAAAAAAGCTAGATGATATAGCACATGAAACAATCAAAAAGAAAACTTCATTATACCAAAGAAAAGGTATAGCATTTTCTCTCTGTTTTTCCTCTGCTACGAGTTAGGACCCCTACGCGTGGTAGGGAAAGGTCTTAGTAAAAGATATCAATCTTAGTTGCTGCACCGTTTCCAGCCTTGTTTCTATTTATCTTCCAGGATTTCTCTTGTCCGTAATTTCTTTTCTTTTTTGCAAGCATTTTTATTTTTATTTTTGGTGCTTCTTTCTTGTTCTGCTTTCTCCACAAAACTTTGTTTAATTCCACAATAGCTGTGGGAGAATGAGTTTTGTTCTCTGCAGTTACATTGTGTTATCTGTTCTTTGCTATTTTGTTTTAAAATTTCAACGACTGTGTTTTATCAGTCAATGACTGTCCTTCGTGACTGCAAATGTCTGTGCAAAGGATCAAGCTTCAGAAGCGAGACCTGGAATCGCATGTGCGGTTCTGAAAATAGTTTATTTTTATTTCCTTTTTTGGTTAGAAATTGCTAATATATTTCTTATCTACTAATGTAGTTGTAGATTCATTAGGATTCTTAAAGTAGGAAACACGAAAAATGAGGAATGCCTTCGCCGGGACTCGAACCTGGATCTCGCGAAATACGCGCCGAGTGTGCTACCGTTACACCACGAAAGCATGCAGAACGGAAGGAGAAACTTATACTATAGCTGTATAGTATAAGTGTTAGCATCTCTGAACTCGAATCCTTCCCTAAATTACTTTATAACAGGACATGGACCGTTCCCCACATATTTCTACGCAAGAAATTTGGCAAATTCTGATACCTGCATATGTGGGGAACAGGGAACTCCTGATCACTACGTTTTCTCATGCCCCTTAACTGAGGATATTCACATAAAATCCCCAAGAACTGACCTCCTGGCATTCCAAAGATTTTTAATTAAAGATAAACATCAATATCCAAAGTTTCAGAAAATTATGCAACGACTCTCTTCCTACGGCCTAGATCTCTGTCAAGTGTAAGTCCACATACAGTTTAAACTTAGTGAACTTTTACATGCTGTGATTATGGACAAAATGGATCCGCTCGTGAACTTTATAAACTGCAATAAACCAATATATCTGAAATAACCCATGGACACCTATCTCTTTAGCATTATTATAACAATTCATTTAACATTGTGTTGCCAGTACTAATTATAATTATCTCATTATCTTTATTTGTTCATTAATTATGTTTATCTCCTATTTTTGTTGCACCAAATCAGATGTTCAATTTATCTTGTGAATCTCAAATTGTATTCCCACTATTTTGTAATCTACTTATGCCCTACACCATTATTTTTAATAAATACTGGATGCGGGGCGTACTGTGGAATTGCACCATTTACCATAATAGGCAAATTTTAGACCTTTTGAAAAGCTTCAGTCTATGCAAATTCTTATAAAACTTGCAATTACCCCCCCCTTCTTTTTTTTTTTCTCTCAAAGAGTTAGAATGGGAAGGCATTACCAGTTGACCTATGGTACATCGCTGGTGTCCCCCATACTTTTACCTTTACCTTTACCTTTACCTATACTATAGCTGTACAGTAGCGACTTTCAGCTGCCGTTGTGTGCTGTCCGCTTCACGCGACGATTAGTGAGACATTAGCAGATTCTAAGAATATTCTTATTGACCTTATATTCTATTCTCATTTTCAGTTAAATTTTTCACAATAACCTTGGTTTCATTCACAAAAACACATCATAATTTTCTTTTTATAACCATTATTCACCGTACTGTTGTCTGTTTCTTTAGAAGAGGCATTTCATTGCCTTTTATTATCCCCAAACCATGGCATCTACTGCTGCGGAAAAAAGGTAGAATCCTCTAATTTGCTGAAATCCTGTATAATTTTCTCTGTATGGTGATGATGCCACGTGTTAGGATCGTAAAAGAAAGGTGAATTACAATGACTTTAAAGTGCTTATTTTAAAGTAACAAACTATAGTAATGGTAAAACAGTACTAGTACCGACATTATTAATCCGCGGGGCAAAACTGAGATTTTTTGCTGCATTACCGTGAAATTTCTCTTCGATTTAACTTTTACTTACAGCAGTAAAGCAGTAAAGAAAGCTTCTCTTATATTTGACTTATTATATCAATAATGAAGCAATGTTTCTTTTTTTTTTTTTTTTTTTTTTTTTTTAATTCTCAATAGCATAGTCAAATAAAAGGTCCAAAACAAATTATTAAGTAAAGTAATACGTGTAATTATATATCTATAAGTGATTTTATATTAATATTTTTGTATAAATTGCTGTATAAAGATTTTTTTTAAATGCATTTCCTTTTATCTTAATTTTAAATTTGGATAATCAATATCGAAAGCCTTTTTTCTCTCCACAATTAAGCGTTAAAAAAGGTATATATTATTGATTAACAAGTGACAAGTGTGGTTTCAATTGATTCATTAGTATGTTATGTATCATTTTATGGATTTGACTTTTAACTCCTAATATAATTTAAGGGTAAGGTTGGTGATACTTATCCCCTTAAAGCACTGGACTAAGTTTTAGCATTTGCACAGTTCCTTCAAAATTCAGCGTTAAAAAAGGTATATATTATTGATTAACAAGTGACAAGTGTGGTTTCAATTGATTCATTAGTATGTTATGTATCATTTTATGGATTTGACTTTTAACTCCTAATATAATTTAAGGGTAAGGTTGGTGATACTTATCCCCTTAAAGCACTGGACTAAGTTTTAGCATTTGCACAGTTCCTTCAAAATTCAGCACATCTGCCTCTTGCATTCTGAACTAGAGATTATGACCGACACTAGAACTAGAGATTTTTTAAAGCTAAAACTTTGAAGCGAAGCTCTAATACCTTACTTGCAGTTCTTTCTAATTATGGCTTACAAAAAATTATCTTAAACAATCGCAAAACATGCTTATATGCACAATCTGAAATGTATGTTATTGTATCACGTCTTAAGCAAGCATCCATTCAGAGAATTCTTGTTATCGTATAAAAACACTTCTATTTATTTAATAAAATGCATAGATAATAAATCTAACTATCTATATTTTAAAAAAAAACTAATTCTTTACCTCAGATTTCTTGGAAGTTTGTAACTCTCTTTGTATATTTGTAACTGTGTATATAAAATTAAAAAAAAAAAAGAAGGGGGGGGGGGAAACCTCCATTCTTATACTAACAAGAAAAATTACCAATCATTATAGAAATTATATAATTGATTCAAATTTTTATTTCCTATCTTCCTATCTAACATAGATGTTGCTTTTAATATCTACAAATATTTGAGGACACAGTCATCAAATCGAAGAATTATTTAAATTTAAAAAAAAAAGTTAATTATCCTTTTTCTTGTGTTAGTATATATATACTAATTACGATCGAAAGATAAGCCAATTAATGTCATAATTACACTTAAGCGATGTAATATTCCTCATTAATAAGGCTTCTGTTTTTAAAAAATACTGAAATTATTTTGAAGTTATTTTATAGAGGCTTTTCCCTTTACGAACTGAGAATTGATTAATATTAATCTTTAATAAATCATTTTCCTTTTCTTTTCTGTAATGCATATTTTCAAAAACACTTCTGTGGGCATTTTATTCTATTGTAAATTAAAAATTCATGTTGGAAGCTTAATAATAACACTTAGTTCTTTTATCTCTGTATACATACATACGTATCTGTATAACGTCGTAACATTAAATAGTTGTATCTGAACCTGTGCTGATCTCTTTTAGAATGCATCACTCTGTGAATGAACTTAGTTAGGTAACCAGCACTCGGCTTAGGATTCGTTGTCAGCGCCCTTCACGTGGATGTCACAGGTAGACAAATCAGCAGCAGAAATACTTCGAGTTCTATTTTTATCTAGACTTCACGTACCTAGACTTAAGCTGCAATGCCAAGGTTTCTGACCTCCGTGAGTGGTTACACAAATTCTATTGAACAACGACAGCTGAAAGCGAGTATTAATTACACTTGATGGTGTCACAAGTTTTCATGTGCATATTCATGCGCGCAATAACGAGTTTGTGCTGTCAAGAGTTCTTCTACCTCCCTACCTTACGAGTGGAGAATTAGCATTCTAAAATTTTTCGTAGTGTTTGACTTTCGAGCAGAAAACAGAGATTAGCAAAATAGCAAAATGTAATACGCGAATTGTTTCCGCTTGTTTTTGTACAATCTTTTATAGTCGTACAAGATAACTTTAATGAATTTTTTTTAACTTAAAAAATTGTACACTAATGTTATTTAAGTTATTAATGCATTAAGTCCACGGTTTTTATGTGTACTCTTAATTTAAATGTTTTGCTGTAAACTGCATAGATTTAAAAATTATCGACAATTTTTCTTTTCTTTTTTTCTTTAATTTTTTTTCTGTACTCTAATGTAATCTCTTTAAAACTAAATATGTTAAATGCCGAACAGTTTTATCAAAAAAATCGTAAATTTGTTTGAATATATATGCATATATATAAGCACAGTACTGGATACATATAAACTGAGTATTTAAGAGTTGTTTTCTAGAAAAAAATATAATTTTAACCACTAATGAAATAGTTCCAATAAACAGCGATTTAGCAAGGTCGTAACTATAATGAACACCAAGTTATAATGCTTTTATTTTACGCGCCCATATAGGGTTTACTGCACGGTCATATTTTCTTGCTTTGATAAACTTAATGACCTAATAAAGCTATTGAGAATTATTATAAAACAAAATTTAGGTCCTTTCCCAAACAGTAAAGAAATTAATTACAGTAAAGCAGTTTTGTCAGCCTTTTAAGAATGGGGAGCGGCTATATATATTGCTGCTCACTACTACCATGAATAAATAGTAAGCAGATAAAAGATGCAATTTTGTTGGTCTTTCAGGATGCCTGGCAAATTTAATTCCTAAACGATAAAATTGGGAGTAAAGGGTCAACGAATCAATTAAAAATCTTCATCCCGCACCCTATTCCTTTTTTCGTTGATTTACATGTATTCATTGTGAAAAAATATAGATTCTATATTACTTACGTGAGGGATTACTTAAAAAATAATTGTTTTCTAATTTATGTAATGCTTAAAAGCCTCTGTTTTGTATATTTCTGTAATGTGTACTGCCATTCATTGTCAGGCTAAGTCACACTTTAGCATCGTTAGATATTCAAACATTTTTAGAAACTGTCTAATGTGGCGTTGTTTCAGTCGTTAAAACTGAACGAATTGATTCCTCTTAACCATGACAACACACTACGAGCAGATTCATCATAACTCGTTTATCACTGCACTTTGAAACTTCACCCGTGCATCGTATCAACGTACCCAATTTTATTACCGGAAGTTCATTCCATCTCTACAATATACATGGCGCCTAAATAATCTGAAAACATATTTCCTAGAAAACAGCGAGCATTCACCCTTTTCGTAATTGATACTTCCGTTACAACACGGCACTTAGCGCTAATGGAGCAAAAATGATTGGAGATATATATATATATACGCAAAGTTTTAACGAATTATACAAACGCAAACAGATGTTAATCACTAAAAGACAGCCCAGCCAGAGATGAAGAAATTGATGAGTAACAATATTCCGTTGGATGATATCAACGGGCTGAGATTGTAGCATTCATTACATCAAGTAAACAGGACGTTTACGAAACGTGCCCAACACGCTATAGATAGTGAGTGCTTACCACAAGTGGTCTCCTAGCTTTATAATGTGAGGAAAAATTCCCACTGACCTTTCTCAACAACAAGCGCCTTGTTGATAAAGCCCATCACTTTAAACGTTTCGGCCTGCTTGACCCTGTCTGTCATTATATCTCAATTGATAATCACGTGTTTAGAAGATGAGGTGCAACTGAAGCACCGCAGCAATCACTGGCTACCGTTATTATTATACAGTGAAGTATACAGGAAGAGTGTGGAGTGATTCTTATGAGAACTGAAAGGATTTTTTTCTTTTATTAAATGTATTATCTTTACATGTTACTTTGTCCTTGCATATCTTTCCAGAAAATAGGCTCTGGAAGGACTGATAAATTTTCATATTTATAAATACTGGCGTATGGTAAGCATTTAAATTTAAGATAATGTGTAACTCCACTCTTTTATCTTTCACGCTAACTAATATTTTATGTATTTTAACAAAATTCTTATCTGGGCATGTGGAAAGAGCAACGAAAGGGAATTGACAAGATACGCAGATTTCAATTCAAAGGTGTGAACAGGTTTTATTAAAAGAAGAAAAGATAATTTGCGCTATTTATTTAAAACTAGATGGTAAATAACGGGATTTTTTATTGAATAAATGCAGCAAATAATTAAAGAGCAACGCAGAAATGAATAGAAAAATCAGCAAAACCCGTTGTAAATGCTTTATTATATTTCTGTATGTAATGTGGAAACAAACTTCAGAGCCTTGTAGGTTCGTAATCATTTTTCGCAATGTCCACCTTAATGTGCCATTTTAATTATATTATTTTTTGATTTAATGGCCAAATAAAAGAATGTTTGTTTGCCAGATGCAGCACACTGCTAACAAAATAAAGGAATCTAATAAAGAATGCGTACTTTTAAATACATATTTATGTAACATAGTAAGCCTGCATATACTAAATTACTTCGTTCTATAATGTTTGCTAAGTAAATTAAAACCATGTTTTCGTATTAGCGTAAACTACGATCGTGCCTTCCTTTTTGCGAGTTTTCTTTTATTGTTGTTAATGAAAAACACATTCAATTTATGAAGTAAATAAATACTGATATATTTAAAAATTAAAATAAAAAAGCATTAATTATCAGATCGAAACAACATTATTTACCTTACGAAGAAATTTCTTCATTAATTACCTCAAATATTTTTGGTTCATCCGATACTAAAACATATGTCCATATAAAACTTGATTCTTTGAAAAAAAAGGAGCCATATGATTTTATGATGATATTGTTGATTTCTTACCTGAAGTGTGAAGTAAATAGGAAGAAGTATTGATTTTGCAATCAGATAAAGTAATAATTAAAGAAAAAAGAAATGTCAAACATCTGCAAAGATTTTTAAGCAATTAAAGTCTAAAGCTGTCACTTAAGTCGCATAGTAATCAAATGCAGAAAATTCTCATTACCGTTACAGTTATTTCCAAATCAATAATAATTTATTTCTGTTCGCTCTTGAACCTAGAGAAGGTGTAGTAGCTAAAGTGTATGTTGAATATCACCTTCATACCTTCTAGATTCAAAAGCAGTGTCAGATGCAGACTATATTTTGAGGCTTACAAAGCAGTAGGAGAATCCCTTGTTTTAATGTTTTTTTGATGATTTGGCTCCTCGTTATTCCTACCGCCCCAGGCGGCTTTTACTAATAAATGAGTTGAGATATGAATGAGATGATCTATCCATTGCGCAACGGCCATGCGAGAAAATTAGTTTCTCTGTATTCTCTGATTTTTTGTTATTTCAATTAGTTAACTCTTAATACATGTAATACGCACTTGATGATTGCTTTGCAAGTTCACGTTTTGATGGTATTCAAGTTAAAATCATTTTAGGAACGGATTTTGCCTTTTGAAGAAGTCAGTATCACTTCATACATGCTTGCATATTATAAGACTCCCTATCTTCCAAATGTTCACATTTTTCGTATCTGCTTTTATGAAAAGCAAAACATTTATGTCCAGGCAAGAACATGAAATATAATCTTGACGTAGATGTTTTGCTTTCTGATTTGTGTCTTCCAGGACTTGATTATTACTCAAGCCAACAAGGCCTAGAGCTAAAAACTTTAGATATTAGAGGAATCCATAGTTATTCTGTAATTCCTTGTACTTTTTCCCATACAGTCAAGGAAAAGGCCTTTTGGAGCTGCTAATGTCTAAGGCCTAAAACAGTGGTCATCGCACCGGTATGGATCTGAAGACAGAAAGTATCATATTTATGAAGAAAGTGGATTATTTACAGTGTAGTTAACCAGAAGAAATTTGGTTAATTCTTAATGTTTCATCTCACGTAAAACGTGATGATATCTGAAAACTCTAAGATATAAGATAAGTAAAATGTAAATGGATGTTAACAAAATAAATCTGCAGGACCTTTGTGAAGTCTAATTGTTTCAGAACCAATGCAGTTCACTCCATTGCTTCAGGACTGGAGAAGTAATCTTTGGAAATTTTATGTGTCCTTTAATACTGTTATTCTCATCATTATTTATTCATATGTTTTAAAAATACATCATTTGCAATATACTATTATTTTCTCCTTTAAATTCGATCTTCATACGCCGGTAATTTAAAATGCATTGAAATAAATGTTAAAGAACTCTTGCAGAACAGATCCTGAAGCTGGAAGACAAGCAATTACATAAGAAATTACTCTATGGCTATTTGGTTTGTAATGTAAAAATATAAAATGCAAGCCTTTTGGCATTATAAGGATGTCGCGTTTGATATACTAGATAAGACAGAATTTTTCTAAAATTCATATGGCAATGAAATTTTGTTTGCTGTTCTTTTGTGTAGCCATTATATGAGAAAAATTCAAAGATATTTGGTAAGCGAATTACAAATGAGCATTACTGAAATGATCTCTTCGTGAACTCCTATTTCTTGTTTCCACTGGAATTTAACCGGCTTGGTAATATGCTTCATGTTCCTTCTTCATTCTTTTCTTAAACTTTCTCTTTCCCGAGTACATATCTTGAAAGAAGAGAGGACTCTTTTGAAAGCGAAAAAAATCAAACTCCGATAGTTTCTTTTGCTATTGCTGACATCATTTAAGATAAACTGGCCTTCAGGAAATGCGATTCCTGGCAAAGTCGTACTTCGGGCTTCCATTGTGTCCTTATAACCCCAGGCTCGTAATTCGATCGTCCACTCGCCGATGGTCAAAAACCTAGAGAACCATCGACTTTTCAATAAAACTTATTTCCGCCCTTCGATCTTACAGAAGATGGGGTTTTTATTACTATTTCTTTCTTTTTGTTCGTTCTTTTAACCCGCTCGTTTTTTTTTTTTTCGGCTTTTGTTTCGTGTTGTGGTGTTTTCTTTTATTTGTAGCTTTCGGTGGGGAAACTTGGAAAACGCTATACAATTGAGTCAAGAAAGCCCGCACTGGTGAGGGTGATTGGAATAGGCTATGCGTTTGCGCTGAAGTTGTTGCTATGGTAACGGACCACGTGTCCCGATTTTCTTCCTCTACCACTTCTTTTCTGAGTTTCGATGTTGCCCCCCCCCTTTTTTTTTTTTTTTTTCAAAAGCACCTGCTCTTCTCTTTGACTAGTAATAATATAAAAAGGACTGTTTTCTTTTTTTCCTACCTTTTCGGGAAAATTCAGAATAAATAAGTGATTTTTTTTTTTTTTTTTTTTTTTTTTTTTTTTTGGTTTTTAAAGGGGAATCAATTAAATTAAATAATTTGCATTAAAATTCGCAAAAGAAGAGAGAAGGAAACAGACTGGAAAGTGCTACCAATTCTGATTTTGTATGATAAAAAAATAGATTCAAAGAACTAAAAATTTGACGCAAGTATATAGTTCACTTCATTTACTTTTCTTTGCGTAAAAATTCAGGTCTCTTGTTGTTATCGCTAATGAATTAAAATAAATTGCTATGTTATCTTCAGGGTGTATAAATCATTCTTTGGCGAATAATGTTTAATATATTTCATAAGTACCTAAAATTTGCACTTTCATCGCATATTTAAGAAATTTCGGTTTAGTTTCTATCGCAGCCAAGTATTAATGAAAATTATAAAAAAAATATACGTAATAATTATTATATTTATTATCTGTAGCTCCTGGTAATTTTTAATTAGATTTTATTGTATTTTATTTATCAGGTTTGACTTTTATGCAAAAGAAATTTCATTTTGAAAGTGATAACAAACATTCATCAGTTCGATAAAATTAATAAATATCTATCTTAATTACTGTTCAATTAATTCTGAAAAAAATTTACAACAGTTTATATAGAGATGTGTCTAAGCGTAATTGTACTTATTTGATCTAATTTTCCACTAAATATGCAACCGAGATTTTGCAAAGTCTACAATAACTCAATTTTGTCTTGATAAAAATCGCATAATAACTTGAACTCTGATGAACCACTCACATACTTTCTTTCCAATAACAATTGATTATCATATGAGATGGACATATTTATCTAATTGTTGATATATATCTATGCATATTGTATATAATCATGATACTATCACTATATATCACAATATCATCACTATATAATCGTGATATCCGTGGCACTATATAATCGAGACATCGTAGCAATATATTGTAAGGTTTATTTTAAGTTTTTAACAGTTAAATTTGAGTTAAAGCCACTTTCCTATCCTCCTTAATTTCAGCTTGCAATTTCCTGCCAGAACGTGTTTTCAGAGTCGCGGTTAAATGCAAATGAAGGAAGAGCAAGTATTTGAAGTTAAAGTTCTACTAACTTTGTTAAAGAGCTAGAGATTCTGACCAGCGCGCGTTCGCATTTTGGCTATACGCTCTCTAAAGCTATTTCTACGCTCGACCGTACTTTAGCTCGGCTTTGATAGCTTCGCCGTTTAGTTAGCGTTAAGGGACCATCTCCTGTAAAATTATGATAGCTTCGACTATATCTCTTTAATTAAGTTTTATTTCTTAGCATTCTTGAGTTCAAGTAGAGGCAGGCTTTTCTGTATGTCCTGAGAAAGGACCGGCTGTGAACTTTATTTGACCAATAAAGGGTAATTAACCCTTCGTGAGTTTACGGTTCTATCTTTCTGAACTAAGCAATTATTCGCTTACCAGTTCTCAAGGTTCCACACATTTAATTGTAAATTATAAGTTGCAACATCACAATGTGTATAGCCGAAGAACTATATAACCCTGAAAAAAAAATTCAAAAGGAAATCTTGCAAATACATGTATTTTTTTTAAGTGAATAACATCTGAAAGTGTACTTATTTCAATAATTCATTTGATCTATGTCGTAAATATTTATCCCAATTTCATTGCCTTTCACATTTTATATTTAATGCTATGAAATCTATATTTTTATACCATAATGTCTTTTATATATGTACGTGAAATTTTATTCATGTAATGCTGTCATGTACGTTGATAATTACGCAAATGCTGTGCTTTGTTCTTTAGCAGAAGCTATTTTTACTCCTTCTGTTAGTTTATTTTTCTAAAGGCATTCAGTTTATCGTCATTTGATTTCGTTAAATATACCGTATTTAAAAATTCTATCAAATTCTTTAGTAAAAAAATACTTGTATGATATTAAGGTCTTTCTCTTTCTTAAGTCCCAACTTGAAAGTAAAATCGCTTTATTTGGACAGCCACCAATTTAAGGATAACATCATACGAATATTTTTTTCATCTTTGTTGAACAGAATAGCTGTGTTTGAGGCATCATATCCCCACTTTTACCCAAAAACTCGGTAGATTTTCTCTCGATAAGGGGCAAGAGTCGGAGTTGGTATTAACCTGTCAAAACTCGGGAGCTACCGCTCTTCAGAACATCTTCGATCTCTTGCCCAGGGTGAGAATGGAGGGAGAGATAAATAAAGAACGATCTAGGATGGACTTTTTTCCTTCTCCAGAATCGTTCTTTTCTTGAACTATATATTTTTTGTATAGAAGGAGAAAAAAAAATTTTTTTGTCGTCTAGAGATTACTGACTTCTGGCCAGAAAAGCTGATCACACGACTTTGCTGTTACTGACACTCAAAGTTGAAAGACTTTTATTTTCACGTTTTGAAACTTGGCAGTTCATCCCGGACATTTTGAATCTTCTTACATGATAATTCTGACCCTCTGAAATCTCCTTACATGGTGATTTCTTGCAATTATTTTACATAAGCAGTGGTAAATACTGCCAAGGAAGTTCTGAGTTCAAACGCATTTACCATTAAACCTATTTATCAATCATTTTTAACATTTTAAAATTATTTGAATAATTGTATCATGTCTGTGTTTTCCTTTTAATTATCAAGCGCGTAAGTACGTTTTAATTCAATCATTCTATGCATGGGTTAAAGAAGTTCTAAATTAAATTCGAATTATCCTTGAGGGTTCCTACTGATGTTGTTATTCTTGCCGTGTCTATGATAAAGCCTATTCAAATAGTGCGTGCCATGGGCGAAGATGACAGCCCTGGCAATCTGCAATCATAGAGGTACGGTCTCTTAAAACAAGACCTACAATTTTTAGCAATTCAAGAAAGGATGGCCGGGCAATCAAAAATGTGTGCCGTTGGTCAGTTCTGTGTCCGGACAGTTATTACAGTTTCTGAGGCTTTCCTACCCTCTCTGTTAATTTTCAATCCTCTGTGATGGCTAGTTCTAAATCTGACAATGGTTTTAGTTATAAGTCGATCTCCACTGATGTTATAGAGATGGTGCTTTATTGGAATTGGAAGTTTCTTCAAGCTGTACTTGGCCAGGCTTATTTTGTATTTGCTTCCGAAAGCGTGACATTTATGAAACGTGGCATTTATGTATTTATCTATGAGGAACATCCACTGAAAATATTAATAAATGCTTTATTTAAAAACCTAACGTGGAATTATGGCTCGCGTACGTTCAGTATTTTTTTCGACAAATTTTGAATCTTGTTCAAGCGTTGTTGAAACTTTAGTAATCTAATATATTGTAATCATTGAAATAAAGAGCTAAAATTAAGAACTTGATCAAATCAATGAAATCTTTAATATAATACATTACTTATATGTATTTCATAATAAGTCAGAGACTTAATATTTACAAACATACTTATCTCTAAGGATTATTATACAGCCTCAATTTTTACAGATATTAAGTGAGTTTCATTTTGCTTTTAAACTTCATTGATAGCCTTTAAAAACAGTTACTTAAAGTTTTCAACCATGAGCAGGGATTATTGCAATTTTGCCAAAGGAAAATCCGTTTTTAAAAACGTTAGCATCGTAATAAAAGCTTCATCAGCATAATGTAACATTAATACTTTATATATTTCTCGCTATGTATTCCTTTGGAACTGTGTAGATTAGAATTTATTTATTTATCTTTTTATTTATTTATTTATTTATTTTTTCAAAAACTGTTTTAGAGCTGACTGACAATAATACTGCATTTATTTATTGTAGTTCTACAAAATTCTCGCAAATAAAGTTAATGAGATGTCTAGTTTCTACTTAACTATTTTTAAAAATTACTAGTAGCGTACATATTAAGTTAAACGAGCTTAAAATTATACAGTGTTGTAATTTTTATCTCGCTCATAACTGAAAAAAATCCTATTTAAATTAAGAGTTTGAATCAGTGCTGCATACAAAGTTCTTGTATTTTATGGTAATAAGTTCTGTTTTAATTTTCTTTCGCTACTAAATCTGCATTAGCCTTTCAACGTAAAATTATGTAAATAATTAATTAATAAGTTAAAAATTGAAGAAACTTCATTGATAGGATTACGAGCTGGATACCTGGATGAAGCAAAAGCACATTGTTATAAAGTTAACTTTTATTGCCTTCTTGCTGAGTTTTTCTAATATTCGAAATGGATGATACATTAAAAGTTTAAAATTAATTTAGTTACGACAGTTACAGTGAAAAAATATCCTCCTAGTTGCAGAATTAAGGCCAATTCTTTTAGCCCAAAAGTGCGTTAGCTCAGAAAGCTTATTAGTCTGGAAACAGGAATTTCCGTTGAATCACTGTAAAAGGCTGAATCACTTTTCAAATTGTTGCCCCAAAATATTATCGCCCTGCATTGTTTTAAGAATTTAAATAAAGAAGAATGGCATCAATGTAGGTATGTTTATCGCACTGTGAAAAAACAACAGTACCTAGAGCCATCGAATTTTGAATAAAGTAATTCTCCACCAGAACATGAGCACCTGGAAGCCCAAATTTTGAATTTCGAATTTGTTTTATTATCTATTTCATATTTTGTAAAACTTTAACGAATTTTGATTTGAAACGATTTTAAAGCGAACTCAACGATTTTAAAGCGAGCAATGGCAATAATATGCAGAAAGAAATATTTTTATCTCCAGTGCACGAGACTATCTATCGGAAATTCTAAGGAAAGGCTATTTTAAAATATTTTAGCCCAAAGGAACGTTAACCCATATGCTCTCGAAACGTGTATGTGTAAAGCTTTCAGATTTTTAATTTATGTTATTTTGTTATTTTCTTTTAGGGATACTAAATTGTATTAGTTTTATAAACGACGGAAGAATATCTTCATCCAATAATAGACCGTCATGTGATAAATAACAGTATTATAGAAAATACCGTGCAAACCAATTAAAATTCACTTATATGGTAATAAGGTTCCTTAAAATCTTGATAATGTGCTTATTAAGGTAGAAGTCAATTTAATACATAATTTATCAGGTGGGTTTTTGTACCTATATTTTAAGAGAAGGAGATTAAACATTTAAAAAAGCTCTTAATTTTGATGTAGCTATGTTTTATTGCTAAACGATACATTAGTAGGGGGGAAAAACCCCTTTAAAAAAAGGTCTTAAAGGTTTCGGATTTTAACGATCGCCCAAAGGAATTTGTTAAGGCTTTTACGCTCTCAATGAGTTCGCCGTCTACCAGTTATCGTATTGCACTCATTTCTTTTTGTCTCTTTAGCTTTATTATTGAACATAATTTTCTTCGCACTTCGCCGTATACAGTTTAATACCAAAATTACAAAATTTTTAAAGAAGAGCGAAACAATCTATTTTTAGAATTCTCCGATGTAGTGTCAAGTCTTGACATACATTTTTCTATTTTTTTTCAGGCTTTTCTCACCTCATCATATCAGTGTTCAGTGTTTCTTAAAAAGATGGCTTTACAAAGTCATCTTTGTCTTTTTATTATCAACGATTTGTGTGTTAACTTTATTAAATACCAAATTGTTTCGCATTTTCGCCACATAAAATTCAACTCAACAGCAAAAATCACAAAATATTTAAAAACAGCATATCTTTAGAATTTCAGACAGATAGTATCACGCGCTGGAGATAAAAATGTTTTATTCCGTATAGTGTTGCCACTGCTTGCTTTAAAATGGTTGAGTTTGTTAATAAAAAAATTCATTAAAGTTTTACAAAATATGAAATTCGAAATTCAAGTTTCCGGCTTCCAAAGTGCACGTGTTTAGGTGGAGGACTATATTATTCAAAATTTGATGGGTCTAGTTAAAGTCGTTTTCTCACAATGCGAGGAACATATATACATACATGCATGCAGATTCTTCATTATTTAATTTCTTTAAAAATAATACAGAGCAATAATATTTGTTGGCAACAATTTGAAAAGTGATTCGTCGTTTATAATGAACCACCACAAAATCCCATTTCGTAACTAATAGCCCCTTTTGTGCTAGGGAAAAAACTTTTCTTTCTTTAATGCAGCGTATAGTTACCAATTTCTTTTAATTCCCTCCCATCATCCGTGTTATTATTTCCCACGCTTGATTCTGGTTAATAATATGCATATAAATTTTAATGGTGTTTCTTATTGGCTGTTTACCAGTTTTACAAGCCGTAGATCAAATTTCTTCGCACTAAAATGAAGGTTAAAGAGTAATACTGCATTATATTAGGCAATAAAAATGTAACTAACTAATGATTCCTTTTTATCGCCATAAAATAACGAATAAAAGGACAAAATAAGGAAGTAGTAATTTTCAGCGTTATATCTCTTTATTAAGTTATGGATTATAAACGTTACAGTATTTTACTTAGTTAAATATTTATGAGTTTATTGGTTTCTTCGTTATATATATATCGTTTTTCACCTTTCACCTCTGTCTGTATTAAATTCTCACCTTTATCTCTATAAAAATCCATCTCTCAATAGAAATGTCTGTTTTTCTTTCTTTTATTCAATACAGGTTTATACGTGTCTTTCACTATAGAATTAGAAGCGCTGTCGAAAAGTATGTAAATTTGAGCTTTTCTCTTTTACATATCAATAAAAGTTCTTAAGTTATTCAACAGATTAGGGTTGTTAGATTCGTAGGAATTCGAATTAACCCCAGCATAGTAGAAGATTTGGCTAATCTTTGGAATATGGTAACAGGTAGTTTGGCGACATTTTGGCAAGGCGATAAAGGTTATTAGCTTTAGGACTTTAGCAGTGTACATGGATAAAGTCAAGAGTGTGCGCAATGCCATTTTTGTGCAGTTCTGAGATGCTTTTTTTAAGTGAAAATAGGTCGACGTGTACATGGATGATACCGTGTGTGAAAACAAAATGCCGTCCAAAGAAAAACTAGCAGGTTGCTGTAGCAGGGTTGGTCGCCAAATTTTCCCCCCAAAATCGCCAAGTAACCATAATCCGAAAATTAACCGAAGATTTTTCATATGGTTTTGTCAGCGTGCATAGTTACGCAAAGGGACGACAGTGTTAGGATAACTACGAGTGTTTAAAGACATTGATTCGATTACAGAAGGTGTAATCGAATCAATGTGTTTGTGTAACGTGTATACAAGCCAGCTTCCCTTAGAAAGTCTTCCACTAAGGCATTCCTCCCTTTGTGCAGATAGCCCTCGAGCGCTTTGCATTAATTAAATAAACCAAACCAAACAGATTAGAGAATGATTGATAATTTAAGCTGGCTGTTATCACTTTGCATACAGGTGACGCACATAAGTAAAAAATTTCAAAGTGCCAGCCAACCGGTATAGAGGTTAGCGTCGCTAACTGTCGGGTCGATGGGGCCTGGGTTCGAATCCTGGAGAAAGCATGGATGTTTGTAAATGTATAGTGTCCGTGCGGCATGGAGGCACTCTAAATATGTGGGAAACTGAAAGTCCTTTTGAGAGGTTGGTGGTAGGTGAAGAGGGTAGAAGACCCTCGAACCCGTCCCCCTCTGGGTGCTCTACATCAAAATTAAGAGCGGAACTGTGCTAAGTTGCATTGTCACCTACAAGGTGCTGAAGGTTGTTGCAGTGACAAGCGTAATCTTTCGCTCAAGGCCAATAGAAATTTCGTGGGCTTGAGCTGACTATAAGTCAGACAAGTGAGCATTAGTTAATTAGTCAACAAAAACAGTAATGAAAGTACTATGTGAGTATTAAATGGAAACCAGTCAGCTTATACTGTAACTAGTCCAATGTCTTTTCCAACACTATGTTTACACTAACAAGTTACAATACGGTGTAGATATTACATTCATAGTCTTCTGATAAGTCAAAATTACTTCCGAGACCACAGGTTCCTTTTCATATGTTAATATACGCTGATTTCTTTAGACCTTAAATTCCTTTACAGAAGTTAATAAGCGTTGTGATAAGGTTACATAAAAGAAGAAGAGACTGAAGATTTATATGGATGTCTCGTGAGAATAAGCTGAAAATTATTATTTTTTTAACTTACAAATACGTTTTCAATAGTTATTAAAATAGTCTTTATTAAAATAATTAATCGTTGGCAATGTTAAAAAACGCAAGCTCGAGAGCCACGAATTGCTCTCGCACGTAAAATGTATAGAATTTGATTTTTGAGATAGATAGGTTTTTCTCTGCAGAATTGTATGTAGCCATTTTTTTTTTTGCGTTCAATAAAATTTTTATGCTGTGTTTTGTTTTGAACCTAATGTCACAACCCAGGTTTTGCATAGCGGTTTCGGCCACTACACCACAGCGTCGATTCCTATAATTAATTAAATTTACATTATGTTTTAGACTCTCCCTTTATAACGTTTATTGGTGTGATGTTAGCTTAGTCTCTTGTTTTATCCCTTTAATTATCCTCTTTGATGTATTCCATCTTTTTCGCCCGTTTTCTCTGCTCTACAAATATACGCTTATGATAATTTATATATGGAGTTTCGGGTCTATTTTTTGTATTTAATCAATTAGGATAAAGCATAAAGATTAAAATATTGAAGATTTCTAATGTAATTGGAACAGAAAATATTATATAAGGTTAAAAGAAAAAGAAAAATATTACGCGTAATCTAGAAACTCATGTTTTAATAGTAAAGATAATATATCTTTTAATTTGTTAAATTATAGGGTAAGAAAAAAATGAGAATGTTATAAACATGAAACATTAAAAGCTGAAAAAGCTCTCAATTATTTTGATTTACATTTTCAAATTTTTTTCGAAAAAAAAAAAAATTACAGGTAGAATGAAATTTTTGTTTTCTTCTCTTTGGTCACAAATGAACGCTGGGGAAAAAAGTGCACTGTTTTATCCAAGGAGCAATACTTTCCGAAACAGTTTTTTACACACTAACTGAATAATTATGTCTGAGAACCTATCCAAAAGTTTGTTTCTTCTTCAATCTTACTTAATTATTTTTTCCAGCCATTGCTTAAATCCTGCTAATACGATTTTTTCTCTTGTCGTCCCAGCATTTTATAGTCTGGTCGAAGTTCGGAAACAACTTTATTATCTTTGGGCCTGGTCATTAATCTTCGACACACTACGGCCTGAAGATGGGCAGAGACGTCTAGAGCATTAATATTGTTTTCTCTTCTGTCCTGATGGCAGTTGCGCCCTGGATATCTCTGTTAAAATCCCCCCGTTTAAAGGTTTAGACAGAAAGAATAAATGGCAAAACCTTGTTCAGGAAATCTGAAAAGTTGGTACCTGGTGTCTTAGTGAACATAGATCATTCAGTAACTGGAAATTTTCCTTATTAATTTCTCAAATATTATGCCGAAAAAATATATATTAAGCAGTAATTATTTATTTATTTATTTATTCAAATCCTTGTCTGATATTTAGTAACAAAAGCGCCAAAAATAATTTTCGGTATTTATTTAAACCTTTGCCAACCTATTATTGCAGTCTATAATACCCAGTGAAAAAAAAAGTCAAAAATCAATAAATAAACATAAAGTAAAAGTAAAAATTAAAAAGTCAAAATTAAAAAATAAATTATTTTTATTTTTTAAATTTTGACTTTTTTATTTTTATTTTTATTTTTTATCTTTTTTGTCTTTTTTATGTTAAATTTTTTTCTTTTATTATCTTTTTTTTGTCTTTTTAAATTTTATCTGAATGGTTTCAAATTTTAAATTGCGTCCAAAGGGACGTTTTTTAAACATTTTGCATGTTACCTTTATTTATTAAACATCAGCTTTATTTATTAAATATCAAGTTTTTAGCACTTAAACCATAAAAGTCTGTTCAAGGGTAATATCGCGAAATAATTTTGAAATAAGTATATCTGTAGAATTTCGGATACACAGTCTCGCACGCTGGAGATAAAATGTTTTTTTCTGCACAACGTTGCCATTGCTAGCTTTAAAATCCTTGAGTTTGTTAATCAAAAATTCGTTAAAATTTTACAAAATATGAAATAGATAATAAAACAAATTCCAAATTTCAAATTTGGGCTTCCAGATGTCCATATTCTATGGAAGACTACGTTATTCAAAACTGAATGGCTCTATGTGCCGTTGTTTAACCACAATGCGTGAAACATACATACATTTATGCAGATTCCTCATCATTTAATTGCTTTAAATATAATACATGGCAATAATATTTGTTGGCAGCAATTTGAAAAATGAAACAGCTTTTGTAGTGAATCAACGCAAATTGCCAAAACGAAATTAAAAGCCTTTCTGTGCTAATTGCCCCTTTGGACTAATAAATATAAAAGTTAGCGAAAACCAAAGAAACAAGTTAAGTCAAAGAATTAAAAATTAAACCTCAAGTCTGCAATTTTATAATCAAAATAAAATATTAGTTAACATTTGTGAAAAGTAAGTCAAAAGTGAAATAATAATAAATAATAGCAAATAAAAATAAAATCATACGTAAAAAATAAATAAGCAATCTCTATTCAAAGAAAAATAATAACTAGAATGTAATAAAAATAAATCTCAGAAAAATTAAGAAGTCAAAGAAACATATAAACGTAAACAAAAATTGGTAGGTAAAAGCAAATAGGCAGCCTATACTCAAAGAAAAATAAATGCAACATAACTTCAATTGTTGTCAAAGCTCCAAATATTTTTTTTATCTTTCCTGAAGAAAGTGAACCTATGTCATTCGAAATCGAAAGAGGGGGGTTATAATCAAAACATATGCTAATCTAAGTTGTTTTTTTTTGGGGGGGAAGTTGTCTACTTTTATATTAAAACATTATGTTTGACTGTTAACTATAACATTGGTAGTTAGTTCAAATATTTGAATGTTATCTCCTAGATATCTCAATGATAATTTTTCCTTTATACTTTTTATTTCATTTATTTATTTATTTATTTAAGATGGGGTGTAGAGGGTGGGATAATTTTATAAATTATTGTTTTAAATTCTCTTTCGGGATTAATATAAATCATTTGAGAGTATAATAGTTTTACATTTTTAAGAAAGTTGAAACAAAGGAATTCTTTTGCAGTCTATAACTAAGTAATTTACAATTGAAAATAAATTTGCTTTTGGGAATAAAAAATCAAGCACTGCACAATTATTAAAAAATTGAATGTATAGGTTTGCTATCTCAGCTAGAATATGTTCAGAGTTATTCGGAATAATTAAATAATTTGCTTTAATGTATACTCCGTTATCTTAAAAATTAGTATTAATTAGAAAAAATTAAAAATTAGAAAGTAAGTTGCTATGAGCTGAGTATCTTAGCAGTGGAAAATCATCTGAATTACCATTAACTTACTTTGACGCTAGTGAAAAATTAAAAGCTTCATTATAAAAGTATCTAATAATATAATGATCGATCAAAATGCTAAAGAGGCTTAAAACTTCATGTAGGCATTTTGAAGTTTTCTAGGAGATTATTACTGTATGTCATTAAAAATTTAACCTTTCCTGTGTTCTTAAAAAAAAAAAAAAAATCATTAAATTTGTTATTTACTCTGAGGTGGAAAAAATGTTGGATTATGCTGCTGACAAATCCCTTCCTGAAAACGAATTATAAATAAGAAGATAATTTTTTTTTTATTAGTTTTCTTTTGAACTGCAGCATTATGAAAATAAACATGTCTTTAGATAATTACATCATCAGCATTATTTATCTATAAGTTTAAAATTAACACATAAGTATAGTGTTTCCCTTTTGCTATTTTGCGTATGAATTAGCTAATCAAGGCCTAAAAATATTACATTCGTTTGTGTTATTAATTTTTAAACATGGAAAATAAAGTAATAAATACATAATATTTGCGCAAATAAAAACAGAAAATACGGTAAATAGAATGAATTTAAAACAGAAAATAGGACGCATGAAATTATTTTTATTCGGCGATATCTTGATTCACTAGAATTCGTTCCTTCTTTTATAGTTTTTCGCTGTGTTAAATTAAGTTTTTCTCTTCAATTCCGATGGAAAAAAACAGATTTCCGAGAAAGATTATATATTTAAGTAAGTATATATTTGTATAATTTGCGAAAATCAGTTTGTCTGTATTCTTCAGTTTGCAAGCAAATGCCGTTACGCATTCGACTAGCGTTCTTTGCTGAGAAATATTTAGTAGTGTGTACAACCCCTAAATTAAACAACTGCTCATTAATGTACACACGAAAAAAAATATTAATATCTAACACATTTAAAACCCTGAAAGGTTATATTCCTTTTAAAGGAAACAAATAAAAATCCTAGCTTTTGCTTCACTGTCGTTTTTTAACTTATCTTTCATTAATATTTTATTAGTAAATAGATAAATGGAAACTTTATGTGTAGTTCAAGATTAATGGCAGTTCCCCTCTATTTCTTATTTCTAAGCGTTCATTCATAACGACCAATGTCTTTGATGTATTCGTGTTCTGCTGATGTTATCTGAGCAACAGCTTTTTAAAAAATATAATACTCTGACAGGACTGCATTGTATCCAAGTTCTTGTTTATGATATAACTTATTAAAAAAGTGGTATATTTAATGCATTATTCGAAAACGAATTGTCGATTCGCATCTTGAGAATAAGAGGTTGGGGGTAAAAAAACTGCTTATTTCTTTTTCTAATAAAAGAAAAAGACTATTGAATTGTTTCCGATTTTAGTTTTAAATACTAGAGACAATTATTTTTCCTTGCGTCGCGTGCTAAAATGTAAAATTTCGTATTATTTTTTCTAAGAATGAAATAATATTTATTCTGTAAATTTTAAGCTGAAAGAAGGTTGTTGATTTTTTTCCGCATCCCCGTTTTACTCGATAATTTTTGTTATTTTTTATGCTTATTTCAAACTTCAGACTTTTGTTTCTGTTTTATTTTACGGCATAGTAGAGTGGAAATATATTTTCCCGCCATGTTCAAATTCTTTTGATTACACAATAAAATGCGCTACTTGCTCATAAAAATATTGTTTGACTCTTCATTATGCTAAGCTGGATTTCAATTAGTCGTTTAGTGAATAAAACAATATATATACATATATCTATTTCATAATTACAAAAAATTAATATATATACAACCCAACATATAAAATATGAAAGAAAACTATTAACTTTAATTTAGCCATGTCCTTTTTATTCCTCATTTTAATTTGGCTACTTCCTCCTCCTACCGTAAAACTACCGTTGTTTACGATAATGAATCTGAAGAGCATAATCTCAAAACTAATCCGTTTCATGCTTGCTTATGCAATCCTGCAGTGCCAGCTCTTATTCAATCACAGATAAAAATTTCAACAAAGAGCCAACTCTATAAATATCACTGCTGCTGAATGCGCAATTACATTTCCTCTTGCTCTTTTAGCACGTATAATTAGCCGTTTGTGTTCCTCCATTGTCTAAAGATGTAAATAGCTTCACGAAATTGCGAAGTTAGTACAAGAACTCATCATTCTATATACGCAGCAAAGGATCTCAAATTATTTACAAAATTTATTACACACACACACATATATATATATATACTATATATACATATTAGAAATTGTAGAAATCTCGCCTATCGTTACCCAGAGAAAATAAATAGGTTGTACCTCCAAATTTTAAATAAGGAACTTTGTTCTTTTCGATCCGCTTGTTTTATATATATATATATACATTTTAGAAGTAAGAGGAACATTTAAAAGCTTATGCTAAAAAATTCATTTTGACGCTATAGTTCCTCAGCAAAAAAGTAAAATTATTTAACATCAAGAAACAATAATAAAGTAGTAAAAGCAACAAAATAGGCGTAAACCACAAAATTGTAAATCAGCCGTATATTGCGTAAAACATCAAAACTGTAAATCAACTCTTCTATCATTAAGTAAACTATTTATCGCAAAATTCCATTTATTTATTTATTTTAGATTTCTTTCAAATGAGGGGGGAAGATTACATGACATAGAAAAGGACATATTTTTAGGCTAATAAAAATAGTATAAAATCTTCTTTTATTATTATTTTAAATATAAAAGACTCCCTTTTTTGCAATGATATCTGTCTTTAATGTATGAAAATTTAAAAATAAATTTTAATCAAAATTGTTTGAAATCCGAGATAAAAAATTATGTAAAAAATAAACTATTGTAACATTAGTTATTCAATTATTTCCGAACATACGTAATAACTGTTGCTTGCAGTGAATTTTATTTTAACAATACTAATTATAATTATAATGATTTATTTACGCAATACTGGCTCTTATTATTATAATATACATTAAAATTTCTTTAAATAAATATGTAATAATATATGCCCTCAATTAATGGAAACGAAGTTTCATAATTTTACCCCATAATTCAGTAATAGTTGGGAGTTATGAGAAGTTAATAAGGGATCGAGATTCCTAATTTTGAATATTATCTTCTTAAAAATGCGTTACGTTCCAGTTAAAATAAGCTAGGTTTTAATAAGGAAAGGGAAGTAAAATTTATCTTCTAGAACAATCTAATAGATTCTAACACCAATTAACATAATTTTTGTTTAGCTTTTACGCTTCGTTACATAAATGAGAGACAATGTTTTAGAAAAGTCCAATTAACTTCAGTATTGTACCTACAATAAACCACATTATCTGCTGTCAGTTTGACAATTATTACGTTATCCGTTCGCTGTTATTGCTTTTTGTCCTTTTCTGTCAACTTTTCACCTTTTCTCACTTTTGATTTTTCAAATGGCGGTTTTTCATTGCTTAAGAAATAAATGGATAAAAAATATGACAAACTTATTTCATGTTGAAAGGCTTATAGGGATTTTAATTGTCTGATTCTATGACGTTTAGGTAACTTTGCTGTGCATCTTATTTAAATATATTTAATTAAATAATAATTATTAATTAAATAGTAATTGCATAAGGGAATATTCTATTTGCTCTTCGTGGAGAAATTAATTCAAAATAAGCTTTGTAATAACAGTGTGAATTTTGACTGGTTTTAATTACTTTGGATTGAAATATTTCTAAACATGTTAATGAATAAATATTGAAAGAAAGTAAATACTGTTCATTATAAATCGATTTGTAAACTCTGCTCTGGTAAAGAGCAGTGTTAATTTCAGAGTAGAGGGAAATTATGCTTTTACAGTGATTATTTAAATATTTTTGGAACAAACTTGCTGAATTAAAATTAGTAATTTAAATTTAAATACTTACAACCAGAACTATTCTGGCTTATGGTCCTTTCTCAGATTTTCGGCTCTGTTTTCCTGATAAGAGGGTATTTCTTACAGTTAGCACTGTTTTTTTATCCTTCGCGACTCATTTATTGCTTCCCATAATTCATTTCATAGTTAATCTAGTGTTAGATGCCTGTATTGGACTGTCTAAGATCATATTCACGTTTCACATGGGGGAAAATCAACCAGACAGTGAGCACGCTCATCTGGAATTGAACCCAAATCAGGTCGAAATACTAGTATTGCAGTTATTAAACCAACGAACATAGCTTTTGGAGAAACAAATACGAATTTAAGTTCTTACGGTATTTTAGAAGTTAGGAAATTAAAAATAAATTCTTAATTTTAGATAGGAATGACACTATAATTAGAAACTAACACCTACCCTTAGCCTTGATATTTCGAGAACTTCATAAATTTTTCAGATAGAATAAAATAAACTATTATCAAACGTGAGAGACGGCAGGAGTAATTAACAGTTAAAATGTAAAACTGATCAGTATTGGGATCATTATATACATAAAATATTCACCTTATTATTAATCGATAGATTTAACAATATTTTCATTACTGTCTTTATTCTAAATATGCAGTTTTTCGTACTAGAAATATAGGTTCTGTGTGTATTTCAAATCACGCCATTTTTTACAAAAAGTTCGTTACCCTTTATAAAGCACATCCAGTAACTGGAAATAGAATAGTGAAGAAAGCGACCTTTATAAAGGAATAATTACCTCAATGAAGTACAACCATTTTTGACACAATTATGATGAATTATGCAATTATACACAGAGGTCTTCTTAGATGACTCTTTGGTGAATTATCCAATTACTATTACTCGGGTCGAACAGAAGATAAAATATGCTTTAAGATGAGCATGCCATCGGCTTTTCATATTTTCTGTACTAGTTGCGGATGATTTCATGACTTAAACTATTTTCCAATTTTTTAACCTTCAATTTTAATTCTATCAAAATGTTTGCCACAAACTATTTTGGCAAGATAGAATTTTTCAAAATGTATCAGTGTCATACCAAAATCGCGAATCTGTATTTGATTCTAATGGCGTAGAAATGAATATTTAAGCTTCTCGAATATAATTGTTTTCAGAATTTTTTAATGAAGCCAAAAACAATTCATTTAAATTTATATGTACACTTTGTAAATATATTAATGATGAAAATCTATTGCATTAAAGTAGCCCTTAGAATTGCATAAGTATTTCCTTTAGAAATAAGTTTTCACTGTTTTGACGCACTTAAATTCTAATATTAGCTTTGTTACATCCATTTAATACCCTGGTAATCATCTTTATTGTAACTGTTTTCCAATTCAGTCTTTTAATAAATTCAAAACTGTAAATAAATGTGTAAAATTATTTTAGAGGGTGCCTTTTTAAAACGCTATGTTCTTGCCGTTCATATTTGCATTATTTATTATAAATAAAATTCATATATTATTAATATAAAAATTAAAGAAATAGTTAAAATTAAAGAACAGATGCTTGAGTTAGTGTAAATTTACGGGATGAAGGCTTTTGGTTGTTTGGAAATGTCCGCTAAATGGCAGTATATTGATCTCATGCTCCGAGGATTCTGGAAAGGTCCATCAACAGAGCATGCCCGTCAACGGAGGTTCAGCTATATTATTTCGAATTATAATTAGTAATGTATTATTTCTGAGTATAATTTTTATAGTTTTTCTTAATTGCTTTCATTTATAATACACGTAAATCATTTAAAAATAATAATAATATATAATATTAGAGTACAACCACGGCAAAAAATTATTAAACTTTTCAGTAAAGTACTATGAAACACTTTTTTTATAATTAGTAATTAATTAGAGGTATTTAATAAGCGTATTTATCTAAACAATTGTTTATTTATAATTATATATTTATAATTTTAAATGAGCTTACAGATGGTCCACTTTGATCGGGATTGTCTCAGTTTGAAGGTATGGTTTCAGCGACCAGTACAATTTGTCATTTTGACCAGTTATTTGTGAAAAATTAAAAAATGTCAAACATCACGGTTTTCAGCTATGAATATCACAAAATAAAAGTACAGAGCTCGACTTAAACACGAACATCTTGATGATTTCTGAATAGCATCCTAATTATGATAGCCTGTGAAATGGAACGCCAATGAATGTGAGCAATGGCCTATGAAATGGAACGCCAAATATCATAGACTTTAGGCTGAGAAAACTCTTGCTTTAACTTTCAAAAACTCTTTTTACATATACTTAGCCAATTTGCATTTTGGTGAGAGCCGAGAAAAGTAGAAGTAACAGTACAGAAAAAATATTGTAATGCATTAGTTAAATAAAACTTTACAGTTTGGCTAAGTGTCTATCCGTTAAATTGTATAGAAATAATATATGTACCCAGTCAATTACAAAAAAAGAAAAGCTCACTTTACGACCACATTTTAACACAATTGCGATTGATTTCGATGCTTTTCTTCAAAAGGTAATTCTGACTTTTGAAGAAAATTTGAAATTCGTTGTGTTAGTCAAAGCTATGAAGAAGTTAATAACAACTGAATAATTGAATTGATGAAGAACAATTTTCACAATGACTAGGTAGATCTGATCCTATAAAAAAAGGCGTTGAGATTAGCCATGGTTGTTTCAAAAAATGCTCAATAATTAGAATTTTTAATAATCAATAGAATTAGGTTTCTAAACTATCTCTGTGAAATTAAGTGAATGTTTAGGACTTTCTTCTGTGAAATATATAGGGTGCTTTAATATTTTTTGCTGCAGCTTTAAAAACATATTTAATTCACTTAACATTTCATTGACTCGATAAACTCAAATGGATTATTAATTTTTGTTATGTTTTTTGAAATATTCATTTAAAAATTGTTTTATGAAATTTCGTTTTGTAATTCATGCATACTGGCTTTTAACTGGTCGTAGTTAACAACTCTAATTGGAAGCGAGGTGTTAACAGCAATTCATTTCCCTTTAAAGATATAAAAGGGGAAAAAAAGAAAAAAAAAAGAGAGAAAAAATGCCAGAAACAAAGCGGGAAACTTCAGTGGTAACATATTGAACCATCGCAACTCCTCCTACCCCTTCTCCCTTAAAACGGAAAACGAAAATGGCAACGTGCACAACCATTTGGCTATGAATGGAAGTTCTTCCTCTTTTATTCGAACCTTTTGTTCCTCAGCACCCGATCACATTTATTTCACAGAAGCATCCGCTGGTTATATAAAATGAAAATGAAAAGCTAGATGTGAGACAGAGGAGGACATCAATAAATGGAGGCCAACATAACGACGGATGCTGATCACGGATTGCCCTAAATACCCGGATGACATTGTCAGTCCCTAGCCAAAATAGCTTTCCCTTCCATTCATCGTTGAGATGTGGTAGTAAATATATTACCAATATGGTGTCGTTCTTAAAAGTGCACTGGGATACCTTATTTTCTGAAGAAGTGTCTGGCTGAAGCATAAAAGAACAAGTGAGTTGTTTTAAATCTTTGGTTTTTGTCACGTTTAAGTCATATCTTTGAGCATTTAAAAGAATTTAATTGTATAATTTGTTGATTTTTAAAATGGCAATAATAATGTAGTAAAACTATGTGTTTAGCAAAGCATAGACTAGTCGACTAGACTTTGGAACTAATGAACTAAGTTTATCTTGTCAACTGCTTTCTATTCTGCCATAAATCAGGAAATTATTTAAGTGCAATAATTTCAACAATTAACAAACTAAACTCATACTAATTGCCAATAAAGCTTCGTTATAATTATAATAATAAAAGTGTCATTGTTAGTACATCATTTATAAATATATTAGATACGGCTGCTTTACTTCCCCATGCATAGCATTCGATTCCATTTTTTACTACGCATAATGCGTTAATCTGTAAAGTGATTCTGCAATATTTGATTGGGCAAAATGACGCGATGTGATACCTACGTTAAGTTCGACAGTATACGCATAAAAATTGAAGTAAATTTAACGCATTACAATCGGTATGCTTTACTTGTTTTTAACTGCGTCTTAGGTTAAAAAGGAACAGTGAAAAATTTGTGGAATTCTGTGCGGCAGTAAGTATTTTGGTATGCCAATTTTATATGATAATTATCTTGTAAATAAGGGTATTTTTTAAAACTTGAGATGAGTTCGCATGACTCAGACAAAATTTTAGTTAAACTTGCATACTCATTTGTGTCAACGAAACCCGATTTCCTTACAAAAAGCAAATTTAGAATATTTGACTTCATGTAATGCATAAAACTCAAGCTGATTAAAATGTTTTATAAAATTTTCATTTGCTTTTATTAAGCATTACTTCTAAAACATTAAACTAAGATTCTTCTGAGAGAAAACTCAAAGAATAACTCAAAATACACTTTACATATTTTCTGCGTAGAGATAGACACATATTATCCCATTAAATTATGCAATTGTTTGCAATAATATGTATAAAGGAAAATATATTGTCTTTTCCCCCCTATCTTTCCCCCCTCCTTCCCCTCCCTCTCTCTCTCTCAAATCTTTCAAGCTTTGAGTAGAAAATCACGATAAAAAACTGGCTTGAGATCAAAAGTATAATTACTTTTGGAAAATCCATAAAAATTGAAATTTAATAATGAACCATCCTGAGATTTTCTTTGTATATTCCAAGTAAATAGTGTGGAAAAACGAAATGGTCACTTTATTTTGAAATGTGTGTTATTATGGTTTTGTGACAGTGATAAAATTCGTATGGAAATCTAGTAGTAATCAGTGGCAGCTTGTGTATAGTTATTTAGTTTATCTTTAATTACGTATAATTAGACGTATAATTCTTCCCAAAACGCGAGGGGAGAGATGAAGGAAGAGTCTAAGATTCGCAAATTGTCAATTCAAAGATTGTCAAGACAAAGACAGAAACCTACAGGTCATGGGGAATAAGACCCTTTTTTCCGAAATATCGCCCATTAGGGTCATAAAAGGGCCACTTTATTTTATCCTCTGTATGTCTACTCCCTCGTGGCTAGTTCGTCCATTGTCCATCGCGGACGCCCTTGCTCCCTCTCGTCTGAATCACAGCATGTACCGCGACCTGCAGTTCAAACGAGACCATCACTCAACTTCTGGTCCCATATATGTACACTGCTGTATCAGCTGGAGTTTGGTCTCTGGAGACGCATTTCGATGTTGTCACTGTTAGAGCAACAACTGTGTGTTTATGGAGAAGCGTTGAAAAGATTGGGGGAAATGTTTATTCTTACAGAGTACATCTTTGCGGTTTTGCAATTTTTTAGGAGAAAGAAAGAAGGTAACTTATGTATTAAAGGTTGGGCAGGGGCGTGTGAAAAATGAGATAAGCAGCCGCTTTTACATTTTTCACCCCATTTGTTGTTTTCTTTGGGGGGGAGGACTGTGAACTTCTTATATCTTTATTTATACATAACGCTTGAAAATCAATAAATCCGAATTTATTTTTGGCCAGAGTAACATTGTCTATATCTCTAAATGCGAATTAATAATTTTTACGAAACGTTTGTATATATATATATATCTATAATGATTTAATTAAAATAAACCTGCTTTTGTTAACATTTCTAATGATAATTTTTAATGTGCACATTATAATAACTTCAATGTGCACTTTTAAATAATGTGCACATTTTATAAAGAAATATCTGAGGTCATATTTTTCAATAAAGCATCGAACAATAACTTCACAAAATATTACATATGCAGGCTCGGGATACTCTTCATATGAAACGGTGTTTGTTCTCTCAATAGTAAAATCTCTTAGAAGAAGGAATATGGAAGGAATTTTTAAAAACTGGTTTGGATTAATTTTAATTCAGTTTAATAGATATATATATACAGAGGTAGCGAATTTCTACCTTCGTAAAAAACTACGTTCTGGATGTAAATTTTCAACTTAAAATGAAATGAGTGATAGAGCAATTATAGAATAAAAAATAATAAAAATAAAGAATGTATCAGGTAAAATTAAAAAAATAAAAAATAAAACCTGAGAGCTTTCAGATTTTTCATTACGCCCAAAGGGGGCCTTTTTTTTTTCCGTTTTGTGTGCTGCCTTTATATCATGTTCTTCGCATTTAAACCATAAAATTTAATTTAATAGTAATATCGCAAATTAAATTTAAAACGAGCATATCCTGAGAATTCCCGATACACAGTCTCGCGCGCCTTCGGACCTTCTGGGCTAACGCCCTTTGGGCTAAAAAAACTATTCTACGCATTTTGTTTCACTAAACTAATTTAATCATTAAAGTCGGTGACTCTTGAATCCAATAATACATTTTTCCTTGAAATTTGTTGATTATGTGTTGTTCAATTCATGTTCACTGCATAAAGAGAGAGGATGTTTACAAATCCATAGTCACTAATAAATGATTTATCAGAATGAATGCATATACTTCGGAAAAGCTACTTTCTGTGGATGGACTTCATTTCGAGCTTGATTGAGTTTTGGATGTACTCAACTGAATCACACCACTTCTCTTCATTGATGATGACAAGATACCATTAATCTGTTTATGTTCGTGAACACATTATACAAGATTCTGGGCTCTAACAAAAATTGTTCTTTTGGGAACCATTGATTAATCCTGCTCCAATTCCGTGGACAAAGAATTTAATACTCTACCAGCTCCAGCACTCGGTATAACGCCGCCATCCAATGACAGGAGGACACAGAAGAGGGTCGGTAGAGACGAGTTCGATGGGATTATCGTCTTCTTGGGCTTTATTATGTCCTTTTAATCCCCCTAACACCACCAGAAATGATTAATGATGCATTGTCTCCCTGGATTAATAGGACCTGCAATGTCTTATCTTGGCGTGTTTGGTAACTTTGAGAAGTTGGATGTTGTAATCATCGGCATCACCTAGGGAACGGACCATTAATAGGCATGTAGTGTTTTGCTTGTTATGTGCTTGTTGTCTCCCATCGTATAGGTATTACAAAATTAATTTTCTCTTCTTTACATGTCTTAAATTAAAAGATGAAGAGGAAAAAAAAAGGAAAGAATTAACCCCCTTCTTTTTATTTACGTGACAGTCAATAAGAAAATTTAGCTAACATTTTAGTTTAATACTTAGGAAGAATTTATATGGCAATTAGCAAGCCTCAAAATTTCTTTCGCAGTAGTTCTTATATAAATGAGAAAGCTCCCTTCCACCCCCACGCACATTCGAATATTTCGTACCGAAAGGTTGGAAAAAAGGAAAAAAAACTTTCAGAAAACGAGAAAAAGCTTCATGTAATTAAAAAAGGGATAGGAGAAGGACAAAAATTATTAATATAATGAGAAATAATACTTTTTAATGGTTAAGAAAATAAACTAAACTGATAAATATCTTCTTATGGCATCAGGATGCTCATTAAGAAATTATAAAAAAGGTTCAAAGTTTTCTCATCACGCAAAAATTGAGTTTTTCTCAATATCAGTTCTACATAATCCGTAATTTTAAAGTCCTTTAAAAGTTTCATATTTTAGTCCCTGACGTTTTAAACCTAAGTCCGTAAATGACTGAAAATAATGCAATGGATTCAAGTTGTGACGAATGTTCTAAGCTAAATCATAGAAAGTGGCTAGCCTGGAACTGGAAAAACTAAGTGTAACTAGATTTTTTTTTCATCTTCTACCTCCAAAATATGTCTTTTCTGTTGTTTTCTTTGACGTTAAGCCTAGTAGAGATATGTATAATAAAAAAGTGCGATTTATGTTTCGTCTTATATTCATAAAACTAAATGTGAAATTTATGCACATTTATGGAAAATGTGGTAGCTTTTGGGATTTTTTTTTCTTTTCGTCTTGGTGACCACCTTTTAAAAAAATCTTCTCTGAAAATCAGCAGTTATTTTTGAGGTCATAAATAAATTTTGTTATTGAACATCAAACTTCCTAAGTCTTTCAAAGAAGATCAAATTCATCCAGAATCTTGGGCAGTTTTTTTAAGATGGTTCACTTATTCTAAATCTTTTAAATGGATAATCATATTTTTTTAGCTGTAGCACAAAAGATGCTTGAAAAAGAAACCAAATCTGAAATGCAATGTGTGTATGATATTAACAACCACAACCAACAATATTAATAACCACTGAATTTCTGTAATACTTTGTGTTAGAACTAAATGAAGCAAAGAAAACTAGCCACTGTGTTATAACACAGTAGCTAAAATTTACACTGTTCTTTATGACACAGTAGCTAAAATTTAGTGAAGAGTTGATTGATGAAAACAACGTGTGGGATAAAAGCTTTTAAATCAACCGTATTGCAAAGCAAGCTAGGAAAAAATATGAGTACTGTATACTTAAGAGTCTGTATTTACAGTCATTTTGAAAGATTTGCTAGAGAGTTTCCCATTTTCAGGTGCTAGGGGAGGGTTCTTTTTCTTTGGAAACATAAAAATAAGTGCAAAGATTTGAAATTTCCTTTGGTTCCATTTAAAATACTAAACTAAAGATGATTCTTAACTTTATTCCAGCGTGAACCGTGCTTTGGGGAAGGGTTTATCCAGTTACGTTATTATGTCACGCGATGTATCTTACTTAAATATCTGGTTTCCCCCTCTTGGAGAACTAACTAAAACTTTCCCCCTAAATATATGGTTCCTTCTTTAAAGAACTAACTAAAAATGACCTCCTAAATATATGGTTCCCCCCCTTGAAGAGAACTAACTAAAAATTACCCCCTAAATATCTGATTCCCCCCCTAGAGAAATAATAAGAAAAATAAACTAAGAGTAAAATAAACTAAGAGTTTATTGATGAAAACAACGCGTGGGATAAAAGCTTTCAAGTCAACCATATTGCAAAGCAAGCTAGCAAAAAATGTGAGAACTGAAATTTTAAATGCCTGTATTTACAGTGTTTACAGTGTTTTTAAAGATTCGCTATAACAGTTCCCATTTTCATGTGCTAGGGGAGGGATCTTTTTTTAAAAAAACTTAAATATCTTAAATCCCTCTTTAAGTTTTGATTTGCCTGTTTGATCGTAACCATCTTATTTGCGGGTATTGTAACTATTCACACTTTTATTCCGCATTAAAATCAATTACTTCTTTTTTAAAAGAAAAAATTTCTTGCTGAAAATAGTACTGGAAGTGATATGGTACAAACAAAAGTATCAAATGTCATAAAACATTGAACTGGCATCTTCAGTCTCAAATTCTCTTTATTTTTTCCCAGTCTTCTAGGATATATTCTTTGCAGGCTCCGCGAGTGAAAAAAATTTCAAGAATTTTTTGTTTTGTTGTTGTCCTTTATAACATAGTGGCTTTTCACGGTCGAGACGTTGTTAAGAAAACAATAACATTCTCGTTCCTATCTGGACCTTCTCGCCATTTTCTCTATCTCTCCTGCCCGAGCCACAGGTAATCACACACAAATACAGAATAGAAAGAAGACAGCAAAGAAAAGGTGTTATATGTCAGGAAAAGAATTGTTGGTAGGCAACGCGAGATGTGTATGTATAGATATATGTATCGACAGGCAGATGAAAAGAAGAGTAAAAGGTTCGAAATATGGAACCTTTTTCGGTCTCAGTTATATTTTCCGAGCCTTCGTCCAAAGAAGAGGAATGCTGAATCTTCTGTGAAGTTTTTGGAGCGAAAGAGTACCCCTAGGGTATGAAAAAGGTGTGAGGCAGGTAATAAATGTGGTGGGAGGCCTTCTTTTACACTTGCATATCCTCTTTTTTCCCTTACCGTTGGAGCCAGTAGAATTTGACGGGGGGAATTTTGGCGCGCCTTAGAAAGCTTTCCAAAAGTACTTTGGGCATTGGCGCTTCGTGTGAATTATTTCTGATTGTAGGCGTTGGATCCTTGCAATCAGTTGCGACAAATCAGATTTTCGACCCATTGCGAAAATGGTACTTTTCACATGTCGTCCATTTCATTTTCCTTTTCTTCCTTCTTGCTGACTCTTTCTCCCAGCTCTTGCCGTCTGTTTATTTTATTTCTGTCTACCAGATGAGGGTTTCTGTAGTTCTCGGAAACAGTGTAATAACAGCAATTTATCATTTCAGTAACCTTTAGAAATTATGCCATCTACTATTCATCAAATCTACGCTTGTTATAATTCTTTGCTTATTATCCAGAGCTACTAAGTTTTAAATAAAAAATTCTGATTTATTCTTTCTTTCTGGCCATTCTTAGTTTTCAGTTAAATTCAGTCATATTCTGAAAATGTTGAGCTTTACTTTCTTCTTTCTACTGTTACTGAAAGATATGACATACAATGCTTATATATTTTAATCAAAATATTAAGTATACTATATAGCTTATAATATTCGAAAGAGTAAATGCCCAAATGTCTTACAAATAAAGAGAACAAACAAAAAAAAAAAAAAAAAAAAAAAAAAAAAAGTCCTTCCTTATTTATCAGACGCAGTTTTAAGCTTGTCATATAAAGTTATTCAATGTTAAATTTGTTCAGTTTTATTCATAATGTGTGGACTTCTCAAAGATTATTATATTGTTACCGATTTTGTAGATATATGTGTATATAATTTCAGTGAAATTGTGGTACATTTTAGTATAATGTAACATGAAGTGCTTTAAAAAGACGAAGCTCTGCTAGAAAAATAAGATTACAAGGACAAGTGTTATTTAACATTGAGGCAAATGGTTATCTCCCTAAAATGGAGAGATATCGGCAAGTTGTCGATGGTTTTGATGACTAATTTTTGCCGCCAAATTTGGCGAGAAGTAGCCAAACTTGACGACCATTGGCGGATATTTTGGCTTGGTCGCTATATAGCTGTGATTGGTATCGTGATTGAATAAATGTAATTGATCTCTGTGTGTAACTGTAACCGTAACCGTATCCGTCCCTCATATGCCTTCCAGTAATTTCGAGAACTGAAGAGTACTAGAAATTTCTTGGCGGACAGATAAAATCTATATAAGACCGGAGAGAGCATTAATTTCTCTGTTTAGTTCAGCGTGGGTTCGGAGTATTGAATGATCTCCACTGGAGCTTTGCCTTTAGATCCGTTTTGCATTGTAATATGTTTAACTTTCTTACTAATTTGATTGATTAATTTTACTTGTCCTGATGTTACTGTTTGATAAATGATATAAGTCAAGACATCAAAATATTATTTTCCACAATGACGTATATTTGTGCATTTGTCTTTAAAAATAAAAGCATTATTAATATCATGAAAATTCAACATAAACTTTATACCTACGTTGCGATTCGGAAATTATTAGGTTTAATGTGTAGTAAGACTATAGCATGCGTGTTACGTAACTAAATTGAAAAATGCTTTCTACTGTAATTTTGAAAATAGACACATTGCTTATACGCGAGGTAGAATCATCTTAGATGATGAGAAAACGGGGGGGGGAACAAAAAAAAACATAACGGTTTTAGAATTTAAATGACGCCTAAAATGAATGTAGAACCTGAAATGTTAAAACGTCAGTTGTAGTAAGTATCGAATTTTGGATTGCTGAAAACTTTATTTTAAAACTAAATTTTCACTTAGTGTAAAAGTATACAGAGGTTGTTCATATATTTTAGACGATTTTCGTTGTATTTACAAAAATATATGACTTAACCTTTCTGTGTTTTAAATGTTCCATTTGACAACTCTTATTCTTCGCTATTTTTCTACATCGTAATTTCTAAGACAATAAATCTTTTCTTCGTAGAAGACACATTTTATCCCATTCCTCTTGAATAACATTCCAAAGTCCAAGGCGGGTTGTAGGTCGACGTCTGGCCAATCCGATTTTTAAAAGTACAGAAGCGGAAAGTCCGTGGACGATACGTCAGGAGATTTATATGAGGGATATGAGTGAAGGGTATGGCCTCGCTACACGTTTCTTGTTCCATTTTCCCCAAGAAATTAACTGTGGATTTTGACTTGCGGCTGCTTGCTTTGCCTTGATGCAGCTTTACTGATTGAAGGAACTGTGCGTTAAGAGAAGGTATTTCATATTTGAGAATTGGGTATAAAATATGTTCCTGATAATACGTGAAGTTGTCCTTAACAGTTTTCTGAACTCTCTTTGATTTTTATTTGTTATTGTAACAAAAACCAGTAATAATCATATATCCCTTTCATAAACTTTCTTTACATTCGTTGAACCACGTTCTAAGATTTTTTCCTTCTCTTTGATGGTAATAAATGGATCTTTTTTTGTTGTGGTCATTTAAATATACCCAAGCTTCATATATTGTGGCAACATTTTCCCATTTTTATCCGGATAAATATTTCTAATAAACAATTTCTGCTGCGTGTTGTGGTTTCAGCGATATATCGTGGAGAAAGACGATGCGTATTACTTTTTTTCGCCTTTTTTAAGGCGAATCAACATTAATATCTTTGCTTACAGCTGACGCTGATCATTTTAATGATTATGCAACTATCCTTTGAATTCGAAGATTTTTTTAACATTAAAATTCTTATCTTTGCAACATTCGAAACATTCCGTGTTTTCCTTGGGCATGTATTTTTAGCAATGTTTCTCCTTGAAGCGAAACTTTGACGTTTTTTCCTTTCTTATTGACAATATTATCTATCATTGTTTTAAATACCGAAAAATCATGGCTTTCACAGAATTTTTAATAACTAAATACGAATAATTTTCTTCGGAAAGAGCGAAGACATAGCCTTCCGTCCATTGCTTCTTTAAAAGGCCATTTTGCATGAAAACAAAATTTTCAAACAGGAGACGATAATTTATACTTTCAAAATTATAGCTGCAGTTAAAAAAATTTCCAAACAGGCGATTCTTCTATAGCAAAGCAAAGTCGTCTAAAAAATGTGCTAGCAGCCTTTATACACGTTAGCGGTCTGGCGCCCATTGAAACAAGACATTTCGAATTAATTTGGAATCTTTATTGTCACATAAAAATATGTGTTTTCTAACTGTTATAACTGTTGAATTTGAAATAAATTTTCAATCTATTTGTGACAACCAGTATTTGACAAAGAAAATTTTTTACTTAAAAATTGAGTGGGATATCTTTTGATGAATATGCAAATAACAGCGCGCTACGATTGCTTTCAGTGAATCTAATCCCCCCACCATGGTATTAAATGTTCGAATGCTATATACCGACGACAGCTTATCAAAGATACTTACAAGTTATATTTCCGTATTCTGAGGCAATTTCTCCAAAACATTGACTTTTTTATTTACACTAATTCTTTGAATGTTTTCGACTTTTGCCTCTTCCCTATTGCTGTTTCTCATAGTAATACTTCACAGCCTTTTTATATGTAAATGCGCGTAACCAAATGCATTAATAGATAGCTTTGGAAAATAAACGCTTACTAGACCATTGTTTTTAGAGATTTTCTCCCAGCCAACCCACCCCCTTGCCATATGGTAATTCAATCAGAGTGGAGGCAGAAAAACTTTTTACTCCAAGTTTTAAACTTTAAGTGGCTGAAGCTGATAACCAGCGCTAAGTAATAGCTGCTACAGCAACAACGAAGGAGATTTAAAAGAAAAAGAAGAACTAAAAAGTGTTCGGAGTTGTGGAAAAAAAATCTTTTTAAAAATAAGCCATCAGAGTTGAAGTAAAATAAAAGTGTAAGAAAGTAAAGATGGAGGGGGGATGGGAATTGAGTATTAAAATTTCCTGTCGCTATTATTTTAGTTAAAGCTCGAGAAAAAATAAGAAGTTATTAAAAGGAAGGGAGACGTTTAAGTAAGTTTGGGCCTCAAGTTGTGTGTGCTTCCTCAGGATAAACCTCTGCAGATTGGATGTGTACGAGCACTAATTTCCACTAATGTGCGCCTTAATATCCAACGCTGAGGGATTGTGCTCATATTGAACAGCTGTCCTACTGAGTTTTAATCCTATTTGCTTAATAGGCACGATAAGCAGATATGTAGATAAAAAAGATAGGTAAGAAATATTAACAGAAAGGATAAACTTTAAAAAAGTTTCTGCATTCCACGCTGTTGACGTTTAATAAGTTACTTGGCAAGGCAGTACAAAGGTAGCGAAAGTTGTTACTAAAATACAGAAATGCATAGTTTCAATTCATTACATTACCACGTGAATGAAGAAATTGGGAACAGAAATACAGAAGGAAAAGCGATAAAACTGTACTCTTAATTATTCTGAGAACTTCCAACTGAAAATTCCAACTTACCGATAAATACATTTTTGTTAATTCTGTGAAGATCAAAAAGGCATCATCTTATACAATGTGAATGTTACTATTTTCTAATCCATTTTTGATCGTGCATATTTTTTCGATATAAATCGTTATCGCCCATTGTTATTAGTTTATAAAGTTGTTAGTCTATCTGTATCTATATCAGTATTGATCGATTTTGTCTTCAATGCTTTATATATTCTGTAAATTATTAGGGAAACATGTGACGGTTCCTGTGCGTGAACAAAATGGCTGCATAGGGATTTCCTGGTGTTTTCAAACGTAGAGTAAATAAGTAATAACCCGCATAAAGTTTTTCTTGTGAGCATTCCTCCTGAGAAGTTAACCTTCGAATGCTTTGACATTAAAAACTTTCCTTCAGTTTCTTGGTGGCTGTTTAATTGAAATGTATCTTCAATAAGAACTTTCCAAAGGTTTGACTTTACTTTCCGTACAGGAAAAGTACCAGAAGCTCTTATGCAACTAATACATGTTATCTCTCTCCACCGCAGGATGCAAAATATAGTTGTTCTGGGCTCAAGCAATCAGTTACCGATGTTCTTGAATTCTTTGTGTAAGAACTTTTTATGAGCAAAAACTATAATGTAATAATAATATTTTCGGATGCCTTCTGATAGTTGATGTAGTTTCTCCTCACAGTTTGGCATTTATTTCCTTAAATATACTCAGTAGAGAGAGTTTTATTTTATATATATTCTCATTCTGAACTGTTTAACTTTCCCAATTTATTTGTACGTCTTCAAGACCTAATTTTATTTCTAAATGTTCGATAAATATATGCTTTGTTTTCCTTTGTCTTAGGCATAAATCGTATTTCAAGTCTCCTAAATAGTCCTTTACATGCTTCCTAAATCTAATTCTGGTTATATGTAGCCCCGAAGCTAAAGTTTGTTTGCTTTATATTTCTAAGTTCCAATTTAATTTATCTGGAGCGCTGGAATTCAAGCGTTTCCTTATGCCTTTGGAACTTGAATGTTACATACCAGCTTTTCTAAAATAGATTCGACATTCGTTGATCTCGTTTACATTCAGAAATTCGAACGACGGGACAAGCGATCAAAAATCCAATATTAATTTGTTTCCCGATGCAAACAAACATCGATTCAATTACACTGGGTCCCGGGATCTCCAATTAGCGACAAGGCAGTACGGGGTTGTTCCCCCTTCCACCCTCTCACTTAATCTGTCAACTGTGCATCGATAAATTGAGCGTGGCCAAAAGAGAATTCCTCTGTGGTTATTGTATTTCACGCACCCGCACCTCGTCATTAAAGAACTTTGCCGGACTAAGGAAGCGAAAAATCAAAACTTTCCGCCGGTCCACACCCTCTTCCTTACTCCATATGACCATTATTTCCAGCCAGGAACGTTCATTAAGTATAAGGGACCGAGGTAAGATGAAGGTTCCTACTGATGGCCAAAGCTTTTGCACTACTTGATTTAATTACCAGGTTTATGATGGTTCGGGACGCCTGTCCTGGAACATAACCCGTCACGGGAGCTCCCACATCTGTCTCTTAAGATACATTTTTAATATGTATTTAAGAGGAAGGAAAAGATTTAAAATGTCTCTCTTTGAGAAGCAAGAGATTACCATTTTTGTTATCGTATCCAAAATTAGGTGTTGAGGTTAAATATCCTTATTGGAGTTCTTATAGAGCATTATTGTACTGTTAAATTTTGAATTCAGCTGAATTAATGTTGGTTAAGATTTCTTGCTGCAAAAAGCAACACAAAGACAAGTCGAGACAATTTTAAAACATGAAAAAAATGTGATTAAGATGTAAATTATGAGATTAACTCATCACAGGGTGTAAGGGAAATTACAAATGTAAATTATTGCTATTCACATATATGATTTTTATGTCGGAATTCAAATTTATTTCTTGGTTTGAGTAGTTCTGGAATAACGATCTGCTACGAAATGGTAAAATAATTATTTGAAATTTTGAAGCTAAATTTGCGAGAGTGATTGTTTTATCATAAAAATAGGGATAACAAGACATTTAACCACATTCAATTGTATTTTTTTTTTCAAATACTAGGTTCAGTATCTTCATATTTGTGTCGTGTTCACAACTTCCCATTGTTGGTTACGTGTAAAAGCTCTCACAGCAGTCATGGGCTCTCACAGCGAGAAACTATATTACCATTTTTGTTGCTTGAACAGTTCTAGCGAACTGTCAAGGTAAAAAAGAGAGAAATTTAAAACCAAATTATCCATGGTATGTCCTTCATATCATTCGTTTTATAGATTTTCCCATCTTCTTTTTCCTAGATGGTCAAACCATATCACCATTTCCAATGTGATAAGCTCTTTATGTACGATTTAGCTGAGATATGTTTTAAATTGTCTGCTTACAATGAGGCTTTAATTTAACAACCATAAATTTAAACAACTCATAGCAAAATTGTAAGCAAAGTTTTCTACTGTTATAATACTTTCATTTAATAGTAATGAACCCCATAACTATGAATAAAACTGGGGAGAATCAAATGTGCATGCCTTCTTTTATATGAATTCTTTTTCAATCGCAATTCCCTACAACAACGTAGACTGCACGAATTTATAATCATGATGGCAACAAGTATAGTTAAATATGTCTTGCACAAACACGTTTCGACTGCAAGTTAGCGGCCTCGTCGAATTCGGTTGCTGTGTCAGGGATTAATATCGAACACGACATCGGATACAAAGGAAGACACTTCCCCGAAAACTATGTAAATCCCGATAGTGCTAATCCCTGTTAATTAGCGGCGTTAGCACAACTTGTGAAATGGAATTAGAGGATGTAGCCGTCTAATTGCACGAGCAAGAGCTTTGCAGCTCTCTGGAAGGGCGAAGGGCCGAGGTAGCGGAGGGTCCACCGCATGGCTCTGGGCCATCATTTAGATCGGGGTCGAGGATAATGCGGACACAACTCTAGAGCGGGGAGTTGACGCAGAATTAGCATACATCGTCGAGCGAACCTCTCACATCGACTACTTGTTATAATCTGTAAACGTCCTTGTACTTTTCTGTGTATTTCTAACAGCCGCCTATAAGCATCAGTGTCACATACCTAGGAAAAATTCTTTTCAAACTTTCTAAAGGAGGAGGGTTTCCCTTGTATACTACTACCGTTATATTTATAACAATTTGATTTCGGGCATTATAATGATGAGATTCAATCACTATAATCTCTCTAATATATAATTTTTCATGTAGGATCACTTCAACTAAGCATTCCTATAATACGCTGTATTTTATATAACATTATCCATGAACTACCTGAACTACCTAAGTTCAAAAGGGTTATCTGCGTAAAGAGAGGGACCCCTTCGTGGAGGGCTTTCTAAGGAAAACTGGTTCATACTTACTATCGCTCGTTACATATGGGGAAAACCACAAAAATGCCATGCAGTCAAACTGTTTTCTGGGATTCGAGCTTTAATCGAACTGCGACTTTCATGACCTAATTAGTTAAAAGAGTTTAGATCATGTTATCTATTTAACGCATTAGACATGCAGTTGGATTCAGTTAATATTGGAGAGGTTCGTTACATTGTCATAATATAAAAAAGTGTTTATCGTGATATAAAAAAATAACATCAGAGACTGTTTCATAATATAAAAAAGTGTTTATCGTGATATAAAAAAATTAAAAAAAAAAAAAAAAGTTAACCGAAGCTGAAGGATTCGAACCAAATATATGAAAATATCATTTAAAGCCAAACGTAAAAGGTTTTTATATGTTTAAAAAGCAAGATACGTCCTGTTTTTCGGTAAATATTTTTAACCTTTAATGATTTTAAGGCACTTTTTCAATGTATATTAATGTTGTTTACTAAGGAACACTTCGGCTTTAATAATGTGATAAATGAATATACACCTTCATTATTTCCTTTGAATTAACTCTGAATTTGTATTTAATACGTCATCAGATGGACTTATTTGATATCATTAGTATGTAAAAAAGGTTAATAATTCTAAAACTAAATAACAGCAGCTTTGGTCTTCACCTTTTATTTATTTATTTATTTTTAATGTTTTAGCAGCTTGCACATTCTTTTTGCAGGTCATTTTATTCATTTTGTATGTTGATGATAAAATTTTTTATCGAAACAGTCTCTGATGTAAGTTTGCTTTCGTTCAAACCTTTCTGTAAGCATCCGAAAGTGCTCGTCTCTGGATCTTTTTGAGGAAGGTATCCTCGTTCAATCACGTGGTGAATGCGTTGCCATGGTAGCAGCACATAAATGCCGACGCCAGCCTTACGCTAAGTAGTCGAGTAAATAATGCAGCAAAGACTTAGCACGAGTTGCTCCTATGCTTAATTACTTCTCCAGAAACCTGCGCGGAACTTTCATTGGTTCAGTTCCTCAACAAAAGTAGCTCAGAGGCAGGGGGAAGAAAGAAAGAAAGAAAGAAAAAGTACCACTATTTTTTCCCCCGATTAATGTTTATTCCCAGTGAATATTTTCTGTCATAACTGTTCTTTTAAATGCCAAAGTGGTAGTAGATATTAAGAAAATCTTCTCATATTAGTAAAAAACCACTTTGACAATAAATTTACCAAATATTTAAAGCACGAAATTCGGACATAAAATAATGGAAAAGATTTTTTTTTTAAATAAAAAATTTTTATTCCCTGCTTATTAATTTGTAACCCTTCCATGTAAAATCCTCCTACATTTATTAACTTCTGTCACGTAGCTAGAAAGACATTATACTTGTACATCAATTCAATATCTGTTTGATATTCTCGATTTCTTGGTGCATGTTTTTTAGCCCAAAGGGGCGTTAGCCCATTAGGTCTATTAGTTTCGAAACGGCATTTTGCATTGAATCACTAAAAGCGTCGAAACACTTTTCAAATTTGTTGCCACCAAATATTATCGCCTTGTATTATATTTAAAGAAATTAAATAATGAAGAATCTGCATGAATGTAAGCATATTTCTCTCATTGTAAAAAAAAAAAAAAAAACCAACGCTACCTAGAACTGTCAAATTTCGAATAACGTAGTCCTCCACTCGAATATGAGCACCTGGAAGACCAAATTTGGAATTTCGTTTATTGTCTATTTCATATTTTGTAAAACTTTAACAAATGACTAACAATTTGATTAACAAACTCAACGATTTCAAAACGAACAATGGCAACACTGTAAAATATCCCCAGCGCACGAGACGCTCTATCGGAATTTCTAAACATACATTGCTTTTAAATATTTTAGCTCAAAGGGATATTAAACCAAATGTTCTCGAAACGTGAATGTGTGCATAGCTGAAAAAAACGCCCCTTGGGGCGTAATATAAAATCTGAAAACTTTCTTTTTTCGGGGAGGGGGTGACGAAAACGTAAGGAAGACGACGATTGTTGCCATTCAGAACAGTAGTTCTATTTCTAAATTAGACCACACAATGGGCCTCTTCCAATTGTTATTGAAAATATTATTTTAATAAAAATTCTAACTAAAAAGTATTATAAGTATGAACTTCTGTTTTGTCGCACATTCTTAACTGTGCAAATAAATCCATGAACCACTGAATATATCTTATTTCATTTCGAGTTCACTTTTCTGTGAAAATGCGGAAACAAAAATTTCACAGAAGATTTTCTGTGAAAATTTATATAAGTATACATTTTATAATGAGCATGCATTTTTTCTGCTTGTTTTGTTTTCTACTAAGTAAAACAAATGCAAAGTAATATTTATCTTAAGAAGTTTCCACGAATTTTTAAATAGATTCACTGTGTGTGCTTTGAGTAGTTAAAGAACTAATCTAACATGCAACCGAATTAAAACATTGTTGGAAAAAAAAATTGCGAAGATTTTTCATTTGGAGTTCAGAATTAGAATTAAATTTAGATTTAAACATTTTAAATTCCTCCTGGAAAATTAAAAAATAAATATTAGTAAGAAATGGAAGTGAAAAAGAAAATATTAGCCGAAGAATATTGCAAGAACATAAAACCCCTCCTCTCCCCCCCCCAAAAAAGTGTGTGGAAACGGAGAGGCTAAATAACTTCGTCTTCCGTATCGCGCAGCGATTAGACATTGAAAAGGCCAGTCGCCAGATATCGGCAGGCGCTATGCCACATGACCGCACATCAATTGTAGGCCAGTCATCCAAATATTTCTGCCCCACATAGTCCCGGCATGCCCGGGGGAGTCGGAACATCCGAGGAAAATATTCTTTCATAACGTTAACGTCGTAGCCCGTTGGTTATCCATGAGGTCATGCCTCGCTTGACGCGCAGAACAAATAGCCCCGTTGTTAGAATTGCAGTGCGGACGGGCGCTCATTTGGCAAAGTTATCGCTTATTTGGTGAATTACCGAACGTGAATCGGAACCTCTTTGATTTTATGTATCGATCTTTTCTGTCGATCGTGTTCTAAAACGACAGAAAATAGGAGCATAGTTATAAAAAGGTTAAATGAACATCCTTGATTCCGAGCTAAAAGGAAATTCATGAGTAAAAATTTATATATGTATTTCTTTAAATACTTAACTTCATTTGAATTCAAATAAAACTTTTTTTTTCCCTCTCCGAACAGCTAACATATTTTGTCTTTTTTGACATAGGCAACTCCTAAGGCCGGAAGGGGTGGCCATTTTATTATGGAGGCACATAATAGACGACCACCTTTACCTCCTATGACGGGACAGACAGTTAAAACCATGCCTTCTACGGGACTTTAATTAATGCTCTTTCCGTGTATTTTTGTGCTCTAGCCGTTACTACATCCAACTAGCAACTAGAAAACTCGATTTTCATTCTTGGCAAGAGCAGAGTTGATGTTTTACCCCTTTCTACACCAGTTTTTTTTTTTTTCTTTTTAAAAAAAGTTAAATTAAGGCTTTAGGAGGTCAAAGAAAGTAAAAATAGCAATATTCTGCTCATTATAATAAAGTAAAAATAGCAGTAATAAAAAATAATAAATAAATAAAATGATCAAATAAAGTAGAAATAGCAATATTATCCCATGTCCTGGTGGATCCGAAAGGCTTAAGATTTGGTGCGAGAAAACGCAATGTGCATCGTCTTCTTCCAAAGCATATCGCTCAACGCAGGACACGCTGCAGAATTCTATATGAGAAACATTTATCCAAAGAAAAATGGAAAACAATTGTCACAATAGATGAAGCATGGGTGTATAAATGATTGTAACAAAAAAAAGAGTCATTTATTATCATAAAAGGGGAGGAAAAGAATTAAGCACATGGTTCAAAGAATCGAAAGAATGTTTTTCTAAAGGATTCATGATTGTTGCTGGTTTTTCTTATAATGGCAAGTTAAAAATAAAGAGAGTGCAAAACAATGTCAAGATTAACTCCAAATACTATCAGGAACATATTTTATCGCCAATTTTTCTGAATGAAATACCATCGCTTTACCCACAGTGCCATCAATCTGTGAGACTCCATCAGGACAAAGCTAAGAGCCACACATCAAAATCCACTGTAAATTTCCTAAAAAAAATGGAACAAAAAACTGGTATCAAGGCCATACCCTTCACTGATATCCCTACTAAATCTCCCGATGTGTCACCTATGGATTTTTGTGCTTTCGGACTTTTAAAAACTGCATTATCCAAACGTTGTCCCAAAACCCTAGCAGGACTCTGGAAAGCTGTTCGGGAGGAATGGGATAGAATACCTCTTTTGCCACTTCAAAAGGGCATTATTATCCTGGAAATTGCGGTGTCGAAAGATAGTTCAGAATAAGGGATGTCAAATGGAACATTTAAAACACAAGAATTTTATGTAATTTAGTTTGTGAATACAATATACATCGTCTAAAAATGTGTGAACAGCCTCTGTAGGTCAGAGGTATGAAACTGAAATAATGACAATTTAAAATATTTCTGCTTCTTATTTGACAATCGCTGTTTACTATCGGTAAAACCAGCTGTTTGACTGTTAAGGAATAACATCCAACTGTCTCTTTCTTTCTGTTTCTTTCACACTAGGGAGTGAATCTTATATTAAAACTTAAATTCTCAGATAACCAGTCACAAGGCAATCAACAAACATACAGCAAATACGACGCAATCCCAACTGCAAGTGGTTCTAACAGCATATCTGGAATAAGTAACGATGGAGTGTTGAGAATGGTAGAGATATAGAAAAACAACACTTCAGCAATTGGTTTAAATTCAGAGTAAAACCTTATAAGCTAATTTATCTTGCTTGCATTTCTGAAAATGATGAAAACGTCTTTGCGTTGTTCATCAAAAATTATTGCCTTTGCTTTATTTACATAAGCAGTGCATTAGTTTGTGATAATTAGCAACAAAAGCCAATCGGACTGAGCCAGAAAAGGTTGCTCAATAAAAATGCTTCATGATACCAATTTATTCACCATAATAGTAAATATTGAATTAATCTCCAATCCAAAAGCTTTATCAGAAATCTATGTAGTGTGTAAAGCCAATTATGCAAAATAAAAGAAGCAAATATCATCGTTTAAATCACAAATAGACTAGCAATCCTTATAAAATGTTATTAAAATAAAATTTAGCTGAAAAAAACAGTCATTTAAATTGATTTTACGATATTAATAAGGTATAAAATGTGTTTATAGTTACTAAAACATGAAATTAATTACGACTTTTATTTACTATGGCTTTCATATGAATAAATTTAGTATAACTTACAATATCGCTTCAGTATATGAATTTTTGAACAATTCATTTTATCCGTTAAGGAAAACTATTCCTGGTATGCCATAGCTAGTATGCGCTTTCATCGATTTGAGATTATCCGTATAGAACACTATACATTGTTTACGGAAATCTTTTATGACTATCACAGACTTTGGGAAGAACGTATCTTCATACTGGATAGTTAATACGCTTAAATTGACAGATCACGTCATCAAGATCGCAATTCTGTCTTTCAGTCTTAAGTAGAAAACATTTTAAGTCATTTACTGGCTTCGGTAGCTTAGTGGGCAAGAACAGATGCAATAAGAGTCTCTGAGTTCAAGCACCAGCAAGATCCAAGATCTTTATTGGTTTTATTGATTATTACACACTATTTCCTTGCAGTAGGAATCTTAAATGTTGCAGTTTCAAGATAGGAAGAAATCACGCATTATTCGTTAATTTTTATATATAAATATTATATATATAGATATATAAATTAACGTGAATAATGCATGATTTCTTCCTATCTTGAAACTGCAATATATATATATAATTAATAAGCATCGTTAAAAATTTAAATATATATACATACACACACATATATATATATATATATATTTAAATTTTTAACTTAACAATGCTTATTAATTATATATTAATCTGATATTTACGTTAGCACAAATCACACACGATAATTCGTAAAATCATTTAAAATAATATTCCATATGTAGTAAACAGAAATTAGTTAAGATAAATTAAACAGTCGAATAAATGTATTTTCTACCTTTCTTTCTGCAGAGGTATTCAAAATATATATAGTTTTAGGTTGTTCCTCCTCACTCGATGTTAATATTCAAGCTTCAAAGAATCGCCGATGGGAAAAGAATTCTCAAAATGAGGTGAATAGGCTGAAGGCTGAGATGTACATATTTGTTCAGATAGTTTACCTAACAGAATCTATTTACTATCCTTAAACTGTTAATTACATATTTAATATCATTTCCCATAGAGGCTAACTCTAACAGCTCTAGCAGTTCTGCAATTATTCGTGTGCAAACAGAGTGGATCAATATCTATTGTGAAAGTTAATCATTCTGAATGATTACATTATTATTGATATGAGCTTAGAGATTAGGAAAACAGACTTAAGAACGAGAATGAAAATAAAATATTAATGTAATTAAAAAATATTCCATCATGGAACTGTAATTAATCAAAGGCAGGAGCAAAATCGAACAATGAAGTTAGAATGAATCGGCTTTTCTTCTAATTTAGTTTATTTATTGCTTTTATTTTTTGGGGGGGGGTAATTCAGTTTTCTTATTAATTTTCTTGGCGCGAGAAAAGTTCGCCAAGAGATTATCCCGTCATAACAAATATTTGGTTTGCCACTTCTTTCGATAACAACATCCATTATCTTTTCCGTAAGATTCATTCTCCTTTTCTTCATCCTTCTCTCTCTTAGTAGATAATACTAGAAGAAGCGATGAGCTTGTTATTAAAAGTATATTTTTTTGTTAAGCTCGTTCTTGATCATTGTCATCACGCCTTAGAGGAAATGTATAGAAAAATGGTGATCAGTTTCTTCTTCGGCATTGTTTGAAGTATCTGGAATTTTTCTGAGATAATATCATTTTATGTTAGGGAAAGCTTATATATTTTAGCATAATCATTGTCTGAAGTATCTGGAATTTTTAGTTGTGTCAATATAGTTTACGTGACGGAATTCTTTACGTGTATTTCGAATATATTCATTTACTGTTTCGTAATATATTAATAAAAAAAATTTAATTTCAGGATAATAGCTGTAAAATTGATGGGATGCATTACAATGAAATGTTTTTAGCTGTATTCGTTATTTTTAAATGGAAAACTGTCGCTCAGACAGTATAGTGGAAGGTAAACCGCTGAATTGGCTTCCGACCCAGGTATAGATATATCCATGCAGAATTGGTTACCAACTCGGTGGGAGTCAACCACTAGCTACCAGGTCGCAGCCCTGGGCATACAATGCAAAAAAGAGGTATACATATGCATACAAGGCACTTGAAGAAGAGTACAACAATGTACAAAGAAATATATACATGTGCATACAAGGCACTTGAAGAAGAGTACAACAATGTACAAAGAAATATATACATGTGCATACAAGGCACTTGAAGAAGAGTACAATCAAAATATATGTATATACATATAAATACAAGCTCATATACAGATATATACAAATTTACATACATAGATATTCCTAAACAAATAGAAGTATACATACTCTTATATTGAAATATACACCTCTACATATACGTTATCATGATAGTTAAAGTTTACAAGAAGCATGACATTGAGGTACGCGTGATCCTTATTATAAATTAGGTACCATAAATAAAAGATATAAACATGTACAGATACAGTACAACATTCAGGTACAGTACAAACTTTGTGTATGAAAACCTGGCATAGCATAAATACAAAATTACATATTGAACATACATACTCTGTTGCTGACACGTTGAACTAGCTTATATATTTCTAACGTGCATACTGCTAGGCTTTGCAGAGCAATTATTCTGTTTTCAGGTTAATATATGTCCCATTTCAAGAAGAGTTAATGCCATACTGAAGGTGCGATGTCTATTTCTAAGAGAACTGTGCTTAGAAATGGCATTGTTAGAACCTAATATGTGTTAAATACGACTCAAGTATGTACTATATGGCTACTATCTTCCAGCGTCAGAAGAGTAATTGCTAGTACAGTAGTCAATTATTGTTTTCAGTTTCCGCTGGGCAACTCTGTTACTTTGTAGATTCTGGAACCAATTTGGCCAGAATCTGGCTCCTGGTTGCTTGATGCTGTTAAGTGCTGTGTGTGGGCAGGAGAACACAAAATGATTTGGATGACCCTCCTCCCCACATTCGCAGTTACCATTCTCTCTAAAGCCAAAGCGGCAGAGGTATGAAGGAAAGGACCCATGACCAGTGAGGAAATACGTCATGTAATTGCTATTAGTTTGGAGTGGTTAGGGAAACCTACTGCGGCACCGAAGGGCCCGGGTTCGAATCCAGGAGAAGACATGGATATTTGTAAATGTATAGTGTCGGTGCAGCATGGCGGCATTTTAAATATGCGGCGAGCCAAAAGTCCTTTCGTGTGGCTTGGTGGAAGGGGGGTCCAAACGGGATTTTGCGTTGAATCACTTTTCAGATTGTTACTACCAAATATTATCACCCTGTATTATATTTAAAGTAATTAAGTAATGAAGAATTTGCATAAATGTATGCATGCTTTTCAGATTTTGAAAAAAAAAAACAACGGTACCTAGAGCTGTCAAATTTTGCGTAAGGTATTTCTCCACCCGGATATGCGCATCTGGACAGTTGCGAATGAGTTTCCTTAAATATCTACCTTCAATTCTATCTGAAAGTTTCCTTATACATGTACCTTCAACAAGCTACATTTTTAACTAGTGGATGATATTCCCGATGCCTTAAAATACCTTTAGATTTTCTTTTCAACAAATTACTCTTCAGCCTCTTAATCTAATATAAAAAGTTTGATAGCCAAAAATTGTATTATTGATATAAAATGTTTAGCTGTTTTGTTTCATCGTGTACTTTTGTGTATTATTCTTTCATTTAAAAACAGTTTGCATTGAGTATTTTGTTTTCGCATTTACTTTTTTATCCCATTATGCATTTAAATAGCGAATAAATATGCGAATATAAAAGCAAAAATAAATACATTTTATTCTCTTTTATTATTATATATTTTGTGTTTAATATTTATAATACAACGTATGATAACCAGTAAGATTTAAAAGAGAAAATACTAAAAATGCGTTTAAAAGGCATTATTTTTTATTGATTATTTTTGGTTAATTATGTGAAAAAGGCGTGACTTAAACAAGAAACTAATTGAAAATGTAAGGAATGAGTTCCATTTCCCCGCTGTAACAAACTTTCCTAAATTGTTTGTGATTTATTTTGCTTCGAACCATATATAAATTAACCTTTGTTGGGCTTTAGAAAAAACGCAAAATCGATGAGTGAAAGCAATGCAGGTAAAAAAGTAAATAAATAAATAAAAAGGAATAAAAGCAAAAAGATATCCCATTGACTTTGGAAGTTGATGAAGCTCTTTGCTTTTGAGGTAAATGATCCCACTATACAATGACCAGTTGATTTAAGCGACAAGGCTTCCGTGTCCTGCTTCTGTGCAATTGTGTTCTGCTAGTTAATGGTTTTCCTAACATTAAACACCAAACCCAATTCTCCCAGAGTTCCTTACGGTTAGATTGTTTCTGAGTGAGTTTAGATCATTTAAGGTAGAAATACCCACCCAAAAAATATAGTCATTAGGCCTAACGTTGCATTGCAGATCATTGATTGGAAATGGAATTGTAATCTAAATGACTAGTCCTTGAAATCCATGTTTGTTTTTGTTTCTACTTTTGGCATTCATTTTGGAAAAACAGAAGTTAATAATTAATTGTTTTCAGGGCATTCAAAAGAATATTTACTAAATATAAGGTATTTCTGCCACCTTCTTAACATGCCTTCGTGGTGCAGTGGTCAGCACGCGCGACGCGTATTCGAGAGGTCCTCGGTTCGAGTACCGGCGAGGGTATTGCTCATTTTTCACGTTTCTTATTTCAAATATCCTAGAAATGTATGTAGGAAAAGGAATAGAAAAGGGCTTAAAATATACCTTACAAGCTTATGAAATAATAATTGAGAAGTAATCGTAGAGCAATGGGAAAAGACTAAAAACATCCTGTGGAAAAAGAAATTTAAAATATACCGCAATACCGCAAGAAATGTGATTCTCTTAACTACTAATGGGCAAGCATTTATTCCAAGAACACTAACATCAAACTATTTGAACAGCTGCAGAATGTTCTTAAGAAGCATTTATTCCTAGAATAGGCTTTAAAAAATGGCAACAACAAAATTTTAAATAAAACCCACTGCAAAAGAGTCGGATGTCAATGGGGATAAGCAAAATTTTGTTGAAAACTTTTCTGGAGTATGAACAGAAAAGTGGTCCAGAAATAAGATCCATAAAACAACCAGAAAACTTTAGAACTAAACTACTCGTAGAACATAAGAATTGGTCAGTGAATGCTGAAGCCTAAAGAATGCCAGAAATACCATTGAAGAACATGATATCAATAAAATGCCGTGGTAACGTTTCATAGAAAGGAAATGAAATACTGCTAGAAGAAAAGTAATTTGCAAAAGGATGATGAAAAACTATTTCTGCTGAACTAATGGCTTGTCTAATGATGTACAAATATTTAAACTATGTTATGTAAATATATTTACTTTCGGGTTTAGTTTCGCACATGGGAAAGGAAACCCATATGGCGGAAAATAGTAAGCGACGTCGATTTAAGCTGTGATGTAATCTTTCTTTCAAAAAGCGTTTCACTTTTCAAATTGTTGCCACCAAATATTAGAGTCCTGCATTATATTTAAAGAAATTAATGAAGAATCTGCGTGAATGTATGTATGTTTCACGCATTGTGAAAAAACAACGGTACCTAAAGACATCAAATTCTGAATAACATAGTCTTCCACTCGAACATGAGTATATCGAAGCCCAAATTTGGAATTCGTTTAATTATCTATTTCAGATTTTGTATAACTTTAACGAATTTTTGATTAACAAACTTAACGATTTCAAACCGAGCAGTGGCAACACTTTACGAAAAATGTAATTATCTCCAGCGCGCGAGACTGTGTATCAGAAATTCTAAAGATATACTCTTTTAAAATTATTTTGGGATATTGCTATTGAATTGAATTTATGATTTATGTGCGAAGAACATGATATTTAATAAATAAAGGTAACACACAAAACATTAAAAAAAACGTCCCTTTGCTAATCAAAGCTTTTAGATTTTTTTAATTATTTTTTTCCTTAAGCTTCTAATGCTTTATGTTTATATGTATCACTTTGTAATTAGAAATGGTAAGTTAAAAAAGCGATATGAATATAGGAATTTTAGGTTTATGAAATATTATTTTACATTCCTTTACTCTAGACTACAAGCTATTTTAAATGATTGAAAAATATTTACAACAAGTATTATAATTTATGTAGCAGACATTATTTTCTTTACTATTTATGTACATTAACCTATGAAAATTAAGATTAAGAAAACGAAATCTGGGTATACGTATTAAAATGAATAACTATTCAGTCGAAATTAGTAGAAGCACAAAATGCAAATGATTTATACATCCAAAAATTTCAAAAACTGTCTTTCAAATGTTGCGTTTATTAGATTTTGCTTAATACAAAAGAAAACTAATGTAAAATTAAATGCTGTTCTCATTTTGTGTGTCTGTATATTAGGAAGGAAAAAAAGGGAGGAAGAAAAAGTAAAGAAATCTTTCACCCACAGATTTATAGAACAAAAAATTTAAAGATTAGCGAAAAAAAAAGTTGCCTCGAGGGGAAAAAATGAAATATTCGTAAGACTAATTAGTTTTTGGTGCTCCTCATAGCATACCTTCACTAATGAATTCGTAAGCAAGCCTCCTTTTCCTTGGAACACTGTATCTAACGGGATTAAAATAAGCTTTGCGTTAAGGATTTTGACATCATAGAAACAAATGTTAAAAAAATGCGAAAATAAAGAATGAATTTTATTTTATGAGCATTACTTTAGTCTGCAATACTACGACAGAAGAAAAAGAAATAATAAAAAAAAAACATTCTTCTTAATTCTGAACATTAGGATTCCAAATGGTAATGAATCATCATTATTATGATACATTATTTTAAGTAAGTGTAAAGGTATTTGAGAGAACATTTGTTATCAGTGTTGATACTGTTTGTTAAAGGAAATGCGTGAAACTTTCGAATTAGTTTCATATATCATTTATAAAATACAAAGAGAAATTATACGATGTTATAAATCTTTTGTGTAAAGCATGTCTTACTGTAAGGTAGGGGATTTTTTTTAATATAATGTCGTTGCCACATATGAATTTTCTCTTATATTTGCAAAGATTGGTGGTGTATTTGATTATGGCAAAGCCTCGGCTGTCTGACTAATCGGAGGTAGGCCTTCATGGAGGACTTTCTAACGGAAACTGGCTCGTACATACCATATATTTGTGAAGGAATCAGGAACATTATTGGGTCTTGGTTCTAGTTTATACTTGATACCTTGTTATACATCATTAATCCATTCCAGAGCCTTGGACATATATAAAACGTGAACATAAGTGCATGAATATATGAATCCATGAATACATAAATGAATGAAGAATCATGAATTGTCTGTTCATCATGAAAACATCATGAAATATTGTGAAAGAATCACATGAATACAGGAACTTCTCCAATAAGAAAAAAAAACAGTTAAATTTACTTAAATGAAGAATATGAGTAATAATTTCGAATAACAGAGCTAATTTGATTTAGGCTTTTACTGAAACCTTAAAAACATTCTCCTGTAAAAATAATCCGACTAACAAAAGCACGGTTTCTAAGTATCTGTGTTTTCTAAATTTAAGAAAAAAATTAAATTTCGGTAATTTTGAAAGGTTTATAACATGCGGTATTAGTTATGAGTAAATAGTCTACAAGTAAAGGTAAAAGTGGGAAATGCGCTGTTTATACAAAAGTCGAACTTAACTAAGTTTCTTTTAAATGTAAAAATACATTTATAAAGTTTAAATATAAATATGAAGCTATGAGACGGGTCAAAAATGAAAGGAATGCATTATTTTATGTATCTATAATATAACAGCAAGAAGGAATTGTTTCTTTTTTTTTTCAGGATGCCTGACACTTCGGTGAACATAACTGTAATTTGGAACAACTGATATCGTGTGTTCATTAGTTTGGTTTGGTTTATTTCATTATGGCAAAGCACTTAAGGCTCTCTAAGGCCTAAGGAAGAGATGCCTTCGTTTAGGTCTTTCTGAGGAAAACTGACTCGTATACACTTTGCACATGAGAAAAACACAAAAAATGTCCATGCAGCCAGCCCCTTCGCCTGAAATCGAACCCATGTCGGAACTACAAGGCACACCAGTGGCCGAGCGGTTAAGTCCCTGAACATTGGTAGTTCGGTCCGAGGTTCGAATCCCGCGAACTGACTAGCTGGTTTTCCCCATGTGTAACGCGTTAATACGAGCCAGTTGCCCTTAGAAAGTCCTCCAAAAAGGCATCCATCCCTTTCGTGTAGTGCCTTCGGGCGGAACACGTAAATAATAAAAATAATGTCGCAACTACTAGTGTTCAGCGACTTTACCGCTGAGCCGCTGGCGACACGTAACAGCACGTAATCATTGTCAGGGGAATATTCAAAAGAGACCAATTACCAATTTCACTATTTAAATCAAAAATTTAATTTATTGAAAAGAATTCACTGTTTTAAGTCACGTACGTAACAATTTCAATACACACCTTTTTTTACACATATGCTACATAATATCGCAATACTACACTGTTAATATTCCATATGCGTGGAATAGGAGCGCTACGTTGAAAGGGTTATATTACGCGTAAATTGCATCGGATGTTTGGAAATGTCTGGTGAAGTTTTAGTAAACATGTTTACCATAAATTTCTTGGAATGTGACTGTCATGATGGAAAAAATTTGCTCATTTAATACAACAAGGCTGATATAATTGCTTCTATCATGAATATATATATATTCTTGTCATTCTCTTATGGTACATACCTTCTGACTTCCCAGTTTGCTAGTAGTAGTATATATATATATAAAAGTTCGAGTTTAAAAATAAAGGATTTTTTAATTGATTATCTTATCTGAGGAAGAAAAGGTGTAGTGGTATTTATGGCGTTAGTATATTAAAAGTAAAAATATTTTTAGCTAAAGTTGGAAACCAAAATTTATTAGGAAAACAAAAATGTTTAAACAGTGTAAACATTTAAACTAAAGAATGAACTAAAATAGAAAATAGAAAAATGTGCTCTGTACGTGTTAGGATACCATTATTAAACAAAAAAATCTGAAGGGTTTCAGATTTTAAATCACGTCCAAAGGGGCGCTTTTTTAACGTTTTGTGTGTTACCGTTATTAAATATCATATTTTGCGTACTCAAACCATAAAATTCAATTCAACAGCAATATCAATTTTAAAATGAGCATATCTTTAGAATTTCCGATACAGAGTCTCGCGCGCTGGAGATAGAATTTTTTTTTTTTTCGTTTGAAATTGCTTGCTTTGAAATCGTTTAGTTTTTTAATCAAAAATTCGTTGAAGTGTTACAAAATCTGAAATCGATAATAAAACAAATTTCAAATTCAGATTAAAACTTTCACATGCCCATATTCTATGGAAGATTATGTTATTCAAATTTTGATGACTCTAGGTATCTTTGTTTTATCACAGTGCGAGAAACATACGTACATTTATGCAGATTCTTCATTATTTAATTTATTTAAATATAAGACAGGGCGGTAATATATGGTGGCAACGATTTGAAAAGTGGTACAGCCTTTTAAAATTTTCGACGCAAAATGCCAAAACGAAATTAATAGTCCTTCAGGGCAAATCGCCCCTTTGGACTAATAAATTAATCATCCTTGCTTAGTGTTTCAAACAGAACTTAATGAGGGGTAGGTATTTAAAATATTAAATCGGAACGGTTAATATTTTAAATACCTACCCCTTAGTAAGTTCTGTTTTCAACGTGTTTCGTTCCTCTCGACGTAAGTCGAAACCGTTGTAAATTAATTTCCCGCCTGAAAAATTATTTCTCAAATAGTCTTACATTGTCAAAGATCTGCTCCTAGATGTCGATCCCCGCTCTTTAAATTATAAACATAGAAAATATAATACATTTGAAAACAAGCAAGATTAAATATAAAATACACAAAATACTAAATCACAGTAAGCTGAAAGAAAAACTGTTGAAACTACACAAAAACTTCCGAAAACGTTATTCATATAAATTATAAAACCTTCGAGTAGCCACACATAAAATTATATATACTGAGTTTCTTATTTTTCCTCTAAATAATGCATTAACATTATTAAGCACAAATTTCCGTCTTTTGTATGTTGCACTACAGGTTGCATAAGTACATAAATACAGACATATACTGGATGATTCAAAAGAACTGTATTGTCTTAATTTCGGATAAATAAAATTATGTTGAAGTTAATTTTTGTTTGGCATCCAAGATTTTTATAAGAGTTTAGTATCAACCCCTTGCAATAAAAATTACCTGCAATAAAAAAGTTTTAATTTGGAACTAGTCCCTGAATCCATTTTCAGTAAGGAGTTAAGTCGGCTGCTCCAGGCTGCCATTAACGGGTACTGAGAAAGCTGCTCACGTCTTCTCCCATTCGCGCTCGTGCGTCCAATACCTAGTCATCCAGAGCATTTCAATTACGCTTAAATCCCGACCAAACTTCCACTAGGCCAGCGATTTTTCCTTGGCCTTTTTTTCCCCACTCTCTATCTCCATGAAATAAGAGGGAGGGGAAGGGAAGAGGAAAATCAGATAGCCTATCGTTCACTCATTTTCTCCTCAGAATCCAATCACGAACTGAGAACAAAAGCAGGAGACGGAAAAAAAATTCTGTTCCTTTTTATACCATGTATGTTCTATTCGGAATAGGCTACATGCCATATAAAAATGAAATATAAAATTCGAATGCTGGAACTTCCCTATTTCAAGAAAAATGTAAATAAGTGAAAATAGAAGCACTGGACATAGAGTTACCATTCCCAGTCGAATCATATCTCGTTCAGTCGACATTTAGGAGAAGATCACTTTTAAGCATATATTAAATGAAAGCTAACTGTTTTTTGCAAGCTACATTGAATCTTTAAATCTGTAAGATACCTCTAAGGAAAAACGAATTTAGTGTAGAAAGATATGTAACAAATAAAGGGAGTACAAATATGTGCAACAGTTTTTAAACATTATAACTTCTACTTCAGAACCTCTGTCTCACCTTCTTTCTCCTTCCTCTTTCTTCTTTTTTAATATGTGTATGTGTTCTAAGAAATATTTTTAGAACTAGTAAAAAATGGTTTAAATTTGTAGACTAAGAAAGCGAAAGAAGGTCTTCAAGGATGACGGCAAATGTCCACACAAATTAAACTGCTTTGGATTTTAATGGCACTTTTATGCCATAAACATCATGAGTAATCATTACATAGAAGTCATATCCGGCATAAATGTTTTAAAAAATAGGTATGGTAAGATATAAAACTGTGAGAAAACCGTACTTGAAATGGAATATGAATAAATAATATACAAAAGTAGCATTCGATATCGTTTATGTTATTGATAACATATAGCATTCAAACACCAAATGCATTTGTTAATCTAAAATCTGTTAGTATTTGACTGGAAGTTACTTTTCAGTTAAAATCAGGAAGTATGATTCACAATACTCCTCTTTCAGCATTCAAACACCAAATGCATTTGTTAATCTAAAATCTGTTAGTATTTGACTGGAAGTTACTTTTCAGTTAAAATCAGGAAGTATGATTCACAATACTCCTCTTTCAGAGCAAGAAGTACTGCAAAATTAACTTAAAAGTTCAAGATACAACACTGTTAAGCATTTAGAGAAAGCTAAGCGAGAGGATTACTTGCAACCTATCCACATAAATAGCAGATTCAGGGCATATTCTCCAGATATCTAAAATTGCTTGAATGTGATGGAGCATGAATAATTTAATAAATTTGTAAACAACTGGAATCGCGCATTGTATGTAACTCATCGACTGTAGTTTATATTATTTTCAATAATTCACACTGCACATTCGTAAGATCATTAACTCTGAAAAACTGCGTTAGATTGGAAATTTAATGAATATTGTTAATGATAACTGTTACAATGGATGCAAAGTTATCCTTCAAACAGATCTGTGATAATATTTTCAAGAGGTTAAATTATTAGATTCGGCACTGAATCGTATGAATTCCTGGGACTTAAAATATAAAGCATATCGAGACTCAAAGCAAAACTTGATTACTGCCTGATCCAAAGAGGACATCATCCTTTAATTCATCATAATCCTATCCCCCCCCTTCGAGGAAACAAGGGAGGGGAACATAATGAGTTTGGAAAAGGGTCGAAACTATCTAGCTCTGATTCATTAGTGATCTGTTATCTGATAAAAAAAAAAACAAAGGAATTGTTAAATATAGAAATACGAAGTTATATAAAACAATTTTCATATGTACCTTATAAAAATTTGAATTGAGCACAACTTTTCGTACGATGCGTGTCAGAACTGTCCATAATTTCTTCCAGACAAGACCCAATATGTATTAATTAGTTCTCTACAGAGCACTACAATTGCCATTCCTCAGAATGAACTAAATACGGCAAAGGTAACGACCGCCTCTGAGGAGAGATCTCTTTGGGCACCTGTAAGAAGTAAAAATATATATTGGGATGTAATGTCCAGTTCACTGAGCTGGAACAGACAAAAGACCTTATTTGTCTTGCCCGTCTGCTAATAAGCTGGATATTCTAATGGAACATAACTTAATGATCTATTATGGTGTTTTATTCTTTTCTTATTCAATTTTTGGAATGACAAAAAAAAAATAATTTTCTTTTAGAACAAAAAACGTCCTAGTTACTTGCAGGTTGCATTATTCTGTTCCTAGTTACCCCCATGTAAAAATGCTTATTGCCATTATTTTAATTTCATGAGTTTGATAAACTAAGTACCTTCCTTTTAATAACGATTTAGAAAAATAACTGTAGATATGAAAAATACCTTTCAAAGTCTGAGTGATATATTACATTACATCAACAGAAATTCTCTGAGGTCTCATGCCGTCAACATCTAGCAATTATTTTTAAATGTCTTTGAATGCAAATCGGTATATATATTTGATGATTAAGTGAATAAATGTAATCAATATGCATACGAAATCGCTGCGAAAGAATAAATGAACACCCCAAGACAACTTCAGGACTTATCGCAATTCAATTGCAAATTGACTTGAATCAGAATAATCTCTAAACGTTAACCAAAAAAAGTTTTTTCTCATTTAACAAAAGCAATTGCTATTCTTCATTCCTACTTTAATATGTTGACTTAATCCCTTACAGCTAGTTTCCAGAAGTCTCATCCCCTTTTTACTTTTTTTTATTTTTTCCCAGACCAATTTGCACAATTTAAATCACTTTTTCGCTGCCAATAATAAAGAAACGGGAATAAGACCAACTGACAAATATTTGCGAAAGAAATCTAATGCACACTGGGAGAAAATGAAAGATATTAAAGGCTACAGAATATTTTTTTTTATTCTGAAAACATTTCCATGGGTATTGGCTGATTTCAGCTCTTCAAAAAATGAACTGAATAGTGCAGAAAAAGAAGTAAAAATAACCTCACTACCCCCCGTTGTGAAATACAAATTTTCTGCCTTCTCCACCCTAATTGTATTCAACTCTTGGCATTTGCTTTAATTAAGGATAAAATCCGTTGCCAGTACTAAAGCCATTGTGGAAAAGAAGCCGAGGTGATATTACGTTAAATATATGCGAGAAGTAGGGGCATTTATATGCTAATTCTCAATATGTCGCCTTTCCTCTTCAAAGGAGAACGAAGAAATTTTCCGTAAGTTTTGGCTTAAAAGATTAGCGCCTGGACCGAAAATATATCAAAATATTTATCAGATCCTTATAATAGGTTGTGAAAAATACGTCATTTTCGTTGGGAATTATAAGCCCGAGTGGATGGAAAAGGATTTTATATCGTTAATTTTAGTCAAGGAATGTGTGTTTTCCTGGAATCTTAATCTCTTTAAGTAAGTGATGTATTGGAAGATGCATGGCAATCAATTTATTTTGTCCGGCATTATTTTTTAGATTTTTTTTTCCAGTTCCTAAATTTTGAAATTTTTCTTTGCGTTCTGGGGGATTTTACTGTATCTTTCTTCAACTATAAATCATTAGAAATTTCACTCGAGTGCGTTTTAACTTCAAGTGAGTTTTATGACGTTCATGAATCATTTATGCAAATTAGAACTTATGCTGCTGAGTTCTGCGCTTTTTATTTGTTTCTTTGATAGCTAGCAATAAATAGCTAATACGTTATGGTATTTATTTAGATTAGATTCAACATTTAACTTTTTATGGAAGGATTTAACGTAAAATATTGCTGATCATATTGACTGCAACCATATCTGTATGTAATAAATACACATATTTAGACTCGTTTAAATATAATTTATTCATACTTAAATGTTTCTACTATGAAATAAAAAGTGCCAAATCAATGTTCGTAAATTTTTAAATATTTTAAAATCACGCATATGATAATGTTGCTTGATAAAAAAATTGTCAGTATTATCTTTTAAGTTTTTTTTTTTGGAAGTTGCATATGAAAGTTAAACTTTTTATTAATAAACGTATGATGCCTTTTGGGTAGAAGAATTGTTATATTTGTATATTACTGTTAAATAAAAGCTTGTATTGGAATTGAATAGGCACTTTTCTTCCCTTGTCTTTACTATCGCTAACAAAGCATAAGCATACCAAATATTAATGATGATTCAAATAAATGTATGGCTCAACTATATTCCTTCTCAGCTGCACTTGTGTGTTGTTTAGTTGTTATAAAACTTATACAGAACATTCGATTAAAAAACTTATGTACCTAGAACATTCTCGAATTTCTTTTTGTTCTCACGCAGGCACGTGTTTCTTCTTCGTCATTTGCACTTTCGTAGCTGAAGAAGAAGGTTCTGTTTAAACTTCAGAACTATAATGTTATAAGGCTACCTTAATTCCTGTTAATAATTATTGATTTTATTTTAACATTTAGTTCAAAGGCGCGTTCTTTTTTAATATTCAGTAAGTTTTCCATCTAATACTGATGTCAGTTGAGTAATTATTGAAATATTAAGTTAAAGGAATTAATCTACTTAAATTTTAAGTAAATATTAAAATATTTCTGAGCAATTTTAACTCGCTCCTCTAATTCTTAATATTGGAGGGTGTTTCGTGACAAATAAAGGCAGGTTAGCTGAGAATTCATGATTCTTGCTTTGATATCAACTAAATTTTGACATAAAGAATATTTTAGCGGAAATTTTTCGACATTTCTGGACAATTATATTACGCTACCACGCACATTTTTACTCATATAACTTGTTGATTGCTATTCCGTGATTATAACAGACTTTTATCTTATCCGTAGCCTGGAAAACGAGGAATTTTCAGAGTGATGTCACTTATAAATACAATTACTTTAACAAACTGAGTGATTTAAAGATACAAATGCACTTTTTTTAATAATTGCATCTCTGTTTTATTTTTGATATAATTTAATATATTTAATTACATTACTTCCGACTAATAATTTTGATGAACATTTATTTTCAGCATTATTATAATTAATGATGATGTTTCTAATGTTATATATATTACGTACTTCAGGATAGGATCCTTAGCCTTTTCTCACCTTTGCCTTTTTGTTGTTAATAATCTAAATAATGCAGCTGTAGCAAAACTGCGAAGCTCATAAAATCACAAGGTTCAAAATCATCAACTAATTCATCAACTACAACCATTTACTTGCCGAATTTTTTTTTCTTTTAATTTTTATCTTCATTTTGGAGTTCATCTATTATAACATATCCCGTTAAATTCTTCGTATTTTTTATTACTCTGTCAGTCTCAGAAAGTTCATTTATTGCGTTTAACTTTTAATGCAAAAACTGTCATTCGTAAGTTCATCTGGAAATGCGTAGCATTATTATTTTCCCCTTCGCTGACGAACAAAAAAGAAAAAAGGGAAAAACGTTATCCCTTTCTTGCTGAGGTTAAGTGGTTCTGTTTCAATCGATACGGGTATTGGAAGAAAATTTATTCAGACGTTTTTATGCTTTTCTTAAGAATTTCCGCTTAATAAAAGAACGATTAATTCCTTTTTATCTTCTTTACGTCTACCACGATTTCCTATTTAAAAGTGGAATTTTAATGCGTTCTATTCAGTGAGTATTGAAAAATGCTTCAGTTATTACAGGCTTACGTTATTTATTTTAAGCGAGCGATGACAAATTATTTAAGATTGAAAAGCATGAGATGATTCTTAGATAGTTTTTAACAAAGCGTGGCAGAGATGATTTTTTTATATTCTTAAATTATGCTTTGTTTAAAGCATTCATTATAGTTAAAAATTTGTTTTTGAATGCTTTTAGCTTATAACAGATTAGTTTGATGACTGTTATTTAAAAATAAAATTTGAAAACTTATGACGTATTTTTGCTTTATAATAGTCCTTTGGTTATTAGTAAAGCTTTTATAGCATATAAAAACAGAACATAGAAAGACCACGAATATTCAATTAGTACAGTAGTTGGCAAGCCACGCCCCTTCATGACATTAGATTCGCTGCTTTAGGTGACGTGACCAGCAAAACAGTGCTTGACCCCTGCCCCTTCTACAGCTCTTGGCATTTTCTCGCAAGAAGCAATGGACTTCAAAGTTATTTCCACCTCAGCTTGTACCTTATCTGGAGAATACTATTTACAGGCTTTCTCAAACGTCAGGCCCAATTCGGGATTCATTCAGAAATCTGGAAAGGAATTCCCAGCTGCATGCTAGAATAGTAACAATAGTATCAAAGTAACACGAGTTAGCTCTTGTATGTTTATTGTATTCGATCGAACAATCGAACATCATGATGTGAAGGATTGAATTGAATTATACTGTTATGCCAAAAATATCAATGGCTACCACCGCAGGAGGATGTCTTCTGTGAGGATTGAATCAGAGAAACTTACTTTCATTACACATAAGAAACTGCATGAAAACGTCGTGCAGCCAGTCCATTTAGGCCACTAGAAATCGAATCGGGATTTGCGGTAACTGAATGTGATGTTGCTTTGTAAATATAAGCCATCCGGTTGTTTCTAAAACGAAGTACTCGAACCATTACTGCGTTATACTTGTGTCAATATTACAGATCCAGAAAATGGTGAATACTGTAAAACAAAATGGGGTTTTACGTGGCAGCTATGTTATGAGAGTGCATTCAAAATTTATAAGCTCCTCTGGCTTTACACAATATATACATGCGTTTGTTTTAACTCTCAAACATTATTTAGCAACAAGAAAACGATAAAAAGTATGTATGAGCTTACAGTACAACTCTCATTCAGGCATTTGCGTTTACATTCAAGCATTCAAAAATAGCACAGTTATAGTAATAGTAATACTCTCGTTTCCGCTGATTCGAATCCGCGGTTCAACAATTTAACCATGGTCACTTCTTTTTAACCATTTAGATAAATTATTGCTAAGTTTAAAACGCCCAGGTAGTTGCGATCGTACGCACAAATGCGCCTGCGCAGCTTGAGCGTACGTTTCAATACTTATTTAGCGCTTCGATGGAAAAATATGTCTCTTACTGTTTTACATCCTCTGAAGTACACGTATTGCATATTTTTTTCTTGAGTGATATGTTACAATTCCGGTGCTACTGGATTTAACTGTAGGAAAATATATACAAAAACATGTTTAGTGTCTCATATTGAAGCGAAACTGCGTTTAGCTTATACAGTCATTAGGTTATTTTGAAGCAGAAGACATGAAAAACATGCAGTGCCCACGACGGCACTCGAAATGTGGACTTCACGCGTTGATAGTGCTTCCAATTACACGACGACGACATGCCGAAAGGAGGGAGGAAATACTTTTGGAATTAAAGTATAGGTTATTACGTTATATCATTAAAACTAGCTTTTAGTTAAACAGTTAGGTAAATTAAATATTTATAGAGATATATTCACGCGAACCTGCTTTTAGTTAAAGCCAATTCATATTTAACTAGTGTGGTAAAAATTTCGTGCATGTGATCGGGTTCTAAGGATTCGTAAATAAAATTGTACTTTAGCGAATGGTTTACAAATCTATATATATAAAGAAGAATGTCTGTGTGTTTGTTCGCGATTAACCCAGTCACTATTACAGTCATCGTCACCAAACGTTTCACAATTCTTTTGTTAGTCCTGGGAAAAGTCGACATGTACTTTTTACGCTAATTTTCGCCCTCGTTTTCGTGGCAACAGTCTCGAGCTTAAAAATAAATAATAATTCTTAATAATTCTCGAGATAAAAATGCTTTATTTCGAAAAGTGTTGCTACTGCTTATTAATTTCTGATTAATTATGATCAATTTTTGCCATATTTAATCGACTAAAATTGAATATAAGTGAAATATTGGATTGAATTTGAGCTTTTACGACCGTTTGATTAGAAAGACGAAAATCATTAAAAACTGCGTGCCATTGTTTCTGATATAATGAGAGAGAATTAGTTAATTTTTATATGGAAATTTTTTTTATGTGGATTCCATGAAAATTGTATGACTATGAATCGCATTTTTTGCATTGTATAGAAAAGGATTATAGCGGTATCGTTCACTCTGTTGCTAGATACATTACTTTCAATCTAACTTAACTGGCATCGGATACTTCGTCTAGTATGGCATAAATTATTCAGAGAAATGGTTAGTAATTTTATTATATCATAAAATGTTCTCTCGTCTTTCTATTAGGTAGAGAACACGCATGATATTTAATCTACAAAATAAGTGCAACAAAACATAAAGTAAAAATTATTAGGCTACTTGCCACTCCATTTAAAAGTTAGTATGTTTATAATTCGAATACATGCATCAATATGCAAATATTTTTAACGTGATATATTTTGATTTCCGTTGAAAAATGTTGTAAATAATATTTTCCTCTCTTAATTCCAGGTGCATAGAAAAGAATTGTCCAAAACAGGGATGGAAAAACAGATCACTGGTAAGTGTTTTATATATATATATATACGTGTGTGTGTGTATAATGTTTTAGAAATGCGGGGAAGAAGACACAAATAATTGTTATTATTGGCGGATGGTTATAGATAGTGCTTGCGTAACTGCGCAGTGGAAGAAGAAACACTTTGCAGGTACCAAGATGCATAATTTTATTCGTTCAGTAGCAATTTCTTATGACACTTATTCTCCTTTTCACGTCACTATGGGTGCGAAAAGCACACCACAATTTTAAATACACTTATCACAATTTTAAACAGTAGAAGATACAGCGAAGCGACGAACCTTGAGCTAGCCAGGCGAGAGCGAGTAGAAAAAAAAATGAATGCTTACTTCAGCAAGACCTATATAATCGTATATGATTGAAAACTTTTCAAAAGAAGTTTTTGAACGGTGATTTGCCAAGAACCCTACGCAATGCAGGTTAATTTTTCAGCCGTGCAGTTTAAAAAAGTTGTGACTGTTTTTAGAATGTAAATGGGAAGTACCCAAATTAAAATGAGTAATTTTTTTAGTTTCATATTTTTTTATCGTACATATCCCCTCTCTTTCAACGAGGAAAAAGCTTTACGATAGAAAAGCCTGTTTAGGAAAAAGCCTTTTAGAGAGTTAGCAAATGAATAGAAATTTTGTACAATATGCGCTTTTTTCGATGAGAAAACAAATTAATTGTTTTAAGGCCATGGCCTTAGGTTTAATTGTCACCCTTCATTTGTTATGAACGTTCACATATCACATCATATAAAAAAATACATAAAAATATAATTTGGAAAGATGATAGCGAATATAGTATATAATATGCAAACTAAATGTATTGTCGAATTTCAAATTCCGTAAAAATGGAAGTTTTTAAATTTCTTGAAATGCTTCTCTTGAACTATTATAAAAAGTGTTCTAAAATATGGATATATAAACTTAAATCGTGCACAATTCTTGAAATTCTTAAATATCGTAACGTAAATTTTACAGTCTTTGTCTTTTAAAGTCTTTTGTAAAAGTGTTGTAGTCAATATAAAACTAAAATTTTAGCAAGAACTAATGAAAGATATCCTTAGAAAGAGGGTTATTTCGAGTTGTCGCTTCATTCGAAGAGAGCAGTTGATTTCATGCAACAAATGATTAATTAAAAGGGTAACTGCAATGTTCCTGTTTGCAATGTCATATAATCAGTGCGATATTATTCCGTGTCATGCAATCTTGCGTACTCTATTGCTATCAATTTTCGTGAATTGGGCTCAAGCGCAATAACTGTTATATTGTGCTTGTTTAATCTTTTAGAAACAAAAGGCTCAATGTGACAAATAGCTCAAAACGAAGCCAAATGCCCCCTCCCCCTTAAACAATCTGGCAAAATGCCGACGAAAAGCTCCATCTAATATGTCATAAAATGGGCAGCAAATGGGAATATTTCTTCAACTCCTTGTTATTTAGTAGAGTTTGGGAAATTGTTTTGAAATGCCATCTGATCTGCTGCCATAGAAATTGACCAAAATATAAAGCGTGTAATTAATTTCTAGATGGAATTTATATTCTCACATAAAGTTACGTGTCCTTAACATAAGTTCCATATAAAGTTTGATTTTCTGGATTCTTTTAAGTACATAATTTAAAATAGTGTATAATATAAAATGTACGTTGGGTATTTCAAAACAACTGTATATTTTGAGTGGTTGGTTGTGAACCTGTTGATCAAGTGTAAGAAATGAATCAAATGAGAAAGGTCGTCATATCTTGGCAATTCCGGTCACGTGATTTCTTTTAGTAAAAAGTATGCAAATTTTAAATTTCTATCCAGGCCATAAAGCTTTCTCTGACTTTTTTTAATAAAATATATGTATATTTTAAAAATATGTCAATGAGGAAAATGTTTTCCACAACCGAATTAGTGAATTAAAAAGCAAAGTAATCCATCCTAATACGCCTACTAGCGACCGAGCGATAAAATCGCTGGACACTGGTAGTTCCGACCTGGGTTCGAATCCAAGCGAACGGGCGGCTGCATGGGCGTTTCCAATGGTTTTCCCGCTGTGTAACGTCTATACGAGCCATTTTTGCCTTGAAAGTCCTCCCCGAAGGTGTCCTTTTCCCTGGGCAGGTAGTCCTTTTTGTGCTTTGCTATAATAAACTAAACCAAATCATCCTGATACAGTCCAAACTACTCGTGATATCATTGGGTCTGCATGCAGATATTAAAAAGAACTAGGCATACTAAGGTTTTTAATATGAATTACCAAAAATATTTTCGCCAGTAAAAAGCATTAATTTAAAAGCGCTGTTTTAAATTATGTTAAAGCACTAAAATTTTAAATTTTATTTTTAACTTGATTTTATATTGTCTGTAAATCACCGTTTTCTTTTTAACTTATAAAATTTAAGTTACATAATTTTGACATTTTTTTCGGATTAGTGTTGCGTATTATGTACCAATTTCTTATCTCTTTTAGAAGATCCTCAGCAAAGAATAACTGACCAATGGAAATTCCACATAAATTAGGTACTGACTAATCAGGGACGTTTCCCGGCTTATTTCAATCGGTTCCATCTACAAAATAATGATAAATGCTTAATTTGTGATAAGTTTGGGGATGCCAGGCACTGCGTCGATGAATGTACGCTTACCCGGAGTGCAAGAGAGAAATATAGAAAGAATTTTAAGGAAGATTTTAAAAGGAGCTATTCAAATTTGAAAGATTTTGCAGAGACAATAATGAAGATTATAAATAAATACGACCAAAGATAGAATTCGAATTCGGCACTGAGACTCAGATTTTGGATTTTTTATGTTTTTTGTTTCTTTTTCTTTTTTTTTTTTTTTTTTTTTTTTTTTTTTTTGCCAGTCCTATTTTTTGATCATACGGCCAGCTTGTGCCGGCTAGGAGGATCGGGGCTGTACCCTTATAATAATAATAATAATAGACAACACTTATAAAATTTAAATCTCGTATATTTTTCATGAAAGGCATTCACGTGCTAAAAATTACCGTAGCTCAGCCTTTTTATTACTCGTTTTTTAAGCAGAAACCTGTACTACCAGCCATTTAAACCTGTACTACCAGCCAGTGTTGTCTGTACTACCAGCCATTTAAAAGCTATTCGTACGTGTAGTCTTTATATAAATCTTGGAAATTGACTGTTTTGATTTTGAGGGATGGGGAATTGCTATGAGTATTTTAATTGCCCTCCTTTACTTTGCGAAAGCATGCTTCCCTGCTTTTTATGATTCGTCTCCAAGAACTGATAACAAGGGGAAAGCGGGATTCAATTGTTGGGAGGAGGGAATAGACTTTCGCGTCGGTTTTGACGCTCGAAATTAATGAGCTTCCAGGTAAATAACATACAGATAAATAAAGTTGCATTATATTATGCATTCATTTTATAATAATAAAATTTATAATAATAAAATAAAATCTAAGTATTATTAAAACATTAACTTGTAATAGTTATTCACACATTACATTTCATTCGAGGCGCCCAGACAGGAAAGTGGTTAGTGACTCTAAGTACCGTACCGTAGAGCCCGAGTTCGAATCCTGGAGAAGGTATGGATGTAATTTCTCCGTCTCTTCACAGCAGGCAGCGGTGGCTCACATGTTAGGGGCCTCCATAATAAAGAGACCACTGCTTCCAACCTTAGTAGTGACCAACGTTTATAAACGACTAGAGCTCGCCATTGGAGAGGGAAAACTCTTTATGCAATACTTTGTTTTTTATATTACATTATCCTCAATAATACGGACATGTTATTTCTAAAACTATCACCGACCCACAAACAGCTGAACGGTAATTGGTAGTTTGGCGTGAATTCAAATCCCGGAGAGTGTGCTGTCTGCATGTATGGTTTGCCTTGTGAATAGCGTGAATAAGACAGTAGGATATTCCTAAAAATATCTGCTATGAAAGCATCCCTTCGTTTAGGCATGTAGTAGCCTTCGAGTGCTTTACTATAATCCAAGTAATCTAGTTCTAAAAATATTCCAAAATGAAAGAAATGTTGAAAAATAATTCATAGAAAATTACATATTTTTAATAAGTTTAGTAATTTACGTCGGTAAAGATTAGACATAGATTTTAATATTAGTGTCATATAATAGCTCTAAAAAGTAGTTTGTGCAAAATATTTTCAATTAGAGCTTAAAAAATTGCTTTAATAATGAGCATTTATACCATCAATCGTAATTAATGAAAGGCGTTATTATGCATTCTGGCTACAAAATAATCATTTGCTTGTATAACATAATGTACGTATTGATTTTTTTTTTCTTGACGTATATTTTCAGTAATTAAATATTCTATTCGTTTCGGGGGCTGTTGATTAGTTTTTTCAAGCCACTCTTCACGCCAGTTCTTTCACAAACAATAACGATTCCGCAGTTCTAATCGACGTTCTTTGGCGCCCAACTGGCTTCTTATACTTTTGTCGATACTGGCATACGGCCCAAAAATGGCAACCCTTTTCCTTCTCCTTCAACGTAAGGGAATGAAAAGAAGCTTTCAACTCGAGAATTGCAGTTCGGGGATTTGGCGGGATCTGAGTGCGAAACGTGAACCCGAAACATTGGCAGATCATTTAATTTCTTGCAACGTTTCTCTAAAGAATGAAGGCTTCTTCTTCGCTCGTCTCTTTATTTGAAAAATGATGGAACTTCCCCAGTTTTTTATGTAGCGTTTCTTTCTTTCTCTTTTTTTCTTCTTTTGGCCTGTAAAGGGCCAACTTGTCAGGGACTAGATGGCTTGAGAAATAAAATTGGATAAAATAGCCGGTATTCCGGTTGTCTATCCCCCCCCCCCGATTTCGTTATCTGATAGACAACTTCGTTTAGGTTTGCAGTGTTTACTAGCAGCTACATTTTTTTTATTCATTAATATTACATTCATGTGGATATCGTGAAATTTAATATTTTATAGAATTCTGTTCCCGTAGCTGGCAACATTTTTTTTTTTAATTTCACAACCTAGTAATGACTTTAGCCCACAAGTTGTGATGATGCTTCTTAAATTTTTAACCTGTTTTCATGAAATGTGGACAGAAGTTATCGTAATAGCCATCATGCATTTGTGCCATTGACTGAAAACAGTCCTCATAACTCATTTGAATTTTACATTAACCTTTTGATAGTCATCAACAAGCTCAGCAAGCCGGTTTTCCTTAAAAGTCCCCACAAAGGCAACTCTTCCCTTAGGAAAATAACCCTCAAGTGCTTTGCGAATTTTCTAAGTATTTTATAATTTACTACAGTTTCCTTCAAGGTACATTTCTGTACCCCTCCCATGAAAAGAGATTTTTGGAAACGAATTGCTCCTACGTTTGGCTTCAAGCAAATTTTCTAGCCTTTTAACATTAACTTCTTCAACTTATAATTTTTTATTTCCACCTCTAGTCACGTTTAGCTTGTATGTTGAGCGGCGAATATCTTTTATGTCTTTTCAATGTAACTCATGAAACTAATTTTATGATCTAATGGCATATCAAAGAACATCATATATATATTATTATTAATATTTTTATTTATTTATTTAATTTTGCTATACAGTTTTTATAAAATACAGTAATACTCACGGTTAAATCATAAATAGGCATTTAAATTCATAATATTGCATTTTCCACACCAATGGCGGAATGTTTAAGAGTGCTTAACATTGATATTCCTACCTGCAGCCCAAACCCTGGCGAATGGGCTGGCTGCAGGTTTAGTTTTCGTTTTCTCATGTATAACATAAATACGTGACAATTGCCCTTAAAAGCTCTCCACGAAAGTATCCCTCCGTTTTAGGCAGGTAATCCTTATGTACTTTTCTGTATTCAAATAACCTAACCTAACTTAATCTGAACTGCACGTGGCCCACCAGCGGCCGAGCGGTAGAGTCGCTGAACGCTGGTAGTTCGGTCTGAGGTTCGAATCCCGCGAACGGGCTGGTTGCATGGGAGTTTTCGTGGTTTTCTCCATGTGTAACGTGTATACGAGCCAGTTTCCCTTAGAAGAAAGTCCTCCACGAAGGCATTCCTCCTCCTAGGCAGATAGCCCTCGAGGCTTTGCCATAATCACACACACACACACACACTGAACTGCACGTAGTTTTAAGCATAGCATTTTATTTGAATTTATCTGTAACGATACTGCTAAGTTTATTCAGAATAATGTATTAATTTATAGCATTAGCATTTGAGTTGTACTAAGGAAACTTGCTGAATCCGGGTTCGATAAGACTGTATTCGGCGCTTTCGGACTCGTAAGAAATGATTCTTAAATCCGCAAAGTCGTGATTATATGACTGAAGCTATAATATTTTTCTTTCCATTTTAAGTTCTGTGGGATATAAATGGCATATAACACATTCATATATTACGTCGTTTAGCAAGCCTGTTATTTAGTTCAGCCCTTATTTTAACATTATGCGCGTTGAATAGATAAGATTTTTAAGTAATTCAAAGCACTCGAATTATTTTTTGTTTTTCACAAATTTGGTTTGGTTCGGTTAGTTGCACTATTTCAAAGCACTCGAAAGTGATCTGCCTAAAGGGAAGGATGCCTTAGTGGAGGACTTTCTAAGGAAAGCTGGCTTGTATACACGTTACATATGGGGAAAACCATGGAAACGCTCATGGAGCCAGCCTGTTCGCTGGATTTGAACATCGGACCGAACTACCAGTGTTCGGCGACTTTACCGCTTGGCCACTGGTGGGCCTTTCACAGTTTTGATCCCGTTTAATACGTAAAGTGATTTCAGGATAGTGGTGCTTCATTTTGATTATTATTCTTTTCCTAAATTCTCATATAAATATACAAAGTTTAAAGACTTTCTTCCTATAAGAATATTTTTATTGATATTAGTAAAAATCATGATCCTTATTTAAGATGCAACTCATTATTAATTCGGAATTTATTATCGGCCCTTAACACTGAATTTTATGAACTCTTATTCCAAATTTTAATTCTTGCATAATTTGTGACAACAAAAGGAAAACTCCTTTTTATTAAACCTTTTATGTTTTAGATTCATCAAAATATTTCCAATATAAAATTGGCATTTCGAGGATAAACAGGTACAGGTTCATCTTCATCAGCTGCAAAGAAATTTGCAAGATGAGTCTTGTGGTTTAGCTAAATTTATGTTTCACTTTAATGTATTTCTGTTCTGTTTTGATATTTCTAATGTGCCAGAAACCTTTAAATATTACAAAATCGAGCATTTGGTGTTACTTTTCTGTTTAATTAGTTGACTGATTTTCTGTTCGTGACAGCGTACGAAGTGATATTTCCGACGAAATCTCAGTTTTAAAGTCTTGCATGATTATATAAGTCCTATTAAAATCGATTAGTGAAAGTGAAAGAAAACAGATTTTTATACTTTTCATTTTCTTCTTCTTCTTCTTCTTCTTTTAAATATTTAAACTCAAATGTTTATCTTGCTTCGTAAGGTATTTTATGCACTCAAGATTAAATTGAAAAAACATTGAGCATGAAATGACTTTAAAAGTATTAACTCTGAAGTTTAAAAAAGTAGATAACGAAAAGTAGAATTATTTTATACGTTGTAAAATGAATATGTCTGATTTCTCTCTATATATGTATAAAAAACTATTTTTTTTTTCCTTTTAATCCTAAACTTCGTCCGTTTCTTTGAATTTCTATCGTCTAACTCCGGTGGAAATGCGTAAAAAATTTTGAAATAAAGGCGGGAGTCGGAAGATGAAGAAAAAGAGCCGTTTTATCTCACCGAAAATAAAAAAGAGAAGTTTAAAAAAAAGGGAAGAAGAAGAAAGAAAAAAAAACAGACGACAGTACTAGAAACAACACAATAAAAAATCTTTTTTACTGCGAAAGAAATCCGATACAGAAGGCTGTTTTGTCCAACTTGGTGTAAAATTAATGGATCTAAATAAAGCCGGGTTCTTCACTTTACGATCAGTTCAGATTGGGGGAACGAAAAGGGGCAGGGGGAAGCTTCCAGGTAACTCCTCTCCTCCCTTTCCAAACTGAGCTTTACGGGGAAAAAGCAAACAGAAGACTTTGCAATCTCCGGTATTTTTTCCCCAGTTTTAGACAAAGCTTGTTCAAAAGAAGACTTTTCCCCTGTATTCCCTGCGTTCACTGACGTTCCCTGTGGGGAGGATGGAAAGGGGTGCTCACTATTTGCGCGCAAGGCGTCGTTTTATCTGTGTCTATACCTTAGAAGTGTGTCCTGCGCATGGGCTGATATGCAATGATAGCATACTACCTTGTTTTCTATTTGAGGGTGGCTCTGTAAGGGATCAGGCGCAAATTGCATCGTGTAGCTATATTGTGCTAATTGGCCTAGATATGCATTCACATATGAAAATCATTTTCTAGGTTTTTACAAGCCTGTATATCAGTTTAACCAGAGCAAAAGTAAAACAGCAAAGAAACAGAAGATTAAAAAGATTTGCAAAATTGCCATCGTGAAAAAGAGAATCTATAGGGGCTTGCTTTGCATTCCATCGTAATACTTTTTAATTTTTCTCCATAAAGTTTTTCCTAAACTTCTAAATAGCTTGTTTGTTTCTTTCATATAAGTTCCTAGATACTTTTTTTCTGGACTGGGCATGACAAAAGTTCCTAGACACTTTTTTTCTGGACTGTACATAACATAAGTTCCTAGACAATGTTTTCTGGACTGTACATGACATAAGTTCCTAGACACTTTTTTTTCTGGACTGTACATTGCATAAGTTCCTGGACTCTTTTTTTCTGGACTGTACAGGATATTTTTTTTATCCCTTCTGCTCTTGCACATTGATTGAGCATGAGCGGTGTACAGAAGCTGTGTAATGTTTTGAGGGAAAAATATCTAAGCGTTTTATTAGTTACGAAATGCTCAAGTGTGAATGGGCAGCAAGACGCTGAAATACTGCAGCCCAAATGAATCCGCAAGGCTTCGTTCAGACGCTGGTATAAATGTCATAACTGGTTTAAGCCGAGGTTCATTGCTAGGTAACTAGACCTTGCTACGTCACAAAAACTGGTATAGAGGTTTTGGCATAAAGTTCGAAGTTTTCAATTCTATCCCAACTTGGTATAAGGGATGGCCAATCAGAGCGAAAACTGTGGATGCATCCACGCGTGCTCAAATTTAGCTTTTCTAACTGGCTACGGCTTAGACCCTGTCTGGCAGATGTGAACGGTACTCCCGCATTTTATGCCTTATGAATATACTTTTACCTTTATGACATTTATACCACCGTCCGAAGAGAACCTTTAAACAGCACTTCCCATCATGGATAAAAACACGTATACCAAAATTTCGAACTGTGCTTTTTAATGTGAACTGTGCTTAATCGTGATTTTTATTCTTTGTCCCTTGAAACTGAACATGATATTTCTCCAAGTATCGTATTTTGCATTCCATTCATGAGGATTAGACGAAAATATTAGCATTTCCTACTTTTTTTAGTCTATTCTTTCTCTTAAAAGAGAAAAAGCATGAGAAATTATACCTCAGTTTATTATATCGTTAAAACTACATAGGAGAGTTAAGTATTCTTGAAGAGACAGTAAGTTGGTATACCATGTGGACTAATTTAGCATTTAGTTGGCTTTATTTTCTGACTATTCTCGCGATTTGTATGGATTGGAAGTATTTTGGTCACATCTTTTACTCGCCGTTTAGTCTTCTTAAGAGAAAAAGTTCATTTTATGGCTACTTATGATCTTAGAACAATGAAACATAAGTCATAATTTTAGGCGAACGAACGTTGAATAAAGATCATTAATTTTATTGGGAAATGTTTATATATGGAAGAATGTACTTCATGGTTATTTTCTTTTCATGTGTGAAAGAATCAGAACTGTTATTTTCTTTCTACTTTTGATTTTTGGGTTAAATAATGATGGAATTTTAAAATTTAAAACTTATGACCATATTTACAGATGAATTCCTGTTGTTAAAAATGTCAATCTAATACGTGTATCCATCTTACTCCCGCTGTCTCATATTTCAGGTATTAGTTAAACTTATCCCTTAACGTTTACAACAGACGAGATCTATATGCTTAATTTGGCCTCTGGATGTTCTGTTTAGATCATAATTATTCCACCAGAGGGTCGTCTTTAAATTCAAACGTTATTTTTCCCATTTCAAAGCATTATTAAAAAGTACGAGGTGTGCAACCTTATTTCTTCTGTAATCCAATGCACAAATATTAATCCGCAGTCACTGCATTAATGCGCACAGTCAATGGATTAATCCAATGTTTGCGGCATACTAACTCCTATTTCTGGCTACCAAAAATTTATCCACATAATTTTATTTTGTTGTTTGGTATTTTAATAGATTTATGATGAATTTTTCAATTATGCAAAATCCATAAAATATCCAGACGCCCACAAGAAACACACATTTTTTAAAACTTGGTTCCCAAGCTGATCGCAAACTGAACCCCGAAGTAACTCGGCCACTTCGTAACTGGATTTTTTCCGTCACGCTTCAATGATAATTCAAGATTAATGCTCGTACATCACAACCTAAGATTAATGTGATGACTATTGTTGATTGTACATATGCATAACTCACTACAAGAACAAATATATTGAGTCACTGTAGTGTCACAGTAACCCTAGCCAGGTTTCAAAGCATGGAACTTCTGATTAGTAGTCGGACGTACTATCTTTAAACCACGACAGCCTGCAGAGGGAAAGTGATAATGCCTTCTAATCTTACCCAAAAGCCTTTTACCATTCTTTGAGGCTAGAACAGCATCTCTGCTAAGCGTTTATTCTCGTTCACTGCGGCAATCGGATACTGTCTATCTGAAATATTCAGTATCTTCATTGATGGTCCAGATATCATATTCAGTACCTCACGTTTGGATCCACATTAATGGTTAGGATTTTTTTTAGCCCAAAGGGGCAATTTTCGCAGAAGGGCTAATAATTTCGTTTTGGCATTTTGCGTTGGTTCACTATAAATGGCGTCTCACTTTTCAAATTGTTGCCACCAAATATTAGAGCCCTGCATTATATTTAAAGAAATTAATAATGAAGAATCTGCATGAATATATGTATATTTCTCGCACTGTGAAAAAACAACGGTACCTAGAGACATCAAATTTTAAATAACGTAGTCCTACACTCGAATATGGGCTTCCGGAAGGCCAATTTCGGAATTTGTTTAATTGTGTATTTCATATTTTGTAAAACTTTAACGAATTTTTGCTTAACAAACTCAACGATTTCAAACCGAGCAATGGCGACACTGTACGAAAAAAAGAACATTTTTATCTCCAGCGCGCGAGACTGTGTATCAGAAATTCTAAAGATATGCTCTTTTAAAATTATTTCGCGATATTGCTGTTGAATTGACTTTTATGGTTTAAGTGCGAAGAACATGATTTTTAATAAATAAAGGTAACACACATACGTTAAAAATAGCCCATCTTTGGGACCCCCATTGATTAAGCGGAGTAATATAAAAGCTGAAGGCTTTCAGATTTTATTTATTTAGTTAGTGAGTTTTGTAAATAGTAGGAAAAAAGAGAAAGATCATTTTACTCTATTATTATTTTTTCCTAATTGTTCCTGCGTTTGGTCATAAACTCCCCAAAAAACCAAAAAATCAGTTTTCTCAGCTCATCTCAAATAATCATCTCTCTGCAACACTTTCGGAAAATTACTTAAATCACTTTTATTATGTGCACGGCCCCCTTTTCACACGCTTCCATGAAGTGGAATATTCGCTTTTAATATCCGTATCATCCTTGCCTTTTATTCATGTGCTTTAACGCGCTTAATCAATGGGGGTTTTGCAAAAGGTTCGAAAAAGAATAAGCGATTTCGCTGCTGTGACTATTGTCACCCTCCCCGGCACGTCCGTAGCCCTCCTTTCCACTCCACGAAACTACTTTACTTCGCGTTATCCACTTGATTAAGGCAGACCCGAGCGAGATTGAACGGTAAACTTTCCAGCTTTATAAATTCTTTTCTTGTCCTTTTGTTGAGCGGCGATCCGCCGATTTTCCGCAGCCCCTGTAAAGTCGCTTTCACTGTTATAATGAAATGCCAGGATGGAAAGTAAACATTACAAACTATGACTAGTAGTAGTTTCCAACAATCATTTATCTCGCGACTTGGGACAGAAGAAATTGATTTCAAGCATGGCTGGTCGGCACAGATGTCTGTAGAGAGAAAATTAAATAATCTTTTATGAGACTTTCACTGCGAGAATATTCTAAGTCAGCATAAGTAGCATCACTTTAGCTTAAATTCTCATTTACCCATTTAGAAATCAGTCTCGTTTACTTTTATGCTGTTTCAATATAAGTTCGTATCAAAACTACCTTTGAGACTCGATAATAAAGTTCATAGTGATTAATTTTGAAACCCGATAATAAGAACAAGAAGTGAGAAATAACTACTGCTCCTAGTTAATGGTTCGAGCATGTGTCGCAATATCGAAGGCTAGAAATGAACGACCACAAAACAAAACAAAATATGCTGCGTACACCACATGAATTCCTTGTACGAAATAAATTTATACGCATTTTTTGCTGCATTTCATTTAATTGAATTTCATTAGAGATATATTTTTCATTGAATTAATTCTGTTCTCACTTTGCTGAAAGGCAAAAATATATAAGACCTCAAAATATCTTCCTTAAAAATTAAAAATACAGAAAAATATAAAACACCAACTACAGTTGAAATAATTAAAAAAAAATTTTAATTAAAATTAGAGTTTCTACGCAAAAGCCAAGCATTCGGCCAGCGAGCAAAAAGACAGATTTTTCGGTGCACAAAACTCAGAGTTTACTTTTGATCCCACTCGGCAGAAAGACACTGAAGGTGCAAAACTGACTTAATTCACTGTTCTGCTAAGAGTTTCAAATGTAAACAAATATGGCTGCCAGGGTTAAAAAATTAGGCTTAGACGCACTTGAACTACTTTTAATTTAAGATACAATAAAATGCCGAACAAATATTAATTTAGAAATCAAACAACAAAAATCAAAATCAAATTTTAAATTTGAAAATATAACGCTGATTTTTGTTGCTTGATTTTTAAATTAATACTTTTAAATTGTTGATAATTCTACAATTGTTGCACGCAGATTAACTAAAGGCATAAAAACTTTAACCGGAAGATAAGAACAACATAATTCAATCATTTTTAGAACAAAGAATGTACAATTTATCAACATATACGAATTAAAAAAAATAAGCTCACTGAGTCGAGTAACAATATATATTTATGCACGTTTGGTGCGTCTGATTGCAACCAAAAACGGAGGTGCACAACTACATATTACAGCAGCCCTTCATACAAAATTTCAACGTTCTGAGGGGACTCGTTTCTGAGTTATACCAGATACATACATACGTACGTACAAACGTCACGAACAAAATCCCTTCTGAATCCAATTTAACTCTTTTTGCAACCCATTTTGTGTAAAAAAAGTCTTTTACTATGTTCTTACTTACAGATGTCACGCAAAACCATCGTTAAATTGCATTCCATAGCGGTCAAAATGGATATTTTCGTTGAAGTATGATACCCGAAAACTTCTGCGATTGCAATACTTCCTTTACTTCGTACAAGTTTGTAAAAAACGATCGCATTGGTTAAAAAAATGTTGCCACTCAGGAATTTTTATTTATTCGCATTCTTATTATATTTATTTTTCTGTCTGAAGGGCTATCTTAAAATCTTCTTTGGAGTAGCATACCAAGTCTCATCCATTTAAGTCCATTGTTAGTGTTTTCTCTCGTTTTCTTCTTCGAGAAGAATAAACTTCCAGATCCTATTCAATGTTTAGTCACTACTTAATATTAGTTTATGTTAGAATATATGGAGTAAGCATGTCCTCACAAAAATGAAGCCAGGAAAATGTCAACAAGGTGCCGTCAAGACTTACCATGACCGCCATACAACATACGTTTAAGGTTTGGAAACATAATGTTAAATAAAATTGCATAGACTTATTATATCAACTCCCGTAGGTTCAGAAAAAGGTCTTTAGGCATAATTTTCATAAAAGCCCACTGAAACGTTCACTGGTCGTCCACTTTTTACCATGTATACGTTTTTCTTATAGTTACCATTTACACATTTTCACATACCTAGATTTTATTAAATTTGAAACACTTATTTGTAATCCTTGTGAATTTTCTTTGTATTAAATCGAAAGTCAGATATGTTAAGTATCAAAATTATAACAGGAGACTTCTAAACTTTCAGTGATGTGTAAGCTAACTGATAGACAACACCGATTAGAATGTAAACAAAACCAACTAGAAGTCCGCCTACCGCAACAGCCATGATAAGTCGTGACGTCATACCGTGACGTATCATGGCTTCATTTTTATTGCGCGGAACGCATGAAAGAAGCTTACTCCATTTATTCTAATCTCCTTAGTCTAGATCTTAGCATGTGGTGCTATGTCTTAAATGCTAGACACAGTTATATATCTTATACGATACTTTTCTGTAACCTCATAATCTATCGCGAAATAGGAATAGTAATTAATTTGTTATAGATGAAATTGCATAAGAAACTTACTAAACTTTTATTTAGTAATAATCAGGTAAGTTTTCATTTACAAGTTGGGTTTCAAGAATAGCTGAATGTGTAAAGACTTGCGTTATAGCTGGAATTTAAATCTAAATTTTCTTTTACGCAGACAGGTGCTCTAACCATCTTTAATCAGAGTTAAAAACAGTTTCCGAAGAGTTTCTACATAATTTTCGTGTAACATGACATTAACTGAAGGATTTTCCAGCAAAAATTCATAGCTTGATAATAAAACTATGCATGCTTTTCAATTTTAGAAAAATTTAAGTTGTAACTGAATTTTCTTTGTTGAAAAATGTGGTATTACATGTTTCCGTCAACATTTTATGAATACCTAGTGTTATATAAGAAGTTTTAGAATTTTATGAAATTGACTTAGTGCGTATTTTAAAATAGACCTTTTTTATGTACAGTGGATGGACAAAAATATGGAAACACCTTCTGAAATGCATGTTTGAAAAGAAAGATTGATTTTAATGAAATATGTAGGTGGCGCTGGCGTTTTTGACTACTGACTCCACCTATACAACTTCGTAAATGTGCTAAACAGTTCAGTTGTTGTCGGAGTACTGTTATGTGAGGTTGTCATTGCATTATGTCAGAGTTAACAGACTTCGAACGTGGGCAAATTGTTGGAGCATGTATGGTAGGTGCTTCCCTAAGCAAGGTAGCCGAGGTGTTTAGTGTTTCAAGAGGTACTGTATCGAAGATTTATTTCGCATATTTGAAAAGCGGAAAAACAGCATCTGCTAAATCACAGCGCGGACGAAAGTGTGTCCTGAGTGATCGTGACAGACGATCATTAAGGGCAATTGTGACGAGTTTACGTCTGGAGAACGCCATCTCAAGCCTATAATACAGACTGCTTGTTGCCAAGAGTGAAACATGGCGGGGGTTCTGTTATGGTTTGGGCAGCCATATCGTGGTTCTCTGCTAGCCCCATGATAACTGTGTCAGGACACATGACTGCCAAGACTTATGTGAACATTTTGGCCGATCAAGTTCATCCCATGGTACAAACTTTGTTCCCCGATGGTGATGGTGTCTTCCAAGACGACAAAGCCCCTGTTCACACAGCTCACATTGTCCAGGACTGGTTTTCTTAGCACGAGGATGAGTTGTCCCATCTCCCCTGGCCACCACAGTCACCAGACCTGAATATTATCGAACCTTTGTGGTCTACATTGGAACGGAAAGTGCGTTCTCGTTATCCACCGCCAACATCGTTATCTGACCTTGGCACCGTTTTGCAGGAAGAATAGCATAACATTCCCTTGGCATACATACAGGAACTGTATTTATTCATTCCGAGAAGACTGTAAGCTGTTTTGGATGCCAACGGGTTTCCTACACCATATTAAGCAAAGAAACATGTTTTTTAAAGGTGTTTCCATATTTTTGTCCAACCCCTGTATGTATGTCTCATGTAGCCTCTGCTAGCTATTCCCCAATGTTCTAAAAATATAGAAACATGTGTCCTAAGAATTAATTATCAATGGATAAAATTATGTGTGGATCCACAGCTACATCTGACTTTGAGTGTCATCTTTCTAACCATGCAGTAAAGCTTTTCCAAATTACTCAACGCAAAAAGCCATCGCCAATCCTTTTCAGCTTTGTCCATGTCATCCTATTACACACAAACACACACACATATATATCTGATAATTAATACACAAGAATATTTCTAATTTTGCACAATTTCTTATGCATCTATTAAAATGTATTAATTTATTGTAGTTTAACGACCTTCTTAACTGCTTTAAAGTACAGTATGTCTTGTTATAAGCACATATGTTTAAATAACGTACAAAATAATAACATTATGAAATAAAATTAATATTTTGCAAGCTATATTTTTGTTGAAATCTTTTTCCAATTAAAACTGATGTCTGTTGAATATAGACATCTCATAGATTCTTTCATGTACTCAACTTTCCTGGAGTATACGTCTTTCATAATAAATTAATTTATTTTTGTTTTCTTGATATTTTATGCCATAGATGTAACAGAAAGAATTCGAACCACTTCGTGCGACAAGAATTTAAAAGAATTAAAAATATTATTGTAGAATTCTTGCGAATTATTTCTCGTTATTAAAGCAAATTAAAGCCGTTTTCCTTATTTTTACTTTCATTAAATCCATTCCCTTGCTTGTGTAAGTCCCGCCGATAAACAGAATTTCCTAATTATCCTAAACCTCATGCACTTAAGTTGATTATTTGCGTAATTGCAGCGTCTATAATTAAAAACTTAATAACAAGCTCTTGTCTAAGCTACAAAGAGTCTTATGATTAAATTCGTTTGTGTACTAAAATAATACGAATTTTTCTTAGTGGTGTTGATATCTAAATTTGCATGATTGTACCATTTATATTACTTGTGGATTTTGCGGGCTGTGTCTGATAAATATCGAGGCTTCTAGATCTAATAAACAAGAAATAACAAAGTCCCTTGAGAATTTATCGGGAAAAGAAAAATGTTCAATTCAAAAGAATTATAGTGAAAATAAATCCGAGGCTATTGTGCTTTCAAAAGTTTGAAATCCATCGTAGAGTCAATAAACATAACTTTAATCTCAGACGATGGAAAAGAGCGTGTATAAATAACAATACCTCACTGAGGATAATAGAGCACTACCGGAATGACGTCGGCTTTAATTGATCTTCCGCTGTTCCACTTCTTAAAAGTGCAGAAAATATCCGCATCCGTTAATTTTGTGAGGATTCGTCCCTCCTGAGCTTTTGCAGTTGAAGATCCGCGCCGTGGACGCTCTAATCTCCACAAACAACAGCACGCCAGATTGAATTGCTTTTCGAGGACCTGTAAAAATTGCTGGTCCTCTGCTGCTCATTGAAATCTGCTTTTGAATAGCTTAGGCGGATAATTTAATTTCCGAATGTGTTCAGTCTTTTCGTCCCCTCTTTTACCGATTTATTCTGTCTCTCCCCCCCTCGAAGAGGATTTAGAGATTCCCCCGCCACTGAAGCAGGAAGATTCAATTGGCAGTTGTTAATCCGAAGGATTAAAATCGGAGACGATCCGCGAATCAAATTAGACAACATAAGGGGCTGAGAAGATGCATGAAGGGGGAGGGGGGCTATATATGTGCGATAGAACTCTGATTGTTGCCGGTATTTTTGTTGTTTCACGCTGTTGATATTAAAGGACGGAGATGCTCCTCCACTAGCCACCATCAACCCCTGCGCGTCTTTTGCAAGAATAATATTCTTTTCTGCATCATCAAACGACCGCTTTGTTTATGGAGGCTCTTTTGTTACGGTCCGCTTTGGTCCTGATTTGCATATGAAGCAGCTTTCCCAAGTCTCCCGCCTTTTGAAGAGCGCTTTATTTGATAGGGTATTCATAACCAGTTGGTGGCATACTTGCCAGCACATGTTGCGCCTGCTTTTCTTTGTATTATTCGCCAGTCTTATAAGAGGTGTTAGCGAGCCTGCCTTATGTGGCTTTTTTGTTTTGTGGATTGTCTTTTTTGTATTTATATCTTTGCGCAACTCATTATTCAATTTTTCCAGAATGGCATTTTCTTGTTTCGTTTTGAGTAAAAGAATCTAATTACGTTGAGCGTTATCTTCTTGCGTCTTCTTTCTGATACCGTATCATTCTTTTCTTTCTTCATTTTGAGTATTAGAATGTTTAAGCATGCTGTTTTAAGTATTATGTTTGCATATTTTATTAATATATTACAGAAAGAGAATCAGATAGTGTCGTTGATTATTTTTGATTATAATGATCTGGAAAAGTATGCGATAAATTGTCACGCATTTTTAATGACAGTCACTTGGGATTTAGTTTAAATGGAAAAGAATGTTTAATTTGGTTTCGGTATTTTGTAACATGATTTTGAATTAAAAATTTCATTTGCCTTTTTAGGCAATGTACTTCATCTGGTTGTTGCGTTTGGCATTCTGATTCTAAAGTACTTAAAGTAGGTTATAAGGCAAAGTTTCCTTGAAATGTCTTTAAATAAGACTTCCCGTTTTAAATTTTATATTTAAAAGCAATATATTTAGTAAAAAAGAATTTTTGTGCCAAAAATAAACTATAAATTACGCATTATATCTCATTTGAAAATTTTCCTTTTATAATTTTCCTTTCCAGTATATCATAAAATGCAGAAATTTGAATATTAGCTGTAAATTTCTAAATTTTAGTGATTGATATATTAATAATTAATTAATAGTAAAATTATGGAGAGATTTAAAAGTTGTGCTTGAAACGTACATAAAAATGTCATATTTTATCTATGAAAAGAAATAGCGTAATTTAATAAATATATAAAATACCAACTACATATTTATTAGATAAATTTTTTGTAGCAAATACATGTCATAAATAATCCAGTTTTTTTAATTATAATTATTTTATTACTTTAGTTATGTATAATTCTAGTAGGCCATCTATTTTGCGGTGAACATATTATTCTTTGTCGTGAATGCAATAAATATAGGTAGGCGAAACGTCTTTAGGCCATTTCGTAAAACCTGATTTCATCAAAATATGATACGAACATTTCATGAAAGTTGTAGCTTCCTGTATGTTAGCCAATGATAGCAAAAATTATTAAATATCTATGCAAACAGAGCGAAATGCTCGTATTTACTTTCTTCCTGCTCCAATGCCTAAATTTTATTGACTCCAAAACTCTTTTCCATCAGTCTCTCCTTAAATGTTTTATTTCATCCTGTGGGAGAAAAATGTCTCCAAAAAAAAACCTTTTATAAGATGAAAAGCATGGGGATTCGATACATAAATGCTAACAATTTAAACTACGTATCTTCTACGATGCTCTTAAAATCCAAGTCTAAAGTGGATCCTCGTGTCTGATCTGGAATTGCATTCGCTTACTATAGAGGGCGATGACTTTTATGAACTATCATGGGATCATTACTTTGAAAAACCCAATTTTTATCACTTGTTTCCAAGACAGGTCTTTGTATGTAATATATAGTGCGGTACAATCGTTTTAGTATAGTCTGCGAATGGGGAGAGATGACTGCGATACCTTCTGCTGCGTTGTTATATTGCTGTTAGAAATAAAGGCATTTTCACTTGTTACTGCTTCTTGTAGGCCATCTAGAAATATGATACCTGCTTAAAAGAGTTACAATTCGGTGAATATTTTTTATTATGCACCTAGGCTTCTTAAGTATTAATGATTTTTTGATAATTATATAGCAGATATATACATTGTTACGTTTCATTTCAGAAATTTTATTGGTGTTCATTTTCAGTACGTAGCTTAGCAATCACAAGACATATTTGGTGATTCTTCGTATAAACCGGTTTCATTGAAAACATTCAATTACTAATTTATGATTTACTGGGTGGCTTTCGCGATCTCGACTGCAAATGTATTCAAATAATATGGTTTAAAAGAATAGGTACGTGGTATATTTTATATAATAATCACACCATAAAAATAATTCAGAGAATTCAGATCAGGGAACAAAAATCCAGTCTTATAAAGCCACTTTGCTGGGGAAATTATAACGCAAAAAGCTTTCACATAAAACATGTTGTAGTAAACAAACAACACAGGTACAGCTTTAATATACATATTCTAAATATTCTTGATTTATTTATTTACAATTACAGTGAATGCTTGCTTTATTTATATGCCGTTCTCAGTGTGTTTTTATTGTACGTTTATGCATTTTGATCATGAGTTCTCCCTTGATTTGGGCGGCTAGTTATGAAAACTCTGTTTACAAAGCAATTTGTTGTAAAGCAAGTCAGCTGGTAAAGGTCCCAGATCCTCGCTTTATTACCCCAAAGGGGCAATTTGCTCAGAAGAGCTATTAATTTCGTTTTGGCATTTTGCGTTGGCTCACTATAAATAGCCTTTCACTTTTCAAATTGTTGCCATCAAACATTAGAGCCCTGTATTATATTTAAAGAAATTAAATAATGAAGAATATGCATAAATGTAGGTATGTAACTCGCGCCGTAAAAACAATTATGCCTAGAGACATCAAATTTTGAATAATGTATTCCTCCACTAGAATATAATTTGAAATTTTCTTTATTATCTGTTTCAGATTTCGTAAGACTTTAACGAATTTTTGATTAATAAACTAAATAATTTCAAAGCGAGCAATGGCAACACCGTAGTGGAGGGGGAACATTTTTATCTCCAGCGCGAGAGACTGTGTATCGAAAATTTAAAGATACCCTCATTTTAAAATTATTTTGCGATATTACTGTTGAATTAAATTTTATGGTTTAAGTGCGAAGAATATGATATTTAATAAATAAAAGTAACTCACAAAACGTTTAAAAACGCCCCTTCGGGCGTAACATAAAATCTGAAAGTTTTCAGATATTTTAATTTTTTTTGATGAAATAATTTATTTACAAAGGAATATCACGCATATCTCTGTAATTTTATTGTCATAGATAAATACAATAAGCATATTATCGTAAATTAAATCTATTAATTTCTATGATTAACTAATGACATATTTGATAGGTGTTTGTAAAAATTATAATTTTATTTATGGACGCTTTACATCCGTTATGCATAAATGTTTCATCATACTCTTTAAAGGTCAAATACTATAATTTAATTTTCGACTCCTTTCCTTATTTCACATGGAATTAAAAATATTTCGGAGTTTCTGAGCAAAAATAATGAAATTGTGTTAATTTAAAAATTAGTCTTTAGTAACCTATTCTAAAATATTTTATGATAAGATATATTTTGCTGCCCAGATAAAAGAAACAAAATCTAAAAATTGCTAAGCGGTACAAGCTTTAACAGCGAATACCTAGAAATTAAGGTTAGATAAAACTATTTCGACAAGCAAGGTTAAATGAGGTTTTAATTAGGGAGCAAGAAAAAATACAAAAACTTTTTCTTCAAGCGTACAGATGTCTTCTTATTCGCAATTTTCACAGTGTAATTAAACACCCGATGAAAGAAGACATGAAAAAAAAATATATTAAACAAAATTAAGAAAAAGAATTAACCAAGAATTAAACGAGATGTTTATGTGGTAAATTCTTCCCTTAAGCCAAAAGAAAAATTGGGAGCAATATTTCAGAAAAAGAAATTTAAAAAAAAGACTCATTTGTAAGGTAGTGTGTGCTATTGTTTTTTTAACGTTGTTATAACGTTGCAAAGATGTTACTACGGAAAAAAAAATAACGTTTACTTGTGGCTAGCAGTGAAGACTTGATTTAATAGTATAGCGACTAATGAAATGATAGTTGTTCTTTTTACTGTCGTCGTTTATCGATCGTGATTATTTTGTCTTTTGCTTTTAGGCGTGTGCTGTTAGTGATTAATTTAAGAATTACATGCTTCATTTTATTCAGGAATTTCGACAGATAATGAGAAAAAAAAATATTCGTTAGATATTATAAGAATTTAAATTTGTAGCGAGTCGATTATTTGTCTTTCATAATCGATATTTATATTTCTTAAATAATTAGAAGAATTTTAATTCCTGTGTGATGGTGATGCTTTTGTTTGACTTATTATGCTTGTAAACAGTAAATAATTTTAACCTGCATCGTGTATGAGTTTCATAATAAACATCTTTAAAAATGTGAGGGAATTTCGCTGAAGAACTGAGAAATTAATGTACGAGAACAACAAATACTCCATTCACGCAAGAAACATATTTATCTAAACAAATCACTGAACGTAAGAAAAATTCTGGTACTTAGGTACTTACGTATTATCCGTCGATCGGCCAAGTAGCCCGATTCAGAGCCAATTATGGATGACCATGTTCCTTAGAATTTCACAGTAACGATTAATGATTGGTGATTGCCCTTTGCCATTGGTCAACGGAATAATACGTAAGTACCGAAATTATTTATTACGCATATTAGGATGATTCGAAACGATTGATACGAACTTTATAAAGTATTTTCTTCCTCCTTTCTGCATGCCTTCATGCTGTAGCGGTACCACACCCGGCGCGTATTCGAGAGTACCGGCGAGGGCATCGCTCATTTTTCATATTTCCTATTTCAAAAATCCTAATGACTCTACAGTGGCGCCCGAACTAAAAGGTGGTGGATGATGATTCTTCATCACCAGGGTTTGGCGACTGCGTCCTCGAATCCCTAGTCGCCCTTTAAAGGGGAGAATATATAAAGTATTCTATCCCTCTTTTCTGCATGCCATCGCCGTGTAGCGGTAGCACACTTGGCGCGTGTTGAGAGGTCCAGGTTCGAGTCTCGGCGAGGCCATTGTTCATTTTTCGTGCTCCCGACTTCAAAAATCGTAATGACTCTTCAACCTTAACAAAAGTTTGGAATCACCGTGATAAAATTTTCTCTAGTGAATATACGTATGTAGTCATTAGACATCAGTATTGTTGATACATAAATAAAAAGATGAACAACATTTCTATTTACAGTAGTTTTACTGTACATTTGTATGCCTATTTGTAATGACGACGCAATGATGACGGTACAAAACCATGAATGTTTTCTCCCTCTGGATATGTTTAATGGAGTAAGTTCCCATTATGGCCTAAATATCATTAATACCGTAGTTGTGGATTCTGAGCATCATAATAGCTTTCACGGTCGAATAAGCTGTGGGGATTTAGAGTTTTAAGTATACAGTCAGTGATCAAAGGTTAACTTTTTGCGTACTTGATACCAGCCGAAACCTCGTTCCTGACTGGCGAATTTAATTTAATTAAGATATTTTTATTAATTTTTTGAATGACAGTTTGTAGCTACAAATACTCTATTTTGTCGCGCACACAAAAACAAATAAATTAAAATAAGTGATTAACAAAAAATCTGAAAGCTTTCAAATTTTAAATTACGCCCAAAGGGGCGGTTTTTTTTTTTTTTTTTTTTTTTTTTTTTTTTCCCCTACTTACAGTCACATACACGTTTACACGTATCGAGAGCATTTAGACTAAAAATATTTAAAAACAAAAAATAAATTATTAAATACTATAAATAAATTATTGAATTATAAAATATATTTAGAATTTCCGGTAGACAGTCTCGCGCTCTGGAGATAAAAATGGTTTCTTTTCTGATTGTGTTGCCAATTGTTGCTTTGAAATCGTTGAGTCTGTTAATGAAAAATTCGTTAAAGCTTTACAAAACGTGAAATATACAATAAAAAAAATTCAAAATTCCAATTTTGGGCTTCTAGGTGCCCATATTCGGGTGGAGGACTACGTAATTCAGAATTCAATTGCTCTAGGTGCCTTTGTTTTTTTACAATACGAGGAACATACATACATTCATGCAAATTCTTCATTATTTATTTTTTTTAAAAAAAAAGGGCGATACTATTTGATGGCAATAATTTTGAAAAGTGAAACGGACATTTATAGTGAACCAACGCAAAACTCCGTTTCGAGAATAACACCCTTCTGGACTAACGTCCCTTTGGGCTAATAAAATTTCTATATCAAAGGCGGTATTTCTATGTCTCTTGGTACACACATTAAAGCCTAACATGTGTACTATTAAGAAATAACCCTAAAAGCTAAAGCTAAAACATAACGTTTCGCCGAGATAAAATGTGTATAAAACCTCAGAGATTTGTCAGTTTTCTTCTACACTATGCTAAAGTTGAAAACTTTCAACTCTTGCTCAAGAAATCTTGTGTCTTCTTTAATGGCATAATTAAGTGTTGTTACCAACTGTACTGCTACTCATTATAATACACACTATATTAGTAGCCTTAGTGAAAGAAACATTGAAGTTCTGTTTATTTTGCTTGTGATGGTTATGCCAATGTGGGATCATGCGAATTGTCCTTTAAAGAACTTGCCTATACGCAATCTTAAGCATCTCTTCCGTTTCCACTGATAACCATATGCTCTGGATGCATAATCTCTGTCTCAGTATTCTCGCTATGTGGTATGTTACACATGCGAAGTTTGAATAACGACAGCGAAAAACTGCCAGTTGCCATGTTGCCGAATACCATCCTTTAACCCTAAATGGTGTCCTTTGCGGACATACGTTCTCTTATGGCAAATTTGTTTAAGCATCGCTTATATCTTTTGAATTTTGCTCAAAAGTTTCGAATCATTTTATATGTACATACAATCTATCTTTGAAATCTACGGTTTGGTTATACAAGGATAATTAGTAACAAGTGGCCATCTTAAATGTCTTTCTTTTGACAGTGGCAGAAAATGCCACCACCCCACTTGTAAAAAATGCTGTGACCATCCAGTTTCACCGGATCAAATTCTGAGCTGCATCGGACTTTCTAAGCGGGACTTAACATTCGATCTCCTTATTATTATAGATTTTTTGGCGGTCAACAACGAGGTCAGATCTTTCGAGGATAAGCAACAACAATAGGATAATTAGTTCATTATTAATGGCTTTGCTTAGAAGATGAATTGCTGTCTGTCTTTATGTCATTAACGGTTTGTAAATTTACTTCACAGATGATTCTCACATCTGTTTATCTCTGCTAGTATTTTCATCAGACTTAAATTAGAAAATTAGTTTTGCAATAAAACCCACGAGAATTTTCAGGACATTTAGCGGTTTTTGGTATCGGATTTTCTATGACCTAACATAACGGCTTTCTCAATTCGTGGAAGTTCTGTGCTATTGATTAATACCCATGGTAACGAAAATAAATTGAAATCAACAAGTAAAATAACTTAAAGTGTGTTTTTAAAAGTTTTATTCAATCTTTAAACATTAGTAATATCGTAGAATGCAAGTAATATAGTAGAATGCAAAGTCAAGTAATATAGAATACAAAGCATTGTGTAGGTAATAGCTCGATTTCCCTATTTCCTAATTAAATTACCTCTTCAAAATTGAAATTATTTTATATTTCTAGATGCCAACACTTATTAGATACCCGCAGTATCTTTTAAGTCGTTTTAAAATGTCTAAGCAGTTATAAATATAATTATTATTAACTAGTTCAAAAACAATAATCCATAAAAAAGTCATTATATTCAACAAACATTTTAAATCACATTTCTAAATATTAAATCCATATAATTACTGAATATTTATCACGTTTCAGAACCTCAGATACCAAAACATCATCAACGGCTGCTGGAAAATTGCTTCACATTATCGAGCAAATGCACGAGTTGCGAAAAAACGAATATTCTTCACGTTATTTATAAGAGAAGTTTAGCATTCTATTGATCTTCGAACCTAAAAGCCTTTACCTGTTATCGCTCAATTGGGCACTCTTATCACTAATCAATTGTTTACCTTTAAACGTCCGTAAGACTCAATTTGCTTCGTCAAGCGTTGAATCGGTAAATATCTCATCACAACAATAACCTCTGTATCGCTCCGCCGCCGCGGAGTAAAGTAGTCCATCGCGGTTTTACTCGTTAATCCAATCAGCTCACGAGGACATTTTCCGAGACTGATATTTGATTAACCGAACCGAGAAAATCGAATTAAATCGAAGCAGGATGAAGGGGTGGTCCATTATATTTAGGCAAGTTAGAAAATGTATGAATATTCATGAGTCGGCGTGTTCGGAGTGCTTCTTTATTTTAAAACCAAATTTAAGCCTTCCCTTTCAAAATTTAAATTTAAAATCTGGTTGTAAATTAGTCTAATAATTTATTAGAGTTCGTTAAATGATCAAGGCTTCCTGTTAGGCTGGCCTTAATAAGCAACTCTTAAATATATCTAGATAGTTTATTCTGGAATAATTTTAAATAATTCTCTTGATTATCAAGTGCGGTACGTTCTATTCTACTCTGATCTGATTGACGCTTTTATATAAACGGAATTTCTGTATTCATTTATTAAGATTCCTTGAACAGGTTTGTATGCTTGCAATAAATTCTTTCCAAGGACTTTCATGCCATTAAGCCTTATTTATAATATTACCAGTAGATGGTGCTTCCAGTCGAAGGAAATGCTAACTATTGAATAGTGAAAGAATTATTGACAATAATTTGATTTCTTTATTCATTTATTAAGAGTCCTTGAACAGGTTTATAATAAATTCGTTTCCAAAGTCTTTCATGCCATTAACGGTATTTATAAAATGCCAATAGATGGCGCTTCTAGCCGAAGGAAATTCTAATTACTGAACAGTGAAAGAATGATTGACAATCATGTGATTGTATTTGATTTCTTTATTTATTTATTAAGATTCCTTGAACAGGTTAATAATAAATTCGTTGAATGAGTGACAATAATGTGATTGTATTTGATTTCTTTATTCATTTATTAAAATTCCTTGAACAGGTTAATAATAAATTCGTTTCCAAAGTCTTTCATGCCATTAACAGTATTTATAATATCGCCAATAGATGGCGCTTCTAGCCGAAGGAAATTCTAATTACTGAACAGTGAAAGAATGATTGACAATAATTTGATTGTTGTAGTGTTGATCATCCACATCAAAACCCGACCGTTATCGGCCTTCCTCACCAGGGACACAAATTTCCCTACTTAATCAGTCTTATCATGCAACATTATCTTTTCTGTATATATTGTACATACTTTCGTATTGCAACTTGAATTCTTTTTGTATTTTGTATTTGTATATGCTCCCCCTTATTGTATTTTATTTTGTATTTATTTTATGTAATAAAATTGTATTTGCAAATTTATCATATTTTCTCAACATACCTATCATGAACAACATAAACTCTGACACTCCACATCTTGCTGCCTCTCCTAGTCTTGGGCTTTAAGTTCGATACTCTGCTTGTGGCGTCCAGTGGTCACCCCCCTTTTTCTCCCAATTCTGATACCTCCTATCACTCGGTCCAGACACTGATATGTCATGTGCCCCTCGGGCATACTTGTCATGAGCCGGACACGTTGCATCTAATGCAATATTTCGGCATAATTAGTAATGAATGAATGAATGAAAACGATCATCCACTGTAAAATTATCAATTTTCTGCTATAAAATTATCAGGAATCTCACCTCATCAACTAATTGAAATGAACAATTATCAACTGATTGAAATGAACAATTGTTCCCTAAACAGAAAAATTAAAACATCATTTCAGACGTCAAATTAAGACTGAGAGATGAAATTATTTATTATTGCTTTTAAATACAGGCTTCTGTATTAACAATGCAAAAGTTATATTTTGTTTATTATGTTATTTCTGGGAAAACTTAGATAAATTTACTGGATACCGCTAAGTAAAAATTATGTATTGGTGAAAATTGAGTAATGTTTCACAAGCCAGACTTGTAACTCTTTCATTTCAATTCAGATTTAAAAATAAAATAAGGCTGCTCATTATTGCTCCTGTAAATTCAAGGATTCTTTTTCAATGATTTTATAAACAGGCTTGTTATTAGAGTTTTGCTTTCTTTGATCTCTCCAGAAATAAATAATAACAGATATATATATAACAAACACTTAGCTCTTCAAAATTATTTTGCAGTACTGTATATATTCAGGCGATAAGAAATCTGGTCTGTGAGTAAGTGCCGTAACGATTACAGCAATCGGACTTAAAGAAAAAAATTCAGCAACATTACTTATTGCTAGATATAGCCTTTTGTTCTTACAAAATTCAATTCGATGACTGAAAATTTCTATCTTTTGTACATTCTGAGCGCGAATATCGTTGAAAATTAAATATATATTGAACAGAGTGCCTTGAATTATAAACTTCAGAGACAAGCCTTCTATGAAAGAAAATTAGATCTCGTGATGCTATCGAAAATCACATTTAAGGAAGAAATACAGGAGATTCCTTGTTTTTTTTAGAAGTAAGTGGATTTATTTGATTGACAGTAGTTCGTGATCCGCCAACAATAGCAATGACATTGTACTTATTTTTTTTTAAATCAAAAGAAATAACTCTTTTTTTTTTCCTTAACTGAAGTATAAAGAATGTAAGTAACTCGTAATATTTCAGATAGTACATGTAGGAACAGACCAATATTTCTAATTAAAAATCTATTTTAGAATAGTTGAATTAAAAAAATGAAGAATAAACGTTAGTTAAATTGGCTTATTCGGTTATTTTTTGCTTAAAACGTCAACAACAAATAAAAGGTTGATGATAAAAAAAGACACCTCACCCCCCAAAAAAAATAATAGGAATTATTAGTTATGGGGTCAGTATGGGATATATATCGTAATACTCTGCTTGTTAAAATTAAAGGACAATGTAAAAAAACCAAAAATATCCTTACTGATAAAGTTTCACCCAATGTCCAATGGTGTAGTTATTTACGTTACTTACCTTATAATGTTCCTAACTGCTTCGTCTATGCTGAACGTAGAGGAACCTATTGAAATGTGTAGCGACTTATCGCTGCGTTCAAGTATGTAAAGACAAAGTCAGCAAAGTGTTAAAATACACTTTTATTCATTCAAAGAAATAATAACAGTTAGCCTTCTCGGGCTTACAGGAAAGCCTCCACTTCGGCTTTAAAGCAAGATAAGAAAGGAAAAATCTAATCTAATACTGAACTAAACGGACTTAGCCGACGGAAGACACAATTACCTAACGTAGTTGGCCCTTGTTTAAATTAGTAGACGATTATAAACAGGTATGTACATACAATACGGCCGAGCGTAGTTGGCTTAATAACGAAGTAACCTGACAGCAAACACGCGCCATGAAGGATTCCTAAGCTCTTCTACTGAAGTGAGCTGAACTTTCCTTAAATACTCCTTCTACCTCATTTAACATGCAGTGCCATACTAAAACCTCATTCTGGTAGGGAGTTGTAAGTGGGAAACAAGAATTCAAAGGAAGTGGTTTCAAAAGCGCGAAATGTGCACATTAGACCACTCACATTTGCACAATGGACGCATTTTGGAATTCGGATTAATCTAGTTAAAATTAATATGGTTAACGATAATGATTAATATTCATTAGTTATGTATGAAAGACACCACTTATGTGAAGTGCAAATGGGGGGGTTAATTTGTAGACTCTCAAACATAATAAGACGTGGTCCAAAATGTGAATATTCCTCAAGGTATCATAACTTGGAGCGTTTCTTAAGCAATAAATCAGTTAATAGAAGCCTGTCCAAGGGCAATGACGAGCACCAATTGTATCCGAAGGCTGGTATTTGTCACCGTCAATTCAATGAAACCTGAAGCAACAGCAAGGGAGTTAGTTTTATACCTTCGTGTTCCCACAGAATCTCGAATCAACCGTTCTACTGCTGCACGAAGACTATGCAAAGTTGATTTTATGCGGGAAAACTAATGGCTTGTGATCCACACATATCTTTCAAAGCAGCTTATATTAGGTGGTATCGCCCTCATGCTCAATGCAACCAACAAGAATGAAGACATATACTGTTTGCTGACGAGTCCAGATATAACCTGAAATGTGATTCTAGACGTGTTAGGATCTGAAAGGATCTAGGAATATGTAATTTGCCTTTCGTTTGTTCATTGAATATCCCATTTCCACGGAAGCAGTTTAATGATTTGGCGTGGAATCATCAAACACTGACCCACCGAGCAATCTGTCTTTGATGGAGGTTTTATTAGCAGTCAGGGAAACGTAGAAGATGTCTTGGAGCCCCATGTTATTTAGGAATGCTAATCGCCGGGAGTTTTTACTAATGGATGACAGACTCGTCCTCGTCGATCATTTCTAATTTCAGAATACATGGAAACAGAAGATATTTATCGAATGAATTGGCGAGGATGATAAAGAGACTTGAGCCCGACTGAGCATTGTGGGATGCTCTAGGCTGGCAAACTCTGAATGATCTGAAAGATTTAAATCCATTGTTTGTAATACTCGCACCAAGACAATGTTGCAATTGGAGACATGTTCATTGCTCCAATGCAACCTCTGGAGACAGATTTCGTATCAGTGCCTTTGTCAGACGATGGGTTCATGTTTCATGACATTCGTGACTAAGTCAATGCTGTCCGCTTCAGCTTTGTTAGCTAAACAAGATTCAGCAATCAGTGTTTTCTCCAGGCTATAGAAGCATTTCTAGTAATATGACAAAGATGATGTTGTTCAAGATGATGCGCAACCAAGATTATGCTGGCCATAGGAGAGTTTGATTCAAATTTCTTTTATTGTTCTGATCTGACACCCGCTTGCTTTTCAGGAAAATTCATCCTACACGTAAAAGAAAATTGCGAAGGCAACGTTAACAAAAGGGTCCAGGAACAACTAAATAAGTCACATTTTTTTAAAGTACTTCCAGCTTTGGTTATGATTATTTTGAAAAGCATGCGAGGACTGGACTTTCGCAGGAAAAATTGTTAATCAGCTGTCTGAATTAAAACGAATTCTCTTTCTCTTTATGCATTATATTATAATGTTTATGCAGCACGAGTTTCTTGTTTCCGATTGGAATTTTTGCGTTATACTCAGCTGATTTACTGTTTTATTATTCAGTAAATTTTTGTCTTAAGAAAATTATGAAATAATTAATTTTTGTTCTGAAACAGCTTAAGTGCAGTGTGGAAAAATCGCATCTAACAATGCCCAGTATTTTTTGCGAAATTTGCGCTAAATGTTTCCATCTGCTGCATAAAATGTATGCATTAACATAAGATTTATTTCAAAGAAATCTTCTTTCGTAAATAAAAAAAAAAGTGAACGAAAAAAGAACTTAAAAAGAAAAGTAGAAAAAACATTAAAAAATTCCAAAGTATTGAAAAAGAAAATAAAATTTTCGAGGTAATATAAACTCTTCTTCTTCCAAAATTGTGGCTGGCATAAAAATTCGATGCGTTGTTCCACTCCCACTCTTCTAGAAGCAGCAGCAGACGAAAATAAAATTTAAATAATATTGGTTGTAGTGAATAAATCGGAAGAAAATAAACATAAACTTTAACGGTCAGAATTCAAAATAGAATGAGACCAAATAGGAAAAGGAAAAAATAACATTTTCCAGAAAATAGTATGGAAAATTTATTATTATTTTTTTTCCTCCAGTACATAGTGCAATGTTTCAGAGTTCATTCACACTTTCGTGCATTCTGTGATAAAATAAGCAAGCCTTTCAACTAAAGAAAAAGCATCTAAAATCATCACTTTCGCCCAAAGTACTCCAAAAAGATAGAACTCTATTTAAATGCAATGGGATGTTTGAGAATTCAGACTCAATGCAATTATCAGTGTGATCTCTTTGTATTTCCCTATGGCGTTTTATTGCATAGAAGTTTATGTAAATAAAAAAAAAAAAACTTTAAAAAATTTAATATGTAGGTTCTTTGATAAAATTTAAAATGCTGTTTATTTTATCTAAATAAAATAGACAATGAGATTATTACGTATTGTAAGCTTCCATTAAATTTTAGCTTTTCCTTTTCAACATAAATATCACAAACAATATGTGTTTTCATTTTTATTTTGAAACAGTTACATTTAAAGTCTTATTTTACTTTCCTTTCCTTTTGAATGCACTATTTTAATGTCTATTTCAGATTTGTATTTCTTATCTACCCTATTATTTATTCTAAAGAAATAATGCAACTATTAACCTCTTTGAAGGAAAAACTATTTTTAGCGAATTATCTCTAATGTTGTTTTGCTTACTATGTACAATCGAATTAAAGGCGTTAATACTATAAAAGATGGATTTATTATAATTATAAAGGTAATATAAAGATGAATTTGTCATGGTTCATTTTCGCTTGATGCTAATATAATAATCTCCGCAAAATATAATTACCGCATTTTCTCATTATTTACGAAAATTTAATAATTTTTTGAGATAATTAAGTTAATTAAAGATTTATTTAATCTTTAATTATTATTTAGTTTAATTATTATTTAGTTAGTTATTATTTAATTAACTTAATTATTTAGACATTAGGTATTTTTGAAGTAGGAAGCATAAAAAATGTACAGTGACTTCGCCGGGACTTGAACCAGGACCTCTCGAATAAGCGCCGAGTGTGCTACCGTTACACCACGAAGGCATGCAGAAAGGAGGGAGAAAATAACTTTTGTACTTCCCTTTTTAAAGGGCGACTGAGGGTCAGGGGACCCACTCGCCAAATCCTGGTGGGGACGAATCATGATTCACCACCTTTCAATTCTGGCGCCACTGTAGAATCATTAGGGTATTTTACAGGAGACGTGAAAATGATCAATATCCTCGCCGGGCCTCTAACCTTGGACCTCTCGAATACGCGCCGAGTGTGCTACCTGTTACACCACAAAGGCAGAAAAGAGGGAGAAAATACCTTATAAACTGAATTTATTTTATCGATTAGAAGATTGCACCAAATACTCTTACCACAAATGTCATCAAATTAAATACTAAAAGGGAGTTTCTCAATGCAGGCAAATGCATACCTTTTTACCTGCTCTCTGCTAGATGGGGGTAAGTATTTTAGCAGAGTGCCAGGAATGATCGAGTTTTGGATAGAACAGTGAACTTATCATTTATTATCATTTTTCATAATTTGGGAATTCTTATGCTAAACGCAGTTAATTTTATGATGAATTTTTATTACCTATAAATTTGCACATATCTGACATTAGAATTAAACGTATATATATTTTATGTATCTTCGAATTTGGTGACTATGAGTTAGCTCACGATTTCATAATTGCCGTAATCGATACCTGTTTAAAACACAGATAAATCTCAAAACCGTGGTACTTAAATGCTTTTTACCGCTTTTATATTAATGTTTGATTCATAAATTTTAAATCTGTACTCCATCTTTTTTTTTTATTATTTTAATTTAGCCCAAAGGGACATTAATCCCGGATGGGATATTAATCTGGAAACGGCATTTTGCATCAAAACACCTAAATGTGTTGTATCACTTTTCCGATTGTTGCCGCCAAATATTATCGCCCTGTATTACATTTAAAGAAATTAAATAATGAGGAATATGCATGAATATATGTATACTTCTCGCATTGTGGAAAAGTAACAGTACTTAGAGCCATCAAATTTTGCATAATATAATCCTTCACCCGAACATGGTCAGCTGGAAGACCGAATTTTGAATTTCGAATTTGTTTTATTATCTATTTCATATTCTGTAAAACTTCAACAAATTTTTCCTTAACAAACTCAGCGATTACAAAGCGACCAATAGCAATACTGTACATAAAAGAATTTTTTTTTAATCTACAGCGCACGAGACTGTGTATCGGAATTTCTAAAAATATGCTGTTTTTAAATATTTTGTTGTTTTACTGTTGAAGCGAATTTTATAAAGCGTTACTGGCGAGAACGGGATATTTAATAAACAAAATAATAAACACACAAAACGTTGTTAAAAAAAAAGACAAAAAAAAATTTTGTAAAGCCACCTTAGTTAGAAAACTGAACATTGATATAAAAAACTGAGAAAAGGCCGAAAAAGACAGAAAAATATATTCCAACACTTAACGCTGCATGGGGACTTATAAACGTATACTGCTATACTGCTGCTAAAATTTTTGCCATTTTGCTGTTGAATTGTGTAAGGCGTAAGTGCGAAGAGAATGCTTAATAATAAAGCTAAAAGGATAAAAAACAAAAAAACGAGTGAGCGCAACATCCGATTAATAGACTGCGAGCTCAGCGGGAGCGTAAAAAACATTAACAAACCCTTCTGGGCTCCCGTTAAATCTAAAACCTTTCAGACTTCTTTTAGTTATTTGCTTTTTTAAATGAGCTGCATGGCTATATATAAAAGCAAACAGTACAACGGGAATACAATATGGTAAAACAAGCTTAAAAAGTAGAACAAATATGCTTTAGAACTGAAAAATATTCTTTGTATTTGTATTCCAATTTGCTACTGAGCAGAGAGTAAAGCAATTCAACGTTACCGCTTTTTCAGGCACATTGCTAAACGCCCTCACACTTCAAACACCCTACCCCCTTCCTCTGTCCTTCCGGCTGTCATTAAAGTGCTCCTAAATTACCAGCATTTAAAACCCGTCACGAAAGAAATTAGCGAACGATTTCATCGTAGGGGGGGGAGATATTTCATTTTAAGTGTCTCCTGTGAAAATCGAAGAGGAGAATGTGTAGGGAGGGAGGGAGGGCGCTTGCCAATCTCCATGGAACAAAACACAACCGTGAAAAACCTAGCTTTAAAATCCATTGTCTAGAGTAACTTTATTAAATTGTAAGCGACGTTTGCTGAAGCAGAATAATAACAGGCTTGCCACAGTAATTCACCCCTGTTAATGGTTGGGAAGATGGCCCAAACGCGCTGGATCACACTTAATACCATTACAGGATATTTAGTGTCAGGAATTCGGCAAATTACGGACTCACGGTGGGTAATTTCGGGTTAGTTCTCGCTGCCCCGACCACACTCTTTTCCAGGTTTCTCCTGTTGTTGCCTAGGCAGACACATGTGGGGCTTTTATCGGTTTAATTACAGTGTTAGATGGAGCCTCTCTCATTCTCTCTCTCCCTCTACCTTTCTATGCATGTCTTAGCGCGCTTTGCCAATGACGACAACAAGATCGGTTAGCTGTCAAACTTTAATACGAAGTCCGCTACGGGAATTGTGGGAGTTGAGTATTAATGACGTCATTGGTGAATAGTGAATGAGAGCAGGAATGATTTTTAAAGGTGGAATGAGGGGTAAAGTTGGCGATAATGCAGACGCTGTGTTGCTAATTATCCGATGGGGGAATTCCTCAGAGGTACTTTTCGAGGCAAACTTCGAAAGAGTTTAAATGTTAATTTGGTAGACTGAATAGCGGTATCGAGCTGTAACTTTTCTAGAATAAACATTTACGTTGTGATTTACGACGAAAGTTAGTGTTATTGAACATCGTCGTTTTTGTGTGTTGAAGCAATCTAATCATGCAGCTCTTTTGTAATGAGCACAGAAAAGTGCCATGAGTCTCAAATGATAGGCTTTACAGCAGAAATGTATTCTTTAAAGAATCAAGTAGAGAATGTAGCTTTCTTTCCCCTACCGTCTGACCTAAATGTCGTTGGTCGTGAATTTTATCAGTTTAGAGTCATTCAAATAACTAACTTTTCTATATGTTAGTAAAATATTAGTCAATATTTATAAATATTTTAGAAACAAGTTTAATTTCATTTTAATAGTGTTGATAAGATTTAAAATGAGTTTGCTTATGTGTTGCTGAATAATAACCTCTCTTTAGAATTGCAAACGATATCGTATTTAAAACATATTTTGATCTTAAGAGCATTCTCGATTAGCTGATTATAAGTTGAATGTAATGTTTCTAAGCTAGAAATAATTTAAACTTAGATTACTGTTAATGTTAGGAAAATGCCGTATACATCTCATTAGCAATTTCATTGAAGAAGCAGTTTTATTCCATGAAAATTACTTGCGTCGGATTCTTAAAATGCGTGCATTTTTCTCTAAAATAAAAACCAGTCTGCAAAAATTCTTTAGAAACGTTTATGAGTCACAAAATCTTTACCGTTAAGTATTGTATTAAATAACACAAATTTACAAAATTATTCTCATACAGATGGTACTTTTCATACTGAGCAGCAGGAATATGTTATATATCTATCGACGTTTTGATGCTTTGTGACTGCGTAACATTATGACAAAGAAACAAGCAGCCGATAAAAAACCAAGCAAAAAAGAATTTTTAAAAGTATAAAAGGATTAGCTACATTACAAAGGATTTTGTTGCATTGTATAATTTTAACTACAGGGTCAGATAGCTCAGAAAATATTTAAATTGTTATAAAAATATTAAAATATCATTGCAATACCCATTGAACAACCAAAATAATCTGTAGACATCTATACTTTGAGCATACAATCGTCAGAGTGAGGTAGATAATACGTGGACAAGGTGGAAATGTTTCTGTTTAGCTGCAACCGAAGTTACTAAAGCATCATGTCACTTTTTCCCATTCGAGAACCTACAGTTAGTGATTTTTCTTACTTAATGCGCCTACAAGGCATTAGTTTATTGAACTGGACACGTCGCTAACTTAGCGATGATGTGTTCCATTCAATTCGATTGAGGCATTATTTTGTCTACTGCATTTGCGTGTAATCTAGAGGGCCACTGATTTAAGCGCTTTCATAAAGGCTAAATGACGATGTCCCGGAAGCTGCAAAAGAGTATCTCCGAAACAGGAGTGCCTGCGAGCTGCCGTTATTAGTATCTATGAAAAGTGAAGGAAGGACACTGAGGCTTTGAACGTCCAGCCTGATCAACAAATCCGGAAGTAAAATTGTCCCACTTGGTTCAAGTGAACAAGCGACTGCTAGTGACTCAACTGATAGCTGAATACAATAGATTCAAAATTTCAAGTGCATCTGAGTACATAGTTTATTGGATGCTATGGATTCTGCAAGCAACGTCTCTTTCATGTGCCAATATCGTGAAAGTTTATGACTATGTAATGAGTCCATGATAGACAATGCAAATAAACTACAATGCAAAGCTGAAGAAATGCTAGACTGTGGACAATTACAAGCTGTTAAACTTAAGGCAAATGACAGTTACATTTTACTAGCTAATCAGTAGATAATCTAACTACAGAATTCAAATTCAATCTCTCCCTTTCCAATTGGCTAGAAATTCGTAGTAATTAGTAGCTGTGTTAGAAGAATCCCAAAGGAACGAGCGATTCTCTGACGCAGGAAAAAAGATGTAGCTACATATAAGTTAAAATTCACTGCTATTTAAACTTCACACTCGCCTAACCAAAATATATTTTTGTACTCAACTTCTAGACTGGCTGACTGATGTAGCCATTGATAGATGAAAATAGGAATACATAAGAAAAAAAAATGAACTTATAAGGTATTTCTCCAACCTTCCTAGCGTGGTGTAGTGGTTCTGCACACTGGGCTGGTATTCCAGAGGTCCGTGGTTCGATTCCCGGCGAAAGCGATTGCTGTTTTTTCATTTTGCCTGCTTCCAAAAATACCTAATGTCTCTGCAGTGATGCCCGAACTAAAAGGGTGTTGGATGAGGATACTCCACACCCAGGATTTGGCGACTGGGTCCCCTAAAAACCCCAGTCGCCCTTTAAAAGGGGGAATATGTAAGGTGAGTGAGTGAGTGAGCGCCACCAAGGAAGACCACTGACCTGGCCTTAGCCTCACAGTGTGTTTTCTTCCTGGCAGAAACCATCTACTCTCTGCTCCATCCTACTCCGGGAACGCAGCCGAATAGACGGCTAAGAGCCTCATAAAGTCTACATATAAGCTTGGATGTTGTTGTACGGGGAAAGAGTATCCTGTTAGGAACTACTTAAAATTAAGCAAAGAAGCAATCAAAAGACTGTTAAGAATCGCTGTTAGAATAGACAGAAACTTGTGTTAGATAAAGATAGGAGGACTTTGCCTGAAAAATTAACTGCCGTGGATTTTCTGGACTTGCTAAATGTCTACATGCGGGTGCTTATCCTGACACAACTGTCATATCTTTATGGGGCTTCTGTGAAATCGTTGGTCATGCATGGAGGAAAGTTGTAACCTATTAAATTATTGCACATAGTAAACTTAAAAATAAATAAATAAAAAATAAAAAAATAATAAAGAGAGAGATTAAAAGATGATTAAAAAAATCCTAGCGCCCAAACATAATTTAACGCAATTTATTTTCCATGTGCCTGACTCTTATGTAAGAACATTTAAAAGAATGGGTACCTGTTATCACTAAGATAACAAATTCCTGCATAATTTAGTTCTTTGCGCATACTTAAACTGTAGTTGTTTTACAAATTGAACCATTCACCTACATTTTCTTTCGTAGTACTTGCAGACAGGATAATACATACATAAGTACAAAACTGAATATTAAAGTGAAAAACTAACATGATACTGAGTACAGAAATACAGAAAGCTGATCCCTAATGCTTGCATACATAACACTTAAAAATGCATACATAATACATGAAAACTAAAAATAAAACTGATAAGCATAATACATAAAACTGTTCTCTCACCTTCCTAGCGTGCCTTCGTGGTTCTGCACACAAGGCCGGTATTCCAGAGGTCCGTGGTTCGATTCCCGGCGAAGGCGCATGCTCATTTTTCATGTTACCTGCTTCCAAAAATACCTAATGTCTCTACAAACTATTAGGGAATTAATATTATTATCACAGGATATAAAGTCTTAAAAAGTGTATTAAAGGATGCTATATCATGTAATCATTTGGTCAACGAGAGTTCAGTGATTCATCCGAGAATTACCGATCTTACGTCGCCTAATCGCCAAACAAAATATTGATTCGTTGACAGTCTGATACATTTTGTTGTTGAAGTCACTCGAAGAACAAGTACTTAACTGAATTGTTGGGGGATCTGTGTGTAAGTTATGTGTATGACTATTTTAAAGTTTCTTTTCACTTTCCTTATATGTACACATGCATTTAAAAATTGATTCTAGTCTTGTTGATGAATATGTTAACCCACATAAACTCGCTTATGTTTAAAATAAAATTGCAAACACTGCATTTTTCAAAAAATTGGCATGTGTTCAAAATCGGGCAACAAAGCAACCATTATCCACTCAAATCGAAGTCTATAAACATTGAAAACCCGCAGCTTTACACTCCTTTAGCATGAGGAAGGAGGGGGGGGTTGGAAATAACAATTCTATTGAAAGATATCAAAACGCAACATATCGAGGTGCTTGGAAATATGACATAACGCAGTCAAAATCTAGTTTCACCGCGTGTGTAATGATGCTTAAAGCGTATCATTCGTATCTGGAGGCAATCATCATTTTCTGATGCCACTCATAACTCCGATCCTGGTGTGGAAATGGGTTTGCTTGTCAACATTCCACCTTCCGGAAAGTGGCCGGGTGGATTTTTGTAGTCTTTTCCTACCCAACCTGTCAAACCCAAATGTTATGCAATGTATTTTATCTTTCATCGTACTTCTTTGCTGAAAATGTAGGCAGTGTTTCATGCGCCGTTTTTGTTTTTGTTTTTCTCTACCAGAGTTTTCATAAAAATTTTATTGTTTTGAAGGCGGTTCTGTTCCGTTTTTCTCTAAACGGAATTTTGAGTTGTTTGCAGAATGTAGATTTGTATTTTTTTTTTAATATTAAAACACACCAGAAGAAAAGAGAATCCATTATATGTGGTTTTGTGCTTTTCTTGCCATTTGTAAATACACGATCATGTCAACTGTGCACGCAAACTTTTCTATAAACAGTTAAATAAATTCAATTGTTATGAACAAGTTCTAAAACTCTTTCATTTTATTTAAATCAAACTAGAAGAGAGCTCGTTAATATAAAATTTAAAATTAGGCTTAAAAGCAACCTTAGTTTCATGTAGGTTTTGAATAAAAGTCTATCGATTCCGAAACCAGGCGCTGGTGCCTCTGCTTCAGGAGCAAACACGCAAAAACATTTTCGTTAAAAAATCTAAACCGAACTGAGGGTATTTTTTGCCTGATTTTTAATTATTTAATTTGTTCAATGTATTAATATTTCGTTATATTCGTAAATCTGATGAATAAATGTAGCTGTTAGGCATTGAAATACTTTTTACAATAAAAGTTTGTGAAGTCCCTTTATATTAATCAACCACTTATTTTATGATTTAGACCTTTACTGTCACTTCTTCCTTCCGTTTCCTCGCCAAATTGCACGTTAGTTCCCATGTATTTAAAGATGATATTTTTAGATTGTAAGACAGCGCGTGTTCTGCTTCTCTAGGCCACGTTACTAAGTGTTGCTGCTAACTCAGTCGAGTTGTAGTTTTCGGGCTTGGATTATAATTGCCGAAAGTTGGATATCAACGCCAGTTAGGATCAACGACGGTTTGCGAGCCAACTTCAAGTTAAATTGTAATATATAGTCTTAGCTTATATTAGCTTATTTGAAATTTGAACTTGCTGTTATTTAAGTTATCTTGCTATAAGTGCTAGCTGAGTTGTAAGGACTAGATGTGCCATCTGTTGTTATTTAGTTTTAAATAAAGGTTTTTACACCCTTCTCAAGGTTCATTTGTTATTTTAGACTAAGCGATAACTCTATATGTCTCTCTAGAGTTTGGTTATAATTCATAATAGCAAAAAGAACTGAACTTTATAAATTTAATAGGCGTTAATTTAGCATGCACTTCTAATCTTAATTTTATTACAAAGAATCCCATAACTTATCAGTTGATTTAAAAGTCAATAAAAGAAAATTCTTTTATTGAAAACTGCAATATATAGCATAGTTTTCCTGTAAAATATGAATGGTATTATTTCCCCCCCCCCGAAAAAAATATTATACGTAAGTATTAATTAGCATAAAATTTTTTCCTTAGATATAAATATTTATTTTACAGCCCGCAATATGTTATACTGCTGTAAAGCAATACATTATTATAGTCTGAAAAATAAATGAAGTAAATATTTTGCATTAGTCGGATTGGCAACAACCATTTCTTTTCTTTTCTTTCACGTCTTGAAGAAGGTGTAAGCAAAATGATATAAGAACCAAGGCTTTAAAACAATGTCACATAACTGAAGAAAAACATATGAAACTGAGTAACTTAATACCACATTATTCATAATTTCCATTTTTAATGCTATTATTAAATATTTATCTTCCTTTCGTTGCACAGTAAAATATTTTGTAACTCATAGTTATGAATCTTACTGTAGTAACAACCAAGTATCATTTTAAATTACTGTATGTAACTTCGTGTAACAAATTTAAATACGTTACACCGCTTGCTCTGTTGGAAATAGTTAATAACATCATTAAACTTTGCATTAACAACTTTACTAACTAGAACGAAATTATGGTCACCTAAATACTTTGTTTCTGTCGTAAAGAAACATTTATCAGCTTTGGAGATTTTTTTATTAAAGGAAGGTGTAAATAATTCAGGAATAATGTTTTTACTTTTCCGATTTTAAATTTCCCTTTTTTAACATACTTACATTTCCTCACCAGAAATGACTTTCAGTGAGTCGTCCAAATTACCTTCCAATCGTATTTCACTGGGTTACGATAATTCCCGCCTAAAGTCATAAAAAAGGGAGGACTCTGCCTTTTCTTTTTTCAGCAATATGTAAAATGGTTTGGAACTTTAGTGCATTTTGAGTTTGAAAAGATATATTCGCTGAATTGATCGCCGAATATCAATCATTTTGCTTTCTTTATGTGTTGCAATTTACTGTCCTTATGAATAATGATAATAATTTTTTTAAAAAAGTATGAAAGCTTTTAGCTGTTATATTACGCCCAAAGGGAGATATATTTCATTTACATACACATACACGTTTCAAGAGCATTTGGGATAATGTCCGTTTGGACTGCAAATATTTAAAAGCAGTATATCTTAAGAATTTCCGATAGACAGTGTCAAGCGCTGGAGATAAAGGATTCCCCCTTCCCGTTAAGTGCTTGTTTTGAAATCGTTGAGTTTATTAATAGCAAAATTCGTAAAATTTTATAAAATATGAAATAGACAATAAAACAAACTCGAAATTCAAAGTTTGCGCTTCCTCGTGTCCCTGTTCAGGTTCATGTTGTTCAAAATTTGATGACTCTAAGTACCGTTGTTTTTTCACAATGCGAAAAAAATACATACAGTCATACAGATTTTTCATTATTTGATTTTTTAAGTATTAATACAGGACGATAATATTTGATGGCAACAGTCTGAAAAGCGATATAACGCATTTAAGAGATTCAACGCTAAATGTTGCTTCCAGACTACTAACCTTTTTTGGGCTAACGCCGCTTTGGGCTAAAAATCAGACGAAATTTTACTTTGGAAAACTTATATGAAGTTCAGATAAATGTTTTGTTAGGTATTTAAAGCATTGTATTATGTTTTATTCTTAAGCAAGTTTTAAAAACATTTTACAAATCTTAAATATTAAGTTAGATTCCCTATGATTCTTTATAGTATAACTAACTTTCTTGTGTTAAGAAGAAAACGAAAAAGATTTCGAAAAGCTGGAAGCATTCACTAAAATTTAATTTCGTTGATGTTGAATAAAAATATTTAAAAGGTTTCGTTCTTAATATACTAAAAAACTGATAGACGAAATGCACCAAAGTTTTTAGAGAAATAATAAATATTTTGTTATCAGAAAAGACACAATGTGTTAGTTTTGTTTGGCTTTTCTGTTTCGGTTTTCAAACGCAAAACTATCAATTTATTTCACCCAACTTTAGTTAAAGCTGTCAATGAACTTGCTGTCTAAAATCTGCTATTTATCTGAAATCTATGGTTGTGAATTGTTTTCAGGACGAAAAGAATTAAATGAGGTTAATCCAATTCTAAATAAGAAATGAGTGATTTAAATATGCATTAATTTCATTATAATTTTTACAATTATTCTATTGAAAACTTATTAATTTATTTCCTTCATTTTTTCATGATTATTGCATTTAACAAAATGGTATTTTTGGATGGTTTTGTTAATATTTTAAGGACTGTCTGGCATAAATGAATTGCTTTCGTGGAGAATTTTATCAGGAAAATTAGCTGTTATTTACATTACGTGTGTAGAAACCCCCAAATAACAGGGAATTAAACTCGGGTTGAATTTTTGTCATATTATTTGTTCTCTTATTCTCTACGTTCCGGAAAGGGGGATTAGAATGACAGCAAATGTTTGATATGATAAAAATTAGGCAAGAATTTTCGAATGTCTTCCGATCTATTTTTTCTTGTTAGTATTCCTGGAGTCGACAATGTCTGGCATAGTCATAAACATGTTGTTTTATAACGAGTACATCTGGAATTTATTCTCATTTTTTTATTCAAAAACATGTTTATGCTGACTACTATATCTAAAGAACTCGCTTCTCTAAAAAAATAAAACTTTCCGAAAGTACTTCTCACATTTTAAACCGAAACATAAAGTTTATATATCCAAATTATTTCCACATGAGCGTTGTTAAAAAACTCTATTTCTTTTTCCCGGACGCGACTAGGAATATTTCACCTTTGAAACACTGTGCGGTTTGAAAATGAAAAATAAAGAAAAAAAATAATATATTTTTTTAAAAACTGATAGAAGGAGTTAAAGAGATAGATAGATAGATATTTTGTGAATGCAACACTGACTTGTAAAGTATCATCGGCGTATCGTGAACCTCATTATATATTTGATAGTATGAATCGAGAAAAAGGGAAAAAAGTACTATTTTCCTGGTTGAAATGAAAATGGAGATGCGGTATAAGTGACTAAGGAAGGGAGAAGATAGTTTTATAGCTTTTTGGAAATGATTTCCAATTTTGTAACCGAGTGATATTTGGGCATGCTTTAATACTTTTTTTTTGCTGCGCTTCGAGCATCAATATGATGCTCATAAAAGTGTTTTCTGGCTAATCATGCGTAGAGTAGATAGAAATGTTTCTTGATTAAGAGCGAGGGAGAAAGGAAGAGTTATTTTTCTGTTAGAGTTTTGCGAAGCCATTTTATTTTCATTATTGGAGTATTCAGCGAAAGATTTGAAACTTTTCTTGATTTTCTGGGGGGTGTTTAAAATAAAATTCGCTTCCTAACGTCGTCTTGGTGTGATTATTTTGTATTTATTCGCGAAAAATGTAGAAATTTTGTTTTTGTGTAATACTTTTATTTGAAATGAAAGCATGTTAATAAACATAAAACAATATTTTTAAAAATGTCAAATTCTCATTATTCACTGGTGAGAAATATTATATCTTCTAATCGCTTTTCAGAAGTGCAAAATTTTTAAAAGAATTATTTTTAATATTTCATAATATCGTATGTTCAGTTTTTGATTTTTTAAATTTTCATTTCTAAGTTAAAAAGGGAACGCAAAATGCGGAAGTACTGCTTTTAAATGCATAATGATATATTTATTTTAAACTATCACGTATCTACTTTAATTATCAAAACACTTACAACAAGGGGGAATTTAAATCAGCTTAATATTTTACGAAAGATCTCTTTATCGCAAGCGGAAGTCATATAAATTTAATATCGGTTGTTAACTATTCGGTATACAAATAATTCATCATAATTCTCTGACGTGTACATCGATCAGCTAAAACATTAATATCGCCTTCCTAATATGATGTAGATCTTCCTCGACCAAAACAAAAAAGTCCTTATTCGACAGGGAAAGATTCGACCATGATATTTATGAGTATGTCGGGATTTTGGTGCTACGTCAGACATTCCCTCATTTCTGTATCAGTTGTGTTCCCAAGATTCTGAATCTCGTACTGCAAATACTAGATTGGATTAATATCCATCGAATTTACAGTCCATGGCAATAAAGGGAATTCATTATCATGTGCTTGGATTCATTCTTAACCTACTTTGCAATATGAGGCGAATCAGTATCTTCCTAATGTATGTCATCTTTGCCGAATGTCATCTTCGACACTTTTTGTGGATGTTGGTGTTTAACGTCATTCACCCATAAAGAAGTATCGCCGAGGTCATCAGATCTTTCCATATTCCAAAGTATGCCTCGCAGTATATATAGGCACGAAGCAATTTATGGTTTAGATGTTGTAAACGAGATCATCCGTCGTTACAATGCCAACAATGCGACTGTATCCTTTTCTTATTGTCATCAACGGTCCGAAGGCCTGTTCCAAACAATTACGGTGATAAACGATTTTGAACATACAGAAGAACTGTAAACAAGTTGTGGTTGCAGACATCTACAACCATGCCCAAGAACTCTGAATTATGTAATCCGACAACTTGGTGTAAATCCACGATGGGCATTGTAGGTAGTAACGTCAAGTATAGTATTTTCTGTAATTATTGCATTAAAGTTTGACGAAGATATTATATCGGTTATATTCAATTTAAAATCATAAAAACATAGTACATAAAAGTCAAAGTCATGCCCTTTCGTGGTAACGCAGTTATGCAATTGAAGGTATGCTTAAAATACATCTAACTGTCTTTGCTGTCTTCCATCTGTCCACCGTCATACTTTTCAAGTTAAATACTAATCATGCACAAATTAATAGGACCAATCAACTGTCTAGAACAACCTTCTTAACAGTTTTACCCCTAAATGCACATTTCCGCTAATTATTAGATGACAGAAACTAATCTTTTATCTTCATCATCATCCAGAATAGCAGCTAAAGCTAGTTTTTCTGTATATACCAGTTCTTTAAATGCGTAATACTTATACTAATTAATGAGTAATACTTATAATAATTAATGAGTTAATATATGAGTTCTACCACAATGCTAGTTCTCCAACATCGTTTTTCTCACATTTTACTCTTGCCGGGGGGGGAGGATTATAATAGACTTTTAAGCGGATTGAAATGGACGAAACTAACAATGGGACTTTATAACAACATTAATGCACGTAGACCCTTAATTTTCACATAGTTTATTACATAAAATGGTGTTAAGGAACTCCCACATCCTGCTTATTGACGTTATGGAACCACTATGATTTTTATCTCCTTCCATCGCTGAAAGAAATTGGAAAGATTGCCGATTTATGTTAAAAAAATTACGTAAAGCAGTATCGAAAGAAGCATTATAAATGATCCAAAAGACGCAGTGCTTTCAAAAGCTTTACGAGCGTTCGTAAAAAATTCATCATCACACATAGGATTAATTCGAAGATGGCTGGGTGTTATTATTTTTAACTATTCGCGATGGAGTACTATATGCAAAATCCCCAAACATCTCTACTCTACTTCTTTTTAAATTGGATAAACAGTTGTTGCTAATTTATGTTAATCCGTTGGTTTTTCTTAGTTCACATTCTTTTTGTATGGTTAGTTAATATATGAGTTCAGTGCATTTTCGCATTTCTTTCTTTCTTTTTTTTTTTTTTTTTTTTTTTTTGGTGTGTGTGTGTGTGTGTGTGTTTTCTTTACATTGCTGCCATCAAGGTAATTAGCGATTATTTGCCTTTTTTAAATTATTTTTTCACTATTAAGTGACTTTAGTAAATGTATTCAAAAGCTGGAAGATAAACTGTTCGATATTTTGAAGCATTTTACGGATTCTCACTTGTTAATTTCCGAGCGAAGTGTAAGCAGATTAGTCAGACAATTGAGAGTGCGAACAAAGTAAACGTGAACGAAAATGTTACTCTTCAATGTAAACAATAAAAACGCCATTTTCAGCGAATTTACATTCGGGTGGAGTTGCGAAAATTGTGTTCCACACGGATTTAATATTTATATATTCTACTCTTATACATTGTATACATTTTGACTTATTTATTTGTTTCGCTTTCTTTTCATTCTTCGTTTCTCTAAGCTGTAGAATTTGCAATTTGACTTAAACATGCGACTGAGCTCTAAATGACGATAATACTTTAAAAAAAAATAAATAAATACATAAAAATTGTCGCTGAAACGCCTGTGTTTTTCTCCTCATTTTTCAGTGTGTGAGTTAACTTTCTTACTAAATTTCTTTTGGAGATGGGAAAGCGTTAGAAAGGGGGTTCCTTCCCTACGTCCTCCTTGGATTAGCTTTGGATGCGTCGAATTTCTTAGTTTTCGTTCGTAGTTTAAGTCTCTGCACGAAAGAAAGAGGAGATTTGCATAGTAGATCGTGCAAGTAATTTAAGCGGAGAAATAAAATAATACTTTCACAAATAAAAGATTTGAATCTTCAGCAGTCGGTACAATAAATAAGTAAAGGCGAAAATTGCACTTTGTTCGAGATGATTCCATTCCAGATGCTTCGAATTATTTTTCAGAAGGCGAAAATTCTATGGTTAATAAAACCATTGAATGTTTTTTAAAATCCTTCCGGCTTCTCTAAATTTAAAACTGTTACGTAATTTAATGACATAATAAATATGTAATTAATTAAATAATACATTTTATGTATTAAATAATACTTATGTGCTTTAATAATACATAATAAATTTGTAATTTAATTACATAATAAATATGTAATATCTAAAAATGACATAATTTAATGTTTTTTTAATTTTATCGGTATTTAAAATAATGCAGACTTAAAGTAATTTCATATCTTTTACCTTTGAAATCATTGAATAATCACTAATAAATATTTCATACAAGAAATATTTAAGATAGGGGTTTCGTAATTATCTTCGTAGACGGTAGTGATATGTCTCTCATTCTTTTATAGTAAGTTAGAGGTATGTTTTGCATTATTTTTTGATAGGGTTTTTATTTTTATACTTACAAAGAAATTAATACGAGTGTATTTCTTAAATGTCAGAGGATATTTTTCACATTAAAAAGATTCATATTTAGGGGTCTGTAACTTATAATTTAAGTATATAATTCATTATCTTAACGGGAAATTATACCTAATGTCGCTGCTATCTTGTATAATGGAAAATAAAATATTTGAAAAAAGATTATTTTCCAAGAGAATTTATCTAAGAAAATAAGAAAGAAAACGAAGGGTATTTAAAAAATTGCACATTTTAAATGAATTATTAAAAGAAATACATTCTTAAAACAGAATATAAAAATTCCCTTTTGAACATAAAAAATATTATTTAAATTATAAATATGGAAGGCAGCCTTTTTTAATTGTCTTTATAGAGATCCATTCGTTGAATTATATCGCTGTCCCAAATGGATAATAATACAAAGCCAAATAACAAAACTAATTCAGATAATTCGAGAAACGAATGTAAATTATGCATAATTATAGTATGAAGAGAAACTAGAGATGCTGGAAATTTGAATAAGAATGATTGTTAGCATGTTTCGATTACTTTTGGACATTATTATTTTCAAAACTATGTTATTAAAGATAACCTTGCTTTAATAATGTATTATTGTACTTGAAAGGCGATGTATATGCTTTAATAACGCATTATTGTTCTTGAAAAGCGATGTATAAGCGATAGAAAATAATGTAATTTGTTTCTAGTTTTTGTGTGTGCTTCAAAATTTATATTATTCAAATTTATAAAACTCTAAACGAGTTTCATTAAATTGATTTTATGGATTTGTTGATGAATTAATGCTGTAAACATTTGAATATAAATATATCGTCTGCGAATGAATTAGCAGCTCTCGAAAAGGCTGTTGAATTATTTAAATATTTAATCACGCTAAACTAAAAACTAGCTTTGTGAATCAGACATAGTAAATTTAATAAAAAATCACCCGTCTATTTATAATGCATAGAAATTGCGAAATCTGTCTGCATTTTAAAGTCCAATGTCTTTTACATGCAATTGGAGAAATCAACACTTCATTTTCTTTGTAAAGATGAAACCCTGGAACTAAATGCTATTATTATTAATACCTTAATAAATGAACGATAATTAGATATTTAAATGCATTTTACATAACTGCTTCAATTTAATTCCTTCTAAATAAGTTACCTTTCTTAAATAGACATAGTATATAATTACAAAATGCGTTATGAATAGATATTTATTCGTGCATTATGTCAGGAAATGATCTCAGTTAATTGGTTAAAGGAATTTGTCATTGTCAATCATGTTAATGTTAATTAAATAGCTGTTTAAGTTACGATAGTTGTAGATAAAAGCCAGTAAATGTTATTCATTAAAAGATCCATTATTGAAAAAAAACTAGTCAAGGTTGTTTGTAAACTATCATTTATTCATAGGAAATTGCACATAAGTCGTTTAGACAAATAAATAATTTTGAAATATGATTCTGTTGAATTGAACAGAAATTAAATTACCTTGCATCACACTATAAGATGTGTATGTGATGAATTAATGAACAAATGAGGCGTATTTACCAGCTGGTGATCTTGTAAAATCTGAGATAATTTTGAAACTTCTAATTCAGTGATAATAACTGTAGTTGATTTATTACAAGTGTATGGAACAAATCAGAATGAAATGCATATCTGTAGCTTTAACATTATATAGACTCTGATTTCAATCCATTTGAAACGCGTTTAAATATTTTTATTTGATAACTGGAAATCTTTGCTTATATTGTTGATTTTTCTCTATATATGTGAAGATAATTTTATTTTGCATAAAATACATGTATTGCAAGGAATCAAAATTACTTCCACCATATGTTCAGCTGTTAACATACCTAGACACTTATTCGAAGAGGCCTTGTTCGACCCTGGGCGAAGGCACAGTTTTATTTTTAAATGATTTTTCACTCCTATAAGCTCATCTTTGCATCGCATATGGCGCCTGAATTAAAAGTATTTAATAATAATTCGTGACCAACTTGAATTCGTAAATTCGTAACCAACTTAAATTCGTAGATATCCCATTTCACCATTTAGTTCGTTTATGGCATAATAGTTATATTGCTGAACTAGTTGTTCTGAGGTCTTATTCTGTACTTTGCTTCGGCACAGGCTGTTTCCATGACAAACTGCAGCTGCTGATGTTCTTAGAATTCCACACAATTAATTTAAAGAAATGTTTTTTGATTTCGCAAAACAAATTTGCCTTTAAAAAAAGGTTTATTTTTAATCTGCGTAGATTCTAGTTTCTAAAACATCAATTGACTTTGTAAATTAAAGTAAATACATTTCTCCTTATGAATGACATTAATTTTTAATTGAAGATCTTAACAGTTAATGGTAACCGAGAAATGCATTGTGATGTCAAATGGAATGTTTATTTGTATTTGTGGCTTATCCCACCCGCTGGATAGTAATATCAGATCAGGTCTGTGACAGCAGAACAAGTCCACTAAATTCATTGTGGTAAAGTGTCAAAATTTGCCTGTTTTTGGCAAAAGCCTTAAGCACGATATAGTTGACAGTACGATTTTGCTCAATCCCGCCCCAATTTTGATCAAGAGAAAGCTGGGGGGATTGCTTCAAGGGTCTCTCAACCCTCTTCCCTTACCAACACCTTTTCGAGAGGACGTTCGGTTGGCCGCATACTTAGAGTCCCCCCATGCCGCATAGGCACTATACATTTACAAACATCTATGCCTTCTCCAGCATTCGAACACGGGCCCTTTGGTACAGCCGTCAGCGTCTCTAACTACTATCCCGGTTAGGCGGCATGGAATCGGTTAAAAGAATTAGTTAATTTTTTTTTATAATACTTCTTATTTTAGATTTAAAAAACGTTATATGCATTTTTATGGATAAAATACGAACATTTAAGAATATTTCGGAACATTAACTCTGTTATATTAAATCTAACTCTCTGCAGCCTAATTACTGCAACGATTAGTTTGGTCTGGTTTATGTGAGAATGGCAAAGCATCGAGGTCCATCTGCCTAAGGAAAGAGCTGCTTTCGTGGAGGACTTTCTAAGGGAAATTGGTTTCTAAACACGTTATACATGGAGAAAACCACGAAAACGCGCATGTAGCCAGCCCGTTAATGGGATTCTAACTACCAGTGTTCAGCGATTTTCCCGCTCGGCTGCTGGTAGGCGCAATTACTGAAATGACTGCAGAATTTGTCGTTACTATTATTACTTTTATAAATAATTGCTGAATTCTAATTACTTTCCTGATCTGTTTTCAGTGGACACTGATTTTTACTTGGCCTGTATTTTTGCATAATATAGTTTACTGCCAAAAAAACCTTCATTGTCATTATTTTTTAAACATTTGTTAATGTGATTTGCTTTCCATTTCATGGCTAAAAATCATATTTCATTGACAGTTTTAATAATTTTCACTAAAACGTTTGTTGTTTAGATTGTTGGTTTTGTTTACTACAGATTTACTTTGAGCCAGGACTCAAAACAAAGCCTTTAAATTAACTATTGCTATCATTCTAGAAGCAGCGGAAAAAAATTACAAAAGCTAAAGGAATTTTCTTTATCTTTTTATAAGAAAATTCATTAAATAAATAAAAACCAAAATTGAAATGAGCATTTTTATATTAAGATAAACTAGACATTAAAAAATACTTGTTCCGCCAGTATAACTGTCAGTGTGACTGAATTATAGGCTAAATTTAATTCAAAGCGAAACCATCAATCTATGATAGTCACTCTTCAGTAATGGAACAATGGGCAATAACATCGCAAATAAATACACATGAGCCGTAAATTCAGATGTGAAATAGAACAGCAATGGCCTGCTTCTAACGGAACGCTGACTCTGTTCCAAAACTAGGTCAGCGCTAGCGTTAGCTTTCTGGGGAAGCGGACGAAAACGCCAAACGGATACTGCATAAGTTATTTGATGAATAGGTCATTGCGATGACAGAGTTCGTCTCGAGATCTTTTGACTCCGTTCGCTAAGCGCTGAACACTTGCCAACTTTATGTTAACGTGTTGTTATCGACGCTAAGTCTTGCAACTATGTTGTCGTTGAATTATTTTTTTTTAAATTACTTGTTTGTTTGATTGAAAACATAGATTTTGTATAAGTGGTTCCCAAAAAGATTTTCTTCGTTTTTTTTCACTTCCTGTCTTACACAAGGGTAAAGTGATTGTCAACGTTTTAACAAATGGTCGTTCTCAATGGTATTCTTCGGTATGACTTCACATTAGTTGCCCGACATGTGTTTTGAAATATTACTTTGTTATTTCAAGCTCTTTTTCAACGAAGCGACTGAGTGTGATGTTATAAATAGAAGTACTAAAAATAGGCTTCAAGAAGGAATGCAATGTGAAAACATCTTTTGGTAGTATTGTTTTAAATGCTTAAAGGGAAATTAAGTAATAATAGCTAAAATACCATGCAGCAGAATAGTAAATTCGTTGTATATACCGCCACGCTAACAGGTATTCCTTATAAATATTTCCACATTAAAATGTATCTTGGCGTAATACTGTTAAAATTGAAAATTTTAACTTTGGTCTCTGATAAGGATATTTTTTACTATGTGTTTTGTGCGTGTTGTGACTTATCTCACTTGTCTATTAAATAGCATTCTTTTTCTCTTCAGAAATTTTCGGTACATTTAAAAAAATCATGTGAACAAAGAAACAGTATTGTTGAACAGTGTTAACTGCATCCTAGGTTCAATACTGAACTGAAGTATTGCTAAGTGATTGTAATCAATGAACAAATAAATAAACTTTTTGAATAATGCTAATGTCATCTCAGATTCAAGAGCTAATGTCCTTGACTGGAACTTGAAATGTTTTTCCTAAATAACCGATTTATAAAATGTTAGGGCAGAGCACTCGAGTTGAGTTATTCTTAGAGGAATGCTTTAGTGGAGGAATGTTTACATAAAATTGATTCGTATTTACATTACACTGTTGAAAAGTAACGATAAATTCCCTATGACGTGTATACTGCACAGAATTTCGAAAATATCATGCAACATCTTAAAAATCGATATCAAAGAAAGCGATTTGCGAAAGATAAGACAAGGTCGACTCAGCAAAATTTCGTATCTTAGGTGTAAGAAAGCACATTAGATTAAACATTAAAATAAAGCAAAATTCATATTAAATTGAATGCATTAAAATTCATTCAATGTAAATTTGCAGTTAATTTTACCCTTAGACATGTATACTTTATAATTTGATATTATTCTGCACATTTGTTCTTCAAAGAATAAAAACATGTTTGATTCATTCGAGACATTATGAAGCTTTTCTCTAAAATTCGATCGTAGTTAGTTAAATAACGAAGATAAGCTGGAATAATTTTTCTGTTACATATTTTGTGCCAAAAGTTTATTAATGTATAAAATGATTCGATGGAGATTTCCATTTAAAATCCGGTATTTTAAACATACTAGTCCATGAAATTGTTTAGTATATAAAGAAATTTTCTTGACATTGTCAAATCGGTTTTCGGAATGTTTATGTGCATGTTTCGGAGTGCTTATGTGCATGTCAAACTTTTAATTTATTATTTTCGTTTTCCCTAAACTTTGCCTAATATATTAAAAGGAATGTAACTGTAAGTATATGTGAATACAGCATTTTCTGACCAATATCTTCGCGTCATAGTCAATTATATTATGCGTTGCATTAGGAAAAGAAACGTTTATCCTTTAAACCAATTATTCTATAATAAGATACATAATATATAGCGTTAGAAACTTTTATTATTTCCAACAATAGTGCTGTTGTTTCAATTCCTTATCTTTCAGATACATAAAATAGATGTGTAACAATATATGATTTATATATATTATTAAAAATAAAATTAAGATATAAACTGTCAAGAAATACTCATGTCGCTTTTAACCCTTTAACTGTCAAGTTATTTTGATGATTTGGGTACACAAATTGTCAAATTTTTTTATTGGAAAAACCAAATGTAGCCGAAATAAACATCTCCCGATATATATTCGGGTATGACAATACGATGCACTCAAAAAAAAAAAAAAAAAAAAAAAAAAAAATTACCCCGAGAAATACTCGGGCGTGACATTTTCGAACACCAGTGCAATCTCGGGCATGACAATTAAAAGGTTAAATCGCTCTGTTAATTAAGCAGTCTGACGTTTAACGGAAGGATACATTAGAAATATTACATGTGAAGACTTGAAAATTTGCAATTTTTTTTATGCCAAATAGTTGATAAAGGCTTTAAATATGATAATGGTGATAGAAAAAAAAAGTGGAAAGACTTGAAAGAATTGATATAAAGAAAAAGGTATATAGTTCTATGTAATGTTTTCTTTTAATTTCCAATGGCCGGTATTAGCCATTATATAGACGTAGGCCACTACTATGGCCGGGAGCAGTGCTCACTTTATTATGGAGGCATCTAATAGGTGGACCACGCTTGCCTTCTATGAAGGGAGATAATTAACATCCACGCCTTCTTCGGGATTCGAATCCGGGTCTTTCGGTACTGCATTCAGAGTTACTAACCACTTCCCTGTCTGGGCGGCTCTGTAATAAATTCAAAATTTACTGTAAATCTGTAAATCGTTTCAATAATAAAACTTAAACGTTAAATATTAAAATTGCCGATATTGTCATTCAGATGCCATGATGCTATAAGTGCAATAAAAAGTATAATCATTTGTGTCCCTTATTCCAAATAAAGTGTCCTCAGTTTTCCTGTATATTATATGCGTCCATGTAAAACAACGGAAAGTAATATATCCCTACATGTTTCGAGCGTCATCGCAAAGAAAAATTTCTGTAATCCTTTTTACACAAACTCAATGTGAATCACTCCATCCTCTCTGGCCTTTAAAAGCAACCCATCGGAATTTATATATCTATCATCTAAGTGCAGTCCCCGAGGCTACCACCTAGCCACCCCCTTCATCTTTCGACGTCATTCGTTGACACCCTAGCGCTGCCCCTAAAAAACCTAAATAAATGGACAAAGGGGGATGAAGAAAAAGGCAGCCTCCCAAAGAAATCTGTGGACCTAGCGCAACGACAAGGTACAAGAGAGTTGTCAACTTCCGGTCTGCCCTGAAGCTCCGTTGACAGGAGAGGCTGTGGATCAAGGATGACTTTAACGTGATAGTAGGTCGAGATATTGGCCATATTTGGCCACGAATAGAAAATCATACATGGATAGATGAGGGTACAATGTACGAGTTATATATAGTTGGTAACAGAGTTTGGTTTTTTTTTCGGCGGCAAGTTCTTTTCAATAGTTGGCGGCGTGCTACCACCCCCAAGGCATTGCACTCAAGCTTGTTGTTACGTTTGTCTGTCATAGTTCGTGACATATTGTTTGACACTTTATGACACTTCACTTCAGATGTATATAAAACTTTATTACGCTTTTTAGAAAAAAATTGTGTCATAAGTTACAGATATATGACAAATTATTTAGTGTGATATCAGAAGTGATGGTATTTCTCTTATTTTCATGTGGTATACTGCTCTCACTCATAAGTGTAAATATTAACATTTACATCCCAATTTTTTTTTATAAATTTAGAGCAACGTATTGCGTATATAAGCAAGATAAAAATATTCGTCAAATATAACTTTCTATTCTAGTTTTACAGGTTTCCTTAAGCATTGCTGCTTCATACCTTCCTTTCTCAAATCTCTATTTTTTTGGAAGACTCCATATTTGTGTTCATAAGTAATTTCATTCAGTTCTGTCTAAACATAAAAGCGATTAATATCCTACATTTTATCTGAAAGATTAAATTAAGTGCAGATATCCATAATAACTGCTGTAAAATTATATTTAATTATTGGAAAAACTAACGTGGATGACTCGCATAACTTTTATTGTTATTCGTCACTGTAAAGAATCACATGCTAATAAATAGAATAATATAGTGCTGCCAAGGGAACATTCACATTCAATGCAATTTCCATGCTTACATGGTTCAGATGCACATATCAGGTACTTTCACAATTCTTTTAAAACAACATAATCTGTGGAAGTCTCCTTCTTAAATTTATCAAAAGCTCGCTAAAACTGATAGCTGTGATAAAACAGATTATACTGTAAGACAGAGTACAATGTGTTTCATATCACATTTACCTGTTCTCAGAAGTCTGAACCTAGGCAGAAGGATTAACTCGGGAAACCAAAGATTCACTTTCAGATTTACGTTTGAGCTAGTTATTCAGAGTTTCCAGAACTTTGAAGAAAAATCTTGAATTTGTTCGTTGAAACAAGAGTTTCTTCTTGTGTTCTATAATTTGCCATAAATGAGCAATGTTTGATAAACCAACGTGATAGTAGTTATACAAATATTTACTACACGTAGCGAATGTGCATAACATTATAATATTATGCTAAAATATGCGTCTTAAACGTGCATGTAAATTGTGTTTAAAAAAGGAAGCCATTTTTATAATTTTTTATAATAAATTAATATTCTTAGCTTTTGGATGTCATACAAGTCACACCATAGTTGATCAATTAGTCAAAGTCCAGTTTAACGATTAAGTGGACTTAATCTGAATCTGGTTGATGACTACGTCGAATTCAGACGACAGAGCGCATAACTGAAATTCTAAAAGCTTCAGGCTCCAGTCTCAACATTTGGCTGATGATTTCGCAAATTTTTAATTAACTGCAAGAAAAAAAACGCATGCATTATACTGGAAGAAGGAGTGTAAATTTTATTGTTCAAAGCTACTGCATATTCGGAAATTTAACTTATTGTTACATAATAATTCTATATGAAAAATATCAGAATAATACTCTAGCATTAAGATAATATAAGTGACTTTTTAATTAAAACATTAAGGTTTATGTTTTAATAAAAAAAACTCATATGCCGTTTTTTTCCTTTCTGTGAAAGTACAACTTATTTTATTTGTGAATTTTGTACTTTACTATACTTTTGATCAGTTGAGTTTACTTATCGATATTTATGTTATGCTATTCATGCTATTTTTGATATTATTTTTTGCATCATTTAATTTTGTGCTCTTAATTTCATTTTATTACAAATATTTAACGTATTTGTCTTGTTTCAAGTACCGACAATACTTATTTTATTCTAGTACTTATTTTGCATTTAATATGGTATTTTATTTAAAATTACTTTTAATGTCGATGTTAGGGAAAAAAGCAACTTTCCATTAAATAAAGTGAAACGAATAATATCGTTGGCTATTTCGGAAAATAATCACAAGTGTTTTGCAGATATTTGTATTTAATTATCTTTTCCTGAATATTTATGCTTAAGATACATCTGACCGTACCTTGTTCGTCTTCATAACATATAACATTTTTACATTGCCATTTGTATTATCTGATAAAAATATTACTGTGAATATCATTATTTATTCAAGAAGTATGATCAAGCTTAGCGTATCGACCTAAGGCGGTGTATGAGGGATTTAGATCTGTATTTGTTTACAGTCAGAATAGCTATTGAAAAGCCTGGCCTGAAATAAAATTCATAACCATTCGCTACACCCACCCACATCGACAATAAAAGAAGGGGCGTAATACGGGGGGCGTATTCCCACCGCTTATCATTCGGATATAAATCAGAATGCCCGAGCATGGGGTTGCAGGGGGGAACAATTGCATCATCATCCCTTTTCCAGGTTCTCTGAAACAGCCCAGATGCCCAGACGAAGGCATTACTGGAGGCTTTAGCATTGGCCATAAATTCTGGCGAAACAAACAATCTGTCATTTCTAACTGCAGGGCTACCCTGTTTTGCCGCTTGCCCAAGTTATGGCAGATTAATGCTGTATCAGAGGGAGAAGGGAGGATAGATAGATATATAAATGCGAAGAAATAGCCCCGAGTTTTTTTCATATTTATATTTGGCTGTTTCATGTCCCTCTCTCTCTATCAGTTTTGAAGAAATGTTTGTCCTTTGTTTCTGGGTCTGATTTTTTGAACGTTTTTGTTTATTGGTAAAGTGTAGAGCGGAAAGCTATTTTTTTACGTGTGAGAAATATGTCTTGGAATATAAAAGAGAATATTTTGTAAAACTTTCTGTTCACTCAATGTGATGAATTTTGCTTGAAATATTACTTTAAAAAAATATCCTTTTTTTTTTTCAAGTTTTATGTATATGTTTGATAAATAATGTATTGTTGTTTTATTTTTCTTTCATTTATTGATTTACTTTTAATTTTTATAATTTTTATTTATTTATTTTGTATGTGGGTGGCTGGGTTTGAGTTTCCGTCTCTAGCAGGCAAACGCGTGCATAATCGATAGCAATGTAAATAAATAGCAATGTAAATAAATAGTATTGTAATCAATACCATTTTGTGAAAATAAACTTAACACAGCAAATTGGGCCTTTTTCTAATCATGTTGTTTCATAAAATATGCAATATGCTATTGAATCATCCTTCCAAAATACTTTTCCTTAATTTAAAAAAAAAAAAAAAAAAAATCTGAAAGTTTTCAGATCTAATATCCAAAGGGAGTATTTTTCATGTACATACACATATGAAGCGAAAGACGTGATAATTTTTTTCCTCAAAATCTTTTTCAAACTTACTCTTTTAAATACCATATCCCTCCCCCTCTCAAAACAGCGTTTTTACAGTTTCGTGATTTCAGCGTGGTGTCGATGATGTTTTCGCGATAATTTAATAAAACAAAAACTCAACCTTCTGTTCATAGAGATCAACACAACCTGCATACACCCCAAAGGGCCGACCTTACGTCCAAACTAAGGAAATGGACTGTGTTACCTATAAGAAGTAGATTTCATATACTCGAATATGTTAGTCACGGTTTTCAGTTGTGACGTTTACATCTATGTGTTCAGAAGTCCCTGAACTAGCTTATGCAAGGAAAAGGAAATATGAAAAGCCATCAGATCCATTATGCTGATTGTACTCGAACAAAACTGAAATAAAGCTGTACAAAATCATATTGTAATCAGGGGTTCTAAATATTTTTGAATGAAAAATGCCCTTTTTTCCATTCCCTATGATTAATTTTCCAGGGATATATTGCGGATTTAAAGACTCAAGGTATGTAAGAGCAATTATTAGAAAATGTTTTCAAAAAAGTATTGGTTTCTTAATTTGTAGCTTTAGCGTAAAGTAATTTACTCGTAATTACTTTTATTTAGAATTTATATTCTCCCTCTGTCTGTCTCTCTCTCTCTATATATATATGTTGCTTACAGCCCAGTTACGGTAAGAGAGCCTTCCCACAAAGCGGGTTAGGGTTGTCAGAAGTGGCAGAGTAAGGCAGGGTTGTCAGATGAGGCGCGAAATCACCGATTTAGAGACAGAATTGGCGATATGCCTTAGACGGAGCGAGAACGTTCTAGAACGCATTCTTAACGGTTTTCTCTAGAATGTTATCGAAGGTAGCTTATATATACCCTCCCCATACGCATAGTAGTAGTATCTTGAGTTCAAAAGCAGAGTAGTAGAATTCAAAGGTTAACTTGGGAAGGACTGAATAAGTCGGACCTGTATTTTTTTTTTATGCTTTGCCGTGAAGCTGTCTTCACTGTTATAGCCTGAAAGCTGTGTTGCTGATTGTTTGTTCATCCTAGTTATTCGATGTCTGTAATTGTGTCTTTGGAACTGTCCTGTGAAATACTGGCGAACAAATTATGTTTTGATTCTTCATTGAGTGTTATCATGAATTATTTCAAATCCACGAACCCGTAGAACATAACAATATATATATATATATAGAGAGAGAGAGAGAGAAAAGAGAGATTTTGTTCAATTCCAAATATATAAATTGAAAATAATCGAACGATTTTTAAATATTTTCAAAAAAAAGGAAACAAAAGTAACAACACCTAAAAGCCAAATTCTACTAGCAAATGAGAAAATTCTTCTTAAAAAAACTGAGATTATTTAATTGTGTTCCTTATATATATCGTTTTGCTTTTCGATAACATTTATTATTAAAAATTTTCTTTAACTGTTATAACTATAAGCGACTGAACACCCACTTTCTTATAATCCGATTTATGAAATTAGAAAGAAAAACTTTTTGGACCAACAATAATGTACTTTCAAGAGCAAAAAGAGAAAAAAATAAGTTAAAAAAAAAAAAAAAAAAAAGAGAGAGGGAAAAGAAACTCGTAAAGAATTTTGCAGAGAATTTTCACAACTGTCTTTTATTTCTTTGAAAAGATTGAAAATGACTTTTTGGAAAAGACGCAGTGGGAATGTGATAGCTGAAGAAGCAAGTGGAAAAATATTAGAAAACAAAGAAATTCGGTGAAAGCAAACTCTTTTGATAACTGCTTAATGTCTGCGTAGAGTATACCGACTCGGTAGCCTAATAACAAATGAATAAAAAATCCTCATGATCTGTTTGAAACGAATGGTGTTCCATACCAATGAAGGATTAGAAGAGAACTTAAATTTACTACTCCAGAAGATTGAGCACATTGCTGCCTTTTTTCTGTTCTTTCATTTCTCTCTGGGTACTTTGTCACAATGTATAAGGTTGTCAAAAGATGGTTGGGTAAACGGTTACTATGAACCGTTGATGTTTTTTGTACATTTTTGCTACTGAAAATTAAAAGTCATTGAATCTAGCTCAAAAAGAATAAGAAAGTGTTGAGCTATGACAAAAAATTATAAAAGAAAAAAGATGCACGTGAACTAGAATTATATGATTGCTAAAATAGTTTCATATAACTGAGGTAAAAAATTTACATTGAGTTACATGATTAAAATTAAACATTTCCCCAAAATTCCCCCAAATTTCAGAAAGGAATATTTTTTAAAGATTTCTAATTGATATCTTAAAAGTAAAACTTCAAATATATGGTCATAAAAAGTATTTGCGATGTTATATCCCTATTTTTCAATGTCTAGGGGAGGTGTAACGTTTGAAATGCTTTTTATATTTTTCTAGCAATTTTAACTTCGAATACCTTGGTTGAGATTCATATTAAAATGCTATTAAAAATCAGGCAGATCTCTAGGCTTTATTTATTTATTTATTCATTTATTTATTACCCCAAAGAGGCAATTTGCCGAGTAGGACTATTAATTTTGTTTTGGCATTTTGCATTGGTTCACTACAAACGGCGTTTCGCTTTTCAGATTGTTGCCACCAAATATTATCGCCCTGTATTATATTTAAAGAAATTAAATGATGAAGAATCTGCAGGAATGTATGTATTTTCTCGCATTGTGAAAAAACAACGGTACCTAGAGACATCAAATTTGGAAAAACATAGTCTTCCACTCGAATGTGGGCATCTGGAAGCCGAGATTTGGAATTTGTTTTGTTTTCTATTTCATATTTTGTAGAATTTTAACGAATTTTTGATTAAAAACTCAATAATTTTAAAGCGAGAAATGGCAACACTGCACGGAGTGAGAAGGGAGAAGAAAAAAAATTGTCTGCATTACACGAAACTCTTTATCGTAAATTCTAAAGTTAGATTCTTTTTAAATTATTTTGCATCTGTTAAACTGAATTTTATAGTTTAAGTGCGAAGAACATGTAATAAATAAATGTGTAATAAATAAATATGTAATAAATAAATGTGACACACAAAACGTTCAAAAAATGCAGCAAAATGTCAAAACGTAGTAAGATTCTTTCTTTTTAAAATTTTTTTGTACTTTATAAATTTTGTTTCAATGTCGAGAACTTTGTTCAAAAATCAAGAGCAACCAAAATAATTAGACATTTTTATGCCGCTAAAAAATTATTAAGTTTGTCTGCTTTAGAACTGCAGATCAGTTATCTGTCTTTGTCAAAAGTAGCACAAATAGACATAAAACTAAAATGCTTCTTCCAAAAATGTAAATTAAATTGTCTGATATACTGAAATGCGTGACTGAGGGACGTTTCAATTTAAATTTAGAATGGTACATTTCCTTAAATAAATACCCTCGAGCAGAATCAAACTGTTAACAGCTAGACATTTTTTGTAACAGTACCCCAGTACAGACTACAATAAGTTTTCTAAAGTTTATAATTGTACACTGTTATGTGTTCCTTTTCGAGGCAAATGACAATGTAGAAGCAGGAAGCAATTGTCCAAAAATGGGAGGTCAAGAAAGCCAAGGTAGTAAAAATGTCCGAGGTTACTTTGTCATTGGCGAAGTATCACGGCGAAGAACGGTAATACCAAGTTCCGAAGTATGCGATATTAATGTCCATTATTAAATGGTTAATGGTAGTAGTTAAAGATAGTAAAAATGATTTATTATAGGTTACGAATCGTAAAAGAAGTCAGATGATGTCCAGAGTTAAATGGTTAACAATAATGATTAAGGTAAGCGAATTCAATAATAATGATGTTTAGAATTTAGACATTCAAGTAGGGTACAATAGTTTCAGACGTATCTAGCTGAAATTAAAAATATTTGAAAAATTCCGAAGAGTTCTTCAAAGATGCATGCGTTGGAGGATAGTTTTGATAAGTTCGTCTGCATCACAATTCTAAATCAATTACCTCTGTTTCTTCAGAATTACTTGAAATAGACGTGAAATTGCAAAATATTTCTCAAAGAATAAATTAATTTTTCAGATATGCAGATATATTTGACTGATATATATTTAGAGTTAAACTTCGAATGCAAACTTTCCTTACCTGAACAGCGTTTACATCATCTGGCACGAATAAGTGACATAAATGAGGCTGTTTCAATCAAAGTACATGGTAACTCAATATTTAAAAATATAGTTAATATTTACTTCAATATAGCTCTGTTTTCCCTCCCAGATGAGAAAGTGTTTAGTGCCTCTAACTGCTGTACCGAAAGGCCTGGGTTTAAATCCCTGAGAAGGCATGAATTGTCTGTCACTTCATAGGAAGTACACCTATTAGGTGCCTCCATAATAATGTGACCACCGCCTCCAGGCTTAGTTGTGGCTGTACCATAGTCGTATCTCCTCCAAATAAACAAAACCTGTTCTAGGCTAAGTATTTATCTTTATATGCAACTATGTACAGATTACAATTTAGAAATACTTTAAAACACATTTTCATTACAGTAGAGCGCGCAAACTAGCGTCCGCTCCTTTCTCTTTCACATCTCAATCTCCTTTACACCCACCTGCGACCAGGGGGGAAAGTCCACTGCCCTCTCCCGGCCGAGGCGAGAAGAGGGTTCTCTGTCCCTTCTTTTAGGGTGGGTGACCAAGTGTTCTTTTAGAGAAGGGGAACGTTACATGGCCAACGCATGGAATAGCTAGTGCCGTCATTAGGGAAAATAATATTATTTTGCCGCCCAGACGGAAAAATGGTTAGTGACTCGAGAATGGCATACCGAAGAGCCCGGGTACGAATCCCGGAGAAGGCATGGCTGTAAATTGTAGGTCCCTTCATAGGAGACAAGGTGGCCCACCTTGCCTCCTATGTTTTTAGGTGCTTCCATAATAAAGTGACCACAGCTTCCGGCCTTAGTAGTGTCCAACGCATATAATGACTAGTGCCCTCCGCTGCAATATATATATATATAAGTTTTAGCAGTGGCAGCATAATATGAAAATTAATTGCTAATTACAATTAAAATGTGTAACAATGAACGGCTGTGTTATAGCATGGTTTTGAAAACATACATCATTTCAAATTTTTATGTAAATTTTAGCTAAATTATTTTGACGTGAAACACGGAATCAATAAATAAATACCAAATGCATTTAGTAAAACTAACTATTATAGCTCTCTGTATATGCTACGCGATTACTTGGGAATTTTCCTCTAAAGCTAAATAACTAGTTCTATTATACACAAAACGTCATTATTAGGTTGATCGAAACATTACGATTATCGTCGTCATTTAGATTAATGTTGATATAATCGTCATAATAGCGCAATCAGGTGAGGAGAATTACCGAAGATACTCCTATTAGCGACTGAGTACATCTCTAAATCTGATTCATAGTACTGCAATCTTCATCCCGTTAGATTAACGATGAAGTAATCGCTGCAAACATTCACGCGCTCAGAATTCCTTAAGATTCTTCTATTATTCATCCGCAAACGAGGATCCATTCCGAAAGTACAGATAACCCAATAGATATCATTGGCTCACCTCAAGTGTGCGAAATATGGCGGCGTCCAATCAACTCAATTGTCACGTTCGCTCCCGCAGCAGGGGACCCCATTTTCGGGAGGGCTTATCCCCTTTTCTCCGACCGAAACTTTAAATATATATCCGCATATATATTTTTATGCACCTTCGGATATATTGCCGTAGATGGGACACGATCTACCGTTCACGTACCAGCTATTTGGAAAGCTGGGCTGTTTTAGGAATAAGAGCACTGAGATGGAAATGCCTATTAAAAGAGTAAAGGTCACGTTTGGCGTATCAGCAAATAGTCCACGTGGGTCCTAGAAAACAAAAGGGTGTAATGTAGTGTGTGTAGCATGCGGGATACGTGATTTGAATTCATGGAAATAGGCGGCTCTGAGTGGTTTTTTTTAACTACTCTTAACTACCGAGAAAAAGAATGGATTGTTTTTCAGCTAAAGCATTTTGTTTGGTCACGTCCTCAACCGTAAAGCCACGAGTTGTTAGAACGGAAGAAATGGAATTTGACTTTTAAAATACCTAACGTTGACAACACTCCTTGAATAAAATAGTGGTTTTGCTTACCACGTATATTGAGCCTTATGTTCGCATGAATTGAACGTGATAACTGTTTTAGGTTTTACTTGCCATTTAGTAATCCCTTTTAAAGTTGTATAAATGATTAGAGATTTTGCAAGTGATCTTTCAAAGATAGCCTAGAATATGAACTACCTAATTAGTGCCCAAATTATTATCATTATCATTTATGAACTTTCTAATTGTTTCCCAGTCATGCTGTATTGTGTACGATTAGCTGAAATTCAACACCTTTCTATTTTACTTCTGTTATTTTAATTCTTTTGTTTGTTTGTATGTAATTAGTATCGGGTGATTAATTTACTCAAACACTACTATCGTCTGCCCTCCCCCCTTTTTCACCTTTCTTCTTTACTTCCTTGTACGAAGTAAAGGAAATATTGTAATCGCAAAAAAAAATTCGGATATAGTATTTCAATGAATATATCCATTTTGACCGCTCTCTAAGCCATTTGAACAATTTTTTGCGGGATATCTGTACGTACGGATAGAAAAAAGGACTGTTTTTTCCAAAATGGGTTGTAAAATGGATTCAGAAGGGTTTTTTTTTTCGTAACGTCCATACATAGGTATGTATGTATATATCTCGCATAACTCAAGAACGATTAGCCGTTGAATGTTAAAATTATCTATATGAGACTATTGTAACATCTAGTAGTGCATCTCCCTTTTTTGTTGCAATCAGCCGCTCCAAATATGTATATATATGTATAATATATTAGCTTCCATCTTCAAGCTGTTCGTTTCACTCTTGCTTCAAATCATTTATCAAATAAAAGGATGCTGCCACTAAATATTATTGCTATGTATTTTTTAAAAGAATAATGCAGAAAATGTAAATATAATACAGCGAATATAAAAAGAAATATATGGCAACATTAACATTCTGTTGAGAATTCTAAAGATACGCTTTTAAAAATGTTGTGATTGTTAAGTCATTGATGTTTATAAACGAATTAAATTTTACTTACAAACAATCAACCGGAAGCGATAATTTACTTAAAGCTCTATTCCGCCAATTTTCTAAATTCTTAAAGCTCTGTTTTCCGGCAGTTCCGTATTTTGACATGGAATTAACGAGGGATAACATCAGATGGGTTAAAAGGGTGTCACATGTACTTACTAGGCACATAAGATTTTTTTTAAACTTATGATGCAAAATTCGGTGCAAAAATATACGTTTACATATATTCATATCACCATTTTTTTCGTATCAACAGTACGCATAACATGAAGTTAACACGTTGATAATTTTTGAAAGTAACCTTAGTAATACGTCTTATTTTGTTATATTAGTTTATTTAATTATATTAAAGTCAGCTGCATTTTTTACATAAATTTCAATATGGTACATGAAATTCTAACTTTTGAGGCAAAGGGTAATAGATAAATTTGTCAAATTCATTAGCTAATTACTGGATTTACAGACCTTATATTTACATGTAATATAACTGTTTGAATATTTTAATGGTTTTGTGCTATTTATGATGGGAACTATGAAAGGAAAACTGTTTTTAGAAGGCGTAGCAGATATTTATTTTCGTTGTCGCAGAATTAATTTGTTTGCATATTCAGTACTCTACACTGCGTTTTAGATAAAACTAAAAATAAGCTTTTTCTTAAATGAAGTGATTCAAAGATTAAAGGTCTTGGGAAGAAATCTCAGCAAACATACATCTCTCTTTCTTTCATTTTCACAATACTTTCGCCATATCCTCGAAAAATTAGAAAATATTCTCCATTTTTCTCCGTGGATAGGAAGGAAGCGGACAACAAGAGAAAATGGAGAAAATAATTTCGAGATTCGCAAACAAGAATCACTGCACACAGTAATAATAACAAGACAAGGTTTCAGTTTTAATTTTCATCCACAAAAGAAAGATCTTGAATGACGTTATTAGAAGGGGAAAAGAACACGTCGAGGGCTGCAGAATTTTGCTTGCCGTGGTCGTTAAAAAGTAACGAAAATGAAATCTTTCTTGAAAGTCTAATGGCTCTAGAGGAAAGCTTTGGTGGTTATGGCTATGATACATAAAAATTATAATGAAAAGAAGAGTTGAATATGTAATGTGCTGATAAAAGTGAGAGAGATAATGGTATGTATTTCACTTGCCAAACAGAGTACGCACAGATTAATGTTTCTTCACATTTAATAATCATACTGTCTAGGGATACTTCTAAACCTCACAAAATTCTAGAGTAAAAAAGTGCTTAAAAGATATCTATGAATCGGTCTGAATATTTTAGACAAATTTAATTGATTGTATGCCTGCGTTTTGAGGAAAAAGCAAATATTATACTTTTAACTAGTTATTTCATAGCTCTCTTTTAAGCTCGCTAAAATGCGCATAGTTTCATGCTACTAAGTTGCAAGACATCTCAAGAATTTGAAAAAGGAGCTTACTTCTTTTCAAAAATTGGTAGTAATAGTTACAGAGCGCTTTTGCTAAAAATGCAATTAAGAGATAATGTATGGAGAAAATGATTGATTTAGCGAATATATAAATTAAGTAGCTTTGTATGCACTTAATGAAACGTGGGGCGAACGTTGAATGTATACATCCGAGATTTTGGTGAGTATTTGGCAATATATATATATATAAGTACATAACTGAAATATTTGTATATATATATGTGTGTGTGTGTATGTGTGTGTGTGTACATATAAAGAAAGAAATTTACAACTAATTTTTCACAAAGACCAAAACTGAAATATCAATAAATCCTTTAAATATAGAATAAGAATTCTATAAATGTAAAAAGGAAATTAAAATAAACCATCACAAGAAAAACCAAAAATAAATAAAGTAAAAAACGATAAAGAACACGAAAGAAAAGGAATCCAATTAACTCCGATATAACGTCGTCAGAAGGAGGAAACACCGAGCTCAATATACTTGTGTATATATGAAATATTTGTACGTATGTAAATATATACGAAATATTCGTATGTATGTATGTAAATATTGATTAAATGTAATATTCACAAATGAAACATATTTTGTAAAAAATTAAATACATAAAATATATTTGCGTAAAACTTCTCTTAAAAAGGGACATGTAAAACCGGTAGTTAATATGGATGATATCACCAAAGACTGTTAATGTGCTTAGCATGAGCCTCAATGTCTGTTCGTCTGAATGATGTCAATGGGGATTCGAAGCCATTTAAAAGAGAATGTTATGAAAAATAAAACATAAAGCTGCATAGCATGGCTATAGCCTTACTTGTAGGAAAGCAACATTTGACCTCAGAGAGTGACCTCAGTGACTCAGTGACAGAGAGTGACCTCATCTGACCTCAGTGACTGAGGACTTATACACCAACTTTGCTTGAAGGGAACAATGATGATGATGACTGCGTAATGGTTTATTATGTAATAACAGTAACATCTGTACAAAACACAAAAGGGGAAATAATATAAAGCATAAAACTTTATTTTATATATAAAACATATTACATTGAAGATATAATATATAGCTTGTTATTATATTAAAGACATAAGTCAACTTGGAAATAAAGTGTTAACATGTTTGCATAATTTTATAGTAACTACATAAAAATAATACTGCATAATATATTTGCATAAAAATATTATATTATACTGAAACATACTTAGTAATACACGTAATTTGATACCGGTTGTAATAATTATTCCTTAGCTTTTCAAAATTTAATTTTTTTCGCAATACAAGCATTTGGACGATTTGCTTGTTATTTAAACTCAATATAAAAAGCCTTATGAAAAGCGGAAAAATGCCTTTGAAATGTAAATTAAAACAATACGATGTGAGGATTACTTGATGTGTCTCAATTTATTTATGACCATTGCCAATATAGGAGTAAAAACGCTTTTAGTCTGTTCGGTAAGAAAGATCGTTGGAAATGTTTTCTATAATCAATTCTAGTTTTCATTCTACACTCTTTTCTATTTTCATATCAGAGAACAATAAAATAAATATTCTAAAAACTATCTTCCTTTTTGTTGATAGTTTTTAGAATAGATAGGAACTGCATGGGATGATTGTATTGTATTTCTGCTTGTTGAAAATCGAGAAATGAATTTCAATTTCGTGTGTTTACCGAAAATGCTTCTTGCTCAGAAAAATTGTTTTTACTTTTTGTTGCTTAGAATAGAAATACACTTGAGCTCTATTGCAAAAGAAAACCTTAATTATTCAAATGCAAAATCAAAAAACATCAGAATTGAAAATGTTATACGAAATACAAATAAAACAAAAGTATTTCGGACCATAAACAAAGAAAGAGATGATTGCAGTTAAAAAAGTGTAGGGGGGGAGGGAGAGAATGCTTTCTTGAAAATGCACATTTTATTTAACATTTTATAAGACGAATACATTGCGGTTTAAAATTACTATTTTGTCAGTCTAGATCAAAATGTTTTTCATTTCAACTCCGAAATATGAAATTCTGTATCATCGTTTTCAAAAAACATCAGTAACATACCAAATGTTATCTTAGAAATTAATCGCTACATATAATAAAAGGAAGAGTCTATCTGTCTATGTGTGTGTTTTTCTTTCGTTCGGGCTGCGCGTAAGCTAATAGACCCAGGACTACGAATTTTGGTACGTAGGTGCATCTAGACAAGAGCTAGTGCACTTCGAAGGGATTTTTTTTCAAAATTCGAATAATTTTTTTTTATGTGTTTTGATGAAATCGCATCAAATCGATGGCACACAGCAACAATGGCACGCAGCCATTGCTGCTGATATCACTGTCGCCATTGTTGCTGATATCAGCACTGTTGCTACTCGGAAAAATGAGCGCGATAATTCTGTGCAGTTTTAAAATTTAATGTTTCTCTTGGATGCTAGACGTTTGTCGACAGGTACTTGGATACGACGTTTGTTAAGTTTGTCTAGAGGACGTTTTTTTCCGGTACATTTAAAAGCCAGACGAAGGCTAGTCTCATAGCGGCTGGCATGTACTAAAAGAGTTATTAATGTTATTTTTATCATGATAATTTTTAATCTGATTTCTAGCTTCACTTCAAACTAGGCATTAAAACTGGTATCAGTTTTTTTCCTTTGCTAAATTATCATTTGTGGAGGCATTTACAAATTTTAATGTGGTAATTATCATAATAGCTTTTTGTGTGTGAATGAAGTAAATGATGTGCAAAGTAATGTGTTCATTGTTTTAAGGTGTGAAATGATCAGAATATTTTCATAAATATGTAGATTCTCGTATTCTTTGACAACATAAATTAACGAGCTCTAGAAAGACTGTAGAGGAATTATCCCGAGGTCTTAGACTACAGACAAAGTCAGAATCAAGGTGTAAACGACCATTTATTCAATCACAAGGAATTTCGCAAACGACTTTATTTACGTAAGTGAACACGTCTGGATTAACTTAAACAAGTAATACTGAACTAAAATAAAATGTAATTAAACTGGCCGAAGGGCTCACAGGGTAATTTAATCGCCCAGGAAGGCTCTGACTCGTAGAAGTCGGCGGAACAAGCTTAATGGCTAGAAGCACTCAACACCACAGAATCACTGCGTGCCTTCAAGCAGGCATAATAGGTTCTAAAAATAAACTTCCGAAACCATCGCTTAAAAAGCATTTCTTTCTCCCTTAATTTGAATAAGCGGGTGCTAACTGATTAACATTCTGGCAAGATTCGCTGCTAATTGAATTTTATTCTATTTCTTCCCTAACTTTATTGAATTATTCTTTTCTGTGCATTCTTTAAAATATTTAAGAAAATAAAGAACACTGGAAGTTCTTCCATTTTATTGAAAACATTCATAATCATACAGAACCTTTACCTTATTATGAATAGGAAACGCATTATAGAAAAAATAATGAAAAAAAGCCATTTAAGAACATCGAATCTTCTATCATTGGACTGTGTTATTGTGTTTGCATTTTTTCCTCTTCGTCTTCTTTTCACTGTCCAAGAAGAGCGTACGGTCAGTTGATTTTAGTGCTTCTTTCATGGTAGTGCTATTTATTTTATTTTATTTTTGTTCACATTATTTTCCCTTTTGCTGCAGGGAATACCATCCAGGCTAGGGATTTTCTGATACGTGAAATTGGCTTGGCTGCAAGCTTTTGTGCAGCTGTTAGTTTTTGCGTTTGTTTTCCCTATTTTATTATGTACACTTCCCCCCTCACTTCTTTGGAACTTAAATTTTCTTTTAATGGGTTTTCTTGAAGGTCTATTATTCATCTAATAACATGCGGCAAAAATGCTAAGGATTCACGAAATAATATTTTAGTTCAAATATTAATTACATCATGATATTAATTTTTTACTGCGTCGCTCATAGTTCTTGCAATGCAATTCATTATTTAAGAAAAGTTATACTAATTTTGTATTTTTTAGGATCTATGTAACTGTACCGCTATCAATGGCTTCAGAAATATGAATCTAATTTTATTATTTTTATATACTTATTTTGCTCAAGTATTTTCGATTATGGTACTCTTAATTAAGCACCTGCATTTTTCGACAAATCAATACAGATTTTTATTAGTCCAAAGAGGCTTAGTCCCTGAAGGACTCGTGTTTTGGTTTTGCGATATTGCGTCGAAGCATTATAAACGGCGTATCACTTTTCAAATTGTTGCCACCAAATGTTAGAGTCCTGAATTATATTTGAAGAAATTAAATAATAAAGAATCTGCATAAATGTATGTATGTTTCTCGCACTGTGATAAAATAACGGTAAATAATGGAGCCATTCAATTTTGAATGACGTAATCCTACTGCGAATATGGGCATCTGGAAAGCCCAGATTTGAAATTTCGAATTTGTTTTATTATCGATTTCATATTTCGTAAAACTTTAACGAATTTTTGATTAACAAACTCAATGCTTTAAAAGCGAGCAATGGTAACATTCTACCGAAAAAAAAAAAAAAGAAAAAAAAAAACTTTTTATCTCCAGCGCGCGGAACTGTGTATCGGGAATTCTAAAGATAGGCTCATTTTAAAATTATTTTGCGACATTGCTGTTGAACTGAATTTTATGGTTTAAGTGCAAAGCACATGATATTTAAATAATAAAGGTAGCACACAAAATGTTAAAAACGCTCCTTTGGACGTAATTTAAAATCTGAAACCTTTCAGATTTTTTTTTTACTATTATTATTTATCACTGAATTAACACTTTCGTTTGTGTTTCGAGTTTTCTGAAGAATTCGTCAAGATGGGGTCTTTTGAAAGTCAGAGCAATGGGACAGTCATCATAAAAAAGTACCATTCTATTTATTTGGCTGGATTTTACAGATTTCTTTGCAGAAAATTATGATTAGCTAATTTATGATGTTGTAAATGGAAGCACGATTTGAAAACATGTATTTATATTTCAGAGTTTCATATATTTCATCGGGCTTCAGCCCACACCATTGTATCATGACAGTCTGGTGGTGTAATAATAATAGTAATAAAATAACCTAATTTAATCTAACTTTTATAACTACGTATTGATTCTAGTTTTGGTATATTATTTAAAGTAAGTGTGATAGAAGCAACGTATATTGAAGTAACTAAGCATTTTTTACTTTTTATACATAAAGCTTAAAATAACAGAAAATGAATGTGTAGTATTAAATCAATGAAACATTATTATTGCAGAAGTTACGATAGTAGCAGTTTTGTAATAGACATCAAATTCGAACAAGACGGTACTGTCAGTATTACACAGTACTTGTACTAATCAAAAAAAATTAGTCCAAAATAATTCTTTAGTAATTGTAATTGTACTACTGTTTACCATATAGAGTGAATAAAGAGTAGAGATAGAGTGAATAAATAAATATCCATATTTGAAAGTGAGAATTCACTGTATTTGGAAAGGCTGAGAGCAAATACGTGTATGTTATATAAATATGTGTTCCATTGAATGCGTAATCCATAGTTTGATCAAAATAAATTATCACAGCTTTCTTTCTATAAACATTGACAGGCATACTTCCAATTATAACGTTCCTCTAAGTAAAATAGAGAATTTTGTGAAAACAGGTTAAGCGCTGGAAGAGAGAACGGTTTTTTAAATACAAAATTTAAATTGTTTTGTGGTTTTCCAACAAAGTCGGAGGCCGGTATTGCCTAGTTCATTAGTGAAATTGTAATTCCAGCCGTAGTCCCTGATAAGAACTTAAGATACTTTAATTATTTAAATATTTGTCATTACTAAATTTATTAAGTTTTTATTTGGCTCTTTATATTTTATTTATCTTTAATTACTATTTATTATTCATTATTTTGTTGATTAATTTTGTTCATATTTTCTGATAGCCTTCCATAAGGCTTCGGCACTTCTAAGTTTAGATATTAAACCCTGCCTTTAATCATAATACTAAATACGAACTCACACTTCGACTTCTTCTTACTAATCCCTCTGATCTGAATCAGATCAGATACATAAGTTCATTCGCCTTCATAACTTCTAACACGTAATTAGGTCTCTTCAGTATATCTTTACGCAGCGAGAGAATGCAAATAAGTAGATATTGCGCAATACCTTCATGGCTTTTACATTTGGCGCAAGTGGGAAAGTTTTTAGATGCACAAGTTCATTCTCCTTCATAACTTCTAATACGTAATTAAGTCTCTTCAGCAGATCTTCACGCACCAAGGCAATACAGCTAAGTAGATGTTGTGCAGTAGCTTCATGGTTTTTACATTTGGCGCGAGTGGAAATGTTTTTAGATGCGCGAGTTCATTCTCCTTCATAACTTCTAACACGTAGTTAAGTATAGTTAAGTATCTCCAGCAGATCTTCACGCCCGAAGGTAACATAACTAAGTACATGTTGAGTAGTAGCTTCATGATTTTTACATTTGGCGCAAGTGGGAAAGGTTTTAGTACCACGGCAATATCTGACGGTCCTTAAATGCCCTGAATTCAACTTTGTACTTCAGTTGAATTAAAACCAATGCAGTGTTTTTTCTAGATTTTAACTTTTTTAATCCTACAAATTCTCCAATGTTCTATCCACTGAAGTTAATTAGCCGAAATGTTTTCCTTCATGGAATCGACCTTCATATACGGTCACCATGATCATTCTTTGAAACACCAGAAGCATCGAATACAAAATGTTGACAAACATTGTATTCGGAAAATCTCTCTTAGGAGATCTTCTTATCCTCCTTTAATTCTCTCCTAGGCGTAACTAAAAGAATATTAAACTTAATTCTAATGCATTAAATATTCTTCGATTCACATTAAAAATGGAGAAGGTGTTTCATCTGTGCCTCAGCTGATATGTGCCTCTACTGGCAGTGCAAAATTACGGCTGATACAGAGTTCAGAGAGCTAATCGGATTGAAACTCTGAAAATTCTAAGGACTTTAAATCTGTGAAAGTAAATTAATAAATAAATAAAAATTGGAGTTTTTTCTTTGTTAATGCTATTAAATGTTTTAAAAGATTACTTCTCGCTAGTTTGGCGTATTAATCTCTGTTAATAAAAAAATAGAGAAAAAAAAAAAAAAAAAAAAACACACATCGGCAAAAAGAATGGCTTTCCCAGTGCCTTCTTTGTAGTTCCACATTAGTAGATAACAGTCAAGAGCATTTAACACCTGGGTGACACTAAGATAAATAACAGTTTATAAAAGATATTTTCCCAGGCCCAAATTCAATCTTCGCTTGAGCAACAGCAGCTCAATAGAGTTTTCATTTCCGAAATTGCAGCAATTTTTTTTTCTAGCTGTACTTAGTCTCAAAGTCTTTTGATGTCTTGTTTCATCACCGTAAAACTGTAGTACATCCCCTCCCCACAGATCAGCCTCTTTTTCTCCACTTTTTTTTTTTCTGATTTTCTTCTTTCGCTGATGTCTTCGAAATTCGACTTCACGGTTTGTGTATTTTGTGGATTAATTCAATGTTAGGACTTGGATATGTTGGCCTAAATCAATCCATGTTCACTGCCGTTACGATTAACAAGCTAGAGTGAAAGGGAAGAATCTTCTTATATAGATAACCTCTCTTTTATACTTTTTAAGGAAAGTTTCCATTAGTTGTTATAGGAAATGGTAAAAATTTCCCATTTAATGCGTTTTGTGTAGGTCTTTGTGGAAAATATTTCTCAGTTCTAGGTTTAATTTTCTCCTTTATCATCTTTTACTTTTAAGAACTCTTTATATTTATTCGAATGTTCCAGTTCTGATTGGCTGTATTTTATAGCTTGCACCAGTGATATTCAAATTGGGCTGTTCCGATAGTTTTTAAAACATAATTTTTTAATTAAAATTTACATTTTATTTCTTGTCATGTCATTTTTACCTTTTTGTTATATTTTTATTATTAAAAAATTCAGAATTATGGATGCATCAATTAAAAATATTGCATGAACTACCGTATATACCCGCGTATAAGTCGACCCCCCACTTCGACATAAAAATTCGTAGAAAATAAGAAACCCGCGTATAAGTCGACCCCCCACTTCCGAAATCGATCGAGAAACTTCGAAAAAAAAATTTTTAAGTACTACATTTATTCAAAATCATCTGAGAAAAAAAGTAAATATACGATTAAAAATACCTTGGTAAATAAACAAAATCAAAATCCTTCAACGTCCGATTCATGGTCAGATTCGCCAAACATTTCATAGAACTCTTCTGTCGTCATTGGCTCGTCATCATACATATTTTCAGTCTCGAACTCTGTATTGTTGCAATCACTACTAGAGCCTTCGTCGTCATTTTCACTTTCAAAAACAGCATCATCTTCCGTGCCGTCTAGTTCATTGCTAATACAACATTTTTTAAATATTTTATAATCATTTTAGAGGGTATTTCGTTCCAAGCATCTTTAACCCACTGAGCAATTAATGTAAGTCGGGCTTTTTATTGTTCGGGGGCCGAAAATTCTTTGGTTTAATCGAAACATACTCTAGTTAAAGTATGAAACTCTGTGATTAGTTCGCCACATAATTTAAGTCATGAAATTACTTCAAGTAAGTGACTTATTTGATAAGTCGTCCAATTTGTGTGCGGGAAGAAAACAACTGCATTATATAAAGAAATTTTTGAACTTCCGATTCTTTTAATTTTTTATGGCCTCGCGTATAAGTCGACCCCCCACTTTGAAGTCTTTTTTTGTCCAAAATATCTCGACTTATACGCGGGTATATACGGTAATAAGTTGCACCGAAATTTACTCATTACATTGTTGAGTCATTAGGATTAAATGTGTATCATTACATTGTTGAGTCATTAGGATTAAATGTGTATCATTACATTGTTGAGTCATTAGGATTAAATGTGTTAAATTAATAATGAAGAGCTAACCTTTTAAAAAGTACTCGTGTGAATTTTTATAAAACTTGGCGCTTTGGCATACTTTGAGTCGTAGAATCTAAGTATGGAAAAAAATCGGTTTGAGGATTTTGTGTCAAAATACCTATGTTAGAACAATAATTTATAATAGGCATTTTAATTTACTTTTAACTTGAATTTATGTTAGAACAATGTTACATATAAATCTAATATATACCTTAAGTCGCGCTTTTGAGACATTAAAAAAATTCAAGTTAAATTTCATCAGTCGACCCAGTAGAACAAAAGATATAGAAGTGTCCCCTTTTTTTGTGCAAGGTGTACAATCGATTGGTAACTTTTTTCTGGATAAAAGTTGCGTGACTTTTGCTTTTTTTTGATGTGATAAATAGATTTCCATTTACCAGCATCATTTTCACCTGCGCGTAGTGCCTTACTGCAACACAGAAAAGAGTAAAAATCATGCTTCTTTATTTCATAACATGTATTTTTTGTGCAGCATATTCATATCTATTGTAAATAATTACTTGACAAAATTTTCTCTCGAGAAAAACGGCGTGATTTTTCTATTCGATTGGTGTGGTAAATAAATCCCAGTCACCAGAAACTTTGCAACTCAGGCGTAGTCTTTTGTCGCTACCGCAGAGAGACGTAATCTGTTCCCCGTCGCGGCTAACAAATAGGGTTCTGAAAGTAGCTAAATAATGAAAGAAGAATACGCCAGGGGAATCGTTAGCGAGATGATCAACCGATGATTCTCCGCCGAAGGAGTAGCGGAAGAGAGGTTTTCATCTTCAACAATCGCTGCGTCCCCATTACCCCCGAGACGTTACCCAAATGTATGAAACAGGGCTTATCTGTCTGCAATGTTTTTCTTTTGCTGTCCTCAGAAGGAAAAGGGAGTGCCGACTCCAGAGGCCTTGTATGATGGAAGTGTCTTCTGAGGGTAATGTTTTTATTCCTTTCTTAGGTGAGGGGGAGTCACCATTTGAAACAAAATTGGAATTACTGGAAAGAACATAGCTTAAGGCAAAGCTTAAAAGATTTATAAGAGGTACTAATATGAGGTAATGCTAATCCCATCAAATCGATTTAGTCTTTATGGAATAAATACTTGGTTTGGGCTTTAATTTTGTTCCCCTCGGAATAAAGACATGTTAAAGACTTTCATCCGTTAAGACTGTTCATTCATTAAGAACGAAAGCAAGTTGAATTTTATGGCGAATTTCGTTTTTATTCTGACACTGTGTAAATTTAAATAACGTTTGAATGAATAAATAAATGTTTCTTTGCATTAATAGGTATTAACCAGATTAATTGACCACTATTCATCCGTACATTCTAAAAATTAAAGGAGAAGATAATATTTTAGCTAAGATTATTTAGTTAAAAAATATTTTCCCCTTACAACAAAATACGAGACACCTTTTTTTTTCAGACAAAATCAAATAATGAATTTACTTTTTTAATTTGTCAAAATATACAACCCATTTGTATTTAAATAAACAAAAATCAATGTAATTTATTTTTTAGGTCGTGCAGTTAACTCATCTGCACGTTTTTTAATATTTAGTTTTATAAAACTAAACGAAAAACTTATCTCCGTAAAGTCAATCACATTTTCTTCCTATCCAATTAAAATTGGAGTATTGGAAAGGGCGGGAAATTTAGGCGGGACACCGGAACTTCATCATTGGTCATACAGATAATAGTCCTATTAACTATGCAGCACTAACCCAGTTTTGATGAAGAACAGCCTGGGGAGCGGTTCTAATGGTCTATCATCCGTTTTACCCTGCCACTAAACTACTGAGAGAACGTCCAGCTGGCTAGTGCGTCAAATGCTTCCATGTTGCTGAGACATTATACATTTACACATAGCCATGCTTCCTTCGGAATAGCACTAACCTCGCTAACCACTGTACCTATTAAGGCGGCACTAGAATACGACTGGTACAGGTGTAAGTGGGGTGGGACGCTAGTATTCCACCATTAGTTGCAAATATGTAGTTCCGTCGCACTAGCTAAATTCTGCCCCAGTTTTAATGGAGAACCCACTGTTCACTGTCCGAGAGTCTCCAACCCCTCTATTCTTACCACCAAACCATTGCGGATAACTTTCGGCTGGCTGTGTAGTTTGAGTCTTTAAGTGACCACAGAACCACTGTCTGGATGCCCCTTCTCCTTGGTCCAATGTTCCAATCAGGGCGGCATTAGGCTGTGATATGATTTCTTTAGTGATTTAAAGTACTAAACATTGGACATGCACATTCATCTAAATTAATCTGATAACTAAGTACTGCACATTATATATTTGGCATAAATTACAGGGGATTCCACAAAAATTAGATGGCGAGTAGCTCTAACCAAGGATTGTCTAATAATGCTTCGTTTAACTATTAACTTAAACAGGTTTGGAGAAAGCTTAAATTATACCTCAAATCTTATGTGTATCTTTTCCCTAGAACGACTAGGGACTAACTTAGAAATTTATTCTCAAAGTAAGAAAGTCCTTAGAAATGAAAAGGTACATTTTTATTTTCTTCCACTTATAGTTTGAGAGAAAATTCATTGCCTTTCAATACTTAAATCAACGAAAGGAACACTTAAATAAAATACTAAAAAACTTTATTTTATTTGGATTTCAAAAGCAACTAAGCGATCTGTATAGTTGGGATTTTTTCTGTTGGGTCAATAAATTGCATATCTATTATTCAGAAACATGGTTTGGCAAAAATTCGAAAATAACTTAAAAGTTTTCTGAAAATGTTTTGCATTCAAAAGCATTTAGCCTAATATCACATAAACAAAAAAAATATTTTGCCCAGATCTTGGTACAAACTTGACTGTCAAGTATCTAGTTTGATATTTCAATATATAATCGTGCTAATTTAAGAGATTCAATTTAATCTTGCATATATTAAATTCTGTATATAATTATGCAAAGCAAAATAATATTCTACATCTTGTAAAGAATTATCACATATCATCGCGCTCGCTTTTGTAATGCAAGTAGTTAGCCTAATCAGTTAACAAGTGAAAATTCCGTGCTTGAGATCTGCGAACAGACACAAAAATTTGACAAATTTTTATCTAAAAAAATTTTTTGATGGTCTATGCACTCTAAATAACCTCCAATAATGTTCATTTATTGAATAATATACACTATTTGCACACTCAGTTTTTATTCGTACTATAAAACGGCTATGAAAACATTCAATAAAACTTTTGAATGATTGATAGTCTGAGTTTTGTCCAATAAAACAAATTTACTTATAAGAAAAATTGAACTTTGAATATGTTCAATAAAAATGTTTTAAGGCAATGCATAAGATGTATCCGCATATATTTCTATTTTTCTGAACTATTCCAGATCATTAAGTATAATATAAAATCATTATGAGTCAAAGGACATGTTTAATGCTACAATTCATGTTAGCAAACAATACAATAATTCTGACTTAAAAAATTGCTCTAATTTTCTTAGTACTTTGTTTTTGCTATCACGTATTTGTGAAATCAGTTAAACTGTGACTTTTGGAATAACAGTTTAAGAGGGTTGGCTGTAAAACTATTGTAATTTTAAATATTTAAAGAACAACTGCGCGATACTACTTAATGTTCTAGTTTTAAAATTTTCAACCTTCTCTCACAAAAATTTATATTCATGAAATATTTTGATTTCTTTTAAAAAAATATATCAAGATATTTCAGTCAGTCCTTTTTTCAGTGGAATGTGAAAGAACTCTTTACGTGTATCACTACACATTTTAAATTTCCTCTCATTTGCCAATTACATCGCAGTGTGTTAGCTGTAACTTTGCTACCGGACAAAAATCTGAGTGTGAGTCACTGATGCTTAAATTATGATTCTTCAGCACTTTATATTACTAGTCTTCATGAATTAATTTCTTACGTATGGATACCTCTCCCTGTAAAAGGGTTTTGCTTCGTAGGTTTCATCGAACTGATGGCAAAGTCATGATGAAATCCACCCAGATAAGAAGACCCACAAATCACAGAGATGCTAAGATGTCCGTTATTATTCCATGAACCCAATGGATGTTTAATGCTGCAAATGGACTGGGGCTGGATACATCAAGAACAAAAAAATATCTCTGTCCTCTTATCATCTTCACCTATCCCGAGGGATGGATCTTTCTTCTGATTGCTATTCCCGTATGCGCCCACATACGTAGAGCCAAATCAATGCTTAAACTATTGTGCTAAAAAAACTCCTCCCTTTCCTTTCACTAGGGCTAAATATAGACTGTCCTTAAGAAATGGCGTCTTAATGTATAATATTCTACTTCTAGGCTTTCAAATTGGAATTTGATAGTTAACTCACAGGCTTGGGTAGATAGGTCTTACTATGTTAAAAGGACAAAAAATAATTATATAACAAAATAATTACATATAAACAAAATAATTACAATTTTAAGCATTGTGTTGAAAAAATAAAATAACATAAATGAGAACATTACATAAAATAGAGGAATTTAATTGCTTGGATAATGGAAAAGGGGGAACATATATCACTAGCATCAACTTGTTGAGTCACAGAGCTCCATAGTAGCAGCAATTTAAGAACAAATGCTGACTTCTAAAAAATGAACGACACCATTTTTGTTGTAGACTGATAGTATACAACAAAAATGGTTTGTTTAGTAAAGTACTAAAGTGTTAAAATTTCATATGATAATAAATAAGAAAATTGCTAAAGATATTCGATAGTATGCAACACTAGAAGGTTTAGCGCAAAATAGTGCCACGAAGGCTTAATGCAAAAATTACCCAACGCTCCTTCCCCCATCTAAGGAAAAATATTTTACGTTTCTTTTATGATTGTAAAGTATTCCTAATATTTTCAATCTGTAAAACATATCAATTTATTTGCGAAGTTCTTTTCAAAAATACTTTTCTACTTCAAATTGACATTAATTTTCAAAATTGGTTCAAATCGTCATTAAAAATTAAGCTTCGTATTGCAATGGTATCCATATTATGCTCGGGTTTTTTTTTATGTCTGATAAAACTGAAACTCTTTTAAAAACCACGATTTGGCTGATTCGTGATTTTGGCATAGTGGGTTTCTATTTAGAAATCCAGAAATGGAAAATGGAATATTATCCTTATAAAGGTAGAATTATCTTATCTCAAACAAAGCGCCAAATGACAATGCATCTCATGATAAAAAAAGGTTAGAGTTCGACTCGCCATTTAGATAGCGTCGACTTGAATTGAAAAATGACGCCAAATCCCCCCTCCCTCCTAAAAACGCATATATTTATGAAATCCTTGGCCGCTCTTGGCTATTGATCGCCAAAATCCATTTTTGCGATATTTTATTCCATTTTTTTGCACACTGGTCTGCAATTTTTTTTACGTATTCACGTCACATGGCACACGTTCATCTACGACCAGATTTTAAAGGAACGAAATATTGAAGAGAAATTTTACCGTTTCTAGAAGCACAAGGAGTCTTTTCCCCTCCTCCCTATTATTTTTTTAAAACCAACTCAGGTTTATATTTATGTATTCTTGTGGATTCCTACAAAGAAAAGAATTCTTCTTCCCTCCCTTTTTAAATCAGTATATTCTGTCCCAGGAAAACTTATTTGTTCCGTAGAACGTTTTTGTGTTTTATTGTATTTTTTATACAGTGAGGCTAGAAAATATTCAGTATGTCAAATGTATTGTTATAAATAGGAAAAAGCAGCAATGGCTATAATAGCATTTTAACTAACTTTATAAATGAGTTCATACGTAGTAATACGCTACCTTTCTTCAAGGCAATAAATAAATACGTACATAAATTTAAAAAAACATGTGAAAGCATTCGGATTTTATATTACGCCCCAAAGGGGTGTTTTTTTAATCATCTTCTTTACACTTAAACCATAAAATTGAGTTCAACAGCAATATCACAAAATAATTTAAAAACAGCATATAGAATTTCCGATACACAGTCTCGCGCGCATAAAAATGTTCTACTGTTGCCATTTCTCGCTTTGAATTTCTGAGTTTCTCAATCGAAAATTCGTTAACGTTTTACAAAATATGAAATATATAATAAAACAAATTCGCAATTTAAGCTTCCAAATGCCTATATTCGAGAGGAGGACTACGTTATTCAAAATTGGTGTCTCTAGTTACAGTTGTTTTTTGCGAGAAACATGCATACATTCACGCAGATTCTTCATTATTTAATTTCTTTAAATATAATGCAGGGTTCTAATGTTTGGTGGCAACAATTTGAAAAGTGAATTCAGACTTTTATGGTGAATCAACGGAAAATGCCAAAATGAAATTAATGGCTAACGCCCATTTGAGTTAAAAATATGTGTTGTGAGAGGAGGGAATTAATCGCAAATTTTCATTAAGTTACGAACTACAATAGAAATATTTTTTAATTTGCGGACAAATTGAGCTTGAAATTAGAACTTTGCTTGAAATAATAACAATAACATAAAACTAACATTTGGAGCGACAGCCATCTAACGATTCTCATCTTTCTTCGGTTCAAAGCAATTTCAAATTAAACTAATTCGCCTCTGAAATAATTTAAATACTCTAGGTCTTAAGTTTTCTAACTTAGTAGTCCTCATCTTTTAACTTGACGAAAGCCAATTTAAAATTTAAAAAGTTTGACAATCAGCTATTGCATATTACACCTTTAATATTTCAATTATGAATGCATATAATGCACAAACTATAAAAATGTTTAAGTAATATGTTACTTAATATGTTAAAGAAAAAGCGTAATTATGTTATTTTATAATGCTATTTATTAAAAATTCAATACGGTGCAGATTAAATGCAAGAATATCCAGATTTTTAAACAAAACCTGATACTGCATTTCTTCTGCGAATTTATTGTACTCCGGTTCTTATAATGTTAAGGTTGGATTCAAGCAGCTATTCAAATATCCGTTTGTTTTCTTGGATCTGATCTTTGATCTTAAACAGTTCATTATAGTGAAAAATCATTTTAGCAAGTTGATCTAAAACAGAAGTTTAACCTTTGAAATTTTCTTTTAAACGTTAAGAAAGTGACCTATTTGGGCTAATAATCAATATTAACAATTGAATTTAATATTTACAAAATACTGCTTTTTTATCATCATGTCTGATAAATTTAACTAAATTAAATTCATAGTATGTAACATTCATGTTTATCCAACAGCTGATATGAAATTTTCAGCTGCAATCTTGACCCTTAACACTCGTGGCATCAAAGCAGTAGCTCAGCATTCTTGAACAGAAGATCTCTGCTGCTTTCCAAAATGTAACTTAAGACATCCAGTACTGTTCTGCTACTTGCCTCTTTCCTATTATTTAATCTGTTTCAAGATTAGACGGATACCTTTGCATATTAGACCCGAATCCGACCACCAATCTCGTAAGACTTGCCTAATTATTCTCACTCCTCATCCTTCCTTCCTTTGCTACAGATCTATCTGCACGTTTTAAACCTAGCAAACAATTTCCAGCAATTTCCTTCGAATCTTAATCCGGACGGAAACTTCTGGCCAGCTTAAGAATTGAATAATTCTTAATCACGCTGCTCTTTCATCACCAGGCCTGATCCTCTGTGGGTCTGCGAGTGTCATCCTCTGTATGAGTCCCCTGCTACCCCTCCCCACTAAACGGAACGGAAGCCCTAACCTGGAGCCATTTACGCATTCCGAGTATGTGTGCCTCATTTGCAACCATTAACATGCGCACACATAGATGTCTTCCCGCGTCGCCGAGCGGGCAAGTGAACCCAATGCCAAATCCAGCCGCCTTTCCGTCAAACCTACAATCTATCTTCTGCATATTTTAAAGGCTGCACTTGCTATGTTGGGGATGTATGCGTGCTTGTGAGGCACTTTGGAGAAGGTGATGGGATGCACCCGGTTTAAATGTGTTTGGATACGTGGGTTAAGGAAGGGGGATCAGAATTTTGCTGGAAGTAAAATCTATATTAGAATTTTTGAAACGCATTGTGGCAGGGGTTTAAATTTGTGGAGATGCTTTCCTTGTGAATTTTCTTGATGCTAAGCAAGTATTCTGTAATAAGATTGACAGGGATAGATCATGCTTTACCTGCCTTGCTGTATGTTTTCCTGGAATTTCATGTATCGAAAAATATTTTATCCTATGAGTATTGATAAAATATTCTGTAATACTAACAAAAAAAGTTTGTGATATCTTCAAAATCTTCTAGATCCTCCTTTTCTTATAGACTAGTTTGTTTCCTTTTTTAAAGCATTACATTTTCCTTGATTTGCATTTAGTTACTGAATTTAAGCAAGAAATCAGTAAGTAACTATTATGAAACGTTTGTTTCTAAAATTAGTAGAGAGGAAAAAGAGTAAATTTAGGGAGGAAAAAGAGTAAATTTAGGGAGGAAAAAGAGTAAATTGCGTATTCACATTCATTATAATTTTGTGCTATATAAACACATACACAACGGACATTTGTGTTTACATACATATTTGCGTTACACGTATATACGTACATACATACATTCGCTGATATTTGTGTTTATCTAATAGTCTAAACTCTCAATCCCGTATTGCGTAATTAACTATCCGTTCTAAAACATGAACAAGAAAAAGTAACATGAACGTATGTGGTATTTATTCAAGTTAGTTTTCCATTTGCTTATTGTAACATTTTATTTATTACCTAGAATATGGTTTTGTGTATTGCAGCAATTCTAACGTAAGAAAAATTTAAGTAATAAATTTTAGGAGCTATTATAATATATGTTTTAATTATTTTTATTATTAATTTTTTGCAATCTTTTCCCGAGAAAATATATTTAAAATTATTGGCATTGTTTAAAAAGGCATGCAAAATTATATTAACTTTTAAACTTTGATATAGTGATTTTATGTACCAAGATAATCATTAAACTTTACATACCATTGTTTATATCAAATATTTGTTTTAAATGAAAATTTCTTAAGTTTTGTTCTCTTTTCTTTGCAGGTGAGTATTTCATGTGAATTCCTTTTTTAATGTGAGTATGTTTTTACGCATTAATATAGTCTACATATTCTTACAAAAAATGTTGAATTGTTCGTTACATTTTTTATATCAGTGGACAGAAAAACCATATTTTCGGCAACAAATATAATAAAAAATTCCTATGACGATTTTGTAAACTGGGAATGAATTAATCTCAATGATTAATCTTATCTAATTTATCTAATTTTCATTATTTGCCGCAGGGAAGGCCAACCTGTAGCGCGAGTGCCACAGTGAGGCACGCGAAGACTTATTGAAGAATTAAAAGATTTGAAAAAAAAAAATAATAATACTTCCTTATGAATTCTGTCAATAGATACACACATAAACACGTTAGAATAAATTTAATAATCCCATTTCTGTGCAAGGAGGTTAATTGTTACTCAACTAAATTCCAAATCGAAATTACTGAGCCGCAGCAGCGCATACTATACTGAAGAGCAAATATAAGGAACTTATTTCAACTGCAAGTGATCTAAATTATATTGAATTTTGGAAATTTGTACCAACAAGCAATTTTCCAAATGTACACGGTTTGGCTGTCAGATATTGTTGAGGTTTGGATCAACATATGTTTGTGAACAAATGTTTCCTATTATGAACTTAATAAAATCGAAATATCCTTCAAGATTAACTTATATGCGCCTAAAACACTTAATATTGTTAGCATCTCCAAGAACGTATCCTAAGATGACTTGGTAAAAAAACTACATATTGAAAAATCACATTATAATTACGTACTGACTGTTTAATAGTTATTTAAAATTATTCATTTTTATTTTTTTACATAATCTAACTGCCTGAACCTTTAAAACGGTTTATTAACAATAAATCCCTAGTTTAAATCCCATAATCAGTATATAAATTCTACTTTTTTCACGTTTTTTATCTTTCAGTATGTTGAAAAAGTTGGAAGTGGCACGTATAACATTTTTTTTTTCTCAGATAGTGGCACTATTCCGAGAAAAGGTTGGCCACCCCTGTATCGTATATTTTAGGTAAAAATATATATAAGTTTAAAATAAAGTGATGAACGTAACTTCGTTCAATAAAAACTTCATAAATTTAATTATAAATTAGAATTAGCGAATGAAACACAGTAATATCTGCTAATTTTTATTAAGAAACTCTCAAATATAAAATGTGTGCTTGGTGAAATGTTTGCTAAATATGTATCATTTTAATACTACTGTAATAAATATGTAAACTATAATTTCCTTTTGAATACAGAATAAAAAAAAAGCTTTTTCGTGTTTTTTGTACAAGATTTAGAACTATTCCTTAGTGATTAAAATAAAGGTGTAACTTATGTATGCTCTAATATTTAAATAATGAATTGAGTTGCACAATGTTTAAAAAATTATTATTTCGGAAACCAGGAACAGAAACTCAGAATATCGCTTAACCGTTCGAACGTAGAATACCGCTTATCTGTGTTAGTTATTAATTATTTTATCTTTGTTTTCACATGTTGAATTTTCTAGCTGTATTGTTTAAGTACGTGGAGTTTTTATAATTCTTAAACAAAAGAAAAGGATATAGCTAAGTAAAATTTCATTATATTCAATTTGTTAGATATTTCATGATATTAAGAAATCGTTAAACTTTATGGAAAATTGGTTAGACTTAAACCAACCTGGCTTATATCGGTTTGAACTCATGAAGAAATCGAATTATTAATTAATTGACGAATAATTATTAATCGGATTAAATAATTTAAAGATTTAAATCATTAAACTTCAAAGAAAATTGGAATAGTTTCTTTAATTGGTTAACAACTGCAGAAGGGTTCCGAAAATGGGAAATGGAAAAGTATTTGAAATCGCTTTCCTCAAAACAATTTCAGCTTAAATTTACTAGTTAATGTTTTCTTTAATAACCAATAATAGCTTACTAATCATAATAAAATAAGTTTTAAGTTAAAGAAAAATTTAAATAACAGATCTTACGTAGCTGTGAAGAAACATGAAATATATTCAAAGAAATCATAAATAACTGTGTAATTTTCATTTCGCTGGATAAAAATTCAATAAATATTTTGTTAAAACCAAAATTGAAATGTTCTTTTAGTGCTAATCTTCGGAAATGAACAAAAAATTCTTCCTTTCCTTTTTTTTTCCTTTTAAAAAGAACGAAATGGATTTTGTGTTTTACAGTACTAGAATAATGGTAAAATGAAACAAAACTGCGTTAAATTTTTTAAAGTGTTTGTGTGTCTCTAAAGCAAATTAAATAAATCATTTCTGCTTTATGAAAATAAATTACGTAAAGAAGCGTTTTAATATTTTTAATCACAGTTTTCCAAACTTTCAAGAAGACTCGAGGAATTTCTTAATGCTTCGAACTACTGTTTAATTATATCACTTCCAAAGTAAAAAGTTACTATTAAATTGTAATATTAATTAACTGTAACGCAACACTCTTGTATAATAAAAACATAGAGCATCATTATCACTTTTGATTCGTTCCGTTTCAGAATATTTATTTAATTTTTAACAACAGCGTGGGAATTATCATTTTCAAAACTGTATAATAAAACGTGATCATTTTCAGTTCGCTTTTTTTCTCATGCCTCTTCTTAATGTTTAACTTTGTACACTTTAACTCTGTTTGCAACAGAGTAAAAAGCATCATCTTAACTCCGGATTCAGAAATTAAATATTTAGATGCCTCGAGATTTATCCGAGAAAATGAATATTCTCACCCTCTTGAGTTAATTACTTCCCGCAGACTTCCGAACTTAAGTGCATTATCTTAACTAGTTTCGCCTAAGAATATTAAAGGTCTGATTTGATACCGAGCGTGAATTTTTGAGAAAATTTTCTAAAGCCATTCTTTTTCCTAAACATGCTTTCGATCTTCTTGTCTAAATTCATCACTTTAATTTTAGCGAGGTTTGAAGCTAAAATTGCATTAGCAGAGTAAATCAAAAAATGAAAGAAAATGTACGCGTAAAATTAAAACCAGATGTCAGAAGCAACTCTGTGTTCTTCTTTGCTCTTACGGATCCGAGGTTATACATGTAAATGTTTTCTGGCTCATCATCACCCATCATCTCATTTTGTGATTTTGTGATTATTCCGAAATAATAATTTAGATTTCGTTCTGTGATTCAACTCACACTGTGATATAAATATTAAGTTTTGCAATTGCAAAAATCAATTCAGTGTGTGATTTAAATTATTGTTTTTCATTCTTCAGTATTAATATAATACAGTCTATATTTAGAAAGTTTTTCAGCATTACAGCATACATCAATTATCTAGATACAATTTAGTAGTAAATGGCTTTTGGTCGTTTTTTTATTAGCCAGTTAATATTTAAACAGTATGTTGAAGAAAATTAGTTATATGGCATATGTCCGTTTAAAAACCTAAATGTTAATAATAGCTTTGTATTAAGTAAGTAAAGTAATTAATTACTATAATATATTGTTATCGTCATCATCATCTTTATCAGCGTCAGAACTCGTAATAATCTGAGATCAAATTTGTAGGAACTTTTTTGTAATTTAAGTGATTAATAAATAATTTGCAATTTTTATGATAATTATGCCTATTTTTACACAGTGTGTAAAAGATTCTAGGTCAGTCTAGTGTAGATTTACCAGTCTGTATCTACCCCTTTATTAAACAAATTTGCTAATTACATACTATTGCTTTTTACAATTTCCAGCTCGTATTTCACAGTTAGTAATTATTACTCCAAAAATTACTTTTGCTTTTCATGAGCTTAGCGATTTTAATTGTTCTGCTTAAGTTATTTATTTATTTTTAGTCTTTGAAATCTTTTTAGCAATAATCGTATATAATTACATATTTTTCGCAGAATTTGCAACAAAAGATTTTAACCTTAATTAAGGTAAATTGACATGTATTTTTGTAAATTCTCTCAGAAAAGATAAGTCATGTTAAAATAAGCGAAAGAAAATCATTAATAGATATATATTTGAAGGAATTTTCAAAGCAAAGCACATGTATGCAACGAAGAAGTTCTAAAATTTTAAAATATGTACCTAGAGCTAGAACTATTTTTCAAGAATTTCCAAGGATTTGTTGTGCAATCAGGAGTTTTTTTTAAATGTGGCTAAAATGTTATTGAATAACTTAATATAAATTCTGATATACAGGAAGACATTTTCGATAGGTTCACGTGAATTATAACTATTTCCGCAATTTAAGAAAGACATTTTAAGATTAGGATGTTGTTATTGTTAATCATGTAGGAGTGTTTATATTTGCGCTATGAGTATCGCCGTATTAAACAATTATTGATTAGACTATTTTATTGCGAATAAATTTGCTAAACAAAGCTGCTTAATAAATTACCTTAAATCACCATTAAAGACCAGTTTCTTGGAGAACAAAACGGTTTCTCGACAGTTAAAGATGCATTAACCTTAAACTTTTCGACCGTCTTTTTCAGAAGTCATTTATTTGAAGTCTCTTCTTTCGGAAGTTTAAACTCTAATCGTTAGAAATTCATCTGTCGCCGTTTTCAGTGAGAAAGCGAACTGTGCATGCGTTGTCGTAATTAACCATTAAGCACTCTCCTTCAATCGTATCTTTTTCTTAAAAAAAACTGGAATTATTGATTTGTTCTTTTTAATAAGCTGAAAAATCTCCCAAAGCGAGATATTTTCTCGAAAGATAAGATGTGTTTCTACTGGCAAGCAATTACGAATTTGAAAAATGAAATTTTTATTAAAGTTTAAATAACTATTAATAAACGTTAAATGTTTGTTAGTTATTCAGTTTGTATAAATAATGGCTTAACTCTCTAGAATAGTAAAGTGCCTGCTTCTATTATGGATACGATGCTTATGAAGTATGTATTATTTATTATTCATGCAAAAGAACTGAAGGTGATATACCTTAAAGCGGTGCAATCAATTTAATGAAGACATTGAAATAGAAATCATGATTTTTTACCAATGCTCAGCTGTCTTATACCTTCAATCGCTGATGTGCTTAATAAATTGTTTTTTTATTTTTATTTATTTTATTTATTAGTCCAAAGGGATTTGAATCCCGAAGGACTATTAGTTTCGTTTTGGCATTTTGCGTCGGACTCGTAAATGTCGGTTCACTTTTCAAACTGTTGCCACAAAATGTTAGAGTCCTGCATTATATTTGAAGAAATTAAATAATGAAAAATCTGCATAAATGTATGTATATTTCTCGTATTGTGATAAAACAACGGTACATAGAGTCATCGAATTTTGAATAACGTAATCCTCCAACGAATATGAGCATGTGGAAGACCAAATTTGAAATTTGAAATTTGTTTTATGATCGATTTCCTATTTTTTAAAACTTTGACGAATTTTTGATTAACAAACTCAAGGATTTCAAAGCGAGCAATGGCAACGTTGTGCAGAAAAAACATTTTTATCTCCAGCGCGTGAGTCTCTGCATCGGAAATTCTAAAGATATGCTCGTTTTAAAACTATTTTGCGATATTGCTGTTGCACTGGATCTTATGGTTTAAGTGCGAGGAACATGATATTTAATAAAGAAAGGTAACACACAAAATGTTAAAAAACGCCCCTTTGGACGTAATTTAAAATCTGAAACATTTCAGATTTTTTTATTTATTTATTTTTTGGCTGAATAAATTATCAAGAGTACCAATCGCATCCTGTCCAGACAAGGTTTTCATAAATTCCTTTAGAAATCTAAAATAATAATAATAATAATAATAATAATAATAATAATAATTTAATCTCGGACTCTGTACAGCGCACTTAAATTTCTTAATTCAAATTAGGCAAGGTAAAATTGAAGCATTTATTTAAAATTATCTAATTATTTTATCTAAAAATCAGATGTGTATAACGGAAATATGTATGTTATCTATTATGTGCGTATAGATACCTATACATATGTTATATTTATTGCTTTTACCTATTTGTCATCAGAGCATGGAAGGTCAGCACTTTTACGTATTTTTTGTGGCATTTGCTATATTTACTATTAAAAAATGCTAGTTGTTAGCTCAAAATTAAAACATTCTTAATCTAGATGTATTAAAGTTTAGTATGTGTTAACGAATTTATTAGATCACGTAACGATGACCGTAACGATTAGCATCTAGATATCTATTAACGTTGATGTCTTAGTTTGTGCAGACATTCTACATATGTAAGAGTTTTTGAAATACTAATTGATAACTTTGAGCAATTTATATCTTCAGATGTAACATAGTACAAGCAGCTGCATCTCATAAAACAATAACTACTGAGAGTAAAATGCTCTTTATTTGTAGAGCTTTTCTAACTCATAAATAGAGCAGTTTTTTAAATAGTGCTTTTGTTATTCATTTTAAACAAAATGAAATGTAGAAGTTACACCTATAAGATTATCAATAAACCTAATCCAAAAAAAAAAAAATCAACGGAAATTACAAAAGGAAATAAATAATCATGCATATAACATGAACAAATAAATTAATCTGCATAAAATAATAGTGTTTTCCCAGAAAAAAAGACTATAGAAAAGACGTTGTAATTGGTTTCTAAAGCTAAAGGAAAAAAACTCGTAATAAATGAGAGGCTCAAAAGCATTAAAACAAGCACACTATTAAGATACTGGTATTCTTAAAGCTGATAAGAAAAATTAAACAGGAAACTGTAAATCAGTAGTGAAATTTTGGAGGAAAACTTAACAGCAAAATGCACATAATTGGAAAACAACAAAAGGCAAATTGGAGAATAAATTATAAAGTATATAAAATAGCATCGTTAAAAACCTATAAAATTATAAAGTTAAAAAAATGATAAACTAAACTTTAGTCAATAAAGTATACTAAAACAAAATAATAGTTAAAAACTTGTTATGTATATAAAACAAGCATTGATGTACATACGTACGTGCAAGAAAATTAAAGACTATATAAAGTTTAAATATCTTCTTTGCAATCATAAACTATAATTAAACTTTAGATAGACTAGCAGCGAATTATCGCTAAGTAGCAATTAAAACTTGAGAAGGATATAAAAGACCCTTTATTTAAAACTAAATAAGAACAGAAGGCACATTTTGTACTTACTACTCAGCCAGCCACTTGTAGCGAGGTAACTTAAAGTAGTAAGTTCCAACGTAAGAAAGTTAGAACTTATCAACGTAATAACGTTCTTACGTTGGAACGTTGGTTGTTCCAACGTTTTTACATACTAGTTGCGTTAGAACTTAACTAGGAAGTTCCAACGTAAAATTTAAATTCAAGTAAACTAGTAGCTAAGGCTACATAGATCAGTAACCGGCGTGGATTTTCACTATCACAATTATATTGCAAGGTAGAAGACTACAATTATTACCTATCAATAGCAACCTAATAACGTGGCCTCGAGAGGCAGAGCACGCTTTGTCGTACAGCCTAAAAACCTCAACTGAAATACAAGCGAACCAAATTTTCATTCTAGCGGGAAAACGGAAGGGACAAATGAAAATAAAGATCCAAAACATAAAATAACTGGTTAATCAACATAAAGGAACCTCACAACCATTTAAGTTCTTTTTTATGTGGTATAATGATTGACTGCAGAATAAACCACTGACATTAGTTGCTGAAGCTGTCCGTGACGTGCTATCCATCATAGTATTCCCTGGCCCATATGCACCGAAGTGACACCAAATGGTTATTGAGTTAAACATATTCGCCTGTTTCTAATGAAGTTCTCGAAGCAGAAAAGGAATATCTTAGTGACATTTCGTTAACTGGGAAACAAATCTCTATTCCCCTTCTTTATCCTCTCAAATATGAGATTCAAAACCCAGTCAGAGGTGGAAAAGAAGGAATTAAAAAGAAAAAAAAAATCCGTGAGGTCCAGCCGAAAGTCTCATGAAATATGGATTGGTGAAACTTGCCGAATAAAATAAATAAGAATCCTGGTTAACTTCTAACTCTTTTGCCACGGTTGGTTGCCTGTAACTAGATTGAAGTTGACTGTCCGTGATAAGAGAACTGCAATTTTTTTTAGCTTTGTGTTTATGTGGGGCTTTTGTTTGTTTTTGTTACTGATTTTTTACTCCGGATATTCGGTAGATTTTTTCTCCGAGTTTTGGACAGGGTTAGGTTTTCTTTGTTATTAATTGTATTTGAAATGCTCTTTTTTATTTATCTTCTTCAAAATATTTCTTTAGACTTAAATTTACTTTATTGAATTTCCTGTTTATGTAAATGTAAAATGTAAGTTATCTTTGACGAAATTCTGTATATTCGAGTATTCTTTGAATGCACATTATTGGCATGAATCATAGGATACCACAGTTATAATAAAAATTTTTAATACTTATAGAATTATTTGCTTTAGTTACGAAATGCCTTGTTAGTCGTTGTTGGGATGATACTTCCGTTTTTTCCTCTTTAATTAAGAAGAGAGGAAAGAATACATTCGGTTATATATTAGTTGATTAAATGTTTCAATATGTATTAGTATTTTATCATTTCGTTTAGTCTTTGCTTTAACCTTTAGAAAACCGAAGCCTTCGCTAATCTGCATAACAATGCTTAAAATGCCGAAACGTTCGTCTTCGTCTATTACCATCCCGTCCTTTTCTTTCCCTCCCCGTCCATTAACGCATAAAGAGGTGTAAAGATTTCAAATGGCATCCTTTCTTCTTCCTAAGAAAGAAGCCTCCATAAGCCTTGTAGGACAAGTTGTGTGCAATAACCTGATACAACACATTTCGGGAAAGTGCACCTGATTCTGCATACCTTAGAGAGGGAGAAAAGTAACAAACACTGCAATCCCGTCCGTTTCGGGCAGTCGTGGTCTTTTGAATGAAAGGCAGTCTCGGGTGTTTTGGCGTCCAAAGGTTTAATATAGCTTTGCCACGTGCACATTTATTTTATTTAGTCTTTTAAATACACGTTACAGTGTATGTGTTTGCAGTATTTTATGGGTTGTGTTAGATTATTTAAATTGCACTCGAGTGCTATCTGTATAAGGAAATTATGCCTTCATGGAGCAGTATTTCATGTACTTCTTCATTTATTGTGCGTGTGTATTTATGCGCATAATATCTTATATATTTCCGTATTATTTAAATTAAAATTTTAAGAAAAGATAAAATGATTTTCCTTCTACATGATAATTAAATATTTTATGTGAAAACTTATAAACAAATTTATGAATCTATCCTTGAGTAAACATATATCTGCATACAACTTCTTATAATTTAATTTTCTTACCCTAATTGCTTAGTATAAAACTATAAAAACAACAAAAATTATAATTTAATATTGAAATTTTAATTTAATTAATATTTCTGTTTAGTAAAGCTCGTTTAAAATTCCAATTCAAAATAAAAAAAGTCTTCGAACTTAAACTAAAATGTATTTAAATATGCGTCAAAAATACAATCGAGTTTAATTATTAAACAAAAGAAAGAATAGGAGATAATTTAATTGAAAACCCATTCAAAAGTAACCAAAATATGTCACACTGCTCTGTAGCTAACTAGACAGATGGAACAAACAACTAAAATTCATAACAATGGAATTATACATAAAATAGAGAGCATTTATTTCCCCTATAGATATCCCTTAAATGTTTCTTTAAAAATCTTCCACGAAGGCGTCTCATCCAAGGAATGCATAGTCCTCCAATGTTTTCTCGAATCCAATTAGCTGACATTACCTGCGGTAAGTGAAATTTTATTTCAATTTATAGCCAGTCCCTCATTTCGCCCCGAATTAGCGTTTCTCAGCCTACTGTCAGAAAACAGCGAAGAGTTAAAAGAGCAGGAGATTTTACGCCCTCTGTGGGAAAGCCTCCACGCCATCCTCGCGTGCAAAGGGTCACGGGATGCTATCGAGAACTTTTCCGTGAAGCAACTTTCTCTCTCTCTTTCCCATTCGTTATCTCTACGTCTCTTCTTTCCGATAAGGCAATGTTCTGCTTTCTGCTTTAAGTATACAGTCTGCCCGCTTGATGGTCTGTCATAAAGATAGGCTTCACACAAAGGGTGAATTTACAGATTTCATGGGTGGGCCCGTAAGTATCAAAGGTTTTGTGCTCTGGTACTCCTTTTAGGGTGCTGCTTACCAGCCGAGGAACTACGAGAAGGGACGAGTAATGCTTTGCAAAATATTTATACACTTGGAGGAAGAGGTAGATAAGTACGTATCTATAGATCTATCTATGGCTGTCCCTATATAAATATACAGAAGCTTATGAAAGTGATTATTATTAAGTGCAATATTTTTTATTGTGACCTAGAAACATTGCTACGTTTTTCATATGTATAACCTAACGTTCTTTTTATTACTGCCTCTGCATATATTTCTGTGCACTTCATTTCGTTGTTTACATTATTTTCCTTTTATGATTCCCTTTTTATCCTTCTGTTACATTTGATTTTTGTTTAAATTTATCCTACATTTTCTCACTAAATATGATTACACTTGCTTATTTCTTCACCCTCTGTATTTCTCTGTTTGCTTCTTCTCTTTTAAAATGCGTCTAGTTTTTTGTATTTTCTTCATTTCTATTCCTGATTGCTTCCGTGTTCGCGACGACCCTAGTTTTTCCGGCGTTTTATAAAAAATGGTTCTCTTTTAACTTCTTTGCGTATTAAAAAAACATACATAATCAAATTCGGTAATTACAAAAACGAATGTGGCATCATGGATATATTGGAAAAAAATATCATAATAGTTTAAATTTACGAGCATTCCTATGTAATTGTTTCAGGTTCTAAATTAAATATTAATGGATATACTGTTTAAATTTTCAGAATTGTTTAAAATTTTTATGTTGTTTTAATTTGCTTTCATAGTCGAAATATATAAACTGTTTCTTGAAATGTATAAAATATAGATACTGTTTTTGCTTTCTTTCTTTATGCTCCATTTTTTGAAAAATTCAATTAAAAAATAAAGCATTTAAGGCTTTCACTGCTTTTAGTAAAAATGTGAGAAATATGAAATTGAGTCTTTTAAGCAAACATGAATTAATACCTAACAGAATAAAATAAGTTTCATAAATGCAAAATTCTTAACAGCATTATTAATAATCTATAGTGTTTTCAGTTAAGATGAAACAAATTTTCGTTAGTGATAAAGAAAGTAATAATGACCTTATGATTTTTTTCAAGTGTTTGTAGCTTAGTATAAATAATTACTTCGAACACGTAGAACACAGTATGTAAGCATACATCATACATTTTTTTACATACTGCGAACGCTACTGTTTTACTGTTCTGTATTTCTACATACTGTGAACAAACACTACTGTTTTTCTGTTCTGAACACTACTGTGCTCTACATATTGAAAACAGTATGACAACATACTTTATACTCTCTTTCTGTTACTGCAACTTTTTATAATGGATTCATTGTAAAGTGAATCTCTTTCATTCAACTTTTATACGGAGTAGATTAAAATTACAAATGTATATAGTTCAGAACCAGTCCTTTATTGTATAAGTAATACTTGTATATATGTTGTATACTTAATATTGTAGGAATAAAAAACGATCTTTCTAAAAAATGAACTTTTCTGTTCATTTTTTATTCCTTTCTCTCAAATATTATGTCTTATTTCTTTTAAACTTCTTTAAGTTCCTTCAAAGGGAGGTTTTCGCATTAGAAAATTCTTGATGATTCCTATTTCACCTTAGTTTGGTTTGGTTTGGTTTATGTGATTATGGCAAAACCTCAAAGGTTATCTGCCTAAGGGGAGGGATGTCTTCGTGGAGGACTTTTTAACGGGAACTGGCTCGTATACACGTTACACATGGAGAAAACTTTCATCTTAGTTAGAGTGCTCCTTTTTCTAAATTTCTTAGGCGCGTTATAGCTAATAAAGCTTAAAAAAAGAGTTGAAGTAATTTATTTTGATTTTAGTCTTAAATGTGGAAATGAATTATTTTATCCCTTTATATTTTCCTGCAAAAACTTCATTCTTTTCTCCTTGTTTTTCTCTGGCATATATACTTCGCAAGATTTAAGAAAAAGCAAATTTATATATTTTTGCAATATTCGGGATAAAATCAAGATGTTTCTGAGAAACACTTTCCATTTTGTCTGCTAGCGCTTTCTCAAAATATTTCTATACTCGAAATGTTACCTATTATTACAAGGACTTATAAATGAAAACGAAAGAATAAAGTTAAACCTTTTACCTATTAACCGGTTAAATCGCAACCGAAGGCTCTTTTTATCAGCTTTATGTTAGGTTAAAGAAATGGGAAAAAATTACACGCCAGAAAACGAATATGGCATGAGTTTATTTTTTATATATGTGAATTATAAGTGAATACAATTTAAACAATTCACATATAAGAATTATTTTACCTTTAAAAATAATTTCATTACTTACAGTTTATGTGAAAAATCTAATCTTTCTCGCGTAAAGTTTAAAATAATAAAAATGAAGATCAAAATTAAGCCTTTAAATTATTGAAATTTCTTTAAAACATTATTTTTTCATAATTTTCTTGCTTGCTTATAGTTTGAAATTATGAATACATTTCTAATACTTAAAAAGCTTCTGGTGTATATGGCATTGTGAAAATTTGAAAGATTTTAAACTTGAAATCGTTATTACCGGAGCATGTAAATTAATATCTTAAGAATAGAAGTAATAATTGGTTTCATATCTTTGTTTGATACCCGAACCTAGGGGTTATTTAATGTGCAATGAAAAGAATTTAGTCGTTTGTTTTCCTTTTTCTACGATTTCCCTCACCTGAATTTTTAATTATTAAAATGCTATTTAATTCGGAACAATATTTTGAAGTTATAAATTAAACCTTCTGTTATTGTTTTCGAAAGTTGCGCCTTATATAAAGATCAATAAAAAAAGGTTTTCATTTAAAGCACTTTAATTCATCTTATTTCATTTAATCATTACTTAAGGCGTTGCTTACAATATAAATGAGTATAACACGAAATAAACTTCAAAATAACAAAAAATTACCTACGTTCCAGTTCCTGAGTTTATAAAATTATCATCTTTATTTACATTAACTGTTTAAAGAATGAGAAACAATAACCAAGAATTCGTTCCATTATTTGTATTGTTGCCATTAAACTCAGAGAAATTATTTTATTCGCTAGGCGCGGCGTGAAAAGAGTAAAAACTGACGACAGGAATGAAATATGATTTCGCTAATAAAAGCCCCGCGAAAACGATAGCTAGTCGCAACCGTAACTTTCCAAAAGAAAATGTTGCCTGTCTGGCTAAGCAAAATTCTCCTTTTGTTATGAAACAAAGGTTTTCACTTCTATTTGCATCCCTTTAGTTTCCTGAGACTGTTCCTTTTTCCGGAGTTGTAGAATTTCTCTTTTCGCGGCTTCGGATTGGAATTTTCGTTGTTGGGTTATTAACCGGCACATGCTAAAGCTTCGGAAATTATGTGGATTCATTTTTTTACCCTGGCTGCAGTGTGATATTTTCAGAATTAATGCATTTTGCGTTGTCATATATTACTCGTTACACGCTATTTGCTTTTAAATTGAAGAATTATTCTTTTGCAACCTACGAACTAAAATAAAATCGTAAATGCGGCAGCTGTAGAATTTTATGATGTTACTTTATTTTATTGCACCAGATATTAAATCTTCATAAAAAATTTATCTTCTTACGATATTTAAAAATCTTTGCTTTATTACAACATTTTCAATGGCTCAGACAGTAGCTCAAAGAAGATATTTGATGTGCATAAACAAAAGAGCTATGTCCAAGAAGAACTAATACGTTGCAGAATGAATCATTTTACTCTGCATTGATATAATTTTAAAAATCTTTGCTTTATTACAACATTTTCAATGGCTCCGACAGTAGCTCAAAGAAGATATTAGATGTGCATAAACAAAAGAGCTATGTCCAAGAAGAACTAATACGTTGCAGAATGAATCATTTTACACTGCATTGATATAATTTAAGCTTTTAATTTTAAAAAAACCCTGAAGCCTATAGTCGAGTTTATTTCTTAGAAATACTTATCAAAATTTACAAAGCATATATCTGAAAGCAAGCAAAATATTCATTTCTGTTTATATATTAAAATTGTTTATTTTAAGGAAACTGCAAAAGTGAATTTTGTAAAGCGTATGTTTCAACTCAGATAGAATAAATCTGAGTTTTTGTGTACATTTAAAATTATCTTCAGACTCGAATTTTGAATGAATTTCCCCTAAATTTGAATTTTGAATGAACTATATGAATTCTGAACTCGAATTTTGAATGATTATCTATAAATATAAATATAAGTTCTGAACGACTTATTTGTCTGGGTAAACTTTCACAATTTAATCATTTCAATAGAAATGTAGTTTCAGTTTAATACAGATGAATTAGATTAACAATGAAACTAAAATGTGAAATCATTTTCAGATCAACGAAACCAAATTACAAGTCGTTTGATAATAAAAGATTCATAAATAATTCAAATTAAAAATATATTCACAAAATTTGTCACTCGAATGGGCAGTCATCCTTTGCTTGCATGTGCATGATAATGTTTTCATTTTTAACAATTAAGAAAAAATGCATTTCTTTTCATAAACTGTTTGAATGTATTCGCGTATTTAAAAAACTCCGTTCGCAAATTGTTTGGAAGTGTTTTCATAACGTTAAAATAGTTTATTTAAATTAATAATATTTTAGAATTCCAAATATGTCAACTATTTGAAACCAGCTTATTATGTAAGGCTCGCTGACTGAATTAACACTGATACTGATAGCTAAAACTGTAACTGTAAGCTTTGTTGACGAAGTGAATTATTACTTTGCATATTTAATCCTGTAACTTGTTACATGTGATTGAAACCAGCTGCGCCTATGTATGATTGCTAGGTCATGAAAATCGTCTGTTTTCAAATATTAAAGCTGCTTTTGTGCCTGAACAAAATGTAAATTTTATACGTTTACACTGATGAATGACCGGTGTCTAGTGCTCTATGTTTGCCATTGTATAGCCGTAGCTGACATAATTGCTGTGAATAACAGTGATTAAAAATGTTTTGTAAACACAGCGGAGTTAAATACTATTAAAATGGCGAAAATTTGAAATGAATCTCAAACTATGTGATGTTATTTGGTAGTTTCGATACCAAAAATACTAACTGCCCGATTTTTCCAAAATTCCAATTAATTTATATACATTGAGAACGTGAAAAATATGAAAAAATTCTAAGATTCTTGGAAAAAAATGGCTATTTCATTTTCAGAATATTTTTAGAAGTAAAGGGAATATACTTTTAAGTCACAGCTGCACTTATTGAATCATTTGACACGAAACTGAGTTTTAAGCTTGAAGAAAGTGATTAGTCCAAAGGGGCAATTTGCCCAGAAGGACTATTAATTTCGTTTTGGCATTTTGCGTTAATTAATCTACAAGCTTTGTTTCACATTTCCATTTATGGCCCACCAGCGGCCGAGCGGTAGTCGCTGAACACTGGTAGTTCGGTCCGAGGTTCGAATCCCGCGACCGGGCTGGCTGCATGGGTGTTTTCGCGGTTTCCCCATGTGTAACGTGCATACGAGCCAGTTTCCCTTAGAAAGTCCTCCACGAAGGCATCCCTTCCCTTAGGCAGATAGCCCTAGTGAGCTTTGCCATAATTAAATACACACACACACACACACATACACACACACTTTTCCATTTATGACCACTAAATATTACCGCTCTGTATTATATTTAAAGAAATTAAATAATGAAGAGTCTGCATAAATGTATGAATGTTTTTCGCATTGTGATAAAACAACGTACCTAGAGCCATCCACTTTTGAATGACGTAATCCTCCTGCGAATATGGGCATCTGGAAGTCCGAATTTGAAATTTGGAATTTGTTTTATGATCGATTTCATATTTTGTAAACCTTTAACGAATTTTTTATTAACAAACTCAAGGATTTCAAAGTGAGCAATGGCAAAGTTGTACAGAAAAAACACTTTTATCTCCAACGCGAGAGACTCTGTATCGGAAATTTTAAACACGCGCTCATTTTAAAATTATTTTGCGATATTGCCATTGAACGGAATTTTAAGTGCGAAGAACATGTTATTTAATAAATAAGGTAACAAACAAAATGTTAAAAAACGCCTCTTTACACCTAAAGCCCTCTGAGCGGCCAAGCTTTTCGCTAAGAAAGCACAAATTTCCCAAAACTACTATGAGAACAAATTATTTTTTTTTTTTTTTTTTTTTATTTTAATGTAAAAATTCTAATAGTATTTCATACCTGGATTTGTGTACTTTTGATATATTGCCTTAATTTCTTTCACATATTTTTATATGCACGTATATATACGTTCTTACAGATATCGTAAAAAATATTCTAAGCCATATATGTACGGCCTTGCCGCTTAGAGGGTTAAAATCTGAAATTTTTCAGATTTTGTTCTTTTTTTTTAATATTGAAGTAGCACGGTGAAAGAACGAAAAACGTTGAACAGAGGAACCTTATTTATTTATGGTCAAAGAACCTAAACCGTTCTTTAGTATTAAAATATGTTAAAAGTAATGAAAATTTGCGGAATAAATAGGATCAGTATCTCATTATAAAAGCTCATTCAATGTGGTATCAGTGATCTAAAATCTGATTCATTCTTCAAATCGTCGCCATAAAAAAATTACAAGCGAAGCTAAAGTTGTCGAAATTCTGAATCGCGAGTATTTGAGTGAGGCTGTAAAGTTGATGCATAGTGTTTCTTTCTCTATCAAATTGTTCATCATATATGACAAAAGCATGAACTGTTGTATAACATCACTTCCGGTACATATTTCCATCACAACAAGAGTTTCTTGGCTGCTATTTATTTCAATGTGTCAAAAAATATACAGCATTAAAGCATTAGAACTGATATTTGTTCCAAAACGTAAAGATACGATTGCAGAAAAGCATTCGTACGCTTTGAAAATTCCGCCTGACATAATTTTCAAATCGAGCTACAACTGTTTACGAGCCAGCACGTGACAACTAGCATGCACTTGACAGAACTCATACCAGAGAAAATCCAGAGCGTAAAAGCCATCCTGAAAGCCATAAAGGACAAATTGTTGTCGCTTCCATTTCGCAATTAATGATACACTTTGCAAAACTACACCGCTTTCGTCACCTCCGCCCGACTTCTATAGTCGACATCTTTGTCGACTAGAAACGCGCCTCACATCACGCATCGCAAACCAACAATGACATCTTTGTCGACAAGTTTATCCACATAAAAAATAAGCAACAACGAGTCGGCAGTCGTTTGGTGATTTCCAGCAAGCCACAGGTTGCGAACAGGAGAAGGGTTATGTGCTTGTAAAAATCCACTTTTTTTTTCCATCCCCCTTCTCTCTCGTTTATTCATTGTTTTTTCTGGAAATGCAATGGCTACGGCTGGGGAGTAAGTAAGCGGATGTCACATGACTCTGCCATATGTGTTCGAAAAAGTGGAGACGGCTTGGATGGGTAACCCAATAAGAACATTGCTTACAACTCAGCCGCTCAGGACGCAGCCATATGAGCCTGAAGAAACAGTGCTTTTGGGGGGTCTTATCACAACTACATTATTGACCCAGTATTAGAATAACCAATAGGAATCATTCGTGAAGTTTTCTAATGTCAATTATTTTTAGCTTCTAGTAGATAAGTCAAATATGAAAAGGCTGTACTCTGTTTGGTATTTTTTATGAAAACCATTTCGTAGAAACTGGAAACGTTTTCTAGAGGAGTTGGTAGAAAATCAAGCATAGGTTAAAAATAATGCGTAATTTCTTCTGTTAGTTATATATTTCTGTAATTAGACACTTTAAAATTAGATGATGCTCACTACACGTTCCAAATTCGTCTTATTTAAATTAATAAAGAAATATATTAGAATTCCAAATATCTCAAGTATTTAAAACCAGCTTATTAGAATATCCGAATAATTATATTCCTTTTCTTCTGTAAGCCAAGTAGATATTCACTCATAATGGGAGATAATTTCATGTTTGCTTCGCGTTTATCGTGTTTCGTTTTAATAAAAGTCGTGTAGATCTGAAGAGAAATATTTTTTACATAAAATAATTCTAAAATATGCTTATTTCGACAAAATTAGACATTGGAATTAATTTTATTTACCTAATCCCTTGAGCGTTTCTCTTAAACCCTATGAGGGCCCACCAGCGGCCGAGCGGTAAAGTCGCTGAACACTGGGAATTCGGTCCGAGGTTCGAATCCCGCGAACGGGCTGGTTGCATGGGCGTTTTCGTAGTTTTCCCCATGTGTAACGTGTATACGAGCCAGTTTCCCTTAGAAAGTCCTCCACGAAGGCATCCCTCCTCTTAATCAGATAGCCCTCGAGGCTTTGCCATAATCACACACACACACACTTAAACCCTATGAGAAAAAAAAAGAATAGTTTTTTGTTTATGTATACCTTAAAACACTTGGCGCGTATTCGAGAGGTCCAGGTTCGAGTCCCGGCGAGGGGCATTGTTCATTTTTCATGTACTTCTGCTTCAAAATAACCTGATGTCTCTACAGTGGCGCCCGAACTAGAAGGTGGTGGATGATGATTCTTCACCAGGAGCTTCCACCTTTCGGCATGCCTTTGTAGTGTAACGGTAGCTCACTCGGCGCGTATTCGAGAGGTCCAGGTTCGAGTCCCGGTGAGGGCATTGCTCATTTTTCACATCTCCTGCTTCAAAAAGTCCTAATGTTCAAATAAAAAACTAATACTTGTAGATAAATTGACAAACCTAATAAACGAAGGAGGAAAGAGGTTCAAATAGCTGGAGTTCCAGGTATTTGAAGTTCGAATAATTGACATTCCATTGCGCATAATAAGTTTAAATTCCAAGCTTTATGTTCGTGTTTCACTACTCGATGAGATTCTATAATTATTTAACTGTATGCACTAAATGGAACAAAACTCCATAATATTCTATATGATTTGTTTCTTTAAAATATTAATTCTTTTATAACTTGAAGAATGCCTCTTAAAAATATTTGCAAATTTTAAATTCCTCAACTCTGTTCATATAGTTGTAAAAATGTGTTATCAACAGAATTTCATTTCTTAAAAAGTTTTGTTAAATATGGCTTTTTAATTCAATCACATTTTACAGCAAACTTCAATAGCACTTTACGGGCTTCGGGTTTACTTCTCAGGTCCATTTTACACTTTTTACGTAATTCATGAGTCAATGAGTTCAATTAATTATGACTAAATATCACTTGGACTTTTGCTGTTAAACTCTTTCATAAAAGAAAAAGTTAATGAAATTATAAATTTGATAGAATTCTAAATACCCGGAATAACTACGAATTGCAGTCGGCTAATTCATTCAATGGTCAAATTTGGGATATTAAAAAAATTATATAAATAGGGTAGCTATGTTTGGTAGCAGTATTTAGTGTAATTTGAGTAAGGAAATTTTATTTTTATCATATTTTATTTGAACCTAAAAAAAAGGACCTCTAAAGGTTTACAAAACACACTTTTCTTAACGAAGTAAAACAAATCTGTTATTTTTTATTTGCTTAAATGCACAACTTACTTCAATTAAAATAAAACAATAAAGCTGATATTTATCGTGGGCTCTAAAGCTAACACGTAATCGTTTTAATTTTAAAATAGCTTACATTTAAACTGAGGGAAGTTAAACTTTTAATAGAGTAAAAATAAATTGCTTAATACAGAAGTTAGCCATCCAGCGGCCGAGCGGTAACAGCCGCTGAACACTGGTAATTCGGTTCGGGGATCGAGCCCTGGTAAACGGGCTGGCTGCATAGGCGTTTTCGTGGTTTTCTCCATATGTAACGTGAATACCAGTCAGTTTCCCTTAAAACAAATCTCCTCGGGACATCCCTTCCTTACCGTGTAGTGCCTGAGAACGGAGCATTAATAAGTTAAAAAAAATATAGAAATTATTTTTATTTTCGGGAAAAAAATGCGTAGTCTGTTTCTATTCAATTAAAACTAAACTAATTTTTTTTCTTTCATCAGCTTCTTTATAATATAAAGCTCTTTTATGTGCTGTATATATCTTAAATATTAGAGACCAATCTTCATTTCATGTATATTAATTTAAAGTAATTTAATAACTTCTTAAAATATGTATTGTGCTGTATCTTCTTAAGAATATGTATTGTGCTGTATCTTCTTAAAAATATGTATTGTGCTGTATCCTCTTAAAAATATGTATATACTGTAGCTTTCACATTACTTAGAATCAAGGACCATAAATTGCTTTTAAATATATCGACAAGAAATTTAATAAAATCAAGGACAATAAATTGCTTTTAAATATATCGACAAGAAATTTAATAAAATCAAGGACAATAAATTTCTTTTAAATATATCGACAAGAAATTTAATATTGCAAGGCTTATGAAGAAGATTAAGCAGTCTGCGTAACCGGAATTCTGGATGTATAGAGCTCGTGAAACTAGAATTCTACTGTACATAATATATATCAGCCACTATATATGGTTGATATATTATGTATAACAGAATTCTAGTTTATAAATATTTTCTTTGAGCTGAACTGCATGTCAAGTTATAATGACTTGATTGATACCACTAAATGTATATTATTTTGAGGAAAAATTGCATATTCGTGTTTAGTACAGAAGAAAACACCGGTTAAATTCATTTACATGCATGTAAAATAAAGCAAGGTCTATTTTTTTTATAATTTTCACATTTGGTATGCATGTAATGCAAAGAATAGAGAATCGTTCTTAGGAAAAATTTTCAGAACTCCTTAATATACATAACAGCTCGAGAGAAATTGAAGATTTTGGTGGCCGGAATCTTTGGTGCTGTTGTTTGGGTGCTACTTCATCAGTTTCTTTTTTGCTCAAGAAGGGAAATATTCTTCCTTTTCTGAAAGGCAAATTTTGGCTTATTTGTTCAAACAATTGTTTCCAAGGTTTTGATATAAGCACGGCGCTTTTTTATTCGAATCTCCGCATTACAATTCACCTGTCCTGTTCAGTCCATTTACATGACAAAGCGATCATTATGTCTGGAAGACACAAATCATCACATAACAGCACAGCTGTAAGCTGGCGGAATTATTCCCAACTGACGATGTTATTCTTTCTGTTTCCACTTACTGTTCAGACAGCTATATTAGGGAGAAACTGCTTTCTGGAAGGAATGGATCTCCAAACGAATCTCCGCAATTAACTACAATCCCTTGGAGACGCGTGGTGCCAGCGACGGCTCTGCTGTTGGAAACCCCCCTTGCTCACTTCACACGACTAGCAGCGAGTAGCATTAGTGATCCGAAGGAAGACCCGTGATAAACCTTGCTCTGTGTTTAAGCATCGCGACAACCTCGTACATTAGTATCATAGCGACATTTTGCAAATTGCCGCAATTTATCAAAAGCACCACCACCTCCGTTCTATTTCGGCTTTGCATAGTTAACCAGGTGAGTGTGAATTTGAATGGTCTCACGGTCCGATGTACATATGCACATGTGTCCTCTTGGCTTTCCTCATGTTGGCGTTTTAAAGGACCTCACTGTTTCGAACAAGTTTTGTGCTTCAGAAGGATAATACTCCGTTTCTCTCAGGGAATTGTTGTGCCATCCGAATAAATATTGCGTCCGAGGATTTAGTGCTGTAGTTTCTGGAGTGCCGTTTGTCAACTCCTAGATTTGGCCCAAGATATTCAGTAAGTATATTGTTCTCGTGCCATATATCTGGGACTGTCCACAGCTCTTTTCATGAACTTTCGCTGTGTGTTTTGTTTGCTTATCCGGAAAACATTTATGCCGTTAAAGGTGCCTTATATTTTCTGGAAATCCATCTAGTTCATATTGTGCTATTCATTAATATATGCATAGGATTTTCTGTAACACAAGTGGAATATTTCGTGTAATTTATGCATAAGCAACTTTTTTATAGATTGTTTTGGAGAAGAATTATATGTTAATCTATAACTCTCTGTGAGGCACTTTTCTGCGTAATTTATTCGTCTAAATTTATCTACTAACATTTTTCCTCAATTTGTTTTCTTTATTTGGAATTTTGTTTTTATAAATATAATTTAAATTTCTTACCTTGAATTTTATTATCAGATAGCAATCTCATACTTATCCATGCATGTGCTTAATTGCTTTCATTTATTCTTTCACATTGACATATGTTTATATTTATATATTTATGTATAAGTCATATCTTTAGAATATAATTACATTTATAATATATAAGTAGTTTCATATGTAGGCAAAGCATATGTATACATATGTAATTATAGAAGAGAAAGATAATTTAAATTATGTAAATAACTCCTTCACAAAATAAATTATCAGTGCTGTGTAAGCATTAATGAGAAGGGTAAAGCATAACTCACGAAAAGTAAATAACGTAACGTATTAGTATGAGAAGTAAGTTTAATTATTAAACATTAGGATAACTTACGGTAATCTGAAAAAAAAATCGCTGCTAATTAAAGTTATGAACTAAACAAGTATGTCAGCTGAACAAATCAGAGCATATAATTTGAATTGGCATATTTTAAAATTAAATTTAGGCGGCTTGTAAGATTTAATATTCTCAATTTGGAAACACGTACTGGTATAACTTATTTAGCATAAGCTATGTAATTGATTAAGAAAATGGTCGTAGAATTTTCTTTTAAATATAAATGCAGTGGGATATGACTAAGCTCAATTAACATCGGAACTAAAAGAAATTGCTTAAGTCATCAAAATTCCTTTAGTTCTATTTTGTTTCAGTCTCTTAATATGTAAATTGTTTGATTAATCAACATATTTCAAGTAGCATTTCTATTTTTAAACATTCCTAGTCTAATTTTCTCTTTATGTCACATGGAAAATTTAATTAATTTTTGTAATTAAACGTAATTAATAGTTATTATAAAAGTAAAGAACTGCTGCGAATATGTACCTGAAATTAAAAAGAAATATGATAGAAATAAGTTACGTAAGAAGTTGCGTTTATAATTTATAAAAATCTAAAGTAAAAGCCGTAAGAATGTGGAAACATTAGCAAGGAAGATACTAGCTTTAAATTGCTGAAGTAAGCTACATTTATTTCAGTGCATAAATATCTTATTCGTAAATAAATTATTTACATCGCATATAAAATTAAATACGTGTATCATGTATGTAATGAGTGCATAAAAGTAAATAATTTGTCCATTGATTAAAATATTAAAAGCATGATTTTAATAGTGTTCTTAAAACAAAGCATATAAAGAATATCGTTGTAATTCGTTCTAAATTAAAAAGCTATCCATTTTAAGAATGCTAATAGAAAAAGAGATTCTAAAAGCTGTTGATAGTTTAAATTATTATTATTATTATTATTTATTTTTTAAACATTTATCTGTAACCAGAAACTTGATATTCAGCCACAGTCCTAAATGATGTGTCCTAAATAATGAGCCACAATCCTGATTTTTAACAGAAAAATTCAGCTTGACAATCAAAATCAAGATACAATTGACGCCCAACCGGGATTGTGGTAGCGATACTGAATACCGTAGCGAAGAACCCGGGTTCGAATCACAGAGAAGGCATGGCTGTTTGTAAATGTGTAGTGTCTGTGCGCATAGGGGCACTCTAAATATGAGGCTAGCCGAAAGTCCACTCGAGAAGTGGCTGGTAGGGGAAGAGGAGTATGAGACCCTCGGACCCGTCCCCCGAGGTGCTGTCTCTGGCCCATTTGATGCCTTGCCACGATGACTGTCGTGGGCTTTGTCAGACAAGTAAGACTGGTAACAACAATAAGATAGAAATAATCCGAGATTTTATTTTCAATACAATAAATTGTGACGAAAATAGACAAATGTTTAATATTGATCGGCATCATAACAATTAAGATTTATTTGAATATAAGATTAATATAAGCATGCATCATTAAACCTATAACGGAAGTAACACTACTCTTCACATTATTTTGGATATTTTTTTAAATCTTCGTTTAATTAATCATTAAGACATTCAAAAATTACATTACGTGGGCATACATATAATTTAAATACAATTTTAAAAAATGTAATTTAAACGTAATTTTAAATTTCCCACTTCGTAATACTCTTTACAATACTGGAAACAAAGATTGTCTCAATACCATCCTGATCGGTGTCATTGCGAAGAATACCATGAAGCCGAAGGATGCTTCAATTAATCTTTTGTTCAACTCTCTCCCTTTTAACGTAACCTCATTTAGATTTGTAAACAAAACACTCCCGAAAAAATTCAAGGGTCATGCCCGAACTTCTTGTTACTATTCCCTATAAGCCATTTCTTTTCCGTTGTTCAAATACTTGTCCTTCATCTATGAATGAGATCTGTGTTAAACTGAACACAAGACGGGGAGCTGGGGTTAGCCTTCACGCCCTCTAAAAGCAGGGTCCAGATGTTTTAAGATCGAAACGACAATGCGTGTTTCTTACAATCTCCCTCTTCTCAGGCGTGCAGACCTCTTCTGGTATGCCAGCAGAGATTATTTTCCTTCTCTTCTGAGGTATAGCTGACGTTAATGTGAATTTTCCAAATAATTTCGACTTACATCTGTCTGAGGTAGGAGGGACTAGTTTGGAAAAGGTGTTAAATATGCAGTTCTTTCTTTGAGCAGGAAATCTGATAAAATGCCATTTATATTAACAAAATGCTCATGCACCGTAACGAAGAGCATGACTTCTGTTTTATCCAACGATGACAAAGTATAAAGGATATTTCTATGTGTAGCACGAAACAAAAGTAATTTCTTCTTTGAAAGACTTCCATGAAAGCTAGAGGTTAAATAGTCATCGGGGGTTTTGTCATCGAACGAAATTACCTATATTTTAAAATTCAGTAAATTCATATCAAGGTAAAGTTATTTCATTACTGTTTCGTTTTAAATAAGACAAAGCACAAAAATGTTTCCAAACTTTACGTTCTGAAGTGGAGATGTAAATCAACAATTTTATAAAAACTACTGATCTAAGGTTTAAAATCCTGATCAGAACTGGTGATTCTTTACAGAGTGTTTCCCTTGGCCTCAAACAGCATTCCCATTTATGAAACTTTTATAGGAATGATTACCACAAAGTACCATGCAGCCACATCGGTACTTGCATTGAAATGGTCGAGAAACTTGAAAACTCGTTGAAATGGACCTGTAGAGACCAGTTACTAAGACCAGTTCAGAATGTTTTGTTTCTTGCTATGGATAAGTCTAGTAAATGCGACATTGTTGCACTGAAAATCTTTATTATGTGTTTCATGATTACCCTTGTTCGTCTGTTGAAAGGAAAATATGATCATATGATAATGCATTTAAAAAAAATAATTTTTTTAAGAAGCTTTTATCCACTTACGTAAAAGATACTGTTTAACATAAATTTAAACTAATAAATTAAATTATATAGCTTGATTATATGAATATGTCCGTAAAGATTTGATAAGTAACTTTTAGACTGCTGTCATAATCTTATAAACTCCAATCAATCATGTACAAGACATTAGGCCATCAGTTATGGTAAAATAAATGCCGTTGCAGTTTGAATCGTAACATAATAAATGGTATTCGCAGTGTCTGTGTACGTCGTGGTTTTGTAACTATTTTTCAAAAGAATTCTTTATGTATCTTATCTAGTGTGCCTTTTCTGACCGTATAAGTTTTAATAAAGTACGTTGCTTCAAAAAAAGATTTCGAATATTACATCATCTTATTTTATATATCACTATCTTCTTTTCCAAATTTCATTTTAAAAATGTGTTTCGTTTCTCATTTTTAATGTCGACTATCAAAAATTTAAAAATATTTACTAATTTTGTAGCTGAAAACACGACATTTTTTGTTGCTGTTATTTAATTTTGAAGTTATTTTTTATTTGATTGCTTGAGTAGCTGAAGATAAATTTATCATTTTAAAAATAATAATAAAACTTTTATTTATATTTGTTGCTGGAAGATTTAAAAAACACATTATTTTCTAATGCAGTTAATTTTTAGAAGAATGCTTCATTTCTATTTGAGCTTTTTTTAAAAAAAAAAAAAAGCTTGCATTTGAAAATCTGACTGTCCAAAGGCGGAAACCTGAGTGTTTATTCTACAGAAAAAAGAGTAAATTTCATAATATATTATTAATTAATTCATTTTGCCTAGCGTGCATGTCTTTACAATAAAGGAAAAATGCTCACGAAAGAATTATTAATAACCAAATAAATTTTAAAAAAACCTTCTTGTACAAAGTGCGGTTATTATCAAATGAAAAGAGCTTTATAAATTCGTATTTAAAAAAATTGACGACAGGTACGAAATCTTCATTACGAACTTAGAAAAATAAGGTTCCACAGCGGTTGCAAAAAGGAATTAAAGCAAGACTCTTAGACGTGAGAGTTCGTGTTACAAAGATATGCAGCAGAATTTAGCGCCAAATTCTTTGACATTAAGGCTTTTGTAATGCGTTACCACGTTGGAGTAAATCAAAATAACTGCCGAGAACTGTTGTTGTAACTGGCATAACAAATCAAAGTAACGCCCGTTAATTTGAGCCACATTTGGCGATAAAGCGCCTTTTTATTGATATGATGCGTCTATTACGAAAAACAAACGGCGCTTTGTGAAGAAATAAGAAACAGAAATTGTAATTCTTGTTAATTGCTTCATTCAGAGTTAGCAAATACTGCACCTCTTGCTGACACAGTGAAGTCTTACAACTGGTTTATTTATTTTTTTAGTATTGTAAAAAATGAAATGCAAAGACTTTGGCGAAGAATAGAAGAAAAAAATTAAGGGATTTCCTTGTCGATATGGTAAACCTGCGAAACTGAATAAATCTAGACTTTGATCTTCTTAAATACTTGGTTATTAAAAGCGGTAAAAAAATGAAAGAAGAATTCAGGAACTATGATCATTTTTTGGAGGAATGTAATATTGCAGCAGGTGATCAGAGTTATGGAAAAAGGCAAAAAATTCTTTAACGCTGCAACATTAAATTCTTTCCCTTCTCTCAGTAAGAGTGAACTATCTGATTTCTCTATCTTTTTTTTTAATGTTATAATTTTTTATGCTATCTCATGTTACTTATATTTTGCTAAAACTTTTAAGAGGTATTGGAAAATACCTTGCATTAATTATCTGGTAACCATTTATATAAAATCATTGCTCTTTGAAGATTCTGATATTATGTTTTATATTATTAGAAAATATTCAACAGTATGGGCTAAAGTAAATCGAGGAATGTTTTAATTGTTCAGTGTACAAAACTTTGAAATCAGGGATGTGAAATAGTCTTTTAGTAGCAAAAACAAAACCTTCGATGTAATTTAGAACAGTTTGTTTTCAGTGGAATGTGAGATTTCCTTTTACACAAGGCTATAGGTTAATGTCTGTGTTTGTGAGAGTAAAACGATTAAAACGTTTAATCTTTTCAGTAAATTGACAGAAGATTAGAAAAGCTGTCCACAATCACATCTTCGTCCGATATGTAAATCCTATCTTCCATCCTAGTCATATCTTATTCCATTTTCCAGTTTCGATGCAGTTATTGTTTTTATAATTAGGTTAATTATTGTTTTGTCTTTTTGTAATTCTATTTTTGTATTTTTTCCTTGCTCCAATCCAAAGTTGGATATCTTTGATGCAAAGGGGCAAGCGATGTATAAACATGTGCTTTTGTAATAAAACAAATCTTCCATTCCATGTGGTTTAATGCCTTCTATATGCCTTGGCTCCAACCACCAGTCATGCCATTTAGCTTTGGTCTTCTGCAGGATGAGCAAAATTACTAGCATACTTAAAGCCATTCTCCATTTTTTAAAGCCAACAAGTGGATAGTGGGTAGGCAGATCGCCCTTGAGTGCTTTGCCATATTTAAAATAAACCAAACCAAACTCAAACCTCTTAGTGGGCTTCTTGTCCTTTGGAGTCTTTCTGCTGGACAACCATGTCAGCTTCTACATGGTTGAAAATGGTTAAAATGAGAGAAATAAAGATAATAGCGTCGCCGGAGTCGTGTAAGAAAAGCCAGTATTGGTATACAGATGGAAAACAACACTGAAAGCCATATACGCCAGCCTAGCCTGAAAAGAATATTGCTGATGCTGGTTATATTTTATTAAAATTATCTTAGCATGAGTTGGTATGCTTTTGCTATGCATAATTTTAACCATCTTCTTCTAAAGTAGCTACACGATAGGACTTGAAACTCACTACTAATAGTACAAGCCAGATGCCTTATGTCTTTCCCTGTCATAACAGCTCTTTACAGCCAGCACAGTAATGCTAGAGGACTATGCCTGTATCGTTCTATGGTCCTGTGTAGTTACTCCTCTTTTGTCCTGTTCTGTATAAAATGCTGCCTGGGGAAGTCATGGTGATATTTCTGGTCTTGTTTAGAAATACCAGTCAAAATATATTAAACTGAACGAAGATTTTTCGCACGCTTTTAATGAATGTCAGTAAGCCTATTTTCACAATATATGGCAAGCATTTGTTTCTTGTTGTGGCAGGTAACTAATATCATAGCACTAAGTCATTAGTCTTCTGTTGGATTAACACCATTGTCCTAGTTTATTTTTGTACTGAATGCTTATTGAATTTTGGCAATGACATGTTTGAACAAGAATGAAATTGTGAGTTTAAAATCTAGAATCCACAGAAAGTTGTACGTTGTTTCAAATGAAATTCAAACAACTCTGAATTTGCATAAAATACCCAAATCCATTATGGTCTTCTGGTAGATCTACTTAGTAATTTCATACTTAATGCAAAACACGTTTTTTTCTTATGAATATTGATGCCTCTAAATATGACGCAATTCAGATCTTTTCAACAACGACCTTATGACACGTTACAGATATCGAACTTTCTTTCATGCTGCAAATTAGATTGAAGCTCCTATCAAGACGGTTACACCTCCTTATGGTGACATATTTAACATTTTAGTTAACTTCTGCTTCGCATTGTACCTTAACATAGCAATAGGAATCTCGCCTTGTTGGACTTCGTTATAATTACACTAACGCAAGCCCTTATTATGGGTGCCCGGCAAAAGAAGGCAATTTTATAGCTTTTTATATTTCCGTAATTGCAGAGCGTTATAATGTGATCTCTGCAAATCATGGAAAAGATTTGTAAATTACATAAACTAAAAAAAATATGTAAAGAATTGCTTTATTTGTGTGAAATAATTATTTCTGGGAATTTTTAATTTATTTTACTTTATTACCTTCAGTATACTAGTTTTAGATCTAGGTCAAAAATTATGTTACCAGAAATCTATTGTATTTTATTATTACTGGTTACTACTGCCAATATTGTTTTATGACAGCCTTTGCAAATGATCAGTTGTGCTGGTAAAGACTGTTTATTGGTAAAATCCTTTTTAAAATTAAGCTTGAGATTGTGTAAAGTTATAAAATCTATAAAGCAATTCTTAATTTTCATTTTATTTATCACACAAATATTTATATAACATATATGTTTGAGCATTTATCGGAAAATATTTTTGAAGTACATAATATACCTGGTAAGGTATTTTTATATTAACTTAAAAAAGAATATGCTTTTTGTATACGTTTGTTTTATATATAGGTTGAAGAAGACACAACTTGGAAGTTTAAATGCTAATGCTGGGAGCAAGTTCTTTTTTGGGGTTACTTAACGATGTGACCCCTCAAAGTAACTTCTCTGTTTTCATGAATAAATCATGTCTGGTATGTTATCAGTCTCTTTTTACCTTCCAGCTAGCATCGCTGTTTAATTCTAATAGGATGCAATCGGTTTTCAGAGTTTTAGCTGACTTGGAATAATCTAAAGAGAGCAGTTTGATATGCCAAGGATCGTTTAACGGCGATTTTGATTCGCTTTATATAAAATCGTCATTCGTCATTCTTGTTGAGGAAAAAAACACCATATATGCATTTTAAGGTTTCATTTTTATAACTGTTTTCCCTTTAAGTAAAATTAGACAATTTTTATCATACAGAAAACATTTTTATGTGTAGCGGATCATTTAGTGAGACATCATTTCGATCGGATGAGGAAGATTTTTAAAGTTATTATTTTGTGATTTCGCGCTTAAATTTTATTTATTAAAAACTTTTCACAACAACGCTTTGCTTTATAAACGTAACACATGTAACTTTATTTGTTCTTTTTTGGTCATTAAATAACTACATTACGGGAACAGTGTAAAATCCATTATTTTTATTATTTAGTGTTACATTAGAGGAGAAAAAAAAAGGTGTGGCTTTGTGAGAGTAGAGTTCGTTTTATTATTTTTAAAGGTAATGTAACGGATCGGCTGATCTTCTTTTTCATTTACCTAGCTTGTTTTACTGTAAATAAAATGTAGATTTACTGTAATCAAATTATAATAAAACTATATTTTTCGGAAATGGAGGCTTGAATTAAATGTAGAAATAATATAGTACGTTTTTTTCCATTCCATCTAAACTATATAAGCTTATTACTCATTTTAAAGTTTGCAAAGGAGAACGGAACAAACTTATTAAGGAGGGAAGAAAAATGTATCGTATTTTAAGCGTTTTTTACTTCCTTCTACGAAATGTAATCGAGAAAAATTTCGAGTACCATATTTCAATGAAAATATCCATTTTGACCGTTGCCAGATTCATTTTGACTTTTTTTCGTCTCTACGTCATTTACGTCACGTACGTCGTTTTGACGTCTGTACTTGCTGACAGAGGACTTCCCCCACCCCTAAATGGATTGTAAAAAAGATTTTAAATGGATTCAAAATTGATTTTTTTTCGTGACACCTGTATTGTACGTATGTATAAATGTATTTCGCAAAACTCAAAAACGATTAGCCGTAGAACGTTGAAATGTAATATATGGGACTGTTATAACATCTAGCTATGCACCTCCCTTTTTATTGCAATCGGCAGTACCAAATGTATATATATATATAAAGAAATGTATGACTATGAGTAATTTAAAAAACCGAAAGCTAATTTTTTATTAGAAAAGGTATTTATATATCATTTCCGAGGAAAAGAAAGTTAATTAAAGCTATGAATTATGAGAAAAAATTTTAGTAAGTATACAAAGTTATCTAGATTTCTACTGTAGTAAAAGATATTTAAAATCTGTATAGAAAAATCCTTTAACCGTAAAAATTCCAAATTTTAAATTCAAAATCCAAAGTACTGAGAAAGTAGCTATTGTCATTGATAGGAGATTAATTGACCTTTCAAGGGGAACAAAGCAATTGACATTTAATTAACAATAACCAAATTAAGTGAAAGTGTTTCGTCTTTTCTTTCAAATAAAAATAAAATTAGTTATTTTGTTAGAGCTGGATCGTAAACTAAGAACATTGCTCAATTATTAGAAAGATATTATTCTACTTAAGCCAAAACATTTTTATCATAAACAAAATCTAAAGTAAAAATGAGTAAGAAAGTCTTCTTAATTTAAAGTATTCGTTAAGAACTGAATTAGACGAGATCCTTATTTCAGAAAACATATTTCCCGACACTTTCATAGTATTGTAAAAACGATAAAAAATATAAATATTGTCGATATTTGTACAAATTATTGTATATAAAAGAAAACATTAATAGAAAAATGCATAAACGAATATATTACTGTAGATTAAAACATCTAATATATATATATATATATATATATATATACACCTACCCTTATCTGGCCTAAAAATCTTTACAAGACCTTTATTTTCGCAATCATTGGTCCTAATCACACATTTCCAACTACTTAAGTTTTTAAATTCATGCTTGGGCAATGACCAATTTAAAAAAAATAATATTTTTTGGACAAATAATGAAATCTAGCTTTTAAGGGTTCCTGGTTCCTATACTCATATTTAGAAAGTCTTTTAATCATTATGAAAAAATAAAAATACAAGAAATTTGCTGCCGTGTGACAAAAACTAAGCGGGATATTTAATTTCAAAATTTGTATTTTTTATATCATTTTCAACTTGCCTTGAGGGATCGGTTAATCAAGCTAGAAAAATTCGAAGAAATCAGTTTAAATGAAGTGCAGCAAAAAATGTGTATATTTTAATAGGCCTTACAAGGAAGTAATATAGAGTGCACATCTGATTTTTTATCGTAAATTGAAACGTTTCATTTAACTCACTTGAATAGTTTTTAATACAGAAAATCTTCGTATACAAAAATATTTAAACATGATCAGCACCTGACTGAGACCATGCTTATGACTATTATTTTTTACATACTTCATTTAAAAATATGAATGGTGACCATTGCTTATTCTTCAATGAAAGCAACGATACCAGTAAGCTTACTTAAAGTAACATCTCAACCATGCAATTAAAATTAGCTAATGCAGACTTAAATATAAAATTCGACGTCCACAATTTAAGCGGTTCATATTTGCCTACATCAAGCTTGTCTAACAAGACGTAAAGAAAGTCTATAACTGACATTAATGCCAGGATTAATACTACGAAATAAAACATTAGAAACTACGTAGTTCTTTTTTAAGGTATAATCCTCTGAATAGCATAAGCTACGTAGAATTTTTTGTGCTAATCTTCACATGTCGATTGAAGGGATTACACTGAACATTTCGTAGACTTCAGCTCAAAATATTTTTGGTCCTTAAAAGCGGGAAAAAATGGATGAGCTTAACTTTTTTCTTTAACAATGTTATTTTTATGATTTTTGCTTTCATGCAATTAATTAATATGCTCAGTGATTCATTAAAGATTTAAACTCATGTACAAATTAAAAAATGCATCATTTTTCATTGACTTCTATTATCAACTACTCAAATTTTACTTTTTTTTAAATCTGTTTCTAAAATTAGTGAAAAAAAACATTTTTCAGTAGAACGAAATGTTTCTTTCACTTTAAAAGCAAAATAGCACAGCTTCGTTCGTATGAATTTCTAATATCGGAAACTCCAGTTACTCGAATTACTGGAGTAATTCGGGAATCTCTTCCAGTCCATAAGAAATTAAACTTGTTGTGCATTTATTTACGTGTTTTTAATTTTTTAAATTTATGTTACATAAGAAGACAATGCAGTGCGTACATTTAACAAGCTTGTAAATTAATTTAGATGATTTAATTACAAACTCCAAGTGTAATAATGATATAATTAAAATTGTATCATATTATTTCTATTATGTTACATTCATGAAAATAATGTCCGAGTTTAGTTTTAGTGGAATAGAGATTAGTTATGTCTATCCAACTAAATATAGATATAAGTTATATGTTTTGTTTTATGCATAGCTATATATATATATTAATTTCCTTTTATTGTCTTTAGAGGGGCAAAAAGAAAATTTATCAATTGAATTCATTTATGGCAAATAATCTGAGATTTTGTAGATCAGCAAGAATAATTTTCATTAAGTACTTTAATAATATAAAAAATTATTGCTTTCTCTCTTGCGTGCTCTCGGGGTGTAAGTGGTAGCTAGTCCGAGCAGCAGTTGGTAGATCCGCGATTGGAATCCTGGAAAGGGCTTGGTTATCCAAAAGTTCTAAAGATTCTCTGCATTTGCGCCCAACTAAAATGTCCTTTAAGTGGATACTGGGGAGTGAGCAGGCTTGAGGAAAAGATGATAAGGAATTGCCATCCTTCCCCAAGCGTGCTTGCTCACTTGGTGTAACTTGTAACACTTAGTTATCAATTGGAAATTCCGTGGTTTGAATCCTAATGAGAACATAGTTGATTTATCGCGTTTTCCTGCTGCTGAGAATCTAATAACTCTACAGATATACAATAAAATCAGCTTTTAATATCTAATTTTAATTCAAAAATATAATTATATTGGTTATCCATATGATCAATTAAAAATGATAAAAGCTGAAATAACATCAATTAGTAGCATTAACTTTTGGAGTTTTAAATTAAACTTGTGTAGTAATACCTCAGCTTAATAGCTACGCAAGCTTTATAATAACCGAACCGTAAAAGCCACGGCTTGTGGAAATGTAGTCCGAGCGTCCTGTAAGATTAAAATATGTAAATTCAAAGTAACTCAAACCTAAATACTTCGCGAAGCAAATGTGGTTAGCGAAGCTAAACCTGCGCCATTCAGAAGCTAAAGCTGAGCCATCTATGATAGAGCCATTTTGAAGCAGGAAGTTGCAACAGATTAACGATATCTGCCAGAGGTTTCTTTCCCAAAGTCAAGAACTTTGTCTTGATATACATTAATTCATTTTCATTCTGCTGGGAGTGGACGAAAGTAGAAGTGATAGGTGGTACAGGCAATAAGAAGATAACTCGGTTAATTAGAACGAAACCCTCCAAAGGTTATTTAAAATTTTCTGCTTTTGAGTATTAAGACTTTTTAAGCGTCGAATACATTTCGAAGTATTATTGAGTTTTTCAATTATATCTCATACCTTCCATGTTAGTAGTGTTTGATCAGTATCTAGATTCGAGAAGAGGTCTCCAGATATCAGAGCTGCCTCAAAGTATACTATAATTTCCCACAAACCTGTTTGTTTCTGTTATAAACAAGAAATTTAATGTTGGAGGCTCCCAGAAGATACGACTGTACTCTGATCTTTGATAACTCCAAGTTATGTAGTTTCAAATCTTTGAGTGCTATTGATTCAATTTTCATTATTTAAAATTTTTCGAAAGAGTATCGCTTTATATCTTTTGTTGAAATCCTTTCATCAATACCTGGAAGCTTCAGTGAGTGATATATAGATTCCCAGCCGTCAAATCCATTTCTCCTTTACCTTGCTGCTTATTTATTCTTTTTTGTGATGTTGAGATCTCACCGCAACGAAATAAGATTCAAAGTTTTAACTCTTTCTCTCTCTCCTTTCATTTTTTGGTATCTTATCCGGTTACATCGCCGCCATTAATGAACCAAGAAACTTTTTTCGAGGGGGAGTTACAGTAGCAAAAAGAACTGTGGGCAAATGGCCAATTTTATGGTCCCCCGCGCATTTATGCCCCGGATTCCCTCTCCCTTAACTTTCTAAATTCTCTTTTCTCACAGCGCTGGCACGCGCGTTCATAAAAAACCCATTTGCAAGCGTTGAATGCGGATATCCGCGCGCGGATGAGAAAAGATTCCGCATTTTTATTATCCGCGACGAGCCTTAGGCTTAAACCACTTATCCGCACATCATAAATTCTAATAATCTTAGCGTCAAATGTCTTTCCTCTTGTGGAACACAATTACCTCAACTGGAGTGGTCCAGGTCCTTGTTGCACTTACTTATATAAAGAAGGGAGGGAAAGAAATAGGGAATGAAAAGTCAGATTTCCCTAGCCTTTTATTTCACTTTATTTTTAAAATATTAAAATTGCAATTCTCCGTATTTCGTGAGTAACTTAATTTGTAGTTTTATTTTATTATTATTATCACTTTATACAAAGTTTTGTTTGTTTGTTTCTCGGCACAGTGCTTTTGTTGAAGATGCAAGAAATGGAAAGAAATAATTTCGGGAAGGGTGAATTTTAAAGCTGCTTCTTCTTTCTTAGAAGAATTTTATGCGGTTTTATTTCGTAATTTACCCATTTAAATAACTTATTATACAATTATTAAGTTTTGGTGTCAGTTTAAAAACGTGTATTCGCTACTGCTTCATTTCAGGAAAATAGCTCAAAGCGGCCTAAATTGGTGGATCGGTTGGATTGTACAGTAATATCCTTATCATGAAATTTAAAATTAATTAAAGTGTGTTATCCGTATTCATTTTATGTAATTATTAAAAGCTCAAAATGGTATTATAGTATGTGTTCTTTTAATGATAAAAAATATCGTTAATCAATTTTTCTTTTTCATAAAGATTCATGCAATTTTGTCCAAACTTTTTATTGATCAGTTTTAATTTCTTTTACTTCTTATTCCTGAATTTTTTCCTTCCTATAACTTGAGAGAATTTTATTGCTATTTTAATGGATATTTTATATTGTATTCATTCTCTATTTTTACTCTCACGTGTATCATATATGTCAGTATTTTAGGATGTATTTTAACGAATCGGTTTGATAAATAATTCTTTGCATCGTTTTCAGATTAGCACATATCCATATGGGTATCTTGTTGTTTGTCTTTATTCGTATAGTGATCATGTTAGCAACTTGTATTTCATATAACCCTTTATCATATAGTAAATACCTCTTGTGGATGAGTGTTTTCATCCAAAATTTAAAAGCTGCAACTTCCGGAAATTGGAGATATATAGGCAATAAAACATTCTGACTTGAGTTTGAGAATACCGATTTAATCTATTTTTTATATGCTGTTTCGGGCCCACTGGCGGCCAAGCGGTAAAGTCACTGAGCACCAGTATTTTAGTCCGAGATGTGTAATGTATATGTTACGGTGAAACACCGAAATCTGGAGAATGTCGACTTTCACCGGTGAATGTCAGCATTCACATAGTCTCTTGGTGTATGAAATCCAAATACTCCGAATTATTTTCCAAATACTCTTATTTCTGACTTATACCGGTCAATGTCGACATTCACCATGTACTAATGGTGAATGTTGAACATATAACAATATTATATTTTCTTCTCCGTGATTCAGTCGCGAAGAAACGCACTTGAGACTTGAAATAAGAACTTAAGAACATGAGAACCTAAAACACACAATACATTCAAAATGAGAAAGGAAAATAATAGAAGCTAAAAACTTACTTAATTATACAGTACGTTCTAAATGAGAAAATAAAATAACAGTAATAAAAAACTTACTTAATTATACAGTACGTTCTAAATGAGAAAATAAAATAACAGTAATAAAAAACTTACTAAATTATGTGATTCAAATCTTATTTATTGCAACGACTTAAACTATTATGGCACTTTATGACCTCTCTTTTCGACTTTCACCAGAGCATATCTGTGATTGTCGGAATACACCGGTGAGGGTCCAAATATACAAGAATGTAGTGAAATATTCGGTCTTTTACCGACGTATTTGGTGAATGTTGATACTCTCCGGTGAAAGTCTACATTCTTCAATTTCGGTCTTTCACGGTAACATATATACGAGCTAGTTCTTTTAGAAAGTCCTCCGCTTTGGCTGATAGTCCTCGTGGCTTTGACGTAATCACATACACCAAACCAAACCGTAGGCTTTTTATGAAAATACGACATTTCTTTGCGTACTTGTATTATTATGAATTTTTTAATGTAAATAATTGTAGTGAAATTTTATATGTGAAACTGTAGGGTTTTTTTTTTTTTTTCCTATAATCTAACATGAAATGCTTGAAAGAGAAGATACTGTACCGGAAAAATAAGAATACTGGGAATACTGGGACAAGTCTATTTAACACTGTTGGCGATAGTTTTGGCGACTAATCTTTTCGCCAAATTTAGCAATAAATCCCCAAATGTCGCTAGTTTTTGGTATGGTTCCTGTATAACTGTAATGGGTATTTCGTATTTGTAACTGAAACCGTATCTGGCCCTCATATGCCTTCCAGTAATTTCGAGAGGTGGATGGTACTAAAGATTTCTTTTAGGAAAAATATACGAGATTAATATTTTTAAACTGATGCTTTGCGAATAAAATGTCAGACTATTCTTTATCGTATTTTAAAAATAAAATATGGACACCACATGACTTCCTTATACAGCCTATTAAATCAATCTGCAATTTTGCTGAATTTCATTTAAACTTATTTCCTCGAATTTCATCAAAGGTATATTTTTCATTCAATTAATTCAGTTCTCACTTCGCGGTAAAGCATAAGTGCATAAAAACTCAAAGCATCTTCATTAAAAATTGTAAAGTACAGAAAAAATACAAAACACCAGATACAGTTTAGAACAGCTAAAAAACAATTTGTACGATTAAAATCAAAGTTTGTATGCGAAAGCAAGCAGTTCGGCCAACTTCAGGAAGACACATTTTTCAGTGCGCAAAACTGAAAGTTTATTTTTGGTCTTACTCGTAAAACGACACGGAAGTTGGTGCACAAATTGACTTAATTAACTATTCTACTAAGAGTTTCAAGTGTAAACAAATGGCGGCCTCATTAGGGTTAACACCACTTAAACATTTAAATTATTGATAATTTTACAGCTATTGCATGCAGATTAACTAAAAGCATAAAACCCGTAACAGAAACATAAGAACAACGTAATTTAATAACTTTTAAAGCAAAAAATCCACAGTTTAGTTGCACATAAGAAAAAAAAATACTGAGCACATCGAGCCAGTTAAGAGATTGAGTATATATTTTATATATATATATATATATATTATACACTTTATAACAGTTTCCTATACAAAATTTCAACGATCTAAGGCTACTATTTTTTGAGTAATGCAAGATACATACGTACGCACCTACGTACAGACGTCACGGAAAAAAAATCTCTTCTAAATCAATTTTAAATCCATTTTGCAATCCGTTTTGGAGAAAAGACTCCTTTATTCTGTCCGTACGTACAGATGTCACGTAAAAACAGCTTTCAAATGGATTCGAGAGTGGTCAAAATGGATATTCGTTGAAATACGATGCCCGAAAAGTTTCATGATTACAATACTTCGCACAGGGAAGTAAAAAGGAAGAAAAATACCAGTCCGTAATGGGCAAACCTGCCGCTGAAAATAACTGTCGAATTATTCGACATAAGCCACTTTAGGGAACCCCACAAGACTAAATATCATTAAATCTTAAATTAATATCTCGAATTTGAATCCGATGTTCCTGTTTACTTTAATAGCCATTTCTAAGAAATCTGCATGTAAAAGCACGGCAGAACAAAATAACAAAATATTATATAACAAAACATTATATAACAAAATATTATTTGTGTTCAAGCATTTTAATTGATGGTTTTATAATTGCATTGTTAATCAATAATTTAATAACAATCACAACTTAGTCTGTAGTAATTTTAGCCGCATGAATATGTAGTGGCTTTAACAATACTTTCACAAAAGAGAACTGAGTTCTAAAGAAAGTGTATACTCAGTTTTCTTATAATTTGCGCTAATTTTATACCATATTTTTCCTTTTATTATTTAAACAGTATTAAATTATCCTCATAATGCATTTCGAGATACTTCTTTTATCTTTTATTACTCGTTTTCATCGAAGAAAGATGCTACAGATGTTTACAAAATTTTATTAAAGTTTAACGAATGATTTAAAGGAAATCTTTCAGAAATTTTTCCGTTTCAGTATAGAAAGACTGGATGGGAAAATTAGATTAAAACGCGGAACCAAATTCCACAGATTTCCCTCTTTTTAAATAAACCGAACTTTACCGTGATGAAAATTTTAAATATTCTCGTAAATTAATAATGAAACGAACGCCTTTGATATGACAGAATTTTCCGCTGCATATTTTATGAACCTCGATTCATAAAGCTGTGGAAACCTTTTTATTGATCTCAATAACTCGAGAACGTATTTCTGAGCGAAAGTCTACTCTACAGAGGCGGTAAGGGTTATGCCAACGTCATCATTCTCGATGCCCTAGCCCTCATAAAAAATAATAATTCTCCTAAAACGACGAACAGCGATGAAATTATGTTTTAGGAGAGCGAAGAAAATGAAAGAAAAATAACAAATAAAAAATATTTTTAGCAAAGAGAATCTTTCACCGCGTATAAGAACGAACATAGCTCTAATTTTCACATGATGTAGGCGAACAAAAGCTATAGCTTGGGGGAAATTTAATACTACTATAAATATTGAAAGGTAATCTCTAACGTACGTGGACAAGGGTACTCGTTTCTCAACTTACAGCGTACCCAAAGAAAAAATGCTTTGAAAAAATATGAGGCCAATATAAGACGTTATACCTAAATACAACTTAAATATTTATTCGAGTCTGTAAGATATAAAATTTTCGCTTCATATTCGTTTTTGGAAGAAAATATAAATCAAGTGTTGGTGCGATATATATTTTTCATTCGGTGGTACTACAGGTCATATTTAAAATTTACGTTGCAATACCATTAAATGGCTTTGGGTTTTGTCATTTTTTTTTTGTGATAAATAAAGGAAACTCTTGAAATAAGTCATTTGCTTTTTGGCCCAAAGGGTCAATTTGCCCAGAAGGGCTAGTAATGTCGTTTTGGCATTTTGCGTCATCCACTATAAAACGTTGTTTCACTTTTCAAACTGTTGCCACCAAACATTAGAGCCCTTCATTGTATTTAAAGAAATTAAATAATATAGAACCTGCATGAATGTATGTATGTTTCTCGCATTGTTAAAAAAGCAACGGCTTCTAAAGACATCAAATTTTGAATAACATAGTCCTTCACTCGATTAATAACTTCCGAGTAGGAAAATTAATCGAGATGGTTCGCTCGAATAAATCTAAATCTGAAATTTTTTGTCTTATCTATTTCAAATTTTGTAAAACTTTAGCGAATTTTTTATTAAGAAACTCAACGATAGCAAAACGAGCAATGGCAACACTGTAAGGGAAAAAAAAAACATTTTTATCTCCAGCACGCGAGACTGTGTATCAGAAATTTTAAAGATGTGTTTTTTTTAAATATTTTGTTATATTGCTGTTGAATTTAATTTAATGATTTAAGAGCGAAGAACATATTTAATAAATAAAAATAACACACAAAACGTTAAAAAACGCCTCTTTGGGTATAATATAAAATCTGGAGACTTTCAGATTTCTTTTATTATTTTTCTAAAGTTGTTGATTTAATATATTTATGTATGTTTATGTTTCATTAAAGAAAATAACCATTTGATAATTACGAATAATGTCTTACTAGAAATTGTATCGTTAAGGAAAGGCAGTATTTAAGTGTTGGTAGCAATTTTATAACGATATATAGTCGTATGTATGTGTAAGTAGGAAGTATGTATCGGAAAAAAGTGAATTTTGATACTTAAGTCTCTTCTGGAAAATAGTTGCTTGATAAGTCTTTGTTGAAATCAATAGAAAGAGTTGATTTCTTTTAAGCAAAATACTTTTTACCTTTATGATACAATAGCTATTTTAACTTAAACACCGAGTATCTTTGTATTACTGAGAGTCCTATTTCAAAAGATTTTTAATAATTAGAAATAGAGAATTTTTAAAGCTTGATGTAGTCAACAAATTTTAATTAACTTTGTGACTCAAGAGAATATAATATAAAATTTCTTATCCCTAATTACATTATGATGTTCGAAACAAGCGGGAATATACTAGATCTAATCTTTTAAAAAATCGGTGCAAGAAATAATTTATTACGCGCTAATTACTTTTTGAAGTTCAGCCTAAATGAAAAGTTTTTAAAATTATCATTGGTTTATCCTTTTTATCACAATTAAAATAATGTTAGCAATATTATTTTCTAATATTCTACGAAGATAATAATTTATTTAACGATGTTTTCTTTGAGCTGATTTGATAGCAGAGAGTTTGGTAATCGAAATGGAAAAGTAGCTGCTGTTAAATATTATAAAGATGTATTTTTATTATCCATTTAACATCTTCTTAAAGCTACCTCATAAAATTAATTCTTATAATAAAAGATACATGTTTCATGAATATTTCTTAAAAATAAGCATGTTTCTTAGTTTACGTCTTGTGTTATTTTCAGAAAATAATTTAACAAGAGCCCATTTTCACTTATATTTTTATCTACTTGCTCTTAAAGTTATGATATATGCAGTTATGTTCAATACATTGTTTTCACATTTTCACACATAATCAGAATTTTGAAACCATTTTAGTTTCTTATGACTTTGATGCGGTGATTTGAAGGAAAAGCTTCATGTCGTTGTTTTAAGTTACTAGTTTCCTCAAACAAGATTTAAACTGGTTTGTCGTTACATACAGATAATCTCTTTGTTTTGGCATGTTTTCTTCAGTCTTACAAAACCTTTCTTTCAGACTAACTCGCTTGCACATAAATTCACAGGAGTATTCTTTCGGATATGTGTAATTTATAAGAATATACTTTTGGATTTTTCAAAGTCTAATGTATACTAGACTGAGTACTTGCAATCGGTTTGCAGTCTAAATCCTTGCAATGAACTTTTATTTATATTTAACCACGGATAACATGCCCTTCATTGGCATTCTGCCAAAACACGTAGAGGATTTCAGTAAAGACCAGGAAGAAAAACCATAATCTAAGAGGGCTAAAGAAAGCACATTCACTAATTGATTTTGGAGATTCTCATACACATCTCTTGTTCAACTGTTATCCAGTAATTTCTGTTTACATTCTCGAACTATGAGAAATTAAAGAGGGAATTAAAATCATCATAAAAACATGAAAAATTTCTTATAAGCTCTATTCACGCAACATAAATTAGACATATGTCGGATTAGATCGCGCATGCGCATTTATGCAGTCAGCTAGTTCAGTCGTTAAGATATGAACACAGGAAGAACTACCAGAGTTTAATGATTTTGATTCGGCCACTAGTTAGTGTCAGAAAGTTTTTCAATCAGATTGATTTTCAGTCAGACTCAGTCATCGATTTTTGCCTCACTTAATGAGTAACTACCGAAGAATGAATAAAAATCATATAAACAAGTATGTATTAAATTAAAATAATAAAGGTATCTCTTTATATTTCCATAAAATAATGCAAATTACAGAGACTCTAATAACTAATTAAAATAATTTGCATAATTCATATAATTATTCAAATTAATTAAGATGTTTTTTCAAGTTTTTTTAAAAAAGTCGCTTTTGAGAACTTAACCAGTGTGCTGTTTAATAATAACCTAATATCAATTTTCCGCTTAAATTATTGTTGTTGTAGGTATTAAAAGTTAATCAAAATGTTAAAAAAAGTGTTGATATATTTATAAAAAGGACAAGGATTTCCCGATAAGTTTTCTAACCTATCTGCATTGTCTTTGGAATTCCAAAAATAATACAAAGAATGAGAAGAGTGGTTAAAAAATTTCATTTTTCACTTGCGGAATCCAATTAGAAAATGCTCGACATGATGCATGATTTTTTTGTTTAAAAAAAGTACCCCAAAAAAGGAGAATGAAAAAAAAAAAGGGCTTTGAAATAACTGCAGACATTGCCTGTAATAAAAGATTCCAGACCTCCAAAAACCTTAAGGTGAGCTAGCTGCTCAAACGTTTGGCGCGAAAATTTTTCGACATCTCGATTAATTTTCCTACTCGGAAATAATTAATCACTGATGAATCAGATTCGGACTACTTTCCTGAGCAGTCTGCTTATTTGTTCGTTTGATGAGACTTAAAAAAAAAGAGACAGAGAGAGAGAGAGAAAAAAAGGTGAAAAAATTGAAGAAAGAGGTAAAGTAAAAAAGAAAAAATAAATATGGAAATTCCATTAATTTTTTCCCTCTCTCTCTTCTCTTTCATATTTCCTTTTTTTTCTTCTTTGACTTGCATTCCGAAGAGTTATTAATGGAATATATCTTCTTGGATACGGAAATAAGTTTTGAGAATTTCGATTATGTTTTGAGGAAAATTACTCCTTCTTAAAAATCTCTCTCTCACTTTTGTTGCACATTCAGTACTTATAACTTCATTTTAAATCGGATTAGAGATATCGCCAGTGGTCGAAGAATGCGTAGTCAAGATTAAACATTTCGAATAATATTTTTCAGAAAAGTCAAACTCATCCTTTTTCCTTCTTCTAATCTTTTTGAAAGCAATATGGTGCTTTTAATTTTAATACTTGGGGTATTATATTTAATACAGCTTTCTTTCTTTAAATACGCTATCATACAAAAGTATTTTCAGTGACTTGTCGGTAATAGGATGTATAAAGTCTTTTGGGCTTATAATATGTTTTTCTTCTACTTAACATAAAAACCTGAGATTTTCGTGTTGAATAAACTGAATTATAAACTGTTTTTGGAATGTATAATATTGAAATTCGACCCTTCTTTTTTGATTCATATGCTCGTGTTTGGCAATATGCTGCATACCAGAATCATCTAATATTTTGAGCTAATTAGGAGTTTTTTATTCACCCCAGTAAATTTAAGATAAAGATATTTTTTTAATCTCTGGCGTGTTTTGAAAAGCACGTTGATTGTTTACAAACAGCAAATTAAATTGCTCTATTATTTTCTTTTATTTTTAGCTTACGAAATGTGTAATTTGCTACTTACAAATATTCTGCTTTCTTGCTAATTTGGCAATCGGAGAGAAATGGCTGTTTTCATCGCGTATGATGTCATCTTATCTTAAAAAAAGTTACGTAACAAACATTTCAGTCACCGTATTCACTACCACGTACCGACTAGAAGGCTTGTGTCTTTTTGTGCTAATTTTTTTATTTTGATTAATTACTCGTATGATTCATCGAAATTAAATGGGGCTGCTTTTTAGAAAAATACTTTAGTATTATAAAAAATAAGGAGAGAGAAAACGGAGTGAAAACAGTTTTTTCATAAAAGCTGTAAGAAGAAACGTTATTTAGAAGTTATTCCCTATATTATTGAGATACAAACTAAATTAAAATTTTTTAACTCCAAAATGCTGTTTATATTTTACTATTATTCGTTTTGATTATTATTTTATTTCTGATATTTTCTTCCTAAATTTGATTTAATGCATATAAGTATATTTATATTCTTCAAACAGTTGTAGATTTTCCGCAATTTACAGGTCATTCTTCGACCACGTAATAAACATGAGCTATAATAAACCGACCAAAAATTTTTATCGCTGTGGAACATTATGAATTAACCACATCCGCCACGTTGGGCTTAGCATTCCGATATTCCAGCCGTTTATAAAGCGGATCTAAATCATATCCGGTTCTTTCATTCCTTCCCCCGAGCACCCCCCACTTCCAGTATTTAACGGCACATAAAAGTCATTGATTGCTAAATCCTTTAGCACTGACCGTTGGTCCGAGAACTAAAATGACCGTAGAGCGGTCGTTGGTTTTATGCCGTCTCTTACGTCGGACATTTACGACAGTATCCTAGCCTCGGACCACTTCTTTTTCCCCTTCGTTGAATAATGTTCTACGGAGGCAATTCTTGGAGATTCGAATTTCGACCCCTGATGTCCACTTTACTCGGAATTGCATGTCCTTCTGGAACGCCTTTAAATCTTCCTCTAAGATATACGTAGTTTTCGTTGGCAGTGTATGGTAGTTTTGGGAAGGCATATGAGGAAAATCCAAAATAAGTAAAGAGAGGAGAAATAATTTTATAACTCTTTGTTCGGTCTATCGAAATTATCAGAAATTTTGTCTCCCTAAGTATTTATAAAAATATTCATATTCATCTTTGTAATTTTGTACAGTATTGTTTTAATGATATTAGTTCCTTATATGATGGAAAGAATTAAAGGTGGTGGAAGTAGTTAGAAAGAGAGATTAAATTTTCTTATTTTTTTTTCAGAAGAATCAAAGCGACCGTCTCTGATTTAATTTGTTTGGGGGAAATTATCAAAATAATGGGTTCTTAGCATCAGAGCGTGTATATTTGCAGGAGCGGGGTAAAGGTATTAGTACCTTCATGGAGGTCAACATTTGATTTGACTGCTGTGCCTGTATTTTTATATTGGAATTTTGATATAAGACTAGTGATTTTCACTGCGGTACCTAAATTTTTATATTGGAACACTCTTATACAAGTAAAGTTATAATTTCGTATTTTGATTAATTATTAAATACAGAGTGAAGTGAAATTGCAGCAACTTTATGCGAATTCACTTATCATCTTTCATAAAACCTGGTACTGGTACTTTGTACGTAATGCACAAATGCCTGGATTTGAGCAATGATGCCAGTGCCAGGCTATGTGATCTGTTTCTCCATAATGCTGCCATTAACACTACTCAGCGGATGTTTTGCATGGCATTCAATATAATTTCATCCGTTGGCCAAGATAATGATCAGAAAAGTAAAATAAAGCTTTACTTGCATACTGCTGACAATGTATAAAAATCCTGGCACCATAATGTTCAAAATTAAATTCCAAATTAAATGTGACTTAACAAACGTTTAATGGATTCTCGTAATATTATATTTGGTGAAAATACAAGCATTCTCACACGTGTACATACACGTATATGACTATAAAATTAACCAAATCAAATTCACAGATCAAAAGGATTGTAGCTGCTGAATCTACAGTCAGTCTGGTTTGTTATTAATCCCCAACTCCTTTTCCCGCACAGTAAAAAAAAAACGAAATAAATTATCAAGGAAAAAAACAAATGTTTACAAAATGGTAGCAGAGTTGAAAAAACACAAATAATCCCAGATTAAGATTTCTATTTCTTTCTTTCTGTTTTTCAGATTAGAGTTGTTTTTAATCTTTCTTATCTTAGTAATGAGGGTAAAAAGGGAAGATTATTATTTCATCAAACCTCTTAATTAAAATCTCATTTTATCGGTCACAGTTAACAAATCAGTCTATTATCACTTGTTATCAGTATATCAGTAAAAGAGGTAATACTTAGTTTCCCATAACACAACTAATTATCTAACAGAGTTTCTGATACAGTGTACTACTGCTAATAAATCCGTCAGCATTTTGTAATTCGCAGATTATACACGTTTCTTATCAAAAATAAATGGATTCAGTCCATCTAAGTCCAAAAGAATAAATAAGCAAAGGTTGTAGAGTTACTTTCATTCACAGCCGTATGACTGTGAATACATCTATCCTTATAATTACACAAGTAATAAATTAAAAAATGTGGCCCTCGTAAGTTAAATTTAAAAATATAATACATGATATTAGAAAAACAAATGCATAATTTCGAAATTATAATGTTAATTTAGTTCTCAAAATAGAATAGCTATAAGTTTCAAACACTTTTTATAATTTGGGTCCTTTTCTTGTGTATTATAATCATAATGCTGTGAACTTGATTAAATGCAATAGTTGCTTTTGTATTAGGAACGCCTTCGGGTTTTTTAAACTTGTTTAGTGTGATTAAATTAATTTTAATAAATCTTCCCCTACTCACAAGCAATTTTATCTATTCATACCAAATACCTTTCCTTTAAGAAGTATTTCTTCACTTTGTGAAACGCGATGCATAAATTTTTATATAATATAACGTAATTTTCCTATAAATTCTCTTATTCGTCATACTTTTGATCCATATAAATTAAATTAAAAGTAAAGTTTAATTTTTAAAAATAGCATGGAGCCTCGAGAACTTCAGTGGAAAAAATAACAAGCATGTATTGCTGCTACATACAGTTTTACTTGTATGTCTTATGACTTCACACACAGAGCATTTAAACAACTGAATTGGCAGTTTTTAAAAACAATATCTGTTCAATACTAAGACGACTGTTTGATTTAAATAATTATTATGATTCCGTACCTCAATTTTAATGCAATGCTTTCTGCAAAAGGAATGCTTAAACTGTGTAAGGATTGTTTTTCAATGAATTTTTTTGGGGGGGGAGGTAAAGTCGCGTGACGTGAGTTAAATGCAAGGCTTGGTGCTTAAAAAACAGTTTGAATTTTCACGTCTTGCAAACTTCAAAGATAAAATGGAAAATTCAAAGATAAAGATAAAATAAACAACAAAGTTTTTTTTTAAAAAAATTTCTTATAAAACCTCAGTGTGTTTTCACAATAAATTTTTTTCAGAAACGTTTTCTTTCTTAACTCAGTGTTAGTTGATGAATCTTTTTTTTTTTTTTTTTTTTTGTGCTGGCATCTGCAATCGTGTTTTTTTAACCTTATAAGATATTTCTCCCGCCTTCTTGGCAGGCCTTCGTGGTGTGGTGATCTGCACGCTGGGTGCGTATTCCAGAGGTCCGCGGTTCGATTCCCGGCGAAGGCGTGGCTAATTTTTTATCTTGCCTGCTTCCAAAAATGCCTAATGTCTCTACAGCGGCGCCCAAACTAAAAGAATGTTGGATGATGATTCTACACACCCAGGATTTGTCGACTGGGTTCCCTAAAAACCCCAGTCGCCCTTTGAAAGGGGGAGTATATGAGTAATTTTTCCCACCTTCTTGGCATGCCTTCGTGGTGTGGTGATATGCACGCTATGCGCGTATTCCATAGGTCCGCGGTTCGATTAGACTTCAGAATAAAATGAATGGCAATCGTGATGAATAATGTTGATAGTCATGTCGATAATTTGTAAGACTTTAGTTCGAAATCTTGTGGTTTTGTTTGACTTCTCTGCTTTCAGCCTCTTCAGAGCATTTTTATTCCAATTTACCTTCCTAGAATAGAAACCTTTGCGTGGACAACTCATTATTACTATGGGATCATTGCTTTATAGCAACTGTAGACCATTTCCATGTAAAATATAATTACGTGTTTCTGTAGCACTTTTTGAATGAAGTTATATAGATTGTTTTAAGATTTACACAGGAAATTACTGCTCATAATCTCCTCTGCTCCTCCTTAGCGATTTAAAAACTTTTCAACACATGCATAACATTACATCGGAAAAGAAAGTTACTATTAAAAAATAAGTATGTGCTAGCTGAAACTTTCATCTGGTATGTAAATTAATGCGTTTTTAATTTTAAAATGTTATTAGTCCAAAGGGGCTTTGTCCCTGAAGGACTATTGTTTTCGTTTTGCGATTTTGCGTCGGACTCATAAACGTTGGTTCACTTTTCAAACTGTTGCCACAAAATGTTAGAGTCCTGCATTATATTTGAAGAAATTAAATAATGAAAAATCTGCATAAATGTATGTCTATTTCTCGTATTGTGATAAAACAACGGTACATAGAGTCATCGAATTTTGAATAACGTAATCCTCCAACGAATATGAGCATGTGGAAGACCAAATTTGAAATTTGAAATTTGTTTTATGATCGATTTCCTATTTTTTAAAACTTTGACGAATTTTTGATTAACAAACTCAAGGATTTCAAAGCGAGCAATGGCAACGTTGTGCAGAAAAAACATATTTATCTCCAGCGCGTGAGTCTCTGTATCGGAAATTCTAAAGATATGCTCGTTTTAAAACTATTTTGCGATATTGCTGTTGCACTGGATCTTATGGTTTAAGTGCGAGGAACATGATATTTAATAAAGAAAGGTAACACACAAAATGTTAAAAAACGCCCCTTTGGACGTAATTTAAAATCTGAAACATTTCAGATTTTTTTTTTATTAAATAAAATCATTCATTTATTTAATCACGTGAAAGATTATTTCACAATTTTCCAAAATGTAGCTTTTCAAAAGAAAAATTTAAAAAAAAAATGTTTAAACACCAAATTTAAATTAGTAACATCATTAAAAAAAGGCGAAGAAAGAAAAATATTAGCCACAAATCCACTTTGTTAAATATGTTAATGTGGTTTACCTTTCTTTAAATAAACAACTATCTGCGGATAGGAGAAATTAAGGAGAAGCACAAAGAAAAAGTTAAAAAAAAAGTCTTTCTAAGTTTTAAAAGTTAACACAGAGAAAATTGCTTTTCAACTCTTCTGTAATTTTACGTCTGAAATCTAAATTATTCTAAAGACTTCAAGTAGAAACTGGACTAGTTTCTTTAGTTGGTTCCTTTTGAGTATTTAGTTTCTTAACTTAGTTCCGTCGTTATTTAATGCTTTTCAGTCGAAGCATTAAAGGATTTTGCCCTTTTCCATCTTTTCCTTTTTTTCTTTGTGCTTTGTAAGTAATTCATAGAAAAAACTCCCGCCTTATTACATTTCTTACATTTAATGGTAATATAAAAACAGCAAGAAATCTATGTTTTACAAAACTGAATAATTGTATGAAAATATGTTTATCATGTAAAAAAAAGGTTACTTTAACTTTTGTGTACTACATTGGCCGAATGAAAGACGATTTTGTGCCTTAAAATGCCTTACTGTAAACTGTACTCGTCTCATACATGTAGCTTAATATATCAAAACGTATTAATGTGTTTTACCACTTTGTAGAGACGTTAGAATTTTTAAAAGCAGGAAACATGAAATAAGTGCTATGCCTTCGCCGGGATTCGAACCTGCATCTCTCGACTACGCCCCTTGCTGCAGTTACACCACAAAATGATGCAGAAAGGAAGGGTCGTCTTCCTTTCATTTGTAATTTTATGTACTCCGTTTTAAAGGGCGACTGGGGATTAGGAAATGAAATCGCCAAATCCTGGTGGTGAAGAATTATCATCCAACACTTTTTAGTTCGGACGCCACTTTTTAGAAATGTGCAATGCCGTCGTTAGGACTCGAACTCAGACCTCTCGAATACGCGCCGAGTGTGCTACCGTTACACCATGAAGGGATGCAGAATGGAGGGAGAAAATACTTTCTAACTTGTCCTTTAATTTTCCTATGAAAAGAACGTGTTTATTCAGTTTTTGCCTCTACACTTCGATAATTTCATGATCCTTCTTATACAGCACCATCGGCATTTTAAGTTCGTACATGAGGAGGAATTCTTTATGCAAGGCCATTCTTTTTCTTAATTTAATAAATATACTGTTTGAGATATATTTATTAACTTGATTGAGAGAGAAGGTGTGATTTGATAGATTTTGGCGAAGCACACTAGGGCTATCTGCTTACGGGGAAATGATACCTTCGTGGAGGACTTTTAAGGGAAACTGGTTGGTATACTCTTTATACTTGGGGAAAACCACGAAAAAGCCCATGCGGCCACCCCATTCGCCTGAAATCGAACTCAGGTCGGAACTACCAGTGTTCAGGTATTTTACCGTTTGACCGCTGGCAGGCTTAGAGAGAAAAGGAATGAGAGTAATGCTTTCACTCATCTTTCTTATAAAATATCGGTCCAACTTAATTAAAATAATAGCCATTTAGTGAAAAAGGCCTAGTTAAAATAATTCTAATTAAGGAAAATTTCTGCTATTATAAAAATCCTCTGAGAATAACTTAAAGTTACAAATTTAATGCGCAGAGCAGTGATAATCAACTTTATACCATCAGTTATTTCTATTTAATATTTCTGTCCAATAATCTGCATTACTATTAAAACAGCTAAACTCTGCTCATTTTCTTTATACAACAGAGAAATATTTTTAAATCTGAAACGATGTTTATGTTCTTTATGCAGCAGGGAAATATTTTAAAAACACAACCACTTAAAATTTTTGATTGATAAAAATAAATGCATTTTTCAAAGTACGACCTTAGAATATTTATTTGACACTGCTGTCTGTTCAGTCATAATAACATAAATTTTACTTGATTAAAATTCATTTATACGTAATTGCATCATTGATTACCCTGAAGGTTGTGGAATGATAATTGAGTTAATAGTCCGGTGATTTTAATTTATGATTAAGCAATCTTCAGTGAAATCTTAAAAGAAAAGTATTTAACGAGCGCAATAAAGCAGAAACTGGGAATTAATTTGCATGTCTTCTGGGACACTGATTCTTTTGCGGGCTGTAAATAAAATCCATTATGAAAATATTTTTCTGCTGCTTGCTTTAATTAAAATTTTTGATTTTATTCTTCGAAGTAAATTGTGGCATATATTGTTTATGAATTCCATCGTTAGAAAGTAAAAATCGCGTTTTAATTGTTTTCATTTTGTGATGCAGTTCACTCCTGTAATAGATGTGCATTTTTAATCGATGGATGAGTCAAAGACAGTTTGAATGGTTCGTAATGTTTCACTAAATCATTTTTTTCAGTAAAACATTTTTATAATTATTTATCTCTTTTACCCTATTATTTTAATCATAAGAATCTAACCTAAAATCTTCCGCGTTCTTAATCGATGTTTAAGACTAGATCGTATCTCACAGACACCTTATGTTTCATACAGCAGCCTAGTTATTTATGTGTCATGTAGCAGTCAATGGCTTTCTATGGCTCTGTTTCTCCATGTACCATCTTACGGCCAGATGGACTATCATAACTATGGTACAGTTATTATAATTCCTGAATCATTGGCATCATACTTTTTCATAAATAACTTACATTCATTGTGCAGTTCCAGCATCCAACAGCGCCTGATTGCCCTATGCCGCATCACCAGTGGCTTATAGTACTTATAATTTAATAGTCATGACCATTACTTCATCGTTTTTTCTTATTGTTCTCTTGCATCCATCAAGTAAGTTTTTGGCTCCAATCAGCCATAATTCTAATCCCTATGCCTGTCCATGTACTTATCACCATGTACTTTCTATGGCCGAATGGCTTAGTATATCATAACCGCTGAGTACTTTGGTATTATTTCATAATTCTTTTACAATCACCAAACATCATATCACACTGTTTCAGTGTTCATCAACATCGTAGGTATAAATTATCATTATTTTTTGCTGTAGAATTTCCCGCGAAATCTGAAACCAAGTTTGAAGAAAAATGTGCGTAGAATCTCAACTTTTTAATTCTGAGAATAATCCAAGGATTATTGACCAGTTCGGCAAAGTGAGCTATTTTGTGTAAGATGCAGCTATTCCATGCCGATATTATTGGCATATGCCATGAAAAAGGTTAAATGCAACATCATCTTATACATGCGTAATTTAGTATTGACAAATAATACATTCTTTCGAGTAATTAGGAAGGCTTTAAACCATGATAATGACTCAGAAATCTTCATTTTCAAAAACCTTAGTAACACGTGTTTGTTTTTATAATACATTGATTATCAGAACTATTTCTAAACATTGATTATCAGAACTATAACAGTATTTCATACATAAAGTCTGCTGATGCAATTATTTTTCAAAAGATTAAATACCTTTATTTTCATTTTCAAGTTAATAGAAATTGATGATCTGACCTTAAATGCATTAGCAAGGAATATTATAGCTATACCTATCTGCAAATTTTTTTGTATTTGTAATTCTATGAACAACATACATATTTTAACATAGATCTTTCTACAAAAATAAAATAAAAAGAAAGTTATTATATAGATAATAAATGGCATTGCGTTTCACAGATTAAATGCCTAAATATAATAAAACAGTATTTTATTTATTTGAACGGATAAGGGCTAAATATCTTTCATGTCGAAATTGACTATCTTTGAATATGGAAGAACGCTTTAAACCGTTTCTGTAAAATCAACTTGTTGTCTAAACCTACTTGACATTTAACTACAAGTGAACTGCAATTCGAATTCAACATAGTTTTATTTTTTAGCTTTCCTGCAGGTTAGCAATGACTAAAAGAATTATGTCGAATAAAATTTAATTCCCTGTGTTTAAACGCAAGACATGGCTTCTCGACAGGAGATGCAGCTTTGTTTCCAGTTGCTTCGAATAGTTCTCCATTTGAGGCAGTTCTGCTGTAGCAACAATGAGGCATGCTCTTTTGATCTAGATATTTGACATTCAATATTGCCGCCTACAGTTGGGATTTTAAATCCTGAATACCGTCTTTCACAGCAGCTAAAATGTCAAGAGAAAAAAAAATCCTACTTCGCTTGAGAAGAATCATGCTTGGCAATGGGAAGAATACTGGTGCATGTCCGAATGCGTAAAACAATCATCAGTATTATGAACGTACAATTTTTCTTTCATATGATAGACTTAAGCAAATTAATAATGGTTGTTATCCAGTACCTTTTAATTATATGTAACGTAGTAAATCATGGTATTTAGTCTTAAAATTTTAAGAATTTTAAGTTCAGCCAAATTTACTATGTTCTTTTATTTCTGGTTCAGGGGGCTTTTCGCTGAGGAATGACGCTGAATAAAATTTCATTAGAGTTGCTGACTAGATGCAAAGAGTAGCTGTCTGGTTGCTGTTTTACCGCTTGCTTAGCTACCTTATCAAAGGCTTGTCTTGTTCCACGGCTACCTTTAAGATTTAAACTTAACTAACAGCAAATCCAATTGGCAGCCCACCGAAAATGGCCAACAAATGATATTCAACTTATTCTTTTAGCAAGTTTATTCTAACAGGAGTTAGATTAGTTAAATCTTCAATCAGAAGTAGAAACACTGAAATTTTAACTTGGTAACGAATTTCTACTGATTTTTTTAGCATTCGGTGCATATTAGTGTGACTGTCTAATAAGACGTTACAGAAATTCATTTGGGAGTTACCCTTTGCGTTAATGCAGTCAGTAGGATCTGGCTGCCCATGAACATTTAATTACTGCTTAAGCTAACTACTATGTTATCGTAATGTTGTTTGATATACTGTTGTCTCCAAAAGCTAAAAACGAGTGCAAGCCTGCATTCTATTAGGCTTCTGACATCGCTAACATATCAGAAGACGTTTAGAGATTTTGTCACTCGGGGTTGTGATGGCAAGCCTTGGAGTGTTCTCTCAACAAACCCAGCTTTTGTTTCTGACCACCCGCGAACAGTTTCGGTTACATCTTTTAGACTACTGACGGGACATGACTGTCTACAGAATTATTTATTTCGCATTGGACTAGCTGATTCGCCGTTGTGTGTTTTATGTAATAGCGGACGGCCAATGACGGCGGAACATTTGGACGAGTGTGAAGCACTGACAAATGTTTCTTGTATATTTCAGCGCTATTGGCAAGCAAGGAGTTTAATGGCTTAACGGCCAATGTAACTGGCATTTGACAAATAAAGTAAATATATTGTTGTTTTGTGTACTGCAGGTGTATTACCTAAAATCACGTGTCAATAACGCAGTTTGCAAACTTTCGAAGCTAGAAATAAGAGAGTACTTTCAAGCAAACTTCTTTCCTTGTATAATCTCATAATAATACGCTTAGTTGCTTAGAATTTCAAACAACGGATTCCATTATAACGTGCAATACGTTACCCGTGATATAAAATTTAATTTTTCGGAGAAATAGAAAGTGACATATTAGGGTATGACAGTTTCCATGACTATGAGGAAGTAGGAAAGGAATATAAACGAGTATTGTTAAATGTAGGAAGAGGATTTAATTGCAATTTATTGGGGCATGCTTCCGTCTTAAATGATACATTAAAAATTCGGATTATGTTACCATGAATGCTGATTTACAGTCATACTGGACCGTTTCGCATAACGCGCTGCAGCATAACATTAATTTAGCTAAATTTTGCACATGTCTACTTGAAACTCCTGGCCACAGCAGCGTTTTGGACTTTACGTACCCCGCAAATAAAAGGCTGGTGAAGTTAGTTCGGGGAATAAAACATAGGCCATTCAGTGTCTCCAAAGGAAGGGAATAAACGGCCTAAGAATATCGCTTGAAGAACATTCCTGCTTCCCTTGCGGTGTATAATGTAATAGCATCTTGGTCAAACCAAAACCTGGCATTAGGCACAAGTTTTATCGCTAACCTGGATAGCATCACAATATGGTTTTTACTGTAAAGTAAACCAGCTGTCTTGTGTATTTTTTAAGATCTGAATTCATCTGAATAAATTGCGGTTTAGATTCATACTCCGTATTCTGTATTTAAATTTCGTGTGCAATATTTGCACTTTTTAATTCTGTTTGTTGACTTTTACATATATAACTGATTGAAATGTACAAAAATAATTTTTAAGCTGTTAAGCATTATTAATACATAGTATGTAATACGTAATATGCCAATGAGTAAATCAAGTATGTAAATACTTGATTTGCTCATTGGCACTCTATTAATTAAAGTTGTTTATGTTAAACAAATATGTATTATTGAAATCATATAAATTAATCAAATTTGTGGTATTAAAAGTTAATTAATCAAAGTTAGGTTTTAAGTTGTGCTAATGACTAATAATTTAAGCTGGGTTTTTAAGGCCTAATATTCGCTATTTAAAAATACCAAAAAAATTCTTTGAGCAAAATTTCAATCAGTATAAAAGTATTTCTTACGGAAAGGGAAGACTGAGTTATATATTTATGTGTTTGTTTTAAATTTCTCAGCTGTTATGACGAACCTAAAGCAAACACCTTTTTCTTTTAAAGACGCAAGGTGGAAATTTGGTGGAGAGTGTGGGGATGTTAAAATATAATACTGCATAATTATTAAATTAATTACAAAATTCGAAGTAAACTAGCTAGTTTTTTCCTGATATAGCTATATTTTTTAATCTAACATCGTGTTTTATGTACTCTTTTCTTTTTGTTTACAAATCTCTTTCTCTTATAAATGTTTACCGCCTAAAATGATTTCGATTTTTTAAACAATTTTTTAAAGAGTTCTTTTAAACGGATTTAGATAATTTTTAATTAATAATTTATCAAGCAAACTTGTGAGATCAGAAACGTGAATTACGCTTTAGAATTATGATGCAGTATTTTTACTATACATAATAATTTTTTAACTTAAAAAATAGTTCTTGGAGATATTTGATTTTTTTGCAGAAGAAATTAATTTTTTACCATGTAAAATTTAGCTGATTGACGATAACATCAAAGTTCTATTTAAATGTCTGCTATTTCAATACGAAACTTTAGCTGATTTTTAGTAACTATTGAATTTTAAGAGGATTTAGATTTTGCTAGTTTTTTAACTACGACAAGTAAATCTGACTTATGAAATATTATACATTCTTCAAATATACATTGCATTCTTCAAATAAAATAGTATTTCGATTCAGAAGTAAAGATGCGTTAATAAAAATTCACGAGCACACTAATCCCATAAATATAGTTTAATGTTTTGGCTAGATGTAATTTAATGGATAGTGTTAGTTTCTATTATTTTGTTGTCTTTTAATGCAAACTAGCTTCAGATAATTCATTGGCTCGAAAAGCTTCCCTTAAATAATAGTGGTAAATTTAGTTGTAGCAGTCAAAGCATCTAAATCATCCGTTTAGTTTTGCACAGGTCTATTATTCGAAAGCTACTGCAGTAGAAACCAACAGGAAATCATTCAAGGGTCTTTTTCTCTATATTTATTTTAAAAAATGCTCAATTTTGCTATTTAATAAAAAAGTTTTACAGTTGAAATCAAAATAAAAAATGTACAAATGTAAAAAAATTTCTTTTTTGCAGTATAGTTGTATAATTCAATTAAATTTTAATTTTCACGAAGACAGTTATGTGTAGATAGGCAAGTTAGTAAGAAATCTGTCCCTTTAAGCCAGGAGTTCTCAATGTTTTTTGTCTCGTATACCCCTTTCACCATTACCAGAAGGTCATTCCCCCTTCCTTTCGAAAACTCAATAAATAAATATATCCAGTCACCTAGATTTAGAAGACTTTTTTACTGTGTTTTATAAATTAAACAAGAAAAAGTATAGAAAATGTTGGTAAATACCAATATTTTAATAAAAGTAGTTTTTTTTAATATTCATAAACTAAAAAATAACAGCTAAACAATAGGTTCACCGCATGGGGGGGAGTTGCGTCTCCGGTTGAGAATCCCTACCTTAAATGCATAATATGCGGATTAAAAAAAGGTGTTTTTTAACGGTAAACGTAATAATAAAATACGGAAAACTATAAAAATAAAAATCCTGTTTTGCAAATCAAAATGAAATTCTTTCATCGAAGCCTCGATATGAGCATCATATTTTTAGGGCTATTAGTCTCAAAACGGCATTTTGCGTCGTTTCACTTTCTGCGTTGATTAACTTTTCAAACTGTTGCCACCAAATATTATCCCCATATATTTTATTTAAAGAAACTAAATGATGAAGAATCTGCTTGAATGCGTGAATGCTTCTCGCATTGTGAAAAAGCGACGGTACCTAGAGCCATTAAATTTTCAATAAAGTGCTCCTTCAACATAGCATGGGAACTTGGAAGCCCGAATTTTGAATTTCGAATTTGTTTTATTATCCATTTCATATTTTGTAAACATTTAACGAATTTTTGATTAACAGATACAACGATTTCAAAGCGAGCAATGGCAAACACTGTAAAAAAAAAAAAAAAAAAAAAAAAAAAAAAAAAAACATTTTTATCTCCAGCACGCAAGACTGTGTATTGAAAATTCTAAATATATGTTGTTTTGCAGTATTTTGTGATATTGCTGTTGATTTGAATTCTCTGTGCTTTAAGTGCGAAGAACATGATATTTAATAAAGGTAACACACAAAACGTTAAAAAACGCCCTTTTGAGGGTAATATAAAATTTGAAAGCTTTCAAATTTTCTTTTTTTTCCCTTGTTATCATAGCTGCAAGTGAAATTCATTAAAATATTATTAAAAATCACATGTTGCTTTTCAGAAGTGTATTTTGTTAAGCAGAAAAGCATTGTATTTTAAAATTAGAATTCAGCACTAGATTAATAACAGCTTTTACAGGAAGTTTCTTTAGACTGAGAAAATTTTGCATAAGTTTCTTACCTTCTTAAAGATGAGGTAGTTGTGTCAGATTCATGAAAACACTTATAGTGATTTTTCAAAAATATTCAATCAGTTTAAAGTGGAAATTGTCCTAAAGTCTCAATTTTCCTTACTTCTGCGCGAATGATAGTAGGTAATGGTTTTTTTTTTTTTTTTTTTAATACGAAGACATGAATATTTATCCTTTATCAATTGGCAACAGTTTGTGTCTCCGGAAAGGATTTATTTTCTACAAAATGAAAAATTATATCTATACTACCTGTTTCAAGTACTAATGAGTAAATATCAAAGGATCTTTGATTTCCAAGCTCATTTCCACGTCGGTAATCTCTGTTACTGTATCAGTAGTTGTCGAGTTGGGCCGGCTACATTAACAGAATTTTCATTTTAACGTCTCTTATTTACAATCGTCACCTTACACCATTTTTATTACCATATCTGTATCCAAGCGCTTCAGTATCCTCCGTCATTGTTCTCGCTTTTTCCAAGTGCGAAAGCTTTCTTAAAATCCCCCGCCAGGTAAGAAAGAGCAAATACTTCCATTGTACTAGTACGCAGGGGTATATTGAAATTTCGCGGAGGCCTGGTTAAAAATCTTACATAAAGTCTCGGAGCTGTGATTTGGTCTCTTATAAGAGTGAAGCCCTTTAAAGTGAAGAGCGAAGCAACTGATATGCCTGGAAAAGAAGAAAGGGGGTAATAAAAAAAAGTTGTTTATACGGGAGGATGGGGATTTTGTTCGACACATTGCGAATTGTGTTCTTCTCGGTAGAAGATGGGAAGAGGATATTGACGCTGGGAAGTTTTTAGATTAATTTTTGTGCGATTGTTGTCGACAGAAGTGCTCTTTTTTTATTTTAAAGTCTTTCTCTCGCGCCTGAAATGGAGTCTTCCAAGCTCGGATTTTGATGAAGAACGACCAAAGCGGAATTTTCTTGAGAATCTGTGTTTTAGATCTCTCTTTTAGAAGAGGACATTTCTTTCTACGCGGGGAGCTGAAAGACGTGAAGATTTTCTCTACTGAGCCTTTCTTAGAACTCTCTGCTGAGCTTCCAATTAGATGCACAGTACGTCGTGAATTTATTCACGGAGATGTGATTTAATTCAAAGGGTGGAAAACACTAAAATTAGATCGAATAATACAGAACTCAATTATCTTCACTTTGTTAACAGTTTTTCTTCGCCTTTTTTCATTTAGAGATAAATGCTGCTTTATAATGGAAGCAACTGATATTGATATAATGCATGCAAAAATAATGAATTGTGAAATCTCTCTATATCTAGCTGCATATCTGTCCTTAAGGTGGTGTAGCGATTAAAAAATTATAAGCATCTCGTATGATTTTTAAAAATGCAGTTATTTGCGTGTGTTTGTTATAATAACTGTACAAATGTACGTAGTGAAAATTTCTGCTTAACAGTATTATATATATTAATTTCTTACTGCCAGAAATAATTCCTGTGTGTTATCCATACATGTACTGACCCACTAGTGGCCTGATAGTAATTGAATTCTCGTAGTTCGAGTCGGGTTCGAATCCCGTCTAATGACATTTTCGGTATGTGTATTTTAAATGGGTGCCATTTCTCTTCAGTATGTCTTCCACGAAGGCATTAGGAAGATAACCTTCACCTATTCTCTCCGAGCAGAATACATAGAAAACTGAAAAAAGTGTTACTAGAAAATGGTTCTAGTGGGCAACAATTTAATAAGGAATGAAAATATTCTTAATATTTTTTTACATTTCTTTAAATATGCACTTCTTTTGTTTATAATTTGTGTATTTTTTTTTTTCAAAACGATTTGATATTTTTTTGCTCTCTTTACTTTTTATTGAAAGTTCAATTAAATAGTATGAATTTTAGATTCCTTTACAAAACAACAAAAACCACCTAAAAATCAATTTATATCATTTTTCTCTAATTTTAAAAATAAAATTAATTTAATTTTAAAATGTCAATGTTTTATGCATTAATGAGCACATTCTAAGAACGTTCATTTTTTTATAAAGCAATTTTTATTTTCATAAGTAATTCATAAGTAATTAATTCTTTTAACTTCATTATTATACTTCATGCTGTTTACCTGAATGTTCATAAATAACGTGAATCATTTATCAACAATTATGGATTGTACTATATTCAAGAAATATATTTGAAAATAAAATGTACTAAAAGAAACCGTGTATTTGAAAGAAGGAAAAAACCGCGAAATGATTCATATTTACTTGTGTCATTTAGCAGATACATAACTACAATATATGCGTATTCCCTAGTTAACAGTTTTTTATAATTTAAGGTAGTTAGCTGTGAATCTCTATAAAGATTATTTTACTTCGATGGATTTTTTTCTAACGCATTATTTTGAGAAATATAATTTAAAATCTTATGTTCGTCGCTCGCATATCGTACATTAATATTTTTATTTTAAACTCTAATAAATTAATAGATTTACTCACCATTTATAATTCCTTGTTTTTGAATGTATTTTCGTGATTAGTTAGTATTTAGCATTAAATGTTGTTTAGTTGGTTATTTGTGATATTAATAATATTTTTTTCCTTCCTATAGGTAAGTTTTCTTTGAAAATGGCATTCTATAATCTCTCATTCTTAGCATATTTGCAAATGGGTAAGCAAATAGCTTGTTGTTATATTTGTACCCAATCATAGCAGATCTGTACGAGTCATCAAAATATTTTCCTTTACCAGAATAAATAAATGTCACAAATGTAAACAACATATTTATTACTTAATATTAAAAATATGCGGCTAAAGCAAAATTAAATGTTCCAGAAGTTCATAAATATTACAAAATCGTGCATATAATCTTACAAAGAAAACTATATCAAAGAAATTCAAATTGTAATACACTGGAAAGTAAAACCGCATGTTATACTTCTGCTATGAATCTACTGTTATTGATGAGTTCTAGAAACATAAAAAGGAGGCATAACGTAGAAGTCTTCGAATATCAACCCATTCTCTACAAATTAAATCTGAAAGTTTCTTAATGTAAGGTGACATTATGTGTGAATAATCGCATTCTGAAAAGATACACATTAATCCGGAAGAGACATCAAGTTCTCCAGATTTATAATATGCGGGATGTTATTTAGATCCTTAAATGCACAAATGTATGTAACAGTATTTGTATATGTCCCCCAAAGTTTTGTTTAAGGATATTTCAGGTTATTCCGACCACACGAAAATAGAATCTTTATAATTTTATTGCTGTGCTTATGCAGAATAATTTTTCATCATGGTTTTTTTCTTCGAACATCGTTCGAAATTACGTTTAGTGTTTAAATAAGTTTTATTTTATAAAGTATCTTTTGTTTTACTAAAAATTACCACGTGGCCCAAATTATTACAATCTGAAAGCCTATAAAATCAAGTTTATTTATTTTATTAACTGGAACTTTAACTGGTTAAAAGCCATTTCGTCGTGCAGTCTTTTTGAAACATCATACAGAGCTTATATCAGATATGAGATGTTCTTTGTTATTTATTCGATTACCACAAAGAACTTAATATTTATCTACCTTAATGAAAGGATGCTTTCGTTGGAAGAATTTTTAAAAGAAATTCACTCATATGCATTCATGTTATACATGAGCAAGCCCCTTTAAACATCTTATTCGGTGGAAACAGGATACAGCTGGAACAGTCTCTGCTTCATGAGCCTGGCAAAAATATTGTTTTGAATGTAATTTGTTCATTTATTTTTAAGGAGAATGTTAAGTAAAATGATACAAACAAATTAATTCAGATAGAATGGTTTAAATGATTAAAATTTCAGATTAGAAATGAGTGGAAACTTATGGCACTGGATATGACTCCACGACGTTTATTTAAAATAAGGAAACTGTATTAAATTAGCAGCTTATAAATGAGTTTTACTTTCGAAGCGCATATTGTATATATTCCAAGGTGAAGAAGAAACAGCGTTAACTGAGTACAAAACGGTCCATTGATCCATTGTTCATAACATGGTCCATTCTTCAAAATATCAGTATGTTATTGTAAATTGTCAATACACTTAAACTTTCGAAGACGAGGGTATACTTTCTATTTGCCCTGAGTATTAGGTTTCGCTCTTTTGACTATAAGTGGTTTTAAAGTAAGTGGACGAGTAAACGTTGCAGAATGGAAACATTTCTCTGAGTAACGTCAATAATGTAAGGTGTATATCCTTTAAAAAACTAGTTTCAGGAATAGAAACGCTTCAACTATATTTAATCGTACATTTAGAATGACTTCGAGGTTAAGAATGGAAAACATCAGATCTTTCGAACACAAAAATTCTGTATTTTATCAAGAATCTAAATTTCATTTTTTCCCTTCTCTCTGTGAAGTAAAAGTCTTTTAAATATTTTGAATTTTATATTTAAATGAAAGGTCATTTTTCATTATCATTGAATAAATACATTTAAAATCATGTTTTTAACTTTATGTGTGCTGATGGAAGATATTTAAAATTGATTGACTTTTAGTTTTACATTGCAATAAACCCGTTGTAGTTCATTATGTTAGATATGTTTAAAATAGGTTCTTATAAAAGATATTCTTACAATATCACAATATCTCACAGTAGTTATATTTTGTACTACTAAAATATAAATAGAACTCAATTCAAAACATAGAGAAAGCTAATCCGATCTTATGAATGTTATGAACCGGCTTTGATGAGTTTTTTAATCATGCACGAGAACATTCTGGTACTTTCTCGATTTTTCTGGATAGCAAAAAGTACAGTTACGGGATATCTATTTATTAAATGTTAAATGCGCGTGCTCCTGTATTTTTACTTTTTCGGCGTAGCTTTCTCTTGAAAACTTGTCGCGCGCAGCATTGCACGGCGAAATGAAACAATTAAATAATAATTCCATTAAAAATAGCAAACTAAATACAAAAACCGAAACAATACAAATGATTTAGATGCAGCTTTTATCACAATATGGTCCAACAGGAATTGTCAACGTTTCATTGTCAGGGGCATTTCAGGAACCGAAAATCAAGAAACTTAAAAAACAAAATCACACAGTGAGAGTTAGAGCCATGAAGTCATAACTACTGATTTCAGAATGTTGAATTACCTTTTATAGCAATTATCAAGCCATGCCAAGTGCATGCTGCAATCTAAAGACTTAGAGCCCCCAAAACATCCACATGCTTAAATTCCAAGTAATCTAATATGAATAATTGCATTGCACTAACAGGAATAATAACTAACAGGAAACATTGTCTGCTTTAGAATGACTGTATTAAGTTGGATTATAATAACATTCGCAGGAGCTATTTGTTTAAGGAGAAAGGTGCCTTCGTGGAGATTTACATTAGGTTTCTTTCATAAGCACACTAGGGCTATCTACCTAAGGAAAGGAATGCCTTCGTGGAGAACCTTCTAAGAGAAACTGATTCATATACACATTACACATGGGAAAAACTACGAAAGGGTTCCATACAGCCAGCCCATTCGGCTGGACTCGATCTCAGGTCGAACTACTAGCGATCATACCCCTGGCCGTTAACGGGCCTGTTGCCCGCTGAGAGCGATGACAGTATCAACGTGCTGATTAGGTGGTTTGTTATTTTAATAGAAACATTAGAGATCTATCTGTCTAGTGGGAGGGATGCATTCGTGGAGGACTTTCTAAGGAACACTGGCTTGTGTTCATGTTGCTCATGACGATGTAAACCAACTATGCAACCAGTCAATATCCAGCTGTTTCAACATCACAGTCTTGCACCTGGTCCGAAATTAATGCAAATTATCAATATTTAGCATTCTTTAACCGCTCATCACTGTTGGAGTCACCATAAACGTGCAAAACTCATTTTCTGTTAGCTGTTTTGGCTTTCAAGGATGTCTTACTAATCATAGGCTGGGTTACCATTTATTATCTTCTTTCACTAGACTCATCATCCGTGCAATTTTACTGCTCTCAAAACGGAAATCTCTTGAGTACCTTTTATGCTATAAAAATTTTTAAGGAACCCGTGAACGTGAAATGTAAATTTAACAAATTGAAAAACCCTTTTTTTAATCACCTTCCTTTTTCTCTTATTTATTATTTTTTATTAATTTATTTATTAATAGAAAACGTGCTTGTTATTTGATTTTTGTAATACTCTGCATCACCTATCTATTTATTGAAGATTAATGATGTCAACATTCATTATATACTAACCCCAAAAATGATATAAAACCTACAGAGCATCTTAAATTTCCTAGATATCAGTTACCTTAAAAAAAACTACCTTTTGCTTGCATCACCGATTTCCTATCGCCTTTCAATAAAGCTACTTGGTATTTGCTTTAGCAAGCGAATCTTATGCCACAGCTGTTTCAATTCCCATGGTCGCAGCGCGAATGAACCTTGGCGATAGTACGATAATACATTCGTTCAAATCTTGGCGCTCGCAAATTGAAATGTTACATTTTTCTTGGCGTTGTTTTTTTTTCCTTCTCTCTCCCAGCATATGGATTGCGTGTTTGCATTTGTTGCACGTGAGAGTACGTCGTCGGTTACGGTTACGAGGTAAGTTGTTACGAGCATGTATTTTTACGAGGTTTTAAATGCTCCTTTTCTGAAAATGGCGATTTTCTTGGCGAGATTTCTTCCGCTTCCATTCTTCTCTCTCTCTCTCTCGTTTTTGTTTGGTAAACATCCTCTTTTAATCTTCAAGTAATAGAATGATGAATTTAACAAATTATCCACTTTCTGATAGAAAAGTGGATTAATTTTGCAGTGCACCTATCTTTTATTTGTTTCTTCATTACTAAATCGTAACGTAGTAGTATGACGCCACATAATGTTGCTCGAAGTAAAGCAGATTCGATATCACAATTTTTTAAACCGTACAAAAGAAGTGCGTTTACTTTGTGATGATTCATTATAATGCCATTATTTACAAATTCTGAAAAAGATCTAAATATTCGTGATATGTTACTGTCGAACTGATTCATTTCTGTCAGCATCGCTAAACAAAATCCATTTCGATATATCGTAACTGAATAAATTCAAAATATCTTTCGGTCTGACGATTGAACATTTTCCAGTTATCAAACTGGAAGATAATTTTGTCGAGAAATCATTTCACAACATTTGGAGAAAAGCAAATTTGAATACAGAAACAAAGTTACAAGTGATACACATCTGCAAACTTCTATATTTTTTTAGGATATTTTAACAGAAAATCCGTTAAAGTTAACAATGGCGGAATGGATAAAACCGCTGGTCACTAGTAGTTCTGGATTAGAATATAAATCCTGAGGAATGGGCTTGCTAGGAGGAATTTTGGTAATTTACCTCATGTATAATGTACGAGACACCTTCTCTTAGAACATTCTCCAGAAATTCCCCCATTAAACAAATAACCCTCATCTGCTTAATTAATTCCCTCATATCACGTCACTGAAAATTGCAAAATGCCAAACACAGTATTTCTGCATATAAATGCAGGAGAATTTTTAAGTCATAAAAAGAAAAAAATTATTCGCAAATTTACCCACCAGTTTTTAAATTTGTAACATTTTTAAGACACTCAGTAGGAGTAAGCTAATAAATAATGCTATTTATAACAGAATTTTTTTTTCAAACTGATTGTGGTGGAATTATTTTAAATAACACATGAAATTTGCTTTTAATAGCTCACGTGAACTTTATTTTAAATAATCCATATTCTTGGCAATTAGAAATAAATAAGTATAAACCCGATTGTTAATCAAAAGCGTGCATTACGATGCAGTAACATTTGTCTGTCCTTTAAGATATTATATATATTCTCTATTTAAAACGACTAGTATTTTGCGGGTTTATTTATAATTATTATTTTTATTCATTTTATTTGAAATTTATTTATTTAATTTTTGTTTGTTTATTATCATGACACCATACCAGAAACAAAGGTTTCATACTTCACTAATTTTGTATTCAATGTGCCGAGATCCCTTGATTTGATTAAAAAATACGTATTTACCTTTAAGAATGAAAAAATTAATAATAATAATAAAAAAGTTGGTTTTAAAAGAAAACTATTCTTTTTATATTTATTGATTCAAAATTATTATTATTTTTATTCATTTTATTTGAAATTTATTTATTTAATTTTTGTTTGTTTATTATCATGACACCATACCAGAAACAAAGGTTTCATACTTCACTAATTTTGTATTCAATGTGCCGAGATCCCTTGATTTGATTAAAAAATACGTATTTACCTTTAAGAATGAAAAAATTAATAATAATAATAAAAAAGTTGGTTTTAAAAGAAAACTATTCTTTTTATATTTATTGATTCAAAATTATTTTTATCAGCTTTTCAATGAAGTAATTTTTCCTATATATTTAATAAAATATGCATAATTAGCCTGTTATCAGCTGTGTTATATATAATCAATGAGTGCTGTATTTAATGCATAAAAACGGAGTAAACTCTAATGTATTATTGGCTGGTGCAAATCAATGAGTTGCTGAAGATGATATATGAAGTTTAACAAACTGTGATGTGTTTGTACCTCATAGCTATAATTTATAAGGTACTCACAATGAAATGTACCTTACCGAATACATCTGCTGTCAAAACTATAACGTATTAACTGCATTCTGTTAATTGCTCATACGATGGTCTATGTATTAATTATGCAGAAAGGCTGCTGAAACTATAATTCCGCATTTGCTTAAATCTTAATTTACGAATGCAAATTTAGCTGTAATCAAATATTGCGCAAGATATAACCTACCAGTCCAGTTAAATCAATTGTTTTATTATCTCATCTTAATTTATGAAGCTTGCTGTATTAGTTCGTTAGGTTACAGGATATTTGTACGCTTTTCTAATTCATGCAGGTAAAATACTGTTGCTGTTTCTAAGTCCTAATAGGGTAGTTTACTTCCATTTCATTCGCGAATTTTAGGGACAAGAGGAATCACCAATTGGAAATTCTATTTTGAAACAATTTTGTGAAATAAAGGATGTTCACAACTCCAGGAAAATTGTTTATATTCCTTCATGACTAACTTTATATCCACAGCTGTAGTAATACACAAATTAATTAGGCATTCTCATATATGTAAACATCTGTTGTTGTGGTGATAATCTCGCTTGTCAAATATCAGAAGAGGCCACGAAATTCATTTTAGCAAGGAAGCAAGATGGCGCCTATCGTTTGCAAGAGGCTTGGGCGTCGTACAGGTGACAGTATGCCTTTGCTGAGTTCCACCCCCAAATTTGAACGACGCGGGACCCCTGTGCGGACGGTTCAGAGAGTCTTTCATCCCTCTTTCCCTACCACGTGCTTCTCAAGAAGGCTTTCGGCTCGCCTCCTGTTTAGAGTGCCCCCATGCCGCACAGACACTATACATGTACAGACATCCATGCCTTCTCCGGGATTCGAACCAGAGCCCTTCTTTACGCCAGTCAGAGGCACTAACCACTATCTTGCAAAAGAAAATTACATATGAATTTCAAACTGCAAAAGAAGTATTGCAAAATAAATTTCACGCTGCAGAAAGTTTAGATAATGTTTACTACAAAGCAGTTAACTGCAATCTTTTTTGAGTGACTTAGTGGAGTGCTTTCTAAGGGAAAAAACGGTTTGAATTCACATTGCTCATAAAGAAAACAAACCGGATAAGGAGGGAAACTGCTGCACGCTGGGCGCGTATTCCAGAGGTCCGCGGTTTGATTCCCGGAGAAGGCATTGCTCATTTTTCTTATCTCCTCCTTTCAAAAAATTCCTAATGTCTGAACAGCGGCGCCCAAACTAAAAGGGTGGTGGATGATGATTCTCCACACCCAGGATTTGGCGATTGGGTCTCCTAAAAACCCAGTCGCCCTTTAAAAAGGGGGGAGTATATAAGGTATTTCTCCCGCCTTCTTGGCATGCCTTCGTGGAGTGGTGGTCTGCACGCTGGGCGCGTATTCCAGAGGTCCGTGGTTCGATTTCCGGCGAAGGCGTTGCTCATTTTTCACCTGCTTTCAAAAAATTCCTAATGCCTTTACAAACTTTATGAATTATGATTGTAACCAGCTTTTTATTTTACCAACAGGTGAATTTACTTTGCTCTTTTCGTTCCTTTAAAAACGAATTTCCAGGTTTAAAGCGCTACATATTTGCAAGACCAACAGCTTTCATTCTACAACTCAGTTTTTTATCGCTAGTAACACATATTCATGTACACCACAGAAATTTCGATAAACAGTGTGAATGAAGTATTGGAAACCGCTCTTGATTGTAAAGTTGGGCCTTCATCTACATGTAACAAAGCCTTATCATGAAAGGATGTTAAAGTTTTTGACAAACGTAAATAACATAAAAAAGATGTCCAAATGCAAAGGAATTTAGCTCGGGTATACGAGAACTGTTTTCCATATTAACTGAATATCCAAATGGCAGAACACCTAAATAAATAAATAAAATTTTATCTTACTGACTTCGCTGCGCATGTAAATGTCTGGTGTCTGGTTATCTCTTATATCCTGATTCAACTCCCCGGTAACGTATTTCCTTTTTAAAATATGTCACTATAAAAAAAAGTTTTTAAAAAAAGGTTTTTCCTTGGCTCTTTCGCGTGCTTTTCTCAAAGTCAATATCACAAGATTCAGTCGCTTCTTTAAACGATTCGATATTTTCCCGTTTAACATCGAAATCGGACAAATATGGGAAGAAAAGGGGAAAAAATCGATGAAATATCGTGTTTCCTGTCGTTCCCTACATTTCATTTTCGTCTCGATAATAAATAAACAAAAAAATAAAAAAACCGTTTTTCCATTCAGATCTTGAAATCAGAAGGATTTTTTACCCATTTTTTTCTCTTTCTTATGCTGTTGAAGGCAAAGAAATTCAATAATTTTGATCAGTCGTCTGCTTGGGTGAATGCAGTTATATTTTGGCGGGAAAGGGATTGACTTAGCCTTAAGGTCAATTTAGTATCTTCACCAGGAGACGCTGTTGTACCGGAAACTGATTGGATGGCGAATAAAAATGTATGTGTGCTGTCAAAGAAGTTGAGAGATTAAATTATTAGGTAATATTTCTTTTGACTGTATCCAACAAATTTAGTGGCTGTAAAAGCAAATGGCAATCTAAGTGACATATATGGTACGATTTTTTTTTGTCTGTAGGTATGCGGTATACATCGGGCAACTTTCCCTTTAGCTATTTGTGATAAACAGCTTCTATTTTAACAGGTCTTCTAGTCGTGAAACGTAGTCTCTAAAAGGAATAAAATGATAAATGAACCTTGTTCATTCTAGATCGCGAATTGGCAAAATGCATTCATTTCAGGTTTAATAGAATCACAACATGAATGAGATTGTTTTCGTACATTGTGAAAATAGATATTGTTGCGTTTTTTTCCTTCTGACACCAGTTGTTACGTTATTTTCTTCCTTCACGTTCGTACGGGGTTCGTATAGATTTGGAGAGAATAATGACAAACTCCACGTACTCTCGAGACTCTCAACGCTACAACTCTCCTGCATTCGATGATACACAAGAATATAGCTTTCGACTCAGCACAGTCTAAGACAAAACTCGACGATGCACTAACTCGCTAAACTTCGAGACACTCGCCCAATGATTGACGAGGCTAGACGAGGCACACTGCAGACCAGCAGGGTTATATAACTTTCAGCTTGTGTTCGAGAACATTCTGGGCTAAACCGGTAAGAATTCGTTCCAGAAGGTTCTCCATCCGTCCAAGGCATATCGCCAATTTTGTCGCCAAATGGGCGATTTCTCGCCAAATGTTGCAACCCTGCCGTCCAACCCTGCCATTTAGCAAATAAAAGAAAAATTAAGAACACACAAAATAAAAATTACAAAAGTAATTTTTTTCTAATTTAAGAATAAAATAATTAAAAACATTCTTGATTCTTTGAATAATATTCTTTACGCTGAGAATTAAACATTTTGTATACATTTTTTAATGATTTTTTTTTAATATTGTAGATGAATGTTTGGTTCTGTCAAACAGTCAAGGAGGACGAAACGCATTTTCAGCACTCTTTAATTATTCGGATTTAATTTTTGAAATAATTATCCTTTGGTGAGTCTGTCTCAAACATTAGATTTCCGAATGGACAACAGGATTGCTTAAGTTTCTGTCTTGGTAGCGGTTGTATAAGCACAACTCCTATCGCGAAATCTAATGCATCATTGGCCATTTGTAACTCGCCGTGAGCTTCAAGAAATTTCAAGATGTATGCTTGGACCAGTGTTGATTTAGGTCTTTAAAAAGCAGCGTTTGCCTCCACCGACCAAATGAATCTCACCTTTTTGATTTTTTAAATTTAGTAAGGGCTCTACTATGAGAGCAAAGTCTATAATGAATGTTCTGTAAGAGGAGCATAAGTGCAAAAGAGTCTATTCTTAACATCAAATTATGAAAAATAACATGGAGTTTGTTTTAAATATTTCATTTAAAAGATTTTTTGAAATTATTTTATTCTTAAATTTAAAAAAAAAATATTGAGTAATTTTTATATTGTGTATTTTTAATTTTTATTTTATTTGCTAAATATATTTACTAGTTACAAAGCCCATTTCACACGCATTTTAAATCTTCCAGGCTAGAATAATCATTAATTTTTAAAATAGATATTGTTATTCAATTTCAGCTGCATTTGTGCTAGATTTTCTCACTATAAGTCCTAAATTTTTCTCAGCTTTTTAAATAAGTTTATTAATATGTAAAATAAACTTATATAATTTGAGTAAAAGGCTATACTAATTTGAGGTTTTTTTCTGAGGATACTGCAACAGCTCTCATCTTGTTATTCTTTGTTTCTGACAATGTTATATGCATTAGCAGTTTTCCTAGTGTGTAAAATCATTATTCCAAATTAAATGTGATATTTAAATTTGCTTACATTATATTTTGATTTTCAGAACTAGATATAAATGAAGTTCAGGATAAGTATTACATTAACCTTTTTTTTATCAATTCGTTGCCGTTATTACTATCTACCTATCTACCTACCTATATAGATAGATAGATAAAACACATTAAAGCAGAGGATAAAAATCAATATTCCTTTCATTTGTAGATAGATATAAAAGAATGACTTAATAAGAAATATCTGTAAAGCGCTAATTTTTTAGCACAACGAATTATAAGCATTACCTTTTATATGTTTGCATACCTAATTCATTTACCGTTCTTGTTATTTTTATTTGTACTTATATTATCACTGAACTTTTCTCATGAACGCAGGAAGAATCTTTTCCTAATACAACTGGGATAAAAATTTTCATTTTAAATTAAAAGCTTTTGTACTGCTCATACTTTCAGAGAAATTTATACATAAGACTACATGAATCTAAAAACGAAGCTATTTCTTTTAAAAGTGTTTAAAAATGCCCAAGCAGCTTTTCGTACTAAAGAAGAAAAATTATTTAATTATATTATGTGTCTAGATATGTTTCATGTGAGAAAATTCCAATACTTTAAAGCATTTCAACTGTGAATTTAGAATACGAAATATATATGACTCCTTTGAACGTGATATACTTTTTCTCTATTTATTATATAATAAGATTCCTTTTAAACGTGCTATACTTTATTCTATATTTATTAGATATTTGATGAAAGTACAAGAGTTTAAAAACTTTGAACTGTTTTTAGAAAAGCTCGGTTAATTCAGATTTTTGTGATTTTTTATAAGAAACTGCGTAAATTATTAATTTTAATCATATGCTTAAACCCTTTGTCATATATGGTATCACAGCGTTTAGTCTTACACAGCAATCATCATCTCTACATGGATTATTCTCGATAAAGACGTTAAAAGCATTTTAAAACCGATTCTCTTCGTAAGTAAGTAAGCTGTAAAAGTAACAGCCATAAACTGCTAACATTAATGTTACAATTTAACTTTTATAACCAGTTCATCAAATTACAAATATCTTAGAAATCGATTTTACGAATCCTGTCCGAATTGGTTAAATACTACAAGTGGTTATTCTATGATTCTCTGTATACATATTGTTATTTTCATTGCTCATTACTATTTACTCATTTTAATCATTTTTAAACACATCTACTTACGATTAAGCAGTTAAAATCACAAAGCACTAATGGTGTTTCACGCATGCGTGTCTCATAGTATCTCATGAGTGATGAAAATTTCAGCCATTTTTTCCTTCAAAGTCCTTTATGAAGGCGTCGCTTTCTCTGGATAGATAGTCCTCGATTTATTAGCCCAAAGAAGCTTTACCCCAGTAGGGCTATTATTCTCAAAACGGGGATTCTGTGTTGATTCACTATGAAGGTCTGAATCACTTTTCAAATTGTTGTCACCAAATATTGTCACCCTGTATCATATTAAAAGAAATTAAATAATGAAGAATTTGCATGAATGTATGCATGATTTTCACGTTGTGAAGAAACAACGGTACCTAAAACCGTCAAATTTTGTATAACGTAGTCCTCCAACCGAATATGAACACCTGAAAGCCCGAATTTTGAACTTCGAATTTGGTTTATTGTGTATTCCATATTTTGTAAAACTTTAACGAATTTTTGATTAACAAACTAAATGATTTGAAAGCGAGTAATGGCAACACTACATGGAAAAAAACATTTTTATCTCCAGCGAGCGAGACTGTCTGTCGGAAATTCTTAAGAAAGTCTGTTTTTAAATATTTTTCGCCCAAAGAAACAGTAGCTCAAATGCTCTATCTGTACCTGTATGTAAATGAAATGGACGCTCTTTTAGGCTTAATATAAAATCTGAAAGCTTCCAGATTTTGTTTTAATATTCCATTCACTATCAAGGATGCAATGTTGTTTACTAATTGTCTGTTCTCTAATTCTGAAGTAATACTTCTCTCCTTTTTTAAGAACTCCACTATCATTGCACATCTGATAAATTTTATACTTGCTGAATTTTTAATGTTATTATGATTACAATTCTGCGTTTTTATTCCATCGTATAAGAGAAAATATGATCATTGTAAGAAAATTTCTGTGAGGCTTCACTTAATACATTCTCATTGAAGAACGTGCTTATAATCTACTCACATTCTTTTATTAATGTTGACCTGCTTTTTTTTTTTTTTTTTTTTTTTTTTTTTTTTTTTTTTTTAAGAAGTTGGCTACGTGCGCTATTTGAATTATAATTCCGTGCAATGCACTGAAGTTTTTGATTGTAGTGTCTTTGACAAAAATGTCGCTCGCTTATCCGAATGCTTTTGAGAGATTAGTATATGAAGAATAGAAGGTTAAGAAACAATAGGATTCCATCTTCAGAGAGATTAGCAGATAACCCTCATGTTCTTTAACTAAATCAAATATCTAGTTCCATCCATTTTCACTAACGAATTTATTTATATTGTATATTCACAGTTTCGGTTCTGCCATGGGATTAAAAGTCACAATTAACTTCTAAATTGCGTATTTAATTTACTTCAGTTTTTCCTGTGATTTCCATACGAAGAAATTAAACAGATAGCAATAATTCCCAAAATTATCTGTGTGCAATTAATAACAATATAATTAGTCTTTTCCGAAGCAAATTATTTCAGAAATTAGTGCATTGAAGCAGTAATTGAAATAAATGAATTGTTACTTAAAATGTAATGTAATATAAATCAATTTTTATTAACATTACCAGGTGGAAACGTTATGAAATATAAATAGTTGCCCTTATTGCTGCATGTTGAGAGATTCAATCCGACTGATTGGGTAAAATTAACTTTAGTTCCTTTGCCGGGATGACGATGGTATCCAAGTATAAACTGTCTAACGACAACAGGTTTGAAACGTTTTTGTTTCGCGGCAGATTTATGTAAAGAGCCTCAAGGATATCACTTGATGCTTCCGGTTCGCCAACAGAGCGATTTAGTTTGAGGTATGGTGAAAATAGAGCCAACTGAATCGTCGTTCTGCTCAAGCTTTATAGAGCTGTACGAATGCGTGCAGACAACGGCTATATATGCATTTCCGTTTTCTTATTTTATTCTTTCAATCCTTTTCGTTCTGTTCCGGAATCAACAATCGGTCCACGGGGAGAAGTACTTGAGGGAAGAACAGGAGCAGAAGGTGGCAGTTGGGGAAGGGAAGGCAGAGAACGCATCGAATACAAAAATTGAAATTGGATGCGGAGTTTTTGTTTGTACTGCGCTGAGTACGAAGCGACTGAACTTTCCCTGACTGTAATGGACGAACAGAAATCGAACTTGAATAAGGAGAAGAAAAGAGTTGAAGGAAAAAAAAAAAACACGAAATATGTGCGCAAACCGCTGGATGTACAAACACGGTGCATCAAAAAGCCGGCGGGCAAGCAGGGTGAAGGATAAAAAAAACAAGAACTCAAGAGGAAATCGCAATTTGTGCGCCAGATCTGGCGTATTGATGATGTCAAAAGCCCCCCGAAGGCACAACTCCGACGAAAAGAAGTCAACTACAGTTCCCCCACGCAAGCCGCACTATTTTCCTACGCAAGTGCGGTAGAGTACAATATAAAAAGAAGGGGAATAGTCTGAGAATAGAACATCCACACTGGGTGCCATGCAGAAAAACACACGCCAATCGTTGCAGAAGGAAAGGCAGATAGTAGAAATAAGTATAAAATGTGAACTATGTCGTCTCTGAAACACAACAGAATTTTTTTTATTCCTCCATCGTGGAATGCTTGCCTTCTGTAGCTGACGTTGTATTTTTTATTATTATTTTCGTATTTTTTACGTGAATTTTTTTAAGAATGGAGTCAAAATCGTTTCTGAGAAGGTATTTTAGACTTTTTCTAAAGCAGGAAAAATACCAATACTTCCTGGCCTGCGGGAGAGCTAGAATACTATAATAAAAATAAAATCTGAAAGAAAAATAACTGCTAAGAAAACGCAGCACTTTTTTTCCCTCTTGCTTGTATACTGCTGTGCACCATGCCTTAAAATGGTACTTCAACCCCCCTCTTGATATCATACTTGAGCTTAAATGGCAGTAAAAAATTCTTTTCCTTTTATTTTTTGCTTGTTTATTTTTATTGGAAGGTAAGTGCCTTTGAATTTTAACTTAAATGTCAAACTCTTTCGGCTCTTTACTATCTATTTTTCTCTGTATCTTTGTTGTTTCTGGGTGAACATTAATTTTTACACTTTTCGCCAACAGCGCAATGGATGAATATAAAGAAATTTCTCATTGTAATTGGATGCAGAAAATTACTGTAAATGGGCGGCTCCTTCCATTTATTGTTAAGATATTGTGCACCTTTATTATTGGTTGATGCGTCGTTCAGATAGATTTCCTTGTAAAATGTTAACAAAGAGCACAACAAAATTTCTTTTTGTTTTCGTTTTTACACATGTGAAAGCCCTTCCGTTTGTTTCTAAATATTTTGATGTCAATTTTGTTGCCATTCATGTAAAAATAAAATACATTGATTACCTATAACTGCTGGTGTTTGCAGCAATTTTCTAAATGCTACTGTCTTATTAAATTCAATTTAGATGTGAGATCGACGTACTTTGCGTATTGTATTACTTTCGTTTTATGTGAGTACGCATTGAATGATTATTTTGTACGTAAGTGGTGAATAATTTTTCTCTAAATACGCTTTCCGAAAATATTGACTTAATATTCTAAATACATATTTATATTTTTGTCTTTATGACTAACAACTGTGGGATCTAGTCTTCTTTGCTAACATACAATGTAAATAGATCTACTTAAAAGTCTATCTTGCATCTTCTCGCAAATAATCGAAGATGAATACAGCAGGGAACGGGTGTAAAAGAACCCTTTATTGAACACAATAGTTTACAGACGGCACTTACTTACGTGCTTGCACAGTTACTAACTACTTTGAGGAACTTAAGAAAGGTAACAATTGAATTAGAAGGTAAAGAGTAGTGCAAGACAATACAATTCGATTTAACCTAGCAGGCTGACTCAGAAACCTATTCCTTAAAAACTGATTTCGGCGGCAAGAATTCGAAACCGATACCCGAAGTTAATAGCTGGTAGAATTAACAGCGTGCGCTCACAGTAGCGAAACCACGCTCTAACTAAACGTTTTTGCTACTTCAGTTTAAATATACTCACGTTTCCCCTAACATACGTTACATAACGTTACATACTGGGGAAGAAACGTGAGGGGAATAAGAAAAGACAGAAAAGCTGACATATTAAAATATAAAAGTAATAGAACCTTACACAACTGTATTCTCATTTTCTTTGGATTCCTCCTTGCAGTATTCCGAACAGTAAACATTACTGTGTACGGTCCTTGCTATTATTTTATTATTTTATTTGAGTTTTAGTGAAATCTTTATTTCTAGTTTAGCATTCGCCTCCTTGGATAAGATAAGTGAAAATAAAAATAACAAAACTCAGCTTATGCAAATTTTATTGCAGCTATTTATTACTTACAATGCATGAGAAAAATAGATGGTGCTCACAAAGTGGGCGATGAAAACCTATCTCTAATCCGTACGTGTGTATTTTTAAATACTGTATTACAAAAGTATTTATATCAACAGTCTAAAGAATCTCTCGTTTATTAAGTCGCCTCCAGGCCTCTTTTCTCGCTTTCAAACGTATTCGAAAATCAGTGTATGTTAGAAGTTTTATACCTGTTTAGGGCATTAAATAGAAAAGTGAAGCGTCCGGATGAGTCCCTTAGTAAAAACTTAAAATTCACTTTAAAAATTACTAGGAAAGTCCCGAACGTAATGCCAAAACTTTGATATTAATATTTTCTCGTATATTTTGTGGTATGCTTGTGAATATGATTAACGTGGATATGATCGAAAAGAAAGAAAGCCTAACACTTATATTACAATGGGAGGAGGCTCTGTTATTTACAAACGATGACGAAAAAGCAATTGTTTATTATACAGTTTTTCAGTAGTGATCTAATGTTTAACATCATCATAAAACCTTTCAGAATGATTTCAAAAGTAAGTATCTACTCAGGTCCACTTTACGTTGACCTGAAATCGTTCACTCATCGAAATATTCTCTAAAAGTTCAACAAATCAGTCTTTTTACTCTCAGAAACGGAGCAAAGAATCACTCATGAAGCATTCTTCAAAGTAAGTTACATTTTTGCATCACATGAAAAGTATGTTCAGACGGTGTAATTGTGAAGGAAGCTGTGCTGGAAATTTCAGAGTCTTTATTTCAGGAATTTAAAAGCAAAAGCGAAATTACCTCAGTTAAAATGTGTGCCTCTATCACGAAACGACAAGTGGACAACACAAATGAGATCTGTTTCGGAAAACTAGGCGTATTTATTCCGTCAGTTTGATGAGTCCACTGATATTACTGACTCACCGCAACTTCTAATGTTCAGAAAAAAGGTGTTTCCTGAATTCTTCGTAAAGGAAGCGTTATTGACTAACTTGACTTTGCCAAAATACACTACAGAGCAAGATATAGATGACGCAGTTAACAATTTTAGTCAAAATACTTCTGTGGTCGAGTAAAATCATACGTTTTCATGAAATTGTTATTTTTCAAACGTAAAACACCGGGTACCAGGGAGGCAAAGCAGAAATTTAAAAGTAGCTCTCAAGGCTGCGCTGCTCTAAACACGTAAGTGATTTGCTTGACTGCCGAAAAGGTGTTGCAAAAGGTAAAGCTACTTTACAGGTAAAGAGGTGACTTCAGGTAGAGACTTTGGTAGTTAAGGAAAAACTATACTATATAGTACAGGATAATATTCGCCAGCAACGCTATGAACCTTTTTGAAGTTACATAACAGGAGAAATTGTTATTATGAAAACTGTACCATTTTTATGGTTTAGATGAAAGCTGATGGACCATCAACTTTAATTCACAGAATGGCTTTACAAACAGTAATACATTTAACATTTTGCCGATTTTATGATAATAAATAAATACATAAATTTAATCCAGCATAATACATTTTTACATTTTAAGCAAATACCTGGGTTTTCTCCTTAAATTTCACAAGCACTCGCGAGAGTCAATTCAGTAAATAATAAAGAAAAATAAGTTTATACAGACGTTTCTATGGTGTTGCAATAATTTACCAATTTACGTAGTTGTGTTTATATGATTTTACTTTAGTTTATAATATTTTTTCACCAATAAAGCGTTAATACACGAACAGAAAAATAACAAACCTTAGACTTAATCTGTTCTCACTTTTAATATTATCAAATCAAAGTTGCCTTTCAACCGCTTAATGTGTTCATGTTGTAATGAAATGAATATAAGTTAAATAATTTTTTAATAAATATTGTTTATACTTAGAAAACGTAAATAAATATAAATTGATATTCGTTAGTGCTGATTATTCTAGTGAGAACATAAGAGCAGCTGCATTAAGATTTCTAAAATTTCGATTACTTTTGAGGGAAACAGAAATAAAATAAAAGCATGATTTTTAAATTATGTTTTTTGCTTTTAGTTTCTGGCTTATGAAGGCGAAAAGCGGAAAAAAACTAGTATTCAAAATTTACGGAGAGTATGAAATTCAAAATAAAAACATTTATATTCATCTTCCAGAATATTGCGGCTAACAGGTTTTTCCTAAAAGACCCCAATTTAATTAATGGAGACTTCGTAGGAAATTTAGATCTTGAATGCTTCCCTCCCTTCTTAGGGTTCTCCAATCAAAATATTTACATAAACTCTTCAAAAGCGGCACAGTTTTGCAAAGGGTGCTTTGGAGAACACTTATGCATATTGAATGTTGTCATTTCCTACAAACATTCCGTGCCCAAATCCTATTTCCCGAAACGTACGGAAAAAGTATATACATAATACATCTTCGGAAAAGAGTTTTCCTAACTCTTAACTATTGCTGTTCCTTTGCCGCATATAAGTCCCGCAGTTTTAAGTTTCTTTCTTTTTTATTTTTATATTTTATCTATATTTATGTATTTATTTTCTTCGGCTTAATCCGCTAAGTCTAGGGTTGCTAAACTAAGTTGGCGAGATGCATTTGGCGTTAGTTTCCAACTGAGATTTTGGCGCTGAAAGAAATCCAATTTAGTCTAAATTTCTTGAATTGGAAGCTCTTAAACGAAATGTATAATTTTCCGTCATTTTTTACATTTATTTATTTATTTATTTATCTTGAGTACTTATAAGTATAATAATCGTAAAACAGGATAATCTAAATAAATAAAGCTAGGAACCTAATTCAAGAAAGTTTTGTTTATGTGATTTTATTTTTTACTTTTCGTTTTCAAGTTTAGTCAACTATTCAAACAAAAAAGGGAATTTTAATGTTATTAAACTGTAAATTTCAAAGTAGTATGGAATTTTTAAGCATAGCATGTATATAATTTTTTAAATCAAAATTTACTCAAATGATGAGTTATGTTGTAGTATAAATATTATTCTTTGCAATAACTGTTCTTTCAGTGATAATTTACAGATCATCATATAAATTAACTTAATCTTTTAATATTGTCACTTATTTAATGTTACATTCGTGTATTCCTGTTCTTCTATTTTAAACCTGTATTAATTTGGTATATTTTTACCCTAAAATGTGCCTCTAATATATTTTCCCCGGTTTTACAGATTTTTAGCGCAATTGTAAATAATTTAACATCTTTTAAAAGCTATTATGGCAGCTAATGTATTTTTAAATAGGCATTTTTATATGACTACCGAGTTTACGTTATAGAAAAGAAATGAATATAACTACAAAGAAAAATAATATAGATAATAAATAATTAATTGATTTATCTATAATTAAATTGAAATATAACCGCAGCCTAAAATCTGTCTCGTACTAAAATGCGTGGCAAAAATTTAGCGTGGCTTTCTGATGAATTAATTTCTTCTCTACTAGTTGATAACAAAATAAAATGTTAATATGAATATGTAAATATTCATTTCAACATTTAAGTCGACTTGCGTAAATTTTATCCTGCATTGCAAAGTCAGAACTTAAACCATTGAAGATTATTAGTCACGGTCGCACTTACTCGAGACAGCAAGCAAACATATCATACTTCTATTCTGTTACAGCTTAAATTACTCTTCCCACTTAGATTCATTTCAAAATACTTTCTGATGCGAACGAGAGTGCTGAACTGACCACTGGGAGAAAAGTTCGAAACCTGGGACGAAAGTACGAGGACTAGGAGCAAAGCTATTAATTTTAAAATAAAACAAACGTTATATATTTTGCGTTGTTGCTAAACATTAGTATGAAAGCTAATTAAAATGGATTATCAAGAAATGATAATTCAATTAAAATTGTAATGATAATTTTAATTGATACGTAACGATAAAACTGATAAATTTAATTTTATCAAACTATTAATATTAAAATAAAACAAACTTGATATATTTTGCGTTGTTGCTAAACATTAGTATGAAAGCTAATTAAAATGGATTATCAAGAAATGATAAAACAATTAAAATTGTAATAATAATTTTAATTGATACGTAACGATAAAACTGATAAATTTAATTTTATCGTTATTATTTCATGCTGCAAAAAAGTATTTTAATGATTGATGCTAAGTTTTCATTACCTAAGAATGAAAAGAGAACTTCCCGAATAAACTAATATTAAAACACAGTGTCTCTTATATACCAGGGAAACAAATTTGTTGTAAAAGGATGCATTTTGCTTGATAAAAAAACAAAAGCTATGCAAATAATCGGGTGGTACTTTGATGTATGCTTATTTTGTATTATTGCTCTGAGTGTACCTAGGGGAACTTCGTTCTTTGAAATCAATTCTCCGAAACGTATCTGCATGAAGAGAAATATATCTTTCTTTCTATCTAATCTTCTATGTCTGTTATTATCTCTTATCAACTTAAAAGCCCTGTAAAGGTAAAAGAAGCATGTATTATTTATTACCCTTTTTCCTATGATAATGATTGTAAAAACTATAATTAGTTTTTGGCTTTCATCTCCTTTTGTAAGAGTATTGGCGAGTTTCAGTATGTTAGCGTAAGCAAAAAGTTTTCTACTTTGTAAATAAGGAAATATTTTAAGATTGAATAATAAATACGAATATGAAAAATGAAATACTTAATTAAATAAATCATGACTATATTTCAATCATGTTTCGTCTCCGTGAATGTAGATAAATAGCGAAACAGCTGTTTGAAAAATTAGATAAATTATTTTGCTTAAAATAGGTATTAAAATTAAAAGCGAAACATTTTTATGACGTTAGATAATTTCGTTACTTTATTTTTAACTGCAATTTAATTTTTAAAAATGTTTCAAATAATGGTTAATAAGTTTTAACCAAATTTATATTCAATAATAATTTTAGGATATTAATTAAAAATAATTGTAGGATTTTAATTTAAAAAAAAAACCTCTTTCAAATTTTCGCAAATGCTTTCCTTGTTGAAGTCTGAAAATTATCCATATTATTATAAATCTTCATTGCATTGCATACCACTTTTACTATTACTTATTAAAATTGTAATGATAATTTTAATTGTAAATTCATGTAATCTCTCATATCTTGTTCAAAACTACAGAAGAACGAAATAGCTCATTTTGTTGTTCAAATATGTATGTATTTAAACAGCGCTCACACATGCGGCAATGAGAAAAAAAACAATTTTCGTATTTCTCTAATATTTTCTATAGGATATGAAAAACTCTTTTCATATTTCTCTTTTATAGAAAAATATTTAATTAGTATAAAATATTTTGACACTGGAACTGGAATATATGAAGGTAAAGAATACTTTTATAAAATACGTGTGTTAACATTTCTGCGCTTGGGTTTAATGCTGTTTTAATAGAATCATGTAAATCTTCGGAAATGTTGTACCAATTTTCTACATCATACTCTTATCATGGAATGTTTCATGTTAGATTAGCAATGGTTTCTTTATAATACTTCTAGATAAAATTCATTTCAGGTAATTTTTCAGAACCTTTACGTTGTGATAAACTTATTTAAAATTCCTTGCTATAATACGCAGATTACCTCGCTAATTTATGAATATAAAATAAAGTGGAACATGTATTAACTTTACTTAATAGAATATTCTTAGTAATTTGTTTCTATAATATAACATAATCTATCAAATAATTTTTTTACTTTAAAGAATAGCGCATATATATTCTTATGTTCTTCCTGAAAAAATTTACGAAATAACAGTGCCTTTTATTCACATTTTCAGGTTTAACTGCGATTGTTAATCATAGAAGAAAATTATTTTAAAATCGGAAGCATCAGATTAAAAATGACAAGTGCCTGCTTAAATGGAAACGTCCTTTTACCTGAATATAAACATATGGCATAAACCATCAAAGCAAAGCAGGAAAATGTAAGATAAATAAGAAAATGTCTTACTCAGAGAATATTTCTTTGATAATATTTTATTTAAATACTGTAATATATACACGGGAATATTTTTACTGCAATATTATGCATTTGAAATGTTGTTTTATATTTCGTTAAAGTAAGCAGAGTATCTATATTAGCCAATATGCTGCTCGCCAGATGACATGACAGAGTTGTTGGTAGTACAGATAAAGAAAAACCTCAAAGAAAAAAGATCTTTCATAATTTAAAATAGCAATCATACTTATACGGGGTGTTTTATATTCAATGGAACAAAAATAATAACATCGTTACAAATTTTATAATTGATTTATTAAATCAAAACAAATTAATTCTGAAACTATAATTGAACAAGTTTTATCTTGCAACAGTTGTACAAATTTTATCTGGCAACAGCGAAGAATCTTCCCGTTATGAAATCGTTGGTTGAAGCACTGTTAATACCATCCATGCAGGAGACAGTGTGCCGTGTTTTGGAATGTGCGAAAACATCATCATTTATCGTCGTTCAAGGGCATTGTCGCACGAAATTTTGTAAAGAACCATCGCATCGTCATAACATCAAGCGGTGAATGTAGCAGTTACGGGACACAGGCTGCTTATGTAAGAAAACCAGCTCAGGAGGAACAAAAACCAAAGCCGAAGTAGTTTAATAAATTCGTGTTTACGAAGTATGTCAAAATCAACGCCTCGAGCAAGTTCTGAACTCAATGGGCCTCGTGTAACAGTATAGAGGAAAGGTCTACAATTCTGGCCATGCACCTTTCAGATAGTGCAGGTGTTAAAACCTTTCTACAAACCGTTGCGTAAAGCTTCTGTGAGAATTTACCAGATGAACTGGAGGTAGATGGCTTCGGGAACAGACTTGTGTTTACGGATGAAGCCACTTTTCACATTTCTGGTAAAGTTAATCGCCATAATTTACGATTTGGGTGCATGGAAAATCCACACGGTGTAACGGAACATGAGCATGATTCTCCAGAGGTGAAAGTTTTTTGCATCATATCCAAAAATTTGATTTTTGGTCCTTTTTTCTTCGTGGAAAAATCGTTCAACGGGTGCATTTACGAAGATATGCTATCAGAGTGGTTGTTCCTTCAGTTGAAGGAAGCTGTTTCCGGCTTCATTCTGCAGCAAGACAATGCTCCACCACATTGGCTTAAAATCGTATGCCAGTACCTGAAGGATAGTCTACCCCATCGCTGGGTCAAACGATTTGCCATTGCTTTCTTGGCCACCGAGATCCTCAGATCTAACCCCTTGGGAGTTTTTCCTATGGGTATTTTTTAAATACAGAGTGCTTGTGGCTCCATTTCCACAGTACTTACAGCGAATGAAGCAGCAGATGACTGATGAAAAAAATATTCTCTCACGAGTGTGGTAGGATCTAGAATACCGCATAACTATTTTCCGTGTCACTAGAGAGACACACTTAGAATATCTATAGAAATGTGGATAACTATAGTTTTTTTACTGTAAATTTGATTTATCAAAATAATCACAGCGTTTACAGATATGCTTTCTTTATATCCCTATCAATCTGAAACATCCTATACTATAATATGTAAGTTTCATTAGCAATATTGTATTCATTTTTTCTAGCGTCAGTTGCCTAAAATAAACTAAACAGATTAACCGAAAGAGTTACATTAAATGGTTTCAGTTCTTAATTCGGAAAACTGGGTCTTTCCAATAATTTATTCAGTTATAGAACTTCTGATAATCTAAAATTGTAGAGAAACGGAAGGTACCTACTGTATTGTGTCGAAGACTTACTTCAATTACTATTATTCCGTGTTACATCATTCCTGCAAATTTTAACGCATGTTCATCCACTTCCAAAAATGCTACGCGCTTCAAAGTCCTATTTCCATGGTCACCTCCTGTCCCCTTAATGTCTGTCGTAAAGCCCCTCTTTTCTACGAGAGGAAAATGTTAAAAGGAGAGGGTGCCGAAAGAACATTCCCTTTCTAACGCACCCCATCAGAAGGATAATAAAACCTTCTGGACGACATTCCTCCGCGACAGTGTCGACTAATTCCGGCGCAGAGGCCCATTCTAACGTCGAGGCATTGTCGTAAAGTTCCTGTCTGCAATAATGTTTCTGTGCAACAGATGAAGACAATGCGGTGCGAATTCGCGGGGCTCGGAGCATTTGCGTTTTTATTACAGAATCTGGTGATAATTGTGAAGACACTTCCTGTAAGAGACGGATGGTACGTTCGTGCAGAAAGGTTGTCTTTAGAGGAAGGGTTAATATCCTTCGCGAGGAAGCGTTTCCCTGGGACTTAACCATTTCCGATTAAAGCCAAACTTCAATAAACTCTTAAAAAGTTTTTTATGTCTTTACCAGTTTAAACGTTGGACGAAATTGTGCAAAAGTACATTTTTTCTGTTAATATCTGTTACCAAATCTATCAGAACTTTTGCAGTGCGAATCCCTAAACGTTGAACTGTCAAAATTTAAAAAAAAATTCGCAGAATCGATTAATGGTATTTCTGTTGCTTTGGGTTTGAAAATTTCGTTGTTTTCATTTGGAATGTCACTGTTTTGATTCAAAACGTGGGAATTTAAATCTAAAATTTTGATATTTTAATTGCCAATAATCTCTTATGAAATATACAAACAGGTAGATTTTATTAAATATTTTTATATGATATGCATCTAAAGTAACTTAAATTTATTCGCATATAAATTAAATTATCCATATTGCGTGTAATATTTGACTTCAATTTAATTCTTAAATAACAAGCTATATGGCATGTACTATGGCTAACTGTAACGTGCAATATGGCTATTTAAAAATTTATTTATTTTAGGCATTTTAAATATTGATCGTATATCAACATTTAATGCAACATAGCAGTTTCAAAATTTCATAAACTAGAGTGCAGATTGAAACAGAAGAGAACCACGCTATGTTTTTGCTTATTAAGCAAAGTCATTTTCTCGCCTCTCAATAAAATCCATAGTTTCATTCTTAAAGATTAAATTTCTCATTTTAATTCTTGGGTATACACCATATCGTGTCAGTATGGTTTGAGATATATAGACCGAACAGAAAAAGCATTAAAGTTTCGTATAAAGAAACCCGATTCTCATGTCCAAAAAGGCGAAATGAACAAGGTCTTCGATGGCTAATCTTAGTTGGAAATTTAATGATAATTTTGACTCCTGCATTTTTGACAGGCCTGCAAAAATTATTCAAAAATCTTCTTCAATTGGTGAATTGGATTTTATTGAAGCTTTTCACATTTACAAAGTTTTATCTTACTTAGCTAATAATTTTAAGTAAAATCTAAACCTGCCTAACGCTTTTAAAATTCTATCTTTTTATTATATTTGCCGGAAGATGGCGCTACCTTCTCTTTTGCTTTACTGCTGTAGGGTGTAAATACGATTGTTGCGTCCGTTGTTTTCTATTCTTGTAGATTTCTTTGCTCCCGATGAAGAGGGATCTGTATCTGCCTTCGAAATCGGTTGAGATCTTGTCTCAGTCTACGCCAAACACAAGATTGTTAATTTGATATTTTAAGGTTCACATTCTAATATATTGAAACGAGTTTCATAAAATCCTATGCTTTATTGCAAGAAACTTTGTAACTGAGCGCAAATATCAAAAATCAATATTTAAGAGCGTGAAATATCTAAGCACATTCTTCGAACTCCTAACATAATATAAACAGTATTTTTAGTAACAGAACTTAATACATAATTTCAAGCATTACTGCTTTATTTAATATTACTGTATGTATTTTACCTTCTCCAATAATCTTGTCTCCAAGCTTAGGTTATAGCAAATGTCAGCTTCTATTTTAGACTTTTCATTTTAATACAAAATTTCCATTCAGACTAATAGAACCATTTTGAAATAAAATTTATTATTATATTTTTCAAAAGAATTTAATTTTCCATTCAAACTAAGAGAACAATTTTGAAATAAAATTTATTATTATACTTTTCTAAGGAATTTAACGCGGCAAGAAAAAAATTAGCAATTACTTACATTCAGTTGCATATGGTTGCAGTGTAAAACATATATATGTCTTCCGTCTTGAAACATACATCGTAGTTACTTTTAAAGGTGACGTTTTTTAACAAACGAATGGTTGATCTAAGATTCTATATCCTACTGTAGTAATAAAATTACTGAATTCAAAAATTTCTAAAGTCTCATATTTCCTATTTTTCGGCTTGACAAATTAGTAATTTCGAGAACCATGACAGTTGTGTTTTCGGATATTACAAGTCTCAGTTAGAATATCTGTGTATAAAATTTTAAAAAGAAAAGATCACAAAGAGAGTATTGCTGCATTTTATTATCTAAAGTTGGTTGACGCTCCTTAAATTAGCCTGACGAAACACTATCAGAAGATAAAACTTAGTGGATAAGATATGAAGCTTTAACACTATTAAGCAATAAATTTTTCACATTTATTCAAGTAGTTTCTTCGCATGCTGAATGTAATCGACCCTTCTCTTTGTAAGAGATACAACTATGCGCTTTCTTTTGCTGGACAGGAGTATCATGGTTACGGGTCCAGATTGGGTGCCTGCCAAAAGCTAGGTTCGAAAAAAAGTCCTTGGAATTTGACATTGTATAACGTTAAAGACAGAAAAGCATAGCTATCGGAAAATAAAATTCCCATTTTTTCTGATATTACGACTGACAGTGTGTAAGCAAATATGCCACTACAAATATGCAGAAACCATTTTCGGAAATGCAATGTAAATAATTCAAATTTTGAAGACACATTTTAGAGTTTTACATTTCTCTTAATAAAAGTTCACTATACCTAAATAGTCCTTTCATACATCAGAAGTTTTCAAATTTAGACTGAATATTTTTCTCTAATGCCGAAACTTTCTGGCAGAATTTGAAATTTCTATTAGATAGTAAGCATACTTTATAAAGGCTGTTCGCACATAGCCGATTTTTTCATTGCATTTACAAAAATATTTAACATAAATGTTTTGTGTTTTAAATATTCTATTTGATTACTGTTATTCTTCCCTATTCTTCTGCATTATGATTTCCAAGACTATACAGCCTTTTATAGCACAGGAAAATCTATTTTATCCTCTTAGTCTTGAACAGTTTTCCAAAGTCCTAAGAGAGTTGTTGGTCAACGTTTGGTCAATCCCCTGTCCAAAAGCGCAGAACTCTATGGGTAATATATCAAGAGATTTAGTAGGAATATGAGTGAAGGGTACCTTGATACCCGTTTCTTGTTCCATTTTTCCACGAAATCATCAGTGGATTTTGACGTGGTTGCTTGCTTTGTCTTGATGACGTTCTATTGATTGATGACTCTGTGTGTGTATTTCATCTTTGAAAATTGGGTATAAAATTTCTTCCTGATAATATGTGAAGTTCATTTTAACATATTCCTCCATTCTCTTATTTTTAATTTGCCGTTATATGAAAAATAAGCAACGATCATAAATCTTTTTGAAGAACTTTCTAGATTCTTTGAACCATGTTTTAAGATTTTTTTCTTTCCTTTGATAATAATATATGGATCTCTTTTTAGAAGTCATTTAAATACACCCAGAATTCCTTTATTGTGAACTATATTTCCATTTTTATCCGGATATATGTTTCACATAAAGAATTCGGCGATGTATCGCGGAGAAAAACGATGCAAATAATGTTCTTTTAAGATTCAAGTTAACATTAACCACTTCGTTTACAGATGATACTGAGCATTTTAATGATTTTGCAACTTTCCAATTTCGAAGATTTTCTTTTAAAGTTCTTACCTTTACAACATTCGAACCATTCCATTTCTACCCCGGATACGTATTTGGAACAAATTTTCCACTTGAAGCTGAATTTTGATATTATCTTTTCTTTCCTGCTGACAATATTACCAATCGTAACTTTAGATATCGAAATATCATGGTTGTTTTTTAATAACTAAATACGAATAATTTTCTTTCGAAAGAGCACATAACCTTCCACCCATTGCTTCTTTAAAAGCGCCATTTTGCATAAAAACAAAGCTGTCAAGTAGCAGACGATTATTTATACCTTTAAAAATATAGTTGCAATTAAAAAAAGAATTTCCAAGCAGACGATTTTTATAGCAAAGCGAAATCGTCTAAAAATCTGCAATCAGCCTTTGTAATTATTTAGTAAGTTTCAAACAGTATCTCTCAAAATTTTTATTTCGTTTTGCAGCTTATCGCAAAAGTTTTTAAATCAAAAAAACGAGAAAACTGTTAAACTATGTTACAAAATACTGTAACATAAGTTAATAAAGAGAATAATATCCTTGAAAGAAAGTAAATCTTTTTATAGTTCTTTAAATACGAATACTTCTTTTTTTCTTGCTTACTTTCATCAAGCCGCCGTTTTGTTTTTATAAATATGCTTAACTTCTCTGCAGTGTCTGCATAACAGGTGATTAACCAACCTCAGGACTACGCTTTGCCGCCCTTGGATGAAACGTCGAAAAGAATAAAGAAAATAGACGGAAAATAAAAGCTAAAAAAGTCGGAGAGAGATTACATTCCTCATCTTTCCAACTTTCTTCGTGGAGAAAAGCTTAGAGACCTTTTGCAGGCCTGATTGATTCTTTTCGCAGGGGCCAGTTATATTATTCCACAGAACCACCAGGGAAGAACATATCAGTTATTGATAGCGAATCGATAAGAGACCATAATTGAATCGGGTTGGTCATTCCTCAGGGTGGAGGAAAGGCCCTGTTGTCATCAACACTTTTTCCTTCCGTTTTCTTTATAGGAGACCTGAGTGGATTTGATATTGAGAATATCCGAGAGTTTGGCGGAAAGTTATTCACATGTGAAGGAAGGGGAAAGAGCCCTTGGGAGAGCTTATTCTCGAAATTCAAAGTCGGGTTTAATATTTAAACATTTATCTCATTTTTCCAGGCATTTTATAAGAAATAAATAATATGAATAATATAAATTTTTCAATACCTTCATTTCTTATGATGTTTATATTATTGCTAAGAATCGCCTGTCAATAAATTGTACATGATTATATAATATAGTAGATAGCCTACTAAATGATTGCATTATTTGTAAAGGACTGTTTTGAACAGGAACAAAACTTGCTATTTACCAGTCTGCTGTTGAACGTGCTAATCACTATTTTCTAACCTTTACTCGAAATTTAAGTTGCATGTATTAAGAATAAAAAGATTGAAAAAAGTATTTAAATTTTAACAGTGACATAAAAATGCTTTATGTCACTAGTAGATGAAATTGCAGCCACGTACAAATAAATAGCTTCTAAAGTTCTCGTACTTCGTTTATTTCAGAAAATATTGGTGTAATAGTAAAATAATTTACTCTTCATCTCCCACGCGGCAGATTCTCTCTGGGGCTACACCTTGTTTCCTTTGCTGTTATACTTTTGTTCTGTAAAGTGCTAGAAACTGTCTTGGAGCGTTTCTTTAAGTTAGTTCAATAACGTATATCGCTTTGCAGATGAAATTATGTGGTATTTCTTCAACTTAAATTTTATATACCGAAATATGTAAAATTTGCTTACAGAGAAATTAAAGGAATTTGTGAATATTACAATGCTATCGCATAATATTTTTCAAAGCTATATCTAACTACATTGGTTGAACGATGTCGTTTAGAATTATTATAAAGCTTCATTAGGGGTCCCCAACCTTTTTGTCCCTAAGAGCACATTCTAGAATATCTGCAGGTCTGCGGGCAACATTTATTATTTCAAGGTGAATTTATAGTTGGATAGAGTGCACTTAAAAAACGATATCGGTTTCATTTCGCTTTGTCCTGTTATCTATGTTGGACGCAGTTTCCATTTCATTAAAAAGGAAAAAAATTCTACTTTCACGTAGAATTTTATTGAAAACTAAAACATTTTTATTGTGACCGTACAGCGGCGGACATACGTTAAATGATCGGCGGTCGCCATGGTGCCCGCGGGCATAGGGTTGGGAACCCCTGAGCTGCATGTACAGAAGAAATTGCTGTTGCTACCTTTGGGGAAGAGAATGGCGCAATGAAATTCTCCCAATGAAATTCTGAGAATTTTCTTGATATATTACATACGTAGGTTAACATTTTAATATTATTTTTTTAATTCTATACGGAGTATTACTGCAGTTTCGCCCCAATAGTGTAAAAAGGCCATAAAAATAAATACTCTTACAATCAAGATTTGCATGATCAATCCATAAACTTATGCAAGGTTCTGCCGTTTGTTTATTTCTGAATAGCGGCTGAATGAAAAGATGAAGGTTTTTAAGGTTATGAAGGGTGAGCTTGACCAGATAACTGTCGAAACAATACATGAGGAATTGAATCATCTATAAGTAATTATTATCTTATATTACCAATACTAACATCAGATCATTAAACTTTCTACTGACTTCAACGAGAATGAGTGCTCTTCTCTATGGATGAAATCGTGACCTCGAATTAAAGCTGGAGCATAGTTCGCATAGCGGTACTCTGCTAAAGAAAAATCCTCAGTAAAGAAATTTTTCTTCTGTCGTTGCTACATTTATACCGATTGCATCCAACACATTCTCGCATATTCTGGTATTATATAGTAGAGAGATGGGTACTTTCACATTCTTGGTACTGATTAGGTCCTGACAGGAGGAGATTTTTAGATATTATTTAATTGACTGAGCATAAGGCTTAAAAGAGGATCATACAGGTTAGCTGTCTAATCAATGGTGCTAATGTCTTTAGAATTATTGAGGTTTACTTTAGGCGGTAAAATTACTTGGCTGTGAAACGAAGAAACTGTATTTAATTACCTGCTGGAATTCATGTCGTTCCTAGTTAATTTAAATACATCAGGCAGAAACAATTTTCTGATAATGAATATCTCTTGCACGTCCACTTGCACACATACAATAGAGCCAAAAAAGCAATAATAACTGTAGAGAAGAAGACAAGCATAGAATAAACTTTCATTTTTTTTTAATTTGGCAAGCGAATGTCTGGCCTCTAAGTTTTTACTCTCAAGGTTTTCCATAGCAATTAACGTAAACATCAACGCACCTAATCTGTGATTACTTGGTGATATTTTTGGAATGCTTTGCAAACCTATCTACGCACATCTTTGTTATTCGGTTTTATTTAGTGTGTGGTGTGGCACATTTTACTGATATTCGATTGCTGTCGCAAGCAGCTTGAATTTGGCACCTGTTCTCCATCCTCACGTTTACTCCCACTTCAAAAATCTTCAGATTTATTGATCAGATTCTTGAATTAGCTTCCATCACTTCTCATGAGGCTTCCTTTCTCAATCCTCAAAAGAACACAGAACCCTTTTATCGTCCATAAAATTTCCTAATTTCCTACTGAATCATATATTCGCAAACATGCAGACAGGGAAGGGGGAAAATTTTCCAACTTTTCGCATACATCATCCAGGCTACGGCCATGAAGAATGCAGAAAGGAAACGAGACTCCTCTCCTCCCCATTGGCGAACAGATCGATACATTGAATACGCGTTTCTGTGATTTAAGTAGAAGAAAATGTTTTTATTCCAAGACGACCTTTTCCTCTGGCATGCATCTATTTTCGAGAGTGATGCTCGCTCTGTGGCAATAAATCTTCTTAACCCAGTGAACCACTTGAATAAAATGTCGTTTTCTGGCGTTTAGGACTCTCAGCTTTGATTCCCTTCCCCAAGCTTGGCCCAGTCTTAGACGTGTTCCATCAAAGACTTCGCGCGAAGTGCGTCACGTATGACAGAAGCTGAATCTTATTTTCTATGGCAAAAATGTCCTTCATCACTTTTTGGAAATCCGATATAATAGTAAGACTAGAGAAAAGTTCCCAGAAATAGATTGTTTATGTCCCTTTGCTGTAAGTCGTTGCAGATTCTGACCATGAAATTCTGAGTAGTGTTTCTGCGGTTTGATTATTTTATTGTGTAAATTAACTTACTGTAAAACTGGTTGTAAGGAGAGTCCAGATTAGTTTTTGAATCCGTTTACAAGACTACACAGTTATTTTATTATCTTTTTGCCAGAAACGTATTTGATATGACGATCAATCCATCTTTTACATTTCTCCTTTCTCTTTGATGTGCCTTCGAGGTGTAACGGTTAGCACACTCGACGCGTATTCCTGAGGTCCAGGTTCGAGTCCCGGCGAGGGCATTGCACATTTTTCACTTCCCTTGATTCGGAAAATCCCTAATTACTTTACAACTGAAGTGACATTCGTTTTTGTTATCAAAGCACGAATCTTGGTTTTGTATACTTTACGATATCTTGCGCTATATGGAAAATAACAGAATAGCTAAATACTTACGAATCAGGTTCATTTTATCATTTATTAGTTTTTTTATCTAGCACGTATATTAATGGCAAAATTTAATTAATCAGTTTTGCTAAGTACTCAAGTGTTATCTTCCTAAAATGCACTTAAAGCTATTTGAATTATTTCTAAGGAAAAGGGTTAGCATTTATGTCGAATTGCAGAAGTGCCAGGTTAATCCCTCGGAATGTGCGAAAATCTATAATGATTTTTCTTATCTGTTATGAGAAAGTATTGAATAAGCCATTTATAGAGAGTATAGTTTCTTTTCCTCTTAATTCAAAGATATTTAAATTCACATATAAAAACCTAAATTATATTGTTGTAAGTGAATTCGTGTTTCGAAATATACTTAGCTTTTCCTAAGAAATTAAAAGTATAATTTTGCTGTCATTCACGCAAATGATTTGTTAATACAAATACATGGAAGTTTTATTCTGCTTTTCTAAAATTTTGAATTCATAGCTAATTATAACTCTCTGTAGAAATAGTAAAGTTAGCTTTTAATATGGCTTGAGAATTCATCGTTCATTCATATTTTCTCTAACTCTGTAAATTAGTTTATCGATGAAATGACTTTGTTCAAATTTTGTGTATGAGTTTCAAATTTCTCAGTCTTTTACACACTGTGTAAATTATTCATATAAATCCTCTGAATTAATTAGCTATTTAGCCTAATGAGATAATAAGCTCTTGTGTGAAGTATGTTTTCTTTCAGATGCTTAAGTACCGCTAATTATAATAACCATCGTCTAGCTCAGCGACTTCAATTTAATGTATCCGCTGTACTGATATACTTGAAACAAATAGGCAACAATGTGTCGCAAACTTTTCATTACCTTTCATTGTCTTTAGGCCACAGCTAACAATACCGTTATTTTAAGGAAATTCTGTAGGAAGGATAATAAAGTAAGATTCTCTTTCTTGGAAGTACTGCATTGCAAAGTAACTACTTATCTGCATTTTTATTCCTTAAAATTTGTCCTAAAATGTGTGGAGGGTCTTATATTAAAGGATATCTTATTTTGAAGTGAATACGGTATATTTAAAAAATAAAATAGTTAACGTGTTATTTAGTTCTAATGTTTTATAAGATTAATAAAATATTAATTTAATTAAAATCTAACAGTATTAATGAGTTCAAATAAAGTGTTTTGCCCCAAAATTTTATTTCTAAACTAGCCGCTACGCGACCAGCCTTCGTCTGGCTTTAAATGTACCGGTAAAAGGCCTAAAGGGAACGTAAAACATTAAATTTAAAAACTGCACAAAATTTTACTCAGCAGAACAATTTTATCAAAACAGAATTTCAATAAAAATGTACTACATATAAAAAATTACAATAAAATAAGCAATATCCTTTAATACAAATATTAATTATCCTAATAAATTAATTAATCAACTTTCCGTTGCCTTCTCTCGACAAACGTCCAGTATCCAAGCGAAACATTAAATTTAGAAACTGCACAGAATTATCGCCCTCATTTTTCCGAGTGGCAATAGTGCTGATATCGGCAACAATAGCTGCGTGCCATTGCTGCTGATATAATGAGAGAGAATTATCGATCTGACACGATTTCATCAAAAAACAAAACATAAAATTTCAAAAAAAAAAAAAATCTCATTCGAATTTTGAAAAAAATCGCTTCGGTGTGCACTGGCTGTTGTCTAGATGTACCTATGTACAAATTTGGTAGCCCTGAGTCTATTAACTTACGCGCAGCACGAATGAAAGACATGCACACAGAACAGATAGGCCCTTTCTTTTATATATATAAAAGGATGCTTTTTCATACCCCCTTTTTTTTTTCAAAATTGAGAAATAAGCTTATACATTTTAAGCTTTGCTTAATTTTCTTTTCCTAAGATTCTCCTTTTCCCAATATCTGATGGTGGTGTATCCTCAGAATTCATATCAAGTGTTAATGTCATTTTTCTTTTCATTTTTCATATTGTTGATTGCCAGTGTAATTAGAATTCTGTAGTGTTCATAAATAGCCACCCTTTCCTTTATTTTACTGATTTCGCTATAAACGTCCGGTGGCTTTTAAAGTCCAGTTTTTTTTATCACGCTACGTAAAATTTTTACAGATTTTATTTTGCAGTAAATAATATTTCCCAGCAATTCAATAATATTTTTTCAACATAGTGTGTTAAAATTGCAATTATTGCATGCAAAAGAATTCTAGAAATTTACCTTTCATTTGTAAAATAACTCAAACTCTCTTGATTTATGTTGTTATTAAAAAGCCATGACTTGTTTTAGAGTTCTAAACGAGAAACTGCGAACAAAGACATTGAATTGTTTCACACGTGCTTCCTAAATCATCTGACATGATCCTATCTCTATTGTCGCCACTTGGATGGCCAAATGCAGGCAGTAATATTTCTCCTTAGTCAATGGAAAACCATAGCAGACGTCGCCTGAATGCCGGATTATCCTTTCTCCCCCTTTAACCAGCTAATTATCCGGGTCTTGCCGCATTGACAATTGTCCCGCTGAGTGATGGATGGTGTTAGGACTCAATCCCTGTTACCATTCGGAACGGTTCTTCTGTCGGCTGTGGAAGAATTATGGGATTTATGATGTAATTGACGTCACAAACCCGAATTCTGTCCAAAAACTTAGTTCCTTTTTAAGACACTGTAGACCACCCTGCGTGGAATTGAGAAAATTGCTCCCATTTTACCATAACTACTACTTTGAATGATACCACGCGCTGAAATTTGCTCTGTAAATGAGAAAATTGGCATCTTGCGAAGTCCCTTGAGCAAGACTCTTCTTTGTCGGTTATTTCTAGAAGACTGCTAAACGTGGAATTATTTTTAGCTTGAAGTTTTGTTTTTGAGACTGAAAATGAGTTGAGATTCTTGCATCGTTTTTGCTTCCTCTTTTCATTTTAAATAATAATTTATTTAAAGTGAAAAGGAGAGAAACTTTAGCTACTTATTAAAGGATGGATATTATGATGATTCGGCTTTTTAGTTACCGTGTGAGCCCTAATACAATTCAAATACTTGATATTTTGCACTACTTTTAAACTCCAGGTCTGTCTTAAATACAGTGTTTAATATTTAAAAAGTATGTTATAATAACTTAATTCTTATGCATTAGCTTTCCACTTAAAAATAATAAATGAAGGCGTTATTTTTGTGTTGCGAAGCTTAGTCTCTCTAGATTGGCAACAAATCTACAATTCTGCTGTTTTAAATGTAAACAAATATGTCCGCCATGTTATTTAAAACTTAACCGCTTTTAAACAACTTTTAAATTGTTGATAATTGTACAAATATCGCTTCCAGAATTACGAAAGGCATAAAAACCTTAACCGGAGGATAAAAACAACATAATTCAATCATTTTTATAGCAAAAAATATACAATTTACAAACATATAAGAGTAAAGAAACTGAGATCACTGAGCCGGGTAACAGAGTGGATATATATATAAATATATTTATATACGTTTGGTGCGGCCGATTGAAACCAAAATACGAGGTGCACATCTACATGTTATAGCAGTCCTATATACAAAATTTCAACGTTCTGAGGCTACTCGTTTTTGAGTTATGCGAGATACGTACGTACGTTTGTACAGACGCCACGGAAAATTCTCTTCAGAATTAATTTTAAAGCAGTTTTATAATTTTTTTGGAGGAAAAGAGTCTTTTATTTTGTCCTTACGTACGGATATCACGCAAAAACATCGTTAAATTGCATTCGATAGCAGTCAAAGTGGATATTTTCGTTGAAATATGTTGCCTGAAACTTTTCGCGATTACAATACTTCCTTTTTACTTCGTAAAAAGAAGTAAAAACCACTTTTTCATAGTTTTAGTTCAAAGATGGTTATTTAGAACCATCAAGATTTTAGTAGTTAGAACCATAACATTATTTTTCTTTTTGAGACACTTCATTTCAATAAGCTCATCTTATGTTACGTTATATATACATACCCTTCATTTTTAACTGCTCAGGTTTATCTTACATATAAGGCCATCTAATACTGAAGCAAATATATAATAATAAAATTTATTTTTGTGTCTGTATTTTAGCATACGCTTTATTTCACATTCATATTGTAAATCCAATTTGTCCGGAGTAAAAATGTTAAAAGTTATTTCATACATATAATCTTATAAGATTAAATTTTGTAATAAGTAGAAACATAAATGGAAGCAGTACAATTGCTTCCTCCTAGAATTTACTAAGACCACTTTTTTTCTCTGAAAAAAAAATGTGTCACTTTGTGTCAAGAAATGATAATGTATTAAGTTCTAACAGTGGGTCACTAAATTGTAAAAATTAATTATTGCTAGTTAACCAATGTTTTTATTTGAGATTTGTAAAGAAAATGCTCACTAGTACTAATATAATCTCAATTTTGTTTTCATAGTTTAAAATAGAACTCGAAAATGTGTATTTGCATTATTATAGTCTTTTCTGTTTCAACCAAAATAAAACACTGCGAAAAAAAATGTATCATCTGTAAAACCTATAGAAAGAATGTTGTCTTTGCTATTGCGCAGTCAATAAATAGGTTTAGAACTAGTGAGATTATGTTTAATATCATGAATCTGAGAGCAATGATTTGCTAAAATTTCGTGTCTTGGTAAAGATCCTTCTCGAGTTGCGGAGGAGTTGCAAAATCAGTAAATAGGGTTTCTTAAGGATAGTGAAATGAAAATACGGTGAATGTTTGTTAAGTATCTAATATTTAAAACATATTATAATAATATCTACATGAAAAAATAATCCTTTCCGATAAATAAACCACACTTATTTTTCAGAAATATATTTTTCTGCCCACGCGCGTTATTTCATTCGCTTTAAATGCAACACATACTTAACGCCATCTGTTGAGAGCAAAATTGAGTTGACCGAAAGAGGATATAAAAGCAAATCAATTATATAGTCTATTAGCCTTATTCAGGAGTGAATATTGGAATTAAAATCTTCATTTTAAAAGTACAGAGTTTCTCACAAATTTATTTTTCCATCCTCTATCCTTCTACATTTTCCAACAAATGACTGGCTCTTAAATTACCCGTGTATTGAATACAAACGAATCACCTACGGCGTTAAGAATAACTTGTTCTTGAAATAAAAAGTTCTCCAGTCTTTCGGGAGCTTTTGAATAAGACTAAATAAATATTCAATTTTGCCAGTTGATTATGTTCAGGTTGGAGTACAGTCTTCGTACCTGAGTAGTCCTGTTATTGCAAAGAGCAAACATTGAATGTAACAGTGTTGCAATCATATTGAATTATTTCTTAATTAAGAGATCTTACTGTGTAAGATAGTGTGTTTAACAGAAATTTAGTTTTCTACGTATTAAATTTTCTGTATACTTAAATATATGCAACAATAAACCGTATTATGACTTGTTAACATAAAATTTCAGACGTAACGTTTAATTTACATTGTAACATTTAATCAAAGTGTGTAATAAAAGTGAAGTTTCTTAATTGCTGTGAGAAGAACAAATACGCCTAATCACCTCAAATATTTCATTTTCTTATTTTTACAGTCTTCTATTAATCGATCGTTACTAATAAAAGCCAGATATGTACAAGTTATTGAAGAAGAAACAATATACTCCTTATTTAAACATCTTATGCTCGTGTTAAAGAGTAATCGTGAATATTTTTAGTTAATATCCTTTACTGTCTGGTAATCATGAATATCTTACAAATGCGATATCGTGAATTACTAATTTAATTAGGCTTGAACAATACAATTCGAATTTAAGTTGAGGTCTGTCTGCGTTAGTGGCGCTAGAATTTAATATGCCTGTTGGATAATTCTAATACATTCGTTATAAAAATCTGAAATTTTATACATTTCTTTTCAATAATTCTAATAGAATGAATATTTCTGACAGTTAAAATAAATATCCATAGAATGAGTAGTTTTGATAGTTAAAATAAATATCCAAATATTTCCAGGATGTAACAACCTAGTAAGAAATCAAGTGAATTGACAGAAGTACAAAACAAAGCTTCACTTTTAAAAGAATAAAGCAAAAAAATAAATTTCCAATTTCAGTGTAATACTGCATTTCTTCTTTCGAAAATAATTGCCAATTATATAAAACCTAATAGCTTATTTACAGACGGAAAATATTCATTTAAATTTAAAATGATACTGAACTCAATTTTACATTTACTTTTATTTCGTTATATCTAGACTGATGTACTTAAGAGGATTTAATTCACTGGATAAATATTATAAAAATATAAAATTCTGAAAGAAATCCAATTCAAGCTCTTAGTTCTTTTTAAATAAATTTCTGTTAGAGAATGATAAAACTGATTTAGTATTGACGTTAGAAATGTCTGTACCGTAGACATTTACTTTTTTTGCTTCTTTATGCGTTACATATCGTTAAACTACGAAGCCAAGTATTTTCACGATTTCTGGCACGATTGTCATTCAGTGAGGCGTTAAGGTATTTCATATGTCATCCAGACTTTCTGAACAATTGCTAGAGCTTTTGACATTCGACTTGAAATAATATATTTGCTTTTAAAATTAAAATAACGCGTTGCTTCGCTGCTAAAGGCTTTAAAAGACATATGCATACTTTTTTAGTCGTTTACATCCTTATTTTACTTTTTATAAGTATCTAACTAATTGAATTCGTAGCAGAACTAATTAATAATTTTCATAAACATTTGCATCATTGCAGTAAAAGCTATTTCTAATTATGCATGCATTAAGTAATTCGGCACATAATAATAATTTTGGGGCCCGCTTAAGAACTTTGGTTTTTCACTTGTAAAATACTATGATAATTCAGTCTATGGGTAATTTTGTTCTTCTGTTTTTCGTTTCCTGTGTATAAATTTCTTTGAATGAAAAGCACTGTTAAAATATAAATGAATAAACGAAGTGTAAAGAGTCAACCTTTTCTCTTTAACTTCCTTTAGCAAACATTTAAATGTGGCAAACATATAAGGAAATACAACAATTTTAAACAAAGCTAACTTAATTTATTGGAATTCAGAAAGACTTTTCACTCTTAAATCATAATTAATGATTTATTGATTATCTTAAGCGTTTTCATTTTTTATAATTTATTTAATGAAATTTTAACTAGTAACTAAATTTATTCCCTTGTAAAAAGCATTAAAAATAAAGTAGAAATTATCATTAATAATTTTGTTATTTAAAATAAAAGAAACAATAAATAAAATTTATATAACACGTTCATTATTACATGCTTAATCCTTAAACTGCTCCATTTATATAAAATTATTATTTCCAATACATTCTTTAGACTAATAAGTTCTTTAATGACTTGTTGCAATTTTTACTTCCTTGTACGAAGTAAAGGAAGTACTGTAATCGCGAAAAATTCCGGGTACCATATTTCAACGAAAATATCCATTTTACCCGCTATCGAACGCAATTTAATGATGTTTTTGCGTGACATCTGTACGTAAGGACAGAATAAAGGACGTTTTTTTCCCAAAACGGATTATAAAACTGATTTAAAATTGATTCAGAAGAGATTGTTTTCGTGGCATTTGTACGTACATTTTTCGCTTAACTTAAAAGCAAGTAGCCTCAGAACGTTCAAATTTTGTATAAAGGATTTCTGTAGTCTTTAGCTGTATACCTCCTATTTTGGTTGCAATCGGCCGTATCAAAAGTATATATATATATATACCCACTCTGTTACTCGCCTCAGTGAGCTGTTTTTTTTTTTTTTTTTTTTTTATTGTTACATGTTGGTAAATTGTGCATTTTTTCGCCTTAAAAATCATTGAAATATGTAGTTCTTATTTTCCGGTTAAGGTTTTTATGCCTTTAGTTATAGCTGTAGTGTTATAGCTGTAGAATAATGTTATAGCTGAAGAATTATTAACAATTTAAAAATTGTTTAAGTGCGGCTAAGCCTAATTTTTTTACCATAGCAGCCATATATGTTTACATTTGAAACTTAGCAGAATAGTGGATTTCTTGCCAGTCTAGAGAAATTAAGGTTCGCAGCAACAAAGTAACGTCTTCTTTTATTATTGTCAATTAAATCATTCTTAATCCATTCTGTAATTAACATTTAAGTTATTAAATTATCCCATTTATTGACTCCGCGTCCACAACAAATTAAGACAGTTTCTACGCCTTCAGTGTCTTTTTGCCGAGTGAGACCAAAAGTAAACTTTCAGTTTTGTGCACCTTCTTACCCGCTGGCTGAAGTGTATGTTTTGGGGTAGAAATTTTAATTTTAATTGTAATTTTTTTTATTGTTTTAGCTGTATTTGGTGTTTTATGTTTTTCTATATCTTTCAATTTTTAATATAGATATTTTGAATTTTTGTGTATTTTTGCCTTCTCGCGAAGTGAGAACTGAATTAATTGAATGAGAAATATATATGTAATGAAATTCGAGGAAATAAGTTTAAATGAAATACAGGAAAAAATGCGTAAATTTTAATATTCCGTACAAGGAAGTCATGTTGTGTACATTTGAGCTTTTTTTTACTTAAAAATTAATTGAATATTAGAAAACGAATTTTAAAAACAAATTGCTGTTATGATTATTCATTAAAAGATTTGTTAGAGGTATAATTAGAATGCGTGGAGAATAATCTTTACAAAATTAAAATGAATTTATTAAGAAGATCAATGAGCTCTAGCTGTAGATCTGGAGCCCCCAGTTCCTGTTTGTTTTCCAGCCCCTTAATATGTTATTCTTTCCTTCTTTCTGCTTTCTTTTTTTTAAAAGTGTATTTAGTTCACAGTTTAGAGTATTGAATAGGAAATAAATCTAATTTTAATTTTGTTCAATTTTTACTTAGCCCCTTAGATGCGCTTGTTGCCGCCTCACGTCAGGCAGAATCTTTCTCCAATGCTGACGGACAGGTAATAACGGAGAACATTCGGGAAAAGTAATAGTTTCGGTTGGACACTTCCTTGCAATCACTCGAACCTATTCTTTTCTCTTCTACACTAATGAAAAGGTGCCGTCGTATTTGGATATTACAGATAGGATGTTTTTTGTTACCCGATATATCACTACTGCCTCTGCGTTACATCATACCGTCCCCTCGATGTTGCGTTTGTTCAGTGCTCAGGCAGGAGAAGAAAAATCAATCTTCTTTGAATGTTTTTTAAGTGGGAGTGCCTACTGGAGCTCTGTTGTATATAATTGCGTGGTCTGACAATTTCTGATGAGTGAACTCATGCCCGAAGCTGAAACACTTTACTGAATTCGAGCTTTTTGTTTGCTCTTGGAAAGGTCTTTGCTCTCTATTTCTTAGCCTTAGTAATTTGAGCGACAATCAAGTCTTGTTATTGTCGGTATTGTGCAGGAGATAACACTATGATATTTTAGAGTCACATTTGAAGTTGTGACATTTTCCATTAAATATTCAGATCCCAAATAAATGTATTGTTGCCTGCTTATAGGATCGTAAAGGATTGAATGCACACAGAGCTGATGATAGTTTGATCAAATTCATTTTCACAAAAGAAACACTTTATAGTTGTAGAACTTTCCATAAAGGTACTTTTCTTCAGCTTGACAGAGCATAATCAGTAATCATCACTTTAAACTACTGAGAACATTAAACAGAACGCAAAAGAAAGCGCGTCCAAAGAGCGAAGCTCGCACGGAGATCTAGTTCTAAAACTAAAAAACTGAGAACTGATGCACTCTCCGTTCTTATATAATTCCCCCCCCCGAGTACTTTCCCTTTCTTGAAATTACTGGAAATCATATTCAGACAGACAGATGTCTTGTTTTGCACCTGCTACGTCTTTCTGCCCACAGGACGAAATTCAAGCTTTGGTTCGAAGGATACGCAAATAAAAAGAGGGCGTTACAGTTAAACATAGAGAGGGATTAATCACTGTATTTCAGATCTTTATGTAGGGACCGGACAAAAATATCGCCAAGTTTGGCGACTTTTGGAGATTTAGCTCTAAATTTGGAGACAAAAGTTAGTCGCCAAAAACGTCGCCAGCTTGGCGATATCTTGCCAATTTAACGAGATAGCCATTTACCTCAATGTTAAATGGACTTGCCCCTGTAACCTTATATTTTCGGCAGAGATTCGCTATTTCAAGAATTTCATGTTACATTGTGCAAAATATACTGAAATTTCACATATAATTTCACTAAAATCATTTACTTATATCTAAAACTCGTAGCAGTATGTTCATTCTACGTAAAAAGGAATTGGGGTATATATTTGGTTGTTTCCAGATACAGTTAAAGATTTTTAAATTTCTACTTATCTTTTTTCGATTTTTGTGCTCTATATTATGCAGATTTTCAAACCCGAAAATAAATTTCCGCATTCATATATAAATAAGCTATACTCCTGCAAAAGCTATACCCTTGTAGTTAGTTGCATACTTGCACATACCAATGTGAAGCTATGTACGAGACCAATGATATAGTAAATTAGTCAGTAAGGCAGCTTTTACAAAGGTAATTATTCCAGATGAAACTTGACAATGTGCATCATCTTTTCATTTAGTAATGCGTGACAAATGAGCTCGTATGTATGATCAGTTTTGCGTATGAATAAAATAAGTCTGCATGATGTCGTATTGCTTCATATTCATCATATTGATATGCTTAGTCCTCTTATTCATTATACTATTGTAGGAAAAAATAGTCATGATAAACTCACCTCTGCTGTATACGAATGTCGAACATTTAATCAGCTAAATTATAGTCAGGTATAAATGACATTAAATTAAAATTTTCAGTTCATATTTCAGATATTTTATGATTGTCTAAGCACAAAACGTTCATACAACGGGCAATTTGGCATATCTAACAAACTATTTTAACATCCAAAAAACGTTTATATATATGTATTAGTTTAAAAAATATTTCAGCTGACAGAAAGCATTTCTTAATCGGAACCTTCTTAAGCAAAAATACTTGAATTCTTTCCCTTAAACCTGTTTTAAAATGTTGACAAAGTAACTTAGCTGTTATCTGCTTCATGCTAAAGCAATGTTTTGTTTATCGACAAAAGTTATGATTAAGCTATAGAAATATTAACCCTTTTTTTCACTAATGATGGTCCAATCTCAAATAGATGAATAAAATTAAACAAAAAAGTAAAACAATAAGTTTAATCCGTGGGAAAAAAACACAATTTTTACCGAAACGGTGAGTTCTCAAAAAGACATTCCCAGTACAGAAATGTGATGAATTGTTCAAGTATGAATTACCACCCCAAATCGTTTTCCCTTTAATTAGGGCCATCTGTTTGAACAAAGACACAGTCACAGTTGCGAACGACGCAGCAAAAATAAAATGGTAGGAAAGGAAAATAAAATGCTTGAGAAATCGCTTCGTAAAAGGAGTGGTGGACAGAGTTAAGTTCTCATTGATCGACGATTACTTTAAAAAGAAAGAAGAAAAAGAAGTGGTTAAAGAAATACGAAAAATCAATTATCTGTCTTTTATCTTGTTTTATCCTGCGAAATGTTTTTCTCAGCTGTTACCTAGCGTCCTTCATTCTTTTCTGAAGTTTCAGACATGCATTTGTTAAATTCCGGGGCTTTTAATTTCCGTTTCGATATAATTGGTTTAAGTCTTGTTTTGATTAGTAATCGCTGGAGCCTATGTAGTACTTTTTAACCCGATCTTTTACTGCAAGTCCTGTAACATTACCAATTTAACAAACATATAGTATAAGCTTATAAAAAAGCATCTTTCAGTTTACCTATCAACAGTTTTGGTTTCCAAATCTTTTAGCTGCTATTACAACATGCAATTCAAAATGAAATACGGAGCACAGTATGTTGGGATACCTATGAGAATAAAATGTACAGATGCGGTCAATTTCAATTCCATGTGAACAAAATTTTGAAACATTTGTCATCATTAAACGGAGATATTATTACAAACTACTAAATGTAAGTGCAAAAGGTTTGTGTTTAGAGACAAATTTTAATGCATAATTAATCATTCTAACTCGCTAATTAATTTTAATAAAAGATTTGCCATATGCAGTCTTTAGTTATAGAAGTCTGGGAATTAATCGCAATACCTCATTAACTTTAAGGAGATAATGCATAGATTGTATAAATACATGATTAAAGAGTGAGCAGGAATTTTACTAGTAAGAGAAGGCTGCAGTTTCAGCTTTAAAATTAGGCAAAACTCAAAGAAAATATTATGTTATATAGAAGGTGTATACGTTTTTGAGAGAATCAAATGCAGATCAGTGCAATGTAACTTTTCTCCGTGAGTAAAAGCGATGCGCTATACAAGTCCCTTGAAATTCATGCACCTATTCTGAGGTTTAATTAACTCTAATCTAATCAAGTACAAATCTATGTTTTGTCGTCTTCCTATCTGATATGCAATTTTTGAGAAATACTTTAATGGTCATGTAAGAAATTAAGTTATAAGGTATTTCTCCCGCCTTCTTGGCATGCCTTCGTGGTGTTGTAGTCTGCACGCTGGGCGCGTATTCCAAAGGTCCGTAGAAGGTGTTGCATATTTTTCATCTTGCTTGCTTCCAAAAAATACCAAATATCTCTACAAAGTAAGTTTTTATGGATACTGTTCCAATGAAACAAACTGCAGGCTTGTTGTTTCCCCTGTGAGCATAATGGTTTAGTTGATTATGGCAAAGCACTCTAAGGCTATCTGCCTAGGGAAGGGATGCCTTCGTGGAGGACTAAGGGGAACTTGTTCGTATACACTTTACACATGGGGAAAACAGGGAACCCACTGTGCGTATAATAAAACCCGAATATAAAAGACAATACATCATAATTCGACTTTACTAATTACGTTATTAGCTTTCTATCAGCCATAGTAAATGCTTTGATGTATTGCTTAAGGAAATTTCATATTTTATTTATTAATTGATTTTGTAAAAGTAAAATAGCCTACTATATAAGAATGAAGAATTTACATTGTAGAAAATAACTTTTACACATATCATTTAATGTTTATCGTTTCTGCCAGGTTTTCCATAAATCGAATGCACATTAGTAAATTTCCTTATGTCATTAGTTTAATGTTTAGTTAACAGTTAATTAATTACAATAAAGCAATAAAGGAACATCTGCTCATGTTTAAGTGTTTAGCAAATAAAAGTTTAGTAATTATTTACCCATTTTTAATATTTTGAGTTAATTAAAAATGTAGGTAGGTAATTAATTAGTAAAGTACAGCATACGAGGACTATCTGTTCAGACAGAATATTTTCATTCAGACCTTTATTAAGGATTTCTGACTCATATTTATGTCATACATGGAAGAAAACCTAATTCAGCTCTGGCAGACAAATAATAAGTTTAACAGTAAATAAAAGTTGCAGTAAATAAAAGTGTTGAAATGTTTGGGATATAGAAAACAAGGAGATTAAAAAATGGCAAAAATACCGTGCATAAAGAATATCACAAAGCCATGAGTGGTGGAATTTTTTCCCCTTCTGGAATCTAAACAATTAATTAATTATTATTACGTTATCGATTCAGTTAATTATAGTCTAGAGTCAGACACATGAAAAATCAACCATTTCGTAGTCTCGAATCGGATCTGAAAACCTTCAAATTGTTAGGAATTCGCTCATCATAAGAATATAATGAAAAAATGATTTGCATTTTTTTTTACATACCCTCCCTCTACATTTTGGAGATGATTGGAGTAAAAGAAGAGATCCAACCAGCCGAATCGTTATAGTAAAAAATTAAACTACAATCAGATTGGGCAACAAATTCTCCCAACACTGCGTCAACCAGAACATTTCCACGATTTTCCTCAACTGATTAGTTCATCGTCTTCAGTCGAGTTCGATATCAATCACAAATATTTTGCCGCTCGTATTGGCGGAAGAATATTCGCGCACGTGCAACTAGCAACAGTTTTAGTCCAGCAAATAAATTCTGCGCATAGGAGGAACTGTTTCTTTCAAATTGCATTTCTAGATAAGGTTGCCTGTTGCTTCTTGCATAACTCAGTATCATAGTAGCATTATTGTCCATCACATTCTATTAGCTCGGTGTTAATACAGAGTCATTGTGTTCCTTTTTGGAGATGGAAACGTGAAAAATCGAGGGCATTCCGGCAGGGAAATCAAATCAGGACCCTTTGGAAGTGCTGACTATTACATTCGAAAACTCATGTGAGGAATAATATTTAATACATTGTAAAATATATCTAAAAACAGATACATACAATAAATTTTAATTTCACTATTTATGTTTATCTTAAAAATAAGCAGCGTTAAAAATAAGCATAGATAGCACGACAACACTTAACGAACAATCAAAACACAATTTATTCATAATTTATTCATAATAATTCATAAACACATTTATTCAAAATATTTTAATTTAATAAGCATGACAACACATGACGAACAATCAAAACACAATTTATTCGCCAGTATTAAACAGAAGAGTTTCAAAGACACGTTTACAGTCGTCGAAAAACTACGACATACACGCTGAAACAATCAGCAACACAGGCTATCAGCCTATGATAGTGAAGACAGCTTCATGGCAAAGCACTAAAGTACAGCTCCCGACTCGGTTCGTCGCTCTCGGAGACCAAGACACTACTACTGAACTCAACGTACTCTCGATACTTTCCACGATACAACTCAGGATACACTCGACGATGCACATTATTCCGCGTACAGGCAGGGCTTATATAACTTTTGACCTGCTTTCCAGATCATTCTATAGCAAACCGGTAAGAATTCGTTTCAGAATGTTCTCGCTTCGTCTACGCCAATTTTGTCGCCAGATGGGCGATTTCACATCAAATCTGGCAACCCTTCTGCTTTTTGACAATTTACTGGCAACCCTAAACTACTAACTACTTGTCGGGGAAGCTGTCTTACGCGGCTGGACATTTGGTAACAGTATAAAATACGCGAAGAGATCCAAAATTCTATTTGATTTTCACAGAAATAATTTAGATAACAATTAATCCTGTCTGCAGATAACTTATTTATTTATTGTTTTTCATTATAATTGCTGTGAATTTTTATGGATTTCTTCAGATAACTAATCCACTGTCAATAATACAATCAAGATCATCTTAACGTTTAGACCCTCAATATCCTTTGGAACTTAAGACATTTTGAAACCAGCTACAATTAGCTTTCCTTTTTTCGGACCAAATGATTTCCAGTTTTTCTTAAAAATAAGACGTCTGTCCGTCTGCAGTGGCGAAAATACATCATCCAAATAGCACAGCTACAGCTGGGTAGCCAAGGGAACATGATTTTTATGAGTTCTTTTGAAACAATGGATCAGTTATCTTGTGCACTAATGTTAAGAGCAGTTAAATTGAAAAGCGTTCACCAGTTATCCTAGAAACAAATATTAAAAATTAATAAGCTTTAAAAGAAAAATAAATCAGCGGTTAAATTATTTTAGTGAGATTTAAAAGAATGTTTTACATTACTCAAAAAAACGATTTAAACATAAAACTCCTTCTCTTGTAATAACCGGAAAAGCATGTTCATATTTAAGTAATTAAATTGTAATTATCTTTCTTTTTATATTTGCTTTCATTCATTTTATTTATCTGTAATTGCGAACACTAATTACATTTAAATAGAATAAGTGAGCGATCTGCATCCGATAAGGCAGCTTAATGCTTTAACCTAATTTAATTACCTCTAATTAAAGCAAGTGAGTATCTTTATCATTTAATTTATCAGTGCATCAGCCAGAAGACGATGAAAATTATATCATAATTACTTATTCCATATCTAAGAGTTAGCCCTTCCTTAAAATTCCTCATAATGGAACACTCCGTAAAACTCCCTTCCCAAGCTTCGTTTAAGTAATGGAGCATCTGTTATCGACGAGGCATTTTTTCCTTCTTTGACAAATTAAGCAGGACGTGTTTAATTTGACAAATAATCGTTACAATGAACCATAAAAAATCTCCCGCTTTGTTAACTTACATAAATGTCTAGATAGACATGTATACGTTTAACACAAACTTTACTTAAGAAAGCTCTTTAAAATTGCTTTTAATCAGGTTCAATTTCAACGTCTTCTGTTTCGATTCACTTCGCTTTTTTTCCCTTTTTTTCCACTCTTGCTTTATTTCATCTTCAACTGGAGATTAAATGGACAGTTTTTATTGGATGGTCTTGGTTCTTGGTCAGGTATTGATTACTAGGCGTTGCCAGGCAACAAGCTTCCCGTTTTTCCGGAAAATTCCCAATCTTTTTTTTCCCCCTCTTGGAATGATCTCTCTCGCTGTTATCCATTCGACCTAATCCTTTATTTTTGCATCTATTTATTATGATTCCATTTCTTATTTAATACCTTTGTGTGTGCCTTGTTTTTTTGACAATAATTTACCACGAGCGTGAAATAAATACAGGGTTTTATTCGCTTCAATTTCTCGGCATTTCTTAATCAGAGATGCATAAAGGAACCCGTTTTTTATCATTTTTATTCTTGCCATTATTTACCAGTAAGCGTTTGGCTAGCTATATTGTTCTCTTACAACGTACTCTCTTTTGTTTTTAAATAATACATGTTTCCTGTTAAGATTTAATTTATTCTTTACCATTATGTCTTCCAATTTCGCAATGCATTTTCTTGCCGAGACAACATGCATTGTAACAAATACGGATTAAAACTGTAGAGCATACTTATTTTTTGTAATTTAAAAGTGCACAGAGATCGCAAGAGTACTTTTAAATAATGGCATTTCACATAAGCTCAAGGAAAAATGGCACTGACTTTATATAAGCACTGGTTGAACATATAAGAGAGTTAGTTATTAATTCACTTCAGTTGTTTTATATATAAACTGCACACTGTCCTCTGAAATATTGGATAAAGAAGCTTTTTGCTGAATTTGAAATCACAATTTTTAAAAAGTTTCGTGCGTTTTTGTGTATATTTTGGTCGTGTATATTTGGTAATAAAATTTAAATGCAACAAATGAAATTAAATTAACATGATTTGTAAAATGTGTTTGCAGTGTGTTGAGAAATACCAAGCTTTGCAAAGTTATTTTTTAACACTAAACCAGACGAAATGGAAAGATAGGATTGACGAAAGGTGATAGAAACTGTGAGGAAACCGATTAAAAAAAACGCTATTCGAGTGAGTCAAACGGTCTCCCCGTCTCATGATTGAGCGGAAAAAAAATTAGTTAAGAAAATTTAGATTATGTAAAAGAAAGAAAATGTAATGCATGGTAATTTATAAAATATAATAAAAAATTGGCTGCTGTGTACTGTTGCATTCGGAATTATAAGCACACCTTTGTACGAATATAAGGTGTTGATATAAGCACAGGCTGACATGTAAAAAATGTGTTATTTTTTAATCCTGTATAACTAATAACTTGTCTAGCAGCATAATTTAAGATTAATATTAGTATAGTTTGGATTTTATTTAGCATTAATTATGCTTGTATTTATTATAACAGATGTGTTTTACTATATGGGCTTTCATAATTTTACTGAAAAAGTTGCCGCTTAACTTTTAGATACACTAGTTATTTATAAATTTTGCAGTCTTATATTTTATTTAAATGATCAAGATTCTTTCCAAGTAAATATTTTACATATTTATATGCTCATTTTTTATTTATTATTCCTTTTTGTAAATTATTCCATTAGTGCATTTTCATTTCATTCCTTTTTGTAAATTATTCCATTAGTGCATTTTCATTTCATTCCTTTTTGTAAATTATTCCATTAGTGCATTTTCATTTCATTCCTTTTTGTAAATTATTTCATTAGTGCATTCCTCATGTGCATTTTCATTTTAAATAGATACGTTTGTTTCCATTGTAATTATATCTTGGGCAGAGAAAACGACAGACTAACACGTTGTAGGAAGTAAGTTCTTATAATGTAATAAACTTCTACCGTAGTTTCCGTAGTTTAGCATCATCTTAAGTTTACATGCATGAACTGGTAAATATTATATTGGAAAATGAGTTTCTGCTTTTAAGCCGAATTTATACCAAACATCCCAGTGATCCCCTTTGACAAATTACGAGCGTTATTTAATATGGATCTCATAGTTTAGTTATTAGATTCATAATTTGTGTTATACTATATTATCTCTTATGAATAATCCCACAATTACTAGGATGGTTCTTTCAAACCCTAGTTATGTTATACTTCGTCCTTTCTGCAAAGATATCCATCAAGCATGCTGTTTTTAATCTTTCCTGTCCAAGCTGTGTCCATCTGTCTTTGTACAATGCTAATAAATCAAGACAACACCCACACGTTGAAAGAAATAAACCAAAAAAGTTATGAATTAGCTTCGTCTAGTATTCCTGGAAGGATCATCCGTGGTTTGGCTAGTGGCAGGGAAATGAAAATGGACCACATAAGCAATTTCTGCTCCTGGTTCGTTAATAGCGTGTTACAATACGATCTCTGAACAGCACTTGTGACAACTGACCTTGTTCGACATACCCGTTTCTTTTCCTTCCCGTTTGTTGTTGAAGTCTGATCCTTCATCTGCTACAACAATGACGGCTTTATGTCGGCTGAAACCCTTGAAACTGAATATCCAGAAAGATTTTCATTCGCAGGGCAGGAAACAGGAAATAATGTGATAAGCTTGAAGTTCTGAGAGTTTCATGGGGAATTACAAGGCATTCAGTACACCCTACTCTCTCAAAAGTTGTTTCATTTTGTACATAAATTTCGTTAAATCTGGAAGACATACTGATGCTCAATACTTTACAAAATGTCAAATGCCAAAGATTAGAATCAGAAATAGTTAACTACGAAAGTTACAGATTATCAAGTATTAAGTAATTCATTTAAAAATAAACTTGGCCAACTTTGATTCCAAACTATGTTTCTTTCTTTTAACAATTTTTCGCTGCAAATGTAAAATTAAAATTAAATTAAAATCGATTTCGCTTAAAATAATGACGATAAATGCAACTATTCATATGTATCTTTTAAAATTAAAGAAACGTGTTTAAAATACAGACTTGAGAAAAATAAATAACACGATACCCGGAGACATTATTTATTTTGAAGAAACGAGGACGAATTTTATTACGAAAACATTATTAGTCGTAAATTACCAAAACGTGTGTAACAAATTTTAAAGTATTAAAAGTAGTGTAATTGTGTTACACACTTTTTGGTAATTACTTTGAAATACTGGACGTTTACTGCATTGATTTGTTTTATTTGATTATGGCAAAGCACTCAAGGGCTATCTGCCTTAAAGAAGGGGTCCTTTGTGGAAAATTTTCTAAGGAAAACTCGCTCGTATATACGTTACAGACGGGTAAAACCACGAGAACGCCCATGCATCCAGCATGTTCGCCGGAATTCGAATTCCGGACCGAACTACCAGAGTCTAGCGACATTTACCGCTCAGCCGCTGGAGGACCCGTCTTTAGCATTACGTAGAGAACAATGCCCTCGAGTAAACCACGAAGAAGTAATTAACAACATTATATATGGAAGAATATATTGTATGCGGAAAGAAAACTTTAGGCTTCTTTTAGTCATTTTTTCCGTTGACGGTTATGTTTTTTGCATTTAAAGCCCAGAACCGCTGGCATTTTAATATAACAGTAAGAGATTTATAATTATTCTTTCCTGGAAAACCAATTAGAAAGCAAAATTCGCAAGCAAAGGATATTTGAGATGTATTTTGCTATTGAATAAATATCAGAGTTGCAATCTGTATTCGCTATCGCATCATTCTATGTGGAAAGGAGTTAAACATATACCTCCCTCTTTGCTATTGTTGAGTTTGTAAAATATTTATCTGATATTTTCAACATATAATACTTCCACTTTATTCCATTTTCCTTTCCAGTTTTTCCATAAAATAAAAATAAAGTGCTCATAGTTTTGATGTACGTTTAAATTTTTAAATATGTGTTCAAATTACAATTTGTATGCGTCCTTCTTTCTAACGTTTAGTTACAATGAAATTGATCAGTTCGTAATTAAAGAAACTCAATCAAACATGCTGATTATATATAATATGTAATTATAGTATGGTTAAGCATCATTGTAATGAAACTAAGCTTAAGATTTTAAGCCATCTCTCACTTGAATGGTGGTAGTATTTTGAGCAAGCGTTGACTAATGCGTCTGGAACTGTAAACCGTTCCGAGACATAAAAATTCCAAGAGTAACCTTGGAGGTGTATGTTTTGGAAAGATTCCAAAGAATAACTTCCGTATTTTAACTTTTTGAAAATTTTGATGTAATATTTTCTAATAAGAAAATAGGTACCATTTACTTGTGGAAAGTATATGCAGTTATCGCTGAGATATGTTTAGCAGAACGCAAGGAATAACAAAAGGAAGATAAATGATCAAACTAGCGCTAAACAATGCAGTAGAGCTGCAGTTATTAGGTCGACATATACTGTAAATTTGTTTAATATTATGCATACTTTGTTTAATTTATGCATAATTTGTTTAATTTTAGGTCCTGCGCAAAGAAAAAATTAATTTCATTCTTTTAATTTGTGTGTAATCAAGGTATTCCTCCGATATGCGTCCTTGCTGTGTTACAGTTAGCACGTTCAGTTAGCAGAAGTTCATTTGACTGTGACAACGTGGTAGATTTTTTCCAGTTTCTTGTTCCGATAAAAACCTACTAAATTTCTTTGGTTAGTTGAAATACGAATAGGTTCTGAGTTAAAGCAAGAAAAAATATTTCACTGTGTTATTTTGCCGAAAAATCTGCATTTTATAGTGTGCTTTACGAAGTTCAAAATAGTTATTTTTAAAATTCTATAATTTTGCTTCAAATAAAATGCAGTAAACGAAAATGTAAACTTCCTTCCGTTTTATTGCAGTAAATAGTTATTTGCTCTTCAGAAAGGATAAATTAATTAATCGGATATTTTAAATACACTTTTGGTCTACGAGCCGGATATTTGGAATAATACTGTAATTTACCCCCCCCCCCCAAAAAAAAAAAAACTGAAATCTTTCAGATTTTATATTACGCCCAAAGAAGCTTTTTTTTTTTACTTTTTGTGCGTTACTTTTATTTAATAAATATCATGTTCTTCACACTTTAAACCATAAAATTTAATTTAACAGCAATATCACGAAATAATTTTCAAAGTGAGTATCTTTAGAATTTCCGATACACAGTCTCGTGCGCTAGAGATAATTTTTTTTTTTCTTCGTGCAGTGTTGCCACTGCTAGCTTTGAAATCATTGAGTTTGTTAATCAAAAATTCCTTAAAGGTTTATAAAATATGAAATAGATCATAAAACAAATTCCCAATTTGGCCTTCTAGATGCCCATATTCGAGTGGAGGATTACGTTATTCAAAATTTGATGTCTCTAAGTACCATCGTTTTTTTTTTTTTTTTTTTTTTTTTTTTTTTTTCCCACAGTGCGAGAAACATATGCACATTCGTGCAGATTCTTCATTATTTAATTTCTTTAAATATAATGCAGGGCTTAAAATATTTGCTGGCAGCAATTTGAAAAGGGAAACAACGCTTGTAGTGAATCACCGTAAAATGCCAAACGAAATTAATAGCTCTTCTGCGCAGATTGCTTCTAAAAAAACGCCTTACAAGCGTTAAAGTAGAATGTGAAGAATCAGTTCGCAAACATGTTAATAGCATTATTTTTTAATTTCTGAATTCTGATACACGATTGCCTTTCTTAAAGTGGTAATCATACTGCACATCCAAAGTAAAGGTCACTGAACTGTTCTAGAAGAAAGCGCTCGCATACACGTGCAACATCATTCATCCTCACGAGCAACAAAAGAAATATTAAAAATCTCAGTTCTAAGTCGTACCACGAAAACTTAGTTACCCGAAACAGATGTTTTATGTTCCTGCCAACGCGTGGTTTTGACCTTTGATCACCTGCTCCATTTGTTCGGGGTTCGTATATGGATCGGAATAAAATGGAAACTGTAATCAGAAACCATAACACGGAAGACAAAAATTTTCCAGCTTTTTCTCCTATTCAACTCACAGAAAATACCAGCGTTATGAGATAGTTCTATACAAGTCGCCTCAAAAAAGGTTCCATTTTTTGTTTATTCCGAGAATGGCACTTAAAATGTCTAAGATGAATTTACTCGTTTTCCTTATTAAGTACCACCGGATGTTGTCACGAGTTTTGACCGAGTTGTGTTTTTCTTCGTCTCTCGTCAAAATGAGTTATAGACCCCTAGAGACAGGGTGAATTCATCTTTAATGAAAAAATTGTATGCTTTCGTTCAAGAAAAAAGAAAGAAAGTTAGATCTACATTTATTTCTTAGTATTTGGGTCACTTTTGGCTTGTTATTGTAACATTAACACAACCAAGTCATAACTTTTGCCACGCCTTAGATTCCCTTTCAGTAAAATTTGATTTTAGTTTTCTATTAGCAAGTTGCACCGATTTTCTTTCTTGTGTAAGCGTTAAGTTTTTTAAAGTAAAATTTACTTGTATACAATTTATAGTAATCCCCCCTTTGAGTTGTACATTTCACTTATAAAACCGATATATAAGTCAGAAGTACATATGCGCCATTCTTTATTTTTCCATAAACTGAATAATTCACTTTTCTAGAAGGCTAATGCTCTTGAAGTTAGCCTTCGAAACTAGAAATAGAAGATATAATTTGTAAAGAATCTGGCTTCTTGCTTATTTGAAGAAAATTACATCGTATTTTAATATATTTCGAAATAGGAAATATCTCAAACTTGTACTTAAATTGGAATTCCTTCTCTGAATAATTGTTCTAGGTGGTTTATATGCAAGATAAAAATATATATAAATAAAAATTATAATTTAAACTAGCAATAACCCCTTAATTCCTCCCCTCTTTTCTAAAAATAGTAATGTTTTTTTTCTGGACTGCATCATTTCTAGATTAGTTCATCTCATATGACTTATGTAACGCTGATGACGTAGCTAAATCGGAACTTGAACTAAAAATTTCAAGAACTAAAACTTTTTCTTAATAAGCAACTTAAACCGAAGTCTTCTCTTAATAAACTGCCATATTGCCTTAAGTGTGCACTTTTGCTTATGCCTATGTTGCCGCTAGGACGCTAACGCCCTGCTTTCTTTCTATCGCAGTATTACAAAAAATGTAAATATTCTCGAACTGGGCACGATTAGAGTGCCAATTGAATTGTGGCCACAAAAGTCAATTGAAATAAAGTTTAATATTTAATCGTACTCGGCTGCGAAGTTTCTTCTTCAATATGGATCTACATGTTCAAAAAGAGTTCCTCAGGATGTGGAACATTTGATTTTCTCGTGCCCTACATTTGATGGTCCTAGATTATGCTTACAGAATGATTTGAAAATGTTCGGAGTGACTTGGCCAGTGAACTTATCTGTTTTCGTGAAGTCCAGACTGCTGTTCTCTGCTTTTGTTCGCTTTATTTATGCATGTAATTTTTAATGTTTATTTATACATGTAACCTTTAATGTTCTAGTTAACTTACTTCTGTAAGCCCCGTGTTGTACATATGTGGTGTGTTGTGTAATTTGAAGAAAAAGGCTAGAGGGCGCTGTTGCTCGCTTAGTTGTGAGAGAATAAAGTTTGTTCATGTTGAAGGCGGCGGCCTAAGAATACGCTCTGTATATAGTAATTAAAATATTGTTAAAAACGTAAAAGTGTTAAAATTAGTAAACCCACTGAACCACCATCATCTGATTTGGAGATGCACAAAATTATTAGATGGTGCACGGGGAGTCTGTATGTTCTCAAAGGAAAAAAAAAATATGGATCTACGTTCTATGCCATCAATATTGCTACGTCTCCTTTTCATTACATATGTGTGTGTTCCTAAAAACCAGGAAAATTGGCATTGTAAAGGAGTGCCCGAAAGAGGACTGTTCCTAAAGCTCTAACTCAGCTTAATCAGATTATAATTATAATGAGCTGGTTAGACCATTTATGTAATCCTGTTATGTACCAGCTATGAAAATGCAATATTAAATATTTATAAATTTATTCTCTACATCCGTACCTTGGGAGAGAAAAGTGATAACGTCCAGAATGATCGCATTTGAGATTTTTGCATCCTATCGAAATCGTGAATATCTAACTCCGGAAAAAAGAAAAATCCGAGGTGATAGGTTATAAGCACTCTTCAGCTTCCCCACAGCGTGTGTTTTTGCAGTGTAATTGATAGCACATCCAGCTAGTAATCAAAGGATCCGGAATTTGAATCTTGGTATCGGCATAGCTGATTTTTTCTAAAAATATAACAGCTACACAAATGCCGCACCTCTAAAATATGACCTTTCCCCAGTCATTCTCCAAGTGGTAAAGAATGTAAGGAATTTTCGCCTTTTCCACTGCATGCAGTCGTAATGTAAGTAGTGGCATGTTCAGTTAGTAATCGGAAGATCCAGAGTTCAAATCCTGGCGAGAGATATTATCATAGCTGGTTTTCCGTGTTTCCTGCTTCAAAACGCCTAATCTATTTTACTATTTTACCACATGCATTAAATTAAAAAAGCTATTATGATAACATTATTAACTGATATTCGTCTTAAACCAGAAAACAACTGCGCGCCTTTATATGAAAAAAAACTAGCCCTTAGCAAAATATTTCTTTGAATTCGATGCATTATATTTCAAAGGCTTTCCGATTTTAAAAACAATTCCTCCTTTCCAGAAGTTTGCAAATTGTATTTTGTCCTTTGCATTCTCTTTCTCTCTTTCTTTTTTTTCTTCACAAAACACTACATCAAGCACTTCTTTTACCATTTTTGGGGTGCTCAGTTAGATATCCTGACTGCCCACAGATTAAGTGGCACACATGCGCAAAGAGGTTTTTGCCACAATGGCATCTCCCAGGAATTTCAGCAAGCCTTGCTGCCCTGCTGCTGCTGCTTTATCGATTACGATTCACTTATTTATATTACTGCCCATGAAAGTTTCAACGGCGATCCCCGATACGTGACCAGACTCTTAATCCAAGACCAGTCCCCGGATCGCAATCTCGGAGCCGGACGCGCCGACGGATAGGGTGGCGATTCTACCATCTCCCCCCCCTTCTTTGCTTAATTGAAAACAACGCAGCTAGAGGGCATAAAAAGGCGGCTTATGAAGCAGTACTGTATGTGCTGGAGGCCTGATTTACTAATCCGGGCCCAACGGGTATTCTTTTTTATGGGTGCTGAGGTGCTTAACGTAACGATGGTATTAGTCGTCTTTTAAAAAATTTATGCTCCTCTGGTTTATCTCAGTTGTTTAATTGCTCTTTTGTTCGTTAGAAGCTTGCAGACAGTGCTTGAGACAATGAGATAACGCTTTGTTGCTAGCTAGTGTATTTGCGATAATCTTAGGAACAGACGTACCATTATTCAATATCTTACGTGGCTTTGATTATACGCTTTTGATTACATGCGGCTTTGATTATACGCTTTAGCTGACAGCTTTATTTCATACACATTTGAAAAACAAGTTTAACTATCATACTGAAGTATAATGGTAAATATCTTTGGTTGGAAATCTATAAAGCCAGATATATTCAAAATTTCCAAATAGCGCTGTTATCCTATATGTGTGTGTATTTTTTTTATTCTGTGTACATGGAACAGAAATATTGGTTTGGTTATTTAAGTAAGCTTAAATTGCATCAAAAATTTTAAACGTTCTTGTTTCATGTTTCTTGGAATCTCTTTGTCAGTCCCATTAGCTGTAAATTATTCACAGATGGCTGAAAGAAACAAAATTGTTATTCCTTTGGTTAAGCTTATGTTAAGTCTTTCTGCCATGAATGTGTACACGCTGTACTTCTCTAAATAGTGCATTATTACAATTACTGCCTTGTGTTTAGATCGTATTCCTTTCAAAAAAGAAACAAATACTAATTGCATATCTTATTTACTTATTCTTAGTAATATTTTTATTCTAGTATAAAATATAGTAATATTTCTCAATAGGCTCTAAAAATAGAAAGAAAAATAAGATAAAACCACATAGTATTACAAATGTATGTAAAGTGAAAAATAAAATTAGTGCTAGATGGTGCGCAAACCATTATTTTGTACCATAGTATTTAATATAATGTATTACAAACATCTTTTAATAATTTATAAAAATTATCAGTCGCATTTTTTATAAGTCACTTAATCTAGATATATAGAATTTGCATCAATTAGATATGTATAAAAAATATTTTAAAAAATAGATATAAATTGTTAGGAAGTATGCATAGATCTTTTCAGTCACTCAGTTTATTTCCTAGTGCACTGTTTTTAATGCTGCTTTAATTTTAATTTTAATTTATCGTATGCCACGTCAAATGATTACATCTCTGAGAGTTAGCAGTTTCCCAGGGCGCAGGGATAACCAGTGAGGTTTCGTAGAAAGGCAGTTCTTCTTAGACAATGTGGGTGATAAATGCCCCTGTTGCGTAACGTAATATAGACGCAAAAGGGAAAGACTAAGGCTACAACTATTTTTAACGTCATGTATATGGTAGTTCACCAATAACAATTCCAGGCCTAATTCAAAATTTGAATTTCAAATGATAAGTGAGCGTATGAAAAGTGAACAGATTTATAATTAGTAATTGTTATGAATAGCTAACATAAGTGTTAGAATTGTAACCTTCAGAGCAAACCTAACCCATGCTGTACTAATAATAAGCATATCAAACATAAGAAGTATAAATTGCCGTCCAACCGAGATAGTGGTTATCCACGTTGACTACCGTACCGAAGGACTCGGGTTCGAATCCCGAGAAGACTGTTTGGCATGGAGACACTCTAAATATATAGCGAGGAGAAAGTCCTCTCGAGAGGCTGAAGGCAGGGGAAGAGGGGAGCGTCCGTCGAATCTGTCCCCCCCCGGGGCACTGTCCATTAAAATGGGGAGGAGGAATTGAGCAAAGTCGTATTGCCACTAGTATGATGCTCAAGACTCTCCAACAACAGGCTCAGTCACGATAAATTTCGTGTGCTTGTGCTGATATTGCTGTCAGACAAGTGAGTCACAACAACAATAGGAAGTATAAATTAGTCTATCAGTAGAATTATGTGTAATAAAGAGATAACTACACGAGAATTCATAATTTTATTTGCATTCTTTTATAACAGAAGTAGAAAATTTCAATTCTTTCTTGTTCTTTTTTTAATCCAGAGATTCAAAATCGATTGTATTTCTTAAATAGCGAAAAAAAAATTAACACGACTTCAGTGGTTTAAATACTGGTTACTTTGTCCTGCGGCGTAGAATTTTCAAGCTCCAATGTCTCATTTTAGTTGCTTTACAATTTGGGATGTGAAATAAGAGCATTCGATGGAAAAAAAAGCTCTTTGAAAAAAAGAATTCTCCCTTTTAATCAACGATTAGTCTTTCAGTAGTTGGCGATTGCACTTCATTTCCACATTCATTTTAAAGGAAATCCAGCCTTTCAATTTTCCTAAAAAACCCTCACCGTGGTGCCCCATGCAAATAAATGACTCTCTTCAAACTAGATGACTTTCCTTGTCTTCTCTCCTACCCCCCTTTTAGCTCTGAACAAATAAAAAATTCGATGAAGAAAGTGGGAGGAGGGAAAAAAAAAGTATATAGCTCCATAACAATCTTCGGCACTTAAAGAAAACTCTCTATGCTACTTATCCGTACTTAGCGGATTTTTGTTTTGCTGAAATCTCTTCCTAACTTAAGCACTTCCCCAAACAAATCTAGTCAAGTTAAGCAAAGCTGGGTTGCTTAATTAAACTCCTCCAGTCGCTTAATTCCTGCTAATTAAATATAGCTGCACGTTTTTAGCTTTGTCTTATCGGCTCCGAAGTTTGTCTTCTTTAAGCTGTGAACTCGAAAATTAGAATGAGCCATTTTTTTTTCCTGTCTTTTTTACTTTTTTTAATACATCACTTCATCAAATACGGTTTTGGTTTCTGGCATAAAAATTGCACATTTGCGTGGTCTTGGAAGGTATCCAAATTCGAATGCAATATAAATTGCCTCAGGAGCTAGCAAACACGCAAAAATCGCATTCGTAATCTTCGAATTGAACGAACTTTCTTTTGTAAAAATGCGACTTCTGTTTGGGAAGTTTCGTTGAACAGAATGCCAGAGCTATTTAAAGTTTTTCGTAAAGTTTGATTGTTTATAATCCACAAATATTCGAGGAATCAGTAATGTTTAAATAATCATTATTAACGTAGGGGAATTTACGAAAGATTCTGGGTTGTTACTACCTGAAAACTAAGAGTTAGACTAATTAAAGTCTTTTTTTGGTGATTTGGTCTTTGCTGTTTCAGAAATAAGTTGTTAAAATGTTTATTGGATTTTGTTATTATTTCTGTTTTCATTGGTTTAATTATCACATACAACTGAAAAACATGTTTTGGCAATTTCTCCTCGAATACTTGTTTTTAGTTTTTACAACAACATTTGAATATTAAGTAATGATCAACTGTAGTTAATTTGTTTGCGTAAAATCAATAATTGCAAACGCATAAGAATTACGTTATTTTATTAAAATGTCATCTGCTGGAATTAAAATTTTGGAATTGTAATTAATTTAATATTTTCTTGAGTCACCAATGTTCTTTCTCAATTAAATATTTTAATATATTCTAGCATATAAATCCCTATATTTAAAATAGCCTTTTTATTTTTACATACCACCAACCTATATATATTATACACAGGTAAGAGAGGTAATGTTTTTGGTCCAAATATTCGATTATGAATTTTCAGTGAATAAGCATGAATTAGGGTCCCCACTACAAGTTTTTACTATTTTTACAATGTGACGATGTTTTCATCCACACTAACTCATACAAAACTTTCAAAAGATTTTTTTCCCGTAATTTAGCTTCTAGAATTACATAAAGAGTTGATTAGATTTTGAATAAAATTAGACAATCGGAAGTGGTACTTTACAGGAAGCCCATAACAGTATTTTATGGGCAACAGGAAGTGGTACTTTACAGGAAGCCCATAACATTATTTTATGGACAATGAAGGAAGTGGTATTTTACTTGAAACTCTTACAGTTTTTAATGAAAACTATATTAAGATATAATCTGAAACTTTTGAATTTAGTATTTAGGACTTTCATATCGATGGAAACAATATATTAGGTTTTTGTTAAAATTCATGAAACGGAAGTGTGAAACTCTGAGGAGACATTCGTAAAAAAATATATATTATGAGGGAATCCGATGTTTCTCAAATTTGGTATCTGAAATAGGAACAGTTATGTAATTCAGAAAAGCATACTGCATTTGTATTGCCATCTAAGCTCTGATAAAAGATTGGTAAAGTACTTTTTTAATTAACCAGTTATTTTGTGTTTTAATCTATACTATCACTTCTGCTTTTACGTTTTCCTTCAGAAATGCAAATTTTAGCTTGCATTTGTAAGTGAGGGTTTGAGATTGCTCGAGTCAGATCGTGTTCCTCCTGTTGAATGCCACGTAACTAGTTGTTATTTCTACGATAGCATTCCCGTCTGTGGCATTCCTTTAATCCTGCAAATAGTGCTGTCACGCTGGTTTAAGATAGAGGCAACATGCGCGTTTAATATTTCCGACTAGCCTTTGGTTAACCAAAACTTAATTCTACTTTTTGAGTTGACGTTATAAATGCTGGCTGGTTTGTAAGCACAGGGAATGCCTTCTGTTCAGCTATTTGATTTCTTATTAAAAAGGTATCTTACATCCTTCATATCGATTTCTGTTTGCTTTCTAGACATAGCCATAAGTCGCTTAATTCTGCTTAGAGTCTTGACTTAGTGTACGAAACCAAAAAGAGTGAGATTATACAGGCTAACAGGTAATGGGTTCCATCATCTACAAACTAACAAGTTCTTACACACTAGCATGTAATGGGTTCCAACAAGTATTTGCAACAATTACACAAACATATAAATTTTTTTAATTTTTTTTTTTTTTAAACGAAAGTCGCTACCAGCTTTTATTTTAAAATAAGCAAATCCTGAAAACTAGCTAATGGTCTACAAATCTGCTTGACAGCCTCATGAATATTTATACAGAGTATTTTAAAAAGGAAAATAATATCGAAATGTTATTGCTGTTAACTGTTATTTCAAATACATTAACAACCTCCATAAAACAAACAAACACTAGTAATTTCTTTAAGATGCCTTCTGCATATTTTGTTAATATTTCAGTAGGTACAAAAATACACTGCATCAAATGAAAATAAATTTTAGTTCATAATGCATCGTTTGCCATCAAAAATTGGTTGAACTTATTATTCAATCAAGAAACCTCATCCTCCACATCGAAAAAATACCGCAAAAACGGGGAGGAATTATCAAAATACAAATGAAATCGAAGCACTTCTCAATAACTCTTGAAACAAATTACCCCAGTTCCTACCACAACATTTCATATATGTAATTCATACCACAACATTTACATAAATTATGAGAATGAAATAAAAAAAACTGGCTGATTGAGGGAAAAAATTAAACAGCTGAGTTAAGCCATAAGTATTAACTTAAAAATAACAGAAAAGATGTTAAAACTGTTTATTGTGTTTCAGAAAAATTTTTCCTTTAAAAAAAAAAGAAGTTTCTGCGAATCATAAGCTCTGTAATAATCGATAGAGTGTTCATAAGATTGGAAAACTCTAGTTTCAAAAATTATCTTCGTACATACGCTTTCTCATTACTACATACCCTGGATTTCCGTATTGTTAATAAAGTTTACGCCATTTTTCCTAAAGCAATATTTTAAAATCATGTTATTGGAAATAGTGTTGAAAATATTGTTCACATTGCTAAAGGCAAAGAGGTTATTTAGACCAGTGATGCCGGGGATTAAATCTGACACATACTATTGAACTTTAATCTGCCTCTCAACTTATATTGTCGTGGGAAAATATACATGAGTATGAAAAATTTCGCTTTCTAAATACTAAGCAAATAAATTCATTTCAACACCATTATAAATGTAAGAAATGTATTGAGAACTGAATTATAAATGTAAGAAATGTATTGAGTACTATGAATTATCCATTTTTAAGTAAAATGCGTGGTTACTTTTATAAAAAAATATTAAATTATCTTTGTTCTTATTTTCAGAGTCCAAAATGTGGAGAGTGATCGGCCAAAGAAGGTGGTTTTCTTGGAAAATCCAAAGGTTACCACGGTTACAACGTCAACTAACGACAATCCTATTAATTTCCTTTGTGTTCCTGGAGGCATGTATCCCTAAAGTCATAGCTCAAAATACACCATCCTCGAGTTCCAGTAAGTACAGTTCATTGCTCAAAGCGTCCTCTGGTGCTTTTCTAGATAGAATTCAGTCATTTATTTAGTTTCGAAAGGAATGTTTTCTTAACCTGGTTAACTTGGGTGGTAATTCCTGTTGCTCAAGTATTTTCATCGAAATTTGAAAGTGCTAAAGAACATTTCTTTCTTACTTGAACATATATGCATATATTATTATTTCATTCTTTTAGTTTTGCATGTTATTTACAGCATGGCTGGGGGTACATATTTCTTTGCTGCTTATTATTAAAAATTTTAGATTAAATTAAGAACTTTTCTGTAGGAATAAGTAAGTAATTAAAATGTGTTGCTTTCATTATATTCCCAATTGTATGATTTTTATTGTCATTTGTTATACTTTACGTGCATGAATAGTACTTACTAACTAAAAGTCAGTTTAACTATGAAAGGTATTATGTCTTTGCAAATAGCTCTTGTATTATATGTTTCAATGACTAAATTACAACATGATGTATTGATTGTAATGATTAATGTTTACTGAAAACGATTATAAAAAGGAAAGTATCTGAAGCATTGTTTCCAGCTATTTTTAGAAAAGAAATAATCCGAATGAAACAAGCAGTTCCTGAAACATTTCATTAAGAATTCATTTGCCTATAGATCATGTATTCTCAATTTTTCCCCCGTGCTAAAAGTTCATTCCCCTCCCCTTTCCAAAACTTGAAAAATACCTATACATTTATTTATATTTGGATTATTTTTAACATGTTTTATTAATTAAACAACGAAAAGTATAGAAAACTTTTGTGAATATCAAAATTTGAATAAAATTTCTTTTATATTCGTAAATTAAAACTAAATACTGAGAAGAGCTAGATAAAAGTTTCTCCTACTGAAACTATGAAGTTTCCTCCAAGGAAAATTCCCCTTTGAATGCTCTGCTATAGATATTACTGATAATGCTAATGATAAATTAAAAATACACTGCATCAAACGTTTACTCATTGCGCTAAAAGTAAAAACACATCCGACATGATAACCGTTAATCCATAACCATTAATAATAATAATAACCGTTCTTATGAATAGTTTCAGTTAGTTAAGTTAGGTTATTGAGCGTGATAAAGCATAGGAGGGCTATCTGCATAAGGAGAGAGATGCCTTCGTGGAGCACTAAGGAAAACTAGATCGTATTCACGGTACACATGAGGAAATCATGAAATCCAACTATGCAGCCAGCCGGGGCTTGAACCCAGATCAAACTAGCACTGTTCAGCGATTTCAGCCGCTCAGCCTCTAGCAAGGCTTCATCTGAACAAATGTAGCAAGAGATAGCATTTCTTCACATAAAGAATCACATAACCGCTTTTAAACAAAACTGAAAAAATATGCATGCTTGTAAACAGCCAAACTGGGCCATGTTTAATAGCTTCACTATTCAGGTTTAACATTTACATATAACAGCTTTTAAAGCTAAGACAATGGTTTTGTTAGTGTTGGCATATCACAATGTTGTGACATGAAACCTCATTTACAGAAGAAATGCAGTACTCTGTCATCAAGGGCTGCACAGATTATTATTATCAGATGACACTAACACTAATTGCCCATTTGTTATGTCTTTCAAAACAATTTTTTATCATATAAATAATTTTTTATATTATAATGCAGTCGAAAACTACATAATAACATCATCAAGAATGTAGTATTAATATCTGTGTGTCAGAGTCTGAATTATATCGTTACGAAATACCCAGCTGCGATAAGATAGCTGCAAAGCGGGATTAGGGTTGCCAGAAAGAGGCAAGGAAAGGCAGGGTTGCCACATATGGAGCGAAATTGTACATTTGGCCACAAAATTGGTCATATACCATAGACAGAGCGAGAACATTCTAGAAAGAATTCTTACCGGTTTCCCCATAATGTTTTCAAAGGCAGGGTAGAAGCTATATAAACCCTGCCAGCACGCGAAGTACCAGTGTATCTTAAGAGAGTTCAGTGAGAGTATGTTGAGTTCAGTAGTAGTGCCTTGAGTTCAGAGATTAGCTCGAGAGCGATGGACCGAGTCGGGAGCTGTACTTTAGTGCTTTGCCATGAAGCTCTCTTCACCTTTATAGCCTGATACCTTGAAGGCTGTGTTGCTCATTGTTTCAGTGTGTTTGTCGTAGATTTTAGACGACTGTACTGAGTCTTTGGAACTGTTCTGTGGGTTACTGACGAATAAATTGTGTTTTGATTTTTCATCAAATGTTGTCATCAGTCGAAATCCACGAACCCCTAAAACGCAACAATATTAATTCAGACGCTAATCATTTACAAATCAAATTGATGCAGCAATAATTTTTAAGAACTAAGCATTACCTATTGCGATTACTCATCCAGTTGTTATTTATTTAAAATTTCCTCACATTTTAGCGTTTCGTACAGAGTGTGCATTTTTAAGGGTAAGATAAAGTACATTATTATGCTTGAAGCGTACAAACGGATAAGGCATTATTACCCTCCGTTTCATCATTTCAACTCATTCTTTCTTTCTTTTTCCTTCTTATTTGAGTAACTCTATCAAGCTTTTAACCAGACGCTGGAGAAGGCATGAAACTCTTTTGCTATTTTATTATTAGTGTAAAAGCCGTCCTTGAGCATGCTTAAACATGGACCTCCATCCGAACATAACGTTCATTTTATTAAGATTAAATGAAATTGTTCTGCGTGTGTGAGAAAATTGATTATAAATCAGTTATATTTAATAAGTTCCTTGGCTACGTCGTTGAAATTTAGCTATCCACAACTGACACTGTGGAAGCAATGCTTAATAATTCTAATACGATGCTGAAGATATACCTGCATTTACTAGAAACCGTTTACATAAAACTCGTCGGGTGAATTTTCGGAGGATAAAACGCTTCGCGAGCTCCAGAGTGATCCAGAAAATTGGATTTAGTAGGAATCTGTTCCTTCTGATAGCAGGTGGCAAGAGGCTAATTATTTTGGATCTGGGGATTTTGGGATCTGCTTTTCGCAATTTCCAGGATGAATGTCGGAAAGCGGGGGGGTAGAGTTAGTATTCCCCACCCCACTACCACCAAATCTTTGTCGGGATTACATCCGTACTTCAGCGAAAATCGTCTGCGGGTTGTGGTTTTCGTTTAGTTTGTGAGTCGGCGATTCAAGCGGTACTTCCAAGTAAATGAATGTACTTTTTTTTACTTGTTTACTTGCTTGATTTAAATTTTATGCAAAGCATATGTTTGAAAAGCAAGATTTATCACAAACTAGCTGAAAGACCGTTTCTGAACAAATATACTTAGTGATAAAAGCATTCAAAATGAGTTCTAGTTCTAAAGGTATAGGTTTCTTTACTTTGACATATTGATATATAAGAAAAGAGTATATTTCAGAATATCAACTTAAAATAAGCTGTATTAATTCCATTATAAAGTAAAATGTTGTCAGGTTTCTGTTAATGCATACGGCTTTTCATTCATAAAATTAAGATTCTAAGCATCACTACTGGAACTGGTGTTCTTATATTTACCCTGAACGTTTAGTTTATCGAGATATGTTTATCTTTAAAATAGGCGTACGACTGTTGAACTCTTTTTTGTCAATACTTCATCGTTTTCTTCAGTTTCAAGGGAAAATATTCTTTTTAGAATTAATTATTATTTGTGGAAACTAAATTCTTAATCAGTGTTTAAAAAATTGAGAAATGGATTTTTGCTTTAACGGAAAATATTAATTTCGGCATTGTAAGTTTAATTACAAAACCTATTTTTTTTTCCGAAAAATTAGAATTTTCTAATATTTAGTAAAAGTTATTAATAAGTAACTGATATTGCAATTACATATATAGCAGTACCGTAATTTTTTTTTAAACCTATAACCTGAGCTATTACTTGGAAACGTTGTTTTGGTTTGTGTGTAGATTTGCTGAAAAATTTTAGAAGATATTTCTTTTAAAATCCGTGGAAAAAGGTATATAATCAGTTCCAATTATTTTGTTTTAATTCAAAAGCAATTCATTTAAATTGTATTTACTTTGATGATTTTCAGATTAGAGATACTTTCTGTATGGTCTTTTTCAAAAATTAGAATCATTTCAGAGCAATAAATGCATTATATTATAAGGTGTTTCCTCTCTCCTTCCAGCATGTCTTTGTGGTGTAATGGTAGCACACTCGGCGCGTATTCTAGAAATCCAGGTTCGAGTCCCGGCGAAGACATTGCATATTTTTCATCCTGCTTAAAACAAACATAAAGACTTTATAACATTTTTATTTTATTGCTTAAAAATATATTTAGCTGATATAATTTAGAGTAATTTTTTTAATTTATTTTTATATAATAGCCAATTGATAATTTTAGGAATATTTACAGCATGATTATAAATTAAGGTAAGATTGTTTCTAACGCTGTATGTTACTTATCTCATTACAGAATCTTTTCGGTTAAATATGTAATAAATATATCATAAACCAAAATTTTAATCATTTTGTATGAGATTTTTATTTTGCATTAGTAGTAATAGGCAATAATACCATAACTATGACACTTTTACACTTCAGAATCTTGCTGTATTGTATAAGTTGGTATTGAATAAACTTGCAACAACAAAACCTAGACCTGCCCTTTTTTTTTTTTTTTTTTTTTTTTTTTTTTTTTCCATTTGTCTCTTTTTCCAACAAATGCGATGAAATAAAAATAAAGGACTCTGAAATGGATTTGAAGTGTTTGAATCTAAGGAATTTTCCCCTTTTTATGGGCGATCGCTTGTAATTTTCTCGGGAGATAGAAGAGAGATTGGTTTTTTGCAAAGTGTCCATAGCTTTCCGGAGAAGGTTTCACTGAATTTGAATTGCTGATGTACCACGTGAGCGAGAAGGACTCGAATACCATTGGGTATTTCAGTGTTTTGTGTTTATATTTGCTCAGCTTGGAGCAGCAAGTGAATGAATTTACTCTTCTGAGAGGTATTTCCGAAACACTTTCAATTGCCTGGTTTTCATTCTGTCCTACTTTAATATTTCATTTAAGTTGGGAATTGTTTTGATTTCCTGCAATGATTAAAACTGGATTCAGGTAGACTTCAGAGACGGCATGATCTTCGTATCGCATTGAATAAGTTGAATGTGTTTAAATTATGTGAATTCTTCAAGGAATTGCTTTGAGTTTAATCTGGTATTTTAACTTATGGCTGTGGATGATTATTATAAACTGAGTTAAATAATAATTAAATATTATTATGTGTTTCTGTGTCTTTTAGTGAATACTACTTGTCTATACCATTAAAATCTGTGCAACTCTGTTTGTGGCATTATCTCCTCCGGAAAAGCGGGGAGTTGAATTTTGAGAGAGGTACCCTCGGATTACAAAAATTCGTGGGAAACCATCTGGACCATTCTCATCTTCGTAAGACTTTAATTAGTGGTAATATTAATTAAAACTCTGAAAACGATATTTTTCGCACTCATTTTTTGAAGTGGCAACAGTCTCGCACTCTGGAGATAAAAATCTGCTTTATTTTGAGAAGTGTTGCCACTGCTCGCTTTCAAATTGTAGAGTTTGTTAATAAAATATTTGTAAGTTTTACAAAGGATGAAATAAAAAAAAGCATTTCTAAAACATTAAATATATTATTCCAGATTCTAAAAATTCGTGAGAAGCCATTTCGACTGTTTCCATCTCCGTACGACTTTAATCAGCCGAGATAATAATTAAAAACTTTGAAAATACTAATTTTCGCACTCATTTTTCCGAGTGGCAACAGTCTCGCGCGTTTGAGGGAAAATTGCTTCATTTTGCAAAGTATTGATGCTGCTCGCTTTCAAATCGTAGAGTTTGTTAATCAAAAATTTCTAAGTTTTACTATATATGAAATAAAAATAACACTGCCAAACATTAAACATATTATTATTATATAATGTCATATACTGACGTTGGAGAAAGCACGTGATTGCATATGACGTCACTGTCTGTCGAAAAATTTTCTTTAATGTCAGCATTTTAAATCAATAGCTGCTGTTGGCAACTTTTTTGTTTCAGGTTAGTATAATTGACACGATACATTATTCCCACGTTAATTCTTATATTAGTATTGAGAAAATGTTGTTATATTATATTAAATTCAAGTCATGATGTCATACGTATTAACTTGAAGTGTCAAAAGATTTTGTTTCCTGCTTCGGCAATAAAAAAATAATTTACGAAATGGTTGTTGCTTGGAAAGTATGAACTAATTTCTTACATATTAAAATGTTTTCATACGTTTGCTTTTCAGAGTGCATAGAATTTTGCTTTAGCCCGCTAGTCATTTTATATTATTTTTGCATATCTTCGTTTATTTTGTTCTGTCTTTTCCTCCCTCATTCTCTGTTTAGTCTATTTTTCTTATTTGTGCCTTCTTCTGTTTAGGAGCCACTCGCTATTTCTCTCTTTTCTTAATTTTTTCGCAATTTCTTACTTCTAAATTTATTCTTTAGTTTTTCTGTCTATGTTTTATTCCCCATCTCCCTGTCTAAGCGTTAAGATTTTTGTTATTTCACGCCAAATGTGCACTTTTACTCATATATTATCTTTTTCTGTTCTGTATAAATTACGTATTTTAATAAGCACAAATACCATAAGAAGTGAGAGCTGTAATATGAAATAGTTGTTTATAATGTCCGTTGCTTTTTTCCTGTTTTACTCCTCTATTATCTTTATTCCCATTATATATATAAAGATAAGTACTGCAGATAGTACAGCTGCTAGTTGCAAATTCTGTAATCTTTCTCTCTCTAACTTCTTTTCTTTTTACTGCTTTTTTCCTCTTTTTTTAAGCATTTTTGCGCAATGATTAATTAGCAGTAAATCCAGGTTCAAAAAACATATTGGTTGATTTTATAATACAAGCTTAGTACAAGTTTATCGTATCAAATTGGGCTGTAATCTCCGGATGACTCACACATTACTTTCATATTTCTTAGAAAAGGGATAAAATTTTAATCATAGTTTACTATGTTTAAGCAAATATACATTATATCCTCGCAGCATTCATTATTAATTAAAAAATTCGGACATACTTTTTGGATATTTTCATTAAAGTAATCTCAATAAATCAATGTCCTATTACTCAAGCATTTATTATACATAAGCATACTTAAATCTGAACCAGTGTTTACATGCAAATAAGCATAACATCAGAATCATATATTACCTCTCCTTTTTTCCCTACAACATTTTTCCTTTTATTTTTTAACAATACTTTTAGTATTGAATTTCAGTGCTCGATAAAATCATTCCAAATAATTTTAATTCCTTCAATGAGTGTTTTTTTATATATTTTATTACCGTTTTCTACGTTTTGAAGTAATCATGGTTCAGAACCAAAATTATGACTAACACTCATTTTATTCACTGTATTAAAATCTTAATTCCGGAGTTTTATTCCTTTAAACGCTTCTCTTTAAATCCGACCATGAATTAAAAATTTACTCTTCTAGCTTCACTTTATGACGTATTTCAAGCTGCTAAACTCCTTAAAGAATGCGATTCCAGTTCAATTAACTTATCTGAATCGTAATCGATGTCTCCTTCGAATCTCTTCCATTAAAACCTCCGCTCATAATAGCGCATGGAGATTCACGTGAAATGTGTTTATTTTAAAATGCCTTTTCTCCTCTTCAGACTTGGAAAGTCGTAAAAGAAATCTCCAAACGAGGAGTGAGGAGAATGGAATTTCGGGGAATAGAGGGGGTCTTAAGAGAACAGAGGAAAACCCCCGAAAAGAGGGCGGTAATATGTCATCCAACTTTTGTATCGTATCAAAAACTAATTAAAAGTTAGTCCATAACTCTCGGTGGCACAGTAGATGTCCGCCAATTCAGAGGGAACAATTTCTTTTCTGGAAGGATTTTATTAATTAATGGAAATTCATCTTCTTTGCTGACTTCCGCTAAGATAGAAGTTAGACACTAAGTCTGTCACACAGATGAAAGGAAGTGCCTCAGCGCCTATATCTCCCGGATTGAGGGGTTGCACACAAACTGAAATGAAAATAAACTTTTATGAAAATTCGTCTAAAGAAGAAGTTGTATTTATTTGAATTATATTAAGGATTTTCTTATTTTATAAAGTAACATAACATTATCGAATCCAAGCGAATCTGTTTTAGCAAAGACACCTTTTAATTACGTTCATAATGTTTTGATTGTCACTAATGCAAACGAAGAATGTTTAGAAGTAGACAAGCAATAATATGCTCTTTCCAACGCTGGAGTTCAATGACGTCATTTGCTTATAGAAGTAGGAGAAACGAAGACACAAAGGAAATAGGGAATAGTTGCTTTTGAGGAGAATCTGAGTCAGTGACGTCACAAGCTTAAAGATTTCTGGTCGGAAAGAGCAAACTTTGTAGTATAGTAACTTTGCTTGGTAACCATCCCATGTCCCATGCGGAGAGTTATATACTTAGCATCTCCCAACTTTTTGTTGAATAGAAGGTTGCCGCCCAGTCTGAAAGACCTGTCTGAAGTAGAACGATTACTGAACATTTCTCAATACTCTCATCAATTTAAAATTTAACATCGGGAATTAAAATTTTTCCTTTAACGAATTTTACTTTCTCTGCTTTCTGAAATTATAAAAGAAAAAATATTTTATATTATTAATTATGATTATATTATTATATGATAATTAATACGAACGAATTATGATATTTTTAAAATGTCTTATCTGGTATATAATTGCTATAAAGCATTTGCCAGCTATCTTCGTAGAAAAGGATGCTACCATGTAAGCACCCGCCTGTTGGTTACTGGTGTACACTGTTTGAACTGGTTTACCAAATGCTACTTAAACTAATTAAGATTTAATGAACTAGTAATGAGTTGGTTCGCGGCGCAACTAACTGCGTGCATGTGGATTTGTTTGTTTATTTGGTTATTAAGTGAAGCATTTGAGGGCTATTTGCCTAATAGGAAGTATTTCTCTGCGGAAGTCTTTTTAACTCATATTTTTTAAGCGTGAGGGAACCTCGAAATACCCGTGATTCTAAGATCCTACCCCGTGTCTTACTCGTAAATAACACCATGAAAGTTCAATGTAGCGAGCCTATATGGTTACCTAAAAGCGAACTCAGGACACAGTAGCTGTAGTATTTTCGATCGGTAAAATGCACCAACCGGAAATACACTTAGATACATTTTTGGATACACTTTATCTACGTGTAGGCAGAAGTGTAGGTAGAAGTTAATGGCTTTCAATACAAACCAACCAATGCTTTACACCTTACAATCGATTCGTGCATAAGTAAAAAACATAGATTTTGCTTTTTATAATTTTAAATGCATTTATCTGTATAGGTATTATTAAAGATATATAAAGTTGTAAAGATATAGAAGCACACTGTAACTTTATCTGTAAAGATATTATATACATCAAATCATGCGTGAAAGATGCATCGCATGCACTTTAATTTGTCAAAAATATATTAACTTTTCATTTTAAACGCGTATAATAGTTCTCTTAGGGAGCAGCTTTCCTAGGGAAAGTTCTCTTAGAAAACCTTGAACCTCTAGCCTTGTGAAACAAAACAGAAATCAGAAGAAATGTGTATAAGACCCTTTTATTCGAAAGCACACTTAACAATTACCCAGCTTGGGTATACATAAGCCAAGAACTTTTGGCTTAACAGAAATACATAACAGTATGCGGTAGATTAGCCTAATGGCTCACAGGATAATTTAACGCGCAGACAAGGCGCTGGTTTGTAGAAAACTGGCGAGACAAAACTAAATGGCTAGAAGCATTCAAAGCCACTAAATCAAGTCGCTAATAATCATGACACAACGTGGCCTGGAATAGGCAGACACGTTCTAAACGAATTTCCAACACTCTTGCTTAAATACCACTTTTTTCTACCTTAATCTGAATAAACGTTTGTTGTCTCATTTGCATTCTGGAATGAAAAGCTTAAATGAAAACAATAATATTAAAGTGCTAACTTAAAATTAATTATTAGTTAGAAATAAATAGACAAAACCTCGCAAAAGTTGCAGCATTTTTTTATTCGTGATGTCGTCTTTTTCTGTAATTTTCAATAGAAATGTAGAAGTTTGTAAGCTGTCCGATTAAGTATAAAATTACTGACACCTTGCTTGTATACAGAAGATACCGGTAAAACGTTTTCTTTGCAATAACAATATTTCCGTACCCCATAAATTTGATTCGAATATTATGTTTTTAAAAAAATTACCTTTTAATATAACCATTTAAAAATATTCAAGCGGAATCAAATTATCAGAAATTAATTGCTTAAGGAAAATCTGCGCCAAACCCACCACAAAAACCGATTAAAAAGTCATGAAATACATTTGCAGAAATAAAAATAAAAACGCTTCCTTCATTCATTTTTTGTGACTTGAATGAAGAATTCAAACCCACTAAATGTAATTTAATGGGTTATTTAATTTGATGGAGATGGATTTAATTAATTCCGGATATCAGCGAATGAAGTGCAATTTTTTAATGAATTTTTTTCATATGAAAAAAAGGTTAGTTTAAACCAAAATTGACTTAAGCCATGAGGAAATTCTATGCTTTGATCTTTAAGAAGAAATATTTGCTTGAAATTAGAACAGTGAATCTTGAAGCATGTAATTACGTCGGTTAATCACACAGATATTGTTCTCTAGTTTACTTTTAATTTCTGTAACTATTACACATTTTAGTAATAATGAAAGGTTTCAAACTCTTCATCTCGACCAAGCTTTAATTATTTTTCATGTTTACGATTTGTTTATTTCTTTACATCTACCCAATTGTCTATTTCAAGAGAGCAACAAAACGTTAGTGAATATTCTGAGTAATTCGAAATTGCCTGTAGAAGTTACATTTCTGCTGAATGTATTTAAGTTTATATATTTTAATTCCAACGTTTTTCCATAAACTTTAGAAATTGCTAAAAGTTTATAACTGAAACTCGGCATTACGGCAAAGTTATTTTATGTTCCATTGCCAATATTACTTTTTCATTTCCTTATCAAAGGACTTTTTCATTTCCTTATCATTTTTCCTTGTAAAAATATTTGCGAAATTAGTTTATGGAAAGATTCAGTGCATTTAACTCAGATATACAATCCAAAGTCATGCAAACGTTTATCTATTTTAGTATTTTTTTCAAGCTTTATATGTGATGAAATACTTTTTGTAATTTTTGAAAACATACTGTTGCGAAATTATCAGCTGCGGTAAGATAGCTTCCACGCAAAGCGGGGTTAGAGTTGCCAGAAAGCGGCAGTGAAAGACAGGGCTGCCAGATTTGGCACGAAATAGCCGATTTGGTGACGAAATTGGCGATATGCCATAGACGGAGCGAGAACATTTTAGAACGTATTCTTTGCGAGAATGTTCTTGAAGGTAGGTTAAAGCTATATATACCCTGTTTGTACGCGGAGTAGAAGTATGATGAGTTCAGTAGTAGGAAGTGTCCTGAGTTCAGAGATTAGCTCGAGAGCGATCGACTGAGTCGGGAGCTATACTTCAGTGCTTTGCCGTGAGGCTGTCTTCAGCGTTATAGCCTGAAGGCTGTGTTGCTGATTGTTTCAGCATGTTTGTTGTAGTTTTTTGACAACTGAAACGTGTCTTTGGAACAGTCCTGTGTAATAACGCTTACTAGAGAATAAATTGGGTTTTGATTCTTCATTAAGTGTTGTCATCAATCACTCCAAATTTACGAAACCGTAAAATGTTTGTAGTATTTAACTTGCGTAATTTATCAGTTAAACTTAGCCGTAATTAAATATTTTATATGAGTATTCTGTCATATATATTTAGCTTTCGCTATTATGCGCGGTTTCACGTATCCGAGTAATGTCTTGAAACGAATATCCGCGACACCAACTGTACAAAGTTAAAATATATCGTCATTACAGCTTAAATATTCAGCCCGTTAATTATATGTTCTTAAGGCAGAAATGTATTTGAGTAGTATTTTTAAGTTTGCGAGTAAATGCAAAGAAAATTGTTGGAAACTTATGCATAGTAGAGTAAAATCAACCAGAGACATAATGTGAACACACAACCGTCATTTTTTTAAGATATAAAACCAGAAAAGAACGATGAATGTATCAAAAAATTCTACATCGAAAGACATTAACGACTGCTAGAAACTCCGCATATTCTGTACCATCCTATCTCCCATTTCCCCCCTACTCCAAAACTCAACCCCTCCCTCACACGAAGTAATGATTCGCTTTGCCGTGATACGCATCTTTAACAAATCGCACAGCAGCGACTGCGTTTACCAAGTAATATGCAGCTGAGGACGCACAAGATATGCTGATTCAGCGCCAACAACCTAATGCGGCGCCCTAGGATTTGCATGCATATTGAGCAGTCTCACGTCTAATCGACTGTGCAGGATACTGCTACTGCTACCACCTCCTCTTCGCTTCTGTTTCCCTGAAGACTGGAATCATTATGGGGGGCTTCCTTGAGCAGGGATGAGTAGCCCTTCCAAGACCTGGTCAACGTCACGTATCCCTGATCTTTCGTAGAGGGAGAATTTGTGGTAACTAACTTATTCCATGTTTGTGAAGTTTGGTTTGTAAATATGCGTGTACGAGTGGAGAATTCGTGTGTGAGGAGGTGGTGGTAGTAGGTCCAAATGGAAAGATTGGAGTGCCTCTTTGGAAACAAGTCATTCGTTTAACCCAAGTTTAATTGTAATCGGTAACAAATTTAACCTGAGGTCTTTAGTTGAGACGACGAGGTTTGTTTTCCCCTCCGTGGATTCATAAGTGGCTAATTCAGTCAAATGCAGCAGGGAAATTAACGTTTGCATGGATGATTGTTCAGTTTATCGTATAAAATAATTTTAAAATTTATTTTAGAAGGCTATCATCTGTCTATCTACTCTTTTTCACAGTAATACAAGGGAGAAATTGTTATGCATTGACTGACTTAAAAGGGATTACGGCTGTAATGTTTAATTTACAGAGATATGAAGATGGTTTTTATTGAAAAAAAATAAGATCATTATCCTGCATGACTATAACATATAATATTATTATTTACCATAACGTTTAGTCAAATTACCATATAGCCGCAAGTTTTTTTAAACTGTTGTCCTGGAGAAAAACCTATTAGGTTCTTTGGAAATGCATAGTGCTATTTGAAAACGAGTATTTATGTTCTTTTAAGTAACTAATAATTTCGTATAAGAGTGTTTGCTTTGCTAAGTTCTTTTCGCGTACCAATGTTTATGTTCATTTAAGTAACTAATAACTTCGCGTAGTGTTTATGTTTTAAGTTCTTTTCGTGTACGAGTGTTTATGTTCATTTGAGTAACTACAATAATAACTCCGTATTAGGAGTGTTTATGTTACTATGTTCGTTTCGTGTATGAGTGTTTAGATTCATTTAAGTAACTAATAACTTCGTATAGGAGTGTTTATGTTACTAAGTTCTTTTCGTGTGTGAGTTTTTATGTTCATTTAAATAACTAATAATTATTCTTCCAGAGAACATCCTAAGTGCCATATAAATTAACATAATCCACAAAGTTGGGACACGTTTTAGCTCAGTAAATATTCAAACTGCAACTGGTTCCCCTCAGTTTTCCAAGCACTTCATTTTTGTTTTTACAAAATCGTTCATCTTCTATTAAAAGAGATTCACATTGTTAATTTAACATTTAACTTAACATGCATAGTTTCTGCTGAATTGTTCAACTGACTACATGCTACCATCTAATCCATAATTAATGGTTAAACCTTTTTGCAGGCGAGCTAAAACCATACATCTATTGAATCCTCCTTAAAAAGAAGAATTCTGGGAGATGTGCACGAATTTATTTCAACTGTAAACATCAATAAAAACAAGAATTTGCTCATTTATTTGATTCATTAAAGAGCACAGCAATTTTGATTTTTCTTTTAATATGCGCAGGGTTTAATTTTTAACCGACATTGCGCCGAGTCGTGATTAATGAGGTCCAAATACGCCAAATGTCAGACAGAAAAATAAATTATAAAGACTCTTGTTGGCATTTTCTTGAGAAAACTTATTTGGGAAACTTCTTTTAACCAGGAAGGAAGCTCTTCGATAATGTTAAAAGCATTGTCATTTTTAACACTCAGAGGCGTCAAAAGTTTTCTTTGTTGTTATGTGTAAACACTTTTTTTCGGGAGGGGGGAGGTGGCGCGAAAGCACCTCTTCACAGGAGATGCCTGAATAATTAGGGAATACGAACAACACTCTTTGTCTGAAGTTTCCATTATTTTCGAAAAACCATCTTTTCGAACTGGGAACTGGTTATTTTTTTATTTTTTCCAAAGAGGACAAATGTTGATTTGTGGAGAATTTTAAGTATTTTTCTATTCTCGGAATACAAATTCTCCCTTTTGGCAGAGAGAAACAACACAGAATGCCTGACGCGCTGGAAATTGGTACTACAGAGCTAGTTTTTAAGTTTCATGATCTGTTGTTATTTGTTTGAGAAGTAGCCATGGGCGAAATGACTGCTATCGATGAGTAAAATCTCTTGATGCTCTGTCATAGTTCGCAAACAACTTTTAACTCACTTTCAATTAAAACCGAGTATTTTGTTTTGAAAGTGTTGATGCTAGGAAACTGGCATTTACAGAAATAGATAGATGGATATGCTTTAAACAAACGCAACAGAAAAATAGTTTTTTGTAAACGAAGAGTTGGCAATATGTAACAACGTTTTCATATAATCGGAAGGCATCTATTTAATTCCCTAAATAAATCATGTAAGGTGGTACATATATATGAGTACATATATTATAATTTATATCTTTCACGTCAGATTAAAATTGTGGAAATAAATGCATTGCACTTAGGATAATAATAAAATATATTAATTATTGCATTATGGAGTTCATGCATTGTGATAGTTCTAATGACAGAAGTCACTAAAAATAATACAGAGTCAGTTTTGAAACTTTTAAAGCGTTTTAAAGACAGCACATATGAGAGTGTACCTCTTTATTTTTCTTAATAAAACGTATACTCAAATTTTATCTTTTGATGAATACTGTGAGTTTAATAACACAATGAGGATAAAAATATCATTCAGAAAATTCCTTTATTTTTCAGCCGAGGACTACTAATAGTGTAGGCTTTAAAAAACAACGTTTAGACCAATTTTTCCCAAGCCTTTTCGAATGGGGAAGCATCTGTATACGTACAGTATTTTTATGTGCATGCGCCATGCATGCAGTAGTTCTGGAAGAGGATGAAGAGTGTGTTAGAGTGCGTGTAATTAATGTAATAATAAAATTACACGCTTCACAAGCACTTGGGATAACGCCCGTTTTGGCTAAAAATATTTAAAAGCAGCATAGCTTTAGAATTTCCGATAGACAGTCTCGCGAGCTGGAGATAAACAATTATTTTATCTTGCACCGTGTGTTGCCACTTCTCGCTTTGAAATCGTTGAGTCTCTTAATCAAAAATTCGTTGAAATTTAATAAATATGAACTAGTTAATAAAACAAATTCGAACCTTGAATATGGAGGACTTTATTATTCAAAGTTTGATCGCTCTATGTACCTTTGTTTTTTCACAAGAAACACGCATACATTTATGCAGATTCTTCATAATTTAATTTCTTTAAATATAATACAATGGCAACAATTTGAAAAGTAATACAACTGTTTATATTGATTCGAAGGAAAATGCTGTTTTGATACTAATAGCCCTTCTGGGCTAATAAATAAATTAATTTTATTACTATTATATTATTGCATTATTACTATTTCATTGCTACATTTTTACAGACAAAAATATTTCGAAAAAAGGTGCTTCCCCATTTATATCTAAAGAAGTACCTTTTAAATTATATGAAAAACACCTTAAATTAAAAAAAATTATCGGTATCCTAATAAACAGTTTAACTGAGTTTTAAATTTTTAAATTATTAGATTCAGTAAAAAATATCTGCGATAATAATGTAGCTATCATTCTAGATATCCGAAGGTTATCTACAGGACTGCGCTTTTCTACAGAATCGAAATTTTAAACTGTTCGATGAAAATAACATGGAAACTAGGTTTTTGAATAAATATATACATATTATGTATTTTAGTAATTAAGGTATCAATCTTTTTTGAGAAACACTTGGCAATAGAGTAAAAAACGTCTTTCTCTTTTCCCATTTTCGGTCACTATATTAAAGTGTAGAAATTTAATTTCATTTGAGCCTATTAATCCAAAATTTTCGTTCGATAAAACTATGTTTTTGCCCCGAAATGTAACTCACGGAAGTTAATTTTCTTAAAGCGAAGTGAATATTGGTACTTGCTTGATACCAATCAATTTGCAAAATGTAACCATGTAGTAATATGCGTGGTGAACTGCAGACTAATCTGTAGATTAGAAATAGAATCATGCCTAATGAACTGCACCTTAAACCGTTGCTGTTTCTGTGTCATTAACTTTGAATTTGTATAATTACCACAGTGTTTCTTTCCCAGGATATCCGAATTGTCTTATAATAAAGCAACCAGACGATTATAGCGTATATTTGCCTTTATCCAATAATAAGAAATAATACCTTTATCACGCCACAATCAGTTTCTACCTGCGTTGCCGCAATCTGCAAGCGAATACTTCCTAACAGATGCCTTAGGCAACTCCCCCGCTAATGGAGACCGTAGTCTTAAGTAACGTATCATCCACAATTTGTCGTTCATCGATGGCAACAAGCGTACCTATCATCTTCGCTGACGATTGTGGCAAGGAATGAGAAATTCCACCGCCACTTGCTATCTTCCTCATTACTCGAGACAAACACACGCACAATGAGCCATTAGGGTAAAATGCGGTAAGCCGCCATTAACGGGCGAAATATATCTTCATAACGAATGGTTATGGGCACATCATAATGGAAAGATTTATGCGCACTGCATCACTGAAGCTTCTTCTCTAATCTGCATTGATTTCAGCTTTCAGGGGGTAATCTTAAATGTTGAAAGGGTATGGCGGGGGAATCGCCGCATTTCGTTCGTTTTCTTACCTGTCCCCCTATCGTCGTCAGTTTCGATCGCTTCGGAACTAGTGATTGGACGTCTTGCGGCTGAAAGGCGTTATTTGGGAGAATTTTTCAACGTCTAACTTTTATCCCTAAAAAAAAAAAAAAAAAAAAAGAAAGAACAGAAAAGAAAGAAGAGGGAGTTTATTTTTCATTACGTAGAAGTATTTTCCGATGGGGTTTTATAAAACTTTTTTGATATGTACGAGCAAAGTGACTTATTATATGCTAGGTGCAGTATTTTTTTTAATCTGTACGCATTACAAAGCCTATAAAATTATTGTTGCAATAGAAGAAATATGTATTTTAACGAAATTATTTTCAATTCCTTGAACAATTCATTTGAAATATAATTTTAAAAGTTTTCCGTTTTATTGGACTTAAATGTTAACATTAATGCTAATTTACTGAATTGTATTTTATTAGAATAATCAGCTTTGCTAAGATTCTTTTCTTCCATAACGTAAATTGAAATGGAAAATACTAAATCATTAAACATTAGATGATATAAAAAAAAGGTTTGAAAGAAAACAGTATTTCATAGGACGAAATTTTTTATCCTTTTGTTTAGTAAAACTTTTTCTTGCAATATTTTTATTTTTATTAAATTTTAAGCTAATTTCATTCATTTTTTAATCTTCGTTTCATTTAATCACTTCTTGCATTTCATTGACTTCTTATGTTCATTTCATTCATTTAAGTATTTCTTTTATTCATGTCATTCTTTCATTTTATATTCATCTCAGTTATTCATTCTTATATTTCAATAATTGTGTATAACCGTGATGAATGTCTATAGGCAGTATGTCTATGCGGGCATTCAAATGTATGTTTATTTTTTCATTCAAATTAAATATATTTTGTTTATGACCACTTTTTTTTATTCGTGGTAGAGTTTAGTTCCACGTAGTCTGTTATATTTCCCCTAAATTTCATTTTGTAAGCTTTTATATTTTTGTCTGTTGATTTGAAATCTAGGTGTTCAATACATAAATAAGATTTTGTGCTTATTCCCATAAGACAAGATTAGTTAAAGCCCAAAGTAAACCATCGCATAATTTAAACAATTAAATAAACAACACTGAATCGGTTAGATCAAAAACCAGTCATTTCCAACTTTTAAACCATTTTTCTCTTTATTTAAAAGTAAATATACTTTGTAATGATATAAAACTTATGGTCGTAATATATTTGTATTCAATAATAGTGGACTGTGAAAGGTCTGTTTGGAGATATACGTTTTATCAATGAAAGTACCTACGTTCAATTGATAAAATGCGTCAATTAAAATTTGCTCTCTACCGAACTATTGCACTGAAAGTGAAAGAACTATTAAATGTAAAACATGGAAAATTTCGACAGACTTAAAATATAAAATTATTTTTTTGGCAGTACATCTGAAGTGAATTCTGTAAGCGAAGTGAAGCTAGTGTGATCAGTATTAATAATATTCTATGTGGGAATTTCTGAAACTAGAATATTATGTTTATTTATCACATGTTATAATTTTTTTAATTGCGTATATTTAAGATTTTTTTTTTTTTTTTTTTTTTGTAAATACTGTTCCATTTAACCTAAAATATTCTAAAACTTATGTATGAATTTCACCAACTTCGTCTATGATAATATTGGCTTTAAAAATAACAATCATTATAAAAATAAGAATTAATGCTTTTTCCCTTTATTCATTTTATTTCTGCTATATGATAAAACACGAATTTTAAATTTATACTTCATGTCTTAAAAATCGAGAGCTGTTTCTGTCTGTTATAACCGAACATGATTATGAATTACTAAAACTTAAGTCCTAAACTTAAGTAACTAATTATAAACTTAACTAAGTAGTAAGTTATTACTAAACTTAAGTAACTTAAGTCCGTTATGCAGACTTGCTCTGCCCCGTTTTGCAGAAATGTGGTTCTATACTATAGGAGAGCCTCTACTCTGTGATCGATAGTATCAAAATCTGTGCGTGTCCATCTGTTCGTTTGTTTGCAACATTATGTCCTACGGAACGGCCGGAAGTTGAGTTTCGATATAATTAAAAACCGAGCCGAGATATTAATTAAAAACTCTGAAAACGCTCATTTTTCCGAGTGGCAATAGTTGCGCGGATTGGAGATAAAAATGTCTTATTTTGAAAAGTGTTGCCACTGCTCGCTTTCAAATCATAGAGTTTTTTTTTGCAAAATTTGAATAAAATTAATATCCCCAAATGTTAAACATATTATTATTACATACAGTAATATTCTGACGTTGAACAAAGCACGCGATTGCAGGTGACGTCATTGTATGTCAAAAATGTTTCGTTAATGTCAGTAATGTCAGCATTTTAAGCAAATATTTGCTGTCGGAAACATTTTTGTTTCGGGTTAGGATAATTGACATACGATGTGTTATTGCCACGTTAACTCTTTTATTGATACTGAAGAAAAAGTTGCTATATTATATTAAATTTAAATCATGACGTCACACGTATTAACTTGATATATCAAAAGGTTTTGTTTCCTGGTTTTGGCAACAAAACATTATTTAAGAATTGCTGTTGCTCGAAAAGAATGAACTGATTTTATTTATATTGAGATGTTTTACGCATTTTCTTTTCATGTGTATACAGAATTTATAAATTAGTAATAATTTAAAAACTGAGAAGGATAAATTATCAATCTTAATATTAGTATCTCGTCATTAAATTTCTAAAACTATAGGCAAACTTTATTAACCTAATAATTCTTTCCCTGCCACTTTTACCAAGATCGCACGCGATTTGTGTGTTACAACACTTGAAGTACACGGCCGAGTTCAAACGTGTGTTCAGAAGAACGTGACAACTAAGTACTACTCGTCAAAATTCACGTGTCGTATGAGTCCTGCTTTCATAAGCGTTAGTGCCTTTTCTTGTAACTCGGATACTTAAAAGCTCTTCTCTCTGCTAAGTTGGCCGAATCGACCGAGTCTTCAATTTGCTAAGTACTGCAATTTGTCGCGAACTTTATGGATATACCCCACCGGTAATTACCGCGTTGGTTGCATCACAGCTCCGCCTAGGCGGACGTGATTTGCGAATATTTCGGTGTCTCAAAGCGTGCTGGCACGGCTTGTGTGAGAAACAGGAATTGAGGGAAGTTTTATATCCAGAAATAGAGTTTGGTAGTTTGGGAGTTAATGAATCAGTAGTGTGAATCGTGAGATTGAAAATTCATATGCTTTAGTTTTAGAAGAGACTAATCGCGGCAGTTTAATCGTAATCGTTTGACTTAAATCGATGAATTAAAGTTGTCCTCTTCAACTCTCTTTTTAATCCCTTAATTCATGTTTATATTTTCTATCTTTAGAATTAAAACAGTAATTATTTGAACAGGGTACAGGTGTTTTTCCGCGTAATAGTTAAACCTCTTCTGCTGATAGTTTCCTGGAGAGGGAGGGAATTGGGTTTTGGAGAATTCCAGATACAATACCATTTGGTAATCTTTTTCGCTATTCAAGGTTAAAAGTTAAAATATTTTAATATACTATTTACAGAATCTTATTTCTCTTTTTACTTCCTTGTACGAAGTAAAAAGGAAGTATTTTGATAGCGAAAAGTTTCAGGCAGCATATTTCAACGAAAATATCCATTTTGACCGCTATCGAATGCAATTTAACGATGTTTTTGCCTGATATTTGTACGTAAGGACAGAATAAGAGACTCGCTTCCTCCAAAAAAATTATAAAACTGCTTTAAAATGAATTCTCAAGAAAAATTTTCGTGGCGTCTGTACGAACGTATGTACGTACGTACGTATCTCGCATAACTCAAAAACGAATAGCCTCAGGACGTTGAAATTTTTATATAGGACTACTATAACATGTAGATGTGCACCTCGTATTTTGGTTGCAATCGGCCGCACCAAACGTATATAAATATATTTATACATATATCCACTCTGTTACCCGGCTCAGTGATCTTAGTTTCTTTACTCGTATATGCTTGTAAATTGTACATTTTTTGCTTTAAAAATGATTGAATTATGCTGTTTTTATCTTCCGGTTAAGGTTTTTATGCCTTTAGTAAATCTGTATGCAATATTTTTAGAATTATCTACAATTTTAAAGTTGTTTAAGTGCCGCTAAGCCTTTTTTTCATGGCGGCCATTAATTGTTTACATTTGAAACAGCAGACTAGTGGATTTGTTGCCAATCTAGAGAAACTTAACTTCGCAGCAACAAAGATAACGCCTTCATTTATTATTGCCAATTAAATCATGCTTAATCCTTTCTGGAATTTTTTCGAAGAAATAAATGTTTAAGATTTACTTAGTAATTTTTAATATAGATATTTTGAGTTTTTATGTATTTTTGTCTTCTCGCGAAGTGAGAACTGAATTAATTGAATGAGAAATACTCAATCGTCTGTGAAAAACTTTTTTTTTTTTTTTTTTTTTGTTTTGTTTTGTTTGCTTACTTTGCTTACATCGTTCTAGCTTTATTATAGTATTTGAATAGAACATGTGGCAACGATTAGATAACTTTATTCTTTAAATGATATAAATTTTGTGCATTATGAGTTATAATATGAACGAAATATAATACTATCAAGTAAATCTAGCACCAGAGTGTAGCTATGGTAAACAAGAATTTCAAAGAATGCATTTATTCTATTGTGGCTTATGCGCTGTCGGCGAAGTAGATTTAATTCAATCCAATAAGTTTAAATCAAATGCAAGAAAAAATGCGTATAATTTAATATTCCGTACAAGGAAGTCATGTGGTGTACACATCAGATTTTTTTTGTCCGTTTAGAGATAAAACTTCCAAAAACAGTCTAAGAATATAAATACTATCGAAAACATCATACACTATCTTCGTAAAGATTAAATATTGTAATTAATCTATAGAAAACATTAGGATTTTTTAAAGCAGAAGACGTGAAAAATGAGCAATGCCCTCGCCAGGACTCGAACCACGGACCTCTCAAATACGCGCCGAGTGTGCTGATCCCGAAGGCATGTTAAGAAGGTGTGAGAAATACCTTATATACTCCCCCTTTTAAAGGGCAACTGGGGTTTAGGGGACCCAATCGCCAAATCCCGTTGGTGAAGAATCATCATTCACCACCTTTTAGTTCGGGCGCCAGTGTGGAGACATTAGGTTATTTCAAGCTAGAGAGATAAAAAAAGGAGTAATGCCCTTGCCGGGACTCGAACCACGGACCTCTCGAATACGCGCCGATTGTGCTTACCACTACACCACGAAGGCATATTAAGTACTAAGAAGGCGGGAGAAATACCTTATAAGTTTACTACGATAAAAGGATTCTACGTCTATCTTTATCTAAGAGAAGAGATGTTTTCATGGAGAAATTTCTTAAGAAAACTAGCTTGTATTAAAAACTACAAAAATTATATGAGTTAGCCCGTTCTACTGCTAGGAATCAAACTGGGACGCGCTATTACTATTGAGCGTATCCACTCATAATGGTAAGTTTAGTAACAGCGCTGGATTTACCTGTGTATATATGATGCCTTTCGTGTATAGACATATCCATTCAAAACAAGCCCGGAAACCAATTTAGCTTAGATCGTTGTATAGAGTAATTTAGATTTTAAAATGTTTAGAATTTGTGAAAAGTAGTCAATCCTTCCGCTCACATAAAATGCACTTTTTGTGTTTTAATTCTTTACGTAACTTCAGTCTTTATTTATATATTTAGGGCAATTACACATTTGTTCACTACGTTTTCGACGCATGCATTCTTATGAAGTGTTTGAGTGATCTTTTTACCGTTCATAAAAGAAATACCATTGCTTCAAAAAGTATATTCACTCTGACAAAATATCCCCCCCAACCAGTGACTGAGTGGTTAAGACCTCTAAATACGAGGAGATCGACTGGGTTAGATCCCAGGCGAACGTGCTGGCTGCATGGTTGGCTTTAGTGGCCTTCCCTAAGTGTGACATGAAAACGAGCCCGGTTCGGTTCACTTCGAAAGTCCTCCACAAAGGCATCTCTCGCCTTAGGCAAATAGCCTTCGGATGCTTTGCCATATTCCAATAATCTTTCCTAAATTGACAAATATCGTATGGTTCGTGACTTGCCACTAAAAAACACAAACCACTTTTTTTTCCAACCCCTGAAATTTCATCCTTGTTTAAGAGCCTCTGATTTAGATGCTCATGGCTGCTTAACTAATAAGAATTCAAGCAAAGTTTCATATAAATCCACCAATCTCATTTTAAAAGTTTAATCCACAATTTAAAGATCCGAGAATTAGTTTAACATCGTATGAATTCACATGCAGTCTGCAAAATTTTATATTATACTTTTGGGGATTGTCAGTTTCAAAACGTATGATTCGGGATGTTTTGACTTCTGCGGTGGAATTTACTTTCGCGATTCCTTTCCACCGAATGGCTGTTTCTTGTCACCCTCGAGAGTTTTTATTTATGTGAATACTTTTTCAACACGCATTTGTTGCCATTTCCGTTAGGCGGTGCTGTACGACATAACAGGAAACATCAACTCTTTACACTCAATCAAGTTTGGGGGTATCCCTCCAAAACAAATAACGTAAAAACTTCCGGCGTCTTGAAACGTGTAATGAGTCTCATGCAATCAGTCTTGTAAGATTACTTTTTTAAGCTCGTTCTCTTCTGCTCTAGTTTAACCTCGTAAATGATTTGTAACTTAGAATGCAAGGCTGATGGCTCTTCTAGATATAATCCTTCTTAGAGTTAGGTCCTTTAAAAGGAGTTGTTCCGGAAAGTTGTTTTTCTTGAGAATGTGAAGACATCCTATGCATTAATTTGTTCCTTCCTGTCTTTGTATTTCTTTCTCTCCCCTCCTCTTTCCTTTACTCGAATAGAGAGTTTAACGGTATCGAAACAATCCTTTATTCATAACTAGAAACGATTCTTCTTAATGATTTGTTCTCTGCTTGTCGTGGGTGTAACCGGGACATGTCTTTATAAGAGCAAATGTTATTATTATTTTTTTCGTAAAACTTTAGTGCCATTTTAGGACTCTTCACAAGCAACCGTAAAATCCAAAATTCTTTTCAGAAGTAACTGTACTCTTTGAGAAATATGTTGCACTAAACTACTGTGTAATCTACTCATTTGTGGACATTCTTTGTAGCACTCAAATTTATTTAGAGTTCTACACATTTTGTTACAATGAAATCATTGTATAATCCGCTTAGCAGTGTAATATCCGAGCAAAATTAATCCTCCTTAAAAGCTAGAATACTTAAGAACTGTGTGGCGACTTATCGTAGAGTTCTATTCACTGAGAGTCTAAAGAAGAGTTAAATTTACTCTTTTTTCCAACTCAAAAAAATGAACAGATGGCCCCTTCTCGGGCTTGCTTTAAGCCTACAGTTGGGCTTTAACTCAAAATAGAAAACAAGAAACTGATCTAAATACTGACTCAAATAAAATCATCCGAATCTGCAGAGAATTAACTAACAGAGTTGACCCTTATTAAGATCACCGGCGAAATCTAACAGGCACGTAACAATACGGCCTAATAGGTTAGACTAGCCCAGGCAATCTGGAAGGCAGATACCCGCTTCTAAGCTCTTCTTGTGCTGTGACCTATATTTCAGTTTAAATACTTATTTTACTTGTCTTTTACATAAAACCGTAATCCTTAAAATTGATTCTGATAGGGAGACCTAGGTGGAAAATAAGAAAGTAAATGAAAGGTTTGTTCCAAAATAAAAAAAAACTATTAGAAAATTAAAATAAACCCCGCAACAGTGTTTCTACTCCATCATCTTTTCACTGCATATTACAAACCTATCGCATCTGTGCATGAAATGTATCATGAATTTAAATCTATCCCATCATGAGACGTATCCTTGTACCCGTATATGTAGCTCAGTAATACCATGTGATTTGCCATCCGATCCCTTGTTTTATAGATAGATAAATTGCTAATGGCAAGACGGTTTGCTGCAATGGAGGAGCTGCTCATCCAGTAAATGTTATACTGCTACTCTTTGGGTTATTACTGGGAATGTTGAACTTTTACTACTTGGGCTATATTTGGGTTATATATATTATTCAGTTTATGAATTTTACTTTTAAACCATTTGAATCGCGAAAAAGTGGGAAATTTATTTATTAATCATCTTATTTATACGTTATTCTTATTATGATTCTGCCATCTTGCACTGACTCTTTTCGAATGCTTTAAAATCATATCTTATTAGAAATTCAAATCCGAATTTTATTTCTGAATTTTATTATGAATTTATAATGAACGATTAAAATTTTCTTTTCTTTCTTCAATTGCTTCTTCCTCCATTATTCCGAGTATCTTCCAGTTAATTGCAAACGGTCCCATATTAGTCAATAGAAGTGTTGATGTAGTTCATTCCAATTTTTTTGTTTACCTAAGAGATAGAGTGTAGCGTAAAAAAAAGAGAAAGAGCCAGTGTAAAGAAGGAAGGATGTTAAAAAGCAATAGAAGTTTATTGTTTAATTTTCGTTTCCAGTGCATGTTAATATATCACATTTATTACGGTGCAATTATTTTAGGTAATTCTGGGAGCTGCATTAACTTTCTTCCGCAAAACCGCTAATTAAGTAACTAATTATAAGATCCTTTTCTATAAATGCAAACATTGCTTGAATACTTTAACAACATGCAATGAGCTATTCTTGGACGTGGTCATTCTTCCTGTATTACAAATCCTAACGATTTCCTTTTAAGGATAACTTTTTTGTGACTGAAATTTCTTTCTTCCAAGAAATTGCAACAGAAGAATGAACTAATATATTACAATGTTTTCCATTATATTTATTTATATGCATAATTTTAAATATTTATTTTTTTTAATTAGGTAATGGGAGGCCCCCTCAGGAGTTCGCCATTGAGCCCGCAGATCGAACAGCAATCGTAGGCAAGGCAGCAGTCCTGCCGTGCCGAGTCCTCAACAAAGTCGGCACATTGCAGTGGACTCGAGATGCTTTCGGGCTCGGGTCGGACCGAGAGTTGAAGGGCTTTCCCAGGTACACCATGATCGGCAGCGACGACGAAGGTGAGTTGAATACATATTAAAAGAAATCTTTAGCAACTGTTTAAAACTTCATAATTTTTACGCACATGGCTTAATACCTCGCTTATTTTTTTAGCTTATTTTCTAGCCTCCAAATTTCCTTTCTTTGCTCACTAGGAAGCCTATAGAAATGCAAGACATTAGAAAGAATGTAATCATAAAATGATATACGTAGAGTACCAAATTTTACCCTTGAAATGTGTAACAATAATATATTGCTGATCAAATGGGCCTTTTTGCCTTTGCGTCTCGTTTTATATTTTAAAACATGTAAGAAAGCTAATGCTATTAAATTTACTGTTTTTGTTACTTTTAAAATAATTTCCTGTGAAATATACACATAGTAGGGTAGTCTAATAAGAAAAGAAATCCATCGTCGTATCGCTGTGCACTTATAATGATATACATATTCTAACTGGTTCAACTAGATGTCACAAATTTATGAAAATAAATATGTATTTTATGAAATCGTGAAATCAAAATTTGTGATATCTGTACAGAAATATTTGACTCGTTTCGAATTTGAAGTCACGTCTAACAAATTATTAATTCAAAAAATTAATAATTTGTATCTAAAATGTAGAACTTCCTTAGAGCATGTGTTATACAGTGTACTCTGTATTATCGAGGGTGCCGAGTACTCGTACGTGGTGGTGCCCGCTCATGCACATTCATGGGCGTATAAATTCATGGGCGTGCACATTCACGGGTGTGTAATTCATAGGCGTGTAAAAAACAAACACGCACAAATCCGAGCATAGAGAAAGGTTCGTCCTACTCTAGAAATCGAAGATTTATCTAATTGTTAAGAAGTCTAACTAGTAACTGAAGAAATACGCGAAAATAATCCTGAATGTGAAATTTTTCGAAAATATCGATTCGGAAAACATCGATGGCGATTCGACGTTCAGTGCTTGAGTGATGCGGATATCGTTTCAAATGTCACAAGAACACAAGAAGCAAAGAGTGATATTGAAGAAGATACTGACAGTTACGTTGGTGTTGCGACAGCAGAAAATTCTTTTGGAATTCTGTTGGACTTGGTCGACCAAAGGAGAATCGAATAAAATGATAAAATAGCATTTGGAGAAATACACAGTTAAATTCGACAAATATTTAAGCGTTCTCAAACACAATATAAAATTACTGATATTTTAATAAATAAACACATACAATATGCATGAAAATTGATAGTATATATTATCCATGTTTTTCAATTAACTGTTACCTGCTTCCCCAGCATTCGCCGGATAATAGAGAAAACATGCATTAGTGTCATGAAATGTTATGGCAATATTTTGCATCCTAATTTTGATAGCTTTTTATTCTTTTTTCTTCGAAATAAATGTTTTTAGATAGTAAATTCAAAGCAATCAGAGAAATATAATGCTTCTGTTCAAATTCAAAAAAATTTCAAGTGCCTGAAATTTGGAAGTTTGATGGAGAGTTTTATTTTCATTTCAACACCAAATATAATTTAATATTAATCTCGAAAAGGTCTGATATATTTAATGATTATAAACATTCAGGTCTAGAGAGTTAGCAACACGTTTTTTCATTCCCCTTCAATGATACTACTGATGTACTATTACAAACGTTTATGCTAGCTGATTGAAGTTATTTCTTGTATATAAATATCTTTATGAAATGCCATGGAATTTCCTAATACGTGTATCTTCGATTATCGAGAACACGTCGCTGATTTTCAGCAGTAGTCCGTTTCTGAGATTAAAATATTAACGTCTCTGTTGGTGCAATGTAACCAGAAATCCAAACGTGAAATGTGATCTCTCCGCAACTCCAAAATCTAAATCTACAGTCAATCCAAATTGTATCTATTATCTGTCTACTTCGTTTGACGAAGTGTCGCGTATCTTCAAGCTGAAACAAAATAGCGTACGTTTCCAGACGTTAGATGTAAAGTGTATGTTTCTCCTGGGCTGGTTTGAAACTGAACAGCCCGCCTCTGACGCCTTTTTTCCCTTTGCACTTGAGAGTCATGCATAATTTTGTTTCCCTGCGCTGTCTGACATCCTGAAGTGCAACTGAGACTGTTGTCCCTATCATGTTAGTTTATGAGGTTGCTTAGTTAAATGATGTTCATAAGACGATGCTTGTCTGTTTGTGTTTGTGTAAAGCTGCATCAGTGTTCTGTTTTTCTCAGTCTGGTATTTCTGTACAGGCTGCGCATCTGTTTTCCATTTACTTTTGAAGTAATGTTTGTTTTAGACCTTGCCGAGCAGCCAACCACTCGGTACGTTAGAATGTAGTTCGTGATACATGTGTGCTGTTTAACTGAACAAAGCAGTTATGAATACATACCATATTAATTCATGTAGCAAAGTTATCAAAGAAACCTCTTCACGCTCAGCTGTTTCTAATGTATCGAATAAAATATTTTACTGGATTAAAATATTCTGAAGCAAATTAAAGAATGAAATTGCAAAGCAACTAATGATAGGATTACGCTCAAAACATTGTTTTCATTTCGTGTAGACATGTAGACATTAAAGCTCTCTAAAGATCAAAACGTTCTTTAAAACGTGTGTAGCAAAGAAGGAAACTTTAAACTAACTTAATTGTTTTTAAATTTGAAATTAAAATATTTCACTAAATAATGTCATTTCATAAAAGTTGTAAAAGATTTTTTTTTAATGCATCCTGCAGTTTCCCGAATTGAAAAAAAAAAAAAAAAAAGGAATGATAGTATAACACAGTTAAGTATTTTCAAACGAAAAACCAACAGTGTGAATTAAATCCTGGAAAAATGTAGTAATAAATGTTCACTTATTTTATAATTTCATGTTAATAGATTTTATTCAGTGAACTTGAGTTAGCAGAACAGCACAGCGTAACAAAATAGTAACGTTGCGAAATGCCCAGATTCAGTGAGATAGTTTCACCGCAAAGCGAGTTTTGGGTTGCCAGAAAGTGGCAGGGAAAGGCAAGATTGCCAGATTTGGTGCGAAATCGCCCATTTGATGAAATATGGCGATATGCCATAGTCGAAGCGAGAACGTTCTAGAACGCGTTCTTAGCGTTTTTCTCCAGGAATGTTCTCGAAGGTAGGTTAAAGCTATATATACCCTGCCTTTACCCGGAGTACTAGTGTAGTAGAGTATGTTGAGTTCAGTAGTAGTGTAGTGTTTTAAGTTCAGAGCGACCGAACAAAGCCGGAAGCTGTATTTTAATGTTTTGCTGTGAAGCGGTCTTCACCGTTGTAGTCTGGGTTGCTGATTGTTTCAGCGTGTTTAACTTAGTTTTTCGATGACTCTAAACGTGTCTTTGGAACTCTCCTGTGTAGTACTCGCCAATTAATTTGTGTTTTGATTCTTCATCAAGTGTTATCGTCAATTATTCTATAAGGTATTTCTTCCGCCTTCTTAGCATGCTTTCATAGTGAAGTGGTCTGCACGCTGGACGCGTATTCCAGAGATCCGTGGTTCGTTTCCCAGAGAGGGCGTTGCTGATTTTTCATAACTCCAGTTTCAAAAATACTTAATGTCTCTACAACTCCAAATCCACAAAACCCGTAGAACGCAACAATAATAATTTTTTTGCAACTCTGTGAGATTATCATATTTTTTAAAAGTTCATAAAATATTTTAAAATGTTAACGAAACCTCATTAATTTCAAAGGGCAAGTTTTCGGTTTATGTTCTTTTTTTACGATATATTTGGCGATTTGATTTACATATTTCCACTATTTTAACAACTTGGGGAAAAAGCCATGCTAAAGGAAATGAGATTTAGTGATTAATTCGAGTGACATCTTTTATGTTGCTTGTGTAATTATGGAAAATCACGCTAGGCATTAGTAATATGAAAGACAAACCTTATATAGCTGTTTTTTATTTCATACATCACTTAGCATTCTGCGTTTGTAAACTTCAAGAATACATGCATTCTGAATGAAGTGAATCATTTTGAATAACCTTGTGTTACTTACGCCTCTTTTCTGACATTAAAACACACACATATACAATATAAGTATTCTAAATATTTGAGTCAAAATGCTATTTTAATGAAGGAGTTAAAATGTATTTCATAAAGACAATTTTAAATCCTATCACAATTACTTATGAGTATGATAGTCTTCAGTATTATATTATTAAAACAGGCCTCCGATTCCATCTAAGATTGTAACCTTAGCTAGTATAATATTGCAATTATGATTATGTACCAACATTATATTGTAATCTTGAGTGCCATTTATTAGATGGCACCTATGGAGTCGATTATCTGAATATTTGGAAAATCTAATTCAGCAATAAGATACAATCAGGTTAAATTAAATAAGGGTTTAACACAATTAAGACGTCCCATTTAAGACAGATTGAGGCTTTACACTCGGCGTTTCTTCGGGCCGACCAATACTTACACTCTTTTTAATTGGATGAACATATTTTGAATAGTTATTACAGAGTTGTGATGTTGTTAAAGTCTTTTTTCAGTCTCAATTTTTTTAAGACTTTAACGGCTCCAAAACTGGGACATTAGGTTGGGATCATACACAAAGTTTTGAATATTTGTTCTATATGTTAGCAACAAAAAGTGTTACTGTTTTCTTCATCATACAAATAATAATCATACTGAAAAAAATTTTAAAAAGAAATCTGAAAGCTTTCAAATTTTATAGCACGCCCAAAGGGGCGTTTTTTAACCTTTTTTTTTTTTTTTGGTTATCTTTATTTATTAAATGACATGTATTAAACCATAAAATTCAATTCAACAGTAATATCGCAAAATAATTTTAAAATAGCATATCTTTAAAATTTCCGATACACAGTCTCGCGCGCGGGTGTTAATTACCCCCCCCCCGTTTAATGTTGCCATTGCTCGCTTTGAAATCGTTGAGTTTCTCAACCAAAAATTCGTTCGTTACAAAATATGAAATAGATAATAAAACAAATTCCAAATTTGGGCTTCCAGATGTCCATATTCGAGTGAAGGACTATTTTATTCAAAATTTTATTACTCTAGGTGCCGTTGCTTTTTCACAATGCGAGAAACATACAAACATTCATGCAGATTCTTCATCATTTAATTTCTTTAAATATAATGAAGGACTCTCATATTTGGTGAAAACAATTTGAAAAGTGAAACGGCGTTTTATAGAGGACGACGCGAAATGCCAAAACGAAATTAATTGCCCTTCTGAGCAAATTCCGCCTTGGGCTAAAAGTTCTTAGACAACGGAGCTAGCTGTTTATCTGTGAAATAAGTTACAAAATAAAACATATCAAAATCTTATTTCCTCCGTTATCTGCGCTGTACATCGACTAAAAACTTTATTTCTGCAGATTTCATTTATAATCCACTTCGGATATTCTTAAGAGTTCGATGGAAATAAATCTCAGTTTTGTCATGTTTAAATTTCTTTCCATTGCGAATCTTCACTCGCGATTAATTGATGAATTCATCCGTAACAAAATGCATTGAAATCTTTCGAGAATAATATTGACACGAATAAAGAAAAGCGAACGAAAGAGCGAAAATCCTTAGTCTTTCTGTAGATCCATTTTCCATTAACGCTGTTTTACTGCAGGATTGTGAAATAGCCCAGAACGTTGTTAATATATGTACTTACAATAGTGCGTTATCGCTTTAAAAAAAAACTGCAATAGATTTTCTACTGGATGTTAAATCGAAAATAAAAACCTTCAGAAATATGGCTTACACAGTACTCTCCGCAATAAATTATCCGCCAACTTTTTACGACCGTTTCCAAGTAAAACACACAGCAATAGAGGAAATTTGAAATCAGAGGAAAAAATACTTACTTAAATCATTTATTTGGATGCATATTTAGTCCAGCGATGGTAATATTTTATTTAAAAGTGAATGGAACTGTTTTCTAAGAGGATTATATTTACGAAAAGAATTTGCTTTCTCTCAGACGGAGCTGGTTGGTATATAAGACATTTAATTCTTTTTTTTTTTTTCGTTTTCCTCTAATGCTATTCAGAGATAGTGAAGCTTGTAATAAATTTCATTTTAGAAATAATCCGTGGAATTGTATTGAATGGTTGTTGTTCGATTTATAAAGGTCAGAATTTTGGTAGATTTCATTCTTCTATAAATGTCATAAAAACAATTAAATTTGATAAAAGAGCCAATAAATATGAAGAAAAGTAGCCTTCTTTTCTCTATGGCGGCTCTTTTCTGAGCTGGTAAGAAATTGTTCCGAGTCAAACTCGGAAAACTTATAGCTCGCTTTTAGAAAATGTAATTTGTGGCTTTGCGTTTCGTTTTTCTCTTCCCAACTTTTCTTTTGTAACTTAAATTATTTGCTATGATTCATAGTAGGGAATTTATAGGGTATTTTTTAAATTTAGTTTAGTAATGAAATATAACAGAAGATGCTTTAGAAAGTGTTGCAATAAAATTATACCTCAAATCATTACATTTTTGTTTCTCCATTTCGCAAGGCAATTATCCAAAATGATTAAGACGTAGATTAAGCCAATACTGTAAAGACATTTACAGATGATAGAAATACTTTCATTAATTTATCGTAAAGGAAAGGGAAGTAGTCAGTATCATAATATGCTAGACATCTAAAGAAAATATGTGCTTTAAGAAACAGAAATTACGTCTCGTTATAAATATTCATGTACAGATAAAATACACGTCGACAGACATTCGCACTGTTGGTACATTTCACTTGCCATAATTTGGCCAACATTCCTTTCGTAACCATAAACATTAGCTTGTCAGGAATTTTTCCGTGCGTCTGGTCGCAGTGTTCTTATTGTGTTGTTGTGACTTAGCTCACTTGTCTGACAGTAACATCAAAACAAGCCCACGAAATTCATCATCGAAAGGAGAGCAAGATTGACCCTGTCGTTGGCAAGAATCTTGAACAGCATACAAGTGACAGTACAACTTCGCTGTGTTCCGTCCTCAGTTTTTGAGGAGAGCACCTCGGGGGGGAAGGGTTCGATGGTCTGTTACCCCTCTTCCTCTGCTACAACCTCTCGAGAGGACTTTAGGCTCACCGAATATTTAGACTGCCTCCATGCCGCACAGACACTATACATATCTCCCAGTCTAACCGTGTGCCCTTGTAACTTACGCCTAGTAGTATTACTCTCATGTAGCGCATCCGGCAAACGGTTGGAATATCGGGAGTTCGAATACCAGCGTTGGCATTGCTACTCTTCATGCTTCCTGTCCCTCTCCGAAAAAAACCTAACATCCTGTAATTTCTGTTTTTTAATTCTTGTACGTCATGTGACAAAGAACATGAGCACTGTCTTCTTCATACCCCCTACAAAATATAAGCGCTTATGATTATGCTCTTGGAAGCCATTTTAATAAACAAAGAACATGAGCACTGTCTTTTTCATACCCCCCTACAAAATATAAGCGCTTATGATTATGCTCTTGGAAGCCATTTTAATAAAATGTATAGTTTGCTTCAGCATGTCCACTCCATCGGTCCACTGTATATAACCGATGGATTAATATTTAGCTAATATTTTTTTCCGGGCTGCGGTCCTGATATCTGTCTTAATCTTTAAATAATAAAGTTATTGATAGTGATCCTATGATTTCCGTTAACACAGTGTTCGTGAAAACACTGTGTTACGCTGTTTGTATTTTCACATTGATTATTATGATAGCACCTAGAATTTTTATACGAATTATTTATTCGACAGTTGGTTAAATTTTGCTTTTTCTGTCATATATATATATATGTGTGTGTATTTTCATTTGCTTCTGCACTTCTTATCTGTACTTCTATTTATATCTTTTTCTAGCGCATTACTTTTAATTCCATTAAGTCTTTTTTTTCCTTCAATTTGATTCTTTTTACCGCTAATTGTAATTTTTGCACTTTATTTTAGGCTCTATATTTTATATTTTCCTCATTTAATATTTTTTCAGGATACTGGTTTTCTTTCTGTGTTTTTGAGCTTCTCCGGTGTTAATTCGTTTTTCGTTATTTGTTTAATGTCTTCTTCCAATCTTATTTTTTATTTCTGTTTTTTAATATAATAGTGTATTCTATTTTTCTTTTCGCGTATTTTAATTCTGGTTTATTTTGTTTCTTTTTCTTCTGTGCTCAATATCTTCTCTCATTCTGCTTGGTTATATTTCTGTTTCTGTACAACATCTGTTTTTGACGAAATGCTTTCTTAGCTTTTAATTTTGCCTTCCTTTAATTGCCAACTTTATTTCTAGCATTATTTGTGGTTTTATTATTTTTTTCCTGTCTGATTTAATCCTTATGTACAAAAACTGTACGAATCTTTATTTATGTGAAAATTCGCTCCATTTTGTTTGTATGTAGTGTCTTAATTAATATTTTTCTTTAAATTTGTTCTAGATATTTTCCTTGTTAATAGTTCTGCTATTTTTTTAACGTTCTGTATCACTTTAATGAACTTGCTAATTTGCTATATTTGATATTATTTTGTGTCTTATGTCTCATTGAGAACTTTGGAAAGATTTTCGAATAAAGTAGAAACAAAAATTTAGATAAGCTTATAATTTTGGCCAGAAACTTCCTTTATTTTCATAATGCAATATATGAATTACTAAACATTAGATAAATATTGCATTAAAGGAAATGAATGATAATCGGTAGAGCGTTGGAGCTTTAGTTCTTGAACAAAGAAGCATGTACAGTACATACCAGAAACATATGTACCTCATCTTTCATTGTTATTTTTTCTGACTGCAAAGTTCTAAACATAAGTAAGTTCTAAATATAAATGGAAGTATAACAAATTTCACTAGTCTATAGCAAATAGGCACAATTGAAACTTAAGGTGGACAATTGAAACCATTATTGAGAAATCTGTCTCAAGTTACCAAAATTGTGTAAAAAACAATTCTTCCTTCATTCTTGTAACAAGGACTAAACTTTCTTATAACTATACAAACAAAAGCAGATGTTTCTACATTCTTATAATAATAAAGGCCAAAACTTTCATAACAATTCTATCGTAAACACGGGATAAGCTTTTTGACCTGTGTTTCTCTAGAATATGGTTTATAGTTGAAATTTAACAAGTTTCTGTCTAGCTTAGAGTACCAAAGGTAGCACACGTCCCAGGAGTCTGGATTAAAATCCATGTAAACTATCTAAAAACTTTTGCATACTTGCTTAAAAGTTTTGAAACAAAGCAACGAGGAATTGTATCTTCGATTTATTGGAGAGCTTATCTTTCAAACCAGTTTTAGCTTTCGACTCAAGTTATTAACTAATTTCACCATTTTAGATTTTAACTTTTTTATTTCAAGAAGATATGGAAGATAAAAACAAAGACCAAGATAAAATTCAATATAAAGCTTAAATTTATTAGTGCAAATAATAAAAATATTGTAAGTAGATACATACCTATTTTAACCTCATTTCCCAACGAAAAGATTTTATTAAAAATGTTCTCAACGTTTATGTTACAAATTCCAAAATGTTAAAATGTCAATGAGCTTCAATTTCGTTTTAAAATTCTCTGCCTGAAATATAATTTTAGTTGTAAATTTCATTATAAAAATGATATTATAGTCGAATATTCTAAGGTTTATTATTAATGAATACTAAATTCAGTTTTGCTTTATGCAAAGTGTCCAAAACATAATGGAAGGATTTTGATGTTAGTTTATGTAGTGATAAACATAATGTTATTTATAAACATTTTATTGCAGTTTATAGTTCATATACATTCTAAAAAGTATTGCAGTGGCTCAGTGTTTGCTATGCAGAAGTATGTCATATGTGGAAACCCTTTCTTAGCATCTGTCCTTACTCAAATTGGAATCGCCGGAATTAATATTTACGATTGCTGAGAATATTCTTCCCTGCAAATGGACAAAATTTCATATTTTTGCGCACAAATCAAAGTTTCTTCGTGATAATGAAAGAAGAAATTCAATGGAGCGGAGTGTGAACTTCGTTAATAGGTCTGCTTCCTATAGTCTTTCTCAATAAATGAAAGTGCAAGTCATCCAACACAATAATTGCAAAGAAAGTTAGTTCTTGATTAAAGTATGGGACAGATTTATTTCTCATTTTTGATTTGGGAGAACTAAAACACAAACTTCTGTAAATATAATCTGCATTTCAAGTAACACAAAATCAAACTATTGTTTTTTGGATACCTTGTGTTATACTACTGTTTTGTGCTGTTATGCTAATAAAACTGTAGTTATACGTCAGTAGAAAAAGATCTATAACCGAGACCGTTTTCTTTTCAGGGGACTTTTCTCTTCAAATATCCAGGGTGACTTTAGAAGATGATGCTTTATTTCAATGCCAAGTAGGAGCTGCTGACGGGGTCAAGGGTATTCGATCCCGAAACGCTGCCTTCACAGTATACGGTAAGTTAATAAGTTCTCCTCTTTCTAACTGTTTAATAAGTAACAATCCAAATATATCGCTCCTAATTTAACTGTTGTTGCTTATGAAAAGAAAGAATTTATTTGCCAAGTAAGTCAGCAGTACTTCCGAATGTGATGCCATTGTTATTCCATTTAATGCTTTGCTGAAGCTTTGAGTAAATAAATTTTCGGAATAATCATTATCAATGTTCCTCCTACAAACAGAAACTATTTTTGTTATGTATTCTACCTGAGACAATCAAAGCTATTTTAACTGTATCAACTTGCAAGTTTCTCTCTTAAAAGAAAAAAATATCTGATCTGACAACCATATGACTTCCTTGACCACATGATTTCATTTAAACTTTATTTTCTCGAATTTCATTATAGATATATTTCTCATTCAATCATTTTAGTTCTCACTTCGTGGAAAGGCAAAAATATTTAAAATCTCCAAACCTCTTCGTTAAAAATTATAAAATACAGAAAAACCGAAAACACCAAACAGATTTAAAAACAGTTTTAAAAAAATTCTTTGCAATTAAATTTAGAGTTTCTACCCCAAAACAAGCATCTCGGCCAAAGCGTGGAAAGAAAATATTTTCGTTGCACAAAGATTTAAAGTTAACTTTTGGGCCCGCTGGGCAAAACGGCATTGAAATTGGTGCACCAATTGATTTAATTCAGTATAAAGCTAAGAGTTCCAAATGTAAACAAACAGCAGCCACGTTAGGCCTTGGGCCGTTTACACGTTTAATTGTTGATAACTCTGGAACTATTGCATGCAGATTAACTAAAAGTATAAAATCCTTAACCAAAATATAAGAACAGCATAATTCAATCACATTTAGAGGAAAAAAATGCACAATTTACCAATATATAAGAAGAATGAAAAACTGAACTTACCGAGCCGGATAAGAGAATATATACATATACGTTTGGTGCGGCGTTTGCTGCAAAAAAGAGAAGTGCACAACTAGATGATATAGCAGTCGCATATAGAAAATTTTAACGTTCTACTACTAATCGTTTTTGAGTTATGTGATAGGCATACATACGTGCGTATGTACGCACATACGACATCACGAAAAAAATCCCTCCTGTATCCATATTAAACCCATTTTACAATCCATTTTTGAAGAAAAAAATAGTCATTTATTCTCCTCGCACATACAGATGTCAGGCAAGAAAAGTCGTTTAAATGAATTCGAGAGCGGTCGAAATGGATATTTTCTTTGAAATATGATATCCGAAATTTTTCGCGATTGCAGTACTTCATTCACTTCGTACAAAGAAGTAAAAAAGGAAGAAGGAGAATTTATTTGATCTCCAGACGCATAACGTTTTTATAATATTAATTAAATTAATGTATTATCTAAACTAAATCTAGAAATCATTAGTTGTTTTTCCACAGAAATGCAACGTTCCATAAAAATTAATCAAATACTCATAAAAGCAAATTAAATTAAATACATTGTTTTAATTATATCTGAAAATCACACCAATGTAAACAAATAAATATAATATTGAATATTTGTTTTATTGAAATTAACCAATAATTTTACATATCTGTACTTGATTAATTAAATCTTACGATTCGGAAGGGAAAGAAACTGCTATATTATTTTCAACTATCTGTGAGTACCTTTTTTATTCAAGTACTGAACTTATACACTCTCTTGAAATACAAGAAACAAAGAAAAATAGTATTTTAATCTAGCACATTGCTATATTACCTTGCTTCAAGCTCTTTGATTTGGAAAACTTTCAAGAAACAAAGTTAATTTACATTTCAAAATAAGATTTACCTCAAATTATACTTTCTGTGCAGATTTCGTTTTGATTTGGCGGTAAAGCTTCGACTAAGGAAACATGATAGTTTTTGATAAATTTGGATTTGTCGATAGGTGAAGTACCGTGAAGTTCTTTGTGTTTAATTAAGTCTCTGATTTTGCTGTAACTTGTGCTGTCATATTGCTTTAATAATACTGAAAATGTATGCTTACCAGAAATATGGACAGAAGTTTCGACATTCTTTACAAATGAAAATGTAATACAGTTTTTCTCAAATGGGATTTTAGGCGAAAAATCTTATTAATAAAAATTCTATGTTAAAAAAAAGCCTTTTAAGGCTCTATATTAAATGGCTGTGAAGTTTGTGAGAAGTAATCTGATTGAAAATTCCTGTCGATAATCAGATCGGGTTTTGAATTAACATATTAGCAGATAACTTTTTAGATTTCTGTTAACAATTATAAAAAAAACGTGAAAAATAATGAACAAAAACGTTGTTGAGGAAGGTAAACTAAGTTTAATGACCCTCCAAATAATGTTATTTAAATAATATTTTTTAATGAAAACTGGAGAATTTTAGCCTCGAGTAAAAACCAATTTAAAAAACTTCAAACAAAACATAATTTTCACCGTTCACATTTCTGAATTACTCCAGAGTTAATATGCCTGCTGTAAAATATACATCATGTTCTTTATTCTAATTAATAAGGAAATCCAGTTTTTGTGGCAAGAATTATGTTAAAAAGTACGGTTCCCAAAATGAAAAACTAAAATTAATCCATTGAACAAAGATCCTCAAAAAAGCAATGTCAGTTATTTGAGATTATTAAATCTGTAGTACATTTAAGCACGCTAAATGCTAAAAACTATGCATGATAATTTTTATAGAAAAAACTCCTTGTTAATAGATAGTTGTTTTAAATTTTTGTATAGCTAAAAATGTTGACAAATGCAGCTTTAATGCATCTGACTGTTAAAAGATCTGTTAAATTAGTAATTTTGAAAATATGTTAATTATATCTTAGAGACTGAAATACGGCATTACTAGTGAAATCTTATTTACAGAGAAACGTTGTAGATTTTTGTTTATTTAGAACGGGGGTAAATTTAATTCACAGTAGTAGATTTCAATCACAGACACAAAAAAAAAAAAAAAAAAATCTAAAGCCTTTTTATATCTTCTTTTTATATTACGCCCAAAGGGGCGTTTTTTAACGGTTTGTGTGTTACCTTTATTTATTAAATATCATGTTCTTCGCACTTAAAAGTCTTAATAAAAATAATTATATGGATGATTAGCTTCAATGCATCTTGTTAATGAGTTTTGAAGACCTTGTAAATAACTCAAGATTTTAAGGGTTTTTTTTATTTTAATAAAATTAGGTCAAATTAATAGCAGTTATTGATTAATAAAATTATTCAGTCTCTTTCTTTCAATTACATACGTTTCCCCATCAGCACATGATCTGAGGTAATAGATAACTGGAATGTCATTGCCAACAAAACAATTTAATTAGAATGCAGAAATCACCACATTCTTGACCAACTGTGGATATCTTGGTATTTTATCGCACCAACCAATTACTTTCGCTATGCTTTCCATGATTTCTTTCGACGAGGCAAAACCTTTGAAAGATGATGCTTAAGGATTCATTGGGGGTTTACGTATGACTAAGGTGCTCGGCAATATCGGAAAAGTTGACCGTAACCGTGTCTGAGCTTGGTATAAACAGTATAAATGTGGCAATTCGATTTATACGGCGTATGTATGCTTCTTGGCTTTCGAGAGAGGTGCGTGAAAAGTTTTACCTTATCTACTCTGTCCAGCCGCACGGAACTTGTTGCCATTCACAAGCAGTATATGTGAGCCGGGTTGCTACAATTGGCGATAGATCGCTACACGTATGATACAAGGCTAAGAAATAGGTTTAGGAACCTTTAATCTTTTAATGGATAGTGAAGTTCCTGGCATTTATAACCAAGAAGTTTCACAGTCATCGTAATAAAAGGGTGGTCGCCTACTTTTGTTTGCCTTCCCCCAGGACTTCATTAATTCCTTCCTAGTGGATTTCGTCTTGACGCTAGGAATACCAACGTTAAGATTTGCATAACAATCGTTTTATTAAAATCCGTTTACATTCCTTTTCCTTTTTTTATGTTTCCGTTCTGGATAAGTAGTGGTTGCGTAAGCAGAATATTTGAAATTTTAGCAAGTACATTAATACAGACTGTTTCATCTTTGTTAATGATATATACGAAAAATCTTCAATCTGCTGCAATTATACCTTAACTATAAAATCTAATAAGTTTATACTATAACTATAAAATCTATAAGTTGTAAAAACTATAAGTTATAAGAACTATAAAATCTAATAAGTTCTAATAGCCAATCTTTAGAAGATTTCTTATTAACATTAAACAAGCTTTACTGCAGGTCTATGTATAATTAATACGATAAGTTTCATTTAGAAACTAAAGAAAAAACTTTGTATTGTTGACGCTGTTTTTCAAACTGTTAGTATCCGAGTAGATAATGAAAGTAACTCAGTTCCCGACAGTTAAATGGGTTGACTATGTGGTTACTTTGTGACTTTCCCTATGTATAACAGGAATACGAACCATTCTCTTAAAAAATGTCTCGTGAAGATATTCCTCATTACAAAGTTAGCTCTTGAGCTTTTCGGTTAGTTATAAATCAATCCATTCGACAGTTGTTCTTATTTATGCTGGAATTTTATATTTTTTAAGAGTTATGTCTCTAGTATATTCCTTTTCCTATCGACTCTATGTCTTTAAGAATCCATTCGTTCTAAAAGTTCTTATTAATCGGGGGGGGGGCGATTAAGACTTAGACACTTCTTCCAAGACTTGAAAAAGAATTTCATGATTATGTGAATGTTGTAAATCTGTACCATTTAAGAGTATAATTTTAGTCTGTTGTAAAATCTGTACTGTGATTTTATCCTGTTGTAAAATCAATCTGTGAATGTTGTAAAATCTGTACCATTCAAGATTATAATTTTATAATTAAAATACATGTTAGTAATTAATAAACTTTTGATTGTATTTACATAGTAATATGTTACTGTTAAGTTGCTGCTTGTATTATTATAAGGTGTTAATCTGCTTGAGAAACGCTTAAGGTTAGAGACTGGTTAGTGGTACTTGAGATGTAATCAAGAACAGGCCTTATAGTACATGTATATTCAAAAACATGCTTACAGAAAGATCCTCTGCTTTAGGGGTATGTATCTTCACGTACAGCTGTCTAATGATCTTTGCTTATACAATACGTGGAAGACGTTTGGCAGATTTAATGCAGAAACCTCATTTTAGTTCGAACGTAATGCCTTTAGTACATCTCTGTTAAACCGCTGTCTGTCATTATTCTAGAGGCTAGGTTTACCAATAAATTTATTAAGCTTGAAGCCGCAAATATATCCTAAGCCAAGAAAATTTTTGTCACAGCATATATTCACAAACAGTGGCATTACCAATAGATGTGCCACCTAATAATAAATGTAGAATGTTGTTTTTCAAACATTCATGCATTGTGCATCATAATAATCTTTTCAATGACATCCATTATCTGCCAGTTTGGGTAAGAAATTATCGTATCATTAAAATTACCTTAATGTATAAAATTACCTTAATATGCCGGTCTCTGTAAGATGTAGCCTTAATTATAAAAATGAAGAGATTCGTTATATGAAAGCACTATGTAATTATATAGTATAATACTATATATTTACATAATGCATCAATAAAGTAAACCCTATTGCAATGATAGTGTTATTTTATTGATTATGCTACTTCAGAAATTTTTCTTCCCTGTTTGCTGAAGACAGTCTCCCTCCTCTATACACATTTCCGCAATATCGACAAAGGAGACTTGTTGGTATAGCGAAGTCAAATATCGCGCCGAAAGGCCTGTCTTTAGATAAGTCATTTATGGTACATTTGTCATACATTTGTGGTATTTCTCGTTTAGCGGTTGGCACATAAAGAGGGTTATAATATTCTCGGAATTGTCCCAGAGGTACTTCCATCAAAACTGTTCGTTATGTGACGATAGTGATACGTTCAGTAACTGAACGTCGTAGACTGTATCTATTAATCTTCTGATATAAAACAAATGAAGTCTATATTTCCATCTCTCATTTGTTGTCAGGCTCGTTTTGAAACACTTTTAATTATTAGTATAATATTTGCTATTTTGAGTGGGTTTTCTTCTATTGTTCCTTGCCATAAATTTGAAGATATGTTATTTTAGTAGAAAGAACATTTACAGTTTAAACGTTTGCACAAAAATATTGCAATAAGTGACATTTGATTTAATTTTATAATCTTAATATAGCAAAATATTGAAATATTAACATATTAATTACGCATCTATAGCACTTTGTAATGAAATGCCTGTAAATTTGATAAATTTCTTAAACAAATTAGTTTGAAAATTCATGTATCCTACCATTCAACCCATTTTGAGAAAGGAAATGCTTTATTTATTAGAAATGAAATGAAAATCAAAACGCTAGCGTAAAAGGATAGAACAGTTGCTGCTGTTTTCATATATCTCATTTTTGAGCAATGTTTGACAGGATTTATATTTGCCACTTAAGATTAATTTGCGACGTTAATATTCGAAGAGAAATTTTAATTCATATGCAGGTCTAGAATTTCCGCTTGAGATCAAATATTTCTATCTTTATTCGTTAGGCTAATCACGTATAGAAATAAAACTGTAGGTTAAATAAATCTTTTTCGCTTATTCAAGATAATAAGCTCAATAAAGAAATAAAACCTTCTGTTACAGTACAGGCATAATGTATGACTTCCATCCCACACCTGCCTGTGATACAGAGGTCCTTGTGGTGTCGTGAATCCGTGGTCCCAAAACGCATTAGAGGTCTGTGTAGCTGGGAAAATTTATCAAAGGCGTGTCATTCCCTGTGGAATTCCTTACTTCAGTGTAGCGTTAACTGAGTATCATCTTTTTTACGTCTGTACGGATACTAAAGCCACGCGATTTCTTTTGAGGTTTAGTCAAAATGTTGTTTTCCTGCCGAGCCGTTCTTGTTTGGCGATTCTTTTGAAAAATAACCTTTCTTCCGGCAACCCTTCAGCGACGATGCATCTCGAAATAATCCCGAAGTGCTTCGCTCGCTCCTCCTTATTGTTCCGTCCACAAAGAGAGTGAGGGCCACTATTAATCCCCTATTTCCATTGTTGCTCCGGTTCCCTTTAACTCCTAACAATAGTCACAGGGTAAAATTTTTACCCCGCCCAACTCCAACCTCCAGAATCCTCCACTTCCCTCGCTTCATTTAGCGAGAAAATGTTGGATGCAGTCCTCACAAAAGCTCTCTTTGGCGAGTGCTTTCCCTTTTTGAGAGTCCGGATTTTAATTACTGCAGTTATATAGCCTATTTACGCAGTTGTTCCCATGAACATATTAAAAAATTGGGTCTTTTAAGGCGTTCATCTAATTATCGGGTTCCATCCAAAGACATTCAAGTACAAAAGATGGCGGGTGTTTATTTTGCGCGACTTCCCGGGCAGTCCATTCAATGATCTTGCTTGGGAAAGAATTTTTGGCTTCTGTTTCCACATTCGGAAACTTTTAAATAGCGGAGGAGGCAGACTTCTTTGATTTTTATTGCACGTGTTTGCTATGTACTAACGGCTGAAAGTGTCGAAAATGAGAGGTCTTTGAACCGCTAGCGAAGCAGATTCAGCAAAAGAAGGGAAACAAAAGATAATTTTTCTTGCTTATCGGGCGTTGCCAAAAAAATCAAGTAAAATAAACTTGGGCTATAAACAGTTTATTTACCTGTTTTTGTGATATTTATAAATCTATGCGATCTGCACTGTACATTTTTCAAAATATACAAAAAGGAAAGATAACATAGGGTAGCAGCCTCCTTTTTCATAATTTATTGCCGTAGCTTACTTACCATCAATCGGAATTAAGCTATTCTTTAGAGAGCAGGGATGTATGTTTCGCACTTTTTACAGACTCCTGTAAGAGAATGTTATACAATTTCATATTATTACAAAATAGCAATACATCAGTAAGAATAAAAACTGAATAAATAACTCAGAGAGAAGCAGGAAGAGTAATGAAAATTGTAAATTATGCGGACAGCATCGTATATAACACGATTTAACAATATTAAACATTAAAGCAAGGAGTACGAAATAAAAAACAAAGAAAATCATTTGCGATAAGCAATTAGGCTAGAACTATTCTTTTTGTTTAAGCTTCTTATCTTAGGAATGTATCTGTTGAAAATGGACGACCTTTCTATAAAGATTTTAAAGTAAGAGCCCGGAAATGTTGCTAAGGATCTTGGTAATTACTAAAATTGGTAATGCCGATTTGCCTACAAATACGCGTGCGTAGCCGTATACGACTTGTACGTAAATAATGCAATAAAACAAGCTGTAGGATGTTACAAGATTTTTATTGTTTTAAAATTCATACCTATTGTTTACCAACTAACAAAAATTAAAAATACTTTTTGTCCAATTTCTCTTGTTGCTGTTTTTAATTATACATGAGTTATAATTAATGACATATTACTATACATATATGTTTGTATGTATTTCGTCATTTGCAAATTTAGTTTAATTTTTTAGTTTGCACTTTAAGTTTTGCTTATACATTCTTCAATTTAGCACCTAATAATTAATAAGAAAAAAATCTTTGAAAGCTAGTTATATCTTAAGGTTCTCATTCTTGGTTTAAAAGCATAAAATAAGAAAAATTTTGTATTAATTTTCAGCAATGCATACCATACTGTAAGGATTATGTTAATTTTATTAACAGTTAAATTTTGAGCAAAAGTTCCTTTCCTATCAAATCTTAATTTCAACTTACCATTTCCGGCCAGAACGTAGTTTTAGAATCACGTCTGAATACATATTGAGGAAGAGCGTATTCAACCGTGAAGTTCTTCAGTCTTAGGAAGAGAGATACTAGGTAATCTGTTTGCACGGGTCCGCCTTTTTTAGGCTACTCTCTCGTAAGCTATTATCACGCTCGGCCGTACTTTAGGCCCTTGATAGCTTCGCAGTCTATTAACGTTAAGGGGCCAACTCTGTTAGAATCCTTATAGCTTCGGTTATATCTCTTTAGTTAAGATTGGGTTAGTATTATTCTTAGTCTCTTAAGTTGTCGGCTTTATTGTACACTCCAAGACAGAATTTTGTTAAACCTTAGTTGGAATAATAAAGGGTTAGTTTACCCTTCTATCTTGTTGTTTCCTGTCGCACGAACTCAAGCGATTATTCGCTTATCAGTTCTTAAGCTTCTTCATTTCCAAAAGTAACTTAGAATCTCTACAAAACATTACGTAATTTATCATCTAAATATGGATTCAAAAATTTGGTTTGATACGAAAAAAATACTTACATATGCATTATCAGAACTATTGTCTAAGACAGTGCATGCCTAATTCATTTCTTAATGTACTGGAGGTAAGCTGTATAACTATAAAGTCTTTGGTTTTACTTGTATTTCTTTAGTATTCGTTATACCTTTAGCATTTCTGATTGTAACTAGAATAGTATTTTTATTTTGGCGTACTGTCATGTTATATTTACATCGTTATAAAAATAAATTATCAATTAAACTAATAATGCAGTCTTATTTTTAAAGTAATAACTTACTTTAATAACTTAATTCCCTTAAAGCTTAAAAAAAGTTATGAAATCATTTAAATAGTTATATAGCTTTACGTTTTTCCTCTTGAATAAGTTTTCAATTTATATTATCATATTAAGAATCGAGTAATAAATTTAGGGAGCTTGTAGGGATTTATTTGAATATCCTAATAGTTATTTTTAATTTTGAAACCCTTTCCTTTATTCTTTTATTCCCCACCTACAACTCCTTGCCAGAATGAATTTTCAGTATCGCGTTTTATGTAAATGAGGTAGAGCCAGTATTTAATGGGGCAATTTAGTCACTTCCATAGAAGAGCTGAGAAGTTCTCAATAGAGCGTGTTTTGCCTTCTGGCCACGTCGTTGCTTTAAGCCTATCTTGTTAAGATCAGCCGTAGTCATACGTGCCTGCTAGTATTCTCAGGTGAGATTTACATATGGGCCAACTCGATTAGTTATTTCTGTATAGCATCGGCTAAGTTTTAGTTAGTTAGAGTTAAATTAGTTTGTTATTTTTTATCTCAAGTTAAAGCTCAAGTGGAGTTTTCCTGTAAGCCCCAGAGGGGGCCGACTATTATTATTCTTTGAGTTAAATAAAAGGGTATTTTCACCCTTTTTGCATTTGTTTTGGTTTTCTTTGGTTTCTGTATTTGTAAGAAGAACAGCGAATAGTCGCTATACTGTTCTCTAGTTCTAGTTGCCGAAAACACTCAAATTAACTAGAACTCTATAACCTGGTGTTCTACAATAAGACAAGCAAAAAGAAATTTTGTAGTTAATTTCTAGTACTGCATTGCTATGCTGTCTACCATCTTTTGCTACCCAAATAAAGTGATCAACAAACATTGCTTTTGCGCCATTTGTACCTGACGTTTCTGCGCGAGAGGACCCTGAAGATGGTCTAAAAATCCTTTAGAGAAGCCGGTGGAGGGAGGAGAAAGGTGTTTGATTCTCGGGGTGTTCTCGGTCAAAATGAGTCGGAACTGGGCAAAGCCTATCGCTTTTGATGTTTAAATTTAATGACCAATGATAAATACTCTTCTACCCCTCCCGATACTATCCACATTTAAGAACTACGGACAAACAGCAGAATACCTTTCTTGAAGTAATACTTTTTTGCTGATATTGAGATTCGGCATTCAAAAATTATCTGTATCCGAGTTTGTACAATCTCGCGACAAAGCAAATTATCCATTAAGCCTTGAAGCTACACATTAAATATTCTTGTTTGATATATTAGTTCCAATTATGTACTTTAGTACGTACTCTTGTCATCAAAAGATACTTTTGACACCTATTATAGATTAATCGTTGCCAGTGCGCAGTTTAGGAACATAATAGATGACAGCATTTCGTTATTGACGGACTTTCTATCTGAATACGAGGTTTAAAAGGCTACGAAAAAACAGCAAAGTATTCGTTAGTCATGGATTATGGCATTTTAATTTAATCCACGCATATTCATGGTGGCATGAATAGCCGTTCAAAGAGGTAAATTAAAAATTATGACTCCGAATTCAAGCACCCCATTTCTCATGCTCAGCACAAAGAGCTAAAGAAAGAAGGTGTTCAGTTTCAAAGGTTCTTAATGATCGCAAAATCACTCCATTTCGCATTAGATGAAGGTAGAAGGAGAAGGCTGGAGAAAAGGACCCCTGTATCCAGGCAACCCTCCCCTGACAAATACTTAGAAGGCCATTAATCTCTTCCTCCTTCTTAATCCTCTCATCCTAGTGATAACCTTGGTCTTGGTCTTTTCTTTGCGGTCTGGAGAGGGGGGGAAATGTTATTTACGAGAACTAATCTGAGAATGAGATTAAAAATTTAAGAATTAAAAAGATGTTTAGTGGTCCTGTGTAGGCTTTGAAAGGTGTTCCCAGTTGGAAAAGAGGCTGATTTCCGTTCCTTAATGGATATTTCATCATTTTTTAAGTAGAAATTCGTTGTTAGGTGGGTTCTGCGTAGCTCAAAGTGATGCAACAGGTCTATATTCTGGCCAAGAAAAAAACCCTTATTATGTTCTTTTACAAAAGACAAGAAGATATTTGATTCCTATTTTTGATTTCTTGAAAAGGAAATATTTACTAGATTGTCATCATTTAATCTAATTTTTTTTGTCTGTTTTAAATGTATGAATAAGTTATCAGCTGATTTCTGCACAAATAAATTCCACGTTAATTCTTAAAACTTCTTCAATTTAAAAGGTCTTCCATTATTCTTTATATTATTCATTAGTTAAATTCTTTCATTATTCTTCTTTCCATTTAAAACATAAAAACCTTTGTCATTCAGTGATTAGTTGCAAATGTTCTCAGTTTAATTCAGTTACTTTTCGGTGAAGTTGATCTTTAAGTTTTCCTGATTCAACATTGTGGTTTTTGTTTTTACCGACTACTTAGTTAAATTTTTATCTTTGCTAACCTCACTTATGATCTAAAAGTTGTTGTATTGCAAGAAAACTAAAGAGCTGCTCTAAATAAATACTAAGCTTTTTGCGTTAATATTGAAGTAGTTTTTCAATGACTTACTGAAGCGTCGGTGTTTGTTCCTATTACGGTAACTAGACTGTGATTTAATTCATGATTCTTGTGTTGTTTGTACCTTATGGCATTCGAAATATGTGTTGTTGGTACCTTATGACATTCGAAATAATTGGGAAATTAACTAAACTATTTTGAATTTTGTTTGTCTTTCATGATGCTCCATTCGAAACGTTTTGCTTTACACCCTTTCTACGCATAAAAATATTAATTTTAATGATTGCATTGAATGGATTGAACTATTCGATCATGGTCAAACACGTTAGAAGTATCTACCCGGCCATCCATATATGCGAATGTTCTTAATGCGGGGACTACTTCGGTTTAGATTCCTGTAAGAACTTTTAATTTATGCTTTTATTCAGTATCTTCTGTTGTTATGATTATTGCGTTGTTGACTGACTATCCTGACTTGACTGGGATTTTATTGCGCACTATGTTGGTTTCAAAAAGCATTTTAAGATACAGAAAACTATTAAAGTTATTAAAAGCTGGAAAACTATTAAAAATTGGAAAAAATATTAAAAGGTGCTAAAAGATATATTTGAATGAAGAACAGATCTCATATATTTTATTCGTAAGATTTAGTAACCAATCTGAGTTTGAAATTTGAAAATAACATAGAAATTATATCTAAGCATAGGAATTACTTAGTTATCGAGTATATGTTAGTATAGAGATTGGAAATTCATAGTATAATTTGACAGTTCTTCTCAGTATGTTTCAATTTTTAGGTATAACCATCTAAAATTCAAACAGAGGAGCCTGTTTCTCAACAGATTTATCAAGGGTCACTAAAACTAAGTCGCTGCATCCTTGTCGCGGCTGAATATGCATATACGTTCTTTATTGTTTGATGCTTTTTGACATCAATTGGTATAACAAAAGAAATCATCTATCACTTATTTTAGAACAGTTGCTTTATAGATCATTTGAAACATACTTGCTGGTAGCTCAAGGAGTACACCAAAAATCTATCCATTTCTCTTACATATCTCCTTATAAGTCAAGCAGTTCCATTTACGAAATATAGCAAATGGAACTTAAACATCTTGATCTGGTGGGAAATCTTTTAAAAGCGATTCCAGTTTCTTATATCCCAGCTTCCACTACCTTCCCCTCGCTCAAAATCCTGATTCGGTCTTCCTTTTTACAAGTGGTACCTACTAATGTATCGACCTGCGGTGTCAGTGAGATGGATAGATTCCTATTCGCGTAGCCGTTAGAAACAGATATACTGTAAGCAGTGATTCGAGAGAGTTTTTGGCGGTGTAGGGAGGGATGAAGCATTTTCGGTGGTCGTCTCGGGCCATTTGTCCAGTAGCGCCATTTGTCAAGAAGGAAGAGACGTAGCGACAGTGACTCAAGTAGGTTGGTTTTGTTATTCTACAATGAGATTTGAGGCAATTTCGGGTCTCTAGCATGTGAAAAGGCCCTGTCTGTGAATAATGCAACCATAACTCAGATGACGGCAAAGTGGTCCATGTTTCTTCTTTTTCATCACTTCAGAAGATTGGTTAAAAAGGATTAGGATTGTCGTGTGCCTCCTATAGTAGCAAATGCCTATTTTTCGGTTGCTGGTCTCAAACCAACATAAATATAACGATGGATACATATTATCTGTCTACGTTTTGAATTCGAATGGCGTTGTAAACTCACTTGCTGTCCTCACATTATTTTATCTTATTTTATTTCATCACAGATCGAGAGTTGTTATGTACTTGTTAAGTCTTGTTGTTAAGTCTCTCGTAAGCTATTTTTGACTTGAGTCAATTACAGAGATGCGCACGATCAACAGAAGATAAGGAAATTTAGAATATAATTAAAAGAAATACAGATTTACGAGTAGAATGCTAAAAAAAAGCAGATATTGTAATACTTCTTTGGAGAAATGAAGCAACTCCAATGATGGAACACAGCAATAACTTTTATTTAACACTCAAAAAAAAAAAAAAAATGGCGACATACAAACAAGAAGAGAAAACATATTCTATAAACTTACTTAAAAAAAATAATTACGTGCTTCGTGCGAGAAAATGCATGCAGCTCTCGAGCCTGCATTTCAATATTGCCAGTAATCTGTACATTATTTATTATTCATCTATTTCAAATGCACGAGAGATTAATAACGATATTAAAGCTGTTACAATATGAAATAGTAAAGCGATAGATTAAGCCACTTATTCACCTACTAATACGACTATGTCAGACATTATCTAGACACAAGGAGTGTTGTAAAGAGATTACACGATTTTAAAATTTAATAAATAAAATTTTAAAAAGTAAAATTGTACCTTTTTTTTAATTTAAAATTTAAAAACATAATTTTCTTTCTTGGAGAGAAAAATTCTTTTCTATATATTTTTGCTTTTCTTAGATTTTTATCCATTAAAGACCACTGTCGCATAAATATAGTTAATTATTTAAGATATTCTATTTTTATGTTATTGGACAGGATTAACCTTTCATGTTTTATTTTTTTCCTATGACATCATTCAGAAAGAATTTAGATTCTATTAAAAAGAACTGAATGTCTGAATGCTGAAAGAAAATAAAATGGTGCTTTTTTAAGTAACAGCATAACTGAGTTATAGAAAATAAATATGCATTATCTTTTATGAGGTGAAAAGAAGAGAACCTTCTGATTAAAAAAAGTATTTTAAGAATTGAAGTTGTCAGTTACAATACTCACATTGCCTATAAAATAATTAAATTGTGTATAAGATAATAAAGTATGTGCATATGACTATCAATGATGCAATAGAAAGATAACAGCAACTGATATAATTTTTATCTAAGCTTTGTAATATTATTGATAAATGTTGTAATCGTTATGACCATTAAACATCAGATGTCTATCGTATTACACAGTAAATTCTTGATTCTTTTCATTCAAATTTCATATCCCTAAAACATTCTAAGGCATTCTTCGATAACGCAAATTTAATTTCCTAATTTTTGTGATTTTTAAATTAAGTAAATACTTTATACATATTATTATAACATGCATATAAATAATATGATATTAAATTACAAAAGAAAAAGAAAGGAAGGAGAACCGAATATTTGTTGTTTTTAGAATCGAAATCTTGTTGAAATAAATTTTTTATTCACTAAAATATATTTAATATGAAATTTTCTAAAAAAAATTTGAGTTACAAGAGAGGGTGAAAAAATCTTTTTTCACGATTGAATTATTTACATCACCGGCGAAAGAATTTTTATGAGATCCGAAAAAAAAAAAGATTCTTTTTATATTCTTATACATTCACGAAATTTTTTCACCATTCTTCATTTCTAATTTCCCATTCATTTTTAAGTCTAGAAGAGGAAAAAAATTATCTCCCTTCTTTTAAAAAACCTTTCCCTCTTAATTGTTTTCAACTTCAAGTATTCTTACATGCCGTATTAATTATACGCCTGAAAGAGTTTAAATAAGCTAGCCGGCGTGCTTTTCCACCATACTTTTCTTCGCTTCCAAATCTGTAGAACGTGATCTATATATGACGAGAAGGAATTCACCTTCAGGCTTTAACCGTTTTAATTTATTTTTCTGATAACACTTCAAAACCTAACTGCCCCCTTAATTTGATTTCACAGCAGTGCAAATTGCATTGTTATTTTATTGCTGTCCCCTTTTACCTTTAATAAGTTAAAATTTTGAATTTTATTTTCACTTAACTCTAGGTACGTTATTCCATTAAGAAGATTATTCGATCTCTGGGTCGCAAACGAAGTGGAAAAAGATAATGATGTACGTGTAGAGATGTGTGGATATACATGTATTTGTTTTACTTTTTGGTTGTTTTGCTTTTCTTTTCTTTTCCTTTTTAACTTCTGAGGTATAAATGTATTCCGCCTTGGTTAGGGGTTTTGCGATTTCAAAACTTTAAAAGAGTTAGTTCGGCTTGGTTTAATTCCCAATCATCCGTGAAGATTTTATATTTAACGAAGTTAATGTTATGTCAAGATGTACTTTTTTTTTAGCTGTTCCCTCAACGTTCGTCCACGTTCAGACAACTTTCTGTTTTGTTTTGTTGTGGATAAACTGACTTTAGCGGAGCAGAATCTGAACGGATTAAAGAAATAATTTAATCTTTCCAATCTGTGACTTGTTTTTGAATAAAAGTTTAGTTTTCATCGGTAGCATTGCACATTAACTGTGTGTCTTTAAATTAAATCAAATAGTCTGTTTTGTTGACTTACTTCTGTCTCAAGCAAATGCATTTATTTAAGCTTATCTGATAATATCTTAAACGCGTTTGAAATGCTTTTAATTGCACAGTTAAGGCGTTGAAAAATCTATATAATATTCTAGACTGGCAGCTGTACTGATAACAACGGCAATCGATTAAAGCAAATTTTGCACGTTATTTGTATAAGGCACTGTATTCTTAAAATAATAATATGCTAAAAGAAAAAACGATTCTTAATAAAATGAACAGGAAAAAATACATATATGGTGTTTCAAAGCATTTACCGACGCCTATGTGTATACCTGTGTTTGCAATGTCAGCCATCTGTTCCCTTTTGTACCAGTATCAACATTATTATAAATGCCACCCTGAAAGCATGGGAGCCGACTTCTATAGCCTTGGGCCGTAGATTAAATGTTCCAAAAAGCATGGATATTTTGTGAATGTGAAATGTCTTTGCAGCAGGGAGTACTTAAAATACTGCCGAGTTGAAAGTCCTCTCAAGTGGCAAGGAAAGAGGGGTCCATGCTGTCGAATCCATGCTCTGGGATTTCTCTTTCGAATTGGTTTGGAGTTTCTTTTTTCTCGTAGATGTAATTCCTTCACTACTGTGATGCAGCCTAGTGAATGTTTTCAATCATGTGATAACTAAATGACCAAAGGATTTTGGCTGTTTTCCACGAATGCATTCATTACTAGGTTATTGATGTTGATGCAATAATAAGATATTAGGCAAGGAAACTCAACAACAGGAATTAGGTTTCTCAAGTTGAACTCCCAGTCTTGAAGGCCGCATTAGATTTCCCATCATCTAGCCACTATCGCACCATTTATACAGATTTGCTTCTAGTTCTGCAAATCATCATCGGCCACAGAATCAGAAATATCCTAGTAAGAAAGATAGAGAAAATTTTCGTTGGTGTGCCAGTCAGGCCGAAACTGCGGTGGGGTTCCAGCTCTTACAGAAATCACTAGAAATGTAAGTGTGGATTTATCTCGTAACGACCAGCCCTCACACAAGCACAATAAATGTACCACTTCGAGGCTAGGACCTAAAGGCCATACTGAATGAAAGACCATCATCGGCCACAGAAGCAGAAATATTCTCGTAAGAAAGATCCAGAAACAATGGCAATGGCAACTCATGAGTGGCTCTTCACCCTACACTCAATATTTAACCAGTCACGGCCCATTTATGGACTTGTATCGGCTCGGTCTGCTGATGATAAGTTTGCTTATGGAATGGTCGGAGAACTCGACCACTTTTTTTTCAGTTGACCTGGCAAATATCATCTCCGCAAACTTGCGGATGCAAATGTAACAGCATAGGCAGACAAACCATTAAAAAATTCTCTTGTTCTCAAATGCATACGAGAATATGTAATTTTGCTTAGCCATTATTTAATGTCTACATTAATAAATGTAATTTATTATATTTTCTCTGCCATTCTTTTTTTAATACTACATGAATTTTTGCATTTCTTTGCTCTTTTATTTGCATTAAGTCAATAAAGTGTTTACTACTGCGACTTTGTTTTGATATGTTTGAGTATCTTTTCCTGCTGTGTAATGGAATTATGTTGTAAATTTACCTATTCTGCGATTAGTATATTCCAATAAGGTTCCCATCTTATTCAACTGTTTGAAGCTTTATAAATATAGTGTCTTCGCTGTGTATTATCGGCCGTGTTTGTTATGTGGTGGTTACTTTGCGTTATTCACTGAGTTCCTCTGTTTTAAAACTGAAACTTATTTAATTACTAGCAGTATGACACAACTTGCTTTATGTAAGTTACTTACTAATTTTTTATTTTATTTATTTCTATTTTTCATTCGTTCATAGATTTAGTTATTTACTTCTGTTGCATTTGCTCATGCATCTTTTCGACAATTAGTTGTCAAAATTTATTACTATTTTGTTCAGTCGTCTGCTCTACTTTCGACAGTTGAAATGCATATTATGCATTCGGCAAAAACTCCGTGCTAAGTAAAAACTCCGTCCGTTGTTCCTAGCCATTGTGTCACAGATAATTAACAACAGTGGGTCTTTTCGGCGGACATGCTATGGTTTTCTCCATGTGTAACGTGTATACGAGCCAATTTCCCTTAGAAAGTTCTTCACGAAACACCTCTTCCCTTAAATAGATAGCCCTCGAGTGCTTTGCCCTTATCAAATAAACCAAACCAAACCAAACCAAATGGCTAATACGCTAACGCCTTAGTGGATCGGCCGCCCATCTGTTGGAGAAAAGGAAGGAAAAAATATTGCAAGTGTCCGGCTATTTAGAATAGCATACTATTTAATATACACAAAACAGTTGCAAATGTTATTCATACTACTAATAACAGGCTTGAAAAAAGAACATTTTTAACAGACTTCTAAATATTTAGGGGTAGTAAATAATAAACAAGCTAAACCTCTAGATATATTTTATGCATTCGATAACATGCCCAAATGTTTCTTCTTAAGTTTTATCATTAAAAACGTCTTTAAAAGAAATGCAGAAAAATTTTGGATCGTTACGTTCGTTGCATTACATCACGTTATCATTTGTTTAAAATCCATGTGGCTTAGAAAATGTTATTATAATGCGAAAAATAAAATCTTTGTCCATGAGCTTCTGAAAATAGCCAGTTCTCATAGTGTTGCCATTTAGAAAAGTGTAAATCTTTAATTTATCTTTCAGATTTATTCAGTCTGCATTTGCTTAACAAACTGAGCGATTTTAAATCTATAAACATACTTCTTAATAATTTAAAACTTGTTTCTTTTAATACTATATATAACTGATATAATTTAATGTACGTATAATTTATAAATTATCCAATGAGTAGTTGTGAATTTTTATGCATAATTATAATAAATAAAAATGTTTCTAACACCACGTATTGTTTAATTGTACAGAATCATTTTTTATTTACACTTTTATAATACAATTTGTCCGCGACTTTTTAATCTGTCACAAAACTCGGAAAAAGAATTTTCCAGTTGGTGTAATAAAAAACATACATATACATGTTTATATTAATACACATATCCATAACATACACATACAGGTCCATATTGTTCAAGAGTCATTGTACATCATTTCAGGTTTGCTAATTCGATAAAAGTTTTGTCTAAAAATATTAGTTTTCGCTTTGGTAAATTAGAAGTGTAATTATACGCTGAAACGGTTTTATAATAAATTTCATCTTATAAGCTAATTATGACTTACTATCTTTGTTATAGTTCTACACAGGTTCATTATCTTTCATCAATCATGGGTTCTCAAATTACGATGATGAAGTTAGCTCAAAGTATTTACCTTAATTAAAATTTTAATGGCACTGTGATCAGCAGAAGCTTGCGATTTATATATTCTTGTAAACAATGTAAGTAATCTGTCTGAAAAGGGTAAATGTAAACGCTTAAAATAAATTTTTACAAAACATCATTTTCTGACGCTTGCGCACTGTTGCATTCATTCTTAAATCCTTCAAGTGTTCTGCTTACGATTGCAAAACCAAACTTTTGACTGCGATATTGTTGGCTTTTTTTATCATCTCTTCGCTAGTATTTGCGATTATCAGGAAGTCTTTGATGATGATAGAATTATTCTGTTGAATCAAATCTTAAAATGGCTTAATTTTTCTCTGAAATGTTTAAAGCTTAAGAACGCTGAACTGCATTTTTGTTCCTCTTTTATGACATGCTTGAGTGTTAGTACGTTACTTTTCGTGTATAATATTGTTGGCAATCTTTAAGTTAGTAGTTTATGAATTTTACAAATAAGTTGTTGTCTATTTTATAGTACTATTTTATGTATTTTAAAACATATTAACTATCAGCCTTTATGAAATACTTCACTATTACAAATTCATCATTGTTTTACATTTCCATCACTGCTGTTAAGTTTATAAAAGATTTCATATGATACTTAGTTGGAAAGGAAACACTCTGGAATACTTCCTGAAACTAAAACAATCCTCCATAAATCAACCGAGAACAAATTACCAGTGTTCAGATATTTTACTAATGGGCCCACAATTATCTATTAGAAATTCGAAATATTCTTAGAATTATATTGAAATGATTAAGTTTACGTAGATCAGATTATTTATTGCTGCATTGTCTGTCTCAGGAAGGATGCTGTCTTGGAGGATTTTCTGATTAATTGACTAGCATTAACCTTACACACGGGGAGAGGTGCTAAGAGCCTATGCAGCAAACTTATCCATTTGCCCGAAACAGAAACCGGAAACTATATCCATTATGTATTTTATGGAGTGATTTGATTGAGAAGAAACTATAAGCTAGCTGATTGGACTTTTTTACTTTACGTCATCGACGGAATAGCTGGCTCACTGAGTTAGGTGCTCTTCAACCTGTTGGATCCTGTAGATTCCATCTACAGGATCAAACAGGGGGCTTAGTACTCTGTCCTCCGGGTACTGATTACATTTAGAGCTTAGTGCTGCTGTGTCCTCCGGGAAGTGACTAAGTGAGGAATACCGGAGAAGAAGGACCAGAACATGGAAAGAAGGTACATGGTGGAGACTAAGGGGAAAATGCTAACAACTAATTTGTCCTGAGCACGGCAAGGTTGCTGTTTCTTACAAGGAGGTACTGTTATTGTCATGTATAATGTGTTCATTGTTGAAATGCGTAATGACGGTTGTACAATTAAATTAAATACATATTAACTACAGCTGGTCCGGACTGTTAGATACATGTTATGTCCCTTAGTTATTACGAGAAGACTAACGCATTACAACTTCATTTCTTCATCATCAGTGACCTAAAAGTTAAAATTGTTGTGCACTGGAAATTGTGTCCCGTGTTCGAATTCTATTTGTAAGAATGGGCCAGATGTGCAGTTGTTTTCGTAGATGTTTCGTACATAAAAGTTCTTTGTAAATTCATACACGAAAGCATTTCTTTCTTAGATAAATGCTTGTTTTGACACAAATTACCTACCCTTTTATATATACACACAGAATTAAAACACCCTTTTAACTTTTGCTTTACTTCAGTTCTTCATATGGCATCTCAGAGAATGTTAAAGCTTTAAGTTTTAAGGCGTTTCAATTGACCTTTGAAGTTCACTGAGACATTTTAAATGTCAGGTAGCATAACTATGAAATATGCAAACTTTTAAGAAAAAATACAAATTTCTGTCTATTATTAAATATATAAATAAAAATGTGCTTTCATTTTCTAACATGTTCTTATGGTATTGTACAAATGCGATCTTGATAGGCTAAATTTTGTTTTTCTCCCCTTAGTTCCACCAGAGCCACCGAAAATAGTACAAGGCGACTTTCTCCGAACGACTGCTGGCATGACAGTAGAGCTGACATGCGAATCACACGCAGGAAAACCACCAGCAGAGGTAAAATATATGCTTCTATATCACTGCCATAATTATATTCGTTTTCTGAAAACATAAATGTTTTCTTAAGAATAGATAACTTTTGATATTTAAGGCTAAAATATAGTTATAAAATATAGTTTTTTCTTATAACGCAGCTAGCATTCTTCTTTTATTTTACATTTGTACACATTTAAATATCTACGAATAGTTATGGAAAACAAATTAAAAAATAAGTTATTTATTGCCTTTATTTCATTAATTCTTTCAATCTTTTACATTCAATATTCATTCAATCTTTAACAATTTTGTAATTTTATAGCATTTATTGTTAGAAATTGCATGCATGCAGTGTAAATAATATGTGAAATTTCAAATTGCTTTGATCAGTTCTTATTACCTAGAAGACCGATGTAATTTGCTTCCTATTTAGCTTCGGCATATTCTGTAATAGAGGAGGTTTTATTAATTTTCTAAGCAAATATTTCTTTGGAGAGTATCTTCAATTGTTTTATCTTCCAATTATCCTTCTTCGTGGAGAGTATCTTATCTCCCATTTGTGTTTCTATGTGATATATGGCGAAATGCTTTTCTTCTTGTGAGAAAATTTAATATAATTTACAGAAGTATTTTATGCGGAATCCAAACTGGGGTTTCTTAATGGATATTTTGAAGTCCAACTCCAGCTGCCACAAAGGTATGTTTCCTCATATCTTTGTAGAGGCATTAGGTTGTTTCGAAGCGGGAAAATACCTCTCGAATACGTGCCGAGTGTGCTGGCCACTGCACCACGAAGGCATGCTAAGAAGGCGGGAGAAATACCTTATATACTCCCCCTTTTAAAGGACGACTGGGGATTAGGGGACCCAATCGACAAATCCTGGTGGTGGAGAATCGTCATCCACAACCTTTGATTTTAGTTCGGGCACCACTGTTGAAACATTAGGTTATTTCGAAGCAGGAGTCATGAAAAATGAGCAATGCGCTCGCCGGAACTCGAACCTCGGACCTCTCGAATGCGTGCCGAGTGTGCTGACCATTACACCACGAAGGCATACTAAGAAGGCGGGAGAAATACCTTATATCTTCACTTTCAATAACTGTATAAAATCTGCTCCATCTACTTGCCATTATGATTGTTTGTCACTACAGACAATACCCAATTCTACAGTTACAGGAAAACATAAACTAAAAGCACTATTCAATACATTTTGAGTTTTGAGAAAAATAAAATAAAATGAATAACAAAGATTTTTGACTTTATAATAACATATTTTTATAATGAGAAAGTTTTTTTGGCAAATAAATTGAAGTCTGAAGTACCAAGAAAAAAAATAGATACCGATATTTTTTAATGAAATTCTATAATACATAATAATACCCTAACATAAATTTCTTCTTTGAGCTTTTATCTATCACTAGTTATATATTTCGAAAAATGAAAATATATCTAATGCTTGAAACATAATGGAATATAAAAATCAGTCTGTATTATAATAAAATAGTAGCATTTTCGTATTTATTCCTCTTGCAATTTTTGTGAAGGTTCTGGTAAATCCTTTCATAACAAATGAAACATGAATTTCAGAGATTTATAATAAACATTTGAAAAGGTTTTAGTTTTTACAAAGATATATAAGAATACATTTCATTTAGAAATTGTATATTTTTTAAATTGAAAATGTAAAATGAGATGATAGGCTAAATGAAAATTTTTCTTTTATTTTCCAATTATTTGAACATGGTTGATTTGTTTCTGAAAACTAATAGCCTTTTACTGGTGAAAGAGATAACAAATAGTAATTTGGATACATTGCATTAAATTTTAATGCTGTTTAAAATTTATCAGTGACTGAAAATAATTGCTTTGATAAGAAAATTTAAAGAATTTTATTTTGAAATTTGAAAAGTAAGGAGCTTAAATATAATATATTTAAGTACAATTCATTTCCTTGATCAAAGGTTAATTAATTTTAAATATTAGAATTTTATTTTTAGAATTTTTTTCTGAATTTATTTAATAATTTGAAACTGTAAACAGAAATAAGCAGTTTTCGATTGCTAATAGAGAAACGTTTTTGCAGTTTCTGTAACTTATCAAAAAGAAAAAAAAAGTAATTTCATTCATTCTTACATTTGTAAGAAAAAATGAGAGAGAGAATTTAACTTTAATGCTGAACTTAATTCACTATTTTTTGAGTTTATAAAAATAAATATATATCTGAATGATCTTAACTAACATCTACAAGAGAAAAATAATTAGAACAGCCGGGCCCAACCAGGATAGTGGTTAGGGACGCTGACTGCCGTACCGATGGGCCCGGGTTCGAATCTCCGAGAAGACATGGATGTTTATAAATGTATCGAGTCTATGTGGCTTGGGGACACTTTAAACTTGCGGTGAGCCAAACGTCTTGTCGAGAGCTTGCTCGTAGGAAAAGTCACGAGCCTGATGGTAGGGAAAGAGGGGAGGGAGGCCTTCGGAACCGGGGGATCTTTCCATTAAAATTGGAGTGGAATTGAGCGAAGTCGTTCTGTCACGTGAATGGTGCTCAGGACTCTTACCGGCAACAGGTGCAATCCTTGCATGATGAATTTGGGGGGCTTGTTATGATGTTACTGTCAGAGAGTTGAGATACGTCGCAGCAGCAGCAGCAAATAATTAAAGCTTACTTGTTTTTAAGAACAATGGTTAGGTTAAAGTTGAAAATTTGGTAGTACAAGACAGGGGTTTCCAACTGGGTCTGTCCTGACCTTTTTGGGTATATTGATTGAATTTTAAAGAGGTCATTCATTATCGAGAGGTTTATTGGAGGTCAGTAACGGAATATGCGGCGGCAATTTATGGACATAATAAAAATCCCCTTGATTACCAAAAAATTATTAAAATTAATAATTAATTGTATATTGATATAAAGAATTATCTCATGTCTCATGAGTCATGTATTAAAAAAGAAAACGTATGCACTATTATTTAATGCATATTAAAAATCAACAATGTATTTTTAAAAAATCATACAATTAATGCAATATAAAAATAGTATGAATACGACTATAAAAAGTATGAATATGATGGGATATACCGCTGAAGAGCGATATATCCGTCTTTATATTATGATTCAAGAAGAGTTGACTGAATTGATGGACAAGTTTTAATGAACTTGTTCAAGCACAAGTCTTAATGAAAATACATATGTAAGCTAAGTTTTGAAATTTGAAATCATCCCAGAGAAATATCTGAAAATAAAAGTTATTACCAACCCAACATTATTGTCTCCTTTCTTGTCTTACATGATGAAAACAAATAATTTACTGCGTAAATAAGAAAGAGGTTAAGAATTTTTAATGAGATTAATTGATTGAATGAGAATTTAAGAATTAAGCTATTTCATAACAAGTATTAAAAAAAATTGCACTATTACCTCAAACGCAGACGTGAATTAAAACGGAGCTTTTATGCAATTAGGGATTCTGCGATTTGTTTTCTGAAAGTGTATTTGTATACTTAAAGTTAAAAATAATAGTAATGCACAAAATAATAAAACATAAATCTACTGAACCATTTTGTTCATATTTTTAGTGTAATTATCTTTTTATTTGCAATTGCTTTTATCATGATTACGTTGTACATTTTGTATGTAGATAAAAACGTAAGAAGGTCGATAAAAAAAAAGCTCTTTTTTTTTCCTCGATACGAGAAAAGGGTTGGCATTTAATAATTTTGGGAATCAAATAACTGCTTTAATTTGTTATTTGGGTAAACTTATTTTTAAAAAAATAAATAAAAACTTGGCGAATCTGGTGTTAGCTTACTGTTGCTGTCTTGTGGTGATGTTTGTTGACGAATCTGGTAAGTGCGGTGCTATTGCTGTCTCAGTGTCCTTGATTGTTGTAAATGATGTTTCAGATCGAACTGAAGCCTGTGGCATAGTTGTGAAATATCGTACGGCCACTGTAAAAGGGTATATCTGCATTCTTCGTCAATATTTGTATGTGTTTCCTGTGCTTTTAGGTACCGTTGAAGTGCTCTAAAAGTTCGAAAGAATTTCAAACATAATAACAGCATTAAAAATATAAATCAATTGTCTGATATTGAACTCCGTTTGTTGGAAATTGTTTTGTTGTAAAAATATCACTTTTTAATTAAATCTTACTTTTTGAGAAGAATTTCAAGCTGAGTCTGTATGAGATCAGAGGTTTTGATTTTTATAATAGTGTTTGGTAAAATTATCGTTTGGGTTCACTGTACGATACGCTTAAGATCCTAGATCGGAGGGGAACCAAACAAATCTTACAGTTCCTTACTTGCCTGATTTTCCCTTGGGGGAAAAAAGGGGGGGAGTAAGTGTTGGACTACCATGAAAGAGTGTCATAGCTGAGAAGCCAGAAAAATCTAAATGGACTCTAAATAAAGGTTAAAAACTTGTCCTCTTTTTTATTATGAAAAGGATATGGATAGCATATACAGCATTTGATTTCTATGTTTAGACATATGCAATTGTGTCTTAGCCGCAAACTCTTTGGTTAATACGTGTATTTCTCAAAAACAATTTCCATTAATCACATCAGGAAACACGAATTTCCCATAAAAAATATCTCTGGGTGACAATCATTACTTATAAAAGATAAAACACGTAGTTTCTAGTAATTATTAAATAATTCTGCATACTTCTCAAATACTTTGTTTCGGCGAAGGGGAAAAAACAGAGCATCGTCTGAAACTGGTAAAATTGCTTCTTGATTCAAGCTTCCTAAATAGAAAGTTCTTTTTTACCTAAGCATATTAGACAGAGTGTTACGCTTTTCCCTTTGATGAATGAGCTTTATTTGCTTTCTTCTACACACACGTATTCTTGAAAGTGGAAATTAGCGCTACAAAAATGCTGGAAAAAAATAATATTAAGTACGCTGTCTAATTTGTGTACACACACGTGACTTACGAAGATCTCCCTAAAAATCTCAAGCACCTGAATTTTCTCTCATGTTAAGCTACTTTTAATTTGTCTCCAAAATACCTGCTTGCGAGAGGGGAAAAAATCGCTTAACTGAGCTTCTCATATTACATCTCCTCTATCTTATAAGATAGCAAAAAAAGAAAAACAAAACCTCTAATAAGGGTCTTTTTGAAGGACTTAAAAAATTATAAGTCTTAATGGGGTGGCATCATTTTCTGAGTGAGTTAAAACCTAGGTTGATTACCTGAAACCAAACAAAACTGTTAAAGTGGTGGGAATGCAGGAACATCAGTGGGGGAAAGAGTTGCTGTTTTCAGAGGGTCGTTTGATCAGGATCCATTGGAGGCTACCTATCATCTTTAATATTTTTTCCTTACCATTTTTTTTTTCATTATTCTCGCGATTTCCTACGCCCCTTTAAAGGGCTCAAATTAGATAGCGTAAAGTATACACGTGGCTCAAGCTGTTGTTTTGTAGCAAATTAGAACGTTGCAGAGTCTGGTGGGTGATGACGAGGGTGGAGGAGGTGGTGGGACTTCTCGAAGATTCCAGATGGCGAAGGCTAGGCTCGCTCATTAGTGGAGATTTAAGCACACCGCAGAACGTCTGTCACCTCGCTTAATTATTGCTTCGGCAGAAGGGGATGTGAGAGTGGGAGAGAGGAAGAGGCTGAAAGGAGGGAGGGATAAATTGGTCTTCTTTTTCTCCAGTATTAAAATGCCTCGGCAAATGAGCTTTGTATTGATCTGGGTTTGAGATTTCGCTGTGGAAGGTTTAAAATTTTGAAACACTCTCTTCCCTTCCATATTGAAATATAGATGAATCCTTTAGCACAGCATAACATTCCCCTACTTTTTCCCCCAATTTTTATTATTTTATAAGGAATCGAAGGAGTTGCAGTGTTTCCGATATATCGATACTCAGGAATGTACTGGTAGTTTTATGCTCCTCTAATATGGCTATTTCCTTTGATTCTTACCTTGTATCGATTATATTGATACTTTCCTAAAATTTATATCATTATTATCGTATTTATGTACACTGATGTTTAATTAAATTTCCTTGCAGAGGTGCATTTCTTTATCAAAGGCTAAATTTGTAGTTGTGGAGATTTTTAAAGAAAATGGTGTTAAATTAATATAATACATAGCATTAGTTGTAATATCTAGCATCAATAGACTAGCTTCTTTAAGAATAGTCAAAGCAACATCTGATGACCCTGCCCTTTTAAGATGCAGGTCATCTGGGACCGTAAGGGACCATCTTCTTCGTTGTAATTAAACTTCAATAAATTCTATGGTAACCAACAATAAGTTAAGCTTTAGTAAGATGCAGGCTACTATACTTGATGTATTTAGTAAGATGCAGGCTATGTAAGTTCTATAAAAACTTACATTGTGTAAGTTATGACGAAACCAACTAAAACGTAATTAATCAAACAAACATTTTTGTAACCTTTCTTCAGAACAATTGAATATTTTAAATCAGCTACAGATATTCGAAAACAATGACATTTTTAAACTCATCATTCATTTCTTTTATCTAATACGACTGACTATTCGTCTTTTCCACAGCTGTGATTGAAATCAAGCAGAAGATCGGTTAATTTCCTCATTACTTATAAAAAGGTTCTTTGCTAAGTTTTGTAGACAAACTAGAAACTACAAGATAGCTGTCCAGGAAATATGGAAAACGAAAGCCCTTAAAGACTTCATCTTTCAGTCAAATTTAATATTTATATTCTATGCATTTTGGTTGCCTTTGCGAATATTATGTTCTTCCGATTCTTTCTCTTGATTATACTCTCACCAATTTAGATTTACACTAGATTGCACATGCATTCAAATCTTTTACTAATTTTAATAATCTTTTACTAATATTTAGTAGAAAATAGCGTTTTGATGAGTAGACTTGATTCTATTTAATAGAGTATTGCATCAAATGAAAGAACTTTGAAGAAGTTGAAGTATCAATTTTTAAAGCAGAAGACATGAAAAATGAGCAGTGTCCTCACCGGGACTTGAACCTGGACCTCTCGAATACGTGCCGAGCGTGCTACTGTAATACCAGAAGGCATACGAAGAGAAGGGAGAAAATACCTTATATATCCCCCCCCCAATTAAAGAGTGTACGAGATTGAACGGCCCTAATCTCGAAATCGTGGTGCTGCCAAATTAGTTCGGACGCCTCTGTAGAATGTTTTAGAATTATTCCATGTGAGAAAACTAAAGAAATCCGCAATGCCCTTGCCGGGACTCGAACCTGAACCTCCCGAGAACGCGCGGAGTGCGCTACCGTTTACACCACGAAGGCGTGCTGGAAGGATGAAGAAAGTACGTTATAAAGTAAACTGATCTTAAGAGTTCTTGGGTAAAGTAGCTAACTGTTTTCTAAGAACCTGCATCAAAATAGTAACGAATAGCTTCAAATGTAAGCTATGACAAAATTCTTAAGCAACAATGCATAAAGAAGGCAAAGAACTTTGGAAAAGAATCGAGAGGCAGAAGACGTTAAAAAATTAAAAATTCTCAGTGTCTGTTTAATTTCCTTTTATGTTAGTACTAAATACAGTGCTGAATAAGTAACTTTAAAAAAAAATTATTACTAAAAAAAAATTATTACTCTGTCTCTTGACAACATTTTGCAGCAATTTGTATCATTAGTATCATAAATAAAATGGGTTGCTAACACTCTATGGTAGATCAGTTGCCATTTTTTAAAAAAGTAAATCTAATAATTATGACGAAATTTTTTGACATATAGTTTGTAAGATTCTGTATTTCTTTAATTTTACTCTAGTTAATTATATGTTTGAAAATTTTTGATATTTTTCTCTTTATATGATTTACGTTGAAAAAAACAAAATGCATTAAGAAACGTGAAGCTTGTAAAACTGAAATTTTTTTAGAGTTAAATTTTAGTTTTATTCAAATATAAAGATCCACTTTTATAAGTTGACAGCTGTACATGTTACTTTTACTTAACAGATAATGCACAATGTTTGTATAGTTTCTAAATATTCAAATTGTTTATGTACTGTAATTTATTTTTAAATTGTTTTTGTTAACGTTTTTTATATGCGGCATATTACAATCTGAATTTTTACTTTTTTCTTATTTAGTTTGCTTTCTAATGCGAAGCACATGCAACTGGTATTTATATAAAAACAGAAATAACGAAAATAACTTTTTTTCAATCTTAATTGAAATCAAAAAGGAAAATATTACATAAAGCATCGTGTTATGTATAGAAACACTGAAAAAGATTTTAGATGGTTATATCGTAATATCCTAGTTTATTTGGAAATCCTTGAGAACTAGAATATTGAAGAACTGTGTAGCGACTTATTTGTTCTGTAAGCCAATGACAAATCCAAGGAAGGATTAATTTATTCTTTATTCCAACTCGATGATAGATGGCAAGATGGCCCCCTTCTCGGGATTACAGTAAGCCTCTATTTGGGCTTTCAACTCAAGATAGAAAATAAGGCTTTCCCGGGAATCGAACCACGGACCTCTGGAATACGCGCCCAGCGTGCAGACCACCACACCACGAAGTCATGCCGAGAAGGTGGGAGAAATACCTCATAAACTAACAGAGTTGGCTCTTACTTAAGATCACCGGCGGATATTAACAGGCATGTAACAATACGGCCGAACATAGTAAGATTAGGCTTAAAGAAACGACGTGCCCAGAAGTCAGAACACGCATTACTAAGAGCTTCTAAGCTGTCCTACGTCACCCAATGTGTGTCACCTTAGGTATGTTTTTATGAATGTCCCCTTATACATCTCATGCACCCCATGTTTCTAAGTAAGATGTATTTAGGCATCTGAATATATATGTATCTTCTGCACAGTCTATCTCTAGCTACCGTATGTTCTTATGTATCATGTATCTAGACAATAGATAAAGGTGTACGTGACGCTATACCGATTAACCGTATTGGTAGAGGGATGGTGCCCACGTCCTCCGTCGCATGTCGCATGAGGTGACCGAGACTTCCACTTAAATACTGGTTCTACCTCATGTACATAAAACACGATCCTGAAAACTCATGCTGGCAGGGAATTGTAGATGGTTGATAAAGGAGTAAAAAACAACCTAATCAAATATAAAAATAACTATTAGAACATTAAAATAAACCCCTATAATATAATCTTTATTTTGGACACTCCACTTCAGATCCTTAAGTTTATTTATTCTTTATTCCTTGAAGCATAGATTTCTATATAATCGATAAATCTATAATCTGTCATATCCATAGACTTAACCTACACGGAACTGAAACAGATTTTACGACTGAAATCCTAAGCGCATAAGATTTGCCTACGTAACCTCAAAAATTACGCTGCGTATTTCACGTACTTTATTTCTCAATCGCTCAACGTTTACGGTTGCGTAATGAAGCCGTTTATGCTATACCTCCAATTAGCGTTTGGAAAATTAAGTTGCTTTCCCTTACATTGGTAAAAAAAATTCCTCCGGAGAAACGACCTTCTCCTTATAAAAACGGAAAAGAGAAAGGGAATATCAAGCGGCTGTTGTCTTGGTGAAGAGGTTTAAGGAGATGGGAGAGGACCCAGTAATCATTCGGTTGGTACGACAAAAAAAAAAAATAAAGGAGAAGAAAAGAAAAACGACAAACAAACAAACCAACCGTGTATCACCAAAGACGCTGAGAAAGATTTTGAAGCGGCCTCTCTCGATCCGCAATTTTCTTCCACTAGTTAAATGTCTTTCTTTTCCACCCCTTTTTTTTTTCTCTTTTATTTTTGCCCCTAAAAGGGGGCTGCAATAATAATAATAAAAAAAACGGCACTTCCAATGTTTTGTTCCGTTTTGTTTTTCGACCGCCTTCAGTCTTTTTCTTTTACGTCTCCTGACCCCCAACTGATTTTCTTCTTCATTCCCTAATGGGCTGGATTCTGGAGAAACAGAAAAAAATAGAACAAATCGGGATGTGCACATTTTGTGCTTGTAGATTTAACAATAAAATTATTTTCTTCTCTTTTGTTCTTTCGGAAGTATGGGGTTTGTGCTCTTCTTTCAGTGTGTTTGCTACCAGCAGTCTCCGTTTTCTTTTTTGTTAATTTTTCACTTCGCGTCGATTAGTGTCCAATGAAATCGTAAATTCATGTACTGCATTCTTAAGCCAGAGTTTAAATAAGTGGAATAACGTAAAGGAAAATCTTAATTCAAAAATGCTGTACTTGTCTTTCAGCCAAAAACATTTCTTTGACTATAATTCACTTTGAATCATTTCCTTGCTTGGAAACGTAAAAATACAATCTATCTTTCCTTCGTTTTTTCTTTTTATAAGGTCCAGTACACTGAGTAAAGTATTAAACTACAACTTTTCTGCTCTTTAAAATTTAATATGAAATTTAGGTAGACTTTTAAATTAGAAGAAATTTAGGTAGATTTAGGTTTGTATTAAGTTTTTATAAGCCTAAATATTTTTAAATAGTTGCTTTTCCAGACTGGCCTTAAATAGAAAATTAAGGATACATATTCGGGCTTTTATACTTAGCCATTGCTGAGTTATTCATTAATTAAAAGTTAGTTACCGTTGTTAAAATTTTAATTTAAAAAGTTATTAAGTAACATTGTTACTGACATTTTAGTTAGTACAGTGTATTAAGATTTTCGATGCCAATTATGAAATGACGCAATTGGCTAATTTGTTTTGAGCTTTAATTTTAATTGGTCAGAAAAAATATTATTTTACAGATTAGCGAAATGAACTTTCCTGCGTTATTTCAATAATTTTTTTTAAAATCTAACCATACGAAAATTTTTATCAGCTAAACGATAATAATTCCATAATTAGCGGAATTAGTTTTCCTGCATTATTTCAATAAATTTTGAAAACAAAATCAAACCATGAGAACATTTTTATCAGCTTGTAAGGTTTATCCTAGTTTTATAACAGTTATTTTAAGTTTATGAAGCTTTCCTATCTCTTCTAGCTTCAGCTTACAATTCCTTACCAGAATAATTTTTAGAATTGTGTTAAATGCAAATGAGAAGTAGAAAGTAGTATTTAAGTCAAAGTTGCACTGACTTCGAGAGAGACAGTTAGGATTCCTAAAAAGCGCGCGTTTGCCGATTGGCTAGGTCTCTCTAACTGTTACTATGTTCTGCCGTATTACATGCCTTTTGATAGCTTCGCCAATTGATTTAATGTTACGGGCCATAGGTTAGAATTTGTGTTAGCTTTAGCTAAATCTCTTTAGTTAGTCATTCGATAGTTCTTATTTCTTACATTTTAGGTTAAGCCCAATTGGAGGCTTTGTTTTACGCCCTGAGAAAGGCGCAGATTGTGTATTTTTATTTGGAGAAAATAAAGTGTAATTAACCCTTCTTGAGTTTGCGTTCCTGTTCTCGGACTTAAGCGATTATTCGCTTAGTAGTTCACTATGTTTCTCACTACGTAGTTTAGTAGAATAAAAGGGAGGAACACTACAAGCTAAACAATAATAATTCCGTCATGTTAACAAATATCATATGCTTTAAATAAACGAAACGGTTATAATCTTATGATAAATGTAAGCTTACTTTGCTAGTAAAATGCGATTTTTTTTGTGCACATTTGGAAAGCTTGTAGAGACATTAGGATTTTGAAAAATTAGCAACGCCTTCGACCAACGGGAATCGAACCACGGACCTCTGCAATACCGGCTCAGCGTGCAGAACCACTACACCACAAAGGCACGCTAGGAAGGCGGGAGAAATACATTATATACTCCCGCTTTTAAAGGGCGACTGGGATTTTTAGGGGACCCAATCGCCAAATCCTAGGTGTGGAGAATCCTCATCTAACAACCTTTTAGCTCGGGCGCCACTGTAGAGACATTAGGTATTTTTGGAAGGAGGCAAGATGAAAAATGAGCAATTGCCTTCGCTGGGAATCAAACCACGGACCTCTGGAATACCAGCCCAGCGTGCAGAACCACTACACCACGAAGGCACGCTAGGAAGGCGGGAAAAATACCTTATAAGCTTAACAATATTTGTGCTTTTCAGGGAAGAAATATAAAAAGGATAAATAAAACAGTTTAAAGGAAATTTATTATTCATATTCCATGTTAAAATTAACTAAGAAGTTCTTATTAATGTTTAACAAATTTCTTAGAATTCGTGCTTGGATAAAGTTTCTAAATGAATCTGATTAGCAAATTAATTTTTCAGAATTGCTTTTAATATATGTTAGCTTAAACCTTTACATATTTTAAAATAAGCTTTTAATACATGGGATTTCAATAGCAGGTGTACAGCTATGCCTCTGAGAAATGCAGATATTTTTCTAGAAGATGAAGATCCTTTCCACTAAGTTTAAAAACGTGTTTATAAACTTATAAGCGTGTTTATCTTAACTAAAGATTACGTTGTTAGAACATAAATCAACAAGTGATGATCACCACGAATACTAAGACATCTTTTTTTTTTTTTTTTTTTTTTTTTTTGGTTTATTTCTTAAGAGAAAGATGCCAAGAAGCTGATGACAATAAAAACCTTTGTCCCAAAATGTGCTGGAGTATGGAAGCTGGACTATACGATTATGTTATTAGTGAAGGCCAGTAGTTTAAGAGGTTATAACTTAATTGCTATAATTTCCATCTTTATTGCGATTAAAGTTGTTAGGTCGTTAGGTTATTTTCGATGTCAGGAAGCTGAAACATGTGGAATGCCCTATCCGGCGCTCGGACCTGGCCCTCTCGAATACTCGCCAAGTGTGCTAACCGATACACCACGAAGGCATGCTGAAAGGAGGGAGAAAATATTGAAACAGCTATAATTTTGTAATCATCAGCATATTGTTTCCCTTAAGAAAACAATATGCTGATTTTTCTGAATTATTAATGATTAATACTGATGGTCTTTGGTGAAATATTTTTCCCGAAATCTTATGAAACTTTATTTTGAAATAATACTTTATATTGCATCATTGTCTATATGTATTTTACTTTACTTACATGTATTAAACAATTTTTTCTCTTCTCTTTCCAACAGCTGACATGGTTAGATGGTGAGGGTAATGTTGTGTCTGATGGCATCGAGTACACGACGCAACTTCTTGGAGACGGAAAAAGAGCGAATGCCGCCCTTAAATGGACCCTCACACCTCGAAGAGAGCACGATGGCAAAACTTTCACGTGTCGATCTGAAAATCCAGCTCTCACTCAACCCCTTCACGCGAGAATCAGTCTTGAAGTAAAATGTAAGAATTAATTTTTATGTTGTTTTGTCGTTCGTCGTTGAAATATCTGTAAATGTTGCTGTACACCAATATAGCTAGTATCTTTAGCTGCAACTCTTTAGCTGCAACTTAGCTGCAACTGATTTTACTTAACGTAGTCGATTATTTTCATAGAAAGCAAATCCTAATTTACATAATGATGTTCATACTTTACAAGATTTTAAAAATTATAATGATCTTAGTTAATTTATTAAAACTTGTATGATCTTTTATGCGAAGTTTTCTGCGGAGGCGAAACCTAGTTTCAGTTAATTCAGTTTCCAAAACTGATTTAATAATACTTTTGTTTAAAACTAAAATGGAATTCGTTTGAATAAAAAAAATTAATTAAATTAAACACAGTATTTCAATTTCAAGTAATTCAATCTTTCTGTTAGAGAGAAAATTAAAGGAGACTTTTACATCTAAATTTAATTTTAATTCCAAATTCAAATTAACTAGAGAAGTCAAACTCTTACCAAAAACGGCAAATATTTCCGAAACTTTAGTAACACTCAACAGCGAATGATCTGAGTTAAGTCACCTACTAAGAAATGCCGCCCTTAAATATTTACTGGATTTCAAGGAAGACTGCCTATAGTTATATATGCAGTCAACTGAATCAATGATGCTTTCGGCATAGTACCTGCTTGTTTGTTGAATATTCTTGCGTTTTACTGGAAATAGTGAATGGGAAAGACTACAGAAATTTGGACAGTCTGAAAGCAAAATTAAACTAATCAATATAACATAAAGTCGAATTCGTTTAAATACAAAGTAGTTTTCAAACTTTCATCATAAATCTGATATTAAAATAAAAATGTTAAATATAGAATAAGCAACCATAGCAGCTTTAAGCATTTTGGAGGCTTCTGATTTTAGATTCTCATCCTTTAAAAAGGCAAATTTAGTACTTTAATATGCTATAATGACACATTTCATCATGCTTATTTTATTAATATTTATTCTAATTTCATGGTAAAATAAAAGCGGTTCAATAAATGATGGGCTTAATAAAGAGCTCATTAATAAATAATAAGTTTTACGTCCGTATACCATACTAGATAGCAAAATTACACAGAGCAATCAAAATTTATTTTCACAATTCTTATCATCGTCTTATCTTTTATCATGTTTATTATCATATTAACATATTTTAACTTAATCTTGTAAGAATTATGTTAATTTTATTAACAGTTAAATTTTGAGTTAAACTTCCTTTCCTATCGCTTCTTAATTTCAACTTACCACTTCCGGCCAGAACGTAGTTTTAGAATCACGTCTAAATGTAAATTGAGGAAGAGTGGTATTTAACCGCGAAGTTCTGTTGTCTTAGTCAGAGAGAACCAGAGATATTGGTTAGCACGCGTCCGCCTTTTTAGGCTATGTTCTCTTAACCTATTATTACGCTCGGCCGTACTTTAGGCCCTTGATATCTTCGCAGTCAATTAGCGTTAAGGGGCCAACTCCGTTAGAAGTTTGATAGCTTCGGGTATATCTCTTTAGTTAAGATTAGTTTAGTTTAATTCTTAGTTTCTTAAGTTCAAGCCCGAGTTTTGGCTATATTGTACAACTCCAAGACGGAGTTCTGTTAAATCTTATTTGAATAATAAAAGGTCTTTTAACCCTTTCCAAGTTTATTTACTGTCTCACGAACTCAAGCGATTATTCGCTTATTAGTTCTTAAGATTCTTCACATTCAACTGTAACTTGAAGTAAACAGTACAGAATCTTTATAATCTAATGGAGTTTCATTTGTGATAATTCTGTTTGGTTTTAATGTTTATAAATTAATACATCCGACAGTAAGTCATTTAGCTATTTTATTAAATAATATTGTGTAAATGGGATTAATGTTCTTTTCCTTTTCATGGAATTCTTACTCTTTTATTTTACCATTCTTTTTATAATAACATATTGCCCAGACGTTAGAAAAATATGAAATAGATTCTCTGTCGCTAGATTTTATGTATACTTTATCAAACAAGTGGCACACTTCACGTATCTGAGAGTATCAGTTAAAAAAATCTTTCATGTATATATTTATACAGATATATATGCACCTTAAAAGCTTAGTCTAGACTAGACATACAATAGTAGCAACAGAGGAGAATAAATTGATGCATTTTCAGAAATGGCTTTGTATCTATGAGCTTATAGATCAATGTTCCTTTCACCGAAGAAAGGAGTGAAAAAAATAAAAATCCTTTGTTTTTCGAGGCGTAGTTGCAAAGAGGATTTTCTCTGCATCACTACTGGTGGTCGGATGCCATTACGTGTGACAAGTGGGTAATAGAGATGGATGTTTCTTTTCAGATCCTCCAGAAATTACGCTGAAAGTGAGTGCAGACAAGATTATGGAACTCGATAATGTGAAGTTTACCTGCGAAGCTGTAGCCAATCCAGCTGATGTCAACATCAAATGGTATAGGTACGTAACATATGAATATCTATATTATTAAAATACATAATTCACTGTAGTTTTAACTTCACGAAGTTTTGGAACAGTTGCTGAAAAAGTGCATATACAGGAGAAGTTTGAAATGTACTTAGATCAAACTGAAGGTGACATACAGAAAAATCAATTTTTGAACTCTATTAAGTAACTCATTATTTAAATAACAAGCAGTTTAACGACAATTAAAATAGTCTAAACCAGTTGTCTTCGAGTTGCGTTCCGCGAAACCCTGGGGTCAAACCGCAAGTCAAACCTCAGAGTTTCACGAGTTAAAGTAAAAATTCGGAAAGAAGGTTGTAAAGCACTCGCACTACTTAGCTAGTGATTATTAACTAAAAAATATAAGTATATTGTTATTTACAGATTATTTTTTGAAACTTAATGTGTGGTCATTATACGTTAAAGAGAATGACATGCAGTGTTTTGCGAAACTAAAGACTTTTCTTTAATAGAAAATGAACTGAATTTAGACCACAGTGTTAAAATGTATACAATGAAGTACCTTTTTCAAATGAAGAAAATTATAATAGAATACTTCCTAGCAAAAAAAAAAAAAAAAAAAAAAAAAAACTAAATATGATTAGATAAAAAGTCCAATATTGTATTATGATAATTCAAACGATGTGCCAGTGAAGGAAAGGCGTTAATTAATCAACATGAAAACAGATTGAACATTTAAATTTAAGAAAATACAGCTCCTCAAACTTTGGCTGTAGATTCACGCAGAATGCCTAGAAGCTTCTCACACAGCTATAAACATTTTAATTCAAATTGGAATAAGGCATTTGGGTGCAAAATCTTTCGCAACGCATATGACAGCAAAATGCAGTAGAAACAAGTTAAATGCAGGATATGAAATGCGACAGCAGATAACATCAACAGAACTAGACTTGAAAAGCTAGTGTAAAAACATGCAAGCACACCCCTATCACTAAATATAATGCAAGGTTTGGAGACACCTGGAGTATGAGTTAATGTTATTAATAAGTAAATTACATTAATATTTCTGTTAATTTTTTTTTAAATTCAATACTTTTGTTTTTGTTTAATTATCTTTATATAAGAGCCCATTAATAAATATAACTACATATTGATCTACTTTATATATTATTTTAGTGCTATAACATATTGATCTATTTTAAATATTATTTTAAAATACATTCTTCTAAGGGTAGGATGATGTTCCCAGAAAACATTATAATCCTAAGGGTTCCGTGAGTCTACAAAGTTTGAAGACTATTAATCTAAACTAACAAGCAATCAGTCTAAACTATGGATGCGGAAACTAATAGTGTAAACTAGGGATACAGTAACAGTTTGTAGCTTATATAATTAGGGTAATTTATCACCATTAATTAACATTAATAAGTAATATTACTGACGTAACATTACTAGTAATACTAAGATCCTACAAAATAACGAGTAACATTATCACCCATGAAAAGTGACGAAATTTTAAAGATTCTTGCCTGTTCTTGTACTTTTAAACCTAAAAATGGAGACAAAAAGGTAATGAAGAGGTTTTGAAATAAACAGCAATATTAGAAGAAAACTAATTCTTCATAGTAATAAAGTGTTAAGTTTTATTATTATAATACAAAGTAATTTTTCTTTGAGTATTAAGATCAAAGTTAATCATTTACCTGCCAATGCTGCAATTTATGACAACAAAAATTGTTTTAGTTAATTATTTTTAATATTTTTCATAATTGCTGAGTGGAATTTGTATTTTAAACACTTTGTTCCTGCTGAAAATAATGGGATATTATTTATTATTTCTCAAAACAGGCATTTTTTAGATGCTTTTATGATTTATTTTAGATTTCTTACATGGGGACTACTGAAATCAAATAACTAAATTTAAAATGCAAAATATTTACTCAATAAATACTTCATAATATTCCAGTAGCTGTATTTCTACTAAGCTATGTTTAAAAAAGAATTTTTTTAATATGTGTAAACTGGGTTCTCAAAGCGGAGTATGGGTGTTCTCAAAGTGAAATATGTCAAAAAATCCCTTTAAAGATTTTACTGCGTCGTAACAGTCATATGCTTTGTCTAATTAAGAAGTAATAGAATAAAATATCCAAACAATTATTAAATTTCTAATTATAACTAAATTTGTCACGTACTCTTAAGCATTAAGATATAATAATTTTTGTCTCTCATAAAGAGCACTATGGGTCTGTATACAGTTATTTTGCAGTTCGTAAGAATATAATATTTTCATTAATTATTTAAAATATTGTAGCCTGGGGTGATTAAAATTAGTAAAAGTCAGTTGCATAATTGATTTTTCTTAAACAATCAGTCTAAATCCAATTTAAATGGAAATCTTTATTTTAAACCTAATCGTAGAGCTCCGCGTAAAATGTCTTACAATTTCATGACAAAAAATTCTTTTAACTTGCTTGGGTTAAACCCGGTAACCTTGTTTTGACGTTTTTATATAATGTATCTGATAAAAATGAGTACTTAAATTGCTTATAAGAATGATTGCGATTTTTAATAAGACTACGTATGAAATATTTTGCTAATACTTGGAGCTAGATGGGAAATTCGATCTTGTTGACAAGCTTATTATAAACGCCCTTCACAATTTCATTTTAAGAAACGCTAAACTTTGTTTTGGTTTGAAACAAAAGACGTTTGTTAACTCGGCATAGCTTGATCGGAAGTTCAAAACCACCGATATCAACCTTTAATTACAAATTAGAATTTCAAATAAATTAAAATTGTGTGCATCCACAGTACGCCTGCATAGTTTTTAGATTTAATTTTAAAAAAATTCGAGATCTAAAGAAAATGATTTTATCTCTATTTATTCTTGTAATAAATGCATTCGAATGTCATATTCGTCTTAGCACATTCCTAAAGCTTCTGTAGTACTTGATAATAGTTACACTGCTCGGAAGAACTGTTCGTCTCTATCCCGGAATCCACGAGGCTGCATAAAATGAAACAAATTCATTCGTAAATGCATTGCGGTTTGTAATGGTCTCGCAGCATCATTGAGAATGGCTTTGAAAAATTTCAAACTTCGTAGGCGTACGCTGCATGTTGTTTGGTACATTGTAGAGATTTACTATACAAGCTAAAAACTATTTCCATTTTTAAATGCTGCAAAATTATCAACATATAACAAGTAAGTCAATATTCATACAAAAATGTATGGCAAGACCCAGTCAACATTTACCGTTGAAACTATAACGCTGACTGAGAAAGGTTACATTCTAGAAACACAACGATTGCTTCCAGCTAAACAATCGATCAAAAGAGGGGAAAAAAATTCTCGATTTGTTTCTTCTCCAGTTAGAAGAGACATAAATAGTTTTCCTTAAAATTGTATAGTTTCTGCGGTGTGTATTCTACCGTACCAAAAGACCAATAAGTGACTAGAAGACTTTTTTATTTCCCAAAGTAAGGAAATTAAAAACACATCTTTTCCGTTTGTTTGCGTTCTCAAGTTGCCGGTTCTGCGATGGCATTTCTCAATCGAACTTTGTTTCATTTTCCGAAATGTATTCCTTTCTCCCTTTCGCCTCGGGGCGAAGGCAAGGAAATATTTCCGTTCGAATTTCACCCCAAAATTTTTAAAACATAAAAACAGAATCTGAAACTCGAAATCGATTTGCACGCCGTTTGTGTACCAAGTTAAAGAGATCTCATCCTGCCGAAAGAAAGTGGGAAAAGAAGAATGGTTAAAAGGGGGTCTAAAATACAAATATTTTGAAACGCAAAGAAGGTGTATTTAATTTGCAAAGGAATAAAAATCGACTTTTGCCAAACTGAGATTAAAAAAATATGAAAAAAACAAAACTTATTTCAATTCAAATGCTAATTGAAACTCTGTTCATTTGTGAAATGGTCGCTATTTTTAAGATGGAAGATTAAAACTACTTATATTAATATTTTCAAACATTTTCTGGTTTGATAAATTTTTATTCAACCTCTTTTTTTCTTCCGTTCATAAATTTTTGAGTCCGGATGAAAAATCATAACGATTGCAATCAAATCATGATCGCAATGAAACGGAAACAAATTTTAAACAAGAAAAGTGTTTGCTGATGCAGTGTAAAGCAATTATTTAGAAAACTCTGTCTTAATTCAGTTCCTAAATTTTATTTCGTTAATTTCATTAATTATAATTTTTAAAACTATTTTAAGCTTATTTTTCATACTTAGAGAACGATACGTTATAAAAATATATGTATTATATATTTTGGGCATGTAGATAATCAATCTTGTAAAAATTCTTGCATTATTATGCTCCATTTAGCTTCTAAAGTGCTTTTATAAATACTTCTATGTCTGTATTTATTGTATAATAACTTTAAGACAACTAACGAATAAGTTATCAATAAATATCCAATAGACTGATCAACAACTCTATTGCCTATAAAGATATTTCAACAATTTGTATTCGTGGTAATTTTGCCTAATATACTAATACGTCATTCGAATTAACTCAATATTGTAGCCTTATTAGAATATTAAGTTCACTGGCTGCGTATCTATCCTCTAACACCGCAACAGTCTTTTACAAATTTCTATTAAACGTAAATCATTAGTCAGGCTATTAATTATGTAGCTTTAATTTGCGTGCTACAATATTTTAGCCTCGGTGCTTCTATTGAATTTCATTAATAGTGAAGCTATTAAATAAATGATCGCTGTAAAATATAGTGATAAATATTGAAATAGATAATGTTATAATTTCTGAGCTATTTCGTTTACCATTTTATTGTCAGCTATTTCTAGTGATAATTATGGCAAAGAGGAATAATTTTTAAAGCATTACGCAAGTATATTAGTAATATGTAATTATAATTTAGATGTAAATAAAACAATAAAACTGCTTTCTTATTGTAATAAATGACTTGGTGCCTTAGAGCGTGATGAAGAAACATTCGAGCCGGATTAAATTCCATATTTATTTAAATTCACATTTTGTGGCCGCAATTCACTTGACACTCCAAACGTGCTTATTTCAAGAACATTTTTATACTATGGCAATGTAAGCGAACATAGATGATAGCAGAAGTGTCTTAACAGGATGAACGCATAAGCGAGAAGAGAACGAGAGTCACCTGCATTAAGCGTTACGTAAAATCGCATGATTACTTTGAATGACGTAGTTTAGACTTATAGCTCTGTTTTTAAGACAGAGAGATGAAGTCCCCAAATTAAATAAAAAATAAAAATGGGTACAGCCAATTAAAATTAGAAGTTTGTTTTTATATTTTTTATCTTGCATATATGTATATAATTTTGTATAATAGCAGGTTAGTTAATAGCGTCAATGTAAAATGTGGTGTTACCATAAGGAACAACATCAGTATCTTCTAGTAGAGATGCGGGTAACTAGAAAATACTCATCAAGAATTAAAGTAATAAAAGCTAGGGTGAAAGAAAATAATAAACATGCTGGTGGCTGGCATTGAACCGAAGACAAAGAAAGACCTCAGCGATGAACAACAACGATTCTTTTGTCTACCATTAGTATCGGTTTTGTTTGCTAACAGATTTTCTTTTCCCCTTTCCAGAAACGATGAAGTGATCCCAGGGGACCACAGCACGACCTACGTCATCTCACGGGTCACACGTGATTATAACAAGGACACCATCAGCTGCGAAGTGAGCAACGCCGTGGGAACCACCAAGTCTACTCACACCCTCAACGTTCTGTGTAAGTAGTGCTTGATTCATTAATACATCTGTCCATCTTCAAGTATCCGGTTACTGTTAGAGGACTGCATTTTAATTCTCTTTCTTCGTTTATTGTTTATTAATTCATCACTCCGTGAATATGAAATGGAGCTCAGAAAACATTATATGGATCTAGTTAACAAGATATGATGATTGGATGGGAAGATTCCGTTTTACACTTTAAAAGTGTTGAGGGTTGTCATTGGAATGTCATTTCTAATACCAATTTCTTTTCTTTCGTGTTGTTTCATGTTCTTTCTATTCATATTGCTGTTTCCACGCTGTGTTTAAATTTCTTATGGAATAAGATATGGCAATAATATTTTTTATAATGGTGGCTTGTGTTTCTGTTACCGAGCCTGAAATATTATATATAAACTGTATAAAAATTTAAAAAGAATACATATTATAGCAACTGATTAGACCTTTCTGATTATGCAAATTATGAGAGGCATGTGTATTGCTTGTGTTAATTAATAATAATTAAAAATCAATAATTTGTTGAAAAGCGGATTTGATCTTACCGAATCAGAACTACAAAAACTAATTAAAACATTTTTATCTGTAGTAAAATTAAATTAGCAAAAGCTGAGGTTGTATTCTAGGATATACCTAAATGTTTAATTTGCGATATAAGAGTATTAAAATTCTGTAGATTGCGGAAGCATAAAAAAAGCGATATTAAAAACGCAACGAAAGTATCTTCGCTGTAACTTTTTATTGCAATAAAAGTAAATGAATCCATTGGAGGAAAAGGAATAAAACGTTTCACAGTTTAGTATGCATTACAAAGGCTATATAAAAACATAGTCTTGATATTTATCAGACATATTTTTCAAAGAAAACTCCAAATATTAATGCCTGCAATAACTACCGTTATCCGTCACAAAAAATTTCAGAAGTCCATAAAGAAAGAGAATTCTGTTGATTAATGATTGGTCGAAACGCGGCAAAGATTTCCTTAATACGTAATTCCCTTAATAATGTTATATATATTTCCAGATTGCTACTATAGACCGAAGTTTCAGTTATCTTCTTTCAAAAGTTTATCAAATTGTACTTTAACTATCTCCCAATGATATGTAATATATGAATTCAGTTTATTGCGTCTGAGGCTGAGTTGAAACACGCATAGCTGGTGCAGCGTACTTTGCTGTATTTAATGTATTGTAATATTTTAATTTCCAGCTTTGCCACATATATAAAATGTGCTTCTAATTTTCTTGTAGATGGTCCGGTATTTCGATCTACAATCGAAAACGTGGCCGCTGACATTGGATCTGAGGTTTCATTGTCCTGTGATGTTGAAGGTAATCCTCAGCCTGAAACAATGTGGACTTTCGAAGGCTCCGACGCTGTACTTAGTACAGAATCTCGACTGGTGATTCCGCAACTAACCATTGACAGAGCTGGCAAATACACTTGCCGAGCAACAGTAGCTGGTTTCGCCGAAATATCGACGGATGTCTTGGTCTTCATCAAAGGTACCACATAACCGTTTTAAAATATGTCATATTCTTTCCCAATTGTTTTAAATCTATCGTTAGCTTGTTGAGAAAGTTCATTATTTAATTAAAATATTGATCTGAACTAAATGTATGTGGTAAGGATAAGCTTACTACATAAATGTTAGTAATGTTTGGGCTCAGTGAGATTTGAGTTTAGGACTCCCTTGTGTTGCTAATGGATTTTATAATAAAACTAGCTATTTTGTTCTTCTTCGGTTTCTGATGATTTCTTTTTGAATTGATTAGCGGATTGCAGATGAATATTTATTTGACCTCGGAAGTAAGTAGCATTTCATTGAGTGCGCTCTTGACAAGGTTAGACGTAAGCCATCTGTTGGATTTTGAAGTCTCCGTTACATTTCGTCTTGTGTAACTGAGACTTCAGTGTTTTTTTTTTTTTTTTTCTGTTGACGCCTGGAAACAAGCATAATTCTTCTTGGTTTGGTTCCCGGTGAATTCAAATAGTTTATATTTTTCATCTCTAAAAAAAATAATTTCATTTTTTATGCTGAATTATTTTTCTTCTTTTGCTAATTTTGGTATTTTTTACTTTCAATTTTATTTCTATTTCTGTAATTTATATTGTTATTATTAATACATATGAATAACTGTTTTACATTCGCGCAATAATATATTCACCATCGGCCAGTTTTTGATAACTGTAGATATTGTTAACTTTATTATGGCTAGTATGGAATTGAATTAGGCGTTACCATTATATATACGTTCTTCGTAGAACAGTTTCAAAATTTTGGATCCTTTCACTTTAGAAATAATGGCATTTAACAAACCTATCAAATTTTAAATAAGCTTTATTAACTCAGTCAATTAATATTAGATGTCAGTGGGCTCTAAGTAGACAATTAATGAATAAATTTGGTGAATTACTAGATCATATCAGTACGGTACTAAAAATTTATAAATTTTTTGATGTCGAATGAGGATCTTAATTTAGATACTTTTGAGTGAAAGGATCTAATAACAGGGATGTAAGTGTGATAATAAGTTTTATTTATTTGTTTACTCTGAAGAATGAGGGTTGGTCTGTCGTGGAGTTTTATGTAAGGCTTCGGTAAATCCAGTATCATAAACTCTTATAAATTAATATTATATAATGAACTCATCAAATGATTATTCAAAGGGTTCATGCTGTCATTTGTAATTGGACGTGCAAGTATGTGCTCTATTAAATCTTTATCGAGATTCTCTCCACTTTCAAATGTGCTCAGTCTGAAGGTCTTACATACTACGTGGCTTGATAAAGTTATAAGACTGATTCTTTTATTCAGTATCAAATGATTTAACCGGCTCTATATATTTTTTTCTTCAAATATGAGTCCTTTACACTGAATTATGCTTTTCATAGTACATTGTAAATGATTCAAAAAACATAAAATAGGCTGTTCTGTGGTATTTTCTTTAGCTGTGAGAGCGTATTGGTTTTCATTTCCTTCAACATCACAGGTATATCTGAAATAAAATTTGAATATATTCACTTGTTCTCTAAAGAAATACAAAACTCTCAACGATATGATTAAATCTTGAATTTCAGATTCCACAGACTAAAGTTTGAAAACATTTACGGCATTGGTTAAAATGCCATACGAATTGCAATTGTTGAATCACTCAAATCAGCAAAATGAGTCGATAATTGTTCTTCATTGTAGACGATGGCCATTTTGTTTTTAGAGACATGTGACACTCAACGATTGTCTTCATTCCTGCATGGATTGCTCGAAAGAATTCCACATAAGCATAGTAATAGCTCTTTAAGTTTCATAATTTCTTTTAACTATTCTGTCAAACTCATAACAAGACTTGAAATATCTTGGCTTACCTAACAAAACTTGATACTTTATTATTTTATAATAGCAAAACTTTTGTGATTATAGTGGTAAGAAAATTTATCAACATATAATCAATTAACTGTTCGTTCTCATAGATATTTAATTTTCTCTTGGAAATGAGAATTGTTTAATAGAAAGCAAATTATTTTTATATTACTCACATTTTACACTTTTAAAATGTATCAGTTTGTTTGAGACTAACTGGTCAGTTTTCATACCTCAGCGCGTTGAAAGAATGCCGCATTTATTATCTTAATCTACACGTAAAGTATTTCTTTTCCATTTTTGTGTAGATGAAATTCCTCTTTTCTTCTGTGTAAATATTACATTCTGTGCTATTTGCCGACATGTATGACTAAAGGCCTACTGTATAATCAATGAGCAAAAGCAAGGAATTATGCTGCCATCTATCGGCATTTATTTCATATAAATAAAATCTGTCATGAGCCATCGGGAAACAAATTGTGTAGTTGCAATAAATTGATTGGACAGCAACAGATATTTTTTCGTTCAGCTTATGGGGAAAGAGAACTTACGAAATGATTTAAGTAATATAGAAATGCTAATAAACATCCTTAGAATAGAAAGAATTTTGTCTTTTCCATTTCAGGGCCTCCAAGAGTGCGAAGCCCGCCAGTGCAGTATGGAGTGGAAGGCGAAGTAGTCAAATTAGAATGTATCATATCTTCTGTGCCTCCCCCTACAAGGATACTATGGTCAAGAAATTCACAGGTGATTAGCAGTTTATGAGATCTTTTTTCTAAATGCTGGAGGCGTAATATTTTATAATTAATGTTTAGGTTTCAGTGTTGGAGAAAATAAATGTTCTTTAATACTTATGAAGGACAATATACAATTAATATATTTTTTAAATATTTTTCCACACAATTCAAGAACACATTTAACGTAATTCCCGAAAATTAACGCAACGCACAATAATCATTGTATAAAATGCTTAAAACTTTTTAAGGCATCATCAACAGGACACACATTTAAAATTTTAACAACTTATTATAATATTTCTCGTAATTATGTAATTATTCATACTGAAACTTTAGAAACTCTAAAAGCGAGTCAAGACTTGCCTTTGATTGCAAGTCTAAGTTCTTGAATTTTCATTTATTCTTCCTTCATTTTAATTTTAATTTGAAGCAATCCACGCTTTAAGTACAGTAGTGAGAAAATTGCACCTGGAAATGAAGAACCTAGCGTGAGAGCTTCGTTCGGCGCTTTTTGTTTGCTGGCGTTTTAACACTGTACAGACGATTTAGTTAATTCTCTTTTGACTTCAGTTTAACCGAAACCATATCTCCCTGCACGAACCCTTTTCTCAATGGAAGCTTTTAGAACAAAGTTTTATTCACAGATTCATTCTGAGGATTTTTTATTTTGTTGTTTGACTTATGAGAGGCGAATTAGAATAAAATTTCGTTTCTATTTCAATTACGTGCTTTATATTTATTTCTCAGCCAAAAAAAAATGTGTTCTGTAATGATTTTTTTCCTCTTCAGCACGTGGATATTGACAATAACGATGGGTACGAGATTGTAACGGAACCGATGGCTGATGGTGTCAAGAATAATCTCATAATTCATAACGCGGATGAAGACGATTTTGGTCAATACAACTGTACAGTCTGGAATACTTTTGGCCAGGATAGTATGATCATACTCCTTAAAAAACAAAGTAATTATCTTATTTTAGATTTTTGTTTTTTATATATATAATTTGTTTTTAAATGTTAAAATTTTCGCATAGCATTTAATCTTAAGAGACTTAATTTTGATTTTTATGCATTTAGAAACACATTTCATGTATGCTGCAGTCACAGTTAATGCTGATATGATGATTATTATCCTGTTTTAGATTTCTGTTTTATGTATCTTATTTCTTTTCGAATATTAAAATGTTCGTATAGCGTTTAATCTTTAGAGACTTATTTTGATTTTTATCCATTTAGAATTATATTTCAGTTATGTTGCCGTTATAGTTTATGCTGATGCTGGAATTATTTTATGATACTGTTTTTGAAAAGTTTCGACATTTAATAGCTGAGATAAAATGTAATTGCGCTTTTATCTGATGGGCAGACATAATGTAAAACATAAAGGGCTAATTGTTAAAAAAGATATTTTATTGCTTCAAAGTAATTTGTCTGGATAGATTTTGCAGCAAAAAACTGCAACATTATATAAAACTTTCCTCTTTTTTTTCCACTTTCTTTTCTTTTTCCCACCGTCATCTTCATATTTTTATTTACTTGGCATAATTTTGTTAGCTATTAGCCCAAAGAGGCATTAACCTAGTAGGGCTACTAGTCTTGAAAAAGCATTTTGATAGCTTATGAATCGCTTATGAAAGAAATGAAGTTTATCACTTTTCAGATTAATGCCACTAAATAATTGTATTATTTTTAAAGAAACTAAATAATGAAGAATCTGCATGGATGTATATACGTTTGCTGAATTGTGAAAAAAGCAATGGTACCTAGAGTCCTCAAATTTTGAATAACATTGTCCTCCACCCGACTATGGGCACCTGGAAGCCCAAATTTAGAATTTGTTTTATTGTCTATTTCATATCTTGTTAACCTTTACAAAACTCAGCGATTTCAAGGCGAGCAGTGGCAACACTATAGGGAATGAAACGTTTTTATCTTCAGGATGTGAGACTGTATGGGGGAAATTCTAATGATATGCTTTTTTTAAATATTCGTAGCCCAAAGTTTTTTTATTTCTTATTCTTATTTCACAGATAGTTATTTCAATTTCTCATATCAGTGAGTGCTTTTAGTCTCTTTACTCTGTTAATCACGTGATTCTCTTTCATTATTTCCTTAGCTTCATACTATTCGTACAGTATTTTATTCTTGAATGTTGAAATAGTTACACTTTTTGTGATTTCCAATATTTCCTCTTATTAAAGTTTCTTCTGACTTTTTCATTCGCTTCTAGTAATGTTTCTTGTAATAAAATTCTTCTTCGTGTAATTGAAATAGCAACTAATAAGCAGTTTTACGTGTAATATTTAAGCAATTATTGTAATTTTTAGTAGTTCACGAGAAAACTTGCAGTGCACAATAATTTCCGTCGTCAAAGTAAACAAAAGTATTTTAACCATGAATATTGATTTATTCTTTAAAATCCATCTTCTATACATTTAGCATGTTATACATAACATCATTATGTAATAATTTTAATATATTAATAGTTTTCATTAAAAGTTTAATTTGTTTAATTTGAAACATTCTTTGAAATAACACAAAAGAGAGCAGTCAGCTTGATTTTATCTTAATTTTAAAAAATTGCACGTTGATAAGAATTATTAGATCAGATGAATTCAAAAAAAAACAGATAAAAAGTTTAGAATTCTACATAGCAGAAGATCTGTAATACTCTGAACCGAACTAACGTTTCCAGCTGAAAATAATGGTAGAATAACTAGTTGTTCTGTGTTAAATATAAACCTATTAAATATTATCTAGTAACAGCTATCTTCATACAAGACTATATTTCAAATATTTATTTTCCATTATTTATTGTTTGTAGAATTAAACAAAAAAATTCCGTTTTTACTGCAGGCTTACAGTTCAAAGTATTTTAAATTATCTTTATTACTTATATTAGTGTTAAAATTTAATAATATAATGCTCCCTTACGTATAGAATTTGCATTGCTAAATGCGGAAACTTAATCACTGATAATAATTTCAATTAAAAGCAAGTAATTTATAAAGTTGTTTTTTGGAATGTTGCATAGTTTACCATTATTTTTAGTTAAAAAAAAAACGAAATCTGATATAGAACAAATTTTGTTAATTTCTTTGGAAAATTTTCCAAATGAAGTGCATAATTTAATCTCCAGCTATATAATACTTATATACAGTGTCTCAAAAAAGTGATGGGACACTTGTGCTTTACAAAAGGAAACTGCAATAAAAGAAATTTAAAAAACATGTAAAATTTTTTGTGGGTGTGTTTCATACTTAAATTTAGTAACAATTATTACATAACATACGTTTTCTCAAAATATTAAAATATTAATTTAATAAAAATACAATTGTTTAGAACGGAGCAGAAAATGGCTCACTTAAGTGATGGGACACTTACTTTTCCATCAAATATTTATCCAAAAATTTTACTTTTTAAAAGGTTTTAATATTTTGTTGGATTTCCTTTTACTTTTAAAACATGATTTAATCTTCTTGAGATGGATTCGACTAATTTTTTTGGGATTTCTGGAGTGATTTTACCCCATTAATCTTGAAGCACCGATTTTAATTGTTGTTTTGAAGAAATGGTGTGTTTGCGAATTCTTGATTCCAATTCTTGCCAAATATTCTCTATGGGATTTAATTGTGGAGATTGTGGGGGTGTTTTTATTATTTCAGGACAGTTATACAGCAGCCAGAGTATAACGTTCAAAGCACTGTGCTTGGGGTCATTGTCCTGGTAGAATTTAAAATCGTTATGAAGGTTCAATTTTCGTGCTGATGATTTCAAATTTTGATTTAAAATGCCAATATACTTGTACTGATCCATTATACTTTCAATAAAAACAAGATTATCGACTCCAGCGGACGACATACACCCCTATACCATAACTCCTCCGCCACCATGTTTTACTGTTGGCACCAAGTTCTGTTTGCGAAATTCTTCCCTGGGTTTTCTCCACACCAAGATTCTACCGTCGGAACCAAATATATTAAATTTACTCTCATCAGCAAATGTAACTTCATTCCAGTAATCAGATTTCTTATTTATGTTGAATTTTGCGAAAGCCAGTCTGAGTTTTCTATTCTTTTCACTTACGAAGAATTTTTTCCTGGCTGCTCTACCGTGATATCCAGTAGATCGAATTACTCTTCTAATAGTCTCAGAATTAACAATTACTCCATTCCATACTTCCAAGTTGTTAATTCTGAGACTATTAGAAGGATTTACTCTTATTGTAAATCAGCAGCAACTTTAGGAGCACTCATTCTTGGATTTTTTTAAATATTTCGAACGATAATTCGCTTTATTCCATTGGATAGCTTTGATGGTCGGCCAGGTCTTCTTTTATCCTGAATCATATGATTCTTTTTATATCGTTTAATGATATTGAAAACTGTTTAATGACTGAAGTTAACTGTTTCAGTAGTTTCTCTAATAGATTTTCCTCGTTCAATATGCAAATTAATAACTAATATTCGAATTCCAGGCAAAGTTTCTTTTCCTTTAACATTCATGGCTGCACAGAGCTAAAAAACAAAAAAATTCCAAAACAAACTGGAGAGAAATACTGCAGACGATTTTATAAATTATTGGCAATTGCTTTTGAGTAAAAATAAATACCCCAAAAGATATTTTTATTGCTTACTTCAGACGATTTTTATTGCATAGTACGTAGTGTCCCATCACTTAAGTGAGCCATTTTCTGCTCCGTTCTAAACAATTGTATTTTTATTAAATTAATATTTTAATATTTTGAGAAAATGTATGTTATGTAATAATTGTTACTAAATTTAAGTATGAAACACACCCACAAAAAATTTTACATTTTTTTTTAAATTTATTTTATTGCAGTTTCCTTTTGTAAAGCACAAGTGTCCCATCACTTTTTTGAGACACTGTATCTGTCATCTTTTGGAAAGATTTTCTAAAAACATCCAACTTGTTGGCTTTGAAATTTCTCAATGGAGCATTGGCTTTATTCTCTGCGTATTGTTTTCAAATATATTTTTAATGGAAGATAAGAAAAAGGATCAATAAAATTTCTTATTCTGTAATTAACTAACTAAATTACTTATAACGCCATGCAGTTCGAATTCAAATCAAGAAGACTTTCAATCTGATTTTATTTTGAAGTCGTACTGTACGACGTTTAATTTGTAAGTTGAAGTATTATAATTTGTAACAAAACTGAGTTAAAAACTTCTCTTATTAGAAGAAATTATTTCCAAAAGAACAACCATAACTTACTTGCCATCACAAGAATCACACATTTTGAATCTCATTTCGATCTTACAGTACATATGACAGAAATCAATCTGCATAAAGAAAATACCGAAACATTCGACGAAATAGAATTCAAAACTTCTGCTGATTGTTCTTTGGAAAAATATTCCGAAAAAGATAAAGCACTCCTTTTCGCGCCGTATGGCATTTAAGTCTTCCAAACGATCCACCATAACCAACATTTTCGAGTGCGAAACGACCAGAAGAATTCGAAATTCGCTCTTTCATCAGATTCCGTAAACCCGTTTGAGCAAAACTTTACGAGCACTAGTAACTGACATTAAAAACATCGTCATCGTCTGTCTGGCCTCAACCCATTCTGAATTTTGAAGTTAGAAGAACTTATAGCGGCCATTTCAAGATGGCTGCTTGTATAGAAAGTCTCTTCGTTATCAAACCAATGGCGCGTCTGATTTTAAAGTCTCTTTCTCTCTCCTTGCACTGAGATAATATCTGTGCTCTGTCAGTAGTGATAAGGGTAATAACGGGGGGCCGTCACTACTCCGTGCCTAATTATTCCTTTCCCGAAGAGGGATTTTATGCAAATTACGATTCTGCTGAGTTTCTGATGAAGAATCTTTTAATTGTTCAAATAGTCTAATTGGTCAACACTTTCAAATAGCAAGCGCATTTTAAATTAAATAAATATTTGGATCTAGGCGCTTGGTAAATTCACCTTGAATTTTCGATTTTCTGCCACATGATTAAATTATTTCCAAAAGAACAACCGTAACTTCTGCTGCCATTTAATTAATTTTGCTGAGGTATGTAATCTAATTTTTAATTTTTAGTCTAATTTAGATGTAGGATATTGTTTTCCGAAATAAACTTGATCATAAAAATTTAAAAATTCTGAAAGTTTATTTGAGTTTGAAAAATAATTCCTTGCGTTTATGATCATATGAGGGAGGGGGATAAACCCTGCGTTTTTTATTGGCAAATCTCACTTCAGATTTGTTAGCTATTCGTCCCAATAAATTTACTGTGAAATCTATGTTTTAAAACAATTGAAGAAAACCAATTATCCTCGCTATCAAAATTTCGATATAGTTCTTGATATAAGTCATTTCATATTAGTTATACTAAGGTTGTTCGCACATTTTCATAGTATTTACAGAAAACTTTTATCTGCACATTACGTTTTTTCGCCCTTTTAAGATTCAAATCAGTATTAATCGCTTTGCATACAGTTGACACCGAGCATTTTAATGATTATGCAGTTATCCTTTAACTTCGAAGATTTTCTTTTAACGTTAAAGTTCTTACCTTTTCAACATTCGAAGCATTACATTTTTTTCCTTGACTATGTATTTTGAACAATTTTTCTTCTTGAAGCGAAATTTGACGTTTTTTTTCTTTTGACAGCATTTATCTATCACTGCTTTAGATACCGAAAAATCATGGCTTTCACAGCATTTTTAACAACTAGGGTACGAATAATTTTCTTCAGAAAAAGCACATAGCCTTCCGTTCATTACTTCTTTAAAAGCGCCATTTTGTATGAAAACAAAATTATCAAGTAGCAGACGATAATTTACACTTTCAAAAATGTAGTTGCAGTTAAAAGAAAATTTCCTAAGTAGGCGATGTTTTATAGCAAAGTAAAATCGTCTAAAAAACATGTCAGGACATCCTCTTTCATAAGTTTATTGTTTAGATTACTTCATCAGCATTTTGATCCTTACTAATGAAAGGAAACTGAATATTGCCAACATTTTCTATAACAGTTTAATTGTAAGTAATTGTCAGAATGATTTTTTTGAAATTACTTCCTTTTTGAACTTTAAAACTGGAATACGTTTTTGATATTTCTCGCTTGTAATTATTGTTCTTCAGTAATATGTAGGAGGAAAATGATAATATTAAATCGTAATTTAAATTTTAATGATTTTTGTGGGTCATAACAGTTTTGTAATTTTGACTAATTGTATTTTTTAACCTAAAATGAACAATTCCCATAAAATCACATAAAATTTAAAAAAACACTGAGCATAAGCTAATTTTAAAATTTTACGTAAAAATCAATACATAAACTCCTTATTTGATACAATGTCAAAATATGATATTTATTCGCATAATAGGCTCTTCGTATATCATGCAAACAATGTTTCATTGTTTATGTTCATTTACGAAATATTTATTTTAAACTCTGACTGAAACCTTTAACTCTTCAATTTGAACAATTCTATTCTGTTAAAACGTCCACACAGTATTTCCATAATTATTTTAATTCTATTGGCAAGAATTTAAAGCGCGTATGTTAAATGAAATTACAAGGCTATTCTGACAAGTGAAATTATTGAAGGAGCGAAAAGATGGAATTGTTTAAACATCTATTCAAAGGAAAATATTCTATCAATATTTGACTTCCAAATATTGTAACTCGTAGCATGGGTGTCTTTGAGGGAATTGTTCCTGTTATAAAATATATTAAATCAACATTACAAAATTAGATTTATTATTGAAAATTTTGCTGAGAAACATACATATAGTAAGTTGTTAAAACTTTTTAATATGTTTTCATTGTAATAATGTATAATAATGTATCTTAGAAATTTCAAGCTCTAAGTACCTATCAAAATTAATAAAATTAATTGAACATGATTTCTACATAATTATTACATAAATTGGAATGAAAGATTCAATTACTGTGTAATTATTTTCTTTGAAAGACACAAATTTAAAATAATATTGGAGTTATGGTAGGTGTTACTCGAAGTTTCTCTTTCCATCATACCTTCCAAAAACAATAACAAATCTTTAAATTTTATTAAGCTTAAAAATAATAAAGTAATTAAGCAGTATTTTTCTTTTTTTTCGTATTTTATATTTACTCAGATGAATCTCCGCGAATATTCTAGCTTCGGGAGAGTAGTCGTGTTTTCCATCTATGTATAACATCAATACGAGGCAGTTTTCCTTAGAAAGTTCTTTGCATTCTTATAACAAAGATATTTCTTCTTTTTTTACTGATTTTTAAATATTTGAGTTTATTCTTGCGACTCTCATACCTTGTTATTGTTTAGAATAAAAGTATTGTTTTATCGTTCCTAATGAAATGATATTTATTGCGCTTGCAACTATTTCTCTAATATATTTTATTTTAAGTTATATTTTTAGTTTATTTGCATGTCTTTTATTGACAGTTCTAAGTGCGACATAATGAAGAAAGGTTTAGTTATAGTTGTAATTATTTAAACTAACATTTATTATTATTTGAGTTAGACTCTACTTTATAAGCAAGAGAAGTGTTTTATGTATTTCGCTTATCTTTTACGCAAATCATTTAAGAACGAAATTTTTCGAATTGTTTGAAAAATAAAGCTTTTAGTAATATAATAACTATATAACTATTTTAGTAATATAATTACTACAATTTGAGGAGTGTTATTGCTATGGAACCAAATCACCGTATTTGGCCGGAAGATGGCATTGTGTACAATACGATCCTAGATCCTGAAGGGGTTTTAGAATAAAAAAGAAGTAAGTATTTATATGAGGTTTATACACTGTAAGTGTTCTAAAATAAAAGATAATCAAATGATCTTGAAACTGCGCGTAGGTGTAAAACGAAATACGTACGTTTTATTTTAACTTAAAAATTATGCCAATTTGTTTCCTAAATATTAGAATGTGCATGTAAGATATTAAAATATATTTTAATCGGGAAGAGAACATCGTCTTACATTAGAAACGAATGCGCGGTTTTATTGTATTGTGTATATGGTCAGCGAAAGAGAAAAAATATATACAGTATATATATACAATAGAAACATATACAGGGGTTGGACAAAAATATGGAAACACCTTTAAAAAAACATGTTTCTTTGCTTAATATGGTGCAGGAAACCCGTTGCATCCAAAACAGCTTGCAGTCTTCTCGGAATGGATAAATACAGTTCCTGTATGTTTGCCAAGGGAATATTATACCATTCTTTCTGTAAAACGGTGGCAAGTTCAGATAGCGATGTTGGCGGTGGATAATGAGAACGCACTTTCCGTTCCAATTGTAGACCACAAAGGTTCGATAATATTCAGGTCTGGTGACTGTGGTGGCCAGGGGAGATGGGACAACTCATCCTCGTGCTCAGAAAACCAGTCCTGGACAATGTGAGCTGTGTGAACAGGGGCTTTGTCGTCTTGGAAGACACCATCACCATCGGGGAACAAAGTTTGTACCATGGGATGAACTTGATCGGCCAAAGTGTTCACATAAGTCTTGGCAGTCATGTGCCCTGACACAGTTATCATGGGGCTAGCAGAGAACCACGATATGGCTGCCCAAACCATAACAGAACCCCCACCATGTTTCACTCTTGGCAACAAGCAGTCTGTATTATAGGCTTGAGATGGCGTTCTCCAAACGTAAACTCGGCCAGAAGTGGGGAACAATGTGAAAGAAGAATCGTCAGACCATATTACTCGCTTCCACTGCTCTATAGTCCAGGCTTTATGACTTAAACACCACCTTTTCCTGTTCCGGGCATTAGCATCACTGATGAGTGGCTTCTCAATTGCAGCACGGCCGGCAATTCCCTGTTTATGAAGCTCCCTTTTAATTGTTTTGGTACTCGCAGGGTTCGGTAACACAACATTCATTTCAGTAGTAACTTTTGCAGCTGTGGTCTTCTTATTTTTCGTCACAATTGCCCTTAATGATCGTCTGTCACGATCACTCAGGACACACTTTCGTCCGCGCTGTGATTTAGCAGATGATGTTTTTCCGCTCTTCAAATATGCGGAATAAATCTTCGATACAGTACCTCTTGAAACACTAAACACCTCGGCTACATTGCTTACGGAAGCACCTACCATACGTGCTCCAAAAATTTGCCCACGTTCGAAGTCTGTTAACTCTGACATAATGCGATGACAACCTCACATAACAGTACTCCGACAACAACTGAACTGTTTAGCACATTTACGAAGTTGTATAGGTGGCGTCAGTAGTCAAAAACGCCAGCGCCGCCTACATATTTCATTAAAATTAATCTTTCTTTTCAAACATGCATTTCACAAGGTGTTTCCATATTTTTGTCCATCCACTGTATATATATATATACAATAAGAGTGGGATATTTATAATCGAAAGGCTGCATTTTCAGCAACAGTTTCACAAATATTATTCCAGAGCATTAACAATCACTCATTGTTATCCGAGTAAGCTATATAATTGATCAATTATGATGAATCCTCGATTTACGTTGCTTCGATAGATTACGTTGCACAAAGCTTCGATTTGCGTCATGGCAAAGATTCTTCTATATACTAAAATCAAAATTCAAAACCTTCATCTAAGCATAAGGATAAAAAAACAGGTATGATAATTCAACGGTGTTAAAATAGCATGTGGAACTATTTTCTGTATTACGAGAGTATAAAATCTCCTCTCGGCTTCCGCCAAAAGGAAACTTTTTATTAGGAAATGCGAAAACTTTCTCAAAGTGCGCCCCGTCAAGGTAAATCTAACACGTAAAAAAGACCGATAAAAAACATCAGATGCCCCCTCATCTTACCCACTTGCGAGCTTTTAAAATCATTGCAATGTAAAACAGACAACTAACGTCTCTGTGACGATAGCAAACCTTGTCACATCATCGCACACAAAAAAAGAAAGAGAGATTGCGGGGGGAGAGAAGAGCCCTTATTTTCGAAGTGACATTTCGATCAGATTCTCCCTTTTCCCCATTAGAACGTTTTCCGTACCACAGCAGTCATAGGAATAGGGGATGGATTTGAATTCGCTGCAACCAACTCTAAACTTTTGCCATTAGTCGAAAAATCTAAATCAGTTCCAGATAAGTCATTAAAAAATGTTTTTGAAGGTTAGTTTTTTTTTCAATACACTTTTTTCACTTTCTAATGACCGTATTATTATTTTCTGATGAGTTTCATTTCCAGATAAGTGTGGCGGTACGTCAAGCCGGACTTTTTTTTCCCTCTTTTGTGTGCGTGTATGTATTTTGTGGAAAAGGAATGATTTCTCTACATAGAATTCGTATCATGAGAAAGAAAGTCTAATCATCAAGTATACTAAACGTTTAACAATTTTTTATGCTCATGGTGATAGGTTTCCGAGTTTGACACTTTGATATTCAAACTGAAAATAAAGCATTCTAACAAGTATTTTATAACGTTAGGCTAATCAAAGAAAATCAATAAACATTATTCCAGTGCCTGTTTAATAAAAATAATATTTGTTTTCATAAATAAATTTAATCTAGATTTGATTTGTCAAAATTAAAATAATTTTACTGAAGTTGTGTAATTGTACACAAATAATAACTGAATTTAGGAATTAATGTAAACTGAAGAAAAAGCTAGTTAAAGCTAGATGAAATAATTAATGCTTTTATTAAAAAATTGTGCTAGACAAATATCATTGATGTTTAATTGAAATACGTTAGAATATCTTGAAACTATAAAGACTTTTAATAATTAATTATCTTAATGAAATTGCAGAACAATGCATAATTCAAAACAAAATTTAATATTATAAATGGAAATAAAGAAATCATCATTTCTTCATAGTTCATTTTTCTCCGTATAAGAAGCTCCCCAACAAACTTATATCCTATTTCACCCTGAAAATATATTCTTTAATACAGTAATCTCTTACTGAAAAAAAGTTATTATTATATGAAGCATTAATATTTAAATCTTTAACATATTTATCAAAACAGTTAATTCATCTCAGTTTTCAATTTTTGTTTTGCCGATTCCTTCTTGGTTTGAGCACAAGCATTTTTTTTTCCTTATTTTGAGGGCATTTAAAGAGTATGCATATATTATTTCATTTCTAATATCTTAACATGCTTGGCGATGCCTAGTTCCGTTTATAGTTGCTATAATATAATTTTATATTTCATTTACTTGGATATCGACAAATAAGCTTATTTAAATGAGCTTATGTTGTTATTTATATTTTATTTTCCATCTGTTTCGCAGTTATAAATGTATGACGTATAAATGCTGCTATCATTTTAGTAGAAAATCTCGTAGTGCTTTCATTTTATAAGTTTACTTCATCGTCAACATTTCACTTTAGCGAAATTTATCACGCACTGGATATTCTGATTCTCTCGCTCTTTATATCCAGAAAGAGTCAAGCTACAATTTACCTCGAATATTACGCATTTACTAACACCTGTAGATTAAGAGAATTCAGTTGTATATTTTTTTTATTGAGCTGGGAGTAACTGGAAGTGTTACAATAAATCTAGTATTTTCTTATCTTAATGCTTGCATTCCTTTGATTTTGAAAGTGAAAGAGTCAAAATATATGTTGTAAATGATCTGATTATACCTGTTGTTAACATTAAAATTTATACATGAATAAATTAAATATATTCAAAAATTAAAAACAGTAGTAATAATAATCTTTGTGAATAAGATAAATTCATTCTGTTTGAAGAGTATTTCTTGTGCAAACAATACATTTAATAGCGAACAGTTATTAATGTGAAATTTAACACACTGTATGTGTGTGTCTATAAATGTGTAGGAATGCAAATTTGGAAACTTCATTTTGAATAAAAGTGTGCATTGGCTATTATTATGCACCTTTTTTATATAGACTGCAATAAAAAAGTGCTAAGCCTTTTACATATATCATTATCTACATATATAATTATGCTTATATTTGATGTAATTTGGCACTGAAAATTTTCATAAGAAATGCACGATGCTTTAATTATTTTGTACACGGAATTGCGTATCAAAACATTCTCAACCATCTCGCTTAAGAGCGCGGCAAAGATCATGTGAAATTATATAAATATTACTGAAAGCCCATTGATCCATTTTAGAACCCCTCCCTTGGTGGCGATACAGATGTGCACTTACGAAATATGCTTACATGACCACTAACCTTATTTATAACTGATTTTGTAATAATAGGATGTAATTACCTTGCATCGTTTAAAAAAAAAATGTTAATTTGTTGCTTTGCAATCACGTCACTAAATTTTATTTAATGCAGGAATATTGCCAGTTATGATGCATTTAAAAGATTTGGAGGATACTGAGTTTTAACTTCGAATCCGTATTGAAATCCTTTACTGTTTAAATGATTAATGATTACGGTTTATTCTAAGTACGAAAGAATAAACCGAGCTGTTTATATAATGTTAGAAAAATCGGGAAGCATATATTTTCACTTTTCCGTAAAGAGCAATAGCAAAAATCAGCAAATCTTTTGCTCTATAAAAGTCCTGTCACCGTTTAAAATATTAGATCGAACGTTGTTTCTTTTGGAGTTATAAACTGCTCCCAGATTTAAATTTTTAAATATTATCGAGGAAACTCATTTTTTCCCGGAAAAATGAAGGATGAAGCGGGAATCCTCTGCTCAAATGGCGCATGATTACTTTTCCAGTTCTTCGGATGATAGATTTGGGGTCAATGAAAAATTTTCCAGTCTTGCTCAAAGTGAATATCGATAATTTAATCGATTCTAAAGATCATCGTCCCCACTCCCTTTCACGTTTAATTAATAAAACGTTCTGTCCCCACATCTCCTTTTCCCCTTTTTCTTTCCCCCGACCGCAAAAGTCTGATTTTTCAGCTGAAGCAGATCAACGGCATTCACGCACGAGAAAGCATTTTCATTTTACGCTGGTGTGATTTTTAACGTGAATGTCCAATATTGCGTGAGTAGGTAATTATGGATCTCAAATATTGCGCTATTTTATAGAGATGAGTTTTCAAATAAAAATAACGGTTAAAAGACGTAATAAAAAAAGATCGATTGCACGCTATGTGCTAGATTTATATTTTTAATATTCAAAAAAAGGAGAACTTCAAAATGCTGTGTTTTATCTGTAACATTGCACCGTGTTTTGTTGATTAGGTGTGCATATGGGTTCAGAAATAAATGAATAAAAGTTTCCAATATGTTTAGGGGAAAGTGTTAGTGGCAAGCTGTATATGAATACCAAACTAAAATACTAACAATAATTGTCGAATTGAAAATAATTACTATGATCATTTTCAAAATTTAAACACTTGGTAAATTTATATATCATATTTGACTTAATATACCATATAAGCTAATTTCCTTTCCTCTGAAATCATCCTGGATACAGGACTGTAGTTAGCAGAGAATGACTTCAAACTCGAAACTAAGGATACGTGTTCGGATCCCGTGTCAGACTTGATTGTAGTGTGGATCCTCTCCCCTTTGAGACTGCTAAATAATGAATGTGTTCGGCTAGGCTCTACGAATGGCTTAAACGAGCTTCTGACTATTGAAGGAAAAACAATAATTTATTTTTTATCATTAAACATTCTTAATCTCTTTAAAATGCAAGTTAGACATTTTCAGTTCGTCTTTTCCAATCAAGATGTAATCTTTTAAACCTTATTCTTTGTGAATTAATAGAAAAAGCCGAAAGCTTAAGTTATCACTAAAGGGAAATTGAAATTTTTTTATAAATTTTTTTGGGATTCTTGTAATTTAGATTGAACTTAAAATTACAATCTAATTTTCAATAAGTTATGTCATTCCCGCGACCGGTTTCCCGCCACCAAGTGGTTAAGACCTCTGATCCGGTTTCGAACCCAGGCGAACGCGCTTGCTTCTTTGATGTTTTACGTGGTTTTTCTCATGTGTAACGTAAACACGAATCGTTTTAGAAAGTCCTCCACGAAGGGATTCCTCCTTAAGCAAATAGCTCTCATGTGCTTTGCCATATCCAAACAACCTAAGCTAATTTAACCCACAAGTTGTGCGAAATAGTGCTGCAGTATAATATTTGTTAGGTAATAGAGCTCAGAGACATGTGGGTAGGCAAGTTCATCTATCTTATTTACTCTAGTAAAAATAGAAAAATTTGTCTTTATCTTACTTTCAGACTAAGCAAGTTCACTTATCTTATTTACTCCAGTCAAAATAGAAAACTTTTCTTTATCTTACTTAGTTTTCATAATCATTCTGTCGCTTTCGAAAAAAGTAGAATATTAACTTATCATACAAGGTAATATATAGTCTATTGATATCTTTAAATATACTGTGCCAGTTCTGTAAGTGAAGAACTACCAGTTATGTTCTGCATATTGAATTGCTTCAGTAGGATTAGTAACATCAACAAAAATCATTTTCCACTTAAAAGCAATGATATCTTTTTAGAGGCGATTAGCGACTTAGCATATTTTTAAAAGTAGTACAATACGAGTGTCGCTGTCTGGCCCAGTAACTAAAATAGGCTTTTACTACTTTATTTTTGTTGTAAAATTTTCATGAAATGTTTCTACAGTTAATGAAAAAGAAGGGATTGCATTAACAAAAAATAAATGTATTTGGATAGAAATTTATTTCAGCTTTCATAACTTTTTAATTTATATTAATAATTGAAGAAAACAAATATTTTATTACTCTTTCCTGTATATGTCATTTTATATTCCCACATAAATAATGAAAAAAATCTTAGCGTGACTTAGCGAAAGCTGTGCAAATAACGGCTACCGGACTATCTACTTGGTACCATTTTTGGGGGTCTTTCTGAGGTTTTATGTGAGGAAATAACTAAATATCGCAATATGTTTTTAATTTTTTTTCTTTGTCATTGACATCTGTAACTATAATGTTCCATCTCGCCTTGGTCGATATGATGTTTAATGCGTCCAGTTGGTATAGTGGTTAACAAAGAGTAATTACCACGCCGATGGATTTCAAGCTTAGATAGGGCATGGAAGGTTGTAACTGTTGTGTCTTTGTGGAAAGCAGACGCTTTAAAACTGTCAGTCCCAAACACATCTTACAAAGCTGGTGATAAGGGAAGAAAAATAATCTCAGAGAAGACCTTGGAAATTCCACTTAGGACTGTGGGATTTCAGTCTATGGAGTGTTATTGAACTAAATTGAAATGAAACCAGTAAATGAACGTCGTAATGTTACCAGACGTCGTAACATCTGAAATAAACGTCGTAATGTTACCCGACGTCGTAATGAAACCAATGATGTCGTAATGTCGTACGATGATATTGAAGGCCTGTAATGTTTCCCCGACTTACCCGTAACTATTCATGAAGCATGTGGGAGCACGAAATTAGCGTTTACTTCCGTTTGAAATTTAACTTCTACAATAAGCTTTTCACGTATTGTTTATATAACATAAATAAACAGAGCCCATTTTGCATTTTATTAAGATTTTTTTACGTTATCAAGAGTATTTATGTTAATCGTTGCTTTCTGTATGAATAATTGCATTTTTAAGGAGCCTTATGACTTGTATTTTTATTTCAGAGAGTCTCCCCATGTTAATAATCCTGGCGGGAGTCATAGGTGGCATAGTATTCATAGTATCCGTCACAATAGTTATTATACTGTGTCTAAGGCGGAAGTCCGTTATAAAAGGTAAGAAACTGAATATATCTTTTCTTCTTTTCTTTGCTTTCTCTATAGCCTGACAAGAGGCAAGGTAAGCGAAAAACTTCTAAATTTATATGTATATAAAAACTTTATCAATGAAGCATATCGAAATTTGCTTTACTGTACTCTTCATGATAAATTCTAATTAAATTATTTTATTACTTCTTAATTTTATGTTGTGTTAGAACATAGTATTTTATTAATTTTACTTTCATACTCTTCTTTAATAGTCATAAATAGGTTTTGATAACAGCAGTGAATAATATGCTCGAGTTCATTTATGTGATAAAACACTAAAGAATTTCTTCTTGCGCTATTTGCAGTTTTGTGAAATTTTCTTCGCTTTAGAAAATGAAATAATCATAAACTATGACTTGGTTTCTTATATAAATTTCGCTCACGATTCAGTTAAAAATCTGCTAGTATTTTTAAATCTGGGGTTTCTCTTTCGAATTAAAATCTATATATCAGCGTATTTTATTTTGAATTTACCGTAATTGTAATTTTGTTATATTTATATCCTTCTCGAATTCAGATTGGATATTTACTGTCACAAACTGTGAACACGTTTACAGTTTGACAATTCAGCAGTTTTTCCATAATTATAGTCGCAATTTCATAGTATTTAAGGGAATTGATATTATGTAGTTCTCTGATTCCTCAGTGTACTAATACTGTCCTTTTTGGCAAGTTTATTATCTACTGGATGCAAATATTATGACATTCCATAAATGAATATGATAAATAGAGGAATATGTCTTCAGCTGTGTAACATAACACGTTTCTTTTACTAAAAATTGTTTTAATATAGGAAAATAAGGATTCGTATTTTAATTGTTAATTATTAATGGATATCTTTGTAACACATTGCATACAGACTGTCTTTTTTTAAGCTGTAAATGTATTTTAAAAGCTGCTCTATATATCTATAATTATATTAATTAATTTCTTACATCATTTTTCGTTTTCTCCGTAGGTGATTTTATATTTTTATACTTCAAAAATATTTGCTTATCATAACAGAATAAGATTTGATAACGCTTCAAGAATTAATGTACATAATCCCTTCAGTGCAGCTCGCAGAACGTAGTAAATGTAATGTCGGTTGGCATACTCATTACACCTTGAGGTAAAGAGACCACACAAACAAGCTGACACGAAACCAAATTATTTCCATATATATAACAACTTTCGGTATTTTCCAATCAATACCTTTAGGCAGTTTCGAGTTACGAAGAAAGTCTTTCTTTGTGCAATGTTCTATAAACTTCGAGGTTCATTAGAGGCTTAAGCTAGCGCCAAAGTTCTTGAAAAATGCCTTTGCCCCGTGATTCCGTTTTCATCACATGCAATTTTTCATATATGCGTGTTTTTTATTTTGTTTTCTGGAAACGATAGATCGCCTAAATTTGAAAGCACCTCATATATTGTAAAAGTCCCTTGGATGCAGCGACCTGTCTTAATCTATCCTAACATAATAACCTACCTAGTGCTTTATAAATAATTCCTGACACTAGCGTAACGTGAGGATTTTTTCCCCTTAATGCGCAGGGAAATTCTTATCCTGGCATAGGGATTTTGGGAATCCATGTAGGCAATAAAATACTGCCTTACCAGAAATTGGATATCTAGCTGCTATGGAAGTGAATGAAGCGCATTTGTAAAACTCTGCCGTTGATCAAAAGTCATACATTACACAAGTATATTTACTTTTTTATTTTAATTAATGTAACCGAACCTGTTAAAAGAGTTACAGCTAGAGAAAGACGGGGGGACTGAATATCAATTAACGAGGTGGCAAACAGTATACAATTGAGTAATCGACGTACAGGGGAACGATTAATCATACCAATATTAATCATTTCTGTAATAAGCCTAGCTTTTCTGAGTTTGTTATTATTCTATTATTTTATTATTGTTAAGGAAAGAAAGCTGAGTGTAAACTGGTTTAATATTAAACTAAAAGTCAGATATATAACGAAAATATTCATCCGATAATCTTAAGAAAATAGCGTAATACACACGTTTATTGTCTGATGTTTAAACTAAAATAAATAAACTGATTTGCTTGCACGGTATTTGCTGGTTTAAATTAGAATAACTTGTAGAAATGCCAACTTTAAGTAATAGATATCACTATGCATTTCTACCTCTGAAGTACGAATGTAAAATTTGTCCTTTTGACATTTATTTAACGATCGCTGCGTGGTAATGCAGATTGGAAACGAATAATATGCAAATTATAAGCATTATTACATGCTAGGCAGAAAAAAAAATGAAAACACGATAAAACAGCTTTTTTTCCTGAATTGGATTCATTTGTTCCAAGTATAATCAGAACAAGATATAAATTGAATTATTTTGCATTATGTCAACAGAAAGCTAATGTTTCCTAATCTCCTTCGCAGAAAGTAAACAAACTTGATAAGATCAATTTTTTTTGTCTCATCTTCACGTATTAAAAAAAAATCAGTTACCTTAAGTTTTTAGACTTTCTTTATAAAGTTAAGCGAATGTTAACCTTCTTATTTTAACCTTTTTGTCAAGAAAATGCTTTTTGTCAAGAAAATGCTTTTTCTTTCAGAAAGTTAATTTGTATTCAGGAAGATATTTTGTATTTCGCAATTAGATTCAATGGGTTTGTTAGATTCTGTGCTAACGTAAGAAATTCCTAATTTCATAAACAGTTTGCGATTAATTCCTAGATTCTCATATTTCAGACCCCCCCCCAAATCAACCTATAAAAAACCACTGCATTGTATCCAAAAATTATTTGTAATAGTAATTAAAACTCATAAATGCACAAGTATCCGTGATGCGCATTTGATTATAATAAATAATCGAACATTACTTTTAATTCCCCAAAATAGGGAAATGAACATTGGAGAGCTTGCCTGTAGCCAAGCTAATATAACTTAACCTTGTTTCACAATTTACTAGACATAATACTTTAAAATTATTAAACTAAATTATTATTACCTAGTATTCCTAATCAATTCATCGAATAAATCTAATTCTTAGTTCAATTTGTTTGAGATATAAAGTGAAACCTCTTGAAGTGGCCACCTTCCTGTCTGTGCTTATTTGTTAGAACATAAATAAGCATCGATACCAGCCGTCACTTCCCTAAGATAACCATCTGCAAAAAAGAGAAAAATCATCCAGAACTGCGCATACTCTTTTAGATAGAATTCACTGTATTCGAGCAATTTTAAATTGCTTTTAAAAATTCTAAACCGATATACTTCTTTTAATGAATCGCTTTCAATTTATGAATATTTATTTCAAGCTGTAATACAGAACAGTACATAGCGTACTACAGTTTGGAATGGCAAATCAGAATCAACATAACAATAATCTTAATTTAATTAAGTAAATACAGCACACAGCTTAAACTAAGATTAACGAGAAGGATATTATTCTTCCAACATATCAGTATGATCTTAGAGGAGTTCCTTCCATTTTTATTTCCTCAATTATATTAATTTGTGTTTACAATCGATGTCTGACTAGTGTACTGAGAATGGTAATAGAATATCATTCGACTAGTGTTATTTTCTACATTTCCGTTTTAGTATTAATTTGAATTATTTGGAGACAGGAACATTTGTAATATGTTAAGTAAGTTATGAAATGAAAGCAGTTAAGCCATTCTTTAATCACTTCTCCATCGCTCATCGTCTAATCTAACATTTTCAGAAGCGACCCCCTACGTTTTAAACTTCTAAAGTTGTCATTGATTTTTCTAACAAACGAGGGAATAATTCATAAAAAATCGATTTTCTGAAGAGAGACACTTGAGGATGTAGGGGAAAAAAGAATGTAATAAAAGTGGCTACAAGCTGCAAATTATCAGATAAAATTAAAACTGTAAGTGAACGACAAAATCTTCTTGAATTTCTGTTGTGATGCTTTACATTCGAAAGAAATTCAGCTATAACTAAATTCTATTCACTATTTTCTTCTTGTATTTTACATTTCCTTATTATCTTGTTAGAGATAATGCATTTTTTTTTTAAATTGTACGTTCGAATACACTGTGTTAGTTAGTCTATGCTGTTGCTTGGCAACTCATCGAAAACACCCACATCTAGTTCATATGTGCTCTTTCAAAAATGAATTTGTTTATAGTATACAGTCATAAATCTGAATTATGAAATATAACTGCATAATTACTAATTAAGTGTTATGGGATTTTATTTTATTATTTCAAATATTTATAGTTTCACACGTCAAAAAAACTTTTTAATGTCCTAAAATATTTATTTGCGTTAAATAGGTGATAAAAATACATTATTGTTCCTGTGAAACAAACTATTTTAAAAACCAGTTCCATTAAAATTAAATAAATCAAATATTACATAAAATCTGAATAATACCTGAATAATATCTGAATAATACCTGAATAATATCTGAATAATATCTGAATAGTAATGCATATAATCTGAATAATAATAATCTGAATGTTACTCATTTTTTTTCAAATGTTACATCGTCAGCGTGAAACGGACACAATTTCGTCACTAACCAAAAACATTGCATCTCTTCGAGATTTTAAAAATAAAAGATCCAACAAATTAAAAGTATCTTTCTTAACTGCATCTGAAATAAAACCTCCGCCTTTTCCACGCATTTTATATTTCCAACATTGATATTCAAAACCGCTTTATTTTAAAACATTAAAATGCGGCGAGTGTTGCATTTCAAATTTAATCATTTTCAGATGCTATAAATCATTTCAAACGATTTCAAATCTAGATTTTCATGCGTAGTTGTAATAACAATAAAATACTGCATCAGATAGTGAATTTTATTTGTTGAGACCTGCATCATTAAGTAATAGGCAAACTTTCGAAATAATATTTATTATTTATAAACGCTGGATTTTTTTCCCATTATACGAATATAAGGGGAAAATGGGAAATTTAGTTCTGTAATTTGTGGAAAATTCGCTTCTAGAAACTAAAAATATTGCATCTCTTCGAGACGTTAGAAATAAAAATTCCAACAAATTAAAAATACATTTCACAGTCAGATTTGGAATAAAACCTCCTGCCGGTGAATATTATTTTCTAACAATAATATTCACCGTTTCATTTTAAAAACATTAACATGTGAGTATTGCATTTCGAATTTAATCATTTTCAGATACTGTAAGTCACTTCAAACATTTCAAATATACATTTCATGTATTTATTTGAATGTAATATTAATAACAGTAAAATTACATTAAAAAGTAAATTTTATTTATTGAGACTTCCATCATTAAATAATAATCAAACTTTCGAAATAGTATTTATTATTCATATACGCTGGAGTTTTCACCCATCATAAGAATATGAGGGAAAAATAGGGAATTTATTTATTTAATCAGGGAAAAAAATCGGTTCTAGGAACGGACCATGGATCTATGGGTGGAGACGGTAATAACCGCCGTGGTTCGAGTGCTGAATTAAGTAGTGGTTGTAAACCAGGAAATAATTGACAGTTTCTGCCTGGTGGTTTGTACGATGGCTACCTATGGGACAGTATTAGATGAATGGTGGCCCTCAGCTTATCAATCATATTCTTGGATGTGAAGAACAGCAAAAGCAGGACAATCTTAGTTTATACCTTGGAAATGATAGTTCACTGTTTTTGATGTAGAAACTGGGCAGTTATTCTGTAGCAGAAGTTATAATTTGTGGTTTAAAAGGGTAAAGAGAGGGTAATCTAGTCTCGATAATCTATTTTATAGACGTACGTTGTATTCATTTTATGCAATCGATAACTCATCACTTAAATTTATTAATTATCTTGCTTAAAATGGACTGTTGATGTGTTCTATTAGTTACAAAATATTCAAAGTTGTTTCAGTTTTGTTCAGTAGCTGTTTTCTAGCACTTTTTTTTTAAATATTAAGTAGGTAATCGTTTAGTTAACTTGCGCACTTTTTGGTAAAACATGTTATTTTTGTAATGAATGCAAAATTTTAAATTCATAGAAAATTATAACTTTTGAAAATAAACTGAGGCATTTTGCTCATCGCTTTCTGAAATGTTTCTCCTCCGCGCGTCTTTTTTGCATGTATTTCAAATTTTTTCTGTGTGAAAAACTTTGAAAAACCTTTCCTGAACAAATATGATTATTTGGACTCTAAGAAACAGACTTTTGGACTGGAAAAATTTAATAGGCCTCTAAAACATTATCAAAATTTATACTTTGCAGCTGTTTAAATCATGATGTTGGTCACAATTTTATGATTTTTTTTAATTTTTCCAGAATTATATATCTCTTCATTTGCTACTGCTTTAATGCTTTTTCTATATAAAGGCTTTTCTGTCGCTGCTGAAGGGGGAGAATATGCAAATTAAAAAATATGTTAATATAAATTATAATTTAAATTAGCAATAACCCCCGAATGCTTACTTTTAATATGGGTATTCCTTCTCTTTATTCTATTCTAAAAATAGTAATACCGTTTTCTGCACTGCGTCGTTTCTAGATCAATCCATACATATGACTTAGATAACGCTAATGACGTAGCTAATTCAGAATTTTACTCAAGATTTCGAGAACGGAAACTTTCTCTTAATAAGATACCATAGTGGATAATCTACGCAATATCTGTGCAATTGTTATATCTAAGTCTACATCATTACATTTAAATCTGCTTCGTCACACACGCACATATATATATATGTATATTATATCACATACTTTCTACGAAAAAAAAGACATGGAAAATAAAACATAACATGATTTCAAAATCCGATAATTATATCTGTTAATATCGCACCAATTATGTATACAGTATAACTTTTCTTATTTAGCAAATCTTTTTTAACTATCCATTCGGGTGTTCTGAGTATTATCGGGTACTTCCAAATATCCTCCCCATTTGTTCCTGCTTATGCCGAATAACAGATACTGTAATATATTTAGTTTTCTTTTTTGATCATTACAGAATTCAAGTTGATTTTAATAAATGAATTGCCTTATTCATATCAGCTGCATTATTAACGTGAATCACATTAACGTACTACGTTTTAGAACATTTTAAATTCTTTTGTATGTTTTATTTTGTGTATGTGTGTGAGAGAGACTGTGTTTGTGGGTTTATCATTCTAAATTTACCTTTCATGCTGAAATTTATATTTTATATATTTCTTTCACTTTAAGACCACAAAATCAGAAGAATATTACCTAAGTAAGAATAAATATTCCATGAATTAAAGTTCTGAAAAATCTTTAAAAAGTTCATGAAATCCAGTAATTTCATATTATGACCACAGTTCATTTCAAAAACTCAACTCTTCTTTTTCATTCTAAGAAATATATTCGCCTCACCAAGAAATGCATAAGATATTTACAATCCGAAAGCGGTTTATGCTTTTTCACCATTACCCAGAAAAGCGTTCCTGGTAAGAAAAAATTCCTCCAAAACCAATTCTGCTTAAGCACTCGTTTCTTCGTCGGCAAAATCAACACTCACGAAATTATAAATCCCGAAGAGACATTTATTCTTATAGGTTGAATTTTGAACAGCTTTTTATCATGTTAATGAGCCCATCTTCACGCTTAAGAAAGTTTGCATAAATAATAAAATATTCTTCTCTGAAGTGTTTTTTTAATATCCCTAAGGTGGAAGCAAAAGCCACATTTTCTGCAAGTTGGAATGCTTTCAATGGATGTACATCGTAATGTGTCTGCTTATTTGTATGTAGCGAGTATTTGTATTTATAAATATATACAAACGTTCACGTGGCAAGTTTAAGATTGCTTGCAATATTAAAAAATATATAAACTTCGGTGCTGATAAGCATAGATAAACCAATATTTAATTCCCCCGATGCAAAATATTTGCGGAATGTGAATTCTTAATTTAAAACTTTCATTATTATTTAATATTTATAATACTTTAACATCTTAGGAGATTCTATTCTTTTCTCGTTTCAGTATAACTTAATTACCCCGTAGGTTTCGGAAGCATTATATGTATATCTATATATATATGTGTGTGTGTGTGTGTGTATGAATAGTGTTTATTAAATAAGTAAACCGCCCAAAAGTGATAGCGGTTAGCAACGCTGACTGCCGTACCGAAGGACTCGGGTTGGAATCCCGGAGAAGGTATGGAAGTTTATAAATATATAGGTGTGTGTGCGGCATGGAGGCACTTTAAACATGCGGCGAGCCGAAACTCCTATCGAGAGGTTAATGGTAGGCAAAGAGAGGTTTGACATCCTCGAACCGGTCCTCCGAGGTGCTCTCTGTCTAAATTGGGGGCGGAACTGAGCAAAGTCGTGCTGACAACCGGTATGGAGCTCAAGGCTCTTGCTATTGATAGGCACAATCTTGCACTCCTTCCCGCGATGAATTTCGTGGGTTTGTTCTGATGTTAATGTCAAAGAAGTCAGATAAGTCACAACAAAAACAAATAAGTGCAAAACTCTGCATATCATGTTAATTTGGAGTGGAATAATATCATAGACAATTTTCTTTCAGTTTCAAATTATTTTCTTCAATTTGAAATAGCGGATTTTATATTCTTTACCTTTGGCTTTTAAAGGAATAATGCTTAAACTAATACATTATTAAAAATAAAATTTTTGAATTTAAGCTAACCTAACCAACTTTAAATAACAGTTATGGTGACGATTTTTTAAATTGCTTCGTTACTGCTGTTTTAAAATTATGCATTATACAGCGGTTTATTTTAGTTCTCTTCGATTAACTAATTTAATCTCATTATCTTCTTATCCTGTATTGTCAAAAAATCGTATGCTGTCAAAATTTTTAAAGCTTAAATCAGTTCTGTATAGGTTTTAATTATGCCTAGGGCTTTTAAGGCGTAGGTATATAATTCATTCTATAATTTGTTTTGATAATATTTTACCTTCATAAAAACAAATAAAATACGTATATGAAGAAACCAAATGAATGAAACCAGGACCCCAAACTGTTTTAATAAAGCTCTGATTCTTTGTTAAATCCAACTCTGTATACCCCTGTCAAGTGCTGTTTACTGTCAAATGCTATGCTGCTGTCCGTACTGCTATCAAAAGAGTCGCGGTTGAGCTACGAGCTGTTAGCCTAAATTATATTAACATGAACTGGAGGTTTATGCTTTATTGTTTTGTATGACATATTTTTAGTACTTAAAATAAAACTAATGTTACACAAGCTATGCCAATCTGAACTTATCTAGTTTTGAAATCCTTGTAATATTTGAAACTCATTAAATTTATCTACCTATCATCTATATGGTTACAGAAAGTTTCACAGAAATAGCCGACATTACCAATTGAGTTACATCTTCTCTTTAGAGTTCCAAATTTCGTCAGCAATTCTGTTATCATGGCAAGCTATATTATCATCTAAAGCTAGGTGTTCGTGTCAGCATATTTTTCACTAGAACGGCTGCATGAACTACAATTAATTAAATCAATTTGTATTGAATTACACTACTCCGTGAATTTCCCAATTTCTGCTACGGACAAGCGGTCCTTAGAAGTGTCAACGGCAGTGGCTTCGTTAAAACGGATACTACCTTCCCGTGATCCTCTGCGATGGCACTCTTAATCATGTAGAGAATTCGGACAACAACTCTTTCACTTACTTAGACACGCTTCCGTTATAAAATCAATAACCATCCCTAATCAACGGCGATTCCCAAGAATTGAATTCTTGTCCCTCGGGAAGCTACAGGGTCTTTGTCTAATTTCTGTACCGGTTTCGCGTCCCTAGAGTAATCATCTCTTGGCTCTTTCCGGTTGGGATTATTAGTTAACACTTAATGAAATAAATCGATCAGGATGAAGTTTCGTTTAACTCTCGAACCCTACAGCGACTTCCAAGACTATGACGTGGATATCTTCCTAACAGAACTAATGTCTACGTTTGTGATGTAAATGTATATCTAGTACTGATTTACACGACCTGATGAGAAGTATTTCGCGATATGATTTATTCAACATTGATGCTTCATGTTGCATTAATTTGGAACCGATTAGTTAATTTTCGGTTTTCTTTTTATTTGGCTAAAATAAATGGTAAAATACAATAGAGGTTTGGGGTTGTTATGATCAGTTTGTTCTCTACCAGTGAGTCAGCAGTAGCTGTTCTTTTTTTTTGAATAAAATTAATAACAGCAGCATCAGTTCAAAGTTTGAAAATAAATGTTTCGCCAGAACATTACTGTCGATAGAAGTCTCAGTATCATATCTAGAGGTATACTTTTTAATAATATTTACCGGGTTATTTATTTACCGGGTTCTGAGATGTGAATGCCTTCTGTATTGGATGCATGTTTTCTATATTAAGGAAAAGATTTAAACTCATTAGATTCATCTAATACATATGCGCTACGAATTTTATATAGAACTATCCATGGAGGAAATACACCAAAGCTTAAAAAAGTAAAAAAGGCGCTTCTGTGTTAAATGACTTTCAGATTCATGGATCACATATATGAGAGACATACGTATTCGTACGTAGACGTATTGAAATATACTTGAAATTTCAAAACTGTCTAATTTCATAAATTATCTGCTCTTCTTCAAAATTGTTTAGTTCATTTACAGTCTTCTAAAACAATACCCTGAATTTTTTTCCCAATATATTTGGTTTCTTTTAAAATGGAGAAAATAGATATAATTTCTAGGTTTTCTAAAACTTTTCTTTGTTAGTTCAAAAGGAAACTAAAAGTAAAAAAAAAATTACTATTGCAATTATTCATATAAAACTCTGCGTTGTACTGTCCTCATTAACTATCTTTTAAATTTAAAGTCTCTACTTCATTTTATGTCAATAAAAATTATTAACTTTTGCTATTTATTTTATTAATAAAATTTTATGGTTTTATAAAGTTTCATCTTTTTTCATTTGTACAAAAATTGATTAGTAGCCCTGTTCTGCGGGAAAGATAATTTGGATCCAATGGTAATAATTCCTTGTATTACAAGAAAAAGATATGAGAAAAAAGTTTTAAAGTAAGGAATGTAATTTAAAATTTAAGCCTGCGCATATTTTAAACCTCAAGTATATTGTAATTATGGGAAAAGTCTCACTGTTTATATTTTAGCTTTAGGAAAAATCCAAAACGATTTTATTTCTGTGTACTGGGAAACAACTTGATTATTTGTTATCGTAGCTATGCACAAAGGGAAGAAATGTCGGTTAAAATAAAAATTTTAATATATATATATATATATTTCTTCAAATAACTAATGGATTTTTATCATTTACAGTAACATCTATTTAAACTAATTGTTTTCATTAAAATGATACAGAAGAATAAGTACCATGAAAGATATCCGCTGTAGATTTCAGCCATTTTCATCTTTTTATTTTTTAGAGAAATGTAACAGAAATTTTCTGCGGAATGTACTACAATACCACGATATCTCCACTACAATAACAGATAACCATAAGAGTCTAAATTGCATTCATTTTATCCAGATAATTCTCGTTACCATTAAAAGAAGTACCATTTATCGGACACTCACAACCATCTACCACCCATTCTTCTTTATGACCAACTTCCTCCCTTTCTTACACCAAACAATCTTTAATTATGTATCCCCAGGCATGCCGGATTTTTATTTATGATTTATTTTTTGTTGTGTTTGCTAATAGTTCAGATGAGTGTAGGAGGCCAAAGCTTCTTTGTTTTTCTTATTTTGATTTTTGCGCTTTTTACAGATGAGGAGTACGGGTCGGAGAAAAAAACCAAACAGTCGGACTCCGCGTCGTCCGGTGACTCGGACTTAAAAGTCGAAATCCGGACCGCTTCATCCCTGTCCAACAATGAACACGAGAGAAGCTGGGAAGAGAATAGCGACCGGGCCCAGGACCACCATTACAAATATCCCAACGACTACTCAGCTCCGGTAAGACCTTCTTCATAATGATGTCACTCAGAGCTCTCTCTCTGTCTATCTCAGAGCTCTCTCTCTTTCTCCCTCTCTCAGTCTCTCACTCTCTCCTTCCATCTGTAATAGGAATATACTGGCACTAAGATTTATGGATTTGAGGAATGTTATCCGTTTCTACAATAAATTCAAACAGCCATAAATCCTATATTCTATTGTTTAGGTATCATTAGAAGAAGAAAGCCTTTTTTCTATCATCATTAGATCGAAATAATTCTGACTGTGTACTGTAAAGAAATTATGATAGCTCACATTTCTGAAAACTGAATTTCAGAGCTTCATTGATAACTTTATTTGTTACTTCTTTACAAATGCAATATCGCAATATGTATAATACAAGGAATTGGGTATGACATGTTATATAAATGTATATAATAAAGGGTAAGTTTTTATTAAAAAAGAAATATGTGCTGTTAGCTCACCACCTTTTATCCTGTATGCATTACTGATTTTTAAATTACTTCGCCTTTATGTTTTTTTAACTAGTCAGGCATCATTCTTATTAGTCACGAAAATAAATAATAAAGTGAACTTGAAGTCGTAAATGCCCTTGAAAAAATATTAGCCTTGAAGAGCTCATCTAAAAATGCTAATAATAAAAGACTGTAGAGAAAAAAACCTCATGCTAAAAACTCAATATCGTGAAATTACATGTATATTACAGATTTGTGTAGACAACAAAGAAGACAGATGAAGCGAACATTTTTTCATCTCTTAACGTAAATCAAAATGTAAACTGCAATAATAGTTAAACAGTATTTAGTGTATACAAAATGAATCATTTCTGATTTTTTAATTAAGTAGAAGAATTTTTCTTGACAAAAACTATTGTGACGTGTATTTTTTTGAAGTAGATACTTGTTTGGTGGATTATCTGAATCTGCAATTAGAATTCAAAAATCATTTCCTCCTTATATTCCTTTAACAGATTTGAAATTTTTTTTGAGTTTTAAAGCATTGCCCACTCTTTGATCTCGAAAATATACAAATTTATAATTAATTGTTGAATAAATCGATGGAGCTACAGGAAATGAAAAATATCATCAAATTTTTAATTTTGTTTTAAATCTATGCATAATTCTTCTGCGGAGGTACGTTTATAGTTTTCCATAATGTAAAAGCATAGAAACAATAACATGACTTACTATTTCAAATCACATGTTATGGAATGCCCACAAGCACAAATTACGTAAAATAAAGTTATAATGACTATTAATGTAAATAACCACCACTACTTGACCATCATTAAATCAAGTATTAAACAGTACAAGCGATTTTGTTTTTATTTTTCATTTTCTTAAATTTATTTTTATATTCATAACAGCATATTAACGATTTTTAAACACTTCCTGTAGCAGAAATCTCAAACAGCAAGAAATATCTGCTTGTATTGTAAAAAGTATAGCTTTAATAATACAAGATTAGGCGTATAATAAAATTAATATGTATTAATTTTCAAAAATGGTATTTTATAGCATTTTTGAAAAATGTGACAAAAATGATTTAGGCAAGATTTATTTAAGAAGGATCATTAAGGTGTTCAGAATAAAATTTTTGTCTAAAATTGCATAAATTAAATTTTTTTTTCTATCTAAATTTCTGCCTCTAAGTATAGTCTTCCAATTTTTGTACAGTGTGTACTTTGCTCTCTGTGCAGAAGTTTCAAAAACATATATTTTCTTACTTTAATTTCAATAGTATCGGAATAAATAAAATTATGTATTATAATCGAATAGCAATAATACTCTACGGACAGATTCAATTTAATCCTATCAAATAATACTTTTTTACACTTGTTTGTTGCATTTATTTCCTTGCTGTCACAGCTGAACAGCATAGCAATATTTCAAGAAGAAAATTTTATTTTCATATCATAACAATAGAAACATATCTTTACCTCTATATTGAGCTTGTGAAACATGCATGATAAGCAAAAACCATGCAAAACGTACAAGTGCTGAGAGTTTATTTTGCCACCCTGTCCTTTTCTTAAATGAGCTTATAACAAACAGAAGACCAGCTTCTTCTGAGAACTAAGAAATAAGAATTTCATTAACAGCAGATTGGTTTTTCTTAAAAACATTTAGCTCCTTAGTAACGTATCGGTTATTTAATATACCCAAAAGACATTCAGCTGCTCATTTGGCATTTAAATAAATTAATGTTTTCATGTATGGAAATTAATGGCATTTAAATAAATTAATGTTTTCATGTATGGAAATTAATGGCATTTAAATAAATTAATGTTTTCATGTATGGAAATTAATGGCATTTAAATAAATTAATGTTTTTATGTATGGAAATTAATGGCATTTAAATAAATTAATGTTTTCATGTATGTAAATTAATTATTTTATTTCATTGTTTTAAAATATAACTAAAAATATAACTATATTTTAAAATATAACTATTTAATCCTTTTTTTCTCTCTCTTTTATTAGATATTAATGTTAATCAATTGGATATTTTATTATTTTTCCCTGGTAATACAATTAAGTAGATTACAAAATCAAAAATATGTATAAACCAAAGTTAAGTCAGTGAAAGCACTTCCATTTTGAATTCTAACTTAAAATTGCATGAGTTATCATGGTCGAAGAATAATGTTGACCGAATAATGTGAGCACAGATAATGTTCATATTTCTAAATTATTTTGCTCTACAGTACTACTAAATGTTATATTAAATATCTCCGAATCTTTGGAACTCCAAAGCATGTATTTCTGGTAGCGCCATCTATGTGCTGTGTTTAGAGTTAAACATTCTGCGTTTCTCTCAAAGCACTGTTTATCTTCTATAAGTAATTTAAATATAAATTCCTTTATTATGTCAATTATATCCAAAAAAAGTATTATTTGAATTAATTTCAAGTAAATAATTTTGTTTATATCATTCTACACATTAGCTTACTGAAACAATGATTTAAATGCAGTTTGATTTCTTAATCCATAATTTCTATTATCTATAAAATCATTTATGCCTGTACACTATTTTACAGTACATTAATATATCGTTTATAATTAAATGCATGTTCAAATGAAAGCACTCAATACTCCTCATTCCTTGTCTGTTTTAATTTACCTTTCTTTTGAAAATATTCAAAGTGTTCTGTCTTTTTAGAATTCACTGTTGGCTGTTTGCATTCTGTTAAAAAGAAGCATGTGAATTAAAGTCTAATTTCTCACTGCAAACTGAATTGTGGGCGAATCCTCACCTGGAATTTCCGTTTGTTAAAAACTTAAGTTATTTTTGTTTAAAATTTTAAGATAAAGCGGAAATATATATTCAGGTTAGCCTAAAATTTACTTATAAATAATGCCCAAATTTTTTATTAAATTATAAATTTCGAATGCATAGTGGAATATATGAGCGGAGCCACCCAGATGGGAAAGTGGTTAGTGACTGCCGTACCGAGGTCCACCAGCGGCTGAGCGGTAAAGTCGTTGGTAGTTCGATCCGAGGTTTGAATTCCGCGAACGGGCTGGCTGCATAGACGTTTTTGTGGTTTCCCCCTTGTGTAACGTGTATACGAGCCAGTTTCCCTTAGAGAGTCCTACGCGAAGGCATCCCTCCCCTATAGGCAGATAGGTCTTGAGGCTTTGCCGTGATCACATAAGCCAAGCCAAACCTGCCGTACCGAAGGGCCCGGGTTCGAATTCTGACATGGATGTAAATTTTCTGTCCGTTCATGGGAGGCAATGGTGGCCGCCTATTCGGTGAGTCCATAATAAAATTACCACCGCTGCTGGCCTCATTAGTGGCCAAAGCCTAAAGTGGTTATTGCTCTCCGAAAAAAAAAAATATTGTATATATTTGAGCGAATATGTAATAACTGCTTTCTGATAACGTTCTTGATTAGCGTTCTTGGTTCTTGATAGCGTCCCTGCCCATTTGTTGATTATAAATCAAAGTGAAAAACCTATTTACTGTTGATTACAAATCAAAATGAAGATGAAAATTTTAAAAAAGGTGGGATACTATGATACCGAGATGTTTTAAGATATTTCCGAAACGGCAGCTGAATTTGAAGCAATAAAATTTTTATTCAAACAAGCATGTTTTAAAAAACGAGAAGGAGCATTAAACCCTCTTGTTACGTACTGAAAATTCTTGAATTATTCAGGCAATTAAATGATAATGTAAAGAGGTGATTCCTCCCAGTAATACGTTGCAAATTATAATTCCAAAACCCAAGTTGCAAAACTGCAGTAGATGAACGCAAACTGCAAAGGCTGCATCATTTTTTAAAAGCAAAATATTAAAAGTGCGAAACTGAATGAGTGAATCTTGAAGAAGGAGTAACTTGAGCAACATTCAGAGTTATGAAAATATATACTTATTAATAAAATTTCAAGAGAGCGCTGTTAAATTGATGTTATTAACAAGAAAGGAGCTATGATGAAATTTTCATAAGAGAACTTCTTTCCAAAAATTAGCTGGTATTCAACTTATTTCATACTAAAGCAGCATGAGGAAATCATAATCAATACTGAATATTTAGATTACGTTTAGGTAAATATGTGATTCAATTTAAATTATTTGTCGCTTCTGCAAATTAGATTCCATCTAAGAGAAAATTCTATTACACGTTACTGGTAAAATGTGTTACCTATTCGAATATTACCTATTCGAAAAAAAGTAGAATGTTGATATCTGTTAATGAAATTACCGTTATTCAAATGAGACAGGTAAGCAATATTCGGGCTAAAAATATATCCGAGAATGATATTAAAAACGTCGTGTTAAAATGTAATTAATGTTTCTCAATAAAACGAAATGAGAGCATATTATTTTTATAGCATAGTCATAAGGTATGCTATAGTCATAAGGTACGCATCTGTGATTACTCGAGCATATTATTCATAAACTAATTCTTATACAAAGGTGAATTTAAAGCAATAAAGAGTTATTTAATTGATTGTTTTTAACTTTTCTATATCCCTAAATAAAACAGAATAACAATAAAGAAGAGCCTCGATTCTTCGAACTGAGTGGAACCATGCTGTATTCAGGTGACTAATTTTTATACGGGAAAAAAGTAATGATTATTCCAAGTATATTATTGATGCTCAAATGCCACATTCATATAAAATTCTTTTTAAATATTACGCATTTGATTTTGAAGTTAAAATATATTGTTTAGCAAAATGAAAATAAGAAGAAGCTGTTTTACCTTTTTCAGTGAAGCAGCTAATATATTTCTACTTGACTTCAGGGCCTGTGCGATCACGATGTTCGTATCGGGTGTCGAATGTTTTTAAAGATACGAGCCGAAAATTCAGGAACGGTAGACTGCACCAGGCGCATAGAACTTAATGTCTGCCCTGTTTGCATTTAATCGAGAGCATAAAATTTTGGATTAGAAAACCATACTTAAGAATAATCTATCCTCATACTATTCACTCGAGGTCCAAAAACTGCAACAGATAAACGGATAAAAAAAAAATGGAAGTCTGGAATAAGGTAGCAGACTCAACAAAGGAAACAGATACAGAAGAAATGATTATGATAAATCTTAAAGATCTTAGAACTAAATTATCAAGAGTAAGGGTGAAAGTGACTGGAAAATTTCGAATAATTTCTCTAATCATATACGTATGATAGTTCCAGACATTCCACGAACATTTTGCCAAAATCAGATTTAATGTGTTCGGATAATCGAGGCTCTATTAAATTTAAAATGTTTGATAGCCAATTTATTTTTCTTCTCTACTATCTTCAAAATTTCATAAGTTATTTATTTTTCAGTGCTTATAAATAAGTCATTTTTGATGAAACAATTTCGCGTTGGAAAATAACTTTCTTAACTTGTCTTATATGGTGCAAACATTTTCTGAGATAATGATCAGTGTAGAATACTAAGCACTTAGTTGGTTGAGCGTTGCACTGAAGGATTATTTTCTCTGCCGTCTGCAGTCTGATCGGTTTCACTTTTTTCCTCACACAGGCATGAGTGAGGTGAGACAGTGCGACCAGTCCTTTGCACCTTCTTCCGGGCTAACCTACTACTACAACTACCAACATCAAAACCAACTTGAAGCTCCATTTCCGAGAGCATCTTCTCCTTCACAACCTTCTTCTTCACAACCCCCACAACCTCCCTTCATACTTAACAACAAGCCTGCCTACTGCACACGGACTGCTGAAACGGGGGAGTCGCCGTCTCAGACTCCAGACCTCACCGATTGCGTTTGGGGTCTGTGTGCCTGTCTCTTTTGTGTGCTTTGTTTCATTCGCTCTGCATTTCATCTGCATGTTGATGCATGTCTTATTGTTTGTTAAAATATAGAAGCCTGCACAAGTAGAGATTTAACTACAGAGCATGTTATTCTTCCTAAATTGACTAATGAATAGCTAGCAAAGAGTAATTGAATCAGTGGAAATTTAAATACTATGTCCCTCTTCTGAAAGTCATCTCAAAGCTTTTCTTCCGGCCTAACCGACTTTTGCGTTTATTTAAACTGTTTCAGAGGTTTGGAACAAATCATTACTTTAAAATTTTGAATCAGTTTCCCTTATTGTACCAATTTAATCTCAGTCTAAATCTTAGCGTATGCTATATCTATGGAACCATATGTATTCCAAATCTCAAAATAATTTTTAATGGTTACGTTTTGAAAGTCTCCACACATAATCTGTATACATGAAAAATTTTCTTATAATTTAACAGATTTAAACAGGTATTAAATATTAATAGTATCGATCTAGCTAAGATGTTAATCACATTGTTAGTAAATATCATTCAATGTGGTTAACGATACTACATGAAAGTGTATTTTATTAATGACACCTGTCTCTCTCTCTCTCTAGCTTTTGTGTATGTGTTACGGTGAAACACCTAAATCTGCAGAATGTCGACTTTCATCGGTGAATGTCAACATTCACATAGTCGCTTGGTGCATGTCCGAAATATCTTCCAAATACTGTAATCCGAAATATTTCTGACTTACACCGGTAAATGTCGACATTCACCATGTGCTAATGGTGAATCTTGAACATATAAGAATATTATACTTTCTTCTTCGTAATTCAGTCTCGAAAAAACGCACTTGAAACTTAAGATCAGAACTTAAGAATATAAGAACTTAAAACACACAGTACATTCAAAATGAGAAAGGAAAGTAATAGAAGTTAAAAATTTACTAAATTATGTGATTCAAATCTTATTTACTGCAACTATTAGGACACTTTGAATTGCACAAGAGGTCCTTGCTTTTACAATTGCATTTATTTGTGGAACACTTCCTTGTGCAATGACAGCACGTACATATACTCCTCTCCTTTCGATCTACACCAGAGCATATCTGTGATTGTCGACATACACCGGTGAGGGTCCGAATGTACAAGAATGTAATGCAATATTCGATCTTTCACCAACGCATTTGGTGAATGTTGACATTCTCCGGTGAAAGTCGACATTCTCCAATTTCGGTCTTTCACGGTAACATACGCATTAGTTTTCAGACTGCCTTTAAACACTATTTTAGGAACTTCTGCGACTTTAAAATTTCAAGCAATCTTACTGCATGTATTATCGATATAACATTACCAAAATCTCTAATAAAGAATCACAATAACTTTAGCCAATTCTTATAGCATAATTTTAATTTTCTGTAGAGACTGAATATGTAACAAAATTCAAACCAGTTAAAGACTAATTTAAGAAACCGATATTTTTTAATAAACTCATAATATATTTTGTTTTTTTTTAAATAAGTTCCTATGCATGTAATGAAGAGAATTATTTATGCCATAAATAATTCTTTTCATTACATACGTAGGAATTTTTAAAGATGTTCACCTATTTTTCATGTCCGCCTACTAACAATGAGAGTGAAACAGAGCCAACTTGAACAAAAATAATAATAATAATGAGCTAGAAACTGTATAGAATAGTATTAGAATTTGAGGCTTCGCTCTTATCAGCTTTTACCGAAACTAAAAACCCGTTACAAGGTACGCCTAAAAATTAAGATATTACATGTTAAACCTTGAAAAAATTACAGCAAGCTCGCCTACTGCATGTGGGCTATATATATATATTTTTCCTTATTTTTTTATTTTTACCTGATTTTTTATGTACCTAATCCTAGGAATCTGTCTTTGTAATTACTTCTCATTTCAAAACGTTTTATTGACATTTGCAAATTACGGTCACTTAAAAGATTTTAGTTTCGCTCGTAATTTTCATTTACAGTCTTGATTATTTTAATCACTTCTATGATAAGGCAGAGAATAGAACGTAGAAACTGTTTTATTTAAGCATATTATAAATCAATGTTATGAATCATTTTAAATGCCTCAATTCATGAAAAATTTTACTAAAACCAAAATTTAAAGAAAAATCTGTAATTATTCTCTTAATCATCTTCTTTTCTAAAAAGGCAAGAAGAAACCCTAAAGATGTATTTAAAAGTTTTTTTTAGTAGAAAACAAGTTTTATTTATGCTATAATAGAAAATGCTTTAAACATCCAAAATTGGCAGTTCTTTTTTTCGCGTTTGTAAAAGATCCAATAAATGCATAAAAAATTTATTCATTAAAATAACAGATTCAAAATAAAGGTTAGCGTATGATATTTAACCGAGATATAAATAATATCCTGAGAAAGGTAGCAGTAAAACACCTGAGAAAGGTTATTTGTATGTTTTTAATATATGCATTGATTACTGTAAGCTTGTTTATACCTGCATGGCATTTTGCACGTACTTTCCTTCTTGCTGTATTTAATAATATATTTTTCTTCGCTTTTCCATTTCTTCTGTCCATTTTAACATTTAAATTTTCTTTTAACATTTAAATTTTTCTGTTGAAAATATTTCACAAGAATGTACTTATTAATACTAGGTTCTTAAAATTATACAAAAATTTTATTCGCCTTGGTTTGTATAGATTTGCAATTCTGCCATTATAAATTAACTATGCAGAACGTCACAAAATAAACATTCTTTTATACTTGTAAGTTAAAAATGTATTATAGAGTGTGAGAGTTAGTGTTAGTGTTAGAGTTATGTGAGAGTCTCTATAAGAAATGTAAAGTACAAAAATGTAAATGCGCTTCATCATTACAAGAAAAAACATTTTCTTCAGTTAAAAATTTACTGAAAAAAAAAAAGAAATGTAAGGTTTCGTTTAGTAAATCTTTCAGACTTTTATATTAATATACAAATTTGACGTTTCCTCGAAAATGAATTCATTTCAAAGAGCTTGCAATATTTTTATAAAATAAATAATTATGCATGAGTGAATCATGCATAATTAATTATTAAATAATTATTCATATATAATGCATTAATAATTATTTGTAAAATTAATTATTTGTCAATCATGATTCAATATTTCACAGAAATTCTTTGCAATTATTTAGTTTTCTCTAATTTAAATAACATCTACTTGATTTTAATATTGCGCCAATTTCGCAAAAGAACATTCGCATAAGACACATTTCCTGATATTATCAGACATAACCTGAATTAGAATCCAGTCATTTCTTGACATTAATTTGGCTGTACACTAATATCTCTATCCGCAGTTTTACTAAAAATGCAAATACCAAAATACCATGTAGGTAGTTTTTATGAGGAAACATAGGGAGGATGTAAATCGTTAATGGAACTCATAAACATTGCGCAGTTATATTCTCGAAAGTTAAATTAAATTTTTCTATCATTTTCAAAGCCTTTCCGACCGTTTTGAGAGGTGATATATTTTTTACGAAATTTCCAAATACATATACTTTTCAAATGGAAAACACACTAAACATTTAGATAGGATTTAGAAGTTTCGATAATTACAACACCACGATTCATAAAGCAATCTTTCGATATTATAATTATCTTAACTTTAATACCTTTAAGATTTATATGCATTCGTCACTATCTTACATATGCATAAAACCTTGAAAGTTTATCTGCAACTACACAATATTTTCCCATCATAGATCTTGCTTCATACTTTTAAATGCAAATATATCTGATCAATTTTGAGGAAAGAACTGAAAAGTTCAGCTTTTATTTTTAATTTCTGCAGTGATCTTCGAATTAATTTTATTTATTTTAATTTATATTAGACATTATTTTTTAGATCAAATAATTTTATATTTTCATCAAAATTATTATCAGTGAACAGAGAAAAAAGGTATCAAGCAATCGAGATTTCTTTTATAAATTCCGAAGCATGTATATACACTGCCCTCCAAAAGTTAAGGAACAGCATGTTTTTCAAAGCTCACCATTACAATTATGACAATAACGTTTAAATTTACAGTTCATATGCATGGCAGAAACGAAGTTTAAGAAAATATATGCGAAAACAATAGCTACCACTTTTATTTTATAGAAAGGAATACTTATATAGAAGTTGGAGAAAAAATACAAAAATTGTAATTTTTGTTCATAAATGTTGATCTTCAGTTGTTATTACAGTTTCGTAAATAATGTCCAGGAAACGTCGTTTGCCCAATTCGTTGAGGTGGCGAGCGATCGGATGGATGGAAATGGGGATGTCACAAGTTGATGCTACTAGACGTCTCAATTCTCTCGTAGTGTGGTCCAATGACACTACGAGACAGTGTCAATCCTAGGATTCTGTGTTTAGAATCAGTTTGAATCCGAAGATTCTGTGTTTAGAAGACATGCTTCATGCAGACCTAGAGTTACAACACTTGCCGGAGACCGATATTTAACTCTTTTGGCCCAAAGGAGGAGTAACATTACTGTGCCTCTGCTCATGGCAGATCATTTAGTGGCAACAGGAACAAGAATCTCAGATACTACAGTGCGCAGATGCCTACACAGTACAGGTCTGTATGCAAGACGTCCAGTTGTTTGTGTCCCCTTGACCCGAGGACACAGAGGTCCCGGTTTCTGTTGGACAAGAGAACGAACACGTCTCCTGGACGAGTCAACCATGGGCGTCTGTTCTCTTCACAGACGAGTCCAGGTTCACATTGGAGAACGATTCAGGTCGTCAGCTGATCTGGAGGCAACAACGCAACCAATCCCTTATTGTGGAAAAACACAGATACAGAGGTATTGGAATAATGGTTTGGGCTAGGATCTCTCTCGGTGGTCACACTGACCTACATCTGTTCCATGGAGGAACTTTGACCGGTGTGAGATATTGAGACATGATCCTTCATCAATATGGCAGCCCATATGCCGCTGCTATTGGTCCTGGATTTCTTCTGATGGACGACAATGCGGGACCCCACCGAGCTCGAGTTACTGAAGAATATCTTGAAGGGTCACGGTATGGAGCGGTTGGAATGGCCAGCTCAATCCCCAGACCTGCATCCGATAGAAAATCTTTCGTACTACCTTGGGAAACAAGTTGCTGCTTTAAGTCCTCCTCCAAGGTCGTTAGATGAGCTTGAATAAGGATTACTCACTGCCGTTACTTCCCATTTCACTGGCCGACAACATAATTGGCAGCATGGAACTTGCTGCCGCCAATGTACTGCAGCTAGGGTTGGGCACATTCCTTAGAACCCATTTTTATAATGTTATCACCCTAGTTTTCCTCAAAAAACTGTGATATACTGTTTCTCCAAGACTTGATTTCGCTGTCAAGAGTGCAATTTTTTTGTTGTAATTCATGTTTATGTTGAACTTTAGAAACATTCTATGTCGCGTTCATTAAAGAACTCTTTATTGAATATGTCCTGTAAATTTCATGTTTCTATGTTGCTTCATTCTCAAATTAGACACAAAAAACAGGCAGTTACTTGAACTTTGGAGAGCAGTGTATATTGTCTTTGGTTATTAACATCTGATTACAGATTTTAGTTAATTTATCTGATTACCTGTGGGTAATCAAATGAATTAACTAAAATTACGTGTTTCATTCGAGCTTTGTTTCTCAAAATAGAACAAGATTTTTACCTGAAATTTTTAGTTTCCTCACCTTTTAAATCTATTTCAAGATTTTCAGCGCAAAGCTGAGGAAATATCTTCAATCAAATCACATTCTCCGATGTTGTTTACAGTTGATAACTAATTGAATTCCAGAATATTTTTAAGCTTATGATGCAACAATAGGACAGCCTAAATCATGAAACTATTGCGCATTTGTGACTGATTTTAGGAAAACAAGTAGTGATTCCCCTTATCCAAATGTATTTTGACCTTTAAATGCATTAAATTTTTACTTGGACTACATGTAATGAGCAAAAAAGAGTTTGCAGTTTTATTTTTAGCGTATTAATTTAATGGAGTTTTGCATGCCTTGCGCTATCAGTTGAATATAATTTAGTTATATACATTTGAAAGATTTCTGAAATTTTCATCAATAGTTCTTTTCTTCAGAGAAAAATGTGGTTTTTACTAAAAATAATTATCTCTTATTTTAGGAAAGCCAAGTTAACAACGGCTATATCCAGTATGTGGATTACGCTCGTGATTACACCCCTACAGCCGTCCCACCCGCCGGTGGCGTCCGAGACAGCAGCATCTACGGTAGTCCACCCCAGTTGCTGAGCGATCTCTCACACACGCTGGATTCCCACTACAGGGCGGGGTATGCCAACCCTTACCAGCGGACTTCAACGTCTAACATGGCACCCCCTCCTCAAGGGGGCGTCTTCGTCACATCTTCTTGGGGCAGTCACACCCCAAGCCCGACGTCGCCGGCAGCTGCGGCGCAGCAACCGAGTTCGCAGCAGCCGAACCCGGGGCAGACCCGGTACATCACCGCCCAGCAAGCTCTCAAGCCGGGGACGCTGGCAACGCATGTCTGACGCTAGGTTCCGTCGCAGACCGAAAACGACTTTGGGATGATCTCGGCAATTTTCAGTTCTTTTTTCTTGTCAGGTGTTTTTCCCTATGACTCGAAAGAGAAAAGAAAAACCAACGTCGTGATACCTTGTCCTCGTATATTGCCGCTTCCGATTACTGGTTGGTTCGTCTCGGGCTTCCAGTCTCACCGATTCGACGGAACACTATCATCTCCTCCAAACAGACGGCGGATGCCAGGATTCACTGCGACCTCCAAGACGTACGTCCCAAGCAAAAGAACAACTGTGTTTTTATCGTATTGTTTTTTTTGTTTTTGCATGTATTAGAAACGAGGAGCTTGTGTGTTGTCCGGAAACACTGAATGAAAACTGCCTTGTGTACATCAAAAGATATAAAAAAATAAGTTCTGTACAAACACCCTCAGAAATTAGACTCATTCCTTCTCGGATGCCGCTGAATTAAAAGCTGTTATGTATTTAACTATGCAAATTCCTTTTATGACTGTTGGACGTTTCTATTGACTTTCTTGGACCTACCTGGGAGTATTATTTCTCCCACACAAAATATCAGGACTTGCATTATCAAGAAGGATTCTGATTCTTCTACAAGTTTCGTCACGAGAAACGTTTCGAAGAGTTGGTTTCGCAAGCTTTATCCGGTTATTTAAAAAAATGTGCCACCTGTTGATTCTGAATCCAGACTTGTTTTCGTGAATTTGTGCCACTTCAATTCGAACTCTGATGTTGTTATTTTATTTTTCAAGCCACTTTTCCCCGAATGTTGTTTGTGGGGAAATAATTTCGAGATTTGTGGACATAAGAAGAAATACGTGTATAAAATATAAAAATTAATAAAAAAAATCGAAAGGTGCTTCTTACTATTTCTGCTGCCTGATGTAGAAAAATCCTTCCCACTCTGCATGATCTTTTACGTATCAATCATTCTCTCATCGTCATTTTCATCATTTGGTATAAGACTCTAATAAAAATAAAAGAAAAACCAGAATGACGTTATGGATTTCTATTCGTGTCTTTATATCCTTCCTAAAAACTGTTGTTGAATTCTTCCCTTTCCCAGTCGAAGGGGAGGAACTATCAAGCATTCGGCTTGTATCGTTCCCCCAAAGCTCAGTATTCAATAACTTCCCCAAAGAAAGAACGCGCATTTACTTCTGGCGTTTATTTTTAAGATACCGTTTGTTACAACGGTGTCTTTTCCGTCTTCTGCTCACAATTTTTGGCTGTGATTGCAAGTGAAAGATATCGAGGATAATTGATCCAGCCCTATTTTCGTCTTCTTACCTCGAGCATATTTCGTACATCCCTTTATGTCATTCAAACAAATTCATCACTTAACTTAATTGTATGGGTTGCAACTATGTCGTGTAATATTCTCTTTATCTATGTTCATTTATACATTGTTATGTTGCGTGGAACTGTAACGATGTTCGCGTCGTACGTTGAAGCTACTTCGAACTGACATGGCATATTTTTGTCCTGCCATGCTGTGAAAAAATAAACTTCCAAGTTCTTTGCAACTAGTTTTTGTGCCAATATCACATTTGTTTAATTAAAAGCATTATGTAATTTGGTGTGACTTTATGCTTTTCCCCATGACATTTTTTTAACATCTTATTTATAGCTTTGCCATCAAGTTGTGTTCGAATGCCATATCGTAGACTGAGAAGTTGCTTCATCGTATACTATCCAAAGATTTTTTTGTCCCCATTTGATTTGAAAGGCAATCTTAGTCGAAAGTTTAGTAAAATGCATCGTCCCTTTTATTCCTTCTGATCGAGCCCTCCATACCTCGGTGGAGCTTTCTGTCCATATCTATTTCCCCCTTAATCTAGATAGTGCCAGTTGCCTTGTAAATATGTGTATAAGAAGACAAAATGTGTATGACGCCGTTATTGTTAGTATTTATGACGGTGAAATCCAGACATAAACTGACATTGCCATCATATATTTTTCACTGTGAATGATGTAAGCAATAAAGTTTCCTGAATTAAATGTTTTTGTTATAAATTCTTAGTTTTTTTATTGTCATTCATAACATACTTACGTTTGCAAGACTTTGTTGTAACTGACTGTAGCTATTCTGGACCGCTCATGTACTCGACGGTCTGGTTTTAAGTTACTTAGTAAATTACAACAGTTAGATGTACAGAAGTCAAATCAATTTTACGGCCATTAAATTTTACGGCAAATCAATTTTACGGCAATTTAAAAACAGTTTATTTTTTAAAGACATTATTGTAAAGTTACTATTGACCTTTTTACCTCCTAGGATGGAGTAACACATAACTGCAGCATTTCACATTATTTATAACATTCAGATTAAAATCTTTATGATTGTTTATCATTTAAAAATACATTCGCTTTTATATTAAACTAAATCTTACCTGAGTTTTCATAACCAAGCAGTTCTTATAGAAAACATGTTTTCAAAGAGAATATTGTAAATTTATAATGTTTGATGCAACTTGTAAAAAGCTCTGCGACTGGATCAGGCAAATTATCGTCGTTCAGATAATTGCATCAGCCATGACACATATTCAATTCCTCTTACATAATGAACAAAATGTTATTTATATAAGCATATTTTACCAGTGTCTGCTCCGTAGTACTTAAGCTGAGAAGAACGGCTAAGTAAGCAGAAGACGAGAAGAAAATAGTGTTTTAAACATTAACAAAAAAATGTCTGATGTGGACACCACATGACTTCCTTGTACGGCCTATTAAATTATATACATTTTTGTCTGCACTTGAATAAGTTTAAATAAATTTATTTCATTAGAGATATATTTCTCATTCAATCAACTCAGCTCTCATTTCGCGACAAGGCGAAAATACGTAAAAACACAAAACACCTTCATTAAAAATACAGAAAAACCTAAAACAGGAAATAAGTTAAAAACAGTTTAAAAAACAATAGAAAAAGACTAAAATTTTATTAACACTGAAAAAAATTCAATAAATAAAAACTCAAAATTTCACTTTTCGAAATGTAATTGTATTTTTTTTTATTTCATTTATCTGTTTCAGACACTTTTCGAACTCTGAGTTTGATTGTTATTACATTTGTTACATTTTAGGAATATTATGTTTTATAAGTATATAATTGCTTCCATATAAATATTTTGGAAAACTAAGTATAAAAAAACTCAAGTACATTATGCTTACTGCATTCTTAAAAAAAAATGAAGTTCAACAGAACTTCAATCTTGGTAAATCTTGGTCATTTCAAATCTCTATCGTAAATTTGACACTGATGTTTTATACATTAACAGAGAAACAAATTTGCCTTTAGTGAAAGTGAGGTAAATTTTATTTATTATTTTTTAATCACACTTAGTTTTAATGAAATTTATGCACTAAAAAGAATGTAATATAATAAAAATAATATAATAAAGGTAAAAATTAAATTACTATTTGAAAACGTCAGATTAGTGTTTAAGACCTCAAAAAAAGTTAAAGTTCTAAAAAGATTTTTAAACTTTATAATTTGAAATTTTTAAATTTACGATCTAACGCATTTCCTTAATAAATTGTAAAAGTTCTCAGGTGAATGGAAAAAAATAAATCTTTAACATTCCATAAATTATAAAATATTTATCTTTTGTTTCTATAATTCTGTTTACCACATATTTAAAAATTTTTGCATTATATATTTTATGACAGTTTTCATATCTAAGTCTTTTATTACAGTCTTGTCAAATTATTTTATTACAGTTATAACTAGTGAAGAAGGAAATTAAATATTTAAAATCTGAAATCCGTATCGAGTTAAATTATTTGGCCTTCTAAAATATATTTAACTCTCAAAACAAAACCTTGGATAATTTTATAGAAGTTATTATTTTAGTTTTTCAAGAATTAATGAAACAAAAAAATGCTCATTCTGTCCATACTGAACGAGCAGATAGCTTTTTACCTTAAGATAGTAAAAACTGTCCAGAAATAGAATATCGTCTTAACATTCAAAAAAAGTCCAAATATTTGAAGAAGAAAGCGTAAAATTAAACAATGCTTTCTGTTGCAATTCACAAAACTAAAACTTTGCCGCTAAATAAAAATAAAACTCAAAAAGAATTTCTACTGAAAAAGCTCGAGGTTTTTTTTTTTTTTTTTCCCCTCCTTAATACATTTCTTTTTTGAGCGTGAAATGACATAACCAGAAAAAAACAAAGTATTAAAAAGTATATTATTGTCTGAATAAAATTTTAAAAACAATATTATAGAGAAAGGATTCATTCTGCATATTATTTCATCATAACCATTAGAATTTATTGTGAATTCAGACGATACTATAAGGAAAAAGCAATTGGAAATTTTGCAGTTAATCTGTTATATGTAGATATTAAAAGTTCCTTCTGTTAATAACAGTCATTATATAAATGACAGTGTTTGCAAAATGTTGTTAAGAAATTCAAATAAATAACTTTTTATATGATTAACTTGCACTGCACTAAGTAATATGCTTTTATAATATCGAAAATAAACGAAAAATCTTAGGCACCATAAATTGGCGACAACTTATATTTATGTTGGGTAGGATTTTATTGCAAATCGTAAAAAGTAAACCTTCTTCGAGTTCGTAAAATTGTTATTTACATATAGTAATATGCAATATATATATACCTTTGGTCTTTTTAATCGTATTATTCAATTAAATTACTTTTATTTGACTAAAAAAAAGTTCTTTTTAAATTAAACAGAAAAATTTATGTAAGCGGCCTAAAATTAAATCGGAAAAAACACGCCTATGCAAAATTTAGAATTTGGCCAAAAAAAAGAAAAAAAAAGCAATCTTAGTTTGGAGAGGACTTTGAATAAAAATCTGTCGATTTCGAGAGCGATCAGACACCGATCTTTCTTCAGGTGAAGCAAATACGCTTTGCAAAGATGGGATCTAATTAAGATCGTTTTGGTTTCCAATTAAAATAAAAGAAGAATAGATAACTGATATTCCTGTTGACTAGAGTTCCGTTGCACTCTGTGATGTGGATCTTTCCTTCAAATTTCTAAACAGAAATCCACACCGCTTCTGGTGTCTTAAATACAGAAAATATTGCGCAAAATTAATTTTTTACTATTTGCACTCTACATTAGACAATTTAACAATAGCAAACCACCCGCGATTATCTGTTTAGAGTGATGTGCCTTTGCACAGAACTTTCTAATGAAAATTGGATTAGTTACATCTGCGGTTCTGAAACGTTTGGATTTCCGGAGTCCTTTGTAGAATCAACTACTCTAACGCAATCCTTAAGACCCATCTTATATCTTTCCAGTTAGTGATGTTTAAGAATTGTATTGCATCAAAGATTAGGTTGGGCTATTTGAATATAGAAAAGTATATGAGGGCTGTCTACTTGTTACATAACAGGCAAAGGTATAGCTAGAGAGCCAGCAGTATCGCCAGTGAGGCAATAAATTAACTTTCCCAGTGGAACTACTTCGCCATTTGGGGTGAAGAATGGCTCTTACAGAAACTCTGAAAACCGGTTCGCCTGACTTCAGCATTTTTCCAGACTTACTGATTTGATTTTGCTCTTTAAGCATAATATTGTAGCATCTACCAAATCTTTTTGATAAAGTACTTGTTAAATGTAATTGTTATTAAATTTTCAAGTTTTAATTGTTAACTTTACGGCTGGTAACAATTAATGGGTTAGATTAATTTGCTTATTTAATTAATCTTAACTTTTGTGCACGTACTAAATCAGCTTGCCAAAATAATAAGGAAATGTAAACTAAAGAAATATCCAAACGGCTGTGCAATGTCCATTAAATGGAATTATATTTTAAAATTTTCAACTTTAACATAATATCTCAGTTTATTCTCAAAGTGATATTGTCAAAAGTTAGCCATACCAGGTTCTTCTAAAAGTTAAGTCTGGTCATGTTAGATAAAATCTCGTATTCAGAATTATTAAAAAAAAAGCCATCTTTTTCACATTACGTACTAGACTTCAAAGCTCAGAGATGATTTTGGAAGACAGATCTAAATCTTGATTTAAACGAAATTATCTCCATTCCCCATCTAGATCTAATTTGTCTTCAGAAACAAGTTGGGCGAGCTGCATAGCTAAATGTAAAATTGAAGATTACAATTTGGCATCATAAGTACCACTACTGAATCACGAAAACAACTGACGACAGTTTCATCGTCATATAAAGGAAATCTTTTTTCAGTTCGCATTCTAAATTGAACGAGAAGTATTAAACAATCGTTTTTGAACTGCTTTCACATCACTAATAATGTTGAATTTAATAATGTTATACAGTGTCCTCCCAAATATATTTTTTCAAAAGTTTATGATTTATTGCATTGTTTGGGTCAGTTTGAACCAGTCTGCACTTCGGTTTGCTATTAAAAAAAGTGGAGAACTAAGAATATTTTTATATTTGAATGAAACCAATGAATGGAATAAGTGTAGTCTGAAATTCTCAGACTGAGCAAAAACAGAAAGGCGTACCTTTTTCATTATTTTCTTCTTTCAACTAATCCTTTAGATCCATATTTATGTCTAAAATTTTAAGTATATTACCATTTACTCATCTTCCTCAGTGGGGAATAAGTTTGAGATGCTGTAGGTATAGCTAATTAATAATTATATTCCTTAAAAATATTCTGTGAAATAGAGCACTAATTCATTCGCATAAAATATAAATAGTCACTACAATTGAAAGCATTGCGTCATTGTATGTAGCACTAATTCATTCGCATAAAATATAAATATTCACTACAATTAAAAGCATTGCGTCATTGTATGTAGTACATGCATAAACGAAAAAATCACGCCAAATAATGCTATTCACGAACGAACATGAAAGATTGTACAGTAAAGACCCCCTTCCGTCTACTCTCGCGTATGCACGCATCAGTGTGAGTAACACGAACGAAGACTGTACGGCCGAACGCGCGAAAACTTTACAATCCTTTTACATTTGTAGTATTTTGTACAAACACTTGAAATGTTACAAACTGTGATCACTATTGCTGGTGGACAATTAAAAAAAATTGCAAATTGTCATTAAATGTATTACATTTTATTGTATTTATAAAAAAATATAAATAAATTTTGGCTTAAAAATTACCGAAAACCCAAAAGATGAGACATTTTGGCGGGGAGGGGGGATCTATCAACTCAGATGAAAAAACAAGCCTCACTCTATATACATTTGACTGCCTTTGTAATTAACATGAACCAAATTTTAAATTCGAATTATTTTTAATCATATAAATAAGCGGGATCATCAATAATGATAAAAAAAAGAACTTTAAGGACTGTATAATACATCAAAACTAATATTTTGTCGCCACATGGTGAAATGTTAAGACAAGAATACATTAAGTAAGACACAGCAACGATCCTTTACACGGAAAAAGAATCCACAATTATGAATATTTAGAGACTGTTCAAAAGAATGACCACGGATATCATAACGTTGACGGAATGAATGGCGCTGTTTCGGAAACATCCGGTATCTCGCGCACAGCTATACAGCAGCTACATTAATTCTGGCAGCTAGTTCCTCAAGGTTTCAATGAGTGTCTTGTTGATGACGTTCTTGATGTGTTCCACAAAAAGAAGTCGAGACAAGACTGATTTGCGAATCGGGGAAATCTTCATGTCCAGTTGTCGGCTTTACTGGCTTTAGAAATAATATCCGGACTAAAGAGAACTTCAAGTAAAGCATTTTTATTTTCTCATTTAGATAAGATTTAAATGCTTGCTATTAAAATTTACATTATGCTTGGTAAAATAACGAATCATTTTTAGTTTCTGTATTTCTGAGGATTTGCTGAACTATTTTAATGGAAAAAGTACAACCATCTAGGAAGGTAAGAAGTCACTGCACGTTTGCATTTGAAGTAATGCTATTTCTTTATTACTTAAAATATATTGTTACGTCATTTTCTTCCTTCACGTTCGTACGGAGTTCGTGAGGATTTGGAGTGAATAACGACGACACTTGATGAAGTATCGAAACACACTTTTATTTAGCCAATATTAATCAGGACAGCTCCAATAACACTTTTTACAGTCGTCGAAGATCTACTCTAAACACGCTGGAACAATCAGCGACACAGCCTTCACACTGGCAATAACGATGGCAATAACTGTCAGGCAGTAACGGTGGAGACAGCTTCACTGCAAAGCTCCCGATTATGCTCGGTCGTTCTCGGAACTTCACGTACTCTCGAGACTCTCTCGCGATGCTACAACTCGCGATGCACTCGACGACACACGAGCACAGCTCCCGACTCTTCGGTTCAGTCGTTCCCGGAGCTCAACACGCTCTCTCGACGATGCACTAACCGCGATACACTAACAGACTCCTTCGGTGCACTCGACGACCCGTTTGGTGTTAGTACTGGTAAAATGCAACATCATTTTATGCTTTAGTTGAATCTTGCATGACAGAAGATTTTCTCAGAGCTTGGCAGCGAAGCTCAAGTTTTGGCAACAATCTAAAAAAAAGGCCTTTATAGTACGTTAATATTTTTAATTAAATAATTAATTTTTATAATAAAAAAAGAATTAACTTGGTCATGACTGGTTTCGGTTTGAAGAACGATTCACTGTATAAAAACAATAATAAACTAAATAAAGAAAAACGTGCACTGTTTTTGCTGACAATAACTTCACGCGCGTTTTCTGCAATGGTAAGCATGAATCGACAAATTACTTCAAAGCACAAAAAAAAGTTTATATAGCGAGAAACTAAAAGTTTTAAAACGCAAAGGTTAGTATTCTTAATGTTTAAAAACCGCAAAGAAAGACGCAGAAATTTCGTGAAATGTATAATTTGTATTAAGGTGCATTATACAATTATTTGTGTTGAACCAAACCAGCATTAAAATGTGAAAAATTCTACATTAAATTAGCCAGGAATAGAAACTGAAAGCAGAATAGATAGGTAAATTTGGAAAACATTTCTAACTCTTCATAAATTTTGTTGCAGACTTTGAAGGTCAAATTAGATAGGCCCGTTTAAGAGCGGTATTTTAACTTTAGAATAATATTTGATTTCGGATTTCAGAAGTTGTATATCAGAAAAAATAATAGCATCTATTTTTAGGTTTGACATCTTTGTGTCAGCAGCTGTTGTCTCTTGCACGTTTCAGAGGTGAAAAGATCAACCAAGAGCTCCAGAATTTATATAAAATTGAGTAGGGAAGCTTAGATGGAAATTTTATTGTAATTTTGATGCAGTTGATCTAGTAATTATTTGCAATGATGTTCCTTTATTTCGAATGCCCTATGGACTGACTAACTAAGGTCTATAAATATACATGTTTCTGATATAGAAACAAGTTGGGGGCCAATTAATTTTCTCCTTGGAGCAGATGTTAGTGATAGATGTTTTACTAGAAAGAGATTCTGTCTGGTGGATTAGTATTCATGTAATCCTATCTAGTATGCACAAGTATGATGAAAACTAATTTAGCCTATGTAAATAAAGATACCGCAATGATGGTAACTTCACTGTTAGTAAGAGAAACAATTCCTAATATTTTTACTCTAGAAGTTCTAGGGATAAGTGATCCTACAAAGATGAAGCTTAAAAAGAAAAAGGAATATTTTACTAAGTTCAGAAATAATGAAGATGGAAGATATGAAGTTGCTTTTTGTTCTGCCCCAGCAATAAGGAATTAGCTGTTAAAGGATTAAAAGCAATGAATAGAAAAATGCATCTCGAAAACATGTTTACAGAATAATATAAGGTATTTAAAGAATGAACATCATTAAGTAGAACGGAAGACGATCCAGTTGAATCATCCTTATCGCTCCACAATGAACACTTTTTATATTAAGGTGTTTAAAGAATGGACATCATTAGGTGTAACTGAAGACGATCCAGGTGAATCATTATTATTTCCCCACCGTGAATACTGCTTACCTCGTAGATGTATTGTGAAACGACAGGAAACTACAGAGGTCATTGATGCCTCTGCCAGGCAAATAGGATTACCATCACTGAACCAATGTTTTGATTCTGGACTTAATTTATTGGAACTGTTGATTAGCCTTTTTCTGAGATTTGAGGAATTAATAATAACGCGCTGATGTCAACATCGAGATGGTCTTGTTGCAAATAACTTTACTACCAGAAGGTAGAAATTACCTGAAAGGTTTTTTGGTGTAAGGGAAATAAAAAACAATGATCCAAGATACTTCGGCTTGTAAAAATTCCACTTCGCGGTCACCGGTGAGTTATCAAATAAAAAAGTAAAACTAGTAGAACTTAAGACATTCAAGAATATACAAAACGAATACTTTTCTTCTGATTTGAATAAAAAAATCAATCCTTAGAATAAAGACAAAATTAATGTATCGAAAGAATTCAGATGACTTCAAAAACCCTATCATTTTAACATTTTATCACCAAGTCGTCAAGAGGCTAATAATGACAGAATACAAGAAGAATTCTCATGCAAGATTCTAGTCTACTTTTGAATAGTCTACGTGGGAACATTGCTGGGGTTTTATTGCAAGGAAAGCTATTTGATTAGTGTTATCAAAGTGTGTTATTTTCTTTAGACACACTATACGCCACGGAGCAGGCTTTCGTTCTAGAAATCCATGCGGAATAATGTCTGTTCGGTGGAAGAATCTCAAGGTAGGGCCGACAGACGTAGCTTTATTCGCTGTCACTAAAGAGTTTCATGGTCAGGGTAGGTTATTGTTGCTTAGTCACCTTGCATAGGAATGCTACGATTATTCGTTGAAGGAATTAATTTTGACAATAATATGCCTTCGTGTTTGCATCACTAAATGAGTCTATAGTCATAGTAAAGGTAAAAAAAATGGGGAGTCCAAAGCTCTAGGAAAATGCCATTGTGTCTTTGTGGATATTTCCGTGGAATTTTTCCTAAGAATAATGCACAATGATCAGACGTTACTAAACCATTATGATATTATGCATACTTATCACATACATAGTTACTGCACATAAATTACATACATTATCAATAGCCTTTCCATGGGGATGCATGCCATAGTTATTAACAAATTAATATGTATAGCCTCGGTAATACTTTAGGTTATAACAGATAATAGAAGACTTATACTTAATATCTAAATGCATACATGTTTGAACATAACTACATAGTGTAAGAACAGTATATAGTATAACAATGCACACATTCGGTATACAATAGTATAAAACAGTGCATACAAAGACTTAAACCAAGTATCTAAATACTGACTACCTGTCACATAACATGGTTATTGTACATAAATTGCATACATTATCAATGGCCTTTTCCTTGCGGATACATGCCACAGTTATTAACAAATTAAATTGGAAAGCCGCAGTAACACTTTCTCTGCCGTAAGATAAATTTAAAGATGCTGTATTTTTTTAATCATTTGTTTTGATGTGGTGGAGCCACTGCATTTAAAAGGGGGAGTAAAATGTGGATCTGTATATGTACACTGCGCAAAAAAAAAAAAAAAAAAAAAAAAAAAAAAATGGGACACTTCTATATCTCCCGTTCTACTGGGTCGATTGACGAAATTCAAATTGTGTTTTTCATGTCTCGAAAGCGCAACTTAGGATATATGTTAGCATTTTTAAAATGTAGGTATTTTAACACAAAATAGGACTTTTTCTGAAAGGACATGCCATTTTTTTTCATATTTTGATTATTTTGATTCTACGACTCAAATTATGCCAAACTGCCATGTTTTGTAAAAACCGCACAAGTAGTTTTTAAAAATTTGGTTCTCAAAATTTTAGCTCCTCAATCTTCTTAAACAGTTCGAAATTTAGGTTCGTTCCAAATAAAATTCACCAATTTTTTATGATTTATTTTTAAAATTTGTATTTTAAAATAATTTTTATAAATTTTTCGAAAGAAATTTTGAAGTATAACCTATAAAATTTTTACAATCTTCTTAAAGTAGATGTATTTCTAAGCAAACCTGCAAAAAAATATATCTTTTTATTCACAATGAAGATATACGTGAATTTAAATATTGGCGCATTTTGATATTTGGCATATTTGTTGAAAGCGGTAATAACAAAAATGTGGTTTACGCACTTTTATTAAATTTATTTGAAAGTAGGTTTGATGTGACTTTTCTTTCCGCTCATCCACAATGTAAAAAGTTAGGAGCAATGTGACCTTTTTTCCCGCTCCTGCACAATGGAAGAGAAAGGAAAATAGGTTGCCATATATTAAGAAATTCGCCAATTCTTGGCTCAAATTGGAAATTTCTCCGTAAATGTCGCACCAAATTTTATAAAATTTAATATTTAGGCATAATTTGAGTCGTAGAATCGAAATATGGAAAACTATTGGTATGTTATTTCAGAAAAGGTCCTATTTTGTGTCAAAATACCTACATTAGAAATGTATAGATCTAATACATATCCTAAATCGCGCATCAAGACCGCAGAGGATGTCAGATCCCAGAGTTTTAAATTATATTTAATTAGTAATGAGCAGCAGCAAGGGAAGACATTTTTTAACAGTTGTTCTTGTGTTATGTACTTCATAATAACAATTTCGATCCAGAATCGACTCGATTAATAGTCCTGTTGATTTTTTATTTTGTTTTAAAACGATTCCTATTAATATGCATTTCTGTCCTTTATACGCTGGTAGAATCATGTGTTGATAGAAATTACTGATATAAAAGTGATAATGTAACACAATGTAGGCTGGAACCACATCTTCTCTCAGCTAGAGCATGTGTTCTGTATAACATTATTCAAGTAAGATTAAATAAGCAAACAACAATAAGTTTTTTGTTATGTAATCATCATAGCAAAAAACTTTTAATTTGTTTTTTGCTTATTTAATGTTGATGAAATTTCAGTAAAACTTCTAGGGAATACTTAATTGTTCAAAAATATGCACTGTAAGATGATACGAATCTGTAAATGTGTTGCCTAATACCTTTGCGATTTTGCCCAAACAGATACTGAATTTTTTGCATCTAGCTTATTAAAGCATAATGAGTAATTTAATAACTAGAATTTTTTCTCCGTGTGGATCACAGAAGACTTTAGGTTTCCTATTTACCTAACTTTTTCTCATAAAATTATCTACACTACTTTGAGAAATTTAGTTATTGGAAGTTCATATCTAGGATTAATATTTAATGGATTTTTTTTTAAAGCGTGTAACCACCTTTCTTGAATTCCCTTTTGTAATGTTTCTTTCGATTATAGAAATGCCTTGCTTCGACAGATAGTTTTCTTACAGCCTTAGTATATAAAATCAAATAAATTACTTTATATTGCATTCTGTAAATTATAGTGAATATATATTGTCAGATATGCCAGATACATGAAGTTTGTAATAAATGAAATCTTAAGAAATAAAAACGCTATTAAATTTAGCTTGCAGTCTAGTCGATGTCTCCCCGTACCTATTATCCTGTTATTGCTTATGTAATATATTCAAAAACTAATAATAGAATTCTTTGCTCAATCATAAATAGGAAAGCTTTTTTTCTCTACTACAGTACTGTGAAAGACTCAATTTGTGTAAATATAGTATCAGTTTCACAGAAAGAATTTGCTTGTAACAAATATGATTTTTTATGAATATTTGGTTGATAAAACTGTTTATGGTATTCCGAAATACCGTATCATATTTATTCAAACTCCATATCTTTAGTTTTGCTATTCATATTACAACACTGCTATTTTTCAGGTTTATGTAATCTAGTTCCTTAACAAGCATGCACAAATTGTCTCCCAAACTTGATATGGCCTATTGTTGCTATATTCCAGCGGTGTAAAATCCTAGTATCTGGCACTCAGAAAATTTCTTAACAGAAGGGACGAAGACTTTTTTCCAAAAAAATACTTAAGTGATTAACATTTTTTCAAAATGTCTATGTTTATAACATTCACTATGTCTACATAAAGCTAGGTTTTTCTACTTATACTTTCAGCTTCTCGAATTAATGGGGCAAAAGTAGATTACTGTTTTTCTTTCCAAAGTTTCATAGCCACATATGGTTGTAAACCTTTTAGGATTTAAGTTGTCATCATGATGCAAAATGAGACATTAAATTACAAAAGTACAGAAAGAATTAGAGCTTTTATTGTTATTTGTTAGAACACAGCAAAAGATGACAAAGTAAAAGAAAGAAGGAGCGTTTGGAGAAATATCAGAAAACAATTGCTAATACTTATTTTGCGAATTTGGTAAATCGTGGCTTGTCTGAAAAGGAATTTTTCTTTATTTAAAACTCTTATCTTCCCTCAGAAATTAAAAAAAATATTTATAAAACTTTTATTGTTCATTCCTTATTCCACTTTCTTAACATCTAAAACTGAATTGGGTAAAAATTCTAATGTTTATATAACACTAAATATATACAGCAATGTCTCTCATAGTCCGGGCAACTGGTTCCACCAATAGTTTGAAATTGGATTAATCTAAGAACTAAAAGCAAATGCCTCTTAGACGGCGTAGTAGTCAGAGATGCCTACTGCAATACCAAAAGACCCGGGTTCAAAATCCGGAAAAGGATCCGGATCAAAATCCGGATGTTTGTAAATGTATAGTGTCTTTGCTGCGTAGGGCCCTCCAAATAATTGGCGAGCCGAAGAGGGGTAGGAGACCCTAGGTCCCGTCTCCCGGGATGCTCTTCATCAAAATTGGAGCGGAGCTGACCGAAGTCTTACTCTGAGGGTTTGACCCCATTCAGTTCTCGTGTCTGAGACAGACAAAGTGGACAGAGCACCTTTTTACAATGTGGTTTTGGCGATGGAGTGGTGCCCGAAGGCAAGGTGATAGAGTTTCAAAATAGCAACGTACTAGTTCTGCCCAATGCTTAGTAAAAGCCGGGTGGGGACTGCGGGGTTTCGCTCGCGAGAACGAGGTCCCACGGACGTTAGATATTCCAAACTCTGAATGGGTCCCGTATAACGAGGAGCTGGGACGAAGGTCCTTCGTCTAGTGTGTCTCTCACCTGTATGATCCCCAAAACTCTTGCCAACGACAGTCGCAATCTTTCTGTCTTTGCCATTATCAGTTTCATGTTACTGTCATATGAGATAAGAAGTCACAACGCAATGCTAAAAGCCTACTAAAAATTATTAGTCCCCAAAAAATTTCTCCTGTTTTTTAATACAGTCGAATCCGGTTAATTGGACCCCCGGATAATCGGACCAAATCCTAAAGAACCGAAACAAATCCTCTGTACATAAGCCTAATATAATTCTCTTATTTGGACCAAAACAAGTCGGCCGCGTACAGCGGATGTACAGGTGGTCTGCGACATATGAGAGGATCTGTAGTTGCGGCTCCCCAAGAAAATGTTTTATCAAAGGTCAAGAACTCCTTAAAGTGCATGACAAAAGCAAAACCGGTGAGAAGTGAACACGCGCACCATTTTCTTTGACCTGTGCCTCCGAGTTTCGAGGAAATGAACAATAGAGTGTCCGGCTCCATCTGAAAGGAATTCCCGCCTGTCAATCATGATTAATGTTTACACGAGAAAGCTATCATTTCATTACCTTTTTGCGATGATTTTAGTGCCAAAGCTTTGAATGGCGAGCATTTTATCTCCCTCTTGACCTCAACATCTCGAACCCGAAACACCACGGTTTCTTCAGACCACTTTAGTCAGTGAACTGCGCACGTGTCTTGTCTCCTCTGCCATAATGCCACGATGGGACTTGACGTTAGCTGAAAAAAATTGGTTTCCTGGATAAAATCAAGCAACAACCACGAAACACTAGTCAGCTTCGGTTGGTGGAAATAACCGGATTGGCAAAGACTAGAGTTTTGCGCTTGATGAAACAAGAGAATGAGCTACGACAAGAATGGGCGCAATGTGAAGGACGAGGAGGAACTTCCCAAAAACGGAAGCGTGAAGGCAAGGACCCAGATGTCGATAAGGCTCTTAATGAATGGTTTGCCATTGCTACTGGACGATCTGTGCGAGTAAGCGGCCCAATGTTAAAATGCAAAACAGAAGAACTCGCTAAAAAGCTGTTCCACGATGACTTTAAAACTACGGACGGTTGTTTGTCTCGATGGAAATCTAGGGATGACATAAAATTCAAGAAAGCACATGGCGAGAAAGAAAGTGCTGATAGTACAAATGCTGAAGAATGGAAATCAACAAAACTGCCCAAGCTTCTTGAAAATGTTTCAGCAGATGACATCTACAATGCTGATGAGATTGGGCTGTATTATTGTGCTACACCGGACGGCTCGTTCAGTTACAAACATGTTGCACTCTCTGGCTCCAAAAAAGCGATGGATCGCGTAACTGACTTGTGCTGCTCAAACATGTCAGGAACGGACAAGAGGAAGCTGTTGGTTATAGGAAAAAGCATTAAGCCTCGCTACTTTAAAGAACTTAGGATGGAGAGTTTACCAGTTGTATATCGTGCGAACAGAAATGCGTGGATGACCTCTGAACTTTTCAAAGAATGGCTGGAGGATTGAGACAGAGAGCTACAACGCCAGTCGAGAAAAGTAGTGCTGCTTCTTCTTGACAATTGTGCAGCACATCCTCATTTAGATTGCTTGATGAACGTCTAACTGGAATTTCTACCTCCCAGGACCACAGCTTTAGTCCAGCCAATGTTCATGGGCATCATAAAAAAATTGAAGACCCTTTATCGTGCAAGGTTGGTTAATTACATCCTTGAAGCAATTGAGAAAGTTTGCTGACCTCATCGTCAAAACCAAAAACCACCGAAGTCAGTGCAAAGGTCAACATCTTACAAGCAATAACATTTATGGCCGACAGCTGGCGAAAAGTGATCAATGAGACAATTCAGAACTGGAGATGGATGTGTACATGCTCATTGAAAGTGAAAATGATGATTTACGTGTGGAACTTCAACAGGTACAAAATTGCGAAGAATTTTTATCCATTGACAACGAGCTTCAATGCTACGATGTAAGTGAAGATTACGACGCTGCAATCGTTACTCGAGTCAACAAAACACACGACAGCATTGGAAGACCAAGAAAGTGATGATGATGATGCCGCTAATAAGTTGGTGCAAGTGATAACACAGGATGCGAGGAAATGCATTGAAACTTTGCGTCGGTATTTCATGCAGGAGGGAAATGAAGGCAGTCCCATTGCTGCGTTAGATGTTTGTGGTGATTTCGTTCACGTGCAATCCGTCAAGAGAACACGTCAGATCACGTTAGAAAAGTTCTTCAAATGTTGACTGTAACTTGGTAAGAAATTGTTTTTACTGTGTTTCGTATGTTGAGTATAGTGGAGATTGTTTCTTAGAATTTGTTTCTAAATTGATTTTCTCAATGAAAAATTTCGACTGTAGTTCTTGTTTGCACATGTATGTTCGCCATACGTGTGTACCGCACCATAAAGTTCATAATTACATTTTAGTACATGATTTACATGTACATTTACTGTTTGCTACATATAGCACTTCCCGTCTTACAACAAAGGACATGTTCGTGTAATCGGAAGAGCCGGTTATTAGGACCAAAACGATCACTTCCCGATGTAGTCCGATTAACCGGAATCGACTGTATATGAAACGCGATTTAAATGTGTTTATTAGATATAATTTTAAAGAATACATGCTTCTCGCAATTTACTTTTTTCCTTTAAAAATTGCAGTGTCGAAGTGTGCACATCTTTAACTTTTCTAATTTTTTGTTCGCACATGTTTTTGCAGGAAAGAATTGCATTCTTTATTGTTTGGCAAATTTTAAGATAGCGCTGACTATTGGAATTAAATTCAGAATAATGTTTTGGCAAATTAACTCTTCCCATATTTTTTATAGCTTTTTAACCGTTAATTTTCCATAAAGGCATTTGAACACAGTCGTCGTTGTCTAAATTGCCCTTCTTCAAAAGCTCGCTGTGCATCTATGTTAATATGCGTTTCTTTATTTAGTGATTCAATTTCAAGCAGGGCGATAGTGAATCCAGTCTGATCTAGTCTGAATTGTGTGAGGCATTGCTGTATAATTCTCACTATTTCATATATTTGACTCTGATAGAAAATACTATTAATAATATTCCAATTTAATAAAATATATTTCAATCAGTTGCAGAGCAGAGCTTTGAAAAGTAGGCTTCGTCTGCCAGGAGCACGAGAACAAATATCTTTATTTAAAAAATCAAACTGAATAAATAATACGAATACAATTGTAACATACTAACTAATATAGTAGATAAGCCTGGTTAGTCAAAATACGGTTAATCTTTAAATTATGGTAACTTGGCGATTTTTTGGCGAAAATTTGGCGACCAACTCTGCTACAGCAACCCTTTATTTTTTTTTTCGCCGCCATTTTGTCTTCACGAAGTAAAGACATGTTTCTTTTCTTTTTATTTACTGAACACTTTTTCCAACAATCTGCTATCCGAATTACACTTATGCAAGAAATTTTATGGAACAAAACTGCTTAATCATGACAAATATTAACCACAAAATTGGGAAAAAGTGCAGAATCGCAAACTCCTTGCCGCGTTTTTCAAAATCGCACATACACATAAGCCACGTCGACTTATTTTTACTTAAAAAAATCTCAGAATTGCACAAAAATTGCATTGCGCACACTTTTCACTATATCCATGTACATTGCTTTTTTCTCATAAATTAGAAAAATTTCACGAAAATGCATGAAAATTTTGTGAATCTTTAAATCCGGTAAAAAGGACATATATGAAATTACCTGATCGCGAAAAAGTATATACCCTTTCCAAGGATGAACATTTGCACGTATAAAATAAATAAAATATCCAAAAACTTTTACCTCTAAATTATCTATTATAAACGTCACCAACAAATTCATAACGCAAACATTAAAAATGGTTGCAAATACTTAGTGTCAAATACTTAAATTATTGCCATGCACGTTTACTTCCACTGAAATGTATACGAATTTACTACAAACATATAATTCACAAAATAACTATCATTTAATTAAAATATAATTAAATTAAAAAACACTACTTAAAATATAAATAAGCACATACATTAAATTAATAAAAATTAGCTTACAATCCTAATGACTTTAAACTAAATCATTGCTAATAAAAATTTTCCAATAATACTATATTATTTTATTTACTCCTTACATTTAGAACAATGCATAAAAATAATATCCTCAAATAATTAAAAATACTAACTTACCTAATCTTCTTCAGAATCTTGATTACGTGGCGGATAAACTTTTCTTATTTCCTCCGCTAAATAAAAAGCAATCGTATGTGCGCCTGTTTCAGGATCTTTAAAATCATACTTATAGTTCACAGCAAGGTACCAAGTAAAATAGGTAACTTAATAAAACTTAATAAGCAATCTTTACTTCTATCTCGCACAACCTTAAAAAAACACTTATTACTACCCCTTTTAATCCCACTAAATACCCATTTCGAATTCACTTATATTATATACTTATTATTATATACTTTCAGGATAGAGCCATGGGATCCAAAAATTAACCAACACTGTTTCACACAACACAGAATAAAGCTAAATACAAAATTTCCAGATTTTTTCCAGATTTCCCCCCTTTTCCGATTAAAGAACTGTAATTCGTCCATTAATGTCACATGACATATCTCATGATCTCTCATTTCCCTCACACAAAATAATGCGTAATCGGAACTGAGACTTCTCACATTATTCCCAAAGTCCTAGGTAGTAACCTTTATCGCCTACCAAAATGTCGCCAAACTATCTGTTACCATATTCCAAAGATTAGCCCAAAATACTTCTCAAAATATGCAACAGGGTATGTTTCCATTAAGTGTACAGGGGAAAAAATAAAAAATTAAAATGCGTGTACTTGTGCTGCTGTTACTGTTGAATAAGCGAGATAAGTCAAAACAAATAAATTAATAAAAATAACATTTTCTGTGCTAAATATAATGGCAGGAAAGGTATCCAGCATGAACAGAAATTTTGAAACTATAAATGCAGCCTCGTGGATAATGTAGTTCCTTTTATTTTTGTCACTGATATTCTCACATTCTTGCAGAAAGTGCTCGTGTGCTGTGTTTAAATTGTAGAAAGTGATCCTGTTTTTGCTTAAATTGTAAAAAGTGCTCATGTGCTTTGCTTAAATCAATTACCCACCAAACAAGCAACCACACTGTTGAATATTTACATTACTGCCAAATTTAGCTTCGCTTGATGTTTTCTCGTGAAGGCTTAGCATTAAGTGTTTTCTTATACTAATGCCTAATTAACTCGAAAATTTTGCTACAGTCTGAAACTGCTTTGTTAGAGTCTGAAATGAGCTGAGGCAAAATAATAATTAGACTTTTGTCGTTCTACCAATAGAGCATATCTTTAGCTCAATACATGGGAGGAAGAACTTTCTAATTTTCTACGTAAAAGAATAGTAAACTGAGTCAAGCTCAGACTATATAATAATTTCTTTTATCAGCAGTCTAAATGGAATAAATACTATGCAAGTCAAGCAAGAAGCTTATTTTTCGAACATTCAGATTTATGTTTTTTCAAGCAGATTTAAGATAAAATATAAAAATAAAATATTTTTTCTAATTTTGTGTTTAGCGACATCTTTCTAATTAATTTGGTCAAATTCTGGAGTATATTAAATTAACTCGATTAAGGCAAAGAACAAGAATGAGCAAGATAAGCAAGCTAGTGTAACATATTATCGATTGGCGGGAAAATGCAAATAAGCTTTGCGAAAGGGAAAAGTCTGTTGTCTGTCTGATCGATTAATAGTTCATAGTCACTGAAAATGAAATTTAAGTTGAATTCAGCTATTCTTCGTTTAAGATTAATTTCTTAATTTTGCTTCGTATAAGATTATTTTCCAATTTTGCTTCGTATTAGATTATTTTCCAAATTCGATGAATTAAGAAAATTTTAGAGCATTTCACTTAAAGAAAAGTATGGGTTAACTAATGTTCTCCAGAAAGATACATACATCCTCTTAATATTTCTTATAAAAAAACATATATTCTTTAATACCTCATACAGATTTTACTAAATTTTTTTCTAAGCATATGATTTATACTTCTTACCTTAGTTATTTCAATAAACAAACAAACGCAATAGAAGATTCTCTTTAAAAGCTTTTTATTGATAATATTTATTTCCAAAACGCCAACTTTTCTAAGAAATACGAACAACATGTTTGATTTAAACATGTTTTAAACTCGTTTCTCACCTACTATATCGCCTCGTTTACATGTAAAGTAATTTTCTCGCTTTAGTTTCGTTTTACATGTAAAAGGTAGAAAAGGTATTTAAAGAAAGGTTTCGCTTACTTCAGAAGAGCTTAGAATTCCTTAGTGGCGCGTTTTTGCGATCAGGCAGCTTCGCTGGTTAACGTTAACTAACTACGCTCGGCCGTATTGAACGTACCTGCTGATATTCGTCGGTTAAATTAATTAAGGGCCAACTACGTTAGATAATTTTGTACAGCTTCGCTAAGTTCAGTGTAGTTTAGCATTAGATTAGTTTCTTATTTTCTTATCTTGATTTAAACCCAAGTGGAGGCTTTTCTATAAGCCCGAGAAAGGGGCCATTTGTATTCTTAGTTTGAGATAATAAAGGCTGAGTTTAATCCTTCTCTGCACTTTGTCGTTTACAGATTTGGACTCAGAGGTAAGTCGTTATATAGTTCTACTAGGTTTCTGTGAAGTCAAGCAAAGATAAAGAAGTTAGAAACATTACAAACTTATTAAAAATTTTGTATATTTTAAAATATTTCTGGAAAGGTTCAATCTGCAAATTAAATTTCGGACTCCACATCCGAAAGCTAAAAATAAAAAAGTGAAAGTGCTCTTGCTAAAAATCATTTGTTACCCTCATCAGCAATATATCTCAATAAAAGTCTTCTAACTTCTTCCGTTAAGTGATTTAAATTTTCTTGAATTTATACTCATAAAATAGAGAGAAAACTATGATTTTGCGCTATTACTGGCGAGATGAATCTATTGGCCTAGATCTGTAAAATGATTTATGGGATAAGCAGCTATAATTAAGCCATGAATTCAGTTCTTTTTGTGCTTGTTTGTGCTACCACTTGTGTAACTAAAGTACAAAGGCTTTTCAACATTTCTGCTTGGCTTTATTCAACATTTCTAACCATCACACCCAAAGAAGTATGCTCAGTAAACACACAATGAACAGACTTTTCAGAATAAACGAAACTTCCCCAAATAACAGGTAATTAGCTTTTCCATAAGAACCGCACAAGCTCTATTAACTTCATTATCAAACCGCAAAATACGTCGTTGAAAAATTACAAGCGGTATTAACCGGAGGCAAAATGTTTTAATTAATGTTCTGTGAAGATTGCGGGAAAGATATTGTGCTTGTATCGCAACCGGTGGTGGAAAGAATCAATATTGTTCTGCGTTATTTGCTTCCACTAATTAGTGTCTAATTACACCAACAATACGCGCTAGAAGTTTCTATATTTTCACAGAATATGTTGAGAAAGTAATTTCGGGCTTTACAGCCCTTAGTGTTAGTAAGCAATCGGAAGGAGATTAGTTGTTCGCTTCTTCATGTAATGTTATGACTTTCATAATTAAGATAAAAGCAGCAAGAGTTTTCAGAAAAATAGCGGATCTAATTTTTTTAATTAAACGGTAATTAACTAAATGCTGAATTTAATTTAAATTAAATGGGATAGGAGAGCTGATACGATAAAGTTTTAATGGAGCAGTAATATTTCTAATAAGGTGTAAATGAATTTTAATTAGTGCCTTGATTAGAGTATCCGTTTAAAACTCTTCTGCACATCTGTAAATGGAATTTTTGAAGAAATGAAAAATATGGTGAATCATATCATATTCATTATACATAAAACACAAATATTTTAAGAACATTACCATTAGAATATAGAATATAGCAGAATCATATTATAAGAACATTATTTCTTATTATAAGAAACTTGGCATTTATCCAAAAAATATAGTTAGGATTAATAAAAGTGGCACGAGAATATTTATAAAGAATGAAAGTTCAATGTTGTTTTATATATGATTGTGTGTGTTTTGTTTCATTAGTTAGTCTAGACTTTTTTCCCCAATGGCGAGCACTTGCTTATAAAGGCATTGCCCACTACTAAGGCCAGAAGTGGTGGCCATTTTATTGTGGAGGCACCTAATAGGCAGCCACCGCTACCATCCTATGAAGGGATAATTTTACATCCATATCTTCACCGGGATTTGAACCAGTGCCCTTCGGTATCGCAGTCAGGCTCCTTTAAAAACTATGCCATCTGTGCAGCGTTAGTCCAGATTATACAAAGGAAAATGATGCTTTACATTTCAATATGATTAATTTTAAAACTCACAGCCAGCAAAACAGATTTCTGTAATTGTATTGCAAACACAAAAAGTTCATATTAATAAGCGATTTGCTTTGCTGTAAAGTTTCTAGAGATACGTATTCAACCTACCTACCATGTTTGGTGCGGGATGAAGAAGGCCGTGACGTTCCTGTACCAGAATCAAACTTTTGCGTTCTCTTTAAAATGCGAGATTATTAACCCAGATGCATTTGTACCTTATGATTTTCTAATGAAAAATGTGTTCTCAATGAAATATTCCCATTTACTCTAATTCATCACTGAAGTCAAATAATAGCTAAAAGGTTAAGGAAATATTTGAATATTAGTAGTTCCTTTCTCGATTTAATCCTGGTGATGAACTAATTTCCTGTTTTTGTTCCCAGAATCAATGCAGTTGTGCGTGTTTTTTTTTTTTTTTTTTTTTTTTTTTTTTTAAGAAGGCTATTAGTCTTAAAACGGCATTTTGTGTTGTTTCACTATATACGGCGAATCACTTTTTAAGTTAATTTTTGATAAAGTTTGATTTACAAACTCAACGATTTCAAAGAAACAAATGTTCTCGAAACGTGTATCTGTGTGTAAATTAAAAGACAAGTCTCTTTGGGCGTAATATAAAATCTGAAAGCTTTTAGATTTTGTGACTTTCAGAATTTAAATAAAGAAACTTAAGCATTTTCGGTAAAATCGCTTTGTTACTTTTCATAATAATTCCAGTATGCGTCTCACAGAATACGCAGCTCTCTGTTTTGGCATAGTATGCAATCTCAAAAAGCAATCTAAAAACAACTTTAGTTTAAGAATAGGAAATTTTTGCTGTTTTGGCTTTGTACCGAATAGCTATGAGCTATCCTAAAACTATACTAAGCGAATAATAATAGTAATATATAAGCCATATAATCAATAATCGAATTATATGCTAACCATATAATTTCGATATCAAACATAAATAGTTTACTTAAGATCTTTATCCTTGCAAAGAAACGGCCGAGCAGATGCCGAAGGATAAGATCGCTGAATACTTACTGTTAATTCGACTCCATTTAAATCTATCGATCGAGACAGCTATGCCAACCAGCGAACAAGCGGTAAAAGCCCGTGAACACTGGTCGTTTGGTTCGAGGTTCTAGTTTTGGCAAACGGGGTGGTTGCATGGACGTTTTCGTGGATTCATCATGTGTAACGTAGATACGAGCCAGTTTCCCATAAAAAATCCTACGAGGTTTCCCTTAGAAAAAGCCGCTCACGAAGGCATTCCTCCGCACAGAAAGATAACCCTGTAGTTTCTTTGCCTCAATAAATTAACCTAATTTTGTAAAGAAGCTTTTGTCTGTCAATTTTCTGCTGTCCTTAGTTGGTACAGCTTATTCTACAATGTATAGAAATAATATTTAATTCATATCATACTCAAAACTTCTTTCTTTCCTTCTTTTTCTTTTTACCATATCTTAGTATGGTCATCACAAATAAATACATTAACACTAGATTAAGGGGACCCATCATTTAGACTTCATGAGCAAAATTATAAGAACCATTATTTTTATCGTTTTCTAATTTATGCTGACAACTATCGACGTAATGAGACGAATTCGTACCCAAATTTATCCCTCCTTCAGCCTTTTAATTTTAGAGTTATGTAAATATTACCTATCTCCACGGATACCCATCAAAATGACGGGTAAGCTAGTTTCATGGTTATTCATAATAAACCAGTTTTTTATGAAATTATTTTTCTGGTGGCAAATGTAAAAGTATATTTAGAATGTAGATACTAAATAAAAATCATGATTCAACGAAAATATTTTCTGATAACTCTGAACCCAATATCAACGTACCGCGGCTCGCCAAAGCAAGGAATATGTCGCGTGTGCGTACGTGCCTAAAAGGTAAACTTAAAGTATTAGGCTAACGATTAAGAAACAATCTGGAGTCACTGAGTTCCAGTCAATGTGTCAAGACGTTCCAGAAAAATTTTCAGTGATATCAAATAGAGGCGATCGGGAAGAAAATGTTAGATTATTGTGAGTATTAACAATATCATTACAAAATTAGAGGAAAAAAATAATTTTACTTTGTTCTGACGAAATACCCTTCTTTAGTCATCATTCATAAAGAAATACTGAAATAATAGTTAGTAGTATTAGCGAAGACTGCTCTGGTACAAGTTCTGTTAAGACTAAAACAACCGTTAACTTTTCATTGCACCTATAAAAACAACTACAAATTAATGAAACTGACAATTATTGGTAGTACTAGTGCTAAGATTGTAAAAGCTCTTAAATTAAATTAATCGCCTTTTAAGAAAATACGTAGTTTCTTACACTCATCAATTTGAAGAGTGTTCGTAAATTTAGGTAATGTTAAACTAGTTTTCACCAGTAAAAATCGCTTTTATCGAAAATTTTTAATATTTTTTTATATATTTTTCTGAACTGCGATCTGTTCAACTGGCATAAAGAAATTATAAATTGTCTTTTCCGTGTTTCTTTTACCGTGATGTCTAATGGACATCAAAAACTGCTTTTTGTTTTTAGATGAGTACTTTCAATGAGTAGTTTAATCTATAAATTCTAGTTAATTCAAGCAACATTGGGGCACTATTTTTTCTTGCATTGACTTTTGCATTTGAGAAGGTATGGAGTGTTTCTGCTGGGCAGTATAGTTGGGCACTTTGAACAGTACACTGTAAATGAATTTATGGAAGTTTTTAATTTGATATAACAGTTTAAGTATTTGTTTCACTTCTTCCCTTCTATCTAGAAAATTTTTTGCCACATTTTTCTTCATTTCTAAGATTTAAAAATTAATCCAGTTTCTAGGCTCCTTTTTTTTTAGGCTCATTTCTTTTCTCGAAGCCTTCAAACTTGGTTAAAATTTTTTTTTAACAAAGTAGATCAAATTTGTAGTGTTCCTCCTTTTTATCTATGAAATAAGTGTGGATGAACATAGTGAACTGCTAAGCGAATAATCGCTTAAGTCCAGAAACAGAAACGTAAAATTCAAGAAGTGTTAATTACCCGTTATTACTTTAAAAAAAAAAAAAAAAAAAAAAAAAAAAAAAAAAAAAAGGATATACAGTTGGCCTCTTTCTCAGGGCGTACAGCAAAGCCTCCACTTGGGCTTAAACTCGAAAGTGTAAGAAATAAGAACTTAACTAATGACTAACTAAAGAGATGTAGCCAAAGCTAATATAAATCTAACTAGTAGGCTCCTAAATATCGAATTAGCTAGCGAAGCTATCAAGGACCTGTAAACAGCCGAGCGTAGTAAAGGGCCGTTCCCACTGGGGCTTATCTGAGCTAACGGAGTCAGTTCCCTGTGTCGACTAGCTTCCCTCGGGGTTTGACTCAGGAGAATTCCTGGGAAGTACTGGCTAGGATCTGTACTTAGACAGTCTCAACACTGAGGGTATAAAATCAGTCTTCACAGGCTATGCCTGAGTTTACTCGGGACGGTGTAGACTCGGCAGGGACTGTACTGGTACTGTCTCGTCTGCCCCTATGTCGTGGGGTCGAGACATTGTAGATAAATAAGTTGGCGGGACGGCACTTAATTCCGATTGGCAATGTACCTTAGGACGGAAGTTGTCCCGTCACAAGAGTTGTGTCGACTAGCTCGGCTATGCCTGCAGTTCAGGTTTTTCAACTTGCTGCCCAATGGAGAAAAACTAGTTTTGGAAATGGGTCAGCTACGTTAGTTGTCCCCGTTAGCTCAGATAAACCCCAGTGGGAATGGCCCTTAACAGCTTAGAGAGACGTGGCCAAAAGGCAAATGCTGCGCTAGTCAGAAATTCTGATTCTCTCACTCGAAGTCCGTTCCGTTTGCCGTTGCCGCCACGTCTAGCTTGCAAAGCTACAAGCTGTATCTTCATTTGGTTGCTTCATGTAGTGATGCAAGGACATAAATGCCTAAGTGAGTCCTAGAGACAAGATATAACACATAAAGTACAATTTTTTGCTTATAAACTGGAAGACTATATACACAATATTTACAACCCTTTGCTTTGCATTAAATGAGTGATGAGAATTAAGTCAAAAATCATACTATAAACGCATATTCAACTGTGATTTTGGACAGAGTAGATGCGAAAGCACACTTAAGCTTTATGTAGGAAAATTCTGATTATCTTTAAACATGACTGCTGCAAAAAAAGACGAAGATGGAGATCCTCATGAAGAATCTTGTAGCCGAAAAGTTCAAAGTGTTTCCTGATAGAAGCGTTCATTGTCTCTCTCTAAGTCAGTGGAACTTAGACTTAAATACTACTCCTTCTCATTTGCATTTAATGCAATTCTAAAAACACATTCTGATAAGGAATTGGTAAGCTGAAATTAGGAGAGATAAGAAAGGAGCTTAAAAAATAACTGTTATAAACTTAGGGTTAAACCTTAGAAATTTAAATGACATAATCAATACTAGTTGTATTTAAATTCAACTACTAGTGTTTATTAACTGTACTACTGAATGTTATCAAATTCTAGCTGTATTTAAATTCAGCTATTAGTCTTCAAGAAATTTTCACTAGTGCTGCTGAAATGCAATGCTTACGCAAATTTCTCGAAGTTCAGCAGCATTTATGCAAGTTTCCCAAATGTATATACACTTTTGTGTAGTTTAAATTTACAATCTTTGTGTATTTTCTCTAAACTTCAGATCATTCTTTTACAGTTTTTAATAAGCAACTTATTGTTTATGCTTGCTGAGAGTGGGAAAGGTTATATATTTCATATATTGACTGCCAGTTTTCTACTTCAGAAGTTGACAATGTTATTAAAATCTAAATAAGAGCAAATTAACTTGCCGTACTCTTTTTCTAATGAAATTATGGTGCAGTTTTATGCAGTGAATTTCCACAAACATTTCAACATATACTTTTAACTAACAGTTTAGTTTAGCAATAGATGGCACCACTTCCTGAATTCAAATGCTACTTTAAAAGAAAACTTAATTTAATAATTTAAAAAAATATAAATACTGGGGCTTCTATGGAGGAATTTTGCATTATTGGGTATTAATAATTCGGAAGTTTTCTTTCGAAAATTAAAATGATCTTAAAATGTATCAGCATAGAATTTCATTTGTGTATTGAAATCAGTCCCTTTTACGGAGGAGAACTAGTACGCAAATGTCAATAGCAAATGTCATTATTTTCGTTTTCTCTTTTACAGAGTTTAAGAAAATATATTTTCGAATGGAGGGGAAGGAATTTTGTTATTTGTTAGGAAGAAATATGATTTCAATATTTTGCTCTATTTTAATGGGAAAATGCTAGGCTAAATATAGACGGTAACGGAGAATATCTGAGTTACAAAACAGAATTAAAAACTGCTTTTTATTTTCTTAAATTAAAATTGCTCTTTTAAAATATACTGCAGGACTGTATAAAATGCATCCACATAAGTTGTGGGATTCATTTTCTTTGCACTAGTTTGACAGAATCGTTTCCTAAAATATTTTTATTTCGGTGGAAACCGTTAATTATAATTAAAATGCAATGGTTATTAAAAGATTTAATGTTACTTAGTAGCTAATTTTACCGCGTTTTTAGATAGCGAACAGGCTCTTAAAATGCTTGAATCTCATCATTGGTTTACACCCTTTCACGAAATCATTATGAAAACTCCTGGCGACTATTTAAAAATAGTCGCCAAGTTAAATAAAATTATTCTTTTAAAATTTTACCTGAAAGATTTTTTCACTGATGTTCTGATGCGAATCTCTGTGAATACTTTTAAACACCATTTAAAGAGGTGTGTCAGCAGTTCAATTCTTATTAAGAATTTACAGTAGATTATTATAGATTGAAGGAATTTTAAATTCCAGATGGTATTTTCTCCCTCCTTTCTGCGTGCTTTCGTGGTGTAACGGTAGCACACTCAGCGCGGATTCGAGAAGTCCAGGTTCGAGTCCCGATTAGGGCATTGCTCATTTTTCATGTGCCCTGCTTCAAAAATCCTAATGACTCTACAGTGGGGCCCGAACTAAAAGGTGGTGGATGATGATTCTTCACCATCAGGATTTGGCGATTGGGTCCCCTAATCCCCAGTCGCCTTTAACGGTAGCACACTCGGCTCATATTCAAGAGGTCCAGGTTCGAGTCCCGGCAAGGGCACTGCACCTATTTTACCTCTCCTGCTTTAAAATAGCCTAATTACTCTGCAAAGTACTATCTTAGTATTTTAAAATGGAACCCAAAATGGCGGTTTGCGGAAAAATAATGTCGAATTTAAATTAAGATAGATAGTTTTCCAAACAGAATAACTGAAGTAATCCGAACCTGATGCAGAACTAGGATAAAAAATTTTCAAATAGTAAATTTTGTTTTAAATACACATTTTTCCAAAACATGTGTCCTGTCTCAAGCGAAAACAATATATCAGTAATACTGTATGAGCGCTGGAACTGGATATTATGTTTTTGCAATTGCACTGTACAATTGCAAAGTCTATTAAAAAATCTGATGTGTATGCTACATGACTTCCTTGTGCGGAATATTTAATCATACGCATTTTTTCTTGCATTTCATTTAAACTTATTGGAATGAATTAAATCTACTTCATCGATAGCGCATAAACCACAATAGAATAAATGTACTCTTTAAAATTCACTATATTTGTTTACCATAGCGACACTCTGGTGCTAGGTTCCCTTAACAGCGTTATATTTCGTTCCTATTATAACTCAGAATGCACATAATTTATATCATTTAAAGAATTATCTAATCGTTGTCACATGTTCTATTCAAGTACTATAATAAAGCTAGAACGATGTATAAAAGAAATTAAGCACAAAAAAAATAAATAAATAAATAAATAAATAAACAGTTTTTCACAGATAATTCAGTATTTCTCATTCAATTAATTCAATTCTCACTTCGCGACAAGACAAAAATACATAAAAACTCAAAATATCTATATTAAAAATTACGAAGTAAATCTTAAACACTTATTTCCTCGAAAAAATTCCACAAAGGATTAAACATGATTTAATTCTCAATAATAAATGAAGGCGTTATCTTTGTTCTTGCGAAGCTTAGTCTCTCGAGATTGGCAACAAATCTACTATTCTGCTGTTTCAAATGTAAACAAACATGTCCGCCATGTTATTTAAAAATTAGTCTTAACCGCACTTAAACAGCTTTTAAATTGTTGATAATTCTACAAATATTGCTTGCAGATTTCCTAAAGGCATAAAAACCTTAACCGGAAGATAAGAACAACATAATTCAATCATTTTTTAAAGCAAAAAATGCAGAATTTACAAACATATAAGAGTAAAGAAACTGAGATCACTGAACCGGGTAACAGAGTGGATATATATATAAATATATTTATATACATTTGGTGCGGCCGATTGCAACCAAAATACGAGGTGCACATCTGCATGTTATAGCAATCCTATATACAAAATTTCAACGTTCTGAGGCTACTCGTTTTTGAGTTATGCGAGATGCATACGTACGTACGTACATACAGACACCATGAAAAATTCTCTTCAGAATTCATTTTAAAGCAGTTTTAATTTATTATAATAATTTATTATAACAATTTTTTTAGAGGAAAAGGGTCTGTTATATGTCCTTACGTACAGATATCACGCAAAAACATCGTTAAATTCCATTCGGTAGCGGTCAAAATGGATATTTTCATTGAATTCATTGAAATATGCTGCCTGAAACTTTTCGCGATTTCAGTACTTCCTTTTTACTTCGTACAAGGAGTAAAAAGGAAAAAAGGGTGTTCTCATCTCTGGGAACCTCCTTTACGTGTATTTGTTACCTCTGCTATACTAAATAAAATAATAATAAAAATATTAAATATGGTAATAAAATAATAATAAAAATATAAAATAATTTTCTTATTTTATTTATATGAAGAATATTTGAGTCCTTTAATTTATTATAACAATTTATTATTCTTGTGCTTAGTTTAGTAATCCTTTTAAATATTCATACATTACATTAGTTTAATATTAATTTGAATTGTATGTCAAATATTGCAAGACCGAGCAGAAAATTTCCTCCTAACTCTACAACTGGTGGATTGTCGTGAATTGCTTAATGTTTAGTTTCCGCACATAATGAAATCCCATTTCAAAAATATAATTCATTTCTGAAGACCGTTTTTCATTCGAAATGTTCGTAAAGCGAAACTATCTTCCCCATAAGAATTAATTTAAAAGAAGTAATCAGTTCCTGAACCACAAATGATTGCTTATTTAAACTTTACAATAGTAATTTGTGAACAAGTTGATTGCACAAATCCGATGGCAATCTTTGGAGAAAGAAAAATCCTTGGAAGAGAGACTGTCTCTGTTTCACTTAAAATTTATGTTGTTGTTTACTTTCTAAATGTTTCTAAAGTGAGATATACCATTGTTATTGAAAATTCTTATATTCTAGCTTGCTACCTCTTTATCAGCGTGATTTTATTGCTAGAAAGCTTTGTATCTTAATTTTGCATAAATTTCTTACAGAACTAAAGCTTTGTTATACAAATATGCCAACTTTCAAAAGCGCCAGTATATAAATTGACGTATATCTTTGGAAATTTTGAATAAAAAACTGTAATTTTTTGCAGGTATGCTTAGAAATACGTCTACTTTCAGATGATGGTAAAACTTTTATAGATTATAATTCAATTGTTTTTCGAAAAATTTGTAAGAATTATTTTAAAATACAAATTTTTAAAATAAATCATAATAAATGGGTGAATTTTATTTGGAATGAAACTGAATTTCGAAATGTGAAAGGAAGAATCAAATACGTTTAATAAAAAAGAGAGATTAATAAATATATACCAAACTCAGTTAACATTGAGCAGCTAAAATTTTGAGAGCTAAGTTTTTAAAAACTACTCGTGCGATTTTGACAAAACTTGGTAGTTTGACGTAATTAGAGTCGTAGAATGGAAATATGGAAAAAATTGATATGCTGTTTCAGAAAAAGTCTGATTTTGTGTCAGAATACCTAGATTATAACAATGCTATATATAAATCTAATACATATCCTAAGTCACGCTTTCGAGACATGAAAAACGCAAGTTGAATTTCGTCTATGCAAAGTCCCCATTTTTCATAAATGTGTAAAACATTTATTTCATCCCGTGCTTAGCAATTGAAACGAAAATCGGACTTACACAAGGATTGTGCGCACATTTTTTTTAATAATAATAAAAACACAGGATGGACATAAGGGTGCCGATAATCAATTTTAAGCGAGAAACTGGCCTTCAATTTGTTAGCGCTTCCTCAGGCCGCGGCACCGCTATGAAGATTTTTGCCTTCTCAAACAATGATCGAATTGCATAAAGGTACGATACCTCTATGCCGGCGCACTGCTATGAAGGCGCTTCCTGGTTTAGCTCATCTTCCTTGATAGAGATTTGTTTTACAAAGATAATGCATTTTATCATAACTATAGATTCGTACTCCCTGGTCCAAAAGCATAGCACTTATTCATATAAAATACAGAATTCCTAAAATTTAGGAATCTAAATCTTTATCAGTATTAGCTGAACTAATGGGAACTAGCACAATTTGCTGGTTATATACCAAACGAATATTTTTCAAAACATTGTTCTTGGTATGCTACATACAACTGAGTCAATTTTAAGTCCGAAGATGCTTCATAGCGTTGATAAGTAGGTGTTTCTAATCATTTTCCATTTTAATATATGATTTTTTAGAAACTTTCAGTTTTGATTCCATATTACGTTGTTATTAATTTCTTTATATAAACTACATTCCGTTTGAAACACAACGCAAAATCATGGTCTCAGTTAATCAACAATTAATAATTTTAAAAATTAACAATCGTGTTTCTAAATTTAGAAGAATGTTACTGATAAGAAATTACAATTAAAAACTGACATATTCCTTTTCTTAAACGTAAAAGGAACAGGTATTGCTTGAAGAACCTGTGTTACATTAATTCTTAAATTTCTGGATACTTAACTAGGTAATTCGATGTGCAACAAGATCTAGAAGAAACGTACAATTTCTCTAACACATATGCCCTCTCCTCTTTTAAAGCCGCTTTTCCCTTCAAAGATGTGGAGCCCCAGGTCGTCATTAGAGCTTCCGGACTTGGTCTGAACAAACACATACAATAGAACCGAAGTAAATGGTTATTCCGGCTAAAGAAGAGGAAGTCATTGTTCACCTTGTCAGTAGGGTTATTTCAAGAAAAACGGATTAAATATTGAATGCCATCAACTTTAACGCCCTGAGGACTGTCTTGTAGTGACGCTAAATCCAACATGATATTTTTTCGGAAACGCTGACATTTAGTCTTAATGGAATATCGCGTAATTCTGTTTAGGTTCCTTCTCTCATTGTAGATCTTATATTACATACCAATCTTCGTCGAGAGTTTGAAAATTTAGGAAAAGGAAAGATATTTTCGAATCTGCATTAGAATTTTAAAAGTTTCTTTGCAGTGCTAATAAAGGATCAGCATCGCAGGAATTTTTGGTACGTATTCTATTCTATCTTCAGGACTTCAGCAATGCAAAAAGGGGCTGACACCATAAATTCCAACAATCGATATCATTAATTCTATTTCAGAAATTTTAAATATTTAATACAAATAACTTTTTGTAAATGATTAAAAAAAAATAAAGTTCACGAGTCACGAATAAAAGAAACAAAGTTCGCAAATTTATATATAAAGATATATTTTATACATATTTTATAAAAATTATTATATATTATATTTATATAATATTATAGATATAGATTTATATATTTTATATTTATATAATATTATAGATATAGATTTATATATTTTTTATATTTATATAAAATTTGGTGTAAAACTAGGAAATAACAATTTGTGCCGCAATTTTGCATTTTTATGTTTTGGATTTCAACTTAAAATTATGTATCTAATGTGTAAAAAACAGCTAAAAATTTCGGAAAAATTGTACTGATTTCATTATTAATGCTGTATCCTTGAAAACGAATTGCACGGAAATTCGAATATCACTCACTAATATATTCGAATATCACTCATTAACTAATATTCGAATAATATTCGAATATCACTCATTAACTACCATAACGCACTAACGTGCGTTATGGTAGTTAATGTTATTTGGGTTGACCCAGATGTTATTACATATTCCAGTGCTAACAGTGTCTAGATCAATGTGAACTTAATTTTTAAAGTCCTGTAAAATTAACTTTTCATCTTCCATTCTCTTCTGATAATTAGCGGATTAAAGGCAAAAGTATATTGTTATCCGATAAAACAACTGCTACCATTTCACTTCTATAATGCAATTTGATTATACAAAATTATTTATTAAAGTTTCTGAAAATTGAACTGTTGCTGTCTTTTTTTTTTTTTTTTTTTTTTTTTTTTCAAAAGCCATTAAGTTAAATTTTCGAATATTTCGAAGTCATCGAAGTAAGAGTTTGCTTCCTCTTTCCATTTTTCATTGCGTTAAAGCTTTGTTTTTAGAAGTAAGAAGAGTGTAAAAATAAATCATTGGTAGAAGACGTGCCTTAGAAAATGCAGGCTCTATTTAAAAAAAATAGTTTTCATAAACAATATTTTTATTGTTTCTGTGACCACAAAAAGAATATTTTAATGTGACCATGTCCAGAAATATATTATTGTAATGATTTTTACTATGTAGAATGAGAAAAAGAATTAAAAACTTTAAAAAATGTGTGACTGAATCAATCTTTTCAAACCTGATTCACAATTTGAACAAGAAGTGAATGAAAACATAATGTTTGAATGTTGTACTTCTGATACTAGAAGTCCTTTTCTTAACATGTTTATCTTCCCTTCATTTTCTTAACTTTTCACTAGACACAAGTATGGAAAGTATCAAAAATGTTTCTAATCATTTCTCATGGAATCTTCTAAAAATTTATAAAAAGAATTTATTTTTCAATAAAGAAATTGGAAACTGACAATTTAAAAGATTCACCTTATATGTCCCAATGAATCATACACAAGGCTGATATAAAGCATTTTCCCACCTGATGCAATCTCCGTGGATCCTAAATTCTGCTCCCAATGCCTGTCTTAAATTCTAAAAATTTTGACATTTCTAGATTTTGTTGCTGGGTGTGTCACTAAATTCTAAAAATTCTGCCTCACCGGCCCTGTAAACCAGCCCTTACTATACATCATTTTATATTTATCAGCTTTTTCTTTACATTCTAAATGCACTTGGTTTTTTAGAATAACAGAAATCTTAATTAATTCCAAAAATTCTAAAGTGAAGAGGAAACGAATCGAAGAAACAAACTGAATGCATAAAGAAAGAAAGCGCGAAAAAAATTATTCTTCGATGGTATGTACAGTTATTATTATGTAAATTAACCAGTTTGTAATTTTAGCCTTTACTGTAAGTTCCCCTTTCCGTTTCCTCAGGATAATGCAAACCACATATTTTTTAAACTGGGGTTTTGGGACTGAAAGACAGAGTGTTTTTGCCCTCCAATTGGATGTTACATTAGTTTCTGCCAGCTCTGATAATTTGTAATTATTCATTCTTTGCGTAATCGCCGCTAACATTTGAATTTGTTGCGACGATAGAGTTACTGAGCCAGCTTAAACTAAAATTAAATTGTGTAGTCCACATTTTTAGTTTGAATTTGACTGTTCCTGTTTAATTGCATCACTACAAGCTGTAGTTGATTTTGTCAACATAGGAACGTGCCTGTATGTTCCAAGTTCTTTTTAAATAAAAGGTATATTTAAACCTCTGTGTGACTTTGTAGTTACTTTCAGACATAGAGATAATTTGCTTTATGTCTATAAGAGGTTTTGGACTATTTAACTTTTACCAGATCAAGTAAAACCTCGTTACGTACACTGTTAAGAGACTGGCAAATTAGGAGATAAAAACCACAGAAACTAGTGGGAACACTGATTTGTGTACTGAAACAGATTTTTAATTGTTAGGAAAGATGTTTAAAAAGAAGAAAATTAATATAAATTAATACAAAAACGTCAGGGAAAGCTTCAAATTAAAAAGACGCATAAATACATATTTTGTTATGTGTTGTTGCTACAAAACATAAATGTTTTGTACCTTTTAATGTGGAACTACACTAATACTGTTTAAGAATCAATATTATGACATTGATTTAAAACTGACAGTTTAAAATTACATGCATTTAAACTGTGAAATGTTATTAGAGTGTCATTTTAATAGTGCTTTTTCAACAAACGTTTTTAAAAAACAAATAAAATAAAATTTAATAGTGGTCATGTAAATCTATAACGATTAAGGGTATTTAACTACCTAATGTAATTATTTGTAACTAACTACTCACCTTTAAATGTTATCTCTGCATATTAAAACAAGTTAATGCCTTTCATTAATCCTTACTATCGTCACAAGATACAGCACAAAAATATAAAAATTAATGTAAAACTTATACTTTACATCTAGTGAGACTTAAAATAATACAAAACAGCTTATCACCTCTGGCGCATTAGTTGCTTATTGGAACCTTAAAATGTATTAGCTAGGTTACAACGCCAGAAACTCTACATGAAGCTATAACACTAACTGCGTCAGACAGATGGAGCATAACTAACTTTCAAAATTTGGCAACTTCAAAGCTACATCAGGCTTTCAGGTTTGTTTTGATCAACAGATCTCTCTCTAAGCAAGGAGCAGCACTGGCAACAGCCAATCTCCTGTTACGAATCATGCTGATTATGATTTTATTTCTCATTTTAACCTATGCCATTTGACATAAAATCTACCTGCTATTTACTAAACTTCTAGACTAAGTACGTGGCAAAGTGATCCATAAAAGAAAAAATCAACATAAAGCTAACTATTAGGCAAAACGTAAATAAAATATCCCCAATATTCTTTCAAACTATTACTTACTTCAAACTATCTTCAAATTATGTCCAACTATTATACGTGTAAAATATTTAATGATACCTGATAAATTTTATAAAGTGGATTTTATTTTCAAATTTGATTTGTAGTTATGTTTATTAAATTATGTTTAATAATAATGCATCCTACTTACTGATCTATTTTATTCTTAGAGAGTTATTACAAAAAATGGAGTTCAGACATAAGTTGATTGAATTTTGATTGAATTTATTCACTCCCATTTGCTAATTGGTCCTTATTTTTTTTTATTAATGGTCCTTAAAAGTACTAATTTCTATGTGCAGAAATGTGTACGAACCCTGATATAGTAATAAAATAAAAACATATCATGGTTACCAGTTTTTGCGCTACCGTAGTTATGGCTAAAAATGAAAAGAAAATGGCTGTTCTAAAGATTTGAAGTTGTGTTTTAATTGTTTATTCGGATAACATTTTTAAATAGTGACAGTCATAATGAACATTATACTTTCTTTTTCTTTAGTTCCATACAAGTTACAATATTTATTTCAGCAGATATATTCAAGTTAAATATTTCAGCTTATACATAAATTAAAATTCTGGCTATATCGCCATGTAAACATGACGATATAACCAGAATAAATGAAATAAATTTTGTAGCTTGTATGGACCTAAAGACCGAAAGAAAGAATTATCATTTTGACAAAACAGTAAGAATTACAAGGTAATACGTATATAAGTAAGAATTACAAGGTAATACGTATATAAGTAAGAATTACAAGGTATAATTACAAGATAATACGGTTTGTGAAATATTAAATTAAACATTCCAGTATTACAACTGCCCTAATAAAGACCTATCAATCGTCTTGGCCAATACGTGATTAAATTAGCTAATAAATACATGCTCAAAAATTAGCAATTAGATAAATTTACGATAAAAGTTTTAGACTAATTTCCAAAAAGCTTCTGCCTATCATTTCAGTTCTTTTAATTCTTTATAATAATATTGTGGACGGAATAACGGTTAGCGACGCAAATGCCTCTAACGTGCGCTTTTCAGCTATACTTCCTCTCAAATTATCGATTATGTTAAACAGTTCTAGTTTAATGCGGGAACTGGGGTTCTGTTGGCATCATCGTTACTGTCAAAGCATTTACTGGTCGAGGGAATCAAATCGTCTCTTATCCATACAAGAAATTTAATGGCCTTTGCCACGCTGTAATATATTGATACTATAAACATAGCTGAGGATATGGTAAATACAATCTAAACAGTGCTTTACTTTAGATTACATTTGCTTATGTTGCAGTAAAATTTTAAAGAACTTCGTATTAACAGTCTTTACAAAGTATATAAGATAATATTTTCTAACAAATACTTCAAAAGAAGGATGCAGTTTTGATGTTCAGTTTCTCTTTTTTATTCAGAGGTAAAAATTCTGCTTTGTGTTCCGATTGCTTTATTTAGCATCCAGTAGGTATCCGGTTTTTCTCTAAAGAATATTTTGGCTTAATCGTCAAAGTCATAATTGGAAAATTCATAAAAGCCAATTTCAGGTGTTATTTTTCAATGTGGAAGTAATACATTCATGAATTTTTTAGTTAAAATTTCTTCTGTTATATATAGATACTTACTTAACATCAATTTTAATTCACTATAATCTCTAATCCCACTACAATTTGACAAATCTTTGCATTTCGATTTCTCGAAACAGAGTGATTTTGAGCTCACTGGTTTGAACGCTTAACGATAACAAGTAAAGCTAATTCTAATACTCGACATGAAATATGAATATGTGTAATATTATTATGTTATAAACGTATCATCTCTTAAGTTGAAATACAAGATTATATTAAATTTTTCTGATGCTGATTTTTATATAAAAATTCGGTTTTAAAAATACATAATTGTACATGATTTACCATTTTATTATTTTTTTTGCCAATACTACAACCAAGATTTATGTCTGCATAGTTTTGGTAACTGCTAAGAAGTTACGTTTTTGAGCAGTTAACTAGAAAGAAATATAAACTTTATTCTGAATTACATTTTGGTAGGCATATTATTAATGAAAATTATCTTTTAAAAATGGCAGTATTTTAATAAGATCTTCTGTGCAAACTTGTTGCACAAAAGAAATACAATGAGCTCGAGAAGGTTCCTCTTCATTTCTTTCATTTTTCAATAAATATTAAAATACAAAAAGCAGAATTTTATGACCAATTTATACTTATGTATAAAAGGCTAACTGCTATGCAAATGCTACACATCTGAAGTCAGACTGACAATTATCTGCTGATACGATCCAATGGTCAGCAGTAATTAAGAAAGAAAAGAGTAATTATCTAAAATTTAATCTTTTCATTCGAACAATTGTCATTTTAAGTATGATGAATAGAAAGCATTTATTTATCGATTTGCATGTTCATAAGTATCAAAATAAAAATACTCAGAGGTGTCTTTTTGTGGCATAGTCTAGTGCTAGTTCCTTGATAAAAACATAAAATTGTAAATGCTTTAAAATTTAACTAAGGATTTCCTTTTAGCAAATGTTCAATATAGATTCGAGGTATGATATAGTGTATTCCGTGTGCATTCAATCGGAGTCAAAAATCAAATATCCTTGACCAAGGGTGCTCCACCGGGATCGACGCAGATAACTCTGTGAAGCTACTAGCTAAGATCTGTACCTAGGCAGTCTCGGCTTCAAAGGTGTAAAATTCATGAAGCTGGCGGTTTCAGAACCCGAGATTGGAACGTCTATACAGTTTGACGTCGGGGTATTTGCCTTAGACCTAGAACTGATGGTTCTGTAGCTCGGTATGAAACGACACTGCGGTGTTGTAACGCCACCGAGTTTGCTAGGTTATGTCCTAATATGATGTGCAGTCCGCGTAGTACTAGAAGAAGCATTTTGATGACCAGTCAGATCTTCAGGTGTTCAGGTCACGCCCCTCACCAAAAGCCGAGAACAGAGAGTGGTGACCCCTCGGCCCCGACTCGTCGAGGGGGTTTTTTTTTAGTCGATAAGTCTGCGGCTAAGTTCCGGATTGGGGCCCGGATCTCCATACAAATAGAGTTGAGTTGACCTCCTAAGCGGAATTTTCGATTGATCAGGCTGCGGCTAAAAATTGGGGTTTATCCGAAAGAGACAATCGAGATCTCCAGTCCGAATCAGAGAGTTTTTTTGTGACCAAGACAACTGTGACCTTTCCCTGCTAATATGGGGGTTTCTAAGCTAGGATTAGTGACCTTAGTTGCATTAAGTTGCAAGAAAGTGTCTAAAACATTGTTTATTTGTTTGACCAGAGGTACTCAACTATTACATACCTACCGCCTACTTTGTAGGAAGCAAAATTGCCTAATCTCCCACCGACTCCAAAATTACGTAATTTAGCACAACTGCAAAGTAATTCTTTGAGTGGAGATTTAGTAAAAAATATATAATTAAAATTATTCATTTATTTATACTTTGCGTATATTAATAATAGGCAGAAAATGCATTAAAATAAAAAAACCTGTCAAAATTGAAGAAAAAATTATATGAAAAATTTTTGATTAGTTATTTATTTTTGGGATCCTCGAGGCTGATCCTACGAGACGAAATATTTGTCCAGTTCACTTTTCGTAAGAAACAAACGAGAATCTCCTCTTTCGGAAATATTCAGACGATTTCTCTATTTGGCCATAATATAATTAACTGCACTAAAGCTGATTCTACAAGATATGAGGTAGGGAAAGGTATATAATTTTCGACGTATTTAGGTATGATGCAAGCGTTTTTTCATCTCACCAAAAGTTTTCGTGTCTTTCATTATCAAAATTATATTTACTGTCTTCATCATTTTCGAGTTCTAAAAGTTTTTCTTGGCAAGTAATATCAGTCTCAGCATCATTTGCGGTAAAATAATTTTCCATCCAATCATACACCTTCAAATTCAAAATATCTTCAAATCGCTTTTCCGAGCCTTGTTAAATTCAGTAACATGACCACTGAATCTCTCAGTCTTCTCAGGTGCTACACCTATAAAATGTGAATTGTATAGGTGATAATTCGGGACGTGAGGAAATTTTGCCATCAGTAGGTTGTGATATAGAAGATTAAGTTTACTAATAAATGACACATTGCTTTCGAAATTCATAAGAATTTCCTTGGCTTCTTGAAACTAACTTAATTTCGTTAGATATCTTTAAAAATATCTGTAAATAAAAAGCATTAATATTAATTGTTTTTAATTCTTGACAAAGATTGATCTCATTAATGCTGTTAAAAGAGTGTATGATACTATCATCTAATGTTATAAAAAGGGACAAGCATATACCCTTTGACAGTTATCGAATTTATACTGCATAAGTACATATAAAAGTACTTAACAAAACCCTAATTATTGTCCTGATATAGCTGTCGGAACATTCTGTCATGTCTGCTGTTGGATTTGATCTTCTTTAATTATTATACTTTCTTGTACCACTTTTGCTACAAGATGTTGTCTTAGCACCATACAATGCATACTCAAAACATACGGCAAATATTCTTTAAATAAGTAATAAATCCTCGATACCTGCTTACCACTGATGGTACTCCATTAATAATACATGCAACAATATTGTTAAAGAGTATGTTATTTTTTGTAAAATATGATTTTACAACATTCATTATCGATACTCTTGTAGTATGTGTAATAAGATCTATTTGAGAATAGCATTTTTTCATGTAGTGTATTGTTTTCATCAAAATAACGGGCAAATGACATCAATAAAACATTATTATCTCCGATAGTTGGCTTGTACAATTCTATATAAAATGAAGAGTTTGGGAAATTAACTATAAGTTTATATTCAACCGTCAACGGCCATTTTCTCGGCTCCTCCTTTAAACCACGGGTTCTTTCTTAACCAAGGAAGAAGTTCCTCTCGGAGGGAATTTCATAGTTTCAGAGAAGGAATACGATCAGCCTTTTATTTACGTACTTATTTACTTATTTGGTTTTAGTTTATGAATATAAGAAGTACAAGTTTTGGTATTTATCAACACTTTCTATACTTTTTTTTTTTTGTTTAATTTACGTATTTTTCAAGTTTGAAAAAGGGAATTGATTGTCTAATAACAGTAAAGGGGTGCACGGGACAGAGAAAGTTGAGATCCAGCTGTATCCCCTTAAACTGTTTAAGGAGTATTCGAATTACTGACTTAAAGACAACGTTTTTAAGGCTTGCAGTAAATCCTGATGCATTACTGTTGAGTTAAATTCTTTTACAAGGACATTATTAAAATTTCTCGAATGTTATAACTTTCTCCACATTTTGAAATTAATTTATATATGAGAAGAGGCCACTAACCCATCTTCTTTAGTGATATATTGTTTCTTGAATAATTCATTTATTGTCGGCGATTTTGAAATATTTTATATATTTCTTGAAAATATTCAGGATTTGTCCTTCTGCTTCAATGTGCTTCTGTGTTTCAATGTGAATACAAGCCAGTTTCTCCTACAATATACTACATGAAGGCGTCATTCTTCCATTTAGGCAGATCGCTCTCGAGTGTTTCGCCATATTCAAATAATCTAAACTATAAGGTATTTTCTCCCTCTTCCAAGCATGCCTTCGAGGTGTTATGGTTAGCACACTCGGCGCGTAGTCGAGAGGTCCAGGTTCGAGTCCCGGCGCGTCAGCATTGCTCATTTTTCACATCTACAGCTTTAAATAAACCTAATGTCTTTACAGTGGCGCCCGAACTGAAAGATGGTACATGAATTATGATTCTTCACCACCAGGATTTGGCGATTGGGTCCCCTAATTCCCAACCGCCCTTCAAAAGAGGAAGTATATAAGGTATTTTCTCCCTCTTCCAAGCATTCTTTCGTGGTGTAACAGTTATCACACTCGGCGCGTATTCCAGAGGCTCAGATTCGAGTCCCAAGAGCACTGCACATTTTTCACATCTCCTGCTTTGAAAAAATGTCTTTACAGCCTAACCTTTGATGCATGTCACATTGTTTTCTAGTATTGAGTATAATTTCGTATACTGAAGATAAAAAATCAATTTTACAAAAGTATTAAGTATGAGATTTTTTCCATTAAATTAATAAGCTATTGGAAAAGAAGGATGGACTTTCTGATAAATAAAATATAAAGTCAATATTACTACCAGGTTCAAATACTGTTTAAAAGAGCAAAAAATAATTTTATTGTTTAATTTTGTCGAGTAAAGGTATTTTGTTTTTTATTATACAGACACAAAACTGTTTTTAAATGTGTAAACGTCATTAAAATGAAATAAAATTAAGAAACAATTAATTTTGTCCACTTACGTTGCATTAAATACGTGCAATGAAAGCAGCTACATCACTCTCTGCGAAAAATGGGCTTTGTGATGCAAAGCAGACGTGCTCGATCGCCGAGATATCAACCTACGAGCCAAAGGAACTCCGAAGATTACTACTGGTAACAGATTGGTAAAAGAAGAACAACCCATCCGTATTAGCATATCATAGCAACAACAGAGATCCCTGCAAAATTTTCACTAATGCGCGCTGTGACCAAATATGACCTTTGGGGAGAGAGATACGAGTATTCTCGAATGGGCTATTCCAGTTAAACTTTTGGAGTTCTTTTTAGCTGACGCCAAGTTACTACATCTTTATTTGAATTAACTATTTTTTTTCAAAAAAATTTAACTCTCCTGTTATTCATCTGGATTGTTTACTGTACAAAATTCTTCTGAACCCCTTTCTAAGAGTTAACAGAAAAGCAAAGAATTCAAAAATGCGGGTAAAAGAAACTTGCTGCAGTAAGCTAACAGAGTAAAACGGTTATTTATATTAGAATAAATTAGTTTTACTTGTGGTGTTGGCAAAGACGCCATGCCTACTGAGAAACTTTTTACGAATAATAGTTAGTGAGAATCAGGCAGTCGGTCTCGTAATCATGTAGGACAGAGAAAAAAGTGTCAAGAATGCAGTGCTTTTAAATAATCATAAATACCGTTAATAAAATTTTCTCAGTGTAAATATGATATGTTAAGATGGTGCATTTGTGTTTGAAAAGTGAAAGTTGAAATTCATAATTTCTTTTGTGAATTGAATTTCTAACTTTTCGTACCAAAATTATTATCCTTCTAATTGTTCATCAAAGGCAAATGTCTCGTATTGCAACAGGTGTTTAAATATTGTTTTGTTCCTATGGGATGAAAAAGAATGCTTAGTAGGTATAACAAAACATTTGTTAGGCGAAGAATGAAGAATTTAGTCTGTTACTTTAAACTAGACATTTCAAGGTCATTGCATTTTCATTTGCGTCATCACGTTATTATCTCTGCCTCGTTTGAGAATGTATCTGAAGACAGCCTTTTTGTTCCCGCTTTTTATGAAGAGAAGCAGCTAAATGGAAAAGAAGTGGAGCACAAAAATAGCGACATAAATTGCCGACTGCAGCTGTCGTTCCCATGGTTACGAGGCAAGTCGAAAGACGGAAAATTACCTTGAAGTTGCTATTTTAAAATAACAGACTATAATACGCTACAGCAAAAGCTCCGTGATAGGAAGAACCAGCTGCTGCCAATTGTTAAAAAAAAGTCTAAATTAAAGTTCAGATCTTTACGTACTCCCATCCTGCAATTGTGAAACGCACAGTTCTAAATTGCAACATAGTTCTTAAGTCTTACAAATGTACTATACCTGGATTTTTATTTTTCTTCCTGACTTGGTTAACTACAGGTGTTTAAAAAACTGATGGCAAATTTTCAAGTTTATTTCAGCAAGAATGTCAGACGAAAACGACGGTAACACTGGAATACCTGTAAGAAAATCAAAAGCTTTAGAAGTCACCTCTGAAACGTAAAGTCTCTGAAATGCTCTTGTCTTTTCTCCTCTGAGACAGCCTTAATTTTACGAATCGCAAGGTTCATTACCTTGATGCACTTGCAAAACAACACCAGTCAACCAGTTAATGCGTTTTGTAGAATCATTTCCTATTTTTTAAGACATCGCCGACTTAATTATCACTATACTTCTTTAGCCAAGTAGTACCATTCCATAATGGATAGCCAAGTAGTACCATTTCTGAATCTTTATTTCAAGTCTTCTCACAATTTTTTTGCGAAAATCTGAATCAGCGAATCAAAATGCACCTACGAAATGCATATAAATCTGGAACATCTCTATCAGAAATGTCTCAAACATTGCTAGGAATAACGGAATTAAGTGGTTTGTAACATTATGTATAAGTCAATGGTCTAAAATTAATAACGACTTCGAAATAGCACAGTACCGTAGAATGAATAATGGTCTTCATGAATAATGGTAATCTTAGTAAAGATTCATATCAATAATTCTGCAAACATCTTGATCATTCGACCCCCATCTCCAACCTCTTTCAGAAGAGAAGAAAAATGTCCACTTTATTTATCCACTTGATAATTTTAGAAAAACCTAGAATTTCGTTCTAGGTTTTTCTAAAATTATTCGACTTTCAAGCAGTACCGGTGCCTCTGAAATCGGTCAAGTTGTCAAAATAAAGAATAGATTCCTTCTTTTCCTAAAAATAAATCTTCTTAGAGCTGTTCAAAAGCACTGGCAGACAAGGATTATGCAACTTCCAAATTCACTGTACAGCAAGCAGCGCAAGTATAGAACACTATACAAGCCTTTAAAAAAAAAATTCGAGTAAATCGAACAGGCATGACCCATTTCAGAAAGTTTTAAATACATCATATATATGACCACTGATATCGCCCTTACCTGCATAGTGGTTAGCGATGCTGACTGCCATATCGTTGTGCCCAAGTTCGATCTCCAAAGGAGGCATTTATGCTTGTAATTATGCAGAGTCTATATGGCATGGAGGCACTTAAAATACTGATGAGCATAAAGTCCATTAGAGTTATTTGGTGGTAAGTAAAGAGGGTGAGTAATTCTCGAATCCGTCTCTCAATGTGTTCTCAATCAAAAATTGAGGCGAATCTGTATCGTTACTGTGGTGGTGTGGTGTGACTGCACCTTCGTGACCAAACCTTTCTGATGATCTTAATGTTTACACAATCCAGTGATTTTCTCTCAGTTTTGTAAACAAGTTTTATAAGCCTAATTAAGAGACTTATGATGCAATTTTAAAATCAATCTTCGACCTACAATATTTTCAAATGGCAGTAAAATCGGAATTTTCAATATTTCACTTTCATTGTTTTTCAAAAGTTTCGTCTTGATCGTCAACAAGCATTTTCATCTTTGAATACTTACATAGTTCCAAAAGGTTTATATCCTCCAAAACTTTCAAAGTGTACTATTTTACGTAAGATTACTTCAGCCTTCTGAATTTCGTTGTTGTTTCGTTCGTTTTCCTCCCTCCTCCCTGGACAATTATAGTAGAATCTATCGACTCTGTCCTAATTATCTTGCTGCATACCGAGAATATAAGAATCTAGCAGTAAGCTGTTTTTCATGACAAACAGCCTTTGTTACTTGTAACTATAGTCTTCTTTTTATGTAAGTTGACATTGTCTTCGGAGACTTTGCAGTCGTCTTGAAGCCACTCTGTGGGATATATGCACCATTTACTTAAAAAAGAGCTTTTGGATTGCAAGGACGGGAAGACAGGTCAGCTGGATCTAAAGTCCTGGGTAATTAATGCTAATCATCAGGTTTACTATACTGGCTTATTTCTTTGCATCTGTTGTCAAAAAAAATATTCTGTTCACTTTTTCATTTAATTCAAGTTAATACAAAAAATTGAATCCCTCCCAAAATGTATTTTGCATTCGCCAAGTTCCATGACTGCTTTTACATAGCAGTGCATCCGGGTTCCTATATTTCCAGTTCTATTGTTCCTATAAGTTTAGTCTTGTTATTTGTGTTGATAATAATTCCAGTCTTGGAAAGGTTATGCAGCTAGAGGACTGATTGAAGCTATTCTAGCTTTAGCCTTCAGTAGCTGAACATAAACCTTGGCATCCTTCTTTGTCCACTGGAAGATAGAAGCGGCATTTTCATTCTTGCTTAATCGCAAAAAACATGAAGAGTTAGGTCATCTGGTTCTAGATTTTCAGAAAAAAGTAATCTCGAGATCCGTTATTTGCCCGCTCAAGAATTAGTTCATCCGCATCTTGAATTTGTCTGCTATACAGATAGGTAAATCTCATTGAAAGTTCGACTCGCAGATCTCTTGGAATAATAATTTTGGCTATCGCTGAGCAGTTAAATTCGATAGTATTTAATATCATTTGCGGTACTGAAAGTAACTCCTTTTTGTTACTGGGTTAGACAATGCTGAAAATTATGTTTATGTCATAAATTTTCTTCATCCTAAGGAATATTTTTATAATCCTCAGCTTCAACTATTCTTGAAAAACCTTATCATATTCTTCATAGTAAATTTTTGATGTTAACTCCGCAGTGATTTTAAATCATATTTACGTTGTCCCATCCTTTTTACTTATTAACTGTGGGTGACCTTCTTTCAAAGGAACTTCGTATCTTCGTTATGCACTAATCCTCACAGTTTCTCTAAAGAACCTTAGTACTTCCTTTTCTATATTTTCTTCAGTTTTATTTTCATTGAAACTTTGATTTCTACTCTCCAGTTTCCATAAATTTGCCGCATTAAAAGCATTTAATAATGTAACTGTGTTTATTGCAATAGCCCATCACAGCGTTTCTGCGTTAGCCCATCACAGCGCAATTTAATTTAATATTTAATGGAGTCAAATAATTTTCTAAATTTTTTATGGCCCCAGTCAATAATGGCCATACTATTTCAACACCAAATACTATTGTTATTTCGTGAACTCCTTATGCTATATCAGGTATATATATATATATATATATATATATATATGTTCTTGCTTCTTAGGAAACGGAAAGTCTAAGATTTCTAGTCAAGGAACTGAGTTAGGTATTTTTCTTGACTTAGCATGACTACATTGCACACAATGTCATCAACATATTTTACAGTAACTTTATAAACTTAATAAACCTTTATCCTTCTAAGCTGACGATGCATTAGAATTTCTTCCTTTTTTTTTTTTTTTTTTTTTTTCCCTCGAAACCAAGCTTATTTATTGCATATCTATTTGTGGTCGCTTTGTGATGCGACCTCTATGATCCAGAATTTAACAATACCTCATCTAATTAAAATTTTCTCTTGCAAGGAATATTTACTATTAAGATTTGTAACAGCGTTTGATTTTGACGTGGTGTCAATATTTCACTTTCATTCTGTTTTGAAGTTTTATCTTCACTGTAATCAAAGAATCGTTTTAATTTTGATAACGCTATAGTTTGATGTCTCTTGCAAAACAAAGAGCATTTGATTTGAGCATTGAATATTTTGGAGATATGCCAAAATCTTAAAGCAAAGAAAACACGCTGTCTTCTTTTTCAATAAACTTATTTTTTTTTAATTAAAGTTATTTGCCTGATAACAATCTGTAGAGGAATCTGATTGTTTCTCATAGCGCAAAGCAGTTCTTTTCTTTATTAGACTAAATAACTGCCACAATACGTAATTTCTGCTTATTCGTGTATATTGTCATTCTACTACTATCGTGAAAACTAGTGGGTTTATTGAAGTAATTTAATCTTCTGGTATCAATTTTAACAAAACAGGACACAAATAATACACTTAAAATCCGCATGTCACTCTACGAATTTCTAAATTTCATATTTGAACCTTATATTTATCGTACAATATAGTATAGCAATGCTGGAAGTATTTTCATCGGTTCCACCAACGATATCTTTTCTGCCAAACAAGCCTTTAAATAAGTCAACAAAAGCTTCATATTGTTGCGTGCGTACGGGTTCGTTATGAAATGAATGCACAAGTCCGATGAAAAATAAACAAAAATTTATTATTATCACAACAGAAATGCTTAAATTTTCTCAAATTATCATGCAGTATCACAATATCTCACAGTAGTTATCTTTTAACTACTCAAATGTACAATAGAACGTAATTCAAAACAGCTAAAGAACGTTAATCCGCGAATTCGCTATAATCAACAACGGCAGTTTTCTAAACAACAACAAACTAAGCAACTACTACAAACTGAGATGTTTACCTCCTTTTATAAGATTTTAAAATCACGCGCTAGAATTTTCCAGTACTTTCTCGAAATCAAAAAGAGATATTTATTTATTTAATGCACGCGCTCTTGTATTTTCAATTTTCCGGCTTAGCTTTCTTTTAATATTCGTCACGCGCAGCACTGCGCGAGAAATAAAACCATTTAATTTATAATTGAACTAACATTAGCTTTTTAAATACCAAATTCGTAACACTGCCCCCTTCCCAAGGACTGCACGTCCCGGGCAGTACAATCCCTGGACAGGAAGCTAAACTTACAACTGTGACATAAATGCAACTGAGGCATAAACATTACAATAATAAACAACACGAACAATAAATGTAATAACTAACTTAAACAAATCAAATGCTATCAAATACTAAATACAAAACAAATACTAAATACAAATCAAATCAAATACACATTTATAAACAAAAAGGACCATGGTCTGATACTATTTACAATTATTTACATTATGTACTATGGCCATAGTAATAAGCTAACCTGTCGTAAGAGTTCGAAGACTCACGGATCCGAACCACGACGTCATTCGTGTTCAGCACTGTATATGGACCATCCAAAGGTGACTGTAATTTAGGACTCAGTCCTTTTCGTTGAATTGGGTTCCACAACCACACCTTGTCTCCTTTGTTGGATCTCTGTCTAGTAGCTCTTGTGTCGCATCTGATCTTCATTTTCTCCGTCGCCAACTTGACTCGCTTTCGTGCAGAACGGTGCATCCCCTCAAACCGGGCCTGGGCATCTTGGATGTGTTCCTCAGGCGATGAAGGCGCATCCGTAGGGCGACTAAACAGGCGGTCACAAGGCAGACGAAGGTCTCGACCGAAGAGCTTCTGGGATGGAGAATAGCTGGTAGTCTTGAGTTTCTTTTCGACCCTGGTATGATTTCGGCAGCTTCCCGAGCTCGATCTTTCGGACAAGGCGTCGACATTTCCAGGCGAGGATCCCTTTTGAGGATGGATAGTCATGCCATCAGATGCTGAAAGCAGCTTATTGTTTTTGAAATCTAAGGAAAAATTGTATTTCCTTAAAAAGTCCAATCCGAGTATGCATGGATCTGTAATATCCGCCACATATGCCGTGTGATGGTAGGCGGCACTTCCAAACGTGATGTTTACGTTTAACTTCCCAGTTATGTCGATCTTGTCACCAGACGCAGTCTGAAGGGTAACACAGGATGGCGTCCAAATAAGTTTATCTTTAAACTGTTCAGCTAAATCTTTCCTAATGATGGTAACATTAGCTCCTGTGTCAATGATCATATTGCAAGGAACTCCATCGATATTCCCATTGATGGACAGTCCGTTATTGTTGCCACTCACTATAGAGATCTTAAGCGCTTTAAAACAGGGTTTTTCATTATCTGGCAACCTCCGTTCCTTGATATGGTCATTAATTTGTTTCCTGCGTCGTTGCTCAGAAATTGTCTCAATTTTCGTACCCTGGGGTGTTCTGCAATTCTTTCGTACGTCGCCTTCAGCTCCGCAGTTCCAGCACTTTAGAACCAGTTTCTTTTCACTTCTGTTCCGTCTCAAGCCACTGACTTGTCTGGTAAAATCATCTGCTTTATATTCCGTACCCTGGGGCGTTCTGCAATTCCGTCTTAGGTGACCTTCACTACCACATCTCCAACACCTTGGAGCCACTTTCTTCTCGCTCCTACTTCGTATCAAAGCTTCGACTTGTCTGGATAAATCATCTAAACGAGCCATCAATTGGTCCTCTGGGTCGTGGACTCGCACAGCTCTGACTGGGTAGCGATCTCTAAGAGTTGCTTGCTGGGCTGCCTCCAATTTCATGGCGTACAACAGAGCGCTTTTTATGTCCTTTACATTTGCCATTCGAAGAGCTTTTTGTATTTCAGGATCCCGGATGCCGTCGATGAAATATTGCAGCGACAGGATTTCTCTTGTTTCTGTCGGGCACTCCGAAAAGGCGTGATGTGACAGCCTTTCAACATCCGTGGCGAGCTCCTGAAGTGTTTCGGTGGGCCTCTGCTGACGGGATTTTAGTTGAAGCCTGCTGTAGTCTTTCAAACACTTTTCACCAAAGCGCAGTTCCAATGCGCCGGATAGAGCTTCAAAGTCTAGTCTCTGGTTTTCGGGAAGCGTCTGCAGGATATCCGCTGCGTCTGCTCTCAGAGAAGCGGCGAGATGACAGGCCTTAGCTTGGGAATCCCATCCATTTGCATCCGCAACGATAGAAAATTGTGTCCTGTACACCTGCCAGGAGGTCTTCCCATCATATGTAGATAGTTTCAGAACGGAACGAGCAGGCATCGATAAAAATTTGAAACCTTCAGAATTGTTTCCTACCGTCGCTATGCACTTCTTTAGGCTGTCAACTTCTTTGGCGACGGCAGCAGAAACCCTATCATCAGTTTGTTGTTCGACGGCAGAAACTCTCTCTTCTATATGTTCTTTTACAGAAGAAATTCTTTCTTCTACTTGTTCTTTTACCGAAGAAACTCTTTCTTCTATTTGTCCAACTTTAGTTTCAACCGCGTCTATTCTGCCTTCCATAGCCTCAAATTTATTTTCTATTACGCAGGTAATTTCTCTTTTCATTTCGTCCTGACCTGCTTTCATCTCATTTTTAAGAGATTTCATCTCTTCCTTAACGGATTCCTGGCCCAATTTCATTTCTCCTTTAACGGATTCCTGGCCCAACTTCATTTGTTCCTGTGCCGTTTTCATTTCTTCCTTGAGGGATTCCTGGCCCAATTTCATTTCTTCTTTAAAAGATGTTTGTCCAGCTTCCATCTTTTCTTGGAAAGCACCAAAAGCAGTAATGAGCTGTCTCAATTGTTCTTCCATCCCTCTTGTTATTGGCATTCAAAATCCCACTTCTGACACCAAAAATTTTTGCGTGCGTACGGGTTCGTTATGAAATGAATGCACAAGTCCGATGAAAAATAAACAAAAATTTATTATTATCACAACAGAAATGCTTAAATTTTCTCAAATTATCATGCAGTATCACAATATCTCACAGTAGTTATCGTTTAACTACTTAAATGTACAATAGAACGTAATTCAAAACAGCTAAAGAACGTTAATCCGCGAATTCGCTATAATCAACAGACAGACAGACAAAGTAGACAGATGTCTTTTGTTGCACCCGCTAAGTCTTTCTGCACCGATGGGCGAAAAATCAAGCATAAGTGCGAAGGAAAGGTATATAGAAAGGGGGGCAATTTCGTATTTCAGAGGAAAGTAAAAAGGAACTTCGTATATTTTATACGAGTTCGAAAGGCCAGGAAGAAAAGATGGGACAAAATAAAGTAAAAAAATAAATGGCCCAAAAGTAATGGAGAGAAAAAAAAAATTTCATTTATAATTAAAAAAAAGGGGGCCTATAGAAAGAAAAGGAAAGGAAGTAAGAGAATTTTGTTTAAAAAAAACATTAAAACTAAGTAACATCATCTATTGCGGTTTCCAACATATTTATATACTCAGAAAACACCATCAGATAAAATCATAAATCCAAAACAAGGCGAGAACATATCAGCAAAAATAAATAAGTAAATAAATTAGTTTTTATTTATTATTTTTTATTTTAATATTAATTTATTTTTTTTAAATAAGCATTTTATTTATTTATTAAGTTAATGGTCATAATTTATTATATGTGTACTATTTTATCAATTGGAGGCACACTGTATTAATATATGCTTTTAATTTAAATAGATAGGAAATATAGATTAAAGGAGCAAAAACTACAACTCTATACATTCATTGAGGCCCGAGATCGTGTTTTTCCCTCTCGAGAAATTCCTCAAAGGGGTCCCAATGGGTAGTGCTAACACTATTGATAACGGCTACTGATAAGGATAGCGTCCCTACGAGATGGTAACCAAAAAAGAACCACATGATTTAAAGCAATTACTAAGTATTTAATGCCAGAACATAATAAAATGAGCATAATAATAATAATGATCATAATAAATAAATGAATTTAAAGGTACTTTAGTGACAGATATTTGATTTAGCTTAGAGAAAAGAAGTTCTACTTATCTGAACGCTCCGTCTTAGTGCTGCAAAAGATTGCAAGGAAGACAAGACCCCCCAGGTACAGGAGAACTCCCGGCCTTGAGAACGAGACAATGCAGAGGATATTCGCGAAAATTTTCTTAAATAAATGAAGATTTTCTGGAAAATACCTTTGAAAATTCAGGAGCTCTTCCAAGATCCTGCCTCCATCGTACGTGATCACAGCGCCTCCTCAACAATTACCACTATTCTATATTACACTTATGATTAAGGTTATAATAGATACATTTAGAGTTACATATATAACATCTCCCTTTTTTATAAAAAATAATAATAGTAGTAAAATTAAACATATTCTTTTAAATAATAAGGTTTCTTAACAGTCCTACCAGATCGAGTAACGTAATTATGTCCATTTGAAAAATTTAATGATACTATACCTCTTTCACTATTTGGTGACACAACACTTCTATTACGTTTTGAAGGACTTTACAGGCACATCTAAATTTGTAGTGCTCCTGCTATTCTCAAGTATCTCGGGTTCATCTATAACTTCATTCTCACAGTTGTTTTGTATTGCAAACTCTTCCTGATTAGTTTCTTTAAGAAGGTCTCATCTGTTCCTTTCTACAATTCTTCCATCTGTTCTTATAATCTTATATGAACGTGGTCTTTCTGCTTCTTCTATAATTTTCCCTCTTTCATTTAGTTTTTTTCCCTTTCTCTTTTATGTAAACAGGATCTCCTATTTTCAGTGGCTTTAACGGTCTTGCATTCCTATCATAATAACTTTTTTGTAAGGTTTGTCTCTTCAGTAAATGTTGTTTATGGTCGTTTAGCTTGGACGAAATTCTCTTTTATAGGCAACAACCCATTTACTTTTCTTCCAAACATCAATTCTGAAGGTGACTTAATTTCATCTGAAATAGGTTAGTTACGATATTCCAGTAATACTAAATATGGATCCTTGTTGTCAACTACAGCTTTTTCTAACATTCGCGTAACAGTTTGAATATGTCTTTCAATCATTCCATTAGATTGTGGGTAATTTGGACTTGAAGTTCTGGTTTCAAAATTCCATCTTCTTGCAATGTCTTTAAATTTCCTGCAATTATATTGTGGACCATTATCCGAATATGCTATTTTCGGAATACTTTGTCTTGCAAAAATTTATTTCAATTGCTTTATCACTGCTACACTTGACAAATCTTCCAAATGCCCAATTTCAACATATTTGCTAAAATAATCTATAACCATTAGATAAGCCCTTCCTTGAAAGTAAAAGAGATCTGTTCCCAATACTTCCCATGGACCATTAAGTATTTCTTTAGATATCATTGGTTCTTTAGTATTAGCTTTTTGTAAACTTAAACATGCTTGACAATTCAGTACCAAATCTTCAATTTCTTTCGACATTCCTGGCCAATATAATATTTCTCTTACTTTGATCTTGCATTTTACTACTCCTAAATTACCATAATGAATTCTTCTTAACATATATTTTCGTAAACTTCTTGGTACAACAACACAGGAATTTTTAAATATTAATCCATTTGCTTCTGATAATTCTTCTCTGAAGTTAAAATATGGTTTTGTCAGTTCTGGAACCATACATTTTTCGTCTGGCCAACCAGTTTTAATTAATTTTCTTAAAACTTGTAGTTCTGCATCTTTTTCTGTTTCCAGATGAAAAACTTCCATTTTACCTTTAGACATTGGTATACATTCTACAACCAATCCAACATGAGCTTCTATGTCTCCTTCAAAGAAATCAGATCGTTTATCAGTGAATGATCTTGATAATGCATCTGCTATAAAACGTTCTTTTCCTGGTTTGTATTTTGTCTCAAACTGATATGGCTGTAATCTTATACGCATTCTTCGTAATCTTACAGGGCATTTATTTAATGGCTTTTTGAAAACTGATTCCAGTGGTTTATGGTCATTTCCACAGTAATATATTTTCCAAATATATACTGGTGAAATTTCTCATACGCAAATACAATAGCTAAAGTTTCCTTTTCAATTTGAGCATAATTCTTCTGTGTATCTGTTAATGCCTTAGATGCATTTGCTACTGGTAAATTATTCTGCAGTAAGACTGCTTCTAGTCCTTCTTGGGATGCATCTACAGATAAAACTACTGGCCTTGTTTTTTCAACAAATCTCTTAAACATGATGTCAATTCTGATAGATTAGGTATAAATCTAGAAACATATGTAATCATTCCTAGGAAAGTTTTTAATTCTTTCACATTTTTTGGTGGTTTTTATATCTATAATAGCCTTAATTATGTCTTCATCTGGTTTTAAACCATCTTTAGAAAATATATGTCCCATATATTTCACTTCATTCAGCCCAAATTTACATTTATTTAAATTAAATTTAACATTTAAAAAAAAATTGTGCTATCCCATTCAAAACAAAAGTCAGAAGTTCAGCCTAGATAAAAATAAATGCTTTATCCAAACACTGGCAAATAAGTAGAGATGAAGTGAAGCTAACTTATTTACGTTTTTCATGGCCGTGGTTTAGGTCGCAGTGGTTAATATAGGTTTATATTGCGTCGAATTCGCTGGTGTCACTAGGTAAACGGGGAAGTAATAAACTCGTTTTATTGTAATATTTAGCTGTATTAAGAGAATTAATTTGTACCCATATTTTGCATGTGTTGTAGATAATTTTTATTATAAGTGGCTGTTCTATGGGACATTCCGTATTTTCAAAGAACTAATTATTATCAACTCGTCTCTTTTAAATTTTTATTGCTTTGTATTTCATGAAATAGTGCAGTACCTTCCGCTTTTTAAACTCACTGGTTAATAAACTCAGCCGCTTATTACGTTCAAATTTTCAGGAATCAAAACAAATACATACTACTCAATAAAAAAAGCCGCCGTTTATTAAACTCATCTCCGCCGCTTATAATACTCAGATTGGCAAAAGACCGATTCTTTAGTATCGAAATATTCTACTTAAAATACCCACCTAAGCTCTCCATACTTCATTCAACAGAGTCCATTTTGTAATCCATCCAACATTAGTGTCTCTTGTGTAAACACAACTTCTAACATTGAGCCTTTAGATCAAGGTATTATAGAAGCTTTCAATTGTCATTATCTTAAAGGTATGCAAAAAAAAATTACGAAAAAAACTGGACTTTTTGAAAATGAAAGAGATAAGTATGTCGATATCTCTGCTAGAGGCCATGCATGTTATAGTCTTACTATTACTATGCCATGCATGTTATAGTCTTACTATTAATTAAAAATTGTTTTTAAAATGTGGCTTTTATGTAGAAGAAGCGTTAGAGGAATTGCAAATTATAGGTGATGTTCCAGACATCAGTTAAGATAAGTTATGAAGAATCGTTTATAGAATATATGTCAGTTCATAACAATATTGAGATAAAGACTGTAAATATTGACTGCAGAAACTGACAGCGAAAGTCGTTCAGAGAAACATCCCAGCATCAATTGAGTCTGGAAACGCACAGTAAATTCTAAGAAAAATTTTTTAACTGTGAAGTGCTGATCATAAAAACTAGCAGTTCAATGAAATCCAGAATACTACTGTATAACTATTAAAAAAGTGAATTTCAAAATTTCAAAAGTACTTTAATTTTTAGCATTAAATTTTTATTATTATTTTAGGGTTAATTATTGAATTAGTTGCCAGGTACCACTTTACTCCAAAGTTTAAAATGGCTATCATGATTTATAATGTACAAATCCACTGTATAAACTCTAAATAAATTGGATATGATTGAACGGAAGTGATTTTAATAAGTGGCGGCTTCTGTATATCTTAAAAGCTTATGCTAAATGAGTTAATTAAATAATTATAATTGCCATAGGTGTAAAAGACCTTTTTAAATGTATATGGTTTTGTGCTTAGTATTTATTAATGTATGTTGATGCAACAATGGATAGCAAAAGAAACTCATCTTTCAGTATTTTCATATTAACCACATGCTAGAAATTAATTGCTGATAAGCCCTAGAAAGATAAATGACCTTTAATCGTTTCAGAAATGTATATATGTAATAATACACATACATATGTTTGTACATATATATACATGCATGCATGAGCACATCCACCCATCCATACATGCATACATACATATGTTTCTGAATCCAGTCCCAATAACAGAAGATTACCTTTAATTTTCATTTTTTTACATTTATTCATTCGAAATAACCCTAGGTAAAATTGGTCGATGATGTGAGAAATAAGATATATAATTTCTCTTTATTGATCGATGAAGAGTTTATTGTAGTTACAGATGTTCCTATTATTATGATGGGAGATTTTAATGTAGACATCAGACAAAATAAAAGGCATTTGATTTTATGAAACATTTTAATCTCAGTATGGTGCCAAGTAACTATTCAAATACCACTTGGCAGATCATTTATATATTTAACATTTACTAGGAATATAACTGCTGGCATCTTAAATATTTTCACTAAAAGTATCCACAAGTGGCAATTGCAAATTGACAGGTTTTATTTTATTACATGAAGCTGATGCTCATTTCTCCACAACAAAGTATTTTACAGAGTGTCAATGACTTTTATTTAGTTTTCACATTGTATCATCTATTACATCCTTTTTGCAAACATTCCTTTTGTTCTTCTTTTGTTACACATTGTGATATCATTTATTTTGTTCTGCTGCTCTTTGCCTCGAGCACCTTGATGAAATTCATTATTATTTTTGGTGAAATAAAATAAAATAAAATACAGCAGTGCATGTAGCTTTGAAGTCACCAAATTTTTGATGTTTTTGACACTATTATTTATTATTAATTATTTTTGCCCAAATATACTGACTGTATATCAGATGACTTTGCCACTTGATGAAGTAAAATAAAACACAGTGACTGTGTACCAAATGACCTTGCCACTCATACGCAGTCGCGCATGTGCACAGAGCTTTGACGTGGCCAAAATTTCACTATTTTTGATGCATTGCAATGCATATACCCTTTGTCCAATGTAAAAATTTTTGTGTGTTTGTTAATATGCTCTTTCATTTATATTGTGATTTATTTAGATTGATGGTAACATTTGGTAGTTTCAAAGATATTTCGCACACACCTTAAATACCATCTTAATCTTTGCTTTCTCATCAGAAGAGCATAATCCTATATTAAAAGTATCAGAGTGCATGTAAAAAACTGGCTCGAAGGAAGCCTTGGGACATATGCAACAGCTTTACGTTTCATTTATTCTTGGTGTGACAAATTAATACCAATCTATTTCTACCAAAAGCAATTTTGAATGACAGATAAAATGGTTGCTGAGTGGAATAATTATCTATGGGAGATATATGTCCTTTAAATGATGGGAGTAGTAGGTGTTGTATTGTGGAGGTGATGAAAGCATGTTCAGGAGACATAAAAATAATGCTGAAAGAATACTCCCTTCCCATATGTGAGACACTTATCATGAAACAAGAATTTCTTGTCGTGGTTCCCAATGGTAGTCCTATGGTAATGATAAATAAAATTTTTTAAAAAAATTAAATTGACAGTTTTTTCAAATTTCTGAAGGGATATAAGATGGAAGAAGTAGAACTTTCTGGTTATATTCATTGCCAAATCAACCACAGATACAATTTCATTGATTCTTAAACTGGCATGCACGCACAGAATCTAGTACTCATCTGGGAAAAGGGAGAATGGTAAAATAAAAAACATCAAGGAATATATTGCTATTACCTTGAATCTTATTTTACAGAGTTTATAAGGAGAGGAAAAAAAGCCTCAAGTGATGATGATGATGATATGTTTGATGCCATACTAACCATTCTAAGGGCTGTTGTTAAACATTTTCCTCCGAAATAAAACTTCAAACTTGATATTAGCCAAATTCATACCATAAATACCTGTTTTTTCTGTTTTATGTAAACACTATAATAATTCATCTTATCTTTTATAGGTATGATAATATGCATTGCTCTCAACCAAGGTTGTCAGAAGTCTTAGGAAACCAGGAAAAAAATTGCAGCTAGTAAAGCTTTTGAAGTTAATTGTGGTTTTTGAAAAGTATGTTACAAAACTGATTTCATGAGATTGTTTTATTATTATTATTTTTAATTTTATTTAACTATAAAAGTGTCATGATAGGCTTTTATCATTTTAGAAAAATTAAACATCTTATTAAATTCTTAATCATTCAGATCTATCATGATTAAAGACAGCCTAAGAGCACCTAATACTTGCAGTTGTGATGTGTTTCTAACTGATAAAGGAATCCAAGTGTGGACAAATATTTGCGAAAACAAAACAAAACAAAAAAATTGAATTTAGAGTTGAAATGATATTTCTTTATTTTAAAAAATTTTAATCGTGCATCCTCTGAATTTTATATTCAGTAACCAATATATATCAATCACAATATGATAAAATCTCAAAAAAAATTATGCATTTTTTACTTAATTGTTCCTATTGTTGTAGTGATAAGAATGCAGGAAGTTATCTCTTCTCTGTCAGAAAATTCAGGATTTTGTTATTGCATTAGTGGCTTGCCATAGTCCACAGGTGCTGTGATACTACTTTTCAATTGTTTTCCAGCAGTGTCCTTTAATGAACAGGGCAGAGGTTCAAAAATATTAATGGATACATAGATACTACATCTGCAAATAAGTTGATTAGCGTATTTGACAGCATATAAGATGCACTTTTTTTTCCTAAATTTGGTCTCAAAATAGTTACCTGCATCTTATACGTGAAGGACACAGGTTAACTTTCAATACTGAATGCTATTTTTACCCCGGATAAAGGTCTAGACACATATAACTTTTTCTACATCTGCCATAATTATTTTGTGCATGCATGAAATATCTGTCGCCAAAAAGTGCCAAAGCTCGAAGCTGATGTCGAAGTTCGAACAGGTTCGACGGTCACATTACGTCTATGGAGCCTTTCCTTCTTTACATAGACTTTCTTTGACTCAGCCGACACACGTGTCTGTATCGATGCTACTCTGTATAAACGTGTCGGCATCGGTGCTACTCTATGTAAACATATCGGTATTGGTACTACTCTGTATAAGCGTGTCGGTATCGGTGCTTAAAACTATTTGTTTAAAAAAAAAATACCTTGGAAAATATCATTACAGGAAACAAGAGATTAAGCTATACAATTCAGTATAAACTAGGAGTGTTAAACTACGCCAAAGTGCATGGAAACAGCAGCAGCAAGGCATTTCGGTCCACCACCTACCGAAAAAATGACATGTACTTGGCGACTGCAAGAAGATCAACTGAAAACTGCTAAAAAGCAAAAATGTAACCTTCGATGCCCAGCTCCATCTTGGCTTGAACTCGAAACTGCCGTAAAAATGTGGGTGATAGATAAGAGGAAATCTGGGATAAGTGTTTCAACTAAAATGATAATCAATGAGGCCAAAGGATTTGCAGAAAAACATGGGAATCAGAACTTTTTAGGGTCTGAGGGCTGGTGCTACAGGTTCATGAAAAGGCAAGGCTTATCAATGCGCACAAAAACAACTATTGCACAGAAAATGCCAGCAGATTATGAAGAAAAAATATTAGCGTTTCATAGGTTTGTTATAAATGTATGCAAGAAAACTTCTTTTTTGAGCTCGGTCAAATAGGAAATGTGAATGAAATTCCACTCACATTTGATTACCATCCAACAAGACTGTGAGTATTAAAGTGTCTAAATCAATAACCATAAAAACCACAGGTCATGAAAAAACCCGATATACGGTAGTTCTAACATGTTGTGCTGACGGCACAAAACTACCGCCGTTTTTCATATTCAAAAGAAAAACTCATCTAGAAGAAAAACTTCCAACGGGTGTAATTGTTCATGTTCATCCAAAAGGCTGGATGGACGAAGCTGGAATGAAACTGTGGTTACAGAATGTATGGGTGAGGCGACCTGGTGGACTCTTAAGAAAACCCTCTCTTTTGGTTTTGGATCAGTTTAGCACCCATAGAACTGAAACCATAAAGAATAAAGCAAGAGAATTAAAAACTCAGGTAGCTGTCATTCCTGGTGGACTGACTAGCCAATTGTAGCCTTTAGATGTATCGGTGAATAAGGCAATTAAGAAAAAAGTGCGAGAACAATGGAACAAGTGGATAGAGAGAGCCACATCACACCCTCAGGCAGAATGAAGCGGTTGTCTATTTCACAAGTATGGGAGTGGTAAAAAGATCTTGGGAGGACATAAAGGCTGAAGTAATTGTTAAGTCCTTTAAGAAATGTGGAATCAGTAATGCTCTTGACGGAACAGAAGACGACGAATTATTCAAAGAAGGTGATACTAGCGATGACGGAAACAGTAGTGATGACAATATACTCGTTTTCGATGATAGTGAAAAGGATTTTTATGGTTTTGAAAGTGATTAAAGTCTAATTTCGTGATAGGCAACGTTTTCCTTGAATCTGTGTGTTTTTTTTTTTTTTTTTTTTTTTTTGTTGTTGTTGTTGTTTTTGCTTTATTTTGTATTATGTTTGATTACTTGCCATTTATTCATTATTGAAATTTACATATCATGTTCAAAATAGCTTGCCATTTGTTAATTTTCCTTAATAAAAATATGTTTGGTAATTGCATTCAATGATTGTTTATTTGGCTTTTACGAAACATGAGAACTAAAAGAAACCACAGTTTAAGTTATTTGTGGTACCGCGCGAGATTGCGGACTAATGAAACATTTTTTCCTTGTGTGTGGCCTTCTTATATGCCGTCAAATACTGTAATTAAGTGCAAACTTCTGCAAACAAGTTTTATAATTAAACTGCAAAATCTCTTATAATCTGTTGGTTGGTGATATGATCTGTCTGCGGTAAGTTGGCATAAGAAATTTAAGAGAGTTATAAACTCTTATAGTGTCTTTAAAATGTAAACATAACTATAATTTGCAATTATAATTTTTATAGTAATTTACATAAAAATAGAGGCAAAGACATTTTTTATAAGAACTTTTTGTATTGCAATGTATATAGTAGTATAATGCATTATTTTTTTATTGTATGCCTTGCAGTCCACAATCTAAACCCACCAAAGAGTTTAATCCAGTTTACCAATTATTGTGTGAAATTTTATAAATTTCCATGATTTAAAAATGAAATCTTTAGGAGTAAGAAATTGCACAGGTGCAATATGTGGGGAAAGTGCAGAATCGCCCACTGCTTGGCACATTTTTCCAAATCTATAAGTTGGCTATGCTCTCGCATCTTATCTCCTGGATTTGCAACCCCTCCAGAAGATGCTAGGCAAGGCACGACATTTACAATGGCGAACAGGTAAAATAAATACAAAATAAAAGTTAAAGCAAAATTTTGAAAACTGTAAATCTTTTAAAAACAACATAATAATTTTAAAATACAAACATGGTTAAGAAAACATAGTAAGCTTCAAAAACTTAAAATCGTTACAAAACCCTGAAGAATTAAAATACATTCACCTATAAAAAAATTGGGGAAAGTGCAGAATCACCCACTGCTTGACGCGTTTTTAAGAATTGAACAAACTCGGTATCCATGTACACATCAACCTATTTTCACTTTAAAAAAATCCCAGAATTGCACAAAAATAGCATTGCACTCTCCCTTGACTTTATCCATGTACACATCAACCTATTTTCACTTAAAAAAAATCCCTGAATTGCACAAAAATGGCATTGTGCACTCCCTTGACTTTATCCATGTATACATCGACCTATTTTCAATTTTAAAAAAATCCCAGAATTGCACAAAAATAGCATTGCCCACTCTCTTGACTTTATCCAAGTACACATCGACCTATTTTTACTTTAAAAGTCAAAGAAAATTGACAAGCATTCAATTCTTCTTATTCTTGTAAAAAAACACCAAACAAATAAGTAGGAAATTTTTAAAACTGGAAATCCCTTCAAGAGAACCTAATAACTTTAAAAACTAAAATCATTTCAAAAACGTAGTAAGTTTAAAGAACATAAAATTATTACAAAACCCTGAAAAATTAATCTTTCACTTCCAAAAAATTTTTAAATATGAAAATCCAGTCCTTACAAAAACATAATTTTAAAAACTAAAAATCATTTCCAAACCATAGTAAGTTTCAAATACTTAAAATCGTTACAAAACACTGAAAAATTAAAATACTTTCACTTACCTGAAAAGGAGTAATCTACTTCGCTCAGCCGATGAACGAAAAGAAATGAATTCTCAAAATGTTCTCGAATTATTGTTTAAAATAACTGCTCCTCTACCATCTATTATCGTCTACACCAATCAGAAATTCTAAATTTTAAAATACATACTGAGCATGCGCAAAAATGCTCCGAATTTCACGCTCAAAAGAATTTCTCAATTTAAAATACATATTGCACATGAGCGAAAATGCTCTGAAATTTGCCTTCCAGAATGGCAAAATCGACTTGGATACCGTATTTGGCACACTTATCAATCTCGTAAAAAGCGCCAAACACAATGCGCCAATTAAGTGAGCGATTCTGTACTTTACCCCAATGTGTAATACATTTTCTCATTTCAAAAAAAGTTGCAACCAAAAATTTGATGGTTTTCATCAAATAGTCTTAAATTTTCTTTCGGTGTCGCTTCAGCTGTGAGAAGGTATCCAAATGTAGAAATTTAAATTTAATATTACATAAGTAATTTAATTTTGTATTACATGCATACATTTAAATTTTAGTTTAATATGTGAAATTTAATATGCACTTGCTTAGCTACCAACTCCAAGTACCAACTACTCGCACTTGCAACCTACCAGTTTTACTGGAAAGCTTTTAGTCACATCTCTGTCTCCCAGTTTTTAATTTACAGCCTTTATTTAGGAAAGTGTTTTTCACAAATAAATGAAATTTGTTGAATGAATGAAACTTAAAATGTGCGAATGAAATTCCAAACTTTGAAATAGCGAAAAATTATATACCACTATTGAGAAGAAATATATACCACTATTAGGTGTGGTATTTGTTAAACATTGTTTGGCAATGTTTAACAAAAAATGTCCGAAAAGGCGAAATCAACAAGTCTTCAGTAGCGTATCATAGTTGGAAATGTAATCATAAATTTGACTTTGGATCTGCAAAAATTATGCAAAAGGCTTCTTCCGTTGGTGAATTGGATTTTCTTGAGGCTTTTCATATTCACAAGCATTTAGCATGTTTAGTGAATGATTTTAAGTCCAATTTAATCACAGGTTATATATATAAATTGCACTGTATATTTTTACCTTCTATAAAATACAAATGTGTTTTCTGTACAAAAATATAGGAAATATGTAGTAAAATGCATACCCATAGCTTTCATTAATTTAGGGTAAATTCATTCATAGATCAGGTTGAATAATTATTTTTGAAAGGTATATAAAATAGCACTAAATGTAGTCTTTTGGCCTATGAGTTTCATTAACAAAATCTATTTTTAGCATATGATAAGAAATTTTTGTTGAATTTTTCCTCGTCAACATTTCTTAGAGCATTTAAAAATCTATAATCATCGCCAAGCGTAATGTTAGCATAAAAGGTTGTCATACTCTTGTTATTCAATTTCTAATGTAAAAAAAAGTTTAGACATCACAGCATGAGTTATTACTGAAGCTGCCATGTATTGATAAACATGCAGTGTGATGAAAGCAGAATATAATAAATAATGATTTGCCAGGTTGGTGTCAGGGATACAAAATAAGTGAATGTTTCGGTTTGAGATGTATGCCAAGTAGATACTCAGCTACGAAGACAAATTATTAATCTCGCAAATTTATGCTTACATGATTGTTTTTCCATAACGAGGTATTTTATTTAGTGCCTAAATGAAATTAAGAATCAAAATTTTTAAGTGAAAATCTTCACATGTTTTATTATGGAAAAAAAAATCAAATGCGCATGCGTAAAGCATTAATAAAAAAAAAAAAAAAAAAAAATGTTTATGGCTTTGAGGTCCGGATTTCGGACTTTGTACTGTACTAACTGTGTGCCCCCAAAAACGATAGACCGAAGCAGGCCCTTGAGGCTTTTCCCCTCAAAATCTATGCATAACTGCACAGCTAGTGTGGTGGGATTATTCCTGTACGACCAGTGGTGAAATTCTGATGTCATGCCTTTTTCTACCTGTATGTGTCTACTTGTCATTTTCTTAGATTTAAACTGATGATCTAAAATCTGAAGTCCCACCAGCTCCAGATCTTGAATTGTATTAGCTGAAGTGTATATATGTTGTACTTGCTTAAAAATCATATGAGTGTAAGCAGTTGATTGAGGCAGATTACATTAAGTACTCATTATATGTTTTTATTTTATAATGCCTAAAATTGTTCATGTGTGTATACAGTGAGTCAGTAAATTCTAAAAAATTAACCACCTCTAAATTGTAAAAATTTACTCTTTTTGGTATATGTATTACAACTCTGTGAATTAGCAACATATATGGCCTTATAAAATAGTCCTAACACATAGGCGTTATACACTATCTGGCCAAAAGTATGCGGACTCAGAAAGTCCTAAGGCACATATTAATATGATGGTGGTCTCCTCTTTACATCGATGATAGCTGCACAGGTCTGGAAGGACTTTTCCTCAGTTTTGGATATGTGACATGTGAATAAACTTTCAGGCATCCATCACAGCTGGAGTGAGTGCTGTTGGAGAGGTTGGTCAATTTGCCTGGCTATGTAATCGGCTTTATAATTCATCCGAAAAGAGTTCTGTGGGATTTAGATCGGAACTCTGAGAAGGCCATCCCAGTTTCTGTGCATTATCAGACTATGGCTGCACATGTCTCAGTGTGTGAATGGAGAAGTTATCCATCTGGAAGAGAAATGGATCTTTCATGAAATACTGCCATAGAGTTGGGAGAGCAGTATTGTCCAGAATGTCCACATACATCTTATTGTTCAAGTTTCCAATCACAAGAACTAAGGGACCCTAATTTTTGTTGAATTTTTCCTCGTCAACATTTCTTAGAGCATTTAAAAATCTATAATCATCGCCAAGTGTAATGTTAGCATAAAAGGTTGCCATACTCTTGTTATTCAATTTCTAATGTAAAAAAAGTTTAGACATCACAGCATGAGTTATTACTGAAGCTGCCATGTATTGATAAACATGCAGTGATGAAAGCAGAATATAATAAATAATGATTTGCCAGGTTGGCGTCAGGGATATAAAATAAGTGAATGTTTCGGTTTGAGATGTATGCCAAGTAGATACTCAGCTACGAAGACAAATTATTGATCTCGCAAATTTATGCTTACATGATTGTTTTTCCATAACGAGGTATTTTATTTAGTGCCTAAATGAAATTAAGAATCAAAGGAACTACTCTGATATGCGCCCTCAAGTCGCCAAATATTTTTGGCGAGAAACTTCACGCTGCCATATTACTATCTAAATTTTTTGTCTACATTTTGAACTTTTAGCCTAAAATGTCTCCAAAAACGCGGTTTTCGCACATGGAAAAAACTACGTTTTGAACACACAATTTAGCTAAAAATCCGAAACAAAAACAAAAAATTTAGATATCAAAAACATACCTGCCAACTTTTACGAATTTTACGTAATTTTTACGAAAATGCGTTTGTTTTTACGATTTTACGATCGTAATCCATTTTTTACGATTTTTTTCCTTTTTCAAGTGTTTTTAGTGATTTTTGTTGAAATTTTAGAATTTTTCGCCAATTGCATCGTGTTTTACCACCAACTACCGACTACTTGAATCCAGTAACCTGCGGTTTCTCCCAACTCGCCACTTAACCAGCCAATCCAATGTGCTGAACTTGTTTCTCCCACTCTTTTCTTTGTGGGCGCCAGGTTGTTTTTTCAACGTGGATAGACGCATTCTTTTTTTTTTTTTTTTTTTGTGTGTGTGTGTGTTTGCACGTGCTATAAATTTTCTTAATGCGTCGTTATTACGAAATGAGTTCAAAAAAACCGTATTCTCAATATTTTCGGCCTGCCTACAAAGCCGAATTTCCAACAATTAAAGAATCCTTCAAAGGAAATAACTATGCATTTTGCAACGTGTGCGTGTTTGACTTCATAATAAGTCACGGTGGAAGAAGCGACATTGTGAAGCATGTTAAGTCTAAAAAGCATGAAGTCAATGCTTCGGCTTTGACAACGTCAAAGAAAGTGGTTGATTTTTTTTCAAATTCGGCTACGAATTCGGATGCCGATGTAATTTTTGGCAGAATGTTTGTTTACACAGTTTGAAGACTTTGCCAGTTCTGGAGAAGATAGACTTGATGTCCTCGTTGGTACCTTAAAAAGAATAAAACGAGCTGATGGAACACCAAAATATGATAGACTAGCAAGAGTTTTATGTGCTATTCTCATACTTCCACACAGTAATGCTGAGTGCAAGAGAGTCTTCAGTGTCGTGAAGAAAAACAAAACTATGTTTCGTTCTTCAATTTCACCAAAAACGCTAGAAATCATTTTAATTGCTAAATGTTATGAGGAAACTAATTGTTATGACAGGAAATTTTCCAAAGAATTTTTGGCTAAAGCCAAAAAATGCACTCTAAATTCATTGCAATAATTTTTTTGTGTAGCATTAAGTTCTTGTTTTATGTTTCCTAATAAATTTTTTAGTTACTACTTAATTGAGATTTACTAGTAAGTACAATTTTCTTTTTTCTATTTGTATAAATTGTTATTTTTTTAATATCAAAGCATGATATTATTTCTTCGTGTTCTTCTGAATTTGGGGGAGAAATCTTCTGAATTTTTATCTTTAGAGGTTGGCAGGTATGCAAAAACGTAAAGTTTCTAACCAAAAATATTTGACAAGAATCCATGTACACAGCGACATGTTTTAACTTAAAAAAACATCTACGAATTGCACAATGTAGGCAACGAACGAATCTACAAACTACGCAGACCTCGCTTTAAATTAACATAACAACAATAAATTTCAAAGAATACCATGTACACAGCATCCTGTTTAAACTTTAAAAAAATTCTACGAATTGCACAATTTAGGCAAGGAAGAAATCTACGATCTACGCACTCCTCGCTTTAATAAAATAACATAACAACAATAAATTTCAAATAATACCATGTACACAGCGTTCTGTTTCAACTTTAAAAAACATCTACGAATTGTACAGTCTAGACACTAAACAACAAAATAAACTAAAATAAATTTCAAAAAATTTAAAAAAACAACAATAACGACAGAAATTCATACTAAAGAACCAATGAACATAACATTCTACAAAATAAGAACAAGGATAAAATAAAATGCACTTACCATGAATTAATGCGTTTTCGAATAGCAGAAATATAAATTTCATACCGCCTTTAACATGCCGCCACATAATCACTATCGTATTTACATGACAGCCAGACACACTATCCAGAAAATTTATACTATGGTTCACAAATAAATAAAATTGCAAATCCCTACTTCTATCATGCACTGCCATTAAAAATAATCTCCCAGACCTTCTTTCCACAGTTCCAAATACCCACTACCCCTCAACAGGATAGCCACAATCATATTTCCTTTTGCCGAACTTCAATTCAACAACTACCATTTTATCTTTCCCTCCCATCTTCTTAGACACAGAGGCGAACCAATGAGCTCCAGCGAAAGATTTTTCAACGTCAACAGGGTTGCCATAGAACACGCAATCGCGCCCAAAACCAGCGCAGAACACATATCGCCACATTTGGTGAAATTAGGGCATATATTAGAGTTGTACCGAATCAAAATTTTTAAGTGAAAATCTCCACGTTTTATTATGGAAAAAAAAATCAAATGCGCATGCGTAAAGCATTAATTAAAAAAAAATGTTTATGGCTTTGAGGTCCGGATTTTTGATCACTCCCGATTTCGAACTTTGTACTGTACTAACTGTGTGCCCACACCATGATGCTGCCACTACTAAGCTTTACAGTCCACACCATGATGCTGCCACTACTAAACTTGAAAAACCCACACCGTGATGCTGCCACTACTAAACTTTACAAGTCATCACAAATACAGTCACTTAAAAAACGTTTGTCAGGCAAGAACCAACCAGTTTGTAAACCAGATGTGTCCTTTGGACTGCCAGATTATAAAGCAAGATTCGTTACTCCAAAGAACATTTTTCCACATGTTTGTAGTCCAGTGAAGATGAGCTTTGCAGTATTGCAATCGACACTTCACATTCCGGGAAGTAATGTTCAACTTATGAATGACTGCACAAGTATGGAATCCCAGATTTTTTAACTCTAAATGAACAGTCCTACTTCTAACGCCTGAGGAATTTTTGAACTCCTGAATTATTTCAACTGAGAACTTGCAATTTTGTTTTCACTGCCCTTATCAGAGTTCTACAGCTGCTTTCACTAATTTTTTCAGCCTGCCACTTCATTTTTTTGCAGTTTCACTGCCTCAGCATTTCCATTTCACAGTTACATCACTCACAATGGATTTGGGCTTTTGTAGAATATCCAAAATTTCACGAACTGATTTCCCACAAGGGTGGAATCTTAACTATTCTGCCACGAGGAAAGTCACTGAGCTCCTTTAACTTACTCATCATCTCACAATCTCATAAATATGACCTGACAAACTATTACCAGTACTTTTATAGCTTTTGGTTATGCATCATATCAGGTCACCTGCCAGATTCACTTCTTTAGGGGGTCTCTAGATACTTTTGGCCAGGTAATGTATGTGAGAGCTAATAAATTTATATTTTTACTTTAAAAAATACATATTATTTTGATTAATAAGAATGCAACTTTAATCAGATTATGTATTAATATTTTATTTTTTTTTTATAATTTTCATGTTCTCTTTTTATTTTTACAGGCTCCAAGGATCATATTGTAATAAGTTAAATGATTCATTTGACTTCAAGACTCCTGAAATTTTATTTATAAAATCTGAATTAATTTTTAGAGGTAATATTTTTACAACTATATACATGCATGTGAATAAATTCCATACTTTATTCTCTTTAAGTTAATAATGTTAAATTTCTTAGCGTAATTGAAAAATGTGTGGTATACTAAATAAACAGACTAGTTACTCTCAGTATAATCCTTTCGAAGAATGCATTGTAGTATTTAGTTAGTTGCTCATTTTTTTTAAGAGTGAGTAATAATTTAATTCAGACATATAAATTTAAAAAATGTTTTTTGTTCCTTCATATATGTTGTAAATATACATATTAAAAAGATTTCTTTTAATAGAAATAAAGTCGTTTTTGAGTTATGCAAGATACGTACGTACGTACATACCTACAGACGCCACGAAAAAAATCTCTTCAGAATTCATTTTAAATCAGTTTTTTAATTTTTTTTTTGGGGGGAAGTCCTTTATTCCATTCTTACATGCGGATGTTACTCAAAAACATCGTTAAATTGCATTCGATAGTGGTCAAAATGGATATTTTCATTGAAATATGATGCCTGAAATTTTTTGCTATTACAATACTTCCTTTTTTTTACCTTGTACAAGGAAGTAACAAATATGAATGTTTGGCTGTCATATTCTCTCACAGTTTTTTAAAAAAACGTGGCTTTCAGTGGATGAGATTTTATAAAATTTACCAGATTCACTGCTCATTTTAACACCTGATTCAGTGCAGGACTCAAATGCTGTGACATAAGTGCATCTCTGTGAATAATGCAATGGGTTCACAGTGCACTTGGCGAATTACTTTAAGTGCAATGAGAATAAGTGCATATAATTAATCCTTCATAGCAGCCAGACATAGAGTGAGCTCCATGAGTACAGACACCAATGCACTTAGGCCAATTCAAATTATTTTCAGATATGAATGTGTCAAGAATCTCGAACAGGTTCTCAGCCTTTTCTCTTGCAGTAATATTTTTACAAAAGTCTTCTTTAATATTATTATCATCTATAAACCATACATAGCTTATCGCTGCCTCATCTACCTATAATCCAAATTCCACTCCTTTAAGTTTTTTCAATTAATTGATCGTTGATATCCTTTGCCGGATGTTGTATACTCTAATTGTGTTAATGAGCAAAGACACTTTTAAAAGCAGCTTTGCTCATCAACCATGATGTTCACCATATCTATAGTAGCGGCAAAATAAGTTCTGTGATGTTATGAGGCTTCTTACATTTTGCAATTCCACAAGCCACCCTGACTATTCATCCAGTATTTTTTTTTTTTTTTTTTTTGAGTTGTTGTAGTTTTAGTTCTTTTAACTTTCTGGCCAAAAAATCATTGAGGTTTACCAGCCATGCTGTGAAGATTAGATTTTAAATAGCACTTCAGTTATCTTGGAAGCATACACTCCACTGCCGAAACTTTCATACACAGTATACATTATGGACTCTGTTCAACATTCATTTCTGTTGACGTAAAACTAAACTCTAAGTTACCATCATCATATTTGTGATATATTTGTTTCTTGACAGTCATGCCACTGGTTGAAAGTATACTTTATCTGCACTATTATTTATTACTGCTCCAAAATCAATAACTGGTTTATTATTGCTCCGAAATCGGCCCAAAGATATATCAGGAAAAAAATCAAAAGACTATTTATCAAAGACAACAAACAAGAAGTTATATAACACTAACTATACAACATGAAGTAATTTATATTACTGTTTATTTATTTGAAGCACCAAGTTTTATTTTACTAGACTTAAAAACTTTTTTTACTACTCTTAAGAAGTGTAAAAGACTGAATCTAGCCGAAAGCGCTTGCTTATATGCTTTCTGCAAGATTTTCCAGAACAGTTCAAATCTGTCGTGAAGGGTCTGTGCACCGTCTATATTAATGATCAGCCTAAGTTGAGAACAGTGAATATATTAGAATTCTGTCACAGAATATAATTCTACCGCTTAGAGATGTCATATTGTAAAAATTATGCTATGAAATATAAATATTGTTTAGCAAAGTAAATGGAAGGAAATATAGATAGATTACATTGCATCCACTTTTTTATTTAAAAATTTGCTAATATCATGACCAATAGGAAGAGATCCCTTTTTTGGCATTATTGACCAAACTGAAAATCACAGCAGCCCCAACCTCGGTGAGAACAGCAATTAAAGAACTCAGTCATTCACTGAGTAAGAAGAGAAGAAAGCTTTTATGACGTCCACTTCACATTTGACAAATGTGTATAGTTTCAGAACTTTATAAGGCCGAAAAACCACTACAGTCAAAAGTCGTTAATCCGGACTCGTCAGGACTTCGGCGATTCCGGATTATAGATCATCAGTTTAAATCTGGTAAGATGGCATGCAGAAATTACAAAATTAAAAATATGAAACCGTAATTTATAAAATAAAGAACAATTATGATCTAAAGGGTATCAAAATTTACAAAAAGAAAAAGCTTAATATTTATTTGTTTACTTTATTAAACATTTCTTTCAATGTAAGTTGCTTCGTTTCATGTGATAATACTTTCTCTTTAATTCTATTAAACAGACATAATTTCTTGTTTAGTTACAAAGTTCCGCTGTTCAAGTCCTATAATTGCTGTGTTGAGAATACCGACTAATTTGTCAATCGAAATGTTTTCGTTTTCAATAATCTCTGGGTCACTTTCTTCACTATCGGAAGCGAATTATAATGACGAGGAACTTGATTTAAATCATATCAAAGACGGAGTACATCGAGATAAAATACTACACTTAGTAAGGAATTATAAGCCAAATAAAATAAAAACATCTGCCCTGAAGATAAGGATAGTGCTGACAGATCAACTTCCAATCCGCGGCATGAAATTGATAAACAGATTTCGGATTTCAAAACATACTTTCACTTTGTAGATACAAATTACATATTAGTAAATATATGTCGGAAATTCTATTTGACATAATCGAAAGTTCAAGCATACTTTTATGAAATTGCTCTAACAGTCTGCAAAAAATAATAAGCCAGATCCAATTCGAAGATTAACGAACAACGCAATCTGCAACATTAACTGAATTAGATAATTTTAGCTTAGCTTATACCTCCGTTACAAATTAAACGCGCATGTGCACAAACATATTCGCAGCCATAAAGGTCTTACGCGCACTCTTAAATGCCTGTGCGCATGCGTGAACGCGACGCATGCACAGAAAGTTTGTAGCTTTGAGGTCCGGATTATGGGTGTCCGAATTAACGACTTTTGACTGTATACCGCTCCGCTAAGATTATCATTATGAATGCTTTTGTCAAACTGTGGGAGCATTTTCCTAATAAATCAGGTAACGAAATGGTTACTATTAATGCTGATTTGAGTGGCATTTCTGTGACAAGCAAAAACCACATGAAATGCAACGTGAAAGAAAATGGTGGAATTTCAACTCCTGGGGAAAACTGATTTCTGAAAGTCAGTACATACAAACCCAAATCAAACATGATGAGCTAACTTTAGCAGCAATACAAAGAAAATTTTACCATTTCTTTTTCCAGAATAAGCCCTGAAAATGTTGTTCTATCCTTGTATGTGCTCTCAGGTTATTTTTGGTATTTTTCATGAGATACAGTGCAATCAAGAATGCACTGTGTTGCCAGCTTGCTTCGCAAGAATATTCTGCCCTGGTGACTTTATACACAGTCAAGTAAAAACAAGCCACACAAAATATCCAGATATTTGTAGCTTCTTTTTCTTCTTTTTTTTTTTTTTTTTTTTTGTGTGTGTGTGTGTGTGTGTTTGTGAGGCTAAATAGCTTGGCTCGATTAGCTTTTACAATATTTCGTGGCACCCCTGTCGAAAAAGCCCCAGCTTCCTGGAGCAGCACACAGTTTGGGAACCACTGCTATAGTCTACTTTCACGAATTCGGCAAACCTTGTTTATCACCATAAATTATCATATTATGAAAAAGAATACATAAATTAGGTAATCAAACAGAATTTTATAATTATTATTTACACGAAATCTTCAAAATCCAACTCATCAGTTTCAGAATTAAATAAATTTAACAAATGGCCGTTAAAGTCACTTTCATTAGTCTCTCAAATTCTCCATCTTAATTTTCTTTTTCATTGATTTCCAACTTAATGAAAGCTGATACGGTAAAAAGGGTACCCCTTGGCGATTTTTTGGTACCATTCCTGTCTTATGTCCAATGCCCTTCCCAGTAAAATGGTGTCCAAAACAATGCAATAAAACATAATTAAAACAAAAAATATATAATCTCAATAAACTGCATTTTAAACCAAACAAGGAAATAACATAAAAATGGAAATACATGTTATCTAATCTACGAAGTACAAAAAGGAAATATTGACTTATTTAAAAATTTCTGTTTCTTTAATATGTGCGACACACAGAATTCCTTAACAGCATCCCAAAACTATTTAAAATTATCTAAACTAGCATCACCTTTTTAAAACACCCCTTATATATTCCATAATGATATGAGCTCCAGTTTCAAAATCCTTAAATCTCACTACATAATTTACCAAGAGGTGATCAAAGCCATTTAAACCTTCATTTACACATAAGTCAATCAATGTTTTCTTTCCCAATCATTCCAAAGTATACAGAAACTTCAGGTTAATTGTACCATCAGCAGGCATTTTACGATGTAAAGCAAAGAATAATCAACGTACTTCCTAACCAACATTCGTACCCAAGTAAACCCTTACAAATATTTTCCCATCAGTCAAAATCACCACAGTCATACATTACAACCAACCACATCATGACAGGGCTTCCATAACATTTAACTACTCAGGTTACCGTAAATGAAACAACAACTTGGCAATAATCCAAGGGGTACCTTAAAATAAAGACTAACCATTGATACTATTGTATCAGCTCGGACTGATTGCAGCGCTTTATCACCCCATAAGGCAGCCTCCTCATACAAAGCTTTTCTCGTCGTTCCAGAATTTGTAAAAGAATGGAGTCTACTTCGCATCCACTCCTCCGACTGCTTTCATAGTTCAGGACAAATCTTGACGGCCAGTGTAACTGCACCCAATGCTTCTTACAACCTCTGCTGTCCCATGTACACAAAAAACAGAGATACTTGGTATATCTGCAATGCTGGACAAGGTGGAAGCAGACCATTTTATGATAACACAGATGATCCATTGGTGCATGTGATATTGTAACAAATCAGTGACTCTCTTTATGTATTCATATTCTTTACAGAAATAAACTGAATGGCCTGTTGGGACTGCATCAAATGAATTTCCATTGTTGAGGAGGCCACACTTCAAACTGTACTTTGAGCTATCAATGAATGCTCATCATAGAGTTGCATTATAGGCTGAAATTCCCAACTCTTCTTTTAAAACATATATGTTATGGCAATACACAAATATATCATCACTTCAAAGTATTGCAGAAACACACTTTTTTTAAGTCAAAAGTAGGATACTTTAGCTTCTTTTTTCAGCAAGTTATTCTCGTGCAGTCTTGACACTAACAGGTCTGGAGCTTTTTTGGATAATCCCAAATCTTGTGCCAATTTATTTAACTCATGCTAGTTAAATCCATTATGAATGGAATCATCTTCAGTTTCAAAATCTTCATCAATTCAGTATTCACCAGAATTATATTCTTGTATTTCTAAAGAGGGTAATTCTTTGAAAACTGGCGCTGAGAGTTCAGCTGAGTGAGGTACTGGGCGTATAGATGATGGTAAACTAGAATGCTCTATTTTACATTTTCCCCCTTGTTATGTCCTGGTGTTTTCATTATACAAAACTAATAATCCCTTGAATGATGTTTGAGCTCTCACCAAATCATAGGTAAGCCAGTTGGAAAACAGAATGTGCTTCCTTTATCCAAATCCTTAAATTCTCGACATACTGCTTGCACACTTTTTAAAAGTCACGATTTATCTTGACCACCAGTTTTCACTTCAGCTTTCGACTGAGAATAGTAAAACTGCCATTATATGTAGCAAAACGAAACTGGGCTGTTTAAACACTTGCGACATGAACTAGCAGAGACAGACGAAGAAAGGTTTCAATTTATATATAAACAAAAACTAAATAATGCTAACTCTGTATACAAACAAGAACTCATACTCCACATCTCACTACAGTATCTCAGGTGTAACTGAACTAGGCTGGATATGTATGCTCCTATTGCTAGTCTCTTGTGGTGTCATTCCCTCAGCACCAAATCAGAGGGTTTATGTCAGCCAATAGGAAAATGTTAGTACTTCCTATGAGCCATGTTTGATGCCATAGAGTGTGGTCACGTTCACAAAAGGTGTGGAGAAAAAAACTTGACATGATAGAAGAAAACTAACTTCAGTTTTGAAATCATCATGCCTATTTAACTGTAAAGCAGCTCAAAAATCGAACTCAGCAGATATTGTGTTGCAAATTATTCCTCAGTATAATCTTTTTCCTCTGCTGTATTGCCCATTTCTCTTAATTGTTTTCCAAAACAGTCCAGCCTATGATGCCAAGAAAATCTGACAAAGGGAGACAAAAAAGATCCAAAAAAATTCTTTTATTTGTAGGCATTTTCCCCAATTTTTCTTATTCGAACTTCCGTCGCTAAATGCATTTCTCTTCAACTTGAAAATCTCTGTTGCAGCCCGATTTCGTATTTCTTGACTTTCTTCATTTGCTAAAAGCAAAAACGCAGCTGTATAACTTTTTCTTCAAGTAAATGCCATAATAATAATAATTTAAAAAATTCAAAAGCATAAGCGATAAAGTAAACAGTGCAACAAATAAGCAGTAAGCAAGCCACAAAGCAGTGTATTACATGCAAAAAAGAACACAGAACTTGGGGAAATAAAAATTTCTGTGGCCGTTTAAAAAGAAGTTGGTCATCGGAGAGTGTTGACATAACCATGCAGTTCAGCAGAAAGTATATGCATTATGGTGTCTTTACACCAAGCATATAGTTAAGCTATAGTACTACTATAGTTAGCAAGTTCCCTGCAAGTTCGAGCTTTTTGCATTGAAAATAAGCACTCATAACAGGCTAGAATATCGCAGTGAATTGTACATTACCCATTTCGCTTGTACATAACTTACAATCTAAACTAGTGAAATTCTAAAGAGAGAGGGAAAGTAAAATTTCTTCAGATATGTCACAGACCTAAATTTTCAACTTTTAATGGTATACTAGTTTTTATATCGAGAAGCTTCTTTCAACATTAACTACACTTATTGGAGTGTATTTGAAAAATCTGCATTACTTGTTGTTAACTTTTCGTCAGTTTCAAATGAGTCTGCTTCTTCTCTCAAAATGATGTATCTGTTCCATACAGTTTAGAAGCCACTGTGTTTAGTCAAAACAGCACTAAATTTAGCAAATGAAGTAATTGAAATTTTGCCTATGGCCTTTTTTTAAAGTGTTGACATTCTATCAGTGTAATTTATTGCATCGGCAAGTTCTGTATTTTGCTCTTGTAAAGATTCAATAGTTCAAATTAGGAAAAAAGGATTTTAATGGACGTAGAAAAATGTATTTCATACAACTGTGAGTCTGTTTTTCCCCTTTGCATGTAACCTATAGACATGGACATGCAAAGTTTTAAAGAGCTAAGAAATGCCAGTATGAGCAAAATTCTGAAAAGTTACAGTCACTTCTTGTGGAAAAAGCATGTTGTGATAGATAGAAGTAAGAGATTACATAATGATTTTATTATTTTTTTTTTAATAGGACATCCATGCCTAGTAAAAATGAGTTCATAGGTATTAAAGCAGTATTATTTCAAGAATTAATTTATTTTTCAGTTTAATTCCATGTTTGATCCAAATTTTCAATTAACCTATATTCAGTTACCATAAACATCATTTATTTACTAAATGGCCAGTTTTAATACTCTTAACGCATTGTTGTTTTCTGTAAAATTTCTTAGTGTAGTCAAAATCATAACAATTGTAACATTTTGTAATTTCTCTGAATTTTTAACAGCATTAACAATATCTATTTTACTAAGTTGTATAACATTTTTAAAAGGCACTGAATCAATAGCTATAATCCAGTGGTTTTTTTGTTTATTTTATTTTTATAGGAAATTTAATATCAGATTTACTTTTTATTAGGAACCATTGATTTTTATCTATTTTACTAAGTTGTATAACATTTTTAAAGGGCACTGAATCAATAGCTATAATCCAGTGGTTTTTTGTTTGTTTGTTTGTTTTATTTTTTTTAGGAAATTTAATATCAGTTTTACTTTTTATTAGGAACTGCTGATTTTTATCAATATCTTTATTTCATTCAACCTGTCAATAATTTCTGTTTTTAATCAGTCTTAAACTTCAGGAAAAAAAAAAAAAAAAAGAATAACTGAAATATTGGGAGTTGATACTACTACCCACAAGATGTGATCTATCTACTTTCAGCAATTTTTGTAATGATTTTGAAAAGATTTATATGTAAACAAACCTTTGAATTTTATTTTCTAATAGGTTCAGTCTGATAGCTCTTTTGTTTAACTATCATATTACATCTTCATTTCTAAGATAAAAGTCTTTTTCTTAAAACATCAAGGTTGATTTTATTTCTCTCCTTCTTCAGTCTTCCATAGTCCATCCAGTGTTTTGGAACACTTATAAAGAGATTATTTTAAAAGTTCAAATGCATAGTAATCCATAGGAGACACATCAGGGGACTTAGGTGGAATGTGTTTAAAGGGAATAGCTTTGATTCCAGTTTCATTTCTCATTTTTTACAAAACATGGAGCAGTAGATTTAAGAGGTGTGGCTTGGAGCCTTATCCTGATGGAATTTAACGCAGTGAAGATTGTTTGGATAAAGAGATAGAATTTCTTCTTTGAAAATAAGTATTAAAACATATTTCTCATAGTAATTTGAATTAATTTTGACATTTTTTTCTACTTTCTTACTTCAAATTTTCTGTTATAAGAGACTCCAGTAATAACCATAAAAACTTTCCTCATTTTCTCTGAACCAACATATAGACTTTTTCTTCTCTTTTTTGGTAGTAAATCAATCTTTTTCTATTGTAATCAAATAAGTATATCCAAGCCTCATCAATTGTAACTATATATTTCCATTTTTCACCTGCCAAATAATTTTCATACAGTAATCTGCACATAGTCTTACTCTGAATAACATGTTTCGGCATTAACATCATGAACATCGTGTTTTTTTTTTTTTTTTTTTTTTTTTTTTTTTTTTTATTATTAGCTTTAAATCAGATTTTATAATTTTGTTCACAGTTCCTATAGAGATATTTAAAGATTTTGCAATAGCTCTTTGGGGTGCTGGATGTTCCTTTAAAACATGAGATAGGACTTTAGATTTAATAAGAGCTGTATGTACCTTTGTTGGGTATGCATTTTTTGCCTTTTTCCTAGTCAGATGTAAACTTTAATGTTTCTTTCCTTTAATATAAATTATGTCACTTATTTTACATGTAGAAACATTAAAACTGCACTTTTCACATCTTTTTTTAATAATTAATAAACATACTTCTCTTCGGACACTGCAAAAAATATAGCCTTCGATCCATTGTTTATTTTTCAGCGACATTTTAAAGAAAAGAATATTTCTAATGCTGCAGGCAATAATTAAACCTTATTTCAAACTGATGTCAGTCACATTTGTAGTTTAAAATTAATATTTAAATACATGGAGAAAATCGAAATTATTACAAAAATGTACGAACACCATCTGTATTCGCCAGACTTCAATATTGCTGAACATATTTGGACACTGTCAGTAGTTGTAAGATGACAGTAAAGAGGAGAACTAAAAGAATTTTATCATTCTTAATCAAACATTAGCAATATAACCTTGCTGTTCTCGGACATGTAATATGCCGATTCTCTTTACCTCCAATTGCAGTGCTATAATGCATAAAATGTTATGCTTCAAACTTTGCATATGCATCCATCTTGATGTTTGGATTTCTTTATGTTTATTGTTCAATGAATCATACATGGATAAAGATTATCTGTGGAAATGCCATGAGTTGGCATGTTACTAAAAAAGCATCACCCTCATCTCTATTGTCACATCATCATTTAACATATACATAGTTGACTGCTTCATATGTTTAATAGTAGCATACAAAAACTCTCATGTGCGATAAGAAATGACAATGCATACAGTATTATTTTTTTTAACTTATCCTAAGTGGAAATTTAAATGTTTGCTGCATTTTTCTCAGTCTGGATCATTGCCTCTGTTTTCCTGGTTGACTTTTTTGGTGGAGAGTTGAGAGATCAGTTATATGCATCAAGTTAGGCAGGTTGCATTTTAAGGTGTGTTTTTTAACAAAGGTTTAAATCATTTAAAAAAAATTTCCAAATTTATATTATTTTGCTTTTACATAATCATGCAAATTTGCATTTTTATCAAAAAAATAATAGCAGTAACTATCGGGAAAATTTTAATACAAAAATTTAAAATCCATTGATAAAAATAGCAATGGTTTCTTTTAATTTAGATTTTTAATTCTTTAAAATTTAAACTTCAGAAATTCGAAATTTTCAAATTTTTCTTCAATATTAAACTTCAAAAAGAAAGGTTAAATTAAAGAAGAATAGTAATCTAAAATTAATTATATTTTGTGATTACGCTTATCAAAAATCTGAATTGATTGCTATTATTTTCATAGCTCTCTACTCTTCCATTTTTTTAATCACATCTCTTTGTTACCTGGTATGTCTCCAAATCATGCAGTTTTTAATTTTTAGCCTCTGTTAATGAAAATTTTTGTAGAAATAAATTTATTCAATTAATGAAATTAAAATTATGTACTGAACTTAAATTCCATTCCTTAACCGCTAGTGATTGAGATGTTTTTTAGTAAATTTTATTGGATCTGAATTATCTTAATCTATTGTACTATTTGTAATCTATATGTAGAAATTTTATGAAGATTTAAGCTGAGTTTAATCAATTAACATTCTTATTTAATTTTGTTTTATATGAATACATAGTACACTGCTAAATTTATATACATTAACTATTAATTTTACTTTTTATTGTAATTAAAAGTACTTGGATAAATAAAAGCTTTCTTTCCATACTCAGGATTTCCATAGTATATAAAAGTGTAAGAAGCTTGCAAAATGAAATTAGTCAAAGAATGTAAATTTTAGAATATCTAATTAAATATTAAGATATGTTATATCAGAATCATATTATAAATAGTTCAGTAATATAAATTATGCATTATAAAGTGAAATTTTGTCAAAATGGCAAAAACCTTCCTGTTTTTCATTTTTTTATGCCATAGCAGAAATCATGTTCTGTTCTTTCTCATTTAATTTTAGGAATTTTGCAAAAGTTTTTAGAATTTATGCAGAACTTAGAACTAAAGATTTCACAACTGCTCGAGACAATTTGAAGTATTTTTAATTTCTGCCTAACTGCATTTTTTACTTTGAATATTAGATATATGTATTCCAAAATTATTAATATATCATCTTGTAAATTTAAATTTTTAAAACAGTGTTTTAAGTAACCTTACTGAAATTCTGTAGGTCTTGTATTCTTTCATTTTTTAACTTTAGAATGGCGTACTTATTAAGAAGAATTTGCCAGCTATCACAGAAAATTTCTAGAAACTGTGTGCAACCTCCTTTCATGCAAAGAAGCTTAAGTATTGGAAGATGTCATTTTGATAATTATGAAGGTGATGGTAAGACTACTGTAACAGTTTTAAACAAGGAACATAAACATTTAGTTATGATTGATTCTTACAGCAATATGGGATTCCGTCTAAATCAAGGTATCTTTGTTATGGGACCAGTGGCTGTGTTTCCAAGGTCTATTATGCAATGGAATGTTGAAGATGCAACAAATTTAAAACCAGAATCTCTAACTTTGTTCTGTTTGCTGGAACCTAAACTAGATCTTCTGGTGATTGGTACTGGAAGCAAGAGAGTGCAGCCAAGTCGGGACATTCTTGAATATTTGAAAGCAAATAAAATAAGTACTGAAGTATTACCTACTGATCAAGCTTGTTCTATATTTAACTTCCTAAATGTTGAAGGCAGATGCGTTGCTGGAGCTTTTATACCTCCAGAAAGAGTTACAGTATATGAAGAGGAATTGGAATTAGTATACAAAGTTGAGGCCATGGATGATTATCAAATCGCCCTAGATAAAAATAAGATGTAACTTTAAAGTATAATGTTGTCTTTCATGTTAACAGTTTTTGTAAAATTGTAGGTGCATATGAACTTAAAAACCTTCATTGTTTAATTAATTTAATATGTGTATTACAGATTGTATGAATCACTTTCTGAAACAATAAATAACTGCAAAAACTATGATAGCGTATGCTGCAATATATAAGAAATCAGTGAATTCTCTAACAAGATCTCCTAAAATAGAATTCTGTAGAAGACATTTGAGCAAAGATTTATAGTGAAATGGATTGAATTAGTTGTATCTGGGTACTATTTGGTTTTGAGGACCGTCAAAAATTGCCAAACTATTGTTGATGCCAGTGCTGCCAAAAATAATTGTGGCAACCCTAATGCAAGAAAGGAAGTAAATAACTATCTAAGACTGATGTTTTAATTTAGATGAAAAGTTAATTTCATATAGTACATTTTTATTATTATAATTTATATAAAAAAGGCTAAACATGACTGAATGGAAGCATAAGAGTAAATAACTATTTCAGATCATTATTATAATTTATATAAAAATTGCTAAACATAACTGAATGGATGCCTGCATCGCTATTTCGCTACCGAGTTATCGCTAAAGCATAATTTCATCTTGTTGGTTGTTCAAACATAATTTTCTATAATGAATGATGCCTTTTCTTTGAAAAAATTCTCGGTTAAGTGCAGAATCGCCCACTTATTTGTTTGCCGCTTTTTACAAGGGTTAAAAACAATTGGATTTTTGTCAATTTTCTTATACTTTCTAAGTGAAAATAGGTTGATGTGTACATAGATACCGAATATGTGCAATTCTTAAAAACACGTCAAGCAGTGGGTGATTCTGCACTTTACCCAAAATTCTATCGCACATTTTTCATCATGGGCAATTCCCAAATTGTTAAATACATAGGATATCAAAAGAGGATTTAAAAATTAAACTAGTATTTCAATGGCGTCTTAAGAAATATAGAACTATATAAACTTATGCAGTCTGAAATCAGTGCGTACACTAGATTTGGCGAGCTGTTAGATGGGCGTGTTTGCTAGATTTGGTGCTTTTGTGCATACATTTTCGCTGCAATTTTTTTACGGCCTTCTAAACAGAATAGTACCTGTATCTTTTATAAGTTTAGCTTTGTTTTTCTGATAAGAGTGATTATACAGGTAAACCCTGGCTCTGTAGAAAACTTATGCATGTTGTCTGAGAAAGGAAACTTCAGGCTTTATTTCCTTAAATGTCATCTTATACTAAATACAAACAAAAAGTTCAATCTAAAAAATACCTTTTTAAGAAATTAGTTTCACACTGTAATTAATGGAAATATTAGAGAATAAATTTGCTTTTCATGGATTCGTTTTTCTTAGATTATGTTTTTATATCTAAAATAATAATAATTTTGGTAATATATTTTGATTTGATTGGGAAAATTGCTTCATTTTGTCAACTATGGTTCCATTTTGAGTAAAATAGCACTAATTTGCCATGAAATTTTTATTAGCTGATTCTATGAAAGCTTTAATTGCTAAAATTTCTATGATCTTTGCGTGTAAATATATAGAATTTTTTAATATTTAACTTACTAAAGCTTGATGGATGTCATATTGGATTTTTTTTGCTGTTTAGGAATCACATAGAAAGGTAGACTTTGTATTTATGAAACATTTCTACACTCTTCCCAGTGTTCTAACCATTTTGGCAATTTTTTTAAGTGAATAAAGCCTATAACACCTCTTTTTTTTTTAACATGTTGTATATTGTATTCAGTTGACATAGCTAAGTTTAGCAGATATGAATTTTAAAAGCCTAAAATATATAGTATTCAAATATTACAGAGGCTGTTTACACATTTTTAGAACGATTTCGAAACTGTTTAGTGAATGTTTAAAATGTGAAGAATGCTTTTTTAAATGTTTGATCTGATACCTTTTTTCTAGACTTTAAATCGGCATTGTGATTTCCATGACAGAAGGTGTTTTTTTTTTTTTTTTTTTTTTGTTTTGTTTTGTTTTGTAAAATTTTTATTCCTCTTCCACTATTTTACAGAGTATCAAGCATAATGAGTTTGCTTTTAGAAAGAGCTCTTTTCAAGAGATCAGAGGCTCAATAATCAATAGGTGAAACCACAGGGATCTTCAGGAATATGTTGAAAAGGTGTATAAATGCAATACCTGTATCACTGTTCATTTTTTTTTCATGGAATGCAGTGATACTTTTCGAAGTGTGTCTTTAATTTTTCTTTGGTGAAGTTTCATTCTCTGAAAGTGATTAGGGGAATTTCTTCTCTTAATATTGATAACATTGATGTAATCTTTCTCTTGATAGTACATAAAGTTGATTTTGACTTGCATCCCCCCCCCCACTCTTCTTTTTAATTTCCAGTTGCAAGGGAATCCTGTGACAATCATAAACCCTTTATTGAAACTTTCTTTGCATTGACAGAACCAGGTTTGTACTTTTTTCTCTTCATTTTTGATAATAAATAGATATTTCTTTATCGCAGTCATTTTGCTTCATCAAGGGTTACAAAGTATTTCCTAATAGTTTTTATACGAGGTTCCACAAATTTTTCTCATCAAGCCCTATATCTCAGCGAAAGCTGGTGAACATTATATTTTCCAGCTTTTTAAAGTTGAAATCTTGGTTTATTATTATTTTATTTATTGTTTCTACAAATGTATTTAAACACTTTGCAATTGTATCATCAGATTTTCTCTTGTTACCAATAATTTAACTTTAGAAACAGTGCATACTTTTTTGGAGTATTTGTTTGGAGTCTCCTTTCCATATAAATGTAATGATTGACAGTTTTCCCTTTCTGATTAATAATGTTACTTATTTTGCACTTTGCAACATATATGAAATAGGAATCAGAAATAAGAAAGTTCAAAAACATATCCTTCAATCCACAGCTTATTTACATGCAACATTTTGAAAGAGGAATAAATTTAAAAGTAGCACACTGTATTTCTCATTTAAAATAATAAGCTGCTGCCAGAAATTTTTATTCCATACTTTTTTTTTTTTTTTTTTTTTTTTTTTTTTTTTAAAGATTCTATCGACATCATTCTAAAAATGTGCAAACATCCTTACTATTTCATAGCTATCTCAAGATATAAGCAGCCGGTTAAAGTAGATTCATTTGGTTTAATATTTGAATTGAGATGCTGCATTACTAAATACAGCATTTTCACAGTACAGCAAGTACATGATAATATTTGATAGATTGGATAAATTCCTTATGATAAGGCATCTGGGTTCTCTGCATATGGGAAAGAAAGGATGCTTTTTAAGGTAAACTAGCATGATTTATATTTACATTACTAGTATAATGTTTGAAGGAAACTGCAAGCAGCTAGGGCATAGGTTATATTCCTGATGGTGACTAGCGTGTTATGTCTTTAGCCTTTCAGTTATAGATTTGATATTAATATTATCAGAAGCTTTCATATGAAATGAGTCCCAAGCAATCCATTTCTATGTACTGCAGATAAAGTTGTCTTTCTATTTTGTAATATTATAATTTGATATTAGTTGAAATCTCAGATTTATTATTCTAAACTGTGCAATTTCAGTTCTGGGGAATGTATCAGTCATATTCTTGTGCCTAACCAAAGTCAAAACTAAGCTATCAGTAATTGTATGCTATGAGTTGCTGCATCTCCACAAATCTATATGCCAAGAAATTTTTTACCTGCTTGCTTTTCTACCATTCAGCTGAATTGAATTTTCTGAAAAAGATGCATGTAACTTTTTTCATTTTTAAGATATTCTTTGCTAATAAAATATTAAATATATTTTATATTTAGGCACATAAACTGAAAAAAATCTGATGTGTACACCACATGACTTCCTTGTACAGAATATTAAATTATACGCATTTGTTTCTCGCATTTCTTTTAAACTTATTGGATTTAATTAAATCTACTTCACTGACAGCGCATAAACCACAATAGAATAAAGGCATTCTTTAAAATTCACTCTATTTGTTTAACATAGCGACACTCTGGCACTAGGTTCACTTAACAGTATTATATTACACTCATATTATAACTCAGAATGCACAAAATGTATATCATCTAAAGAATTATCTAATCGTTGCCACATGTTCTTTTCAAATACTATAATAAAGCTAGAACGATGTAAAAAAGAAATTAAGCAAACAAAATAAAAAAGAAACAGTTTTTCACAGACGATTGAGTATTTCTCATTCAATTAATTCAGTTTTCACTTTGCGACAAGACAAAAATACATAAAAGCTCAAAATATCTGTATTAAAAATTAAATTACTAATTATTAAAAATTAAGTAAATCTTAAACACTTATTTCCTCGAAAAAATTTCAGAAAGGATTAAGCATGATTTAATTCGCAATAATAAATGAAGGCGTTATTTTTGTTGTTGCAAAGCTTAGTCTCTCCAGATTGGAAACAAATCTACAATTCTGCTGTTTCAAATGTAAACAAATATGTCCGCCATGTTATTTAAAACTTAACCGCACTTAAACAGCTTTTAAATTGTTGATAATTGTACAAATATTGCTTCCAGAATTACAAAGTCATAAAAACTTTAACCGGAAGATAAAAACAGCATAATTCAATCATTTTTAAAGCAAACAAATATACAATTTACAAACATATAAGAGTAAAGAAACTGAGATCACCGAGCCGGGTAACAGAGTGGATATATATATAAATATATTTATATACGTTTGGTGCGGCCGATTGCAACCAAAATACGAGGTGCACATGTTATAGCAGTCCTATGTACAAAATTTCAACATTCTGAGGCTACTCGTTTTTGAGTTATGCGAGATACGTACATACGTTCGTACAGACGCCACGAAAAATTCTCTTCAGAATTAATTTTAAAGCAGTTTTATAATTTTTTTGGAGGAAAAGAGTTCTTTATTCTGTCCTTACATACAGATATCAGGCAAAAACATCGTTAAATTGCATTCGATAGCGGTCAAAATGGATATTTTCGTTGAAATATGCTGCCTGAACCTTTTCGCGATTACAATACTTCCTTTTCACTTTGTACAAGGAAGTAAAAAAAGACCCTCTATTAAAAAATTAGATCTCTTTTTTACGATAATTTATTTATTGCTGAAAACAGTGTTCTTACAAAGAGGCATAAATTGGAGAAACTGGATCACTAACTGTAACATCAGTTGGTGAAGTAAGTAGTTTTTACATATCAAGCTTCTCGTGCCTCTTTGTAAATTGTTTGACACTTTGGAATTTCTTTCTATCGGGTTATGTGAAAGACCTTGTATATGTGCTTCTGTTGCTGAAAACAATTCCAGAACTCAAAATGTGCACTAGCATTGGTGACTCCAGATACTCTTCAGAATGTATGACATGAAATGGAGTATGTGTTGTATTTTATATGTGTTGGGTACGTGCTCAGTGATGATTACAAGATGTACACAAACATCTTTTATTCTACATTGCTCATCTACTATTCTATATTACAGTTATAGTTAAAGATAATAATAGATACAGTTACAGTTACATATATAACAGAGTACAGCTTTGATGTCCATTTTACTAAGTGAAGTCATACAGAACATTTATAAAGTATATAAACAAAATTTTGAACTTCCTTTTACATTCTGTGTAATTCTTATTAGTAAAATCTTTTTAATTAAATAGTTTAAGCTGTTTGAATTTACTGTATTCAATTTGAATTATTCTGTACAATTTGTAACAATGTAAATCTTCAAAAATAAAATCCGTAATATGCTTACATGTCTATATTTTAACAACCAATATTACTCATGTTATGCTGATTTCTGATTTTATTATTAATCATTTCAGCATTTATGCTAGTAGTTCTTTCGAACATTATCAGTGTTCTTAATTAAAATACCTTCCTACTGAATCAAAAACAACTCTTTTTTTATCCTTTTACCCAGATAGGATTGCTATCAAAGTAATAACATTTCTCTGAAATATTAATGTTGATGTGATGTGCCTTAATAATTTCTTTAAAAAAATATTTCTAAAAGTTTACAAAAGTATTTCCAGTTTCATTTTTCTTTTATTGGAAAGTAAGAATTGATATTGAATTTATGAAAAAAATTCACAGGTTAAAATTTTAAAATCAATTTATACAGTAATTGGAAAAAACTGGTACCTTGGTATACTTCTGCTTTCAATCAATCCATCCACACTCATATCGAGTCCAACTTGATATAAATCTTGTCTAGACACAAAAATTTTTCTTTGGTATCTAATATTTGCTTGGAATACGACTTAAGACTGTGCGCAGTATCCTTATTTACTTCTTTTAAGATAATTTTATGACTTGCCATGAGAATAAGCCTGTTGTTCTATTATTCTGTAAACAACCTGCACTATAAATTTTCACATGATTTTGTGTTTTTTTATATAAATATTTTGCGAGCTCATTAACAGTAAGTAAGAAAGTTAATGAGAAGAGTCAAGCAGTGTAGAAAATTCTTAGGATCACATGGAGGTGAAAAGAAAAGAGATTGAGAAGTAAGAAGATGGCATGCACATTTAAGACTTGGCTATCGCATACCATATGTTGAGAACAGTGGTATCTACAGTTGTGAAAAACAGATGCTATTAAATCAGTGTTGCCAAGGGGGGGGGACCAATTACCAAACAGAGATATTAGAGCATGTTGGGAAATTGCTTTTGATCTGTATAACATAAAAACATTTATATACCATACATATTTCACCCACTGCATTTGTATTTTAAGTATTAAGCAGTGCTATAATACAGGCTTTATTTCTTATTGGAAAATTTCATTTGATTTATATTCAAAAGTCTGGACTGGATTAAAAGAAGAATCCAGAAAGGAATTATGTACCGAGGTGCCACTGTACTTATATTACATTGTAATAATTAAACACACCGTTATATGTAACATAAGGGCCTGTCTAATTATTAACGAATTTGAAAGCTGCAACTTGAAAATAAAGGCTATTTCTGTATAGGAATTGCAAGTAGTTATATTTATTAATTGTTACAGAAATATACAAGGTGTGGCTATTAATTTCCAGGACTGCTCTAATAACATCAGAACAGATGATGTGAAAAACATAACCTTTTAATATGTTTTGAAGTAATCCCCATGTTCCGTAACACACTTCTGTGCTCGACTGTATAAGTACTGGAAACAACTTTTAAGGTCCTCTTTCGGAAGGCGCTTCAATGTCGACGTCACGTTCTTCTTGATGTCTTCAACATTCACAAAGCGTATTCCTTTGATCACAGTTTTGAGTTTGGGAAACAAAAAGAAGTCTGCAGGGACCAAATCAGGAGAGTCAGACTCAAAACCATGATCAAAGAAACACGCTTTGTGAATGTTGAAGACATCAAGAAAAACGCGACGACGACATTGAAGAGCCTTCCGAAAGAGGACTTGGTTCCACAACTTATATAGGCGAGCACAAAAGTGTCTTACGGCAGATGGGGATTACTTCAAAACATATTAAAAGGTTACGTTTTTCACATCATCTGCTCTGGTTTTATTACAGCAGTCCTGAAAATTAATAGCCACACCTCGTACATTAACATTAATATACTATTGATGCAAAATGCAAGGTAGGGATTACGAATGCAAATTGAGTTGTGCAGTAAAAGTGACTTAATCTGCATGCTATCTAGTCTATGAGACACAAAATGTATATACAGTATTTTTAATATTAAATGCTTATGCATAAATTGTTTTTAAATCATTTATTTTACTCAACTCCAAGATAATCCTGGAGTGGAATCTGGATTCTACTGAATTCCATTTAGGAAACATCAGTTTGTACTAACAATACTGGAAGCATTATCTAATATTATTCATGTATAATATTCAAATAGAAATAAATTTAATAATTTTTTAAATAACATTTAAAACGTATGTTTAAAAAAAAAGTTCAAAGGTAATGCATGATCCAACTCATCAGCAAGAAGACATGAATTTTGCCAAATAATGTAATATATGAAAAACAACCAAGTAGAGATTAATCTCCCTTGTTTGGAGCTTCATAACAGAATTTGTCAAAGGAAAAGTGTTTTGAAACTCCATACCTGGTTGATTAATTAGATAGCAAGACAAATTTCATTCCGACTAATTCACTGAGACTCGGAAACATAGTTCTTAATCAACGAATTATCTCTTCACTTCCATGAAATTTTTTAAACATTTAAAAACTCTAAAAGTATCTGTTATTAAACAAAATGATAGTAAAGCATCATTTATATGTACTGCAAGGGGTTGCCCCCCCCCAAAAAAAGTATGTAAATCAGAGTTGTATATAGCTATAGAATTTTAATACTATTATAAAATTTAATTTTATCATTCTGCTTTTAATTCCTTTAAAAATACTAGCTGCATTTTTTAAGAAGTAAAATATTTCATTTCTAAAATCGAATTTAGACTGTATAATACTGAATATAAAAATAACAATGGCCATAACTTTATTACAGTTTCTGATCTGGATAAATAACACATTTTTCCAGATAAATTTGAATAAACGTGGATTTTTTACTTTTTGAGGAAAACAAACTCTTCAAGCATTGTCTAACATACCATATGATTTTGAGCTTTAAAGAGTTTTTAGAGCTCTACTAAGCTCAACTAAGATTTTAAAGAGCAAACAGCAATCCAGTTAATATATGCTTGCCAAATGATACAGAAGTGAAATGTCTTTCATCAAAGAACCTGTCTAGTCTGTTTCATTGTGGATTCTATCCCCTCCTCCTTTACCAGCTGGATTTGAGTGCCTTTCCCAGTCTGAGGTATCCCACTTCTCTTTCTGCTCCTCATATTCCCAGCATACAATTTACAAATGCTACCAAAAGAATTGGTTTTCAGAGAACATGTTTGAAATCAGGAATACCACAAAATTTATACATCTTATCTCTTTACTTTAACACGAATGAAATTATATTGAAGGACAGATGAACTGATGTATAAATGAGAAATGAGTAATCCATACTTTACTGTATACTCTGTATACTGTATTGTAATCCATACTCTAGTAATTGATTATATCCTTTAGTTATTATAACTATCGCAGGAACTTGAGGAACATTTAAATATGATTGATTCATTCAAATAAAAACCAGTCAAAATTTTCAGTACTCGGAAATATCCAACTGTTGACAAACATTTCAGTCAGTGTAGAGAGTAAATAGTGTATTGAATTTAATAAAATAACAGTGTGTATGCATTTCAGACAATGATCACAACCTCTTTTTATCTATATTTATTCATTTATACATATCATGTGTGAAGCACATTGCATTAAGTGACAAATAAAGACAAATTTTATACTCTCAGAACATAACATAGCACCAGTATTAGATTCCAACCATTTACAGGATACAGGCACTTGTGAAAAGCTTTAAAATAACACTCCTTTTAATAAGAACCTTTTTCCTGAAATATACAAAATTTTTGTGTTGACATGTCCTATTACAACTGAATCCCCCTCTTCTTCCCAAGAAGTTATACCTCTAAGAGTTAAAAATTACATATAAAAATTTGACACAAAAAATACCAACAATCAATAAACATTTATATCTATCAAAGGGAAAGAAAATTATTTAGGTGGACTTATAATTCCAAAACAAACTCCTGTGCAAATATGTCACTACATGCCAATATATTAAATTTAATAATTGCATGGAAAACAATGCGATTGAATTTTTTAAGCCAATTAAAAATAAAATTACAGCAATTGTTTTTCATATGCATTATATTCCAGTTTCTGAAAACTTTTTTGAATTACAAAAAAATATGAAAAATTACAAAAAAAGTAAGCACTGTTTTTTGTATAATATCTAAAAATGCTTTTAAATAAACTAGAGAGAAGTCGATTTCATTTTAGAACTAAATAATTCAAGAATATTTTCAAAGCGAAAGAGAAGTAATTTCATTTTAACATAAATGAATAAAAATTATGCAGAAAATTTTATATAATTTTGTTTTTAATGCAGTATTTTAAAAAAAGGAAAGTTTTTCCCCCTCAAATTAATAATAATTACATTGAAGGCAGACTATTTTAAATAATAAAGTATTTTAAATCTCTATGGAAATTACACCACTAATGGATATAAAACAGTGCAAACTCAAGAATGTCTAAAATCAGCTACATGGATGCAAATAAATTTATGCAAAGATTTAGTTTCATGTGATTGTGCCATTATTTTTAAAAAGTTTCGTATATATATATATATATATACATATATAACATTTTTCGAAATTGAACTTAAGTATGGATTCACTCTTTTAAGATAATTCTACTAAAATTACTCTTGGGGGGATAATATAATCAATATTCTTTAGTAAATAAATTATTATTAACTTACTTTGCAGCAATTGCACAAGTAGTAGAATAACTCGATTTCGCACTAAGTGAATTTACGATTATACAACATTATATATATATATTCATATGATAAATACAAGTACAAGTAATACAATATGTCTTACAAGTACCTCAGATAATTAAACAGCTTTTTACTTTTAATAATTATAGAAAAGAAGTAAATCTCTTTAATGAAAGAATATGCATATTACTAAATAAATTCACATACTAAAAAATCAAATTCTAAACAAATATATACAGCTAATATCTTTGACTAAATTAACAGGTAAATTATATCAACTGGAATCTGTTTTAATAATATCAAATATGCTAATCTGCTTCATTTATTTCTATTAAAATAATAATTCATCTTTTCCTGAGAAATAAAATTTATTTTATAACTGAAACTTTTTGTCAGTGAAATAATAAGCAACTTAAAGTATTGAATTGAACCTTTAAAAGTTTTGCTATTACATAGAACTAATAATTTTCTTATAGGTTTGTCTTACTTATTATTTCAAAGATGAAGTACGAAGTATATAGAGGAAAAGATACAGGTACATAACAAATATTTTTCTGATGTTTAAAAGTCTAAAAATAAATGTTAATTATTTTTAAATTTTGCTAATCAATTGCAGCAAAAATTAATTATTAGTTCTATGTAATAGCAAAACTTTTAAAGGTTCAATCCAATACTTTAAGTTACTTATTATTTCACTGACAAAAAGCTTCAGTTATAGAATAAATTTTATTTCTCAGGAAAAGATGAATTATTATTTTAATAGAAATAAATGAATAAATAAAAAAAACCACAATAAAATTTTAAAAATATAAAAACTGTAGTACATAAACCATTAAAATGAATTAATTTGGAAAAAAGGAAAAGATTTCTCAACAAGAAAAATTTGCTATTTGGGAGTTTAAATAATAAATGATATCGTATACATAAATCATACACACATAAATGATATCAAATAAAAATACAAGTTTTCATAATCATAATATGCATTAACAAATGTTATAACTTTATTCTTAACTGATAAATTATGTCCAAGAAGACATACACAAAACTGTATAGGTATTTATTGCAAAGTATAATTTATAAATAATGGAGAAACTAATTGAATAATAACTATTAAATAAAATAAGCTACATTTTATTATCAATGCAATTTATATACTTACAGGCTATACACATTTTGTGGGATATTATCATCCCATATTTTTGTATGCTAAAAGTTTCTTTTCATTCATCATCAAGATTTTTGTCAAAAGTGCTAAGGGCTTAAAAGTTTTCTAATGTGCCATTTTCCCCATGATCAGCTCTTACTCATATTGTATAAATAATGATTCACTTCAGCAGTTTATATATCATAACGATTCTATTGCTATATATACTTCTTAAAATGCTATTTCGAAAAGAAATTTTGTGGGATAAAGTGATATATAAAAAAACTAGGAAGATATTGAATAAAGTAAAATTAACTTCTGATAAACTGAATAAAAATATTAAAGTGTAAACAGTAGAAAATATAATGACAAGAGATAATAAATTACAATAATTTAAAATAAAAAACTGTTTATAGTACATGAAAAATCAGAAGACTCAAACAAAAGAAATAATAATGAATTAGTAAACACACTCTTAAACAAAAAACATGACGCAACAAGAAGATATAAAAGCAAACTGGACACAAATTGATATGCGTACAGGTTTTGACGGAAAATGCAAAATTTTACATTTTGGCTACAAATGAATGAACGGTTGTCACTACAGCACACCTAATCTGCACAACTGGCAGGATATTTAAGAGGAGAAATTACGATCCCAGGTAATAAATTCTTCACAAATTTCATTCCGTGTACTCTGGTAGACAGTAACTATGCCTCGCATACAGGTGCACGAACGATATGCGCAGATGTCGGAATTTGAGAGAGGTCGTGTAGCTGGGTTCAAAGAAGCCGGTTGGTCTCATCGGCGAATAGCTCAACATTTGAGCAGGATCGATGCCACTATTAGACGATGTTGGCAGGATTGGGTGAATAGTGGCCACACACAGCGTCAAGAAGGAAGTGGTAGGCCTAGAGAAATGACAGAACATGAAGACCAAGCAATCGTCAGAACAGCACTCACAGCCCCCAGATGCATTATTATCATCGATTGTACGTGCAACTAGTGTTTCAGTGACCGCAATTACCATTCATACACTGCTCACAGACAGGGGGTTGAGGTCACGCCTCCCCTTGCACCTACTACCATTGACTTCTGTACAACGTCAAGCCTGCTTGCAGTGGTGTCGGGCTCATTTGCACTGGAATGTCATTGACTGGAGTAGAATAGTCTTCAGTGATGAGTCCCGCTTTGAACTGAGCCCCGATGACCAGCGAAGGCAAGTCTGGAGACGCCCCGGACAGCGGTGTGATACCAACCTGTCCCTTTGGTTGTCATCCATTGCAACCTTACAGCACAGCGATACATCGACGAAGTTCTAAGGCCCATTGTGTTGCCCTTCATGTCACACCACCCTGGGCTTACATTTCAGCAAGATAATGCCCACACTGCACGTTTCTACTGCTTGCCGAACATTACCTTGGCCAGCAAGGTCACCAGATCTCTCTCTTATTGAGCACATTTGGAGCATTATGGGCAGGGCCCTCCAACCAGCTCGAGATGTTGACGATCTAACATGCCAGTTGGACAGAATTTGGCACGATATACGTCAGTAAAACATTCGTAACCTCTATCAATCGATGCCAAGCTGAATAACTGCTTGCATATGGGCCAGAGGTGGACAAACACTCTACTGACTTTTTCACTTACTTCAATAAATCATCCAATTTTTCTCAAACTGTAATCATTTGTTTTTCTGTACATTTACATCACTTCTACCGATTTTTGTCCCATTCGGATAACTCCTTCTTGATGCGTCTTTTTTTTTTTTTTTTTTTTTTTTTTTTTGTCTAAGAGTGTATTATAAAATGAATATCTGAACTAAGTTCTGATAAAATAAAAACAGCCCTAAATGTAAAAATTTGTTACTAGAAAACTAAAAAGCATTTTTATTTAGATTATGATAATTATGATGCAGACTTGCATAACAGTAGCAGCTCAGTCTTCAACAAATATTAACTCAGTTTTACCCCCTTTTTTTGTTTTTTGAAAGGGGTGTATGTGTTTTCTACTCTAACGAAAAGTTATAGGTAACCAGATTAAATTATTCTATACCACGGAAAATAAAAGTACATTAAAAATATTTTTTAGTAATTACAATAATTCTACATAAGTCATAAACATCATCAATTGATATATTTTTAAATTGCTCAGTGTGTTATACAACTTGAAAAATAAATTAAAGATCATTATGCCACATCACAATATTCTTAAAACTTGGTTATTTGTCAGATCTCATTAAATTACAATGCTTGCCAGATTAAGTAAATAATAAATACTTCAATAGCATAAATCAGAAAGATATCAGCAATTGTAGACATATCTAACGTCAAAAATAATATATTTTGTTAATTTGCATATCAATCTGGCTAGCTTAGATAAAAAATGGTATAATGTATTTATAAACTGTATAGGAAAATATTATTTATATTGCAATGTGTTTAAAAAAATAAGTTCATGAAGATATGATATAAAAAAGGAAATAATTATCTTGCATATAAATGCTAATACAATTCTGGATAATACATTTAAAGGATAGAAATCTTGTATCTAAAAATGCTTAGTTTTAAACATCATGCAAGTGTTTACAAAATTACTCCAAATAGTGAATTATACATAAATGGTTTTTCATTACAAATATTTGAGGAATAATTTAATACATTTTTATATATTAACAAAAACACTGTATTAAAACATCATGTATAAAGCTTCATTTTCAAAATATCGATATGACAAAAATATTGTTAAAAAAATTCTTGACTAATTAAGTATCCCATCACAAAAGGGTGTGAGACAAATTAACACTCACTAGTGTAAAATTTTATAAATTATTATTCACAATAAAAATGTAACTTCCCTGTTTTCTAAAATAATTTTTACATCAATACAATTCTTTTTTTAAGATTATTTCATTCTTAAAAAATTACTGAAACGCTGATATTCATCAGATTCATATTGTAAACTAAATGGATTTTTAGCATCAGGCTTATTGCCAGAAAATAAGCCACGTGCTAATTTTACATCTGACAAGCAAAGCAAAAAAACAGTCACAAACTTAATCTCACATTAACAGCAATATCTTGAATAACATATTCTATATTATCTGTTCTTTAAGATTTTATTCTGTTGTTTGATCATAAAATTAAATTCCTTTTTATTTTTTATTCATAGCAAGTTTTACAACAAAATATAAACAAAAGCTCATATTATAAATATTATAATTAATACCATAACATGCAATGTGTTTTCAATATTATGCTTCTAACTAAATTGAAAATCAACAATCTTTTATGCTTGCATGTTTACCAGGTCTTTTGGGGGAAGAGGGATGTAAAAACTGAAGATGGCAACAATATAATGAGCTTCAAAATCAGAATGATGCATTAAAAAAATTTAACAGCATGGAAAAACAGATAGCCACAACACACTGAGTAGTAAATCATTGGATCACTTTTAGGCATTAGATAAGCAGTTTAGGAGACTAAAGTATATCCTACACCCATCTGAATCAAGAATTATCAGTAAAACTTCATATTCCTAAATTTTGTGCAGTGGAGTTTTTGGTCATCAATGTATTCTCAAACTTGTATACAAAGTTTTAAGAACTGAAAGATTTTTTTTTTTTTTTCCAGTAAGAGATTGGAAGTGATATCTATATGTATGATAAATATTTTTACATTTACGAAATGGCAGTATAAGCATAAGAATTTTATTGGTACTTTTCCGTTTCGCCGGCGCAAATCTCGCCAAGCAGACTTTATTGGCGACAACATACAGTATACACATAAAAAATATTAAAAAAATTTTAGTTCTAAGAATTCGTTTAAAAAAAGAAGACATAAACATTTAATATCGCTTAAAATTTTATAAAAAGCCAATAAATTTGTAAAAAGGCATTAATTTAAGAATTTACTATGCTTTCATGGTTCAACATCCTGATTCGCCGGTTCATATCACGTGACCCCAAGCGATCTCATCTCACGTAAACTACTCTACAAAAATCTAATGCTCTCAATAATTATCTACATCCATTTCAAGTTAAATCTTAATTTGGAACACAAGTTTAAATGCAAGAAACATTTCAATTCGTACGAATAACTTACTCAGAAATTATGTAAAACTGCAGTGCTTTACTTCGCTAATGCATTCTCATTAGAATGGATGAATTTAACCCTTGACCTTTACCTTTTCTATATTTTCGGCTTTGGATAAGCGCTGTGATTGCATCCCAATTGACTTAATTACCGAAAATGGCTTAACATAAACTGAAATATCTGATAAAAAGTCTATGTATTCTATATGCCAGTATTGTAAGAAACAACAAACTAGTCTGATAAGAAAAAGCTGCGACTTGTTTTGAAAATGATGCGTAAAAGATTACCAGCGAGAATATTCCGTTTGGCATCAGTTGTACCATTAATGGCGACTTTATCGCTTGCGCCGGCAAAACGGAAAAGTACCATTTTATTTCATTTATTATATAAAAATCATTTTATATTTTACTACACATAATTTCCATACATATCATCATAAAATAATTATATTTTGTGATAATAAAAAATAATTCAGTTTGCATAAAACCAAAAAAATAATATGCTATAACATATGGTGCATTAAATGCCTTAATATAGTTTAGTAATTTTAAGCACAAAATGTTATGAGCTGCTCTCAAGACTTAAAAATACTACAAATAAAAAATAGAACAAGTATTTAACTGAAATTTTGATAAGTTATTTTATAAATTCTCTTGGAGTAAGTATTTTACAAAGCAATTCTCTTCTGTAAGCATTAATAAAAAATTCATACCATCACTGTTAATATTAACTTAAAGTAAATTTAATTTCCATAAACTTTATGGCATAAATTTAAGTAAAAACAAGGATAATATATTTGTTTTAAACAAGAGATTAAAAGCATTTTCTTAGATATAATATACAATGTAATAAGATTTTTTAATCCTTTCATGAATTATGAGTAATATTAAAGATGTCAATAATTTAACTTTTACAGATAATATGGCACATCAGCACATACATATATATATATGATAAAATATATATCAAAACAAATATAAATTTTTTTCATTAAACAAAAGGCAACAATATGTCCAGTACAGTACCCTATAAACTTTTTATACAGTATCAAGATGAAGCAAAAGTTGGTAAAGATTTCCAAAAATTAATATTTCGGTGAATTTGTGAAGTAATGCAATTAATACAAAAATGAATAAAATCCTATTGAAGAATATGAATTTTTTATGCATTTTTTTTATACTGTTATGCTCAAATACCTCAAAATAAATACTAACTGTGGCAACCATCATTACTGAGTACTGATGATTCCATACTATGATATATGGACTGCAGAAATTGGATACTTCATAGATAACATTTTTTATAACTGTAAGGGAAGCATGATGTTTGTATGCCCTGATTTCAGACAGCTCTTTATCACTTTGCCCTCTCCAGTGGTTGAAAGCAGGAGCCAGTATATAAAACTGGAAACACAAAACAAAACCTGTTAGAAAGGCCTTCCCTCTATTTTTTTCAGTATAATAGAAACATTGATGCAAATATCACTTCATGTAAAGTGCATTTCATTTAAAGTATTTGTGAAATAACATTATAATAAAATACTTTCCATTCCAAGTTACTTAAACATAAAAGTATATTTCATATTTCTGTATGTTTTATTCTCGTGACAATTTGGTCTGTATGGTATAAAGTTATAATGATTGAGACCTTACCTTGCATACAATAATGGTGACTGGTTAGCTATATAAGTTAGCATAATATAATTATTTTAATGGATGAATTTTAATGAAACAATTTGTTAGCCAATGAAAATGTTAGAAAAAGGTTAATTTTTAGAGGAAGCCATAAAAATATATAAAATTTTACGCTATGGAAGAATATGAAAGCTCCTAGAAAGGAGACGCACATGCCACATTCGTTCCTGCGAAAATCAAGCCCTGGTTGAGAGCAAGAGTTTATTAGCCAATAAAAAAGTAACAGGGGTTCATCTTGCATGACTATCATAAAATTCTATGCTTCCCTTTCTTCTAAAATAGAGAAAATGACTTTTTTATAACAGGTTAGCATTATGTTGACTTGCCACTTTGACAGTTTAAAAGTAACTATACAGTCATAATTCCAAGATAAGTCACAGTAGATATAACTGTATTTTTATTTTTTCTTATTATTTCATGCATACTATGCTAACTGCATTACCATATATTATAAATTCACTCAAATATAATTTTTTAAATCTTTACTGATTTTTCAACTACCTTGTATACTGCTCTATATAATGTGCAAACTATTTTAGCATAAAACCAAAATATATCAAAATAGTAATAACAATAATTACAAACTAATAACATTGATGAAAAATTACAGAAAATTAAACATTTAATTTTCTCATTAATACAAGCCCTATGTTTTGTATTTGCCACACTGTCAACTGTACATTCAAACTTTAAATTTACTATAAAAGTTTAAAATATATAATCAAAGAAATGTGAAATATTTAATTGTACAAGTACTTGCCATAATTATTCAGCAATTTTATGCTACATTTTTGCATTAATTATTGGTTTATTTATGTAATGAAATGTTACTAACATAATTAGAAAAAACATTTTTGCTGCTAATGAAAGTTCCCTTAAAATATGCAAATAGACAAAACTTATATAAAATCAAAAACTCAAATATCTAATACAAAAGATTAATTATATAGGTTCTAATATAGCTGAAACACAGAGAACATTCCAAAACTTTTATTGGTAACATTTTAAATGAGTAACACAAAAAAAAAACATTAAAAAATTTTTTAGACAAACATTTATTACATTTTAGATCCTTGTACATATTTCTAAAATTTCATATCACAAACATTTCATCAGTTGAATAGATAGTTATACTGCAATCTGCATCCGTTTATAATGAAATATTATTTTCAAAGTAGCTTAACTGCATCACTACTTTTAACAATAACACATACAATTCATATTGTTTTCTCATATAGATTAACTAAAAACGTTTTTACTCCTGGATTAAAATTTTTAATACAGAAAAATGCATGCATAACACTAACGCTTTTTTAAACTGCTTTGTAGTACTTTTCTGTAGAAAGCATTCCAACAGAAAACCTATTACTTTGTAATGCATTATAACATCAGTAATAAAAATTAAGCAATTATTTAAATGCAAAATCTTAAAATACATGTTAAACACACACAATACTAGTTAAATATACATAGAAGGAAATATTACACTGAAAATAAAGACTTTTTTTAATACAGTGGTCTTGAATTCAAATTGCATATCGGCCAAATGCATGATGTGAAAACAACTTATAGGCCAGAGGTTATTTTAAATTTTTTTAATGAACTTTTTTATTAACAAAATGAAAAAGTATTTTAATTATGTTTTAAATTTCACATGCTGAATACTTAACTAAAACAGACATTAACAATAATATTACAAAGGGGGAAAATATTCAAATTTATTTTTTATCTGATATCTAAAGTTTAGTATTTGCAAGACATTTTTGTTGGTTACAATTTGTAATTCAAATATACTGACAGCTAACTACCAAGTTTTCAGAATGACATTTCTTTCAAAATAATTCTAACATGCTTAGTAAATAACTTAATTTAAATTAAAGATAAACAAATTACCAGTAATTTCTAAACTGTAGAATCATGAATTAGTTTTTTTTTCTTATTAATTTTCAAAAAGATAATGAAAATATTGTAAATTTGGATTTGAAATAACTAAAATCTTGAAATTTTGCAACACCATAGTTAGAACAAATACATAATTGATATGCATTTATGGGCTGCATAAAACTACTTCGGGAGCTCCCAGTTAGACACCATTGCCTTACACAATACAAAATTTATTTTTTAAAGAATGGATATAAAAATCCATACCTGCAATAATAATATAGTTATGTAGCATCTTTTCACAGAAAACTTAATGATATATATATTTGAATTTAAAAATTGCTTTTCTACATATTCAAAACTGATTTGAAACCACCAGTATCCTCCTCAGTAATATATTTACTTAAGAAAAATAAATGTATGGAAAATAATAAAATTTACAACCTTTTTACATATTTCAAATTAATTCAATCTGAAGGAAATTATAAAACTTTTAGATGCTTAAAAAGATAGATATTTTTTAACATTTCAACAAGCTGAAGATATCTAAATAAATTATAATAAAGATGATATAGTATAAATTCATATCCCAACATAATACACATACAATAAAGCATTATGATTACAAAATACTAAGACTTGCAAAAATATATACGGTGAATTCTTCTAATATGAATCTATAAGTAATAAAACTGTCTAATTTTGGTAGAAATTATCGAAAGTATTCTAGGAATCATTCCTTCTTCAGCGTTCTAGACTGAAAGTTCACTTAATTTGAACATGCACAACCACATTCTTATCATATTAAGGTCTATCATAATATAAATTAATAATGATTAGCAAAAACATAGCATTTGTCTTTCAAACAATTGCTCTTTTGCATATCTAAAATACAGCAAATTTGACTTTAAGACATTAGAGAACTTCATGAATATGTAAGGATCAAATGTAATTATTCCTACATAAAACAATATTCAGCACTCTAATATTACATGATTAATATTACTATTCAACTAATTGCATTTCATTCTTTTAAAAATTTAAGTAAAATGACTACTGTAAATTTAAGAAAATATCTTGAGATCAAAATATGTAAAAAAACAGATATTTTTTGGCTAAATTATTAAAGAGGTTTATATTTAAAATATAAATCAAATAAAAGTAAGCAGTCTTTTTAAATTTTAAATATAATTTAATTTACAACTGAAAAATATATTCACACTTGAACTTTCATAAAAGGTTAAAATCTAAAGAGCAGTCTGTTCTTGTCATTGTTAATGCTCGATTAATCCACTAAAGCATAAAAAGTTGTTTAAAATTACTGAATTAATTTTAAGTACACTTTAAACACATGCTTGGTTCTAAAATAAATGAAATCAGAACTGTATACAAGAAATATATGTCTCAGTGGTATGGTTAGAGAAACATTAAAGCAAAATGGCAAAATATTTTTAGTCACTATCACATACCCGCTACCTTAGCTTAACAGGATGAAATATTTTTAAACAACTTAAAAGAATTTGAATTTTTAAAATATTTCAAACCACATATTTCTCTTTGCCTATATTATTAATATTATCTCTCAGATCACATATTTTTAAAAAATTAAGAAAAACATTATGAAAAAAAAATGTTTCCAGTCCATTTGCTCTTTATTCATCAGCTTTAATTTCTAAGTTAAGTAAATTAATTATGAAATTTGTGCACAAGCTGGAAAGACGATATAAACTGTGCACATTCTCAGGTATCTGACAAATGTATAACAATGCTATTTACAGAAATTCAAAAGTTATGTTTTGTGAAAGATTACACAGATAAGTAGTCATGTATCAGAATACAAAACAGAGACTACAGGTGACAGTTTCATTGGGAATACCAACAATGACATCATGCAATGGCATTTCCATAGATTAGAAGTATATCTGTCATAACACAATTAGTTATATGATAGCTTGTTTTGTTTCAATATTCTAATCTACAGTATATTCACTTTGTTATCAAAAATTCTTTACTCAGTGTCAAAATAAATAATCAACAATTATTTTTATAAAAAAGGACTTTCAGAATTCATATTTATCACTGCAATCATAAACAGCATTGCTAAATATTTCTTCACTTATGATATTAGTGTATAAAAGTTAAATGACTATTGTTTCAAACATGATTTTGCTGAAGCATGAACTAAAGTGAGAGAACAACATACATACTAAACATTAATTATTACTGGGTAAAATATACAAATAGAGACTAGTTCTCAAGCAAGTTATACATTGCATTGAATGGCCTTGACTAGAAAAAAAATCTGCAGTTTATTTCAAGAAGAATGTATTTAAAAATGATACAGTATCTTAAGTAAACTAAAATTATGCACCATAAAAATTCAAAACTAAAGGACACAATATATATATATTTTTTTTTCTTCCAGATAAAACACAAGATTTTCAACTGAACTGAAATTTGTAAATTTATATTACATTCATTTTGTTAAAAACATACCACTATCTATCAAATTTATCATATCAAATGCAATTTTGCATCAGTGATCTACAACACAAATCATAAATCAAAGACCAGATTTTTTTCCGCCTCTCTAACACGAAAGAGGCAAATTAGATTTCTTATATTTCTTAACAAGCAGTGGTGACAATTACTACAATTTTTGCTTCAAATTCATCATTGCTTATATTTTTCACATGATGTAAAAAAAAATCAGCTTTTTAAATGGTCCTAAGCATTTTGATTATACAGATTATTACAAATTTTGCTTACACATTGGGCATATAGTTTGCTGCTTCAGGCAACGCCTCAGACATTCACCATGAAACATGTGTTTGCAAGGTGTTACTCGTGCTCTTCTCATTGATTGCAAGCATACTGCACAAACATCATCTCTCTCACTCACTTCTTCCTTGGTAGCATAGCGATACTTATCCAAAACTGATTTTTCCATTAGCAAAACATTCCAGTGATCACCCATTTCTTTCAGACATAAATATACATTAATATAACCTGATGAAAATATTAGAAGCCAACCTCCATCAGTAAAAAACCACACAATAGTAATCATTAAAACAGATGCAAGAGATGAAAATATACGTAACAATATAGGACACCACAATAATTCTAAATTTTCTAAGCAATCTAACTGCAATTTTATTAATAATGTGTTGGCCTTTTTATGGCAAGTCGGCTCTGTTATAATGTAATATATAGCAGTAATAATAATATAACCCCATGTTGGACTAAAGTGCTCTAAACCCTGTTCGAGACCAAATACAAGTAATACAAATACCCCAGTGATTGCAAAAGTTACCACTTTTGCTAGATCTAAAACAATCTTCGTAGCAGTCATAGCCAGATGCCTTATATTAGAATGTTCAGAAACATGAATAACAGGCGAGTAGTCATGTAGACAAAGAAGGCGATCTGCATAAGCAAAGAGATAACCTATAACATTATAAAATAATAGACAATATAAGCCAGTCAGCCTGTCTTCAGGACAAAACCAGCAATCACAGAGCATAAAAAATAAAACTTGGTTGATGAGACTGGCCATGGTTCCATTTTTGCGATATGAATCTTCAGCATGGCGAAATATACTTGACACATTTGATGCGAGTGTTTCCCACAAAGATTTAAGAACTTGGTTTGCCATGATGTAACAAGTTCCCATACTATCCATCAGGAGCCTTAAATTTAGAAAATAAATAAGTAAGTAAAATTTAAAATATATATACAATTTTCACATTATTTTAAAACAGAAAAGTTTAATTAAATATAAATTAGTCATGCTCTGCCTATTTGGTATAATAATATATAAATACTATACACTTAACAGCAACATATGGATCCTAAAAGATCATTCATTAAATCAATTAACATCCCACAAAAAATGATATTATTGTTAAAAAGTGAGGCAAAGTTACACATTCATTCATATACACTATACTTGGTAAGAAAAATTTAAATTTGTTATCTAACTAGCAGTTTTTTGAGGGATTTTGTTGTGCTTAACATATTTAAGTAAAACTTCATCAATTATTCATCCATTATTTATCATTAAATTTGGTACATTTTTTTAAACTGATCTTTTCATTGAAAATAGAAACTGCTTAAAAGTGGAAAATTATCTAATTATAAATTCACTTTATATTTCATCTATGATTGCTTTAAATTCCATGTATGATTCCACTTATGCTTCTACAACAACAGCAATAAGTGCATTGCAATATCAACACTGCAGAACTACCTTAGGGATCAAAGAATGAGCATTCAAAGAGGGTAGAATAGCATCACTTTGCACAAATCACATACACAGTAATCTTAAAATTAATTTAATCTAATTAAATTAGATTAAAGATGAGTTGATGGGCACACTGGTAAGTTTTGATTAAGCAGCTATAAAAATTAAAATTCTAGTAACCAATGTATCTCATATCTCTTTCCATCCAGATACCACCTCTGATAATATACACAATCATTGGCATGTGTAATGTTTTTTATATATTAATAAAGGTATGTAATCAAAATTGGTTGATGTATGTAAGTATTAATAATTCAGATTTCTGACATATGAATGTCTTCCAAGATGTTTTTAACAATATGAATGGTGAATTTTTATTTCATTCAAGTAAAACATTTATGGAGATGTGAATAACAAAATTCCTAACATTGCTGAACATAAAATATGACAGAATGTTTAAAAGAAGTGGCTCAAATTGAATTAGCCTTTACTGGAGACCTGACAAAGATGACTGTATTGATAATATTGTTTACAGAACAATACAAAATTGTTGAACTGTTACTTTTCTTAGATAATATGTAATAAGTATGGAAGTTAGTTTAAAATTTAATTATAGTTCTGTTTATTAATTATAGTTCTGTTTATTTGAAAGATTAATTATAGTTAAAATTAATTATAGTTCTGTTTATTTGAAAGAAGCAAATATATTTCAAATAGTATACTGAATTACCTTTCAGTAGATGAAATTACTCCTGAATAATAGTATAAAAATGCATTTATTTCATTTAAAATTCATTTCACACCTGTTATACACATATCTGACAGATATGATATCCACATGCAACCTCTTCTTAACATCTTTACGAGCTTTTCATTCAATTTTAATGTAATAATTTCATACCCAAGAAAATTAATCAATATTAAACTCAATATTTATCACTTTTTATCAATAAATATTTATTTAGGATGTCTTTGCTTTAAAATTAATTATTTTGTTTAACGTTACAATACTCAACTAAAAATGCAGCTTATTCAAAAAATAACATATAATCACTTTTATACAGCTACAATACATCAGAGTATATTTTAGAGCCAGAGAACGCATAAAATTACTTCAGGAGGCAATTCTTTCCTGCTTTCGTTAAATCATGATGCAAGATAAAAAAAAAAGTTATAAACTACTCTTTCCAATTCTCCACTATTGTAATCGTTAGATATAATCTGACGTTAAAATAAAAATTAAAAAAATATATATATGTTAGCCATATTCAAAATATGTAAGAATGATTTTGAATCAAAACACCAATATATTCTTAGTTACATCCCTAAACTTGTATTCATTTTTATGAATTTTCACACATTGTATAATTTTGCACTAAATTAAACTCACACATGAATACTCCTTTCAGCTACCAAAATAAACAAACACTGAAATTCCCAAGGAGGTTAGAATAGAAGGAGGGAGGGTTCGCAGTTTCCTCCACTATCGGGGAATGAAACTACGCCGAACAAGCGGCGTCCATGTTTGTGACTTCAAAACATTGCATTACGGCAGTGACATGTACGTGTTTCTAAGCTGTTCCGTGCATTTATTTTCCAGTAAAAATATGTTAAATTTATAATGAAATCCCTCGCTATTGTTGAATTTTTGTTTTAAAGTAATAAAGATGATATCCATAATTTACTATGTACAGCAAATTATTAAGAAAAAGTTCGAAATCTAAATGCATGCGCATAACATTAAAGCCTTTAAAAAATGATGTTTCTGCATATTTCACGGATTTGCTTAGGTTAGAAAATAAATCTTAATAAAATAAAACAGATTTATGTGAATTCATTGATTTCAGTTTATGCGCATTTCATATTTATTAATCTCAAAGAAACTGCCTTTAATTAAGTTGAATTACAGAAATACACCTATATAAGTTTTTGGATACATCTTTCCACATGTTCAATTGTGTAAATATTTTACTTAATTTTATCACTATACTGCCCAGAAATTTGTAAGTTTATGCAAAAAATTTTTAACAACAGAACAGTTTATCTTAACTTAAAAAAATGAATAATAATTAATATATAAAGAAAAGCATTGCTTCCTTTACAATTAATAAAAATAGTAACAATTGATTTCTTACTTTTCATGAAAGTTATAAAACGAATTAACTAAAACGTTCAAATTATACAATTTAAATCCTACCATATAGCATTGTATCTTAAGGAACGAAGATACCAGCTATAAACAGAAACATTAAAATGTATTTAATATAATTTGATTATAGTTATATTAACTAACCTATTTTAAGTCCTTTTTTTCACATCTGGAAAGAAAACCACATGACATTGTGATATTTTTTGACATAGTTGTCATATTACATAAAAAAAGAAAATTAATACTTACGTGTGAAAAATAATGCCCGGAATTTTTTTCGAGAATCTATTTGTGCATCCATATGCAATACAAGCTGACATGCTTCAAAAAGAAAAGAAAAAAATGTTGCAATGACAGCCTTCCTTGCACAAGTCACGGTGATAACAGGAAGATGGCCGCGAAGCTTCACCGTTTGAGTTGAACCTTCCCTCCTTCGTTTACGATTATTCGATATCCTTTATGACAAAAACAAACGGCAGCTGTGTCTATCCGTCCGACTAGTAGCGCAGAGGCGTTAATGTAAGATCGCGTTTTCTCCGTGCAGAAATGTTTATTTACGTTTTGTGTTACATTTATTTCAACTAATATGCTGAATGAGATACATTCATGGACCTTATAAGAAATAGACTAACTCAAACGGGTTTGCTCCCTTGTCTGAGGCATTGCCGGCTGTCACCTTGATCACATCCGGAGAAGTAGGGACGACTTGCAGAAATTTAACATTGGTGTGTATAATTGTCAAGAAAAAGCTGGTTGTAGCGTCTCATTTCACAAATTAGAATTTCTCCATATTTTTATTTTTGAAATTGAGATTGGTTTTTAAAAATTTAGTACATTTATCAAGCATAACGTTCCAAATAATTATAAAGCTATTGCATGCTTTCAGGATGGATTTTTTTTTTTTTTTAGCTTTTCCTATGCTGTAAGGAAATTTGTAACTACTTCTTTTAGAAAATAATATTTTAAATCTGAACTAATAGAAAATTTCAAACAAGCAATTTTCTCTTGCAATTTTTATGTTTTTTATTGGTGTAAATAAGTAAAAAATACTAAAATATTTAAAAACGAATTTTTGAAAGTTTTGTTTAAAATTCTAAATTGTGCTGCGTTTTTAAAATTATAGATGAGTATTATAGCACAATTTCTATAAAGGAATTTTATTTCAATTATATTTCATAATACATCAGAGTAATAAAGACTTTTGACTCCTTAAAAATTGTTATACATTTAATTCTAATATTAAAATTGTATTTAACCGTAATAATTAATTTTGCTTGTATTTTATAGTGATTATTTTTTATTTATTTTTAGTTCTGTATAAGATTTTTTTTATTTACTGTTAATTTAATTTATTAGCCCAAAGGGGCGGTAGCCTAGAAAGACTGTTAGTTTTGAAGCAGCATTTTGCACTGTTTTACTATAAATGTCCGTGTTTCCTTGCAAATTGTTGTTACCAAATATTATCGCCCTGTATTATATGTAAAGAAATTAAATAATGAAGAATCTGCTTGAATACATGTATGTTTCTCGCACTGTGACAAAAACGTCCGTATCTAGAGCCATCAAATTTTTAATAATGTAATCCTCCACTCGAACATGGGCATCTGGACGGCTGAATTTCGGATTTGTTTTAATCTATTTCATATTTTGTAAAACTTTAACGAATTTTTGATTAACAAACTCAACGAGTTCAGAGCGAGCACTGTACGGAAAATAACAGTTTTATCTCCAGTGCGGAAATTCTAAAGATATGCTGTTTTCAAATGTATGTGGTTTACGGGCGAAGGACATGATTTTCAATAAATATAGGTAACACACAAAACTTTAAAAAAAGAGAGCTTCTAGATTTTATTTTATCTTTTTTTTTCTTCATTACGCTCAGAAAATTTTATGCTCCGAATTTTATGAATTATTAAAACAACTAATCCACTTTAATGTTAATAATTTAATGATCATATAATCAAATAAATATGATCGTTTTGTAATGTTATTATAGTTTAGAAAATCACTGCCTGACAATGTTCATTAAATTTTTAAAAAAATTATCAGATCTTGTTTAATTTTACCTTATTTATTTCAAAGCATCGCGTACTATCAATCTTATTTAATTTTGCTTTATTTTTACGCAAAATTAAGTTCATAAATTTTGTGCTTAGAGTTGTTACCGTTTTACCAAAGTAAAGATGTTTGTACAAGAATTATGCGTGAAAAAAAATGCCCGAAATGCAGTAAAAAGTGCTTTAATGAGATATATTAAATCCTATTTGGAAAAAACTGTGGCTTTCATAATGTCATCACTATACAATGTATCACATTTAATAATTAAAAAGAGTTATGTGATACAAACGCCATAGTATTCAGTATTAAAGTAAACCAGATCGTCTCTACTCTTTCTTGCCGACATGTCGGTGATGCGCGCCCCGCCCACTGGGTTAGTCTATCTCTTATAAGGTCCATGAATACATTCCGGTGACGTTGGAGGTCACGTGATGTAAGGACTACTAATGTAAACAAACAAGCTTGTGCTGTGGTAGATGTGTTGAAAAATCGGAAACTTTGTTTATTTTTAATTACTTATAAAATTTGAATTTCATTTTTAATTATTATTTCAAACGTTAATTAACTGTTCATTCATTTGGTTAGTATAATTTTTGCAACTCTTATATGTTATTGTTATCTTCATGATACTCTGTTATTCGCTGCTTTACCATGTTCTGATTGTTAATATTTATTTATGAATTCTTTCCTTGATCTGATAATTCATTTATCATTTTCCCATTATAGTTTAATTTTTAGTTTGATTTCTAAATTCCTGTTTACATTTCCAGTTTCTGAGTGTTGACAATGCCTACTACATGTTGTGCATACGGTTGTTCAAATAACAATATGAAGGACAAATGTAAAGAAAATAAGATTTCCTTCCATCTGTTTCCTAAGAATTAAAATCTGCGTAAGGAGTGGATAGTAAGAATAAAAAGGGAAAACTTTAATCCAACCCCCACTACCAGAATTTGCTCTGAACATTTTGAAGAAGAATGTTTCACATACCAACTTTCACAAACAGGAGGTCATTAAATGCAGATGCTGTGCCAACGAAATTTATTTTTAATTTGACTAAAGGAACCACTAAGCGAACTAGTTATGTATTTGGTGAATCATCGCAGGAAAGTTCAAGAGAAAAGAGGTATTTGTGTACTAGTTTTATCAGAAATACAGAGCATTTGTATATGAAAACTAGAGATTGTTTTTTTTTTTTTAAATTTCTGCACTTTTGGTTTTAGAAAAAGATAAAAGCATAATTGGTGTGCTCTGAAATTTAATTAATTTCTTCCTGTTTCAATGTTTTTTGCAGCTGATAGTTTTCAAAATGAAAATTGCGTTGGTCGCAACTTAATTGCTTCTATATGGCATGATACATATTATTTCGTATTCGACAGGATTTTTATTGCTTATGTATTAAGGACTTGTTGTTTTATTCTTTTATCATGTTTCTTACTTCAATTCTTACAACTTTGGTAGACACTTCACTGATGAAGCAGTTAGCGAGGTTTCCTCCTAATTTTAATACTTATTTCTATAATATGACACTTTCTATGCTTATTTCTTTGGTGTTTCTTACTTCAGTTTTTACCACTGCTGATAATACTTTTTAATAAATTCATTGAATTTGATTTCTGGGTTGTTATTATTTACTTCACCAGATTCTGATTACTAGCATCACATTGTCAGGTATCATATTAGATGCTAAGCTTAAGTTTATCCTTGCAAATAGAAATTTTAAGCTTCTAAATGCTTCAGTATTGCTGATTTAAATATAATTTTTATTGTTAGTTCGTCCTCTATTTTGCATGCCTTATGTTTATTTGCATGTAAAAGTTTCACAAAAAAATTGAAAATTTAGTAAAATGTCTCCCAAATTTAATTATTAACCAACCAAGATGTAACATGTAACGAGGTATGAGAAATACGTGGAAAGGTTTCAATGAGATGTTTCAGTTGATTAGTGATTCAGTTTTGGAAACCCCTTTAATAAGGAATTCTATATATTACATAAGTATTTAAATTGTTCAACAAAAGAATGCCAAATAAATGAGAGAAATTAATCAAAATTAATTCGGATTACAATCAGAAATAATTTTAAACACTTATATTAAAAGGCGAATTTCCATCTCTTTATCCAAACAATCTTCACTGTATTAAGTTCAATCAGGATAAATCTACAAACCATACCTCTAAATCTACTGCTCTATGTTTTGAAAAAATGAGGTATGAAACCGGAATTTAAGCTATTCCCTCTAGATGCATATCGCCCAAGTCTCCTGATGTGTCTCCTACGGATTAATGTGCATTTGTACTTTTAAAACAATCTCTTTATAAGTGGCATCCCAAACATTGGATGGACTCTGGAAGATTGTGAAGAAGCAGTGGCATGAAATGAATCTTGATGTTTTGAGAAAAAGACTTTGCTCTTGGAAATCAAGATGTAATACGATAGCTCAACAAAAGGGCTATCAGACTGAATATATTAGAAAATAACATTCTAAGGCTTGTTCATATATATAAATCTTTGCAAAATCCTTAAAAAATGCCTGAACATCCCCTGTATTCAGTGATTTGCGATAGTTATTTTGAATTTTGAATTTCCAACTAAACTTTTATTGAGGATTATTCATAGCGTTTCCTTTATTCACATTTTTATTAATAATGCCTCATAAATACTTATTCAAATGTATGAAAAGGTATTTTTTTTTAATTTATAAAATACGCTGTTTTAAAATATTTTTAACCCAGAGGGACATTAGCTCAAATTCTGTCCAAATGCCTATGCTTGCAAATGAAAAAATGGCCTGCGTTTATCGTTTTTCTTGCTTCCTACCAAAAACGAATTTAGAGGGGCTTGTATGGTCGCTGCATGAGGTAAGAAACGTTGATAAAAATTGAGCAAAGCAAGAAATCTTAAGTCCTTCACTGTAGATGGTTCGGGCATATCGCGGATAGCGGTGACTCTATCCGGAAGGGATCGAACGCCATCAGCGGAAATTTCATGACCAAGAAAGGATACTCTTGGTTGGCCGAAAACGCATTTGAAAGGATTAAGATTGACACCATACCTTTGAAAACGTTCAAAAACTGTTCTCAAATGTGATAGGTGTTCTTGCTCTGAAGAGGAGGCGATTAAGACGTCATCAAAATAGCGTCTTGGTTTAGAGGAAATTGGAGGTTCGGTAGTTTCAATATAATGTAGTACATTGTGCTTGGGTTCAGAAATACCCATAACTGGGTGCGTGATTGTAAGAAATTCTCTGAGAAGTTGATGCCGTGGGGAGTTACCCGAAATTAGTTTAATGCTCAAATCTTGACTATTGCGAATTACTCCCGGATAAGTTAAGTTGGTTGTGGACTCTATCAAACGGCGATTCTTCTGATAGACAAGCAAAGAAAATTTTTGTAAAAAGTCAGCGCCAATCATAGGTCTTGAGACAGTAGCAATAATGAATGGCCTTTGGAAGTTGCGGCGCAATCCTAAATCAACAGATATCAAGCATTCACCGAAGGTTCGAATAGGAGTTCCATTTGCTGCATAAAGTTGTAACTTGGTAAGGTGTTTTTTTCGTGAAAATGTGGTGGAACGACAGAAACCTTAAGCCCGAATTCTTATCGATGATGAAAACGCGTGCAAAATTCCGGCTGCTGTCATTTACGACTACGAGTGACGGCCCTTCTCGTTTCCTTGATCGTTATAACGACACGGGCAGCATTTGTTCGCCTTGTTTCCAAATTTGTGGTGGTAAAAACAAACACCCGGAGGAGGGCTTTCATAACGTTTCCTCAGTGGGCTAAGACGTGTATTTCGACCACGTGATGTGGAGCGGTTGCGCTGAAAAGGTTCAGCTTGAATGGCTACTAACTAAGCAACTTGTTTGAACAAATCATCAATTTTTGCCTGCAACGCCACAATACCTGGACCAGGAGCCTGCACTGCGTGTTTGAACAAATCATCAATTTTTGCCTGCAACGCCACAATACCTGGACCAGGAGCCTGCACTGCGTGTTTGAACAAATCATCAATTTTTGCCTGCAACGCCACAATACCTGGACCAGGAGCCTGCACTGCTTGTATTTGCACTGGAATGGCCAGCTCGTGAATTTTATCAGGATTTCGGATAGATTTTTAAGTGGCTCGCTACTGGCCGCTAAAATGGCTTGCATGTTAGATGGGAGTCTATTCATCCATAATATTTTAAGAATGTTATCCGTTAGATTACCGGCGGTTAAGTCTGACATTTTAGACAGCAACTGAGTAGACCTCATATCACCCAACTGTAAATCGTGCAACAGCTGCTTGATTTTAACTGTCTCTGATTCTTAATAAACAGAATTTTTTTTAAAGATTTGTATTTGCCCGTCGCCGGTGGATTCAAAATTATTTCACTAGAAAATTATTTCATCTAAGGCCCGTTGTGTTGCCCTTCATGTCACGCCACCCTGGGCTTACATTTCAGCAAGATAATGCCGGCCCCCACACGGCACATGTTTCTACTGCTTCCCTTAGTGCTTGCCGAACATTACCTTGGCCAGCAAGGTCCCCGGATCTCTCTTCTATTGAGCATGTTTGGAGCATTATGGGCAGGGTCCTCCAACCAGCTTGGGATGTTGACGATCTAACGCGTCAGTTGGACAGAATTTGGCACGATATTCCTCAGGAGGACATCCGCAATTTCTATCAATCGATGCCAAGCCGAATAACTGCTTGCATAAGGGCCAGAGGTGGACAAACGCGTTACTGACTTTTTCACTTTCTGAAGCTCTATCACTTCAATAAATCATCCAATTTTTTATCAAACTGTAATCATTTGTTTTTCTGTACATGCACATCACTTCTACCGAGTTTCGTCCCATTCGGATAGCTCCTTCTTGGTGCACCTTTTTTTTTTTTTTTTTTGTCTAAGAGTGTATATATATGTCTCGTGACGTTAATCTCAAAATTTTATTTTTCATCAATTGTTTTTTATGATTTATGTTCACACTAACCGTGATAACTCTAAAAGTTCCGCATATAATCTCTTGAAGTTCTCGTATATCATTATGAGGGATACAGTGTTAATGTTAAAAAGATTAGCCTTATAGAAATTATATTCTATCATTCGTTCTTCAATACCGTATGCACGTTTTTAATTTTTGAGTGTTGATAAATATTTTTGACCATATAATACTAATGAATGAATATTTTTCAATCAGGGTACTTCACTATAGGCTTATGTTACTATATATAACATAAATCAAAATTTTTTTTATTAACATTATTTTCTTTTCCGAGATGATTGATTTTTTGTTAATTTCGATCGAAATATTTCAGTTTGTTTTATAAATTTTATAAAATAACACATTTTATATCAGAAATTATTATTTATAGCTATTCTATTTAAGAGTGAGTGCAATTCAATAAAAAAATCTCCTTATCTCAAAAATTTAACAAAGGTTTTTAAAAATTCTTTTCAAGCGAGGTCGGTTACCCTGTGCAGTATAATATTAAAGTAATTCTGAAATTATAATCAGATTCAAAAATATCAAAATCGGAGTGATAAATGAATCTCCAAAAAGAAAGTTTCGTATACAAGGCTACAAACGTTCAGATCTCGGGAAAAATTAAATTCTAAAATGAGTTTAGCAAGAAAAGAAACCGTCTTTTTATATTATTACTTTTTAAAAAAATATCTGCATCAGAAAAGCTGAGTTGCAAGAAATTAGCGTTTTCGGGCCATTGCGTTTGCAGCACCCTGAATATTTGGACTTCTGTTATTTTTGACATTTGGCTGCTTATCACGAAGTGTATGTATGGACGGAAAAATCGCCTTTTTCGATAGGATAGAGCAAAGGCGTTTTCAGTCCAATAGATTGCTCTACAGCTGAAATGCAAACAGAAAATCAGGTTAATCTTCGGATTATGGTAACTTGGCGATTTTTTGGCGACCAACCCTGCTACAGCAACCTGCTAGTTCTTTTTTGGACTCCATTGTGTTTTCACGAAGTAAAGGCTTTTTTTTTTAACTGAACATTTTTTGACAACAACCTGCTAGCCGCATTACGCTTATGCTAGAACTTTTACGGAAATCGGTGTAAAATGCTGGTAACTGGGCTGATTGTGCGCATGCGCGAACGTAGGTGAAGTGAAAAGCCTCTTTGCTATTCGCACCGTCGGTGCGATTAGCCACTGCGCCGTGATAATAGAGCGCCATGTTAATTTGGGTTGAAATGGAGGTTGCCTCGAATTTTTATCAACCATACTGTCGTCTTGGTTGAGATTCACAAATTTATTTGATTGTTTTATCTCATTTTGCGGTGGAGTTGCAAGTGGCTTTTTGATAGAATTACGTGAGAATGTAAATCCCTCACTATCAGTGAAAGCGCGTTTGATTAGTCTGAGAAGTGCACGAGTCATTTTCTACAGTGATAGTATTAGCTTTTAAGTTTTCATTTGTTTTAATTTGAATTGAATCATCTTTTGGTTTTTATAGCTCCGCTAGGAGTAATTTCAGGTTATTAAGTTCGATGTCGTAATGCTGGGCTTTTTTTTTGGCACGGATTAGACTGTTTTTCTCAGGCTCTTCGTCAAGAATTTGCCAGTTGTTGAAAAACTTCGCCATTTTAAGAGAGTTGATTCTGCGTGTGACAGATTCAATTGTTAGAATCTGGTTTTCATTAATATCGATCTCCTTTCCTTCCATCGTACGTGAATCGTTGAACCAAGCAAATAATTAAATGGCACAAAGAGCAATATACTTACCAAACGTCAAGTAGAAAGTGGTATCTGTTTTGCAAAAAACAAGCGACCGTTGTATCTTTAAAAAATCCATTGGCTGACATTTTAGTAGAATTGGAATTAAAATTGTTTTATATCACCGTGCAATGCAGTACGATATTTATTTGGAGAGAAAGTTACGCCGGAAAAGTTAAAATACTGGTGCACGCACATTTAACATTTAATAAATAGATATCTCTTAAGTGTAGTTTTTTCCTATCGAAAAAATACCAGAATGTTCTCGTGCATGATTAAAAAGCTTATAAAAACCGGACAGAAACATCTTATTTCAGTTGTTTACTTAGTTCTTGTAGTTGATTATAGCGAATCCGCGGTGAGGTCGGATTAGCTTTCTCTGTTTTGAAATGAGTTCTATTTTAGTTGAATTGAGTTTTAGTAGTTTCAAATATAACTACTGTGAGATATTGGACGAATATCTCTGAATAAATTTCAGCATTTTGTTTTATTTCTTGGGATAAGAATAAATTTTATTATTTTTTATCGACTTGCGCATTCAATCCATTACGAAACCGTATCCACGCAACATTTTTTGGTGTCAGAAGTGGGATTTGAATGCTAATCACAAGAGTAATGGAAGAACAAATGGGTGAGCAGTTGATGACTTCATTCCAAGAAAAGATGGAAGGGGCCGTCAATTCAGTTGAAGAAGAGATGGAGCTGGCAAAGCATTCGTTAAAGAAGAGATTACCTGTATAATAGAAAACGAATTCGAGGCTATGGAAGGCAGAATACACACTGTTGAAAATAACGTTGGAGAAATTCAAGAAAGAGTTTCTTCTGTTAAAGAAAAATAAGAGTTTCTGCTGTGGAGCAACGAATCGAATGAAGAGTTTCGGCCGTCTCCAACAGCGAATCGAACAACATATTGAAGAAAGTTTCTGTCATCCAAGGACATATCGAACAATGAATTCATGACAAGGTTTCTACAGTTGGAAGAAAGGAAGTTTATAATTTAAAGAAATTTGTAGCGACGGCAGGGAGCAATTAGGATGGTTTTAAATTTTTACCCATTCTTGCTCGTTCTTCACTGAAGCTAGCCAAATATGATGGGAAGACCTCCTGTTAAGTATATAAGACATAATTTCCCTTAGTGGCGGAGGCGAACGGATGGGATTCCCAAGCTAAAGCATGTTATCTCACCGCTTTTCTGAGAACAGATGCATCAGATACCCTTCAAACTCTCCCAGAAAACCAGAGGCTAGATTTTGAAGCTCTGTCCGGCGCGTTGGAGCTGCGTTTTGGGGAGAAGTGTTTAAACGATTACAGGCTTCAATTAAAATCACATCAACAGAAGCACACGGAAACACTCCAGGAACTAGCCACGGACGTTGAAAGGCTGTCTCACGTGGCCTTTACGGAGTGCCCGAGAGAAACGAGGGAAATCCTGCCCTGCAATACTTCATTTTTGACGGCATCCAGGATCCTGAAATACAGAAATCTCTGTGAATGGCAGATGCCAAAGACTTGAAAAGCGCTCTAGTGTATGCCATTAAATTTGAGGCAGCCCAGCAAGCCACTCATAGAGACCGCCACCCAATCAGAGCTGCTCTAGTCCAAAAGCCAGGGGATCAAATGGCTGCTCGTCTAGACGATTAAACCAGACAAGTGAATGCCTTGAGACGGAATATTGGTGACAAGAAACCGACTGTAAAGTGCTGGAACTGTGGAGCTGAAAGGCACATATGAAGAAACTGCAGAACACCCCAGGGCACGGATATTAAGACCGCGCCTATCAAGAAGGAGGGAAATTGATTTGTGGCTATCTCGCGGGGTGGAGGTTGGCAGATAATGAAAAGCACTTCAGATTTCTGCAGTGAGTGGGGGCAGTAATGAACTTTTCATCATAAGACACATCAGTGGAGTTCCTAGTTATATAACCATTGATACAGGAGCCAATGTTACCATCATTCGAAAAGATGTGCTCAACTTTTCTTACTCGTTCAGCTTATGAAGGGGGTCTTGCGACGGAAGAAAAGTCACTCACAAATCTCCTATATTAGGTGCAAAGCCCTAGGAAGCTTCTCAGCTGATGGACACTTTCGGGACGATTCCAGTCTTTAACGGCTGACACCTTTTCAGGATCCATGCACACACCTTCAGCAGAGATGTCCGAGGTAAGAAACTTCCTGGGGGGGGGTAATGTTACCCGCGTCCGTGATTATCCTTAAGTCACACGTGCCCCCTGGGTGGTGCTAAATGGGTAACTGTCATAAAGTCCTGTGGCATACTGGGGCTCAGTGGGATGAGGTTCGGTCTGATGATGAGTAATCTTATGACGACCCAACGGACCGCTCTTCCCTGGGAAAACCGGCGATTGTGGGGAGGATTTGAAATTCCGAGGACCTTTGATCTGGAGAGGAGGGGTCTTGGAGGAAGCAGCCATGTAGAGGATACAGGAGAAAAGCTGAGTTTTGCGTTTCAGGCCGCCAGATAGTACAGGAGCCCGAGGCAGCCTAACCAGCATGTCCTGGCTGCTCTATCAGCTGGTGTATAATCTCGCCTGCCTTGTAGTTCCAGGTGGTGCCTGGGTGGGGTCCTGCATGGCAGAGCGGGGGGCTCTTCCGAGGTCACTACTGGCTGCTGAATCTGGGGTCCCTCCAAACTGGCTCTTAGAAAATCGGAAGGAATTTTTCTCCCCCTTCCTTCAATCTTATACCAAAATGGATGCTTGCAATACAAAATTAGATAAAAACGCATCTTCTGAAATCCCCACTATAACCACTGTAATTCCTTCTGAGGGAGTGAATGTACCCTCGGGTGCGGACGCTCTTCTCTTCAGGACTACAGAAACCAGAACCGCTGGTGAAAGGGTGAATGTGCCTTCGGACACGGACGCCTTGAAACCAGTGGGGATGGATACTGACTCCTCTGTCAGAAGTACTGTGCCAGATGCGCAAGCGGATGACCAGTCACCAATGACGGAGGTTGTAAATAAAAGAAGAGAAAAAAGGCCACGCCAGAAAGAGCGGAAACGACTGGAGAGGGCCATGGAAGGGATCTCGATCTCTGGGGAGAAGGGAGCGAAAGAGAAAACAGATAAAGCTGGGACCTCTGGAGCAACCTCCAAACCGGTGAGGAAGAACCACCCAAGCGATGAAGAGTCTCGTAAGAGAGAACGCATTGCTGGTGACACCCCGGAAATGGCCCTCAAGAAACGACGGCTATATAGTCAAGCTGCAAGAAAGGCAATCACTCTGCGAATCGTCTGCAAGGATGATTCCAGAGACATAACATCGGTGGATTCAGATTTCATCACCTCTATAATTGATGACCGAATTATAGATGGCTCTATAACCACCTGCAGGGTCCACAAGACAGTCCTGCAGCCGAATGGCCTCAACATTGCATGTGAGGACCAGGAGACTGTGGACGTCCTGAAGACTTTAATTAATGATCTACCCGGCCCTGAAGAAAACCATCCAGGTTATCATGCCATGGCTCCCGGAGACAGACTCCCCATGAAGAGGTTTTTCGCTTTGTTTCCTGGTAACAGGTCACCAAAAGATAATATCAAGCTCCTTGATGCCTGTAACAAGGGCCTTGATGTTAAGAAGATCGCCATCAAGGCAGTTATCCCTGGAGACGGAGGTAATACCTTGGTGCTGGGAGTAAAACATGAACTTATGGATTATCTGGAGGCCCAGAATTTCAAACTTTTTTGTGGTGCCCGTGGCTGTGTACAGTTGAAGGAACCAAGGCAACAGGAGAAATCAATTCCTTCGCCCAAGGATCCTCCAAAGAAACAGTTGACGGAAGAAAGGGAGACCGAAAAGGAGTCGGAACCAGAGCTTTCTTTGGAGGCTCTGGAGAAGACATCTGAATAGGTCTCCCTTGTCACTACTTCCTTTGAAGTAGTATGCTAAGGATGCGGCTTTTAACTAAGTCTCTCCTAAAATCATTCAGGGTAAGTTCTTTTCTTTCATTTAACCTGTTTTAATGGTTAAGGTTAGTCAGTTAAACCTGCAACATAGCAGAGCAGCTTCATACAATTTAGCTGCTGAATTAGGTAAGCAAGGCACTTTTGTTGCCTTAATTCAAGAACCTTGGGTGTACAAGGGTAAAATCCTTGGTAGGCCCATGAACGCGCACTTCTTTTCGACAGAAGGACCTGAAAAAAGACCTAGAACTAGCATTTACATTTCTAAAAATATAAAGGCTATGAAATTATCCCAATTTACATCAGAGGACTTAACTGCTATTGTAATTAAGGACATAAACAGTTCACTGAGAGGAAACATTTGTTTTTGCTCGGTTTACATGGCTTATGACCTTAACATTCCGCAAGAATTTATAGATCTTGTGAGCTTCTGTGAAATAAACAATATTCCTATGGTTATTGGTGGTGATGTTAACGCTCACCACCTGTCATGGGGCAGTTCTGATACTAATCCTAGAGGAGAAAAACTCATGGAATTTATAATGAATACCAACCTAACTTGGGTAAATAGGGGAAATCGCCCCACCTTTGTTAACAGAAGAAGAGAAGAAGTCATTGACCTCACATTAACTTCTTCTGATATTTATAACCTTATTGAGAATTGGCATGTAAGTGACAATCCCTCACTTTCTGACCATCGCCTTATACAATTTTGTATTAGAGATGAAATTCCAGCTGAATATTTCAGAAACATTAAAAACACAAATTGGGACCTTTATAAGGATTTCCTGGTTTCTAATGTCATTAACCTTCAGGTTTTAGACAATAATTGTACAGTCGAGGAGCTTGATATTCAAGCAAACAACTTGACAAATATCATTATTGAATCTTATCATGCATCATGCCCTCTCAAACGAAGGAAGTACTCTCCTAGCAAGAGAGTTTGGTGGACCAAGGAGCTTGAAAGCCTCCGCCTAGAGGTTCGGAGAGCTCACAGGAAAGCTGTCAGAAATAAATCTGAAGTTAACTGGTCTAACTTCAAATTCTACAAAGGAAATTTAAAAGGGAAATCAGGAAAACTAAATACAACTCATGGAGATCGTTCTGCACAGATATTCTGTCCTACCATGAGACTGCCAGAGTATATAAGATTCTTAAAAGATCTCAGGAGTCTCAACTCTCATCGGTTATGCGACCTGATGGCAGTTATACTACAAACCCTTTGGATACACTTTCGACCATGTTGAATTTTCATCTGGGGGACAGAAGTGTCACCTCTGACCCCCAGGAAAATCCATTGGAACTACTTCATAATCCATTAGATCTGGATTTTGCTAAGACAATTGTGAATTTTGAAAAGGCTAAAGCGGCCCTTGATGTATTTCTTCCCTTTAAATCTCCAGGGAACGATGGCATTTACCCAATTCTGCTTCAGAAAGGCTGGGATATTTTTGGTCACATTCTCGTGGACATATTCAGGTCCAGTTTGATTTTAGGATATGTTCCTAAGGTTTGGAGAACTTCACGAGGTGTGTTTCTTCCTAAACCAGGAAAAGATACATATGAGAAACCAAACTCTTTTAGAATGATCACGCTAACATCCTTCCAGCTTAAGCTGTTGGAGCGATTGATTTTCTGGCACCTCCAGTCAGATAATAATCTGAACCATACCTTTGGCTTATACCAACACGGTTTTAGGCCTGGCCTCTCCATTGAGTCGGCCTTACACCAACTCGTGTGGAGAATAGAAAAAACAATTATAGACGGACACTTTGCCATTGGGATTCTACTGGATATTGTAGGAGCCTTTGATAACATCGGTTTCGAGAAAATACATAAGGCCCTTACTGGAAGTCATATTCACCCTATGCTAACTAGGTGGGTCATCTTTATGATTAAAAACAGGAATATCTGTGTTAGTCTCACTGACTATGAAGTAAAGAGAGATATTACTAAAGGGTGTCCGCAGGGTGGTATTCTTTCTCCGTTCCTGTGGAACCTGGTATTCGACTCACTCTTAGTACTTCTACGGGAGGAATCTGGCATGTCACAGGCTTATGCAGATGACCTTATTGTGTTATTACAGGGTTTCGATATGGAAATCCTACACAATCAAGCTCAGCAGATCTTGAATAAAGTTTCACACTGGGGTGATACAAATGGCTTTTCTTTCTCTGCTGAAAAATCTGAGGTCATAGTTTTCACGTGGAAAAGGAAATGGAAACTGGCAGATTTATATCTGGGTAACCAGATTATCAGACGTAATAAATGCGTTAAATACCTAGGATGTTACCTGGACATTAAACTTACATGGATCACCCATATAAAAGAAAAGGCACAAACAGCCACAAATGTTCTAGTACTTTGTAGGCGAATCGTTGGTAAACAATGGGGCCTTAACCCAAAATCTACTCTATGGATTTATACTGCCACAGTACGGCCAATGCTTTCTTACGGATGCGTTGTCTGGATCAATGTTCTTAACAAAAGCACATATTTAAACATTTTACAAAAGGTGCAAAGACTTGCTTGCCTAAGCATTAGTGGGGCTTTAAATAGTACCCCTACTGCTGCATTAGAATATTTACTGCAAATTCCACCCTTGAAATTATTCTTGAGCGGAGAAGCAATTAAAGCCATGTATAGATTGAATAAAAATGGCACATGGTGCCAAAGGACAGGTTTTGGTCATAAAAGCCACCTGAAAAGCCACATTGACATATGTCTGGACTTGGGCAATGAGATCCCTATAATCTATATGCCCAAAGATGCAATTACTAAAACAATAGTTCCAGATAAACTATTCTCAACTCATATACCAAAAAGGAATGAGATAGAATCTCTAATTGACCTAATTCCAACAGGCTCAATTGAATGTTACACAGATGGATCAAAATCCAACTTCACTGGAGCTGGAGCTATTATAAGGACCAAGGGATCTGAAGAAGATTTCATCTATACCTTGGTAAATTTACAACTGTTTTCCAAGCCGAGGTTCTGGCGATCAATATGGTCGCCAGGGAGCTCTTAGCTAAAAATACAGTTGATAAGTATATATATATTCTCTCTGACAGCCAATCAGCCATCCTTGCCCTGGCTAATCGTGTCAAGTTACAAAACTGTGTTTTGAACTGTACTCAAGATCTCAATTCTCTGGCTCAGGCCCATAATACCATTAGTCTGGGTCCCAGGTCATTGTGATTTTGCTGGAAATGAACTAGCTGATAAAGTAGCTAAAGATGCTTCGCAACTACCCATGTCTGGCCCAGAACCATTTTACCCAGTTTCATATCAAACGGTTAAAAAAGAAGTAAGAAGCTGGATAAAGAACAAACATGATGATATATGGTCTAAACTTCCAGACTGTGCTCATTCTAAATTGGTGCTCAGTACACTTAACTTTTCAGGTAAACTCATACACCTCAGTAGAACTAACTTACGCCAGGTAATTCAAATTGTTACTGGACATGCTTATCTAGCTAAGCATCTCCACAAATGTGGTCTTGTCGAATCTCCTCTCTGCCCAGCTTGTGGAGAAGATGAGGAAACACCTTTTCACTTTCTGGGACGATGTCCGGTGTTCTCTGTCCCTAGAAACAAATTCCTTGGTTTTCCCTATATTACCTTTGATCAAGCCCTTTTATACAAAGGGCTCTCTGGCATAATAGGGTTTCTGATGTATACTAAACACCTACAGGTAAGGTGAATATGGAACCACAAGAAACAAGCATTGAGACGCCCTATGAGTTCTTTTTTTTTTTTTTTGAAAAGAAACTATGCAGGGATTTCCCTCTCATAGCTGTGTTTTGGAATATATTGATATCAAATCTTTATACACTACCTGGCCATTTGGCTTGAGAATGCACCTCTGCCCTCCTTATTTATTTATTTGACTCTCCATCGCACTCTTGTTTGGTCAAGAATTTGCGTTTGGTGGTTTGGGAGGGATTGAATCGGTTTTCCATCCAATAGGCAAGTTTTTACGATCCAGCCGACACCTTGATTTTAGAGATGGGATCTTTTGCTGATACTATAGATTTGGTGTCAGTTTGAGATCTTATCTATTTATTATTTACCTTTTACGGGAATTACCATTTAAATCCCTTGATTTAAATGATCAAATGGCGGAAGAGTAATGGGCAATTTTGCCTAAACTCCTTTCCTTCTTTTCATAAGAAGGAAGCGCCCTATTGTTATGTTAAGACACTTCCTGTCTGAATAAATTGCATTTAGCGGGATTTTAGATTGGTGTCTTTTAGTTTCTGAAGAACTTTTCTCAGATTCTTTAAAACTCTTTCTGTCGATGAGGATGTCATTCAGGTATATCAAAAGAGGCTTCGTAGGAAAGACCTTTCAAAACAGTCTCCATGACGCGTTCGAATGTTGCCGGCGCATTACAGAATCCAAACGGCAGCACCTTGAACTGATAAAGTCCTTGTCCCGTAGTAAATGCTGTCTTTTCTCGGTCGTCAGGATGTATCTCTACTTGCCAATAGCGACTCTTTAGATCAAGCGTCGAAAACCACTTGCTTCCTGAAAGAGTGTCCAAAATATCAATTCTGGGAGGAGGGTAGCTGTCTTTTTTTTTTTGCAACCATGTTCAATCAGTGATAGTCAACGCAAAATCTAGTCGAACCGTCTTTCTTTCTGATGAGAACAGTGAGAGATGCCCATGGACTTGCTGAAATTTCTATGACATCGCTTTCTTGCATGTCCTTTAAAAGTGTTCGTACCTCTTTCTGTTTAGCAATCGGTAGACGTCTTGGATGTTGCTTGATTGGTTGAAGATCTCCTTTATCGATTCTGTGTTGCATCAAACTGGTTCGACTCATGTCAGAAGACGAGCGGGAGAAAACTTCTTGAAGATCTTGAATGACACGTTCGGCAGCATTCCTCTCTTCGTCGTTTAATGGCGCATTCTGCAATAACTCCGATATAATGCTCTCTGAATACACGGATTGTGGAGTGTTAATGTTTCGTTTAACGCTGGTCACTGGAGTACATGCTGCAACCACCACCTTTCTTAATAACTCTCACCTTTTCAGTTACTTTGGCAACTCTCACCGGGATAACGGTTCGCGATAGGTCAACGAGTGCTGAGGCTACTAGTATACTCCTTTTAGGTTGTTACAGTTCTTGGGATATTCTGTGATGCCGTAGGGGAAATTTCCATTTTCGATTGTGGATCCAGGAAGTAAAAACTCTGTTCTTGTGGGTATTGTGATATCATCTTGAGCTATAATTTTGTGGATAGATTTCACTCCTTCATTATTAATTCCGAATCGGGCTATGTCATCAGAGAGGCGGAATGGAGTACATGCTGCAACCACCACCTTTCTTAATAACTCTCACCGGGATAACGGTTCGCGATAGGTCAACGAGTGCTGAGGCTACTAGTATACTCCTTTTAGGTTGTTACAGTTCTTGGGATATTCTGCGATGCCGTAGGGGAAATTTTTATTTTCGATTGTGGATCCAGGAAGTAAAAACTCTGTTCTTGTGGGTATTGTGATATCATCTTGAGCTATAATTTTATGGATAGATTTCACTCGTTCATTATTAATTCCGAATCGGGCTATGTCATCAGAGAGGCGGAATGCAGTTCGTTATTCTTAAAGTCCAAGGAAAACTTGTATTTCCTTAAAAAGTCCAATCCGAGTATGCAAGGGTCTGAAATCTCTGCCGCATATGCTGTGTCCGTCGATGTCGATCTTCTGGAGGGTAACGTAGGGCAGCGTCTAGATGAGTTTGCTTTTTAATTGTTGAGCACATCTTTTCGAATGATGGTAACATTGGCTCCTGTATCAATGGTTATATAACTAGGAGCTCCATTGATGTGTCTTATGATGAAAAGTTCATTACTGCCAACACTCACTGCAGAAATCTGAAGCGCTTTAAACGGGCTTTTCATTATCTGGCAACCTCCACCCTGCGAGATAGCCACAAATCAATTTCCCTCCTTCTTGATTCCGAGAGTAAGAAAAGTTCCCGAGGACGAAAGATTGTGAGAATGCATTTAACAACTTGAAGGAAGCTTCCGCTTCTCCAAATATCGGCTCCAATCCTGACTTATCCTCAGCTCGACAGACCACTTATTCTCGACACGGACGCGAGCAATGAAAGAGTCAGTGCTGTTTTGTCCCAAGAAATAAATGGCCAAGAACATGTCATATCCTACTGGGAACAAGTGCCTATCAAAACCGGAGAGGAATAAATGCATTACCAGGAAAGAATTGCTCGCAATATTTAAAGCCGTACAACATTTCCATCATTATCTTCTACGACAGAAAATTCCTACTCTGCCAGGATCATGCTTCGTTGACCTGGCTTTTAAATTTCCAAAATCCTGCTTCGTCACATGACAAACTGATTGCATGGGAGATGAAAAAGTATTGTGGAACATGTTGTAAAAGGTAATTTATTCGTTGCTGGATAAAACATACAATTTCAAATTAATAATAAACTATTAAAAGGTATAATTAGCAAAGAGCTCTTCAGACATGCTTGAACGCTTGAAGCATTTTATTCGGACAACATAACTAATGCTTACTAGAAAGAGCCATTTCATTGAACAAAATATATAATGATGTAAAGGAAATTTTGGTACTAGAACATAAAAGTATTCATAATTATACTTTAAAATACTGCTGTATGTTTTTCAAGTATCAGAAGTGATGAAATAATATAAGAGATTTTATTCAATTTTTGGGGAGTGGGAGCTTGACATGAAAGGATATATTTTATTTATTTTATGATTAAAGAAGACTGTTTTTGTATTTTTGAAAATGTTTGGCAGAATAAGGGTTTAATTTTAAATATTTCCTTGGTATGTTAATATTTTCTGAAATTATATAAATGGACTACTGTTAACCTTTACATTAACAACTGAAATTCTGTAAAAGAATATTGTTTTTGAGTATTTGAAAAATAGAGCAACTTCTAATGTCTTTTAAAAAGGTATGTGAAGACACTTTGTTACTAGTAGTAATGTTCCGGTTAAGGTTTTATGCCTTTAATTTTTCTGCATGCAATAGTCTAAAATTATCAACAATTAAAATTTGCTTAAGTTCCACTAAATCACACCGCCATTTGTTTACACGTGAAACATAGAAGCACAGTGAATTAAATCGGTTTCTGCACCATTGTTGGACTCTTTTTGCCAAGTAGAGCCAAAAAAATCTGTCTTTTTGCCTAATTTTAATTAATTTAAACTCTAATTGTAAAAATAAATAAATAAAAATAAAAAAAATTAAGGGTTTTGTTTTAGGTTTTTCTGTATTTATCCTTGCTGTGAAATGAGAACTGAACTGATTGAATGAGAAATATATCTCTAATGAAATTTGGGGAAATAAGTTTAAATGATATGCAACAAAAAGGATGCATACTTTATTAATAGGCCATACAAGGAAGTTATGTGGTGTCCACTTCAGAATTTTGTGAATTGTTAATCTGTTCACATTTCAAGTTAATTTTTAAAATTATTTTTCTGAGAGATATTCTTTAATCATGATTTTTAGAAATGACTGCCACAAGATATATGCGTATGCCCTTTATAATTTTCTATTATTTTAATAATACATAAATACTCCGCCAATAATTATTAATTTACCAAATTTTTCATACAAATTTTAAAAATATATATGTATTCAGTGAACTGCAGTAATTATACTCCGACTTGTTTAAAATTTAATTTAATATATTTTTCTTGCTTTAATCACGTATTAAATTCAAATTTTTAATCTTTGGCATGGCAAGGCAAGCGATCTTAAGTATTATATTTTATTTGTAAATGAATGAAATTTTTAAGAAGTTTTATTTCTAGATAATCGTTGAAATATTTTTCTGGCATCTTAATTATTTTTAAAATATGTAGTTTCAAGTTGTTTTAGCAGAGGAAAGGCACAACTTACATAGGTATGGTAAACTAACATACTAGTTTTTCTACCGTAATATGCTGCACTCTGTTAGAGAAAATAAGAACCTTTTCTGCTGTGTGCCGTAACTGGAGTTAACATAGTAGAAATAGGTTCCCAGTTTGCATTGTCATGTAGAAAGGTTTTTATTCTGCTATCTTCAAGACCTTATTGTTGCAAGAAATCACAGGTAAGAAATTTATTTCACTATAGTCTTTTGTTGCTGAAATACTGGACTTCTCAAATCACTATAGTAATTTTTAATTAATTGCTAATCGTTGCTAGTGGAATAATAGTAGGAGTATAGAATTGTAATGTTCTATAAACCAACACTCACAGGTGTCTGTAAACTGACATACCTGAGTATGCTGCTTATAAGCAGGCTATCATTCCATCAGAGTAATAAAGAAAGGATCTACACAGAACACATTGCAACTTGCTGTTAGAGATAACATCAAGCATTCTTTCAGTAACATTATGGCAGGAAAATCTTGGATTCACTTAGAGACATTTAGAGTTACCTAAATGCGAATTGACAGAAACTTCTTTTGCAAGGAAAGAGGTCTTCAAGAATTCTGTTGACAGGTTTCTTGAGTTAACTATATTAGTTTATTAAATCCATCTATTGAATTTACAACATAAGAACAGGGTTGACAATTGTTTAAAGTTCTGCAAGTTATTGGAAGGAAAGGGATGCAACAAATTGATGTTATTTCATCAGTGGAAAGAGGATTTTTGACAGCAGTCATTTGTGCATTGAATACCACTTAAGATTTCATACCACTTTCCCATATTTTCTAGAAAATACATATCACAACTGATAATGAGAAGGATTGCTGCTGATTTGGTTGGTATTGCCCATACATCAGGTTGAGTACATTTTCAAACCACTGGCTCCAGCATTTCATTAAGGAAACGAAACCAAACTCATAGGATACTGTTCTGCTCCTGTTGGATGAGCATTTTTTCCATATCAAGGATTTAAAACTATCAATTTGTCTTGGGAAAATTTTGCCAAAATAACTTCCTTTCTTACACTTACCAAACATATGCTACAACTCATAAATAAAAAAAAACCTTCATGGCGACAATGCAATCAAAAGGAGAACCAGCAACTCGGCATAACATTATGGAATTACTTGGTCAAGCTTACATCAAATCCAGACAGCAGAAATTGCTATAAATGCTTTCAGGACAACTGGGTTATATCTACTGAATCATGCAGTGTTTTTAGATTCAGAATTCATAGCTGCTCAAGAAGATGCTGACAATCAAGATATCCCTGATAATGCACCTCTAATTGCTACCAACGAAGGTAAACCTTTATTTTTCAAGAGCCTTTCCAAGACATAAAGCTTCAAAATCAAGCATCATTACAAAATCATTATAAAAGCGGAATTAATTGCTGCCATGCACAAAAAGAAGGAGGGAGAAGACAGAATAGGTCACAACTTTGAGGTAACATGAAAAGAATCTTTGAAGGCAGAAGGACCTACAGTTAAATCACACCCCAGGACAATACAGTAGTTTTTTTTAAAAAAAAGGGGGAAGGAGGGTTGATCATTAGATGAAGATTTTGTTGCGAATGCACCAAGAAGTGATGATGGAAAGTGCATTTTTTGGAAACATTTTATTCACAACACTGCAAGGAGACGAATGGGTTCAGTGCATATCTTGTGAGGACTGGGCACACACAGAAGGTGCCGAAGAAGACATTTATGTTAGTGATTATTGTTAGCAGATCAAGTTTAACTATTGTAAATTTTCTTTTTCATAATTTTGTTAATTTTTTGTGAATATTCCCATTATTATTATAATAAAAACTATAGGCAATATGACAAATGCAATTTTTGAAATATAAATGTGATTGTTGATGAACAATTTTATGTAATTATAAGTTAATAAAGGCATGGTTTTATGCTCTGGCTGAATCTGAAAAATTTTGATTGACAATTTATTGGGAATTCTTGACAAGGCAATTACAGGACTCAAAAAATAAAACTTTGTATCTGAATAAGAAATTATGTCTATCTATAGAATTAAAAAATTTAGCATTATAAGTGAAGCAACATAAACAACTTACATTAATAGAAATGTTTAATAAAGCAAACAAATAAATATTGAGCACTTTTGTAAATTTTAATTCCCTTAAAGTCATAAATGCTTTATTATTTCACAAACCACTATAAACTTGGAATTGACAAAGTCCCGATTTCTGACTTTGTACTGTATATATCCTAAATTACACTATATAAAACTGTTCTCCTGCCTTTTTTTTTTTTTTTTTTTAGAGAGTGAATGATGAGAGTAGTCCCCCCCTATTCACACTGTGTATAAAGGAAGAATGTTTAATGAAATAAAGCCATTTGTAGCCAGTCCTTTTTGAGCACAGTGAACATATATATGATCAGAACTGTGAGTAAATTAAAGCATTTGCTCAAATAAGCAAACACTTGGAAATATTTTATGTAGATTAGTTTGATTCATATATAAATTATACTCACATAAATTTCATTCAAGAGCATATGACTTATACATTAAGAGAAATATATTTTGGTATTAATAATTATCTATGGACACAGTCTGAAAATGAATTTAAACTACTATAACATTTGTGAACAAGATTTTATTCTTGATTCATGCACACAACATCACAAGTTAAGAAGAGAGCAGCAAGCATTCCAATATGTCTTAGAACAAACACATTTTAATTATACAAGTATTGTATTTGCTGAAAAATAGCTGCTCACATTGATGTTAAGGCTCTGGCACCCCATATCTGCATTGGTTTTTGTCTTTTTTTTTACATCATATATATACATATATAATAATGCTTTCATGCAACTAAGAAGGCTAGAATTTGCAGCACACATTACGTAGATTACAAGGTAATGATATATGACAAAAATGTAATCAAATTTCATTCCATATCAGCTGTGCAAAGCAGTGTGAAATGGTGCTGCACCAATACTGATTTTGAGAATTTTTTTTTTTTTTTTTTTTTGCAAAGTATGCCAGTTATGGAATTATGTGTTATGAAATTATATTTTAAACTCCTTTATATATCATTATAAAGAAAACATCCAATATTAAAATATTTTTCATAAATTTCTATGATAAAATGTACTTTAAATTTTAGAATAAAATGAAGCAAATATCTTATATTAAAAATTTATTACTAAAGAAGCTGGTATGAAAAATGTCACAGACATTAAAAATGTATTCTATGTTAAACTGTGCTTCTTTAAATGACTCAAGTTTTATAATTAATATATCAGCCATGAGCAAAATATGTCATATTGCTCAGTATGTTTATAAAGCATTTGTTTTTTCAATAAAAAGGTTCAAATGTAATGAAAAATTTTAAAAAGCCCACATAAAACTAAACACATCTGCCATTATAACCACAGTATTTACATAGTTTAAAACTTCATACTTATCTATGAAAATGTTCATACATTAAATACAATGTAAAACAAACAAAATGAAGAAATAGAAAATATTATAATTACATCAAATGATGGAAATTATAAAAAATGTTTCAAGATAATACCTTAAGAAAATAAAGACAATAACAAAACAGCAATAGAATTGTGTGTGTATATATTTATATATATATATACATTTTACAACTGTAAAACAAAGAAAAATGAATGACATGAAACAATATGAAGAAAATAAATGATAATGGTCCATCCAGTTACAACACTATGGAAAGACTGGAAAAGAAATACACTTGCCAGAAATTAATAACAATAGCAAAATTCACAATATGTTGATCTTCTGTTGACTTGGTGGCAAGATGTATGATATTTTTCTAATACAAATACACCATCAAGAAAGCTAACAAAAAACAATAACAAAGTTTTCTTTAAAAAATATTATGGAATGACTTGTGAACATACAACAGGAATGAATAATCTCAAAAGTGATGGCTCAGTATGAACCACACAACTCAACTCACTAAACATATGTTGATGCAAATGACTTTTTACACTTATAATAAAGAAATAATACACATACGGTTGACCCCTCTTCCCTGATATTTGAATTTTGTAGTAAATAAAATTATATTTTTCAGCAATGTAATTATATTCTTCACAAAATAATTTTTTTGTGTTAAACCCACTGAAGTACGACAAGCGAAAAAATGGCAATATGATGGCCATTTGCTACAACTTCCAACCTCGTTGTAACTTTATGTAGTAGAAATGGTTGAAAATCTATGACAAAAGGAGGCCCAAAGACATACATACAGGCAATTACAGGAGACAAAACTGCCAAAAAATTCAGTCCTTTGAACACAGTTTTCAAAAATCAGATATATATATATATATTTCTTTTTTGGTACGAGAGAAGCAGCTGAATGTAAATGTTTTTGTACCAACTGTCAAACAACAATAATAAAGTTCCAGTTCTCAACTGAAATTGTGTTAGCATTCATTTTGATGCTAATTTTGGTGATAGAGACGAACTTCTTTGGTCAGTCTACACTAAACTATCCTTGGCAATACTAGACTTTGATCCTTTTGGAGATTTGTTTTTCACATCATCTGTATTACCATCACTTGCTTTGGTATCTTTAGCACTAAATGGAAAACGAAAAAAGTTTAAATTGTTGAGTACATCACATTCCAGCAAGAACAAAACAATGGTGCATAAAAGTTAAATGATGACTAGATGCTAATTATGTTATAATAAAATGAAGAAGAAGACCTTTACCATATTTAGATTGCAAATGTGAGTTATAAACTACTTTATTAAACTAAAATGCAAACTAGGCATAAAAAAGTACAATAAAAATACTTTAACTTAATAAAGGCTTAATATGAAAATAGAATTAAGGCAGTGCAGATGCAAACTGACAGATGTTAGGCAAATCAATATTAGTAGCACAGTTGCAGGGTGAGATGAAAATAAGTGAGACCAAGAAAACTAACTAATGGAAAATATTATGAGAAATGAATTTGTTTCAAAAAGGCTACTAAAAGCTGTTTCTAAATATGACCACAGAAACATGCCATTTTAAAATTATAATGATGTGCAATTGTACCCCAGACCAGGCAAATTGTCTGCTTGTAAAAAAGTGTTTTTAAATCAAATTTATAGAACTAAAGTCACACTGCACATATTATTTCGGAGGACAAAATTTTTTTGGGGAGGTGCTGCAATTAGGCATAAAACATTTTCATATGGAAGGCAGTAAAAAACACTTTCAAAACCAATATATAATCCACAAATTTAACTCTGAAAAACTGCACAATACAAGACAAAGAGTGGCATGTTAATTGGAAAAACTACTGAGAATATGCAATGCATAAAGTGATGAACTCAGAATGAGCCAAAAATCATCACTAAGACTCAATGAGCACAAAACATTTGTATAATGCCATGACTTTTGAAAAAGCAAAATTACTTACATTTCCTTTCATCCCCAATGATAAGATTGCATATTAAGAAGGCTGAAGTCATGAGAAAATCAGTTTCCTTATGCACACTAGAAATGTTACTGTTAATAACATTAACCATGAATTATAAATTGTTAATGACACAGTGTTCTCCCCACTCCCTCCTTGGTTTTATTTACAATCATTATTTACTTCTTTTCTACCACAGAATCGAATACACTGCCTCGATAAGCACTGCTTACCTTTCTGCCTACTAGATAGATTAGGTGTTAAGAAATTTGAACATGGCAAACATACAGAGAACTATCTTCTGACAGAATTCTTCATGAACTTTCTAAAAGCAACTGGATTGTATTCATATTATACATGAGGAAACCCAACTATGAAGATAACCTTTGTGCCTGGGACGAGCTACCAGTATTCAGTGGTCTTTGACTGGTTGCTCATTGGAGACTTTTTTTTTTTTTTTTTTTAATTACATTTTTTCCACCTGATGCAAAAACTGTATGTTTTTAATTTTGTTATAGTCATAAGTCCTGACTGGTTTGTTTTTGTATCTACCATAGACATGTACACTGAGAAAAACTGCAAGTCTACTAACTAGAAAATCACTTCTTAAACTATAATAAATGTATTGCAAGAACTTTTTCTTTTTAGGCTTCAGATAATAAACACTGCAAACCAAGATATGTTTTTAACCCCAAAATCAAGTTCATGTGTTTGTAAAGAGTCTTATATAATCCAGTATTTTTGTCTGGTGTTCAATAATTGAATTTCTAGTTAGTTCCAAATGAAAAAAATGCTGGGGATTTTTGCTCTAGCAAAATATTCATTAAATAAACCCAATTATCTTTTCTCACTGTGAAAAAAGAAAAAATTTCATTGACAAATAAATCACTCTAAAATTATATTTACTCAGAATTTTTATATATTTATTATTCAAATAACTATACCTGGTTTGAAATTCTTTATTATGTTAAAGACTGAATTATTTGGTCATGCAAAGTGTGTTATCAATACCTATAGGAACAGATACTTTCATTGAGAATATTCTAAAAGAAACTAGCCTGTACCTACATTGCATTACAACTCACAGCCAGCCCATTCAAAGGCATAGACATAATGTGTAACACCCAAGTTTCACAGTTTTGTTACTTTGCCATTGGTTAGCCTGCTTATTATGTAAGAATTCATACTGATGCTGATTGACTTATAGTGAAAAATCCTTCGTATAAATCCGTAATGTTATTACTTTGAATTGTATCTCCTCACCAATACAAAATTTCTTTACATGTCCTTCTTTATAAAGATATGAATTCATTCATGATAAAAACTAAAGATAAACTATTCTAAATTCACACACTAGAAAAACAAAGCTGAAATTATTTTCGTCTAAAATTATATTTCTAGTATGCCATTTGTTTCTCAGGACAAAGTACATAATGATGCTTGCCTAAGGTTTTAAGAAATCTGAAACACAGCTTTGCCATACTTGAGTTCCTACAATCATACTATATTTACAGTGATGAGAAAAAGACATTAATAACAAAATGTGAGCAAGCACTTTAATTTGAAGATAAAAGAACAGATATGGTCTAAAAGAAGAGAAATTTTACGTGTAATTGATGATGAAAGTTTCAGACATACTGCGAAAAAATAATACACAGAAATGAAGATAGTATTTAGCAGAGAATCACAAAATGTACCTAAGTATAAATGGTGAAACTATCAGAACCTAATTATAACCTTCGTGTATATTTATTGTGAATTATCAGATACATTGAAAGAAAAACTGGGAACTCTTTACTATATACATGTTTATATCAAAAGCACTGTAGGCTAAACACTGGGAATTCTTTATAAAGTACACATTCTGAAAACTATGAACAAACAACATTCCATTAGAAGACATCATGTGTGCAACAAATATAACATTCAAAATGAAATTACCTGGTTATGCAAAAAATGCCAAATTACATCAACCTCAAACCTTTGACTAATAATCATACCAAAACAATAAGTGAATGCATGCAAATTGCTCATTTTACTTTGAATACATTTCTGTTAAAGTAATATTATATAATCAAATTCTGGAAGAGTTAAAATTATTTACATTATATCAGGATTTCTCAACCAGGGGGTGAATTTTATAATTTCAGGGGCAGAATGCAGTCAGCCTTTTATTTAGCTGCTGAATATTTAGTTTTAGTTAATGAATTGTTATTTTTTTCTTAATTGTACATGTTGCTAAGGCAGAGCTTGACAAGCAATGCATAGTTAAAATTGCAAAAATAGGTTGCTCTGGAAAAAAACAAATATTTGAAAATGTAACTTTTTCCAGAGGAATGGTAGTATGGCAAATTGAAAATATTTTACAGAATTTACTTGATCAGCTAGGAACAAAAACTGCTAATTGTAACTATAGTTCTCTTGCTTTAGATGAGTCCCAAGATATTACTGACATTAACCAATTATTAATCATTATTCATGGCATAGTTGAGAAATTTGGAATTAGCAAGGAGCTCATAAGGCAACATTTGAAAGATATGACCACTAGAGAAGACACTTTATGGCTGCTGGGGCGTTTAAATTAAACGCATTTAACTTCAAGCATCATCACAGATGGCTACCCTTGTTTAACAGAAAAAAATGCAGGCTTATTAAAACGAGCCAGTAATAAAATATAAAAGATGCAACCACAGTATGAAATAATTTTTCAGTATTGCTTCATTCATCAAGAAGTACTTTGTAAAAAATTGGGTCATTCCATTAATGTTATAACAAAACAGGGTTGAGCCCTAAATCACTGGCAGTTTCCCGAATTCTTCAAAGACATTTTATATTTCACTACTGATACTGGTGCTCTAGACAGTACAAGAGATGGCAAAGGCTGACTGCACTCACATTCAGCTTGATCAGCTGTATATGTTTTTCTTCCTCTTCTAAAATGTGGCTATATTCTCAGCAATCATGTAGTAAAATAACTAATGGGTTTCTTGGCAAAAATTTCATGTCTGCCATTTGGGAATGGAGATTCTTTTAGCCTAATTAACGTACAAGATTACCTACCTCCTCAAGGGAGAACACTGTATTACATATCTCACATGGAAAATATATTTTCATGTTTGCTTGGTATTAAACATATTGCAACTTATGTTTTTCAGCCTTGTTATATTTTTATTCAGGAAATTAATAGACAATAAATAATTCCTTCAAGGAACTAGAGAATTTTTTCCCCTATCAGATTTGCCAGTCATTTAACACTTTAGTGCTAAAAAACGTTTGTTGAATTATGAGGATAATACATATGCATTTTAAACAATGTTTAAAATGTGTTTTTGAAATGCAGATCAATTAAGACAGAGCCAAAAATCAATATTCTAAAAACTACCACAGTTTTACAATAATAATATTAAAAAGGTCTGTTTAAATAGGAAACTGAAAATTACACTGAAATATAGAAATACTTAAGTTCAACACTTAATCCCCAAAATAATGTATTTTATGTCAATAGTAGTAAGTGATTTTAAAAGCTTATTTTGAAAATAAAGTGTCATATAATGTCAAAGAGATTAAAATCTTCTTAATTTACACAAGCTATAATCAAAGCTGGAGTAACTGAAAGAAAATTGTGTGTTCAGAAAGGAATAAAAGTACAGCATCAAAATTAAATTCAACTTTATCTCATATTTTAAGAAGAAATAAAGGCAAGATAGACTGCAGGCAAACATCCAAAAGTGATTTGAGAGATATGACAGCATTCAAAATCAGAAGAATGAATAATAATTCAATGATATTTTGAAGAGATCAGCAAGTCAAAGAGATAGAATTCAGCAAGACAAGTGAGAGAGAATTGAAATTACATGAAAAATGAAGAAAAGTATGTCACACAACATTTACATACATATATTCAAATCACTTCCCAGTGCAATAGACTTCTACCCTTTACAAATCATAAAGTATTATAAATTTTCTATAAATTAAACACTTTTGTGTTTCTTAATATTAAAATAAACAATGCAAAATCATTACAGTTTGTAAAATATTGATGCTATAGCCATGTATATTTTTAAGACTTAAAACAGTAAATATAATTTTAGAAAGTAAATGTTCCACTATTTAATACAAACAGATATTAAACTCATTATAATAGTTATTAATATACAGTAATTTGCACAATTAAATGTTGGTCTATGAATAAGGACATGATGTTCTTTCCTTCACAAATGGATAGGTTTGAAGACAACTGAATAATTACCCCCACTTGAATTACTCAGTTTTCAATTCAGCAAGATAAGTGCAATTATGCCTGATGCACTTTCATTAAACACATAAATGGATATTTATATTTGAATTTAATTTATACTGAAATATAGAAATACTTAAGTTCAACACTTAATCCCCAAAATAAGATCAACTTAATCCTCAAGAGATACTGTGATATTATCAATAATTACATTTTAATATATTAATTTTATGTTTTTATTTCTTACTAAGGACAGCACAATGACTCAAAAATTTTGAATAACTAACTACATATCAGGTGAAAGTATATTAATGAGAAAACATTACACGTTAAATTCACATGGTAAGTATAATGACTATGATGATGATGATAATTGCAACAGGATTTTTTATTTTCCTCTAGTAATTAATGAATGGGTTTACATAGTGACATATAATGATGACCAAATACAGTATCCTACAATGGTTTAAAATGAAATTAATAAAATTTTAAAATGTAAATAGTTTTAATGCAGTTTTACTTTTTAAATATAGCTCTTTGATATTATTAAACTTCTTAGCAAAACAGATGCAGCTTCTAGATCACTTCACAAAATGCAGCTCTTGAAAGATTTTCAACTTGTCATCTAAGTTTTTCTAAATTCTGAATTGTTCTCTTTAAAGGAAAAAAGTAATATGATGTGGCAAATTCAGCCAAAAAAAAAGGGAGGGGGGCTATTATCAATAGCAACATTTTTGTTTACAATAAGCTGCTTGACAATAAATACATTATGGGAATCAAATTGATTGGATTCTTATTGTTTAATTAAATCCATAACAGCAGACATAGACTGCATAAAATAAAATATTTTATTAAGATTTCTTCTCATAAGTAGAGAGTATTTCAAGATTAGAATCACAGATACATCAAAATGGTGGACATTCTTCCTTGGATGAAAAGTATCCTAGTGAATCATTTTAATATTCCATTTAAATCAGGATTCTTCTCCAAAGATCATATAGCCTAACAATCATTATATCACTGGTTATTATTTTGCAGTTTTTTTTGGGGGGATTGATTAGAAAATTCAAATTCTAAGGGGGGGGGAAGAAGTCTTAAAATTTTTTTGTACTCTGTGTAAATGACTGGTACCTATACTAACGGGATTAATCAGATAATTTCAAAAGCTTAAATTTTGGCAACACATACAGAATCAAAAGAAAAACTTTACATTTTAAGATCTTTTCAGAAATCTTACAACAAAAATTATGTTTTAAAACAGCATACATTTTTATTTTGTAAAAGGTATTTCTTTGTTCTCCATATACATTAATATACTTAATCTTTCTGAATCAGTTTTGATGGTACAGCTATATTGTAAAAGGGTAGAAGTAATAATCAAGTAAAATAATAATTTAAAAAAGCATAATTAAGGCTTTTTGATTTTATATGACATACTTTTGAGTTCAGTCACAAGTGAAAAGAAAGGGAAAAGTGCATTCGAGAATGAACACAGACAAAAGAGGGGGAAAAAGCTATCGAGCATATGATTGTTCCCGAGGCTCACCCTGCTGACTGAATCATGGGCGTGTCTTCATTAGCAACTTCCCCATCATTATCTTTTTCAGTTTCTTCAGTGACCTTGAGAGGCTCCTTCTCTTTGCTAAAGGGGCAGAGAAATATTACTCAAATCTATATATCCCTAAGGAAACACCTCAATAAAGGAGTAATTGCGGAAATCATGATCCTAGATAATATTAGCTCCCTCAAGAGATACTGTGAGAAAATAAAAAATGGTTACAATAGTGCTTTAGTCTTCTAGATGAGTTCCCCTAGAACTTTAACACATGCTAAAAAAAAGAAATCATAAATTCATGCAATTTTTGCACATGCAGTTAACAGTTTCTACTTTGTGAATTTTTGGTATTGTACAAAAATTTATTAATTTTTTTTTCAAATTCTGTATATGATGAGAAAATATAACACTTTTTAGAGTTAATAACCATGCAATAAAATTACAAAACTACATATTTCAAAAACAAAGTACCTATATTTACAAGCATAAATATACATAAATAAATAAAAACATATTAATAGACAAAAAGTAACAGCATGCTTCAATCAATCAATAAGTAAATCTAGGATTTTTTTAAGGGGTTTGTAATGGTATATGAAATGACAAAATAATGTCATGCTAATAATATTTCAAAATAAGGAAAATTTATTCTTTGATTGATTACTCACTCAAATGCTGGGTTATCCACTTCTGTTCTCGTTTTTTTTTCAGGGTTATCGCCTTTTCTGAGGGAATAATATCACAAATTCAAATGCAAGCAAAGACAACAGTTTCACAGATTAAAACTTACATAATTAATAATGACATATTTGATTAGATACACTAGATATACATATGTAACTGAGACAGAAAAGGCAGAGCAGAAGATATGCGAAGAATGCAGGAACTATTGCCATGCCATTTTTATATTTACTAAAGTAGCACAATTTACAAAATTTATCATGTGAAATAAATTATTACAATACAAAGTCTGAAATCCAGACTCGTCGGGACTTCGGCAATTCCGGATATTAGATCATCAATTTAAATCTGGTAGGATGGAATGCAGGAATTATACAATCAAAAATATGAAATCGTAATTTGTGAAATAAAGAGCAATTATGATTTAAAGAGCATCAAAATTTACAAAAAAAAAAAAAAAAAAAAAACTTAATATTTATTTGTTTACTTTATCAAACATCTCTTTTAATGTTAATTGTTTAAGCTGCTTTGTTTTTTGTGTTAATACTTTCTCTTTAATTCTATAAACAGACATAATTTCTTGTTCAGTTACAAAGTTCCACTGTTCAAGTCCTCTAATTGCTCTGTTGAGAATACCGACCAACTTGTCAATCAAAATTTTTTTGTTTTCAATAACCTCTCTGTCACTTTCTTCACTATCAGTAGCAGTATTTTCTGGATCCAGAACCATACTACAGATTTCGCCATCCGTTAATTGATTGATGATTGGGGCACTATCATCGCAATGAAAAATTTCTGTTATATCATCTTCATTTATTACTGCTTTTCACATTTCTTTACAAAATACATTAACTGGAAAATTTCACCTTTAATTTGATTTGTGATATCCGAAAACCTTCAAATTCACGGCTATCATCTTCATCATCCTCACCATAACATATGGTAGCTGCCCATAAATTATGCCAAGCAATTTTTAACGTATCTGGAGATACATCCTTCCATGATCTTGCAATGCTCCACACAGCAAAATTTATGCTAAAATATTTCAAAAATTCTTGAATAGTCTTGCCGTTGCTGAAGAAATTTAACATGAATAAATAAAAACATATTAATAGACAAAAAGTAACAGCATGCTTCAATCAATCAATAAGTAAATCTAGGATTTATATTTCTGTTTAAAAATGCCACTTTATATTTGCATTTCAGCATGTGCACTATTCCGATATCCATAGGCTGAATGACAGACTTATAATTTGGAGAGAAGAAGAATACGAATACATTATCTTTCACTAAAACTTACAGTGAAGTATGAGCCGAACAGTTGTCTACAATCAGGACTATTTTTGAGTCATCAGGTAAACCAACCGAATTCAAATGTTGCCGAGCCTCGGGTATAAAATGATTTTTAAACTAATCATTCATTAATGCTTGTGTCATCCTTGCTTTTTTCTTTGCACAATGTATAATGAGGAAAATTGTTACTCCTTTAAATGCTTGAGGTCGTGCATGTTTTCCAATTACGAAAAGTTTGTGTTATAAAAAACTTCTCATCCCTTAATTTTGCTGCTCAGTGCTTCCTTGAATTCGAAAAATTTTGTCTTCCCTAAATTCTGCTGTCCGGTGCCGACATGTTCTGCCACCGCTTCTGAGTTTAAGGTGAACAACATATCAGTTATTCTTAATTAAAATAGCACTAAATGAAATCTTTTGGCCAATGAGTTTCATAAACAAAATCTATTTTTAGCATATGAAAAGAAATTTTTGTTGAATTTTTCCTCTTCAACATTTCTTAGAGCATTTAAAGATCTATAATTATCACCGAGCATAATGTTAGCATAAAAGATTGCCATACTCTTCTTATTATTCAATTAATAATATAAAAGAAATGTTTAGACATCACTGCATGAGTTATTACTGAAGCTGTCATGTACTGATAAACATATGGTGATGAAAGCAAAATATAATAAATAATGACTCGCCAGGTCAGCGTCAAGGATATAAAATAGGCGAATGTTTTGGTTCGTGATGTATGTCAAGCAGACACTCAGCTACAGAGCCAAATTATTAATCTCACAAATTTATTCTTACATAATTGTTTTCCCATAAGGTATTTTATTTAGTGCTTAAGTGAAATTAAGAATTGGAATTTTTAGTGAAAAATCTCCACATATTTTATTATCGAAGTAAAAATCAAATGTGCATGAGTAAAGCATACGAAAAAAGTGTTTACGGCTTTGACGTCCGGATTTTCGATCATTCCGGATAATGGATGTCCGGATTTCGGACTTTGCACTGCATGAATTCTTTATTTCTTTTTAAACTATTGTAGGTTTTCTTAAATCCACAGACACAAAATAAATTTGTTACTGTTTCATAAGATAATTTGTGATGCAATGAAAATAAATTATAAAAATACTAATAAATACTTTAAATTGCAATTTTTGGATATTAAAATAATTTTAAAAACTACCATATTTAGATAAATTATTTTTTCAGCATAAAATAAGTACATTATACATTTTATTAATGGTACTGATGGAGAGCACAAGCACCTTTACTATTTTAGAAATTTGTCTAATTAAATTAATATTTTCTCTAACTTAAAAGCTGAGATGCTGACAAATTTATTCATTATTTGAGATACTATGGAAACAAGAATCAACATAATGTTTAATAACTTTCCAGGACTTCGAAGGTTTGAATAAAGAGCATTTTTCTTCAGCTGCAGGTAAAGGAAAAAACAATCTTTCGCTTTCCTGCATCTGACGAAAGTTCTCTATTCAAACCTTCAAAAATTATCCTTGAAAATTTATAAAACATTATTCTGATTCTTGTTGCCTTAGCATCTCTAATAATCATTATTTGGTGTGTTATTTTAATCCAAATTTATTCTGAGAAAATATTTGACATACGTTTTATGAAGTAAGTAGTTATACCAGAGTAAAACTTGATATTAAAAACATATTATTTCAAAAAATAAATATATGCTAACATTTCAGGTATTTCTAGCTACTCCATTCAAAAACAATTCTAGCAATAAAAATAGATGGTTTCAAAAAGTACATATTAATCCTTATAGGATACCAATGTACTGTATATACACAAGGAAACTCTGATGAGGCAAAAATGAAGGAAGCAGAAAAAAAATTGAATAATAATGTATAAGATAAACAATTATAATAATAATAAATAAATGAATACTAATATATTTGAATATAATTATATTCCAATAATAAGTTTGTTTGTTTTCCTTGCTCTGTTACAAAAATTCACATGTTATTTTGCTTCACTTTATCTGCCCCTGCATGCATCAAAATTTATCCCTATATGCTTAACATTCATATTCAAATGTTAATCCTTATCAAACTGAATGCTTTCCAAATAAAGGTAACACTAGCAGCCTATTTTATTGATTTTGCTGATATAATAATAACAGTGTAGAAGGCCCTTTTCAAACTCCTTTAAAGCTAGAGTAAAAATTAAAAAATCTTCGACAACAAGGAGAAAAAATAATTACAAATAAATAATTAGCAAGCAAATAAGATGAAATTAATTATATGATTAGGGAATATACAATAATTTATGTAATAATTCAGCATTACTGATGAATGTAACTTCAATTGCAGTACAGTTTTATTTTTTTTCCAAATAACACAGCAACTGTGAAATATTATTTCACATTATACCAGAAACCAAAGTTGTCAGAATATTTAGATACAAGGAAGCCTAAATTTACAATCATTTAGCACATATGTGAAGCTCCAAAAGATATAAGACAACAAGCAAAGAAAATGCACAGGTTCCTTTAAAGCTTAGAAGCATGCTAAAATATTTGTAGTACAAGGTTTAAAATTTAGTTCTATGAGGTTATGATGTTGCTACATTTTTCAGCAAAAAATTTGTTGGAGGATTTTTCCATGTCTAGAGGCAGATTTACAAGGTCTTGCTAGTCAAAATCATTGAAGGCCCTGCATTCAAAGACCCTGCAAATTATTGATCATTTTTTAAAAATTATAATAAACATACCACATGTCTTAAGACTATGGATTTAAAAAAATGCAGGTGAAATGGCCTTTCCATTCAACAAATCTGCCACTGTCCATGTCAAAATCACAAATCTGAACATTTACAGTGTTCACTTGCATAAATTTCTGCACTAATTTTCATTGATTAATATGCTATTTAACCCTCTGAGCGGCAGGGGTTTTTGGATTTGACATGAAGACCTGTATTTGTGCAGCATTTATTAGCTAAATTAGTATAATTACTTAATTTAGCCTCTGTTTTCATAAACTTAACATTCATTAAGATTTTATTTATTTTATTATTCATTAAGATTATTATTTTATTATTGAAGAAAGTAAAAAAGCAAAATATCTTAAGTTATACGCTAATATTATCAAGTGACAAAAAAATCTTATGACCGGATAAAGCCAGTCGTGCCGCTCAGAGAGTTAAAGAAAGAGATAAATATTTAAGAACAATTATGCAGAAGTCGTAACTTTATTTTTTCAAAACCAAAGGTTTAAACACATTTCTTTTGAAGCAATATTATTTCAGAATCATGATTTTGTCATAGACACCAGTATTACTTTATTTTAGAATATAGATTAGAAAAATGAAACAGAAGTCTTTATAACTTTCTAATCATAACAGAAATGTGTTAATAACTCAAACTAAAAGATAATTTTTGAATAAGCACAGCTATGAGAAGACAACTGTTTGGTGGAGGAATATGCTTTTAACAAAGCATTTTAATGCATCTCACACAACATGAAGGACGTTACATCTACCATCTAATTATATAATGATGGCTAAAATTTAAGCTCTCAAAACTTTACGGCTTTAACTAGTGACAATAAAGAATCCATACACAAAGATTACATTAAAATTATAATAATTGTCAGTGAAATAACATATAGAATTGTTCCACAATATATAGAAATTCGCAACAATGAAGCAGAAAAGAAACATGTAATGCATGTTTCAGAGGACAATGAGAAGTCCATGCAGAAAGCAACATCAAACCTAGAAAAAGACATGCATGAGTTTTCATGCTCCTCTGCAGGATAGACAGCAGCTAAACCTGAAATTAAATATCAGTAACAATGCTGTTACGTAGTACGCTTACTCAGGGACAGTTGAATTGTCCACATCTATCTTAACATTTCCATTGTTTGTATTAGCCTCATTTCCTCTGTAAAAAACATAGTTACGATGAACTGATATGATAGCTAATGCATATGATTATATAAAATTCTGTACCAACAGTATTTGATGAATAAACAAAAATAGGTGCTAGTTAAAATAAATCATTAGCAGTAAAAATGGAGTCAGCAATTCTTAAGCATTAGTTCCAAAACTGAAATATAAATTCTAATGAAATAATTAAACATAAATAAAAGTATTACAAATTACACGTAAAATGCAATAGCTGCAATATATTTTAAAATCAGACAAGTGCAAATTCATAATCATTCATCTTTTCCCTTTTTGATTTCACATTACAGATCTGTATATTCATTTAAAAAATTTCAAATTTTAATAGCTTGTCTTTGTCAAGAAATAATATCATTTACAATTTAAACACTAGAATGTTTTTACTATGGAGCATTAGTATTGACTTTATAATGATAACTGTTATATATGTAACTGTATTTATTATTATTATTATTAATTATTAACCATAATTGTGATATAGATTATTAGAGTAGCAATGTAGAATAAACCATGTTTTTTGTAGATATCATAATCATCATGTAGCACCTATCCAACATATATGATGAACTATCAAGGATACATGGTGCAGCCTAGTTTAGGGAAAAAGAAGGAAAAATATCTTTTTTTTTAAAGAACCATGCAGCTTCACTTGTGAATAACCTGGAAGATACTCTAAACTTTGAAACATGATAGGAAGTTGTTTACTGTGAAATAGAAACTTTCACTTTGGTAAGTGCCTTGTTTATTTTTATTAGAAGTGGCTAAAAATACAATAAACTAAGTCTTAAATTAAATAAGGATAGACTAAAGCCACCAAATAACCTAAATTTAAGGTAATTTAAGCGAAAACTGAAACAAAAATTCCAGATTTATATGTTAGCATCTGGTAGTATTACTAATTGCATATTATTGGTGAAGATGTAGAGTCATTAGGTGTTTTTAGAAGCAGGCCAGATGAAAAATATGCAACCGCCTTCGCCGGGAATCAAACCACAGACCTCTGGAATACTGGCCCAGTGTGCTGAACCACTACACCACGAAGGATGCTTGGAAAGTGGGAGAAATACCTTATAAAGAAACACTTGAAAAGATTAATATTTTTAATTTAAATGAAGAAGATAAGAAGGATGTTGACAAAGTAATTGAAGCTTTCCAAAATTATTGCACACCCAAAGGAAAGCAAACTAAAGTGTTGACAGACATATATTTTTCTGTGGGACACAACATGTAGGTGAATCATATGATGATTTTTTTAGTTAAAGAAATTAAGTAGTAACTGCCAATTACATAGAATTAAAAAATAATTTAATTGAGATAGAATAGTAAGTGGAGTTCTAAATAAAAATCTTAAAGATAGGTTTGTGGGAAATGGTAATAGTTAAACCATATTTCTTCTTCAAATTGTTGAGAATACCTTCATGGCAATTACTCCAGTAAAAGAAAAAGAAAAAAAGTGAGAAGAAGAAAAGAGTTATTGAATGAGCATTTTGGTAACACAGAGAAACCAGAAGAAAACCAACTGAAGAACTAGCATTTTTATTTAGATATAACAGATTTTTATTTAATTTGAACTCGATTTTTGGAAGTTTTTGAATCGGCTGTAATCAAATATTGTTGTTTAAATCATTATCATTTTAAACTAGAAATGTAAATAATATTGTGACAATATAAAACTAAGAAAAGCTATATCTGATGATTATTTCTAGGTTATGAATGATTTATTAAAGGAGACATTAATTTTTTCTTAGCAGATATTCGGAATGTAATCCAGCATCAAGAAAATCATCAAAGGGGTAAGTCTTGGAAATTGAATGAGCCATTATATTATATTAATAGATTTAACACTAAATGGAGTATATACTAGTTTTATTTAAAAGACACACAATAGGTTATCAAGGGAAGATCAGTTAACATTGGAGAAATTTATTAAAATGTGTAAAGCTCCTGAATTAGCAGAACTTCAGCTGAAAACATTAACTGAAGAAAATAAAATAGAAAAGATCAAGCGGAATAAGATTCCACCTTTATAGGAAAAATGTCAGCCATGTAAGAAAAAATACTATTTAAAGCAAGAGCAACAAAGTATTAAATCATCTTCAAACTATCAAGGAAATAACAACAATAATCCAAAACTATGTAGAAATTCTCAAGTTATACAGTTGTCCTGCTTATAATAAGATTTGCTTATACTGTAAAAAGAATAATCATTTTTCGAAAATGTGCAATTATAAAAATATTAATGTACTACAGAATAATTTAGAGCACGAGTTGCATTATAATGATAATGAATATATTTTAGGATCAGTAGAAGACAAAAATCCATTTTCTAAAAATGCAACAGAATGGTTTGAAAGGCTAAACATATTTAAATATTTATTTGTTAAATTGGATACTGGTGCTCAATGTAATGTGTTACCATTGCCTAAATTTGTTACCTCTTAAATTTAAACAATTAAATTTAAGAGATAAATGTCTGACTGAAATGAAAGTCACTTTAAATAATTACAATGGTTCTAAAATTGATGTAGTTGGAAAATGCAAATTCTTACATGAAACATCTAAAAGTGATAAAAATGAAGTAGAATTTCAAGTAGTAGCATGTGATAAAACTATTCCAGCTACTTTAGGTTTACATATATTGCAAAAATTAAACCTAGTACAAAGGCTTTGTACAGTAAATCCTAAATCTAATTAAAAGTTACCAGAATCTTTAAAAGGATATCAAGATATCTACAGAATTTGCAAATTCATTAGTTGTAGTAAGAAAATGGTAATTTAAGAATGTGTTTAGATCCTCAGAATCCTAACCAAAATATACTGAGAAAACATTATCACATACCTATCTTTGAAGAAATGTCATCTCAACTAGCAAATGCAAAGGTGTTTAGTATTTTAGACGCAAACAAAACATTTTGGCAAATTCAACTGTCACATTCAAGTTGTGAATTTACTACATTTAATACTCCGTTTGGTAGCTATTGTTTTTAAGTTTGAAAGAGTTCATCACAAAAAGTGTTTCAAAGAAGATTTTATGACATTTCTAGTGATTTAAAAGTTCAAATACATCATTAGATTAAGATGACTTATTAGTTTGAAGTAAAGATAAAAAAGAACATACGAGGGCCATCCAGGAAGTAGATTACGTTTCCGTCTGTGTCCGCTAGGGGCGGGGCTAGCGCGGCCATCTTGGGGTCAGAGCATTGCGCAGCTCAGTCTGCATCTAGCCGTGCTAGTGAGAGGTTCGTGCTGTGCTCCGTTCAGATACTGTGACGGTTTGAAATGTCTGCGTTAATTGAAAATCCCGCGAGCTGCGAGGTGCGCTCAGTAATAAGGTTTCTGACTGCAAAAAACTGTAAACCGATAGAAATCTATCGGCAGCTTCGTGAAGTGTATGGGGACAACATTATCACTGAAGGTGGAGTGCGTCAGTGGGTCATAAGATTTCAAAATGGCCGAACCAATGTTCACGACGAAGATCGAAGTGGGAGACCCAGCATAGTGACCGCCGAACTTCTCGAAAAAGTCGATGCTAAAGTCCGTGAAAATCGAAATTTCACAATAACGGAACTTTCTTTGAGTTTTCCACAAATTTCGCGAAGTTTGTTGCACGAAATCATCAGCGAAAAGCTTGGTTACCACAAGTTTTGTGCAAGATGGAAGGCAAGAAGAGGTAACGAAGTGGTTGAAGGCGCAGGCGGCCGAATTTTTCGACGAAGGAATTTCCAAGCTCGTACATCGCTACGATAAATGCCTTAATTTGTATGGTGACTATGTAGAAAAGTAGTATTTGAGTGTGGCTTTCATCTGTATATAATAAAATTTGTTTCCTATACTTTGTTTATTTTTTTATTCCAAAACGTAATCTACTTTCTGGATAGCCCTCGTAATTTAAAATTAAAATTAAAGAAATTGTTGGACAAAGCAAAAGAAAAGGATGTTAAATTTAATTTACGTAAATGTTAATTTGGGCTGAATGAAGTCAAATACATGGGACATATATTTTCAATGATGATTTAAAACCAGATAAAGACACAATTAAGGATATTCTCGATATTAAACCACCAAAAAATGTCAAGGAATTAGAAACCTTCCTAGGAATGATTACATATGTTTCTAGATTTATACCTTATGTATCAGAATTGACATCATGTTTAAGGGATTTGTTGTAAAAACAAGTTATTTGGAACTGGAATGCAGTACAGGAAAAAGCATTCAGAAGACTAAAAGATGCCACCAGTAAATAAATCAGTTTTACAGTATTATGATATAAACATGCCAGTAGTTTGCAGATGCATCTCAAGGACTAGGAGCAGTTTTACTGCAGAATAATTTACCAGTAGCATATGCGTCTAAAGCATTAAAAGATACACAGAAGAATTATGCTCAAATTGAAAAGGAAATTTTAGCCATTGTATTTGCATGTGAGAAATTTCACCAGTATATATTTGGAAAATATATTACAGTGAAAAGTGACTATAAACTATGGGAATCAATTTTCAAAAAGACATTAAATAAATGCCCAGTAAGATTACAAAGAATACGTACAAGACTGCAGTCATATCAGTTTGAGATAAAATATACACCAGGAAAAGAACTTTTTATAGCAGATGAATTATTAAGATCATTTACTGATAAAGGATTTGATTTCTTTGAAGGAGACATAGAAGCCAATGTTGGATTGGATGTAGAATGTATACCAATGTCTAAAGGTAAAATGGAAGTTTTTCATCTGGAAACAGAAAAAGATGCAGAACTACAAGTTTTAAGAGAATTAATTAAAACTGGTTGGCCAGATGAAAAATGTATGGTTCCAGAACTGGAAAAACCATATTTTAATTTCAGAGAAGAATTATCAGAAGCAAATGGATTAATATTTAAAAATTCCTGTGTTGTTGTACCAAGAAGTTTACGAAAAGATATGTTAAGCAGAATTCATTATGGTAATTTAGGAGTAGTAAAATGCAAGATCAAAGTAAGAGAAATATTATATTAGCCAGGAATGTCGAAAGAAATTGAAGATTTGGTACTGAATTGTCAAGCAACAAAAAGCTAATACTAAAGAACCAATGATATCTAAAGAAATACCTAATGGTCCATGGGAAGTATTGGGAACAGATCTCTTTTACTTTCAAGGAAGGGATTATCTAATGGTTACAGATTATTTTAGCAAATATGTTGAAATTGGGCATTTGGAAGATTTGTCAAGTGTAGCAGTGATAAAGCAATTGAAATAAATTTTTGCAAGACATGGTATTCCGAAAATAGTATATTCGGATAATGGTCCACAATATAATTGCAGGAAATTTAAAGACTTTGCAAGAAGATGGAATTTTGAAACCAGAACTTCTAGTTCAAATTACCCACGATCTAATGGAATGATTGAAAGACATATTCAAACTGTCACGCGAATGTTAGAAAAAGCTGTAGTTGACAACAAGGATCCATATTTAGTATTACTGGAATATCGTAACTAACCTATTTCAGATGAAATTAAGTCACCTTCAGAATTGATGTTTGGAAGAAAAGTAAATGGGTTGATGCCTATAAAAGAGAATTTCGTCTAAGCTAAACGATATAAAGAGCATAAACAACATTTACTGAAGAGAAAAACTTTACAAAAAAGCTATTATGACAGAAATGCAAGACCATTAAAACCACTAAAGGTAGGAGATCACGTGCACGTAAAAGAGAAAGGGGGAAGAAAGAAAGTGGGAAAATTATAGAAGAAGCAGAAAGACCACGTTCATATAGGATTATAAGAGCAGACAGAAGAATTGTAGAAAGAAACAGAAGAGATATTCTTAAAGGAACTAATTGCAAAGAGTTTGCAATGCAAAACCATTATGAAAATGAAAGCCATGAAGATTTGAAGTACTTCAAATTCAGATATGGTCATAAGTTCTTCGAAACCTAACAGTAGTGTTGTGCCAAATACTGAAAGAGGTACTGTAATCACCAAATTTTGCAATTGCAATAATAACTGCACATATCTTTCAAGAATAATTTTCTTTATGTATTCAGTTTCTTTCTTCAACACATTTCCTTTCATTTTAGATTTTTTTGGATTTGAAATTGTGAAAATTTGAAAACATGAAAAGTATTTGATAATTAGATCCAGACAAATGTAATTAAGGATTTATGTTATTCTAAAAAACACTAAATGCATTTAGAATGTATAGAAAAAGAGGCTAATTTTATTTCTTTAGCAAAATGAAATATATATGGTAAAGGCCGGTTACAGAGTTGATGTGGCAGAATTTTTAAAATTTAATGACACATCGAATAACAAAATCTAGAAATGGCAAAACTTTTAGAATTTAGAGCAGACACTGGAAGCAGAATTTAAAAGGCACTAGGGAGTTGAATTTAGGATCCACAGAGATTGCATCAGATGGGAAAATGCCTAGAGCCATCTATGCGTATGATGCATTAAGACATATTAGATGAATATTTTAAATTGTAAGTTTTCAATTTATTTATTAATAAAAAAATCCTTTGCTATAATGCCTGCCCATGTCATAAGATTAGAAACATTTTTGATATTTTCCATGCTTGAGTCTAGTGAAAAGTAGAGAAAATAAAGGGAAGATACACATGCTAAGATTCTAATATAAGAAGTATAACATTCAAATATTATGTTTTCATTGTTCTTCTAGACGTTCTCCCAAAAGTAAGAAATTCATTGCAAACTTTCTGTAAAATACATCCATTACATGTTGATACTATGGAGACATTTTTCATTTTGTCACATATTTCTTGAATCTTCTAGAATCGTGGGTCATGTAAAAGAGAAAGGGGGATGAAAGAAAGTTGGCTTGTCTTCAAATCCTTTTAAACCTTCCAAGCTACAATGTCTAAAATCCTACAGAAAAATTATTCCTACCAATTCTGTAACAGCAAAAAGACAGAAATATTTTTTTTTTTTTTGGGGGGGGGGGAACGTAAAATTAATTTTATAGAGAAAATTGACGCATATTTTGAGACAATGACATGAAAAAACTTTTACTATGAAAAAATTAAAAAGAAGACATTTTTAATTAATTACATAGCTAATTTTGCTTTTGCTAAGAGGTGTTTTGTAAATTGTGCTTTAGAGCATTATACCTTGTTTATTTTTCAGATTCAAAATTTTGTATAAGTTGTTAAAGTGAAACTTTATAATATGACAGCAAAAAATAAATATGTTTTATTTTAATATTATTTTTTAAATATAATTTCAATACATTACCATTATTTTAATGAAATTTATCAATGTTACGATGTTTTAAAAAAAATGATCGAAAAATTCTCAGATCTCGGAATTAAAAATTTTCTATAAAAACTGATCTTAAAATCGCCAAAATGTTGATAAGTCACCAAATTTAGAACCGTTTAATTAAATAATTCACATTCCCAAAAGCGAAAAGTTGTTTAAAAGCTCTTTATTAGAAAAAATGATTTTTGAAATGCTTATGTTTAGAAACTCGAGTATCCCACCATTCATATTAGAAATAGAAACAAATTATAACCCATGAATCCATTCAAAAGATAAGCATATATGTCAGTGAATCACGAAAAATATTCCAACAAAATGCTAATTCACGCTCAAAATGGTGGTCGTAAAAACAGACAGAAATTTCAGATGATTAAAATTAAGGACTTTTAAGAACCAAAAATCGATTCCAAAAAATCTAAGGACTTTTAAGGATCGTACAAACTCTGATGTAGCAGTATACATATTAAAAGTTAAATATATCATTTAGTTAAAAATTTCATCATTCCAACAGTGTATAGTTCTGTGATAATAATATTAATGATCATAAATTAGTTTCACTTCACTTCACTTTCATTAAATCAGTGATGGGATACAATGACAAGACCATGTTATTCAACATGATGGAATAGCAAATTTTCTTCATCCATTCTTGAAAACATGTAAATAAAACAAGTATATGAATAGTTTTAGTTATGAAATTAATTTTTTTTCAGTTTTTGTAGTAAGGTATGGAATGTATGAAACTTAGTTGTAATAAATATGCATTACTCTGTTTCAATCATTTGGGGAAAAATCAATTTATTGCTAAAACTTATTTTATTTACATACACTACTGTAAAAATGTTTAAATATGCTATGAAAAAATAAACATCCAACTATATCACTCACCCTCCTTTTCCATCTTCATAAGCAGCTTCCTTAGCCTTTTCGTTGACCATCGGCTTAGCACACACACGACTCCGAAGGAAAAAGACGAGGCCCCAGTGGTATCGGACGTAACAAGTCACATCAACAATAATTAGAATGACAAGGACAATAGCAATAATGATGGCAAGAATTGCACCTGTGGATAATGAACTTGGTACCTGGCCAGAATAACCATTGCTTAGCTGATCATGCTCTGAACCTAGATGTTTGATTGCAAAAAATTAAAAATCTGAGGTGAGAAAAGCATTAAAAACAAATTAATTTAATACTGATGGTTACACATAACAATCTCAATCCATCTTTTTTTTTTTTTTTTTTTTTAAAAAAAGCAAGTTAGATGATAAAAATAATATCGCTTCAGAGATTAAAATGAAATATCTATTTGCACATACAGGATGAAAAGATTTTAGTATGTTAAAATGTATTACTGGAAAAGACTGTATTATATCTAAAGATAATAACATTATTTAAATATTTGCCTTTTTCTCTCTGTTTGCATGTATCTGTATCTGCAACACACACTTATGGCCCTACATAAAAGTAAGTGGATTAAAAAAAGAGGGAGGGGGGAGAAATAAAATAGAAAATCTGAAAGGATTCAAATTTTAATGTGCCAGAGAGTTAGTTAAGCTTTTTTCTGCTCTTGGACTCACACCTGCTAACAGAACTTTTTTGTCTTTGTAACTTTATTATTAAAGTTTAACTCAAATCACTAACACCATATAAATGTCAACAGATAAATCACAAAACTTCTTAAAGCAGCTTATTTTTAGTATTCCCAATATAGTGTTAATTGCTGCCATAATTTTTCTATTTTTAACCATAAAGGGCTATTAATATCAAAACAGGATTCTGCACTGTTTCACTTTTCATTCAAATCTTTTGTCATTTCGCAAAATAAGTCTGTTGTTGATTAACAAACTAAGCTTATTTAAAAGCAATAGATGCAGTTCTTAAGAATTAAAAAAATATTAATCTCATTTGATTTAAATGAATTTAATATATAATAGGTCTAATTAAAAACATTGAAAAAATTTTGTAGAAACACATTATATATTTTTTCACTTTTCAAATGTGCAGAAGATAAATAATGTTCTCATGTTTAAATTTATATTAATCTAGTATCCTATAAAATGTTTTGCTATTCTACCACAGCCATCATTATTGATAATCTTTAGTGACAAATCTTATTAAAATTTAAAAGAGACTTTATGGGTAACCATTACAATCTGAATTCTTTCAGACTTTTATCCCAGTTTTTTCTCAGTTCATATAAATGTTCAGTTTTACACAGTCTTCTGTGTCTTTTTATCATTAACTTTTCGTTTTTTTAACCATATTTATTAAACACCATTTTCTTTGCACTTATGCCACAAAAATTCAAAAGCAAAATCACAATTCTTTTAAAAAACAGCACACCTTTAGAATTCTTGCACAGTGTTTAAGCATTGCTACACCTTTCTTTCTTTCTTTCTTTTCTTTTCTTTTTTTTTTTTTAAATACTCACTATATTATTCCCTTAAAAATAATACATGTGGATAACATATGATGGCAATATCCTTTTATTTGAAAAGTAACATGGATAAAAAAAAGGAAGGATTGAAACTAATAGCATCTCCAGTGCTAAAAAAAGTAAAACTAATCACAAGTATAAAAAATAACATTACTCAATTAAACTGTTCTTATTATACATTGGAAAATGTGTCACTTCAGTTCATTAGCTAACTTATTTTCTCTCTTGTAGATAAATCAATTAATATTTTTATGATAAAAATTCAACACAGTTAATTTTAATTATTATTTAATAAATCATTATCCTATTTTAATACAGAAAATGCAAATTATATAAAATAACACTGTTTTACTCTAAGTCTTTAAAATCTAATTTAAACTTTCAAAGTGCAAAATGGAACAGGAAAGAAGCAGTTAATGAAATAAAAACAAAAATTTAGATTACTCAATATTTTGTTTTCATTTATGGCTTACAGAAATAAACATAAAACAATTTGAAACAAATTTAGGATAATAAATTTAAATTTATTTCTAGTCCCTATCAAAATGAAATTCCTCAATAAATAAAATTTTTTGATTAAATTAGTTATTTTCCTATAAGTAATTTTTAAGGCATTTTTTATAAAAAAAAAACAAAAGAAGCTGGACATTTATAATTTATACAAGTAATATTCAGTTCTAATTTAATAAGTGATGTTTGTAAGTCCTATTAAAAATGATTAAATTTCAACTAATATAAGAATAACTTGAAATTTTAGATCAACTCAGATAAAATATAAAATAATATGGTTTCAATATACAGCAAGTCAGATTACAAAAGGTTAATTTGCAATGGTTAGTGCTTTAAAGTGTTGAAACATTCATTCCAACATGCACATGCTAAAATAAACTCAAATTTATTGTTTAAAAAAAGCAAATTTTCAAAAGGGGGGAATATATCAGAAGAGAGTTAGCATGCAGCAGGGTTAAGAAAGGACAGCAAGGTAGAGTACCAGGCATGTGGATGTGAGAGCGACCTTGTGTACCTTTGCTGGGATCTAGAACAGAAAAAAAGACACAAATAGCAAACACATCAATACATGAAAATTATTAAAATGGCAATAAAATACCACAAATGAAGTTAAAATGTTAGGCTCAGTGCAAGTCATGCTTATTAACAGCAAATAAACATAATGTTTTAAATTCCAATATTCTATAACTTAATTATTATTCAACAACAGAAAACAATTTCTTTTTCTTTTAATTTAATAAATACATTTCTAAAGGAAAGTCTGCTTCAAAGTTAACTTTTCTTTTATGCATGTATGTTTAGTATATTAATTTATTCAATAATTCATGGTATTGGCTGAATAATAATAAGCAAATAGATAAAAGGAATATTTAATACAGTGTATTTTAATTAATTTTTTGTGCATGTTTGTATTAATTATAGTTTTGACATTACACTAAAACTATACAAAAAGTGGTACATGTAGGCTTATAACAACCTAACTTTTTAAAGAAAAATATAATTTAAAAATAACCTACCTATAAGTTTCATGATTTGTTTTAAAGAAAATTTTGCATTTTTGAATACTTGAGGCTGTTTTCAGTTATTTTGTAATTAATTTAACTCTTTTAAATTTACTACCTCAAAATCTTTACTAATTGTCAAATATATTACACTATCAAAATTTTACTTACTATTCACTTCTACCAAGAAGCTATTAATTTTGCAAAACATTGCACTGAGGTAAATGAAAGTGCAGGTGTAGAAAATTAGTAAATGTGCAAAACAGGAAACATCATTCACAAAGTTAGTGATTATTAGAGAAAAACAAAGAAACTGGGAACAAACTGTACATCCATAAAATACCTGCAGCTGTCTGAAATATCATAGTTGCATCCTGACTAAAACCAATATCATTGTGAGCTCTAACTTCTACTTTATAAAATGTATTAGATTTCAACTTATTCATTTCATATGAAGGGGCATTTTCCCAGTCTGTAATTTTCTTCTGTACTACTTCTCCTACCCTACGCCACATTCCATTTTTCTTTTCCGCCTAAAAAGAAGTTCAGTAATTTATTTCATTTCTGGATAATGTAAAAAATAAAGCATCACAATCAAATAGAAATTCATACACTTACTTCAAAATAACGCAATTCAAAGAAATCAATTTTACGTCCATTATCTAATGGTACAGTCCAACGAATCTGAAATCGATCAGAGTACATGCTCACATTTCCTCCAGGTGTAATAAATTTCGGAGGTTCTGGAGCTGATTCAGCAGGCATAACAATTCGCTTTTCATCACTCCATTCACCAATACCAACTTCATTTCTTGCAGCAAAACGGAATTTGTATGCTGTTCGAGGCTTTAAATTTTCAAGCACATATGGAAAACCTGGAAACATCAACATCCCTTTTAAAAATATAAGAAATATATATATCATTTTTAAAAATCAAAATAAGACAAAGTACAAAAATCCATAAAGTTCATTTATTGTTTGTTATTGCAACAACAGTTAATGTGTTATAACAGAAGAATATACATTTTTTTAAAAAAAAAATTAAAACACCTTACAGCCAAAACCAAATAAAAAGGAACTTTCAAGGTGTAACATTCGTAAATCTAAAAAATGAATTAAAAAATATAACTTCCATAGTGGAAAGCATAAAAATTTAATAGAATAAAAAAACAACTCAATGTTAACATTTGTTTTGTTTCATTAATTGTTTTTCTAACATAAGTTCTTTAAGCAATTTTAGTTTACTTAATACTTTTAATTCTCTTAATACTCAATAATGTGTTAATTTTTCTCCAAATTTTATAAAGAGACAATTTCTTGTTCAGTTATGAAGTTCTGTTGTTCAAATCCAGTAACTGCTCTGAAGAAAACTCCTATTAAACAGTCAATTGAAATATTTTCAACTCTTTACCCCTTTTTCACAATTGCTGACAATACGTTCTGCAGTTAAAACCATACAAGTTTTGCCATCTATAAATTGACTAAAGATTGAAGCATTATCACTTTCTTCACAATTGGGCGAAAGCTGACCATACAGTTACGGGAGCTTACTGTGGTATTGAATGGCCTGGGTTCAAATCCAGGCGTGGTTGTAACTGCCCATCCCTTCATTGAAGGCAATGATGGCAGCTTATTAAGTGCCTTCACAATAAAATGGCCACCACTTCTGGCCTTAGGGGTGGCCAATGCAGAATAGGCAAATGTCCGCCATTGGATTAAAAAACGAAAATCAATTCGAGGAAATATTTTCTAGATTTAAAACCATACTATAGGTTTTGCCACCTATGATTGATGATTGAGGCATTGTCAATACAATGAAGAGTTCAGCTATGCAGTCTTCATTTAGCATTTTTACACATATTGAATTAATTGGAAAATTTCGTGGTTCTTTCTATCCATGCCTTTTCACAATTTCTTGGTGCCAGCAGTTTGGCTTCTTTCCTGATGCAACCACATTTTGCATCTTTATTTTTTTATTTTATTGGAATATATTTTTATGACTTAAAATTGGCCAGAAGATGAACAAGCAGTTATCCCATTTCTTCAAAAAAAAAAAAAAAAAAAAAAAAGGTGGGGGGGGGGTATGTTGCACAAAGAAAGACTGTGCTTGAATTACCACCTCCTGAATAAAATATTAGTTAAAGATGAAATGGTGATGTTATTTGCCATTTCAGCTTATTATTAACTAAATTAACTAAATTTTTTTTTATTGTGATATTACTGGATAATTTTCAAATTTACCACTATCATCATCATGACGGAAGCTTGGGTATAACCTGGTTTTAACACTTTCCAGTGCTCCTCCTGCATAATACAGTGAAGAGCCTGCATAAATAAAACATATTCATAATTTAAAGCAAAATGTACCTATATTTAGTTGTCATGTGTGGGAACAACTTATCTGGCACCTTTCAAAAATTGATACCATAGCAATCTAATTCTTTTTTTTTTTCTTCCTTGTTGCAACAGCAAAAGAAAAAAGTTTATATAACAATCCACTCAAAACACATGTTTTGGGGTTCATTTTATTATGTACAGACCTAGATGAGACAGAACAATGCTACTCTCTACAACTATTTGAGAGTCTAAAAGGAAAATAAAATTCATTAGCCAGCAAATATTACAGTCAAAAACAACATGCAGGATGATTTAATAGTATTACCATTTTTATGGAAGGGGAGGAACCTCAGTCAGTTGAAACAAAAACTCATTTATGGCTCACATACTATTACTTCAGTTTTATATTACTTGCTCTTACATCGTGTGAGAAAGAAAAAATATGGGATTTGGGGATAATAGATTATTTCGAATTAATATACATACAGATTTTAGACAATGTACTGTATATCGTACAGTAAATTTTCATTTTATATGCATACAGCTCTTTTAATGAGAAGGTAGCAAATAAATAACAATTTTCAGTACCTTCACTCCATTCATGAACTACTGGTTGATCATAAGGCTCATCTTCTTCATGATATTTAACAACAAAGGCACGAATGGGAAGTCCTCCATCATCACCAGGGCCATCAAATTCAAATGTGATGGTTGTAGCAGTTTCTTTTGCAGCCCTTACATCTCTTAAGCCAGATGGTCTACCTAAATAAACATATATATAAAGAAAAAATATTTAATTTTTGACTATATATCACACTTTATTCTCAGAAAGGTACATTTATTTGGGGACGGGAGACTTACGTGCTTCTTGTAATTCTATGTTAATAAACTGGCTTCCATGTTTGTTTTCAGCTTCACATCTATATATTCCATACACACTTTGACCACGTTCTGCTGCTGGACGAACCTGAAAGAGACAAAAGTACAATTTCAACTAAGTATCAGTCACTGGAAAAAGAGGAAAAAAACTGCATGTGGCTAAGAAGAGAATGGTAAGTATGGTTTCAAAAAAGGTTAATTAACAGATGTTTTAGTTGAAAAATATGATCTCAATATAAATGTAGAAAACTCCTATCTATTACCTATTTTTAAAATAACTACCTTATACATTATTTTATCAACAGATCTTAAAGTCTGCACAATGAATCAATAAATAACATTAGACAGCAAGAAGTGAAGATGTTGATTTGATAAAACACAACTAAGTTCTAGCAAAATTGCAGCCAGTGCAGTTTCAATATGTAACTCATTTGTACTGAATTTTATATCATACTTCTTTATTCACTTATTGAACTACATAAATTTATCATTTCAAAATTATTCTAAAGAACAAATATGGACTCTTATGAACACACACTCTCTCTCTCCCTTTTTTAAGACATCTGCTAATATTGGTCAAATTTCTCTAGAGATTTAGGCATATTCCATGCACTACCAACTGCTTTGTTGATTTTTTTCTGCACTACAACTATGTCTTGCACCATATCCCTATTAACTGAACTCTACCCTCTGCCTATTTTCACACTGAAAGACTGCATATACAAAGCACCTCAGAATACAGTGATTAAGATTGCTGTCTCAATGAATTTGTGTCTATTAACTCATTTTCTTTGTTAATACTACATGTTTAGAACTTTTCAAATTCTATCAGTCAGCATGTTAGTTATATAAAATAAGAAAAGTGCCACCTTTCAATTAAATAGGTTCAATCATTACAGATCACATTTTTTAAAATTCCATTGTTTAAAAGATTATGTATAATGTAAATGTTAGTTTAATATCCAAAATGGCTCCTTAGCAATATGTTCCATAGGGATCATGGCCATCAAATGGTATGCACGTTTGTAATAGTAGCTCATACATTACAGCCACTCTACTGGTCAACTAGCATCATGGGAGGAGTAAAAAAAGTTACCTTTGTACATATGTATATGTGTTGTCAGAGGGATGTGAAACTCAGAATCTTCAGAAAATGATGATTAGTTTCAGATAAAGCCAGTTAAATTAAGAGAATGTATGAATGGGTGATATGATTTTAAAATGCAAATACACATTAATGATAAATCCGGTATGTGAAACCAATTAGTTTGAGATAGTGAATCCTGACTATAGGCAAATTAACACTAATGGAATTACTGCAGAATTCAATGTAAGATACAACTCAGCATATGGCATCATCCACGATAATCTAAGTGTAAGAAAAATGTAGAAGACAAGTTGCAAAGCTGCTATCTAATGATAAGTGAACACAGCAGATGATTTATTAGCACCATTTAGTCATTATGCTCATGAAAGAGATGCTTTTTTACATTGATTAGGTCAATTATGAAAAGAAATGAGTCCTGGAAACACCATTATTAACTACAGAGTGAGAGGGGGGGACTAATGCAGTAGAAATACCCATTATTAACTACAGAGTGAGAGGGGGGGACTAATGCAGTGGAAATACCCATTATTTCTAGTGATTCAAGCAAAATATATTTATGCATATTTTGCTATATATTCCTAGTAAAATATTCAAAGCACAGAGTTTGTTGTGAAAAATCCCATTAACAGTCTTTTGGGATGCCAATGATCCTACAATAATGCACTTCCAAGAAAATGAATAAAAATGTAACTTGAGCTTGATAGAAAGAATTATTTAACACTGCATTAAGAATGAAACATTAGGGACTTCTCTTAACACTACAATTATAGAAGTGGTCATTTTGATTGCAAACGAAATTAAATTGTTCAATTTTTAAAATTTTCTTAAATTTTTTAATATTTTTTTTTACTCCCCCCCCCATTTTGATATTTTTTCCTTATATTTCCTATACATTTATAAGTTAATACATAAGATGACAATAATTTATTTGGCCTGTTTTAAATGATTTTTTTTTCCTTTTTTTCTTTTTTTGTATATAATTGTATATACCTAGAATTATGGCCAGCAGTCATTTTGACTGCTTTTCTTCCCTATTTAGTAAAAAGGTTAACTCGGCTTGCTATACAAGCATCTTAATGCATTTGTTTGAATTTTCTTCCTGTTTTCATGCTACATATTATTCAACAACTGGTTAAAATTATGGTGCTCTCCTTCCCAAAGCAGTAAGGACCCAAATGGGTTTCCTTGTTTTGTGTCACACCTTCATTTCGCTTGCCATTGTTTGAGCATTCTGACCACTTTTATTGTCTATAATTATTTCCTATTCATCATGCCATGTAAAATGTTTGAAAGAAAATATCTATTAGAAAAGACTTACAAAAGTTTTATATACACTAACCAATCGCAGTTCTGGTTCAGAAATTAGTTCCCATGATGAATCTGATATAGGAGTTTATTCTATTTAATCTGATGAACATTGGATTATAACTACAACAAGTGAAACAGATTCATGAAATGATAGCTGTATTATTCCTTCAAAAAGAAAATGTCATAATATTTTACTGTCTGATTCCTAGAAAGAATGGTGCTCATTTATCATTTCCATACTACATCAATTCCAATAAGAAAATAAAGGCAAATTAGATGTTTTGAAAATGAAGAAAATCAGTTAGAAGATGAAGAAATATCAAATGACAGTACAGTGTGGAGAAAGGAAATTATTTCACCAAATTTATTTGGAAGACTTCTTCTTCAAAATGTTTTGTAAAAAGCATGTGGGCCAACTACTTTTGCTTGGAGAAAAATAATTTATGGGAACATAGGTAGCTCATGAAGCCTTTTTATCAATGAAAAAACATCACATCATAAGCAGCACGCACCGCCCAGTAGTGAAATGGCTAGCACGTTGCACAGCTGTTCCACAGGTCCGAGGTTCGATTCCCGGGCTGGGCAAGGTTGACTCAGCCTTTCATCTCTTGAATGGGTCGATAAAATAAATACCAAGTTCGCTGCATACTAAACATTGTGGGTCCTGCAACAAGCTGGCCACTTGCCCAGGGCATATGCTGAGGCACTCCAGAGCCCAAAGTCATGAAAAGGATTTCGGGGCACTGTAGGCCATGCACCACTAGGGCTGTTGCACCGCTGAGTTTAGTTATATGTCACATGCACTGAAGCTAAAGCACATCAAATGCTGGGAAATCTAACCTGGAACTTGCCACTTGATGAGCTATTTCTCTATTATATGCTTATTGCACTTTGACCACCAAAGGAGATAAAGAACCACAAGCATATAACGGAGACAGTAAATAATAGATTCTGTTTAGAGTTAATGATCCAAAATTCTTTAATGAAACAATGCCTAGGGACAGACCTTTGGATATGATAAAATATTTGTGCTTTGACTAAATGACAAAGGTTACAAACTGATCTATCTGCTTTTGCTTCAGAGGTATGGAATATCTTTATTGAAACTTGCTTATTATATTACAAAGCAGATGAAAATATCACAATTTCTGTGTTTCTAAAAAGGTAAGATGCACTTTATTCAGTATATGCTGAAAAACCTGATAAATTTGCAATAAAATTTTGGCCTAATACTTGAATAAAATGGATATCTTTATTAGGGAAAAGATGAAAGCAGACTAGCTGAAGGAACTGCTAGGAAGCATGTCATTTATCGGTTCTACAAGAAATATTACTACAGTCAATTTCTTTACTTCTTTGAAATGATAAAAACATTTAAGGATTAAAAGAGTTATATTGGTACAGTCAATCATTCAAAAAATTTTGTCTAGTGTATAAATATTAAGGGTTTATGCTGTAGAAATTGCTGAAATATAATTTGGTAGAATAAAAAATAAATAACTTTTTTTGAGGAATTTCAACCCTGCAATCCAAATAAATTATAACTCATCTTATTAAAAGAAAAACTTTTAAAATGTCTTTTTTTTTTTTAAATGTCTGAGTTTCTCATTAAATTACAGTCAATATGACCGCTTGTGGTAATTAGAGGTAAACTAAAAATATCACAATGCAAATGTTACTCTTGCCTCACAATATTCATCAGGATTAACATAGTTAATCATAGTTCATGGTTAGCATAGTTAATATCATAGTTCACTTTGTAACCACAGTTAATCATCTAACAATAACAAAAAGCTAAAATAATAATTTTTGCCATATTATTGAAAATAAGTTTTTTTAAAAAATGTTAGCTTCATACAGCTACAGAATTTCTACAAAAGTTTCTAATCAAATATTAGGGGGAAGAAAAAAGACATCATCATTCAAATGACTCTGAACAAGAGAATGCGATACCTGGGAATAAAAGGTTCTTTTCTTTCTTATGGTAATAAAGAAGACTAATGGCAAAAACACAGTAACAATTTGATAAAATATTACACATTATTGTACATATGTTTAAAATGAATCATATAAAAATTAATATTTCAGAACGAACCATCAAATTACTGTGTGCACTGCGTCCATATATAGTGTAAAACTCATCATCTTGAATCTTTTGACCTTGGAATGACCATGTTATAGTTGCATTTGGTATAGATTCAGCAATGCAAGTCAAATTTGCAGGATTTCCACTCCATGTTTTTACAGATGTACTAGGAGTCGAACTCATAACTGGTGAAACTATGCAGGAGAAAAACAAATTAATTCACATGAAAGTTAAAGCAAATATTTAGACGTATTAAACAAATTTGTACTCGGATACATATATGAAAATCAATATATAAAATCAGTCATGCTAGAGACAGATTATCTAATTTAATTACCATAAAATATACTAACTATATCTTATCTAAGGTATGCATTCATGTATATTTTTGTTTGGAGAAAAAAAGGCTAGTATTTGCGTCACACATAGGCAAAAGTAAAAGATATAATAATATTTTTAATAATTAAGCATCCTATGATTTCATCCAATCTTAATACAAACTAAAGAGTAATCGTATCACTTTTGACAGCTTCTAAGACATACATATACAAAATCATGAAATTTATTTTGATCCTCTTTTATACACAAGTTATAAGCATTTTCACATTGATAAAAAGATATTTCACAAAATACAAAACATATGTGAAATCAGCAGCAACATAAAATTTAAATTCAGACATACAAATTTAATACCCAAAAAATTCTTATTAGTGAGTATGATCCCATGAACAGCAATACAGGCCTGAGAGTGATGTCACACATTGTCATGATGTTGTGAATGAGCTACAAGGGTAGCAGTGCCCAATGATACATAAAGCAGTTCTAAGCCCATCTAGGGTTTGAGGAGGAGATTGAAGGCTCTGAGAGCATCTTACACATGTTAAATGGGATTGAGGTCAGGAAAGCATGCTAGCCATTCTATTTGGACCACAGTTTCTTCTTCAAAAAATTGTTGTACGAGGAGAACAGTGTAAGAGCAGGCATTATCTGGTTGCAAAATGAAGGTATTGCCAACTGAGGTAGCATATAGACAAACAATAGTCTAGAGTATAGACTATATAGAGTTCATGTGGCAGCATAAACAGGTCTGTGCCCCCACCTGAAAGACACTCCTTCCCATACAAGAACACTACCCCTGCATGGTATCCCTTTCCTATATGTTGGACAAATAGCAAGTGTTCACTCCTCTCCATAATAAACAGGTTGAGAATCCCTCTGGAAAGCAAAGTGGGACTTATCAGTGAACAGAGCACACCTCCACTTTAATTGAGTTTCCATTGCTAGACGCCCAATTAGAATGCTCCTCCAGTGGCAGGAGGTAAGTGGTTAGCAGAATGCTGGTCACCTAGTATACAGACCTCTTCATGTAGACTTCTGCATACTGTCGTCGTTGATACTGTCCTTCCTGTAGCGTGGATCTAAGCTGAGATGAAGTTGCAGTCCAGTTGTGATGTGCACCAAGTCGCATATATGGTTATCTGCAGAGGTGACAGCTCTTGGTCTACCTTTGTTAGGTCTTCGAGAAGCTTTGGATATCTTGAAATTATTTAATATACTGTCATTCCCTGAATAGCAATTCACTCCTAAACAACTGGTTCAAATATGTAATGCATTTACGTAAAGTGCTAGCAGCACCACTCTTTTGCATACTGCTATTTAATGCAGTTTACTTTTATTTGTAATATATCCTAATTTCAAGAATTTTGAGCTACTTTTACAAGATTATCAATTAAAGCCTTATCACTGAGGTCAGTCTTGTTGAAACAAGAATAATCTTAAGGTGTAAAATACGATAAAAGTATTTTGTGTGTGCATATAAAAATAAATATAAGAAAGGAAGGAACAAATCCTCCTTAAGCTTTATTACATTTTCAGATGTTAGATGCCTAGTCTAACAATAAAACTTATAAAAGCCAAAAGCATATTTTACATAAGGAAGAAGGAATGATAGCCTTTATTCTTACATTCGACTGTCAGATGGCCAGTTCGTTCAACATGTGCCCCTTTGTTTTCAGCTGCACAATAATATAAACCATCATCAGATCGAACAGTTCTTTGAATTTCTAAAGTTAACACAGCTTCATCTGCAGTATCACCTTTGGTCAGAATCACTCTGTCATCCTGGAACACAAAAAATATGATCCTTGAATTATTAATGAAAAGTTAATTTTTAATAAGGTAATCTTTATCATAAGTAATATTTCCACAGCTGCTATTGTATAAAAGGGTCAGTAATCTAAATACATGAAATGGTGAATAAAAAAGTCATTAAGGTAAGTATAGTAATGCATTAATCAATAGCAGCTAATCACAGTATGAAAGTTAGTAAGTCTTTAATGAATATATTCATTTTCAAAAGAAGTATGATTAAAAAAGTAAAAATTTAAATGCACTGAAATTCTAAAAAGTCATGCAAGATATTACTCATATCTGAACATTTTTAATAATAGTTATTAACTGAAATTTTAAGCTCTGAAACGAATACCCCAGGAAAATCTTATGCCAGTGCTTAAATAGTGTTATTTATTTACAAGAATTAAGAATTACAAATCTGTTTTATCAATAACAACATATTATATTTTATAAATTCTTGGATTTTATAATTTACAATGAAGAAAAAATAGCAGAATAGTTTAAATACTTCATCATCAAATGGCTTATCTTGTCCTTCTTTTCTGATAGTTAATTCAGGCAGTGGATCTCCAGTAGCATAACATTCCAACTTAGCTTCTTTATTCTCAACAGATGTATAATTGTTAAATACTGTTATTTCTGGCTTAACTAAAAAATAAATAAAAATGAAACAAATATTAATAAATATGCTAAAGATATATTATTAACTGCTGCAGGAACTTATAGCAGAAACTGATATATATCACATGCAGGATGAAATCTGAGGTAAGAGAGAGTTTTACTAGAATACAAGATGTCATACAATGTTAAGTGCACAAAAAGGTCAAAATAAAACAGTGTTCACAGTATTTCAACCAACAGTAGTTAATATGTGTAGAATTCCAATTATTATATTAAATTAAATTTATATATATTATTTAGCGATATTTTAGTAACAGCCTACTCTCTATGTATTATCTCCAAGAAGAATTCCAATTTTCTCATCAATTTAGGCTAACTTTCTTAAATAGAAAACTGCACTTTACGACAACCCTTTTACTTCCATCATTTAACACTTGAATTTCCAGCCATTTGGTTTTAAAATTTTGAAAGCAAGTTTGTTAATTTTAACTTACTAGTTTGATCTTTAAATTTCTAATTAACTACTTGTTTTAAACTTTAATTTTAAGATTGTATCATTTTTGATCTACTTTTGATTTTGAATTAACTTTTAATGTTCTAACATGTTTACTTATGTTTTCGAGTTTTAAAATGAGAGTGCATGGGATATGTATTCTAAAGTAAGCATCTTGTTCAGATTAATTGTGTTCTTAATGAGAAACTTTTAATTTTATGATTATTTGCTATTTTGTTAAACAGGATTCTTTGGGCTTAAATGAATAATGTCTATATTTGGATTGAGTATTAATTGTGACTTATGGTTTGGATCTAGCAAATAATTTGATGCTTACTTAGAAGTAAGACGAAACACTCTCTGTTAATTTAGTTGTTGTTAATTGATGGTATATTGGTTTATCCCCTTGATAGGTTGATTAATCTGCGATCAATGACAATAGCTACTTTTTCAATACTTAAAATTTTTACTTTTGGTTTTCGTATTTTGGTGATTAAAGATTTTTTTAGCAGGTTTTTTATGGTTTTAAACGTGATTGAAATTACTATTTAAAATAATTCTTTAAATTCTGACTAAAAAATTTTTTTTCATGGTCTTAAATTAAATTTGTATTCCTTGGAGATGGTATATGGAAAGTTTTTTTATTATAAATTATTATGAATTATATATATATATCAATAATATTTATATATAATATTTTAAATATAAAATTATTTTAAATTAAACTTCCCATGTGAAGTATGCATAGCTTGAACACAGCAATATTTTACAATATTACAAATTTGTGCATGATTTGTGGTATCTCAAAATTAGCTACTGCCAATTTGCTGTTGATTAGTACTCTTATTGATAACATATACTTTGCATGTTACTAGTTTATATTTAAATGTTTCAGAGGGTAGAAAATTATAAGTAATAAAAAATACATTTAAAATGCTGCATTATAATTCAATGACATATCTTCTTTTCACCCTCACAAACATACGAAACAAAATTGCTGCAGACATTGCTTGCATCACTAACATTAGAAAGAAATAGTAATGTTAAAAATATCTCAAATACCAAAATTAAAGCATTGATAACAAAGAAGAAGCAATAAGATTGCCTTATAATAGAAATGTAATTGCAAGTAATAAGATTAATTCATGGTAGCTTTAGCTAATGTATGATTATTCTATAAAATTTTTATGGTGTATAACAACGGTTCCTTAAGTATGTTAACAAAAAGTTTGCATATGCTTTTTTTATATTGAACAATTATAGATATTTACCTGTGATTACAAATTAATTTATACCTATCAACAGATTGTTAAAGATTGTGTACACTTATTTCTTATAACTTCAATATTAAATTATTTTCTTCTTGGAATCTCCTCCAACTTTTTTATTAGAATAATAGTATTTAGGAAAGGCTACTAAAAAATAATTGGAATAACAACACTGCATGTGAGCATTTCATAATTAAGGATTGTTGTGCTAGGCCTAGTCAGCTTATGATTTCCTGCACCAATGGCAATGGCTCGAGTAGAGTGGTTCATCCTCGGTGCTCATTTGCATGTTCACTAGCTTGCAATGTTTTGCCATTTTCCTGATGTGCAACCACCAATTTGTGTGCAAAATTTTATTTATTTATTGCGAGAAAACTGCAACTAAGACTGTTGTTATCTTTCAGTAAACTTTAAATCCTAAGTGTATGAGTGGTTTTCCATATTCCAAACGGCAATATGTCAAATGATGACTGGTATGATCTGGCCATCCACTAACAAATAGAAATGATGAAAACACTGAAAAAATGCAATATATTGTATTATTACCGTATTCATTCGAGTAGCCACCCCTCCCCTTTTACTAATTTTATCCTATGAAAATAGAGAGGGAAAAATTATATGAATAATTTAATTTCCAAAAGATGCAGTTACAGTAAGAACATAAATGAAAAATATTTATGGATAAACTATCTGCAACTACCACAATATTATTTAATTAAAATGAAACTTCTATTGCAATAAAAATACACAATATATTAACACTATATTATCTTTTAAAGATGTCTTCATTTCTATTTCCCAGTATCTTGAAACTTGGCCACATTTGCTCTTATGAACGCAATCTCTAGATCTCAAATTACTGTATTTGCAGGAGTACCCCTTTTTTTATATACATTTTTGAAGGATAAAACTTTAATACTTATCATTATAATGAATTTACAATATTTTAAATATAAAGTAATACTTTCTGCAAATACCCAATACAAGGTGCGGCAAAATGATAGGTACTATTTGGTATGCAAATAAAAACCGAAACACGTAAAGCAAATATTTTTTTTTATTTCTTTTTTAAATCTACATTTCATGCCATTTAGGAACGTTATTTTTTTTTAATGATATCTTTTAAATGATAACCATTATTGTCGATGCACTCTTGTAGGTTCTTACGGAAGTGCATCATTACTCAATGGATAATTTGATGGGGAATTGCGGCAATTTCTTGTCTTATGGTTGCCTTTATTCTTCCAAAGTCCGGGAACGATGTGTAAAAACTCTCGATTTGAGGTAATCCCAAAGAAAAAAGTCGCAGGGCAACAAATCTGGCGAACGCGGCGGCCAGCCGAGATCACCCCGTAAAGACACCACTTTGTTTGGAAACATTTCTTGAAGAAGATTAAGTGAACAACGCGTGGTATGCGAAGTAGCACCATCCTGCTGGAACCAAAGATGTTCCAGCAGGATTTTCTTGGTGATTATTGTTCAACTTGTTAACTTTAGGATGCAGGAAATTGTTAAGCATATCAAAATATTGATCTCCATTGACTGTTACCATTATTCCATCTTCTTCAAAAAAGTAAGACCCCACATGCCGAACTCAGATATTGCACACCAGAAGAACCTTCGGACTTTGGTGAAGTGGTCGCTCATGAAGTTCCTGTGGATTATTTGCCGACCAATAATGGAAATTTTGCTTATTTACGGTACCTGATAGGTGAAAGTGAGCTTCATTGCTAGACATGAATACAGCACCTCAGGGAATGTTTTGAAGAATATCCTGGCATGAATTTGTACGGGTTTCAAAATCTCTTTCATTTAATTCCTGCACTACCATCATTTTGTACGAATACATTTGGAGTGAGTTGTGTAAAATTCTTTGAACACTTCTATCGGAAATTCCCAAAGCAGCTGCATGCTTACGAGCTGAACGCCTTGGAGACTGTTGTACAGAAACTCTTACTGCATTCACATTTTCCGGTGTTCTTACTGTCCTTGGTCGGCCAGTAAATTTTTGTTTAAGCACAGAACCTGTTTCCCTGAAGTGTAAAATACACCGACGAATTGTTCTTCCATCTGGAACCGTGCCATGCTGACCAACATCAATCTGATTACGGAAGCTGCGGCACGAAATGGGGAATCTGTAATAGCGGCATGCTGCGTGGCTATTACAGATTTCCCATTTCTAATAAAGTTTGAAGTGTAATATATAACCACAGAAAATATCACTGTCATGTAATTAACTTTATACCAACAGAATTTAATATTATAGCTTTGTTTGTTTACATCTCTCTTTGTGAATAATGACCTGTGCATTCTTCAAGTGTTTATGTTCTTTCTTTCTCTTTTCTTTTCCCCCCAATTTTAACATTTTATAGCTGTTTACATTTAATTTCTGGTAAAAAAATATTAAAATAGATTAGTATCTGGCACATAACTTTATATTTAATTGAACTACAGATATAGAACTCTACAGTATCAAACACCACAAAAAAATTTTTTTAATCTATTTATTTGGCAGGTAGGGAGGGGAGAAAAAGTACATTTCCTTCCCTTAAAGAAAAGGTTAGGGATTTTAAAGAACATCAGTCTGCAAGGGTCATAACTTTGGAACGGTTTTACTATAAGAAGATGGTCTGATGATTAATATTTTATGATAAGTAATCTTACCTATGACTGTTAATTCTAAGCTTCGCTTAGCATCTCCAGCTGGGTTTTTTGCCAAACAAGTGTAGCGACCCCGATTTTCTCGTTTTACATTATTAATAGTCAAAGTACCAGTGTCAGCATCCACAACATGTCCTTCAGCAGTACTCAAATCTTTTTGATCCTATGGAGAAAAAATGAGATATTTAAAGATGTCCAGAAGATAAAATTAGATGCAAGATTTTTTTAAAAGCATTTATACTAAGTGAAGTGATGGTAAGCAGTGTAATAATTTATTGTCAATAATTTAATGTACAATAATTTATTATCAAATGATGATCAATTTAAATAGCTTTTAAGCAGATATGGAAAACGTCTGCATCATAGATAAAGTAATCAATTTTTCTCTCTTACTACAAATAAATGAATCTAAATATAATTTAGTTAAGATGCAAGATATGTCAATCCAAAAACATTTTGTCTAAATTAAGCCCAAACATTTTCTAAGTAGATAAAGGATTTTAATGCTTTCCAGAATTTTTTATATCAAATACGTAAACTTACAAAGTTCCACTTACATAAATTTAAACAGCATAGAGAATAATTATTAAAAAAAAAATGGGACTAAGTTTTAACAAGAATTATCACAGAGTAACACATGTTAATATTAAATACATGACAAAAGTACTATATGTGTCTTGACTGCTAATTTTAAAGACAGGTTTATGAAGTCTCTGTCTTAAAAGAAAGGGGATCCCAGATGTTCAAGTAAGATGGGCCTCACATTTCATAAATCTACCATTGGCTAAGCCACCCAAATGGGATAGTGGTTAGTGTCTCTGACTGCTGTACTGAAGGGTGTGGGTTCGAATTCCAGAGAAGGCACTGACATTTGTAAATGTATAATATCTGTGTGGCATGAGGACACTCTAAAATATGCAGCCATCTGAAGTCTTCTCGAGAAGCTGGTGGTAAGGAAAGAGGAGTGAGGACCCTCGATACCGCCCCCCCTAGGGTGCTCTCCTTCAAAATTGGGGGTGGAACTAAGCAAAGTCATACTATCATCTGTATGGTGTTTAAAGCTATTCCCAACAGCAGGTGTTATCTTGCACTCCTTGCCACGATGAATTTCGTGGGCCTTTTCTGAGTCCAAGTGAGGTAAATCAAACACCAGTGGATGATATTATTTAAATTTAAGTCTAATACAACAATGAACACTTACAGGATCAAACCATGCATAAACAGGTCGAGGAAAACCACTAGCTTGACACCGCATTACAGCCTCATTACCTTCTGTAGCTTCCAGTTTATCATCTAATTCTATGATTTCAGGAGGAACTAAAAAGAATGAAAAATTGAATAAGTATATATAAATAATAAAAGTAAATAAAAATCATACAAAATGTAGTAAAAGAGATTAATGGTAAGAGAGCAAGCTGTTTTTGTAAGCACAAAAGCAGCTTGACTAAGGCTAATTTTTCAAAAATTTTTACAAGTAGCCTTCCTTTTCAATTCAATTTAACTTTCTGTGAAAATTTATTGTTTAAATTTTTATTTTGATTATATTTTTCACTGTATTTTAGTGATTACAAATTTTTCTTCGATCTTTGGATTTCTTATTTACGTAATTTAAGATTATGATTTTCAGTATGTAAGATAAAACTCTACATTTAATTTGCAAAGTCTCCTTTTTAATTTTATCATTTTCCTTTTTCTATCCTATAAAAAGTTACATGCTTATAATAAATCTCTCTGAGCTGGGTCATTTCAAGATTAATTCTTGTTATGTGATTCTGATATAATGCTCACAACACATGTACATACACAAATATTTCAACCAATAATAACATTCAAATCTGAAAACTAATTTTCCTATTTTGGTTACTATTGCTACCAGTTATCAGCTATGCTACCTATTCTAGCTATTAAGCTACTTATTTTGGTAGACCACTGTTAATTCAATATACATGAAAGAAAAAAATATGTTATAACTTGAGCATTTTTATGATAAATATTTTCTTGGGAATTTTAAAAATGTTTTCAGAAATTCAATGTATACGATCAAAATAAATGAAAATTCAACATTCTCAAAATTTTTGTTTCTCATCATCCTTTTTTCAAAGCCTACAAATAAAGTAAAACAAAAAAAATTTAGATACTTTTCCATTTTGCCGGCGCAAATCGCGCCAAGCAGACTTTGTTGGCGACAACATACAGTAGTATACACATAGAAAATGCTAGTTCCAAGAATTTTTTATTTTGAAGGCATAAACATTTTAATACGGTTTAAAATTTTGTAAAAAGCCAATAAATAAAGACAATAAATTTGTAAAAAGACATTAATTTAAGAATTTATTATGCTTTCATGGTTCAACATCCTGATTCACCGATTTGTATCACGTGACCCCAAGTGCTTAACCGCTAGTGCATTCTCATTAGAATTGATGAATTTAACCCTAGATTTTGCCTTTTCTTTATTTTCGCCTTCGGGTGAGCAGTGTGATTGCACTCTAATTGACTTAATTACCGCGAATGGTCTTAGGGCATAAAATTTAACTATCTTGTATGGCAGTATTGAAAGAAACAATCAATCTGATAAGAAATGGCTGCAACTTGCTTTGAAAATGAGGCGTAAAAGGTTACCAGCGAAAATATTCTGTTTGGCATCAGCTGTACCATTGTGGGTGACTTTATCGTTTGTGCCGGCAAAATGGAAAATTACCAAAAATAATTTTATTCTTAGGCTTTAAATATTATTTAAAGGGCCCACAGTGGCCGAGCGGTAAAAGCCGCTGAACACTGGTAGTTCGAGTCCCGGCGAACGGGCTGGCTGCATGAGCATTTTCGTGTTTTTCCCCATGTGTAACGTGGATACGAGCCAGTTTCGTGGATACGAGTATAAAAAATGAATTGACAGATATTTTTTAAATCCACTATGTTGTTTACTTAAAAATAATACATGGTGACAGCAGCTAATGATAACATCATTTTATTTGGAAAGTGACATAACCGGGGGATTAATCTAATATAGACTAACTTGGGGCTAAAAATGACATATTTCGAGAACTAAATGCTTAGCTTTTACTAGTACACATACATACTTAGCCAAATTTTGGGAATTAGAAAAAATTCATTTAAAGTAATAATAATAAATTTAAAATGAATTTTTATTTAAGAAAATGTGAATAAGATTTTCAGAAATGCATTCCCTTACTGTTATGCTTGTGTAGAATTTAGGCAAAATCAGGATTCTAAAGCTTGCTAACAGCCAAGACCACTAATACTGGTATATTGTTCTGGGGTTCAATTCCTGGTGATTGAATGAGCTAGCTACATGAGGTTTTAGTTTTGTTTCTCATGTATGATGATATTAAGCAAGTTACCTATGTAAATGCATTCATTGCCAGGGTAAATGAATGTCTTCCAGATAATACCTATGCATGCTTGGCAATGAAGTTGTTAAAATCTTTCACAAAGGTACTTCTTCTAAGGCAGATACCCATTTAGTGTTTTCTAATAATGATCTTCAACCATTCCACTGATGTATGCTTTGCAGTAAGGATGACGTGATGAAACAATGATTGGCCTTCTGTTATTATTTGAGACACACACACACACACACACACACACACACACACACACACACACACAAAAAAAAAAAAAAAAAAAAAAAAAAAAAAAAAAAAAAAAAAAAGCATTTCTCAGCAGTGTAATCTAGCAGAAAAATCAAACATGACAGGAAATGGCATTTTCTGTGCTTGTCTTCCAAAACTTGCGGCATCTACTTCACATACAACTTAAGAAATCCCAGATGACCATGAATGATGAAATACAAACTTCTATTGATATTTTCCATTTTTAGGTTTCGTATGAAATGCTCAACGTACTGACAATTTTTGTGATTTTTCTGTTACTGAATTATCATTTTAATGCTGGCAACAATCCTGATCCAAAGTGATGGAGACTAATGACTCATCCTCATGATATTCATCAGTAAAATTTATGAGACCATTTTCATACTGTTTGTACCCTACAAACTGGCAGGTGTGATACTGCATGCTCATTTTATATAGCAGAGATTTCATAACGAATGCCAACGCAATTTAAGGATCTGGGTCTCACGGCAACATGTTGTTAAATAATGCCAAACATTTACTTACTTTTGGGTTCATCTTAGTATTTTTCTCTTAAGCTATAGCATAAGGAGAAATTTTGATACATAATTGAGAAAAATTACAATTGTTATATGCACTTATAAATCAAGAAATGCCTTTCACATCTAATACCTGAACTACTCAGCACATACACATGAAAAAAGATTATATCAATGACGCCCCCAAAATTACTCACCATGAACCTCAACTTTAATTTCTCTGTTCTGGAATCGACCAGTCTGTGATACCATTGCTCGGACAGAATAATCTCCTTTATCCTCTTCAGTTACACCTGTGACTTGAACACCATCAACTTCAATTTTATATTGCTCAGGATTGACAGGTTGACCATCTTTAAACCAGGATATAGTTGCTGGTGGATTAGCTGAAACTCTACATCTAATCTTGCCATTATTACTAATTACAAGGGCTTGTTTAGTAGGGCAGTCTTCCCAAGTTATGTCACCTATATTAATTACATTAAAACAATACATTTATGTTAATAGAAAACATTATAACATATTTCATAAAAGATAAATAAAAAAAGTTCTTTAGTTCATTGCAGTATATGCTAGTTGTGACTATATTAAGGTTACATAATAAAACAATCTTAAATTCAGTGGTTTTTCACATGCTGTAATTACATTTGCATGATTGTTCTTTATACTAAAAAAAGCTTGACAGCATCAAGATTACTACAGAGAGCATGTCCATTTCCAAAGTTGTTACATTTAACCCGTTTTCATGCTCTCACCAAAACATATATTATTAAACTGCCAAATTATTATGATCATCAAAACAGTTACTCAGCATATAATATAATGCTGCTGATATCTGAAATTGGAAAGCAATTTTAAACATTAAGTCTGAGATCTGAAATCATTAGGACCTCAGCCATTCCAGATTTTAAATCATCAGTTTTAATTTAGTAAGATGGCATGTAGAAATTATGAAATAATGAATTAATAATGACATTACAGAAAGCAAAATTTATATATATATATACTTTACACAGAAGAGGATTAAAGTAAAAATTAAACTAATGCTTTTATATGACATACAGAAATTATAAAATTAAAAATCTTAAATAGTTGTTTATGAAATAATGAACCATTTATGACTTTAAGGGAATTGCAATACATGTAAGATATAAAAATATGAAGAAAAATTTATTACCAAATTAAACTTAACTGGAATGGTCCTTTAAATAATTAAATTTAATTGCATCTCCTCTTTAAGAAGATTCTTTAATCTTATTACATCTTTACACTGCGCTTTCATTGCAATAACCACAACGGCAAATCTTTTGCCCATTTGCTGCTCCGGTTTAAAACAAAGTCTTTCCAAGCTTATAAATAATACTGCAACTAAATATGCATTCTCTTTCACCACTCTGCCCACCAGCTGGCAACATATTGCTTAGCCTTTGCTAGCTATTCTCCCTTGCATAAGATGTTCTTGTGTATCATATAAAATCTACTTTTTTTTATTATAACATTTATTGCAATATAATGCTGTTTAAGCAATTTCTTCCCCTTTGTTTTCTTCTTTACATTAATATCTTTTGCTCTAATTTTTCAGATAGACATAATTTCTTGCAAAGTTACAAAATTCCATTGTTAAAGAATCCTTACGCCATGTCAAGAATTTCCATTAAACTGAAATCTTTCCATTCTCAATAACCTATTAGCCACTTTCTTCCACTATTAGTATATTTTCTGGATTTAAAAGCCATACTACATATTTCTCTCTCTGTTAGTTGACTGGAATTGGAATGAAAAGGAAAATTTCTATTGTATCAACTTCACTTATATCACTTCTCCACATTTTATCACAAATTTCCCATTAACTGGAAGATGTAACCTTTTCCTTGTGATATCCAAAAACCTTCAAATTCACAGCAGTCCTTTTTATCATCATCATTATAAAGTATGGTAGTTAGACAAATTGTTTCAAGCATTTAAAAAAATATCTACAAATATGTTCTCCTATAAAACCTTGCAATGCTTCACACAGCAGATTTTATGACAAAATATTTTAAAATTAATAGTCTTGCCACTGATCAGGAAATTTATTACAGATTTTTAAAGGGTTACTTATCTACATTTCAGCCTACAGCATTTTTTGATATCCATTGGTTAAATGACAGATGTACCATCTGGAGAAAAGAATAAGAAGAATCATTTTTTACTAAAAATAAAAATGAAATATGAGCCAAACAGTCATCTGCAATCAGGACAGTTTTTGCATCATCAACTAAACCAACCGATTTCAAATGTCGCCCGCCTATACACGGGTATGATTCATCAATGTTTATGCCATCCATGCTTTTTTACTTGAACGACAGATGACAGACAAAAACCTTTATTTCTTTAAATGGTGGAAGTAATGCTTTTTTGGGGGAGGGATTATGAAAAGTTTACACCTATGCATTTCTGCAGCATTTGCATATGCTAAAATCATTAGTCTCACTTAGGAATCTTTGACACCAGTTGAGGCCTTTTCTACAGATGCCACCAATGTATTTTGGGGCACATTATTGCCAGAAAAGACTATTTTCATCAGCATTATAATGAATTCAATAAATTCATCTGCCAATTGTTAAGCTTCTTCAGTATCAACTAAAGATTTTAAACCTGAAATTTTTAGCCTTATGACATGGCAATTTTGTAATAACTTGTCAAATATGTACACTCAATTTTTAAATCCACTTGCTCATGAAATATTTTGGCTTGAACCATTAGCATTGGACCAATCAATGGCATGCCTTCATTATGATACCATCTCATTCATTCAATCATCACTTTCTCATGGTCATTAGCATAATGAATGACTTTTCTGTTATTCACTGCAAGTGGAATGTTCGAATCCACAAAGATTCACCAAGTTATTTCTTCTTTCTTTCGTTGTCACACACTGTTGATTTTCTAATGTGATAATGCTTGCATGATTTTTAAACACATATGCCTCCATCCAATTTTTTTAGCAATGCAACTTTTTGTTCGGTTGATATCAAAACATGCTTTTGCTTTGCAAAACCTGCTACAACTCTAAAATTCAGAAACTCTTTTTGTTAAGATTGAAAATTCAGACTTTAATTTTGATAAGATGCCAGTAACAGTAATGGCTTTTAAAAAAATAATAACTTGGATCAAACTAGAAATCTAAAGAAGAATGCAATTTGCTATGTTAACTAAACTTAAGTTTCATGGAATCAGATTGTTTCCCCCTTTCCTGCTGTCAACAAAAGAAAACCAACAGAGCAATATCCCACTGCAAATAAATATGCCTTACAGCTTCACTTATTATTAAAGTCAGAGATAAAAATGCTAACTCCTCCACAACCACTTTTCGCCGCCGCAAACGTCGCCAAGCAGCTAAATTGGCAACAACACACACAATCCACATGAAAAAATGTTAACAAATATTAGTTCTAAGAATTTTTTACTTTAGATGCATAAACATTTTAATATTGTTTCAATTTCTTTTTCCCCCAAATGGGTCATCTAGCGGAATTTATATGGAGAAGAGATATTCCGCTAGATACTTATCTAGCGGAATTTATATGGAGAAGAGAAATGTGGTCAAAGGTGGGAATTAAGCCCACACTAATAGACATGGTGCTTAATGCAACAGTTTTATATTTAAAATATTCTAATTTCATGTAACAGAAAATTTGTTTTCCTTTCCCCAAGAATTTATTAACTGTGGAATACTATACATTGGAATGGTTAAATTTTTCTTTCTAGATATGAAGAAACAAGATAATACTCAATATTAGATATTAAAATATAGCAAAGAAAATTTTTTAAAATAAATACAAATAATATTTCAATTACTTACGATAAAAAACTAATTGCAATCCAGCATTTAATCTGTCAATATTATCATACACAGCACTACAATTATACATTCCACTATCTTCAGCAGTTGGAGATTTAAACATAAGAAGAAGTGCACTACCAGCTTTTGAAACTTCTATAGGACCTGAAGTACTATTAAAATAAAATGATTAAGATCATTAGCTAAACATTGTCAAAGTTATTCACATTTATAAATTAAATGATTAGCAAATAAACAAGAAAGCATGGTACTTATGGAAAATCCCATCGACCATTTTTGCCTATAAAGAAAAAGACACCAAACTATGCGATTTTTCTCCAAAACATAGTATAGTCTTCTTCGAACCCACTGGGTTTAGTGTAACCTTGATTACACATGGTAGCTATTATTCTTGAGTAAAGACCCCTTTTTTCCTCTGTATCGTGCATTTTTTGGGGGGGAAAAATTGAAAATAATTGCCAAACCTAGCGAAATAATAATAAATAAATAAAGCGAAATAACCTAGTGAACCTAGCAAAATAACCTAGGTAATAAAATCTAGCAAAAATAATTGCTTTTACAGTATATCTCCTTAATAAAAAATAATGGAAACTTTTAATACCTGAAAATTGAAACTAAGCACTTTTAAGGTCCATTAATGAAAAAAATTAAGGACCTATCAGCAAAGGAAAATTATCTACACCTGAACTTCACTTTTGTAATGCCATTCTGAGAATAAAATAAATATGGAAGCAGAATATATTATTATAAAAAAATAATCTAATACTTAACTATAAAACAAATTTGACAATAAAATCCTTCAGTTCGACATATTTGAAAGAAGATTAGTGACATTTGACTAGCAATTAGTTAAATGTTGATTCTTTATTTTATGTCTCGTTTCATCATGTATTCTCTCAGTTCAGAGGTTTATGAAAATTTTATGTCAAGCGGCATAGGTTAAACTGAGAAATAAAATCATAACCAGCATGATTCGTAACAGGAACTTCGCTGTTGCCACCGCTGCTGCTTAGTAAGAGAGAGAGACAGTTGCTGAATGCCAGATGCAACCATGGTTATGGCCAAGATTAGTAAGTGTCTAAAGTTGTGCTTTGTCCGTCTGACACAGTTAGTGCAGTAGCTTTGAAACATAAAGTTCCAATAAGCCACTGAAGCACTACAGGTAGTAAATTGTTTAATGTTATTTTTTTATTAATTTTTATATTTTTGTGTTCTATTTTATGTCTACAGATTAAGAAAACATGATAACTCAATACGAGATAATTTCGAAGGGTGAGCAATTAGATATAAATACTTGTAGTTAGTAGTACTTCTGAGTAATTACAGATTTACATGGTCACTATTAATTATTTTTATTTTTAAAACATATTCATTAAAAAATATTATTCAAATCTTAGTCTAAGAACACTGTATAGTTTAAAACAAAGATAATTATGCATCTAATTTATCATATTGATTCTAAAACAATATTAGTATAATTACACAAAAAAGCTACAAAACATGTATACTTTGTAGCAATAATACATAACAAAATATTTATACATCTTTTTAATTTAATTTCAAGATATTTTTGCTAATTTACATCAATTTTCTCTTTTTTTGGTTCAATAAACAAATCAATGTTCTCACTAGCCTCTGCTTCATCCCCTAATTTGTTAATGGTTTACAATATACCTTTGAAAAATAATTTTCTCTACTTATGTAAACAATTTCTTTCTCGATAAGTGTCCTCTATATTTTAGAATTTGGAGATTTAATTGAAGATCTCTGTTATTCTAAAGACCTGCCTGCATTTAGAATGCATAGAAGATGCTAATTTTAATTTCTTTAATAATATGAGTATTGGGAATAAATATAAAATGATACATGGCCAGTTGCAGTACCAGAGCTGCAAAATTTCCAGAAGTTTATGAAGCAATTGAGCAATTAAATTTAGGGATGGCAGAATATTTAGAATTTGGGACAGACATTGGGCAGCAGAATATAGGACCCACAGATGTTGCACCAAGTGGCAAAATGTCCAGTCTATAGTACAGTGAAGATGAATTTTTTAAGTTTTCAGTTTTCAATTTCTTTATCAACAAAAAAATTCTTTTCTACATGTGCTTATACATGTGACAAGATAAGAACTATTTTTGCAATTTTTCATGCTTGAGTCTAGCAAAAAAAATGAGATAATAAAGGAAAGATAAACATTAAAGAGAAAGACTTCTAAGATCAAAGGTATAATTCAAATAACTGCTTTCATTGTTCTTCCGAAAATTTTCTGTAAAATCAAATTTCTTAAAACCCACTCTCATTATGCATTAATACACTGGAACTATTTTACATTTAGTTATATTTTTCTGAAATCTTCTGGAATCATTGATCTGTAAATCGTGCTTTCAAATCCTTCTAAACCTTCCAAGGTGCAAGATTTAAAAGTATCTCTGCCAGTTCTGTAAGAGCAAAAGGTCAAAGGATTTTGGAATGAAAATCTCAGAAAAGTGTAAAGAGAATTTTTAAGAGAAAACATTTGAATATTCTAAAACAACTACATGAGAGGAAAAACTCCAATGAAAAGATACAAAAGAAGTAAAATGAAATTAATTTTAAAATAACAAAAGTAGCTTCTGCTAAGAAGTGCTTCAGAAATTGTGTTTCTTAGCATTTATTATCTTATTTATTTTTCAGAATCAAGTCGCCAAAATGGAAAATAATGTCATTTTAAAGTACGAAATTGGAAAATAAAAATGTTTTATGTTAAAGCAATTTCTTGGATACAGTTTTCACATATACCATTTTCAAATGATATTTATCAATTTTATCAGGTTTTTATTTAAAAAAAAATTGAAACATTCACAAAATATCCGGATAAAAAATTTTGTACATAAATTTGCCTCAAAACCCCAAAATGTTGATAAATTGTCTATTTCAATATTGCATAATAAAAGAATACATATCTCATAAAGGGAAAGGATGTTTCTCATGCAATATTTTGTGAACTTTTCATTCTCAAAAAAGAAATAATTTTGATAAGTTAATGTTTCGACCAAGGCAGGATTCCTTGTGCCTATTTAGTATGAAAGAATTGCAATGATATTCCGTCAGATACATATTTGTCAAAGAATTGAAAAATATTTCTCCAAAATATTCATTCACGCTCAAAATGATAGCCATAAAAAATAGACAAAAATTTCAGATGAGTGAAATTAAGGACCTTTTGCCAATCTGAATCAAAATTAAGGACTTTTAAGGAGCAAAAATTTCTAAGGACCTTTAAAAACTTTTAAAGACCATATAAAGCAGAATAACTACTTCTGAATAAAGAAATTTTTTGTATAAAATTTAGCTATAAAACACAATGGCACTAATCTTATATGTATAAACAAGAGAAATCTCCGCAGTTTTTAATTAAGCTATATAACAACCATTGTTAAATATTAGAGATGGACTTTCTATTTACTTCAAATTAAAAAAAAAAAAAAAAAAAGGAGAATACAGTTTTTTAATTCACAGATAAAAATAATAAAGATATAAACTTATATCATACCATTTTGTAAGGATGGTTATAAAATACTTTTAATTATTGAATAAAATTGTACTGCATGTTTTGTTAGATTAGAAAATACAGTAAAAGATCAAGAATTCACTCATCACACAGCCTTTCAACTTGCAGTTAAATCAGATTGGGAAAATACAAAACATTTGCAATTAAAAACTCTCCCCTCCGAGCTCACTTTATTAATGAACATCACTTCCTTTTATGTGCCTGCTTTGATATGTCTGTATTTATTCTATTTTTTCTTCAGTCTTAAGAGCATTTTTAACTTTTTTTTAAATGATACAAGTATTATAATTAGAATAATAACTAAAATTAATATAAGTATTAACACTTCTTTCCCCCCCATGATGTGAAATCAACAAAATTCTATAAAATCTGCACTACTTCTGATTCCAAGCTATGCAGATTTCTGGTCTTCTACAATATAAATGCATTTGATTCATTTTAAAATTCTTACATGAACTGAGAAACTATTTCAATATAATTACCCTTCTACTAATTCACCCTTGGGGCCAAACCACTTCATTTCTGAAAAAAGATCTGTGGTTTCTGCTTCTCCTTGACATGTTAAACCAAAACCTTTACCAGCAGGTTGACTCTGTTTATCACCAGCTGGATTAATAATAAGTTTAGCTCCTTGAATAATTTCTAATAAATAACCTGAAAAGAAAAAAAGATTTATAAAATTAGAAGTAAACATGCAATTAAATGCATTATGTTGAACATCTCAAATATATATAAAACAAAAGATTTCTTCCTGAAATACATTCAAATATTTCAAATTCCTTTTTTTTAATCCAAATTCATTTTGTAATTAATGGCAAATAATGAAAGACCTTTATTAAATTATTCAAGTTCAATAATTCTCCTGAGTTATTAATGCCAAATAAAGACAGAACTTTGTTAAATTATAATAATAAGTTTAATAGTTCCCTTGTTATTAATACTAAGATAGTTAAACAGACTTATATTTCATTAATGAATTTTAGGTTTTTATTTTTATTTATTTATTATATCTATTAATAATAATATTTTGGTTAAGCATTTTATGTAATTTTATATCATAGGGAAAACATTAACATTATACAAGAACACATTTAAAAGTATAAAACTGACATCACCCACTGGCATCTAGCTGTTTTTTTTTGTCTTTAAATTACAACATTTTATATTTGCAGAGATTAAACTGGCACCATACCACTTTATTTTGCTCACTAATACTTACAAATAATTTTAAGGATAAAACAATTCCACTATATTTTAAATAATTCACGGCATTTATTCTGAACAACAAATTTTTACCTCATGCCCCCAATTTTGTAAACTGCCAAATGTTACATGTACGGTGAGACAATACATGTAACTTCATTCAAAGTTTTAGCTTAGTTCAAATACATTAAATTATTATTTTTTGAAAGTTTTATAGGCTTTTGAGTACTGTGCATAATGTAGTAATAAATCTTTTCAAGCTGGCTACAGAGACAAAAAAAAACTTCCTGTCATCCAAATTATGCCGAAAGTTAGATTAGCCAAATCTTTTAATAATAATAATAAAGAAAGAAGATGCCAAGAAGTTAGATTAGACAGATCTTTAGGTTCTTTTTCTACCAGGAGTATTAAGGAATAGATGCCAGCTTTAATTGCTACTCGAAAAAAAAAAAAAAAAAAAAAAAAAAGACATTCAATGTTATCTGGGGGGGGGGGACAAACCTCTATTTCCAGTCATGCAGTATAGAAAAATAGAGACAACATAGGTTCTTAAAAAAAAAAAAAAAAGAAAGAAAAGAAAAGAAAAGAACTGAAAATCCTTATGTCTTTTAACAAGCAACACTAATATTCATCAGCTACAAAATACTGCAATCAAAATATTTTGTAGACTACAATGTCCGAGGTCCGAAATCGTGAGCGATTCCGAATCTCGGAAATTTTCAGATTTTAGATCATCAGTTTAAATTCACTAAGATAAAGAATGGGGAACACTGGGTCTTCACTTACTGTTTATGTTAAATAGTAAAATGCTAACCCCCAACTTGGCCGGCGACTGAGCCGGTAAAATTTTAGAATTTAGAGCAGCAAAAATTACAGATGGCAAAATTTTTAGAATTTAGGGCAATAGAAATTAAAGGCCGCAACATTTTTACAATTTATGGCGGTACACTGGCCAGCAGAATTCAAAGCCCGAAGAGATTGTACAAGGCAGGTGATAGGTGACAGCAAGGCCGGACACCCTGACGGCTTACAATGACTACTCGGGTGTTGTCCGGACCCGAAATTGTACGAGACTGCAAAATGATTAACATCGGGTTGCAATGAAATGCCTATATTGCCTCTCTCGCATAACCACTCAATGGCCCAAAGTTTGATCCTGGCCAATAAATAAATAATACAGTGTCACTGAACGTATTGTTTTGACTACGGTGTAACGCCATAGCCAGCAGGTGTTTGATTTGCAGGAATCTCAGTTTTAGCCGGGGGAAAAGTTAGTCGTTCATCTGCTTCCTTTCGTGTAATATTATATTCTCCATTCCTAGATTTTGTAAGGCCAATGCCAATGATTAAGTACTTCGAAGTACCTATGGTTCTAAACCATAGATCTCCACATCATAAAAATATCTAAGTAGTGAGCAGAAATAGGAAAATTGAATAAATAGTTAGTTTGATGCACGCTAGAGGGAGCCACATTAGCTTGAGAGTTTAGGTATAGGAAAAAAATTATAAGTTTTGATCTTTTTTGTATTTTTTTGGTTTTTATAATTTTTTGTATGTTTTAATTTTTTAAATTTTGGGGGGTATTTTATATTTTTATAACATAAATAAAAACAAAAAAGCAAAAAGTGGTGAAGAAAGATTTTACAGATAAAGAGGCTCACTGGCATATGGCGCTGTAAGGTAAAACTCTCTTTTGTTTTATTTACTTATTTATTTATTTTTTGGCTGGCAGTCTGTTTATTAGATCATTCCGCATATTGGACTCCGGATTTCGGACTTGTACTGTAATAATCTGATCTTTTCAAGTATTAGAAAGATGAAGAAGACTATTTCTTTGAATGTAAAGCAATTCAATATTCAGATTCAACCACATCCATCAAATACAAAAAAAGAAACAAATAAATAAATACTCAATAATAAACAATATTATACAAAAATAATTTTTTTGTGCATAGGAAGACATGCACATTTTTTAAATGAGTTCTTAACTAACTTAGATACAAAAAACAATTTAAAACATCCCCAGAAATGTAAGACTTCTCAAAGCCCCATATGTAACATAAATCAGCTCTCGGGAACTGTGGAAGACGTGTCAATCAATGTCAAGTCAATCATTTTTCCCCAATAAATTTAATGTTTGTTATATAAAAGCATGTTCTCATATTATTTGCATATTTACTCACTTGAAATAACGAAATTCTTAGGCGCACTTCAGCCATATCAGGTTTTATACAGTGGCAAAACAAATAAATCACTTCATTATCGAATTTTTTATGTATCTGATAAAACGAAAGCCGTAAAAAGTGATAAAATTCTTACAAATCTGATGCCTAGCATGATCAGTGAACCTAAAATTATAGTCACGGTTCCCAGAAGTTCGACACGATTCCGTGCGTAGGATGATTCATTCACCTGTCCGAACTCATACGATGAGATGGAAAGGCGGCTGATAGCGTTTAAATTGGTAACCAAAAAAGTCAATATAGAGGCAGTTCTCCAATATAGAATAAATCTTGAACGAAAACACTTCTTGACGGGATGTGTGTGTATATATATTATATATATTAATTTCATAATTCGTTTTGTGCAAATGAGTTTCTTCCCATCACGAATTTAGCTTTGCTTGCGATCGATCATAAAAGCAAGCGGAAGACGTCGTACAATGGCAGTGTTCTATGCTCTAGATGAGGGTTCCTAATGAGATCGATCAAATTTTAAAGGAGGTCAATGATGATCAAGAAGTCGATAGACAAATATGCAACGCAAATATGCATCGCAAGTTGATAGCCATTATCAAGATCCCATTGATTACGCAAATATTATTACCTGATAATTCATTATTTATTGATTTAAAGCTATACTATGATTATCTTCGGTTTTTATTCTAAAATGAACTTGTTTATATCGGCACCGAATCGAAAATAATTCCACTGTTTTAATAATTTAATTCATTATTGAAAAAGGATTGTATCTGCTCAGAAGATATATTGTTGTATACACGCCATTTGCAGAATTAAAAAAAGAAAAAAAAAAAAAAAGAAAGAAAGAAAGAAAGAAGAGAGAGAGAGAGAGAAATTTGAAAATTTGCCTTCCAAGACACTGACTACTTGATTGTACCAGCATAGCTCGAACCGCTGAAATGCGAGCCTTCTCATTACGATAGAGATGCAAAAAGAGTTAATTTGCTTTAAAGAAGGATGATACTGCGATATACTGTATTGTACTGGGTTTCTATTGCCGGAGCAATACTTCCCAGTCATGCAAGGAGTTCCATGCGGAGCCTGGTATTAGAAAATTCCTGATTGAGTTCCCTCTAAAGAAGGATGCTCAAAAGCACATGCCTTATTTAAAGCATATGGGTACGGTACGATTTGGAATTCAAAAGTCATCCGACATAAAATATATCCATAAATAAAAGCTGATACCAAACTAATATTAGTGACTTTTCTATCTTTTTATTATCATTAATTTATTGTTATCTTAAAAGTCATTTGTATCACGATCATAGAGACGGGGGTCAATAAAGCACACCACTCTTTTAAAAGAGTTGATGCGAGAAAAATGTTGGGAATCGATTCTCTATTTTTATTGGTCAGCCTTTTTTTTAAAGGGATACAAATTAATAATGAAGTTAAGATGTAAAAGCGCAAGTGATGAGAACTCCCCCCCCCCTTCCATCCAGAAAAACTGACCAACAAACCACGGAAACAAAATATAGGAAAAGTCGCTTAAGATAGCCACTAGCAGATAGAATGATTAGTGATGCCGATTGCTGTATCGATGGGGGCCGGGTTCGAATCCCGGAGAAACATGTATCTCTCGATTGTACAATATCTGTGCAAAGAAAAGACTGATTTTCTAGCTTAGGAGTAACGCTATTGGATTACAAACAAATGTAAGCCTTTTTTCGTTTAGTATAGTGATGAATCGCTGATATGAAGAGTATTTATTACATGGAAATAAAAAAAAAACACAAATAGATAATATACCTCTGAAGTGGGCTCCTCCACCCGTAAATTAAAAATTTCTGAAAATAATAATAATAATAAACTATGTTCACGATTTTGCCTAACGCGAAAACTGTCCTTCGAACACGAAAGCTAGTTAAAAATCAAAGCAATATTGCCAACTTCAAATTTCATTTGTAGCTAAAGAGTATGGGTATAGATGCTAGTTCAAACAGACATTAAGTTTATAGCATCTTAAGAGAGATAGTGTAGTATAAAAGGAAAAAAGAATTATTCTGAAGGACCGTGAGTTGTTTATTCCATACTTCATTATGCAGAATAGCCTAAAGAAATATAAGGTTAGGTTTGGTTATTTAGATATGGCAGAACGAACAACAGCCCATTATTTTAAAGAATAGGCACTTCAGGGTCATTTTCAACTTACCCGTTATAACCATGGTAACGAAATGACAGCTGCGGCGGAAGGCTAATTGACCGCTAATTGATTTCTGCCCTATTTCGATTCCCTGTAGTGTGTTTCATTATGTGAAGAGAGCGTGAATGAAAGCTGATTTCAACTACAGTCTCAAATGAAGCGGATAAAAGAAGTGCTGGGCCCGTGATGACGACACGTGCTAAGTAAGATAGCACATAGGAAAGGGTCGGAAGATCTTCAAGTATCAATTTTAAAGTAATACTATAAAAAGGGGATGCATTCGTGGAGAGCTTTATAAGCAAAAGTGTATCGAATCTACGTTACATGAAGAAACCAGCAGAAGTAAAAAAGAAAATATCCTGAATTATAAATTCAATTCCTCTTCCTAAAAAAACTGTAATCACATTCCAAATAGAGACAAAACACAGAACTACTATTCTAATCATATTTACAAACGTTATTTTTTCAGTTCTTCATATACTTAAAGTTTTTTTTTTTTTTTTTAAACACGATAGACTCTGAATTGTGTCGTCAAAAGGCGACAAGAATATGTCCTATATGAAATGTGTGAAACATATACATAAGAAAATGTTTTCGGATCCAATTACCATTTTAATTTGACATTATTTTATCGAACAGTCCAATTTCAAATAATCCGGGATGTCGATGAAACCAGTTACTCGAGTGTTTAGTTTATGAATTTCAAAATATTCATGAAATTTTATGCATACAGAAGTTATTTTGCGCAGTTTTTATATTAGAAAATCGGAAGAGATTTGTTGTGAAATAATACTTGTAAAATTCTATTACGAAATTCAGGTAAAATGATTTCTTAAATGATTAATCCTATATTCAGCAATCTATTTACACAATACTGAAGATAAATGAAGTATGTTACGTATCGTTTCAATTTATCACGAATTAAAAACAATGCGCACCTAGAGCAAAGGAGTCTGAACCACGGGGGGAGGGAATTTCAGGGAAAGAGCCTTTCATTTAGCTGTTAGGTAGTTTATGAATATAAAAACTATTTTTATTCAAATTTTGGTATTTACCAATAATTTCTATATTTCTTGTAGTTTGATTTATGAAACATGTTAGAAAATAATAAGTGTATATATGTATTTTCCAGATTTTGGAAAGGAAAGGGGAAGAATGGTTTCCTAACAATCGTGAAAGGTGCTATGAGCCAAAAAAGGTTGAAAACCACCGCCCTAGAAGTTTATTTTGAAATTTTTAAGGCGGGCACTACGCATTTTAAGAAAATTGACACGGTTCTCTTTCTTTCAGAATTAATAAAAAATTTTCGGCATCGGCCAGAATTACGTCACTCAGACGGGACGAAATAAAATAAACAAAATAAATGAATAAATAACTAAAAAGGAAGTAAGGATTGCGCCATACACCGAAAACATAAAAATAAAAGAATACGGTAGGACTTTCTCTTTGACAAGTTTTTGGAGGATATGGTTTGATTTTAAAGAAATTAATTCTCAAAACAATACAAAATTGAATTAAATATTTATAACATCTGTAGGTTTTTTATTAATGGTGTATTACGAATTACCCACATTCTGAATGGTGAATTACGAAATATATTACAATAAGACTGCAAATGTGAAGAGCCGGGTTCAGTTCCATTGAGTATCATTTCACAACATCAAACAATCAAACCCTTTACCGGTTTCAAAAAGGTTCAAGGATGAAATTCTTAAAAACATAAATAAATAAAAATAAAAACAAAAAATGCGCTATGAGGAACTTACAAGACAAGTTCTTACGGGTCAATGACCCAGCTAACTCGCGACTGATTAGAGATTCCATATAACAAGAAGACAGAAAAAAAAAATCAAACTTTTATTACAGCTTTTCTCAAAAGCCATCATTAAATCCTGTTGATTAGAACAAAGCGTTATCACGACAGGATTCACTCTTTTACATTTTTTCATTTATTTTTTAAAGCCCAAAATGGGGCTATTAGTTTAGAAATGAGATTTCGCATCGGTTTTCTATAAACGGCGTATAACTACAAATTGTAGTCACCATGTTATCGCCCTGTATTATTTTTAAAGCAATTAAACAATGAAGAATCTGCATGTACGTATGTTTCTCGCATAATGAAAAAAGACTGTACCTAGAGCAATCAGATTTTGAATAACGTACTCCTACACACGAATATGCATCTAGAAGCCCAAATTTTGAATTTGTTTCATTATTGAACCAAAAAGGTGTTAGCCGAAAAGGGCTATTAGTATCGAAACGGCATTTAGCGTAGAATCACTATAAACGGCTATATCACTCTTACAAATTGTTGTCATCAAATATTATCGCCCTTTATTATATTTAAAGAAATTAGATAACGAAGAATCTGTACGAACGTATGAATGCTTCTGCACCTACAACCATCAAATTTTGAATTATATGAACTCCATCCGAATATGGGCACTTGGAAGCCCGAACCTTGAATTTCGGATTTGTTTTATTTGTTGGATTTCATATGACATGTAGTTTGTATTTTATACGTATTTTTATTTAATTTTACTTAGTTAATGCCGTTTAGCCACTAATAATTATTGCTAGTTTTGTTTCTTGGAAATGGCTACAAAACAACTTACAAAATTAGCATAAACATGTGCGTGTAGTAAGTAGACATTTTAAAAGAACGTTTTGTTATTCACATAAGTGCTGCATTTTATTAAGGTCGAAACTTATTTTCAGCAATGAATGCATGCTTTAGAATATGTTTATTAATCTCTCAGGGTTTGCGATACGCACTATAATTCACTATGCACGTAGGAGTGCTTATATGACATGAATTCCTGGGATCATGACATGCAAAGCTAATAAAGTTGATCACTATTTAATTGTTTTTACAGATAATTTGCTTGAACTTTTAGTGAATTGTACTTTTATCCTGCAAAGGATTAAAGATTTATAAAATTCTTCATACGGATGATGCTTATGTACGAATTGTCTAGGTCTTTTAAAACAATGTCTTAATCATGCTGACTTTTTCCAACGACTTCGTTCTAAATCTATATTCTTATTGACTTATGTTCAACAAGCAATATTTTCTTTATTACTTAAAATAAGTATACCAATGTTCATGAAGACAAGCTTTATTTTCATCCCACTCAGACTGTCAAATCGTCACTATGATTTAACAGCAGCAAAAATTATTCTTCTTTTTTGGTAACAAATCTTTGCCCAGAAACAAAGCGTTCCGCTATTCTACTAGAGTAAATGCAGCTTTGTTTGAACAGCTGAATCAAAGAACATAACGACAAAAGTATGGTATTCAAAAATACGTAAAATGCTATAATACTCAAGGCCATAACGAAATAAAAATGCTCTTGTACAGAAAAAGGAGAAACTTCCACATCCTCTAGAATTCAAAATTTATTCTCTAATTAAAAAATTCAATGATTCATTGAAATCCCTATTTCTACACGCATTTATTTAAGACTTCTTTTATGAAGCGGAAGGGATGGAACACTACTATTAATAGCTAAAATAAACTGAAAATTTATTTGAAGATGTAACATCATCATTACTTATAATAACCCATATTAGAAAACTAATAGCAATTCTACTTAAGCATTCGATTTAAACATCGAAAATTAACTGAATCAGGGCAGGACTCGTCGCTTGTTTATTTTGAGACAGTCAGTTTCTATTTTACAAACTCTTTCTCTCGTGGTTACGCATCAGGTGATACTATCTTTCAAACAGTATGTCTGTATTAAAATTTCATATTCTAAAAAAAGAATTTGCTGAAGAACATTTAGCGTGCTTTTTCCTGCGCAAAAAGCAGTGTTTGTGCTGAAGATGTTGTACCAGTTCTTGAACAGCACTAGAGGGTTCAGAGTGAGAAATCTCACCCGAACTGAACATGGAACTTTACAATAAGCTGGCTGTACTGATAATTACATCCCAACAACAATGGAAGGAAAAATGTCTTTACAAGTTTATGCCTTTTTTACAGGAATAGATGAGAAAAAGATATCAACACATACAAAAAACGACAATTATTGGAAGAAAAACAACATTTAGTAATATGGCCATTTTAATCTTAGTAAAACAAACATTTCTTCAGAGTGATCACATTCAAATGCTCACTTTAAAAATTTTTTTGGAAAACATCAAATTTTTCTTTAATTTTGCACTCATTCAATCAATTCGGCAAAAGTGAATTCGGCCCTTGCGATGTATTTACATACTTCGCAGTTCAATAGCAATGAAAAGTATAAAATTTTTTAATATGAAAACTTCAACAAATTCTTGTCTAAAACAAGAGTGAAATTCGCTATGCACTATGAAATTGGCTGATTATCTTCGTGCTTTATTTATACAGATAAAAAAAACTACCCAATTCACTCGAAATGTTATTATACATAGCTGGACGATCCGTCCGCATTGATAAGTGAATTTCAGTTATTTTTTATTAATCACAAGCTAAAGATAGCGAAAATACTACTTTAACAGCTTAGAAGCAATCCTAGCAATTATTACGATGGCTCACACAAAATAAGAAGTGGTAGCCAACTTCTATACTGGGTCAATTTAAGTGGTGCTCTGAGGTCACGAGCCTCACAGTCGAGGTTTGCCTCGCCATTATTTTAAGATGTCACAGACACTTATATTCATAAGCATCCAAGCTTTCTCCTGGATTCAAACCCAAGTCCAACGATACGGCAGCCAGCAACGCTAATCAGTATACCGGTTAGGGCAATATTTGGTCAATAAAAAGGTTGTGAATTCAGCCGAAAACTGCACGCATGTCAGGTCATACCGCACTATAATATTCCGTAGCTGGTGCAAATTGTTTAGCATTCAGCATCATATTGCTTAATTCTTAAATTACATCGTTTATAAATATTCATTTTCATTTAAATTTATCTTCTGTAGTAGATTACTGACTTGACTAAAATCTATGAGTCATAAAATCTTGAGTCATTAATGTTTTCAGGCAACAACTTTCATTTTGGGACATTTCTCTTGGATGACTTTTAAATTTCAAAACTTAGCGTTTCCTTGTACTTTGAATACTTGAGCGTCTCTTCCTTCCTTGTAAGCAACTGTTCTTGCACTTTATAATATCAGGATCAAATATATGGCAACACTACTGTTCTATGAGTAATAATGGAAGATTCAAATATTCATTGTCTTGGAAGTGAAAATTAAAATTCTTTTTTAATATTTTGTAAGCGACTTGTATAATAACAATATAACTCCTTAGAAAGTTTGTGTTTTTCGATTTTTGAAGTGGGGGGGGGCAGCAAAGTGTTTTCTTGGGTTCCCGCATTTCAGTTTTTTATACTGCACTTTTTACATAAAAAAAAAAAAATTTTTTTAAGAACATTATTGGCTTTTTAAATACATTACATAATTTTTTTGTATTTTCCCCTTATATATATATTATATTTTTTCCCTTTCTACGTGATATAGCTTTGTAACAGTAAACGACTAATTATCAGTTTTACAATATTAATTAATGGCATCTTTTTTATACCGATCAATTCCACGTGCATAGTCAGCTGTTGACCCTCCAATCGCCCCGCTATCATCGCTGATCCCTTTTAAAAATTCATCGAAAATTCATCGATCGAAATAGATAGATATCTATGGGGTCAATACAGACACCACTGAGACCTCTGGGTTGGATCATCGTTTTATTTTCTTGCTTAATTTAATAAATTAAAGCCCACCAATTATTTCATCATTATTTTTTCTCAGAATGCAACCTTGAAGGGAAAATATGAAAAGTACGGGGTCATAGATCATTTTCAAAAGTAACCGCTCTTAAATACGAAGCAGTATTTTAACTAACGTACTGCTAAGAATTTTTTTTCTTCCAGTAATTTCTTTCTTTATGAGTGCGAAAAAAAACTTTGCGTCACATGTAACTACGGCTCTTTTTTAACATGTTTACAAACATCACTCATATACGAACAGGACAACTCTCTTAACTTTTCTAAGTGAGAGAAGTAGAATGACCTTAACCTCTTTAAATTACTATGTGTATTGAAATCGTATTTATATACCACGATATAAAAACATATTCATTATACGTGAAAACGACTAGTTGTGTTTTTTAAAATATCATATCCGTATTTTACAGTCAATTCAATGTACATTTTAACCACAAAACAGGAAACAATGATTTCATTAACTGATGCTTCTTAATATCAAATCTGTTAGAAAAACAGACTAGTGAACACGCAAAAGAAACATCATCGCTCATAGTTGTGGGAAAGTAGATATTTTCTTAAAAATTCCTTAATAAGCCTAATCCGTAAATCTCATTTACCAATCGAATTCATATATTTATACAATCAAGCAAAAATGGTATAACGAGATCTCGTAGATATAATTTTCGTATTATATACAATAATTAAACCATATGACGGATGAGAAGTACAATAAAACTGACCAAGCTTTCAGAAACGTGATGAATAATGCAGGATGTACCGATCTCCTATGTAATTACCTTTAAAATTTTGTACGCAAAATATTGTTTAGATAAGAAAATGCAGAGAAGAAACAGTGACTAATGATGTGAAAAACCCATGTCACTCAAAAGTCATAGGTTAACCACGCAATCGTGACCATGAACTAATTCATACGGCCATCAACTTTTAAATGAGGTTGATGATTATATTATTAAATAGCTCCACGATCATTTAAGAATCAAAATATCTTCAGAATGATGTCATAAGATTTCGATCAAAGAATATCACAACTTGAAAGTCTTAACTTCTAGGAATGTAGGAAATTATTAAGCAATCGCATTAACATAAAATGCATTGAAATTTTTAGACTGCTTATTCAAATTTTATTTTACATCGTTTAGAAAATTAATCATACGATTTGATTATGCTATTAAAACATGAACTCATTTTTTGGTTCAGAAAATCATAGCGATGTATTTGCGAGAAATAGTTTTCATCCCCGTCCTGGAAAAAAAAAAAAAAAAGGTTGGGAACTATACCAAGAACTGAATTTTTCAAAGCAATAATTATTTATAATATTTTCTGCATTTTTTAAATGTGAAAGTAATCAATATTTACAATTATGTTTTCAACAATTTAAGGTCACTCACAATTCATTTTGGAGCTCTTAATCTTTAATTTGATTTAAACAATATATTGCACATCTAATTATTTTTTCAAACCGCATAATTCAGCATACGAGCTAAGATAAAGAGGATTAGATTATTCAGTTAGGGCAACGCACATAAAGACTATTTGTCAGCGCGCTATTTCAATTCTTATAGAGAGTACCATAATAGTAAACACTAAATAATAAGTTTAGACACATAAACTGATTGAATATGTGGTTTATATACAAATTTTAAGGAGTTTTAACACTTAAATGCTTGTCTCTAAATTGACTCGTATGGAAAAGGTGAAAAATGTACTAACTAGTTCAAAAACTGAATAACTGCAGAAAAAATGCGCACATTAGTTACCTGCAAAATACGAAAACTGTAATACGTAACGTTTAGCGTGCCGTATCAAAAGTAATAAATATACCTTTCCCATACTGAAGTGCTATCACAATTTGATTCATTAAAATAATAAAACGATTTTAGAATATAAACGTTCAGCTGTTATCTTTGCATTATATTTTCCTGCTTTTAAAAACAATAACTAAAACACCTCATAATACTTTTGGAAAAATCCTTAAACATTACAACTGAGGAGGGACTATGCAGACAGTTATTTCAGGTTTATTACGATGCAATTCAATTGTTGAAATTAGATCATCCATCGCTTTTTAATCCTTTGAAAAGTACAGCATTACAATTCTTTAAAATTTCAAAATACCACGATTATGTCACTTTCACATGAAACTACAAGAATTCAAAATTTCTTTTACCTTAGAAAAAAACTTAAGTAAGTATTTTTGAGTAGCTTTATATATAAACAATCAAAGAATTTACGTTCTAAGAAAATTGCTGGTTTCAGTAGAATTAATTTCATGTAGCACCAGCTTTATTTGTGAATAATGAATAAAGCTTTTCTAACCCGAAATGAAGCTATTAAATCCAAAGCGGCTTTGAACTGACCGTTTTCAAAAACATCGATTCTGAAAATTTCAAATTCAGAACTAATATATTTGGAAATTAATGTTTATTTCTAAACAATAATAAATATTATACATTTAAATTCAGAAAATATGAAACATTCAAGTAACAATAAATGCGTAGAGAAAAGCAAACAGCGCAAAAAAGCTATTACAATAAATGCATTTAACATGCACCGCCAAATGATTCCATAATTTGTGCATCAATACAGTGAAATCGAAAAGGACCCATTAGCTGTCCCGAGATTAAAAAAAAAAAAAAAAAAAAAAAAAAAAAAAAAAATCCTGATGTGTACACCACATGACTTCCCTGTACGGAATATAAATTATACGCATTTTTTCTTGAATTTCATTTAAATTGATTGGATTGAATTAAATCTACTTCATCGACAGCGCATAAACCACAATAGAATAAATGCACTCTTTAAAATTCACTATATTTGTTTACTATAACGACACTCTGAATGCATAAAATTTATATCATTTGAAGAATTATCTTATTGTTGCCACATGTTCTATTCAAATACTATAATAAAGCTAGAACGATGTATGAAAGAAATTAAGCAAATAAAACAGAAAAGAAGCAGTTTTCAACAGCCGATTGAGTATTTCTCATTCAATTAATTCAGTTCTCACTTCGCGACAAGGCAAAAATACATAAAAACTCAAAATATCTGTATTAAAAATTACGAAGTAAATCTTAAAACACTTATTTCCTCCAAAAAATTCCAGAAAGGATTAAGCATGATTTAATTCGCAATAATAAATGAAGGCGTTATTTTTGTTGTTGCGAAGCTTAGTCTCTCTAGATTGGCAACAAATCTACAATTCTGCTGTTTCAAATGTAAACAAATATGTCCGCCATGTTATTTAAAACTTAACCGCACCTAAACAGCTTTTAAATTGTTGATAATTGTACAAATATTGCTTCCAGAATTACGAAAGGCATAGAAACCTTAACCGGAAGATAAGAACAACATAATGCAATCATTTTTAAAGCAAAAAATGTACAATTTACAAACATATAAGAGTAAAGAAACTGAGATCACTGTGCCGAGTAACAGAGTGGATATATATATAAATATAGTATTTATATACGTTTGGTGCGGCCGATTGCAACCAAAATACGAGGTGCACATCTACATGTTATAGCAGTCCTATATACACAATTTCAACGTTCTGAGGCAACTCGTTTTCGAGTTATGCGAGATACGTACATACGCACGTACGTACATACGTTCGTACAGACGCCACGAAAAATTCCCTTCAGAATTAATTTTAAAGCAGTTTTATAATTTTTTGAGGAAACGAGTCTTTTATTCTGTCCTTACGTACAGATATCACGCGAAAACATCGTTAAATTGCATTCGATAGCAGTCAAAATGGATATTTTCGTTGAAATATGCTGCCTGAAACTTTTCGCGATTACAATACTTCCTTTTTACTTCGTGCAAGGAAGTAAAAAGAGAGAGAGAGAGAGGAGGCTGCAAGACTGGAGAAAAAGAAGGCTAATATATGGCATGGTCCTCTCTACCATATAGGTCTCACAGTGTGATTTCATACTGGAAATGAGGCAGTTCATGGATGAATCCATCGTAGCAGTAACGCTGTTTTCAGGTCCTGGAGGATATTGAGAAGAGGAAGGCGAGTTGAAGTTGCCCTCCTAGGAGCATCCCAGATATGTTCTATAGGGTTTAGGTCTGGCTAACCTATCGCTCTCTCTCTCTCTCTATATATATATATATCAACCTATCTCTCTCTCTCTATAGATATATATATATATATCAACCTATGCTTATAGAGAATTCCATTAAAAATCTGCTCATTAGTTCTGAAGATAATCGACCAATTGTGAACATTTTCTTAATTTTGGACACCAGAGTATAAGAGGAATCGGAATATGTATATAAACAATAAATTTTACACTATATGATAACCATTACTTTATTGAAATTATAAGATGTTTAAGCCGTTGCTCATTCTTTTCATGTTTGTGCTTTTGCACAAAGTAAATAAATAAGGAAAATATAATAATGAATATGAAAATAAACATCCAATTTTACACAATTCGCAAATTATTAATTATACTTAACAACGGTATTAGCATACAATGGTATTCAAATGAGACTAAACAAAATACAACTGTCTCGCGATCATAAAAGCTATGATTTAAGCATGTTTCGTACCCACACTTGTAGGATTTGCTGAAGACACAATGCCTTAAACCACTTAACAGATCCGAGATGCCTCAACAAAAATGAATATACGCATTTCCTGCATGAAATTACCTCGAGAACCCTTCCCTGCCTTTCAAAATGAAATTAATTTATTCTTGTTCAACTAAAGTGCACAAAGAGAATCCCAGGAAAAGTCCAATTCAGAAAGAGTTGTAAATGTGCTAAACAATTTATTCACAACATGTAAAAAAATGTAAGAGCATAGCTCAATGAGAAGCTTTGTCTTTCTATAGGTATTAAGGAAAACAACTTTTAATTTATGCAGTTTGTACGATTCTTTAAGACGACAATGAACAGAATTAAGCATAAAAAATGTCTACATTAATAATTCTACTATTTCCGTCTTGGAGACCCTTCTAAAACAAAGCTTTGACGTCACAATAGGAATTTTTTTTTAGAGGGAAAAGGAAATGTTTTCAGCTTTCCGTGCGAAAGAAACGCAAATAAAAGCAACTTCATGTTTTATTTTATTATTAATTTTTTTTTTAAATAATAACATTTTAAAGTAAAAAATGATGTCATGTATGAAGAAGCTATTAGCATAGTTAAAAAGAATTTCGGCTAAGTTTCAAATGGGAAAAGCTATAACAGGAAATTTAAAACATTTTTAAGATGGAAAATTCCATTGCAATATGCAGCATGATGAAACAGATGTATATCTCTGAATAACCATTTGTTCACATAATATATGTCACATTACGTTAGTTAAACGGACGTTAAAAATGTTCAAGAATGAATTATTCCGTTTTTTGAAACCAGCATTCAGAGAACTACAATTCGCACTGTGTGTTTCTATAACCAACGAAATGGAGTAAACACGAATTTCGTTGACGTAAGAATATAACTAAACATAATTTCAAAAACATACGTTAAAAATTTGTATTTAATTTATATATATATATACAAGAAAAAAAATAAAATTAGTTTATATCCTCAACAGATATTGCATTAATGATCAATGCAAATCTATTGGTGACTAATGCTAAACTAACAGAAGAAATTAAAACCGGCTAAGAACAAATTTAATTTATTGTAATAAATAGTTTATAATACGAATACGCAGTTATTCAAAGGGAGATTTTTGCCATGCAGTTTAATGTGACGAGTTACTCTAAACGTTATAAATAATTATCATAATCGTGACACAGAATATACAACAGCACATAACGAATGCAAATAAATGAAATTTACATGTTTCTGGCGATCGCAAACATTCTATAAAGAATAATTGATAGAAAACGCAATAAAAACGAGGTCAAGTTAAAAGGCTTTGAAAAACTTATAAAAGCATTATTAACATTGAAAGAATTTTAAAGATGTATAAAGAAGGATTTAAAGTTTATAATACTTACCTTAAAAAATATTAATATCCGGATGATTAAATTCATTCAATGTAAGTATCACATGTCTAGGTCAGGGTTAAACTTCCGGACCTGGTTTTAGAATATTTCTATGCATGTAAATTAATATAAACCAATTTTTTTTTTTTTTAAATATCGTCGAAGGTTTCTCGCACAAAAACGACTTCGCCGAATAAATAAATTGATTTCCAAATCCAATAAAAATTTATTTTCCATTCCAACAACTTCATTTCTTGGAGAGGAATCAAATAATTAAAAGGAAACACATACTTCAATTTAAATAAATAACTACAAGACATTTGTTATAAGTAATTTAAATTTGTTGACATAAAAGTGTTTCTGAACATTTCCTTTTATTTTGACCGCATACTAAATATGAACTTAAGTAACGACGTTCTTTGTTTGAAAACTATTACTAATTTCAATAATACGAAAAAACTGATACTTCTTAAATGAGCTCATTTTTGCAGAAAGTATTACAGAAAGTAATGATACATTCAGTATTTCCTAAAGATAATACTAATCAACGTTTCAAAATGTTCCTTCACTTCACTGACCTTTTAATAGGAAAACAGACTGCTACTAATAAATTAATAGGATTTAAAATACCGCTAAAGAATAACTTATTAGATTTGATTTATCAGGTGCACCACTTAAGACTGGAATAATCGGTAAACAAAATAATACGGTCCAAAATTAAACAATACTTTTTTTTAAATATTGCCAATTAAAGATTGAATTTTGCCTAATCTTAATAATTTTGCCTAATCTAATAAAGATCTTTTTCAAGAAAGATCTTTTAATCAAAAGATGGCACATATTTCATACACTTATTAAAATTATTTTGAGGTTTAATAGGTAAGTATTTCCATACGTATCGCTGGAAATTTCATACATATCAAAATGAAGGAAAAATATCAGGCTGGGAATTCACAATTATTCAACTACAGAACATCGCTTAATTCAAACACAGAAAGAATAATAATATATTACTGAATTCAAAAACAAGTCATCTTCAGGCTGGGAATTCACAATTATTCAACTACAGAACATCGCTTAATTCAAACACAGAAAGAATAATAATATATTACTGAATTCAAAAACAAGTCATCTTATACATAATTTTGAATACACTTTTTTTTTTTTTTTTTTTTTCCCTTTTTTCAGATGTAAATGCACATTTCATTCAAAATGAAATCAAATGATCTTGGCATATAGTATATCTTTACCATGAAGTTAGTGGATAGCGAAATTTCTTAAATAAGCTAATTAATAGCCAGCTAAAGTTTCCCTTCCGTCAATTTGCATTTGTTTAGTTTGTTAATATCCGGCGCTCTTTATTTTGGTCTTGTTTACATTGAACAGTTCGCAAAAGTAAAATCTGATTGTTAAATAAATTTAAATGCATGCTAATATAGAAAAGCATTAATTCACTGAATAATCTTTTCAAGCATACGTTTTCATATATTTGGTAGCAGTCTCATCTTAAAAATATTTGAACATACACGTTATAACACTCCCCCCTCCCCCGAGTTCGTGACAGGAAAATGTTAAAGACGGGCTAAAATTTATTTAAATCGTTAAGTGAAAAGTCAAACTAATCAAAAAATGTGATTAATATGCTTATTAAAAAAATTTGAGTAAAGGACATTTTTATCAACATGTAATTTTATGGTACTTGCATTAAATCAGACAATCATTTTTAAAAATGAATTTGATTTCTTTGATCAGGTGTTCAAATATTGGCGTAAGTTTGAAAACTGCAATTCTGATCACCATTTAGAACCTCTGGATGATGACCATTGTTGAAAATTCTACCGAACATAAAATATAACATTACATAAATACAGCGAAGAGTCCCAATGTAATAAACAGTACTCCTGTCTCTCTGTAATGCACACATTTAAATTTACATGTATATTCATTCGAATAAAAAACTTTGATAGAATGTTAAGTGAGTGTTGGAAGCCTCGAGCTAAACGATGTGAATTCATCTACACTGGCCTAGTTTGCAACGAACACCAATAAAGAATCTAATCTGGCATGGAAGCTCTTATTCAAGAAAAAATTTCCGTTGAATGATGTGCTGTTTTCTGTATGGCAACCCCAAAAGCAATGCAATCAAGCCCTAGGGCTAAGTTGTTAATAATTGCTTCCGAACTCGAAGCTAATTTCACTCCTCGATGATGATGATGGCGATTCACTCAGCGAAACTCTGCTATGGCCTTGACATTATTCACAGTGCGGGATGTTGTTACATATTTTCCAGCCACCGGCTCTACGATCCTAAATTTTTGCAACTAGTTTGTGGATATGATAACAGACATAAAGTCAATGTTCGCAAATAATGTCCCTGGTAAGTTGCAAGTAATAGACTCAAGTTTATGCTTCAATAGACAAAACATTACGGATGTATCGCAGAACAACCAAACAAGAAAGATCTTTTTCCTGATAGAGTAGGAGAAATTGGTGAGAAAGGGAAAGTATGATACATATTTAAAAAACTGAGGTAAAATAGAAATAACATGTCCGAAATAACACAAAGAAAAAAATAACACGTCCGAGGAAAGCATTATTCAAGGATTAAAAAAAAATTGCAACAAGATGGTCGTTATATTATTAAAATTCCATGGAAAATTTATTTTATTTCATTTACTTTTTAATCTTCGCATTAGGTAGGCTTCCTTACATCGCGGTAGTTACGTCCTTTGAAAATACCGCTTTGCGGGAGATCGCGTTATAGGAAACAAAAACTGCAATTTGGTTCCGAAAAAAGAAAAACTGCTTTTTATGGTGAAACATTTTCATCATTTTTTAAATTTATGTACATAAAAGCATTTCATAAAAAAAATTAAATTTAACATCATATAAAAACTAAAAAGATTATGATTTCAAGTCAAAATCAGAAAGAAACATAATATTATGCACAAATTGATTCCTCAATGTCGCTTATTACAGTTGTTCGAAGACCGTTTGCCTGTCCTTATTTCAAGATCTAAGCTTGTTTCCTCGACAAGTTCCACTGCACTTCCGGTAGATTTAGGTTTTAAAATCATTAGAGATTGCTTGCTCTTGCTTTGCAAATCTTTATAAATTTCTTGATAGGCAATTCTGAAGATTTCTTTTAAATATTTCCACTCTCTCCGACAGATGATCGTTCTCTAAAGAGTAAGATTCCATCCGTTTCGCCATGTCCAAACACTTTTCTGTACTTTACAGAGTGAAGTTTCTTATTTCTTCATTGGAAAGATCTTCAGTCGGTAATGTTTGGTATACAACTGTCACCAAATCTGCTTCATTTATTTCATTTTCCGTAACTAATTCTAGAATACCATAATAGTTATTTCAATGAATCCACAGCCTCCTATTTCGTGCGCAAGAATTTCTGCGTTATTATAATCACGTTGAATTGGCTCAACAACATTTTCTTAACTGACCGTTCCCAATAAAGCTTTCCAGGATACATTTACAGTTAGTTGACTGGGGCATTTCTTTAAGGAACAAGCCCATAATTTCTACACAATTTAAAACTAAAAACTGTTTCCAAACTTCACTGATTGTAATATCTGTAGAATTTATTTTCTCCAAAATTAATTCAATTGTTTTACGGATATACTATGATTTAAAAGTCGTTATGATTCCTTGTATCTGCGTTGTACGAAAATTTGCGTTTTTTTCCAAACGAACTTTTTTTTTTTTTTTTTTTTTTTTTTTGCGGGGGGGGGGGGGGGACGAAAACTCGTTGTAAAGGTTCCGCGCTGTAGAAAGCCCTGTAGTTGTAGATACAGATACGTATACTGTTGTACCTGTGGATACGAATACAATTTTATTGAAAACTTTGTTTCGCCTTCCTTCCATTTTGAAGCCATGTTGGCCTATAAAATGTATCAAAAATGATCTTTGTGTCACTGGTGGCAAATGCTGTTTGCTAGGATACTTTTCTGCACATCAACCACTGTCAGATTACTGCAGAGAGGAACTTAACTAATCTTTGCAGACTGGATAAAATCACTAGCGCTATTCTTCGGAACTTGTTTTTAATTCTCATACTTTCTAGCAATGTAAAGAACAACCAAACAAGAAAGATCTTTTTCCTGATAGAGTAGGAGAAATTGGTGAGAAAGGGAAAGTATGATACATATTTAAAAAACTGAGGTTAAGAAATAACATGTCCGAAATAACACAAAGAAAAAAATAACACGTCCGAGGAAAGCATTATTCAAGGATTAAAAAAAAATTGCAACAAGATGGTCGTTATATTATTAAAATTCCGTGGAAAATTTATTTTATTTCATTTACTTTTTAATCTTCGCATTAGGTAGGCTTCCTTACATCGCGGTAGTTACGTCCTTTGAAAATACCGCTTTGCGGGAGATCGCGTTATGGAAACAAAAACTGCAATTTGGTTCCGAAAAAAGAAAAACTGCTTTTTATGGTGAAACATTTTCATCATTTTTTAAATTTATGTACATAAAAGCATTTCATAAAAAAAAAATTAAATTTAACATCATATAAAAACTAAAAAGATTATGATTTCAAGTCAAAATCAGAAAGAAACATAATATTATGCACAAATTGATTCCTCAATGTCGCTTATTACAGTTGTTCGAAGACCGTTTGCCTGTCCTTATTTCAAGATCTAAGCTTGTTTCCTCGACAAGTTCCACTGCATTTCCGGTAGATTTAGGTTTTAAAATCATTAGAGATTGCTTGCTCTTGCTTTGCAAATCTTTATAAATATATAAGTCTAAAAACAAATATATTATAATATTTTATATAAGTCTAAAAACAGACTTTCTTCGTTACATGGAACAAACAGGGCTTCTGCCTTGTTCTTCTACAAAACTTATGGTTCAAGTCCAGTCTAATTGCAGGTTCGGTTCTTGGCGACCAGTCTAATTTCATACTCTTTAACGTGAAGCCGCCAGTTTTCTTTGGAAAATCTTCCGTAAAAGAGGTATACTGGCTGCAGTCAATTTCTTAAATAGCTGAATTTCTCCTTAGAGGAAGCGAATTACAAAATTTGGTGCTACTTTTCTATCTTTTCATAGTTACCTCTCATATTTTGAACGAAGCTCTTTATTAAATAAACAATATGCTAAGGAAGCTATCCGACATTTTTACACAAAATACTTCGACCGTCAAAAATAATTTTATCTTTTAACTAACTGCCTTTATCGATCTCATGTTTTTAAAAGTTTAATACGATGGTATTATAGACATAAAGCCATAAAAATTATAATTTAAACATGGAAATAATGATGTAAATTAATTTAAAATAAATGGTGTTAACCAACAACGATAAAAATATACTCTCAGTAACAGAGGTTAAACATTTAAAATAATGCAAATAAATACTATCAGTAACTGAAAATTTAAAAAGCAAAGTAGTACCTCCCAAAATATCAGCATAATGATTTAAAAAAGAGTTAGATTTTTTTTTTTTCCCACAGAAGAAAGCGAAGACACTCTGATATCGAATCCCTGATCAGAAGACACTCTGATATCGAATCTCGAATCCCTGATCATTTTCTCCTGACGGTTACTTTGAGTGCATCGTACGGACATTCACTTTTTTAATATGAGGCAAACATTTTTAATATGAAAATGATGGTTTGGTGCCGACTGAGTCGCCATCATCACCGAGACAAACATTGATGGTAGTGCCCGTTCTCAACTAAGTCTTGACAATTTTACTTTTAATTAAGTCCTCAGAAGGAAGGATTCTGTAATTTTATTTTCAACCCAGCCCCATCTAGAAATATCTTCTCACCTCCTTTACAACACAGTCTGCGTTTTTAAATCCCTTTTATAATTAAATAAAAGGCAGAATCAGTGCTTTTAATTTTAGGACATTATTTAAGAACGAAAACGATATTGCATAACTAAAATTTTTTAATTTCATTTTTATCCATTTCCAAGACACGTCACACGGAGTAATCGCCTCTCAAAAATTATAACCGTAAAGTTTTCCCCCTTAGTTTTTAAACTATAAAATAACTTTGACAATTTCATCTCTTTCAAGGTCAACATCTAAACTTTCAAGAACATTTCCATACTAGAAGTCCGCATTAAGTTTAGTAGTTATCTAAAGCTATCTTTCAAAACATTCAAACAGACTGCTGGGAGACTCTACCTGAATTTCATTCATTTAACCGGTTTTCCCATAAAAAAGGAATAAGTGATCACCTAAGTCATTTAATTAAAACAGGTAATCTACCTCAGTACGAAAATATACCGCATTTTCTGCCTTCTTAAAAAAAAAAAAAAAAAAAAAAAAAAAAAATACTGCGTTGCTAAACTGTAAAAAGCAACTTTAAGGAAAAGTTACGTTTACACAATGGTCTTAGACTTAATTATAAAATTCTATCGATTTTGAGGCCAACCACACACAGGTCCCTCTTCCTCAGGAGCAAAAGAATTTTGCAAACTAAGGTTGCTGAATTGGTTGTGGCAAAGTACACTACGGTTATCTATATGGGGAAGAGCTTTTATAATAAAAAAATGACCTGTGTTTATCTTGCACGGAAAGAAAATGGTGAAATTTCCATGAAGTCATTCTGTTCGTCAACCAAGAGTAGAACTCGTGATGAATTTAATAATTCACCATGTTTTGCGTTTTTAATCACTCCACAGATGGATTGATAAAAACAGTACATATTCAAAGGTGCAAAATATTGCTTTTTTTCGATGAATCACACCCTTCATACCTATCTTTAACGAAAGAAGGTAAAAGATAAAAAGTAAGATAAATACTTCGGTTAGCAATTACTGCACAAATAAAGCACTTATTCTCAAACCTCATGCATAATTTTTTTAAATTTTAATTCCGCTTTCTAAGAATGCATGCATATTTTTTAAAAATTATGTGCCCATTTTTTCAAGCAACTGAAAACGCATCTGTTACGCATTCTAAAATGATTATTCGAAAAATGCGCATTTATTCTCAAGTCTATATCCAAACATGCTGTAGAGTCTTAGATTATATCGATGCGGGAAAATGAAAAATGTGCGATGCCTTCCCCAGGATTCGAACACCGAAACTTGCGATTGCTAGCCTGATGTACTATCGAGTTACACTACGAAGGACCGTGGTAAGGAGGGATAAACTACTTTATGAACTCCTCCTTTAAAAGGGTGAATGGAGAAAAGGGAGCCTAATCATCAAATCTTGGTGGTGATGAATTATCGTCCACCACCAAAATTTCACTTCACTTTTCAATGAATGTGCAAGTGACGCTCAGGTGCCACTTGCACAGTCATTAGGTTATGTCGATGTATGAACATAAGAAATGTGCAATGTCTCACCGGGATTCCAACACTAGACCTGGCGACTGCTAGCCGGATGTCCTACCCTGTTACGACACGAAAGCAAGCCGTAAGAAGGAAGAAAACGCCTTTTAGAGTTTTATTTTGCTTTCTAAATTTCTTCGATAACTGAAAATGCACATACAGTAAACATACTATGATTCATTTTAAGGCATTACGCAGAGAAATATGTCAATAGAATTATTTCTTGAGATGTGATATAAACTAATGTGAAGCAATTAATCGTATTTAAAAACGAAAAAAGAATTAAAAATGAAATTTCGATTCTAAGAATTATACGACTAACAGATTTTAATAATAAACTTCTATCAGAGTTCATTATTTCCTTAACTAGCTGGATGATTCATTCCAAAAATCAACTGAGCATTACTGTTTATTTCGGGACAGGATTCCTTTCGTATATAATTTTCCAAATGGAACGACAAATAGTTACTTCAGAAAACATGAGAAACAATTCAAAAGGTTCCCAACTTGTACTCTTTACAAGGGCTAGGCCACTCCAAAAAAGTAAAATAAATACAAATTGAATGAAATTAAAGAATAAGAGAAAGAAAAAAAGATTCAAAAGAAGCGAATTAGAATTTACAGAGCAGAAATTTGCCACGTTGTATTCCGCGCCTCTAGTAGATGACGGTTGATCATTCTTTGCAAATGCACACTCGAAAAACTTCTCGCTCACTCTCGATCATTCGAGAATTCTTGAAATCCGCTCAAAATTTAATCCCATACAAGCAGGGATGACTGGTCGGTTTGGAGTCATTTTACAGTGAATTCCCATGGTGATAATATATTGCAATTTCTTAGCGATTTTTCCTAAGCGTTTGAATCCTTTGTGAAGTTTAATAATGTAGCTAATAAATGTTCATTTATAAAGATAATAATAGAAATAACAAACTGTACAAAATCACGATATTTCTTTAAACTATCGTGTGAAGAATATTTGAAGCCACATTAAGTCCTTCCTCTACACAATAAGTACCGTCGTTGCATCGAGAAATAGCGCTGACATCTTAGATGAAATTCTATGCACAGCGGGGCAGCATTTTAATGGCGTATTGGAGGCAGTTTAAAATAATAAAGACAATGTGTGTAAAACCATGTATTCGTTGACATTTATAGTAAAATAAACGAAATGAAACCATCATTGCTAGGGGAAAATGCCACAGCTTTGTGGAAATGCCAAGGTGTCTTCTTTTGAGAGAGATCTGTTTGGAATGCATGGAAAAGGAAAACAATGATTGAATGTTCAGCGTGTTTATTTCTGTTGTATCTGTTTATCCACCCTTTCGACCATTAATTGTTAGAAATTTGTTACAATCTTTTCCAATACTCTACTTTCGACAGTTGGAGTATACATATAATCGACACAGATTCTGTTCTAAGCATATGCATCTTATGCACAGCGTTACAGATAATTAATTACAACAGGGGGACTTTTCGCCCAATATGCTAACATCCCAGCAGATCGGCCGCCCTTCTATTGACAAAAAGGAAATTAAAGTTCCTTTCTCAAAAACAAATTACATTATCCACAGTTACAGCTAGTAACTAGACCAGCACTTCTGTAGTGCTCACACGTGACTGTGGTAAGGTGATAGTACAAACAACCACACGCGACTGAGGTATATCTAAACCTAGCTAGCTGTGAAGCTTCCGCCGAAGTTTGAGAGAAAGCATCCCTGGGGTAGATGCGAGGATCGCCTCCTCATCTTTTACCACCAGCCTCTCGACACAATTTTCGGCTTGCCGTGTATTGCTTGCCGGACAGATAATATACGCCTTTTTACATCCATGCCTTCTCTGGGATTCAAATCCGGATACATCAATACGGCAGTCAGCGACACTAATCACAATACCGACTAGGCAGCCATTATCCATATCCAACGCTGACTACTCGCAAAATTCTCTTAGTAAGATTTTTTGGCAGCTCTTAGCATATTCCATTCCACAAATTCGAGAGACTGGTTACAACGCTTATTATTGTATATTTTTATGTAGACAGATCGAAGCTTTTTGGATTATTCGAGAACATTGTCATTGCACTACCCACTTATCAAATTTCATTATCCAACATTGGGTTTCTTCATCTTATTATTATACCATGATACACATCTTATTATTGAACCATGATACACAAAAAGCAATCCATGCTTTTCGATCCTCTACATTTACAACCGAAAAACAAATATTCCGACCTCTTCCCCCCTTGCTCTGTAAATTTAGAGCGTTAGTTCATACTACCGCAACTCTTCAAATATAACACTTTAGATATTTTCTCATACCTAAAATTGAGAAAGATAGTATGACAAAAGTCAATGCATGTCGATGTAACAAGCTTAATGACTCGGCCAATACTACATAATGACCTATTAAAGATTTTTTCTATAACATATACGTATAATATGCCATTTAAGATGCAAAGCAACCAGTACGTAGTTGAAAAGGCCTGGGTTACAATTTCGACGATTTCAGTTCTTCACAAAGCTGCGATTCTTAAAGGAATGCCAATCTTCATCTTTAGGCGGTAAAAAAACTCTATATCTTTATTTTTCGAAAACACGGGCTTTAAAAATTACACTACGTAATAAGTTAATTAACGATATTCTTAGAGAAAAACAGTGCCGCTCAAGAACATTTCAGCAACAGTCTCAATGAAAACTACGTCTCGAGGTCAGAATGATTAAAATCAACGCAATCTGAGAGCGGGTGGAAATCCCAAGGTTCATGAACTCTTAAATGGTGTTTGAAAACCACGATCTTTTCTCAATCTTGTTTTTGCCCCAAGTGAAAACAAATCATCACCCAAACAAGTTTGCTCACTACCTTTAAAGTTCCTTTACCATCATGAAGTCTAGACGATTGTTAAAGACGAATTAAGGGAAATACTATGAACTTACTACCCATTGCCCACCCGAAAAAAAAAAAAAAAAAAAAAAAAAAAAAATCTAAGTTTCGAGATAAAACATTAAAAAAAAAAGTCTGAATGACACATATTTCATGCGTGATTTTCAATGCTTAAGTGCGTTAATTCTAACATTTTTGGAATGGGATACAGCATATACCTAAGTAAAAGACAAAGCTTTTAAAAAAAAAAAATCTCATATTTCGCTCTTTAACATTATGAAATCAGTCAGCACTCGGGTGTCTGCAAGAACCATCTCTTGACGATTTAATTTTGGCTTATATGCACGTCTGTTGTTGAAAACAGAGAATGTGGATACGAAAGAAAATGGAAACCGTATATTGCTTCTTCAGGCAGTACGAATCCTATGAAGATTGGTCCACTTTATAATAGGGCAAATGTATATATGTATATGTTACTGTGAAAGACCGAAATTAAAGAACGTCGACATTCACCGGTGAATGTCAACACATACCAAATACGTCGATGAAACACCGAATATTTGGTTATATTCTTGTACATTAGGACCCTCCACCAGGTTAGCACGATGTGGCCTGCAGTTATCGTCCATTAAAATGAAGTTATCTCCGATTGCTGCGCGTAAGGGACTACAATAGGTCTGAGGATCTCATCCCTATATCGGCGACCAGTCAGAGGTCCATCTCGAATGATGTAGAGGTCTGTGCGCCCGTCAATGGAGATGCCGCCATACACCAACACTCCCCCACCGCCAAATCTGACACTTTCGTGCACGAACGCAGGATTATTCCTACTGCCACGGTCCCTCCAGATGAAAATACGCCTATTATCAGGATGAACAGAAAAACGGGACTCGTCAGAAAAAAGAACATTGCTGCATTCATTTCTCCTCCAGTTCACATGCTCTGTTGCTCACTCCCTGCGGTCGCGACGATGCCTTGATGTTAGCCTAACACATACCATCGGTCGGCGAGCATACATTCCTACACCATGGAGTCGGTTTCGAACAGTCTGAGTTGAAACCGTGGTGCCAGTAGCCGAGCGAAGGCGTTGTTGGAGAAGAGTAGCATTCATATTTCGGTGTCTCCGAGTCGTTAACACTAAATAACGATCTTCATTGGGCGTTGTTGCCCGTCTACGACCTTGCCCTGGTTTTCGGCCTGCACTTCCAGTTTCTAAAAAACGGTTCCAGATCCTGGAAATCACACTTTGTGACACTCCAATGGCTTGCGCTACTTCGGCTTGAGTTTGGCCCCCTTCTAACCTACCAACAACTCTCCAAGCTTCTAAATTGGTTAAATGACTTCGCTGAGACATCGTACTCATATCGAAACAAAGCAGTCACTGAATGCCGATCATCCTTGTCTTTTTTGTCTTTTGTTCAGTTGAAAGTCAAATTTCATTCGCTGCCGCTGAAGCGACGTTTTTGACATCGAACTCAAAATTAGCATACTCCACAGTTTGAAAATCACAAAAATTTGCATTTGTGATTCTCTTCTTCCATTTTCGGTAAAAAAAGTTTCGCTTATATCTTTATTTTATATAAAACTTACAATATCCTTTAATTGTTTTGAGCAGGCGATGATTTAAAATTCATCGCAGCGTGATGACTGCGATGATTTAAAATTCATCATGAATTTTCATGAATCAAATCAATTCAATTCTCACCTCGCACCAAGGCGAAAAAAAGATAAAAACTCGAAACATCTTCATTAAAAATTGCAAAATACAGAAAAACTTTGAAAACCTAATACAGTTAAAAACAGTTAATAAAAAAACAATTTTTACAGTTAAAATTAAAACTCGATTCGGCGAGCGGGTAGGAAGACAAAGTTTTCGGTGCTCAAAACTGAAAGTTAATTTTTGGTCCCACTGGATAAAAACACACTGAAGTTGGTGCACAAGCTGACTTAATTCACTATTCTACTAAGAGTTTGAAAGCTAAACAAATGCCGATCTTGTTCAGCTTAGCGCTACTTAAACTTTTAAATTGGCGATAATTCTACAGCTATTGCAAAGTGGGCTCACCAAACCGGGTAACAAAGTGGGAATAGATACGAGTAATACGTATATTTATATATGTTTGGTGCAACGAAAATACGAGGTGCACAACTGGATGTCATTGAAATCTCATACACAAAATTTCAACGTTCTACGGCTACTCGATTTTGAGTTATGCGAGATACATACGTATGTGTGTACGTACTGACGTCAAAAAAAGTCTTCTGAACCCATTTTAAATTCATTTTATGATCCGTTTTGAAAAAAAGAATAATTTATTTTGTCCGTTCGTACAGATGTCACACAAAAACATCGTCCAAATGGATTCAGGAGCGGTCAAAATGGGTATTTTCGTTGAAATATGATACTCGAAATTTTTCGCGATTGCCATACCTCCTTTACGTCGTACAAAGAAGTAAAAATTACCTCAACAACTTTCAACAGAAGCATTTGTAAGTCAAATTTCGAGAGAGAACACTCCCGTATTCCAAAAATTCGTGAGAGGTCATTTCGACTATTTTCATCTTCGTACGACTTTATTCATCCGAGATATTAATTAAAAACTCTGAAAACGCTAATTTTCACATCCTCAAAGTTACTTTTTTTTCTGAACGTGACTGCTGTTCGAAGTAATTCGTGCTGCGTCGAAGCGCATACACGGTGGCATTTTAAAAATTGCCATCCGTCTTTTCTAAATAAGAGTAAAATGTTTTAGGGAATAGAACTTATAAATTTTGCTTTGGTCGCAGCCCGCTAGTAACAATAATAAAAGAAAGGAAGAATCCACTGCTCAGTTCGATGAATAACATTTATCTAGATGTTCTTCGACCAGTTGAGATGCTACAAAACAGATTTGTCTGCAAATAAATACAGGCTCATACCGAACTAATTCTGAAAAGTTCCAATATTTTCTCAGCACTGTATAACTACTATCATACAGCTTATGCAACTTCCTAACCTGATAATTTTAGAAAATGAAATACTATATCCGAGAATCTAAATGAAATGTCCTATTATTCAAGCTCACAGCAGATTAAAAATCAAAATGCTTATTATTATTATAATAAACAATTTTTTAAATTTTAAATTAAATGCTGGATGTAAAAGAAATTTTTAAATTACTTTATAACAATGGATTTGAGAGAACTTTATTCATTAATAACCGCATGACCTGAAATTCAGCAGAATTCTACTTGCTCTAAAAGCATTCTTTGATTGAGAGGAATTCAACATAAAAGTTCTGACACTGCATTTGCAAGAAATAAGCGTCATTAAAATATGCATTAAAGTACAAATAGGTGCAAAGTCTGAATGTACATCCAAATGCTACTATGTTCCTTTATTAATTTCTACCTCCCTCGTTTTTACCTTACTCCTTTAATTTCAGTTACAAATAACAGCTCAAGAACTGTTCCATAAAAACGACTACATATTTGAATTGTTTAACACAATTGCAATTCTGATTATGTTTTACGAACAAGAAATGATCGTAATTTGTTTAAGACATTTCGAAAGAAATTTTGACGGTTTAAAAATTCAAACAACCAGATTATCTTAGACATTTCAGCAAATTTTTGTTCCGGAAGTAGATGAGAAATATGCTTTCACTTGCCTTTTTACTCATTTCATTAGCTTTTATCATAAAGCAATTTTTTTATTTCAGTGTACCTATGACTGTGTGTACCAGTTATATTCCCGTCGTTAAATTAGTGGGGATTTAAAAAAACTACTAATTTGCACTTTTTTTAGTTAAATTTATTTTTCAGTGAATGTGAAGACGAAAACTAACATGAATCTTTCTTAACAGAAAGGAGAAATTTTTGTCACGTTCAAAAGATCAACATAAAGTAAAGCAGACACAGCTGAAATATTTCAGAATTGATTACACAGGAAAATGGTGTTCGTTTTAACACACGAAATTTCTCGAGTTTTCAACCAAAATTATATCTATGAGCATGGAAGTATTCTAGAATGCATGGTGCGGTTGTTATTTCAAAGGAATTTGTAGATAAAAACATAGTACGTAAATCCTAATTTTATAGCAAATCAAATCAATATATAAAGTACTTAAGAAAATTGATGCAATAAACAAATAATGCAGAATAAATATATTAAGCCATTTTAAAGTCAAATGCATGTTAAAGACTTTAAATCGCTGTTTTTAACAACTGGTACGGTTTTAAAAATTAGAAATAAATCGATGTTTTACCTTACCCATGGTGAGTGTGTGTGTGTAAAACCTACACCATTAGCATTGGCTACAGTCTAATTTCTTATGCACTACCTGGTGTTTGCTTGTCACGCTTACTGCACACCCGCAGCGAAGTTTCCAAGATGGCGTTCGCAACAGGAAAAAGCTCTCAGCGTGCTCCGTTTTAAGGTGTCCAAATCTGTGGTTAGAGTACAGCATGAGTTTCGTTCATGGTTTACGAAAGACCCACCACACAAGAATAACATAATATAAGTAGGTGGTACCGACAGTCATGAAAATTGGACTTCTGATCGACTTCGTGTGTCTGATGCAAACGTTGAAAGAGTGCGCGAAGTGTTGCAGCCAAGTCCTCGCAAATCAGTAAAGCAAGCAGGGAACTGGACATGCCAAAGAATATGATGTGGAAGGCGTTGCGTATTTTGTGAACAGATGGAGTTCAAAATGAAGGAACATAGTTTTGTAGAAAGACTTGTCATCTTCAGCGATGAAGCCTCTTTCCATATAAGTGGCAAGGTGTACAATGTCCGTATCTAGGAAACCGAGAAAACAGGCATCAACGTGACTCTCCAAAAGTGAACGTTTTTTGAATGGTGTCCCGCGAGAAAGTGCACAGCCCATTTTTCTTCGAACAAGAAACTGTGACCGATGATTCTTTTCTAGGCATGCTGGAAACCTGGTTGCTACCCCAGCTGAACACTAATAATGATGATTGCATCTTGCAACTGATCGGTGCTTTGTCCTTCTTTACAGGTACTTTTTTTAATGTACGAGAGTTTCTTAATCGTGTTCTTCACTAACTCTGGATTGGGCTATGCAACAGCAGACAACAATCCTCTCCTCTGGCCATCCCATTTACTGGATTTAACATCATGCGATTTCTTTCTTTGGGGGTTTGTTAGAGACCGAATTTATACATAAACTCCGTCAACGTCCGTGTCCCTTGAGGAAGATAAAGCATGCACTTGTGATCAGATAAAGCATGCACTGCAAACCATCAAGACAGACATGCTACACCGAGTATGGGAAGCATTTGATTACCGTGTAGATGTGTGTAGTCAAGACGGACATGCTACACCGAGTATGGGAAGTATTTGATTACCGTGTAGATGTGTGTAGTGTGAACAAGGGTGAACATATTGAAGGATTCTGATTAATGCATCAAAAACTTGAACAGTTGCCGCTGGTTAATGCTGTAAGGCTTACCTACATAAAGTAACACATCGATTATTAATTTTTTCAAATCGCACCAATTATTTATAAACACACTGCATTTAATACAAACGAACTTCGACAAATTGTAACTGCAAGCAGTAAAAGGAAATTCTACGTTAATATCAATTTCGAATTCTACACAGTTCATTTAGCGGAGTTTATAATAAAAATGGTAAACATTATTATTAAAACTGCGTTAATGTGCATATATAATAATTTATATGTAAAAACTCCATGTCTTAATCAAACGTATCAAAAGCAGATATATATTTAATTTTAAATCAATAAAGTATGCCTTCATAAATAGTAATACAAACGCTTTTGTATAATGCAATGGGGGAAAAAAATCTATTTTCAACTGTGCGTCGGTTTGAGAGGAATGCAATAAGTTAATGAGCCATAAAAAATATCAGAATTAAACAGACCAAAAAGTTACAGAAATAACAATTATTTTTTTAGTAAAGAAAATTATTATTATTACAATTATTCATTTCCTTTTATAAAAATGCAGCGAAACACTGGCAGTTGCACACTTACTCGTAATCGGAGGCCCTGAAATAGATACCGCTAATCAGCGTAAAATTGAACATTAGTTATAATGATTGTATATATGCCCACTGTATTTCGGAAGAAGAAATATCTCTTTAAGAAAAGTAACAGACATACGAAGAGGGCTTTTTTTCCCCTCCAAATACCCTTTTAAAAAGCTGAAATATTGAGGTTCTCCTTACATAGATTTAAGCATAGAAATAACTTTGCCCTTAATCACCAAAAACATTACCTCCTTCCTTGCGTCATAATTTCATGTGAAATATAGATCACGGCACCTCATTCAGGAACTGATCATTTTCAGGCAGAGAAATAGTTCTCATGAAAATGACCTATAATAACCAGGTCTGAAAGTGACCAGTATTTCTGAAAGCGCAAATAACGTAACCGAACACCACCGAAACTCATGTTCTTAACAAAAATATCTTCCACAAAAGATTAAAACTGTATGGAACTGTATGTGGTCGTCTTACGATGATTTCAAAACACGTCGTCGAATTAAAAAATGATTACTTAACTTACTATAATTCAAGCAGAATGCCGCCTTTTTTTTAAACTTTCTGAACTTTTGGAAATTCAGCATAAGCGGCAAAATGCAAAAGATAAATGTTCACGAACTAGCTACTTTCTAATTGCTTCTCATTAAACAAAATGAATTTTCGAAGGATTTTCTTCGCAATTTATTTATCAATTATTAATTAATGTGCAAAAATTACTTAGAAATATTAATTTTTGAAAAAAGTGAAATTGGACTATGTGACTTAAAATTACGACAGATATACAGAATTATTAAATGCATAATATTGCACGCAATCGTTGAAATCGGACGCGTTTCGCATTCTGCATATTAGCTCTGAATAGAATAGAAGAGAATCTTCTACGGTTATATGCGACGCGTAAACAAATCCTTGATTTAGTTACTACGCCAAATAAATCAAGAACTGCCAGTAATACTGCGCATTGAAAGTTCGGTTGCAATATGCCAGAGATATATTACAATATACGATATACCGGGTGATCAAAAAGTAACAAAAAAAGCAAAAATTGAATAATTCAAAAAAGAACAGAGAGTAGCATGATACGGTTTCCACAAAAATGCGCAGAAAAACATGAGTTTTTTTTTAATAATGCAAGATTTTATTACCAGATTAATTACATTTTTCAGCCACGGATGGTGCTTTTAGCACAGTTTGCAATGCAGCTAGGATTATAAATACTCAATGTCATGACCATCATTTATGAGAAGACCATCAAACATGGCACGAGAGCATCGAAAAGGGTGCATTTGTAATTCTCGTCTCATAATAACGAATAACTTTTTTAACAATACCAATAACGTCGGTCGATCTCTGCAGATTTGTGATTTCAAATAGTTCATAACCAGAAGTAGCAAAGTTCAGAGATTTTGGCGGCCATTCGTGTGAGAAAGACAAAGTAAGGACATGATCATCGTCAAACGTTAATCGCAGTAGGTGCTGAGCAGGGTATGTGCTAAGGCGATCCATCTTGCATGATATAACACAAAGCAGCACCTGCCTCTCTTGCGAGATGGGAATGTTTAGTTTAGTTTATTAGATTATGGCAAAGCGCGCTAAGGTTAGTTTGCGTACAGGTAGGTTGCCTTCGTGGAGGACCTTTGTATGGGAAACTCGTTTGTATCCCTGTTACACAGAAGGAAAACTAAGAAAAAGCTCATGCAACCAGCCTGTTGACCTGGAATCGAACCCATACCTACAGTATTCAGCGATTTACCATTCTAACCCTGGTCGCCGTTACAAGGTGGGAATGACGCAGTCTCTTAAAAGCGTTACATAACGCTCATCTGAGATAAAAACAGTTCGACATGTTTCGCTGTGGACTTCCTCAAAGAAAAAGGGATCTATAATGAATAACACGGTGAACCCGAACCACACTGCCACCTTTGACTAATTTTTTCCAATCCCGTTTAAGCTCCCCCTTGCCTCGACACAGCACTTGCTTACACATTTACATTTCCTAATCGAAAAGTGCGCCTCGTCACTCCGCACTATTTTCCATCTGTTAAAAAATCCAATTCGAAAATGCATGTGACATCACTGGTTGACTTCAGCTCCTGTGCCTGTTGAATTTTGCAAGGATACATTCCGAGAACGATTTTGGGTGATCGTCACAAACTACCATATGAAATGCTAGTTTCTCAGGCAGCTACAGTACCAATTTGTGGGTAAAAATACAAATTTCCTGCGTGCATACGAAAGCTTATATTTTGCAAGCACCCATTTTATGCAAAAATTTACACTTTTTTCAAAATATGCGTTACTATAACATGGTCCAGATATCGAGACACAGGCCATTAATAAGCTTTTAATTCTCCGAATTAAAATTTAAAAGCAACTCAAAATTACGCTAAAAATCCTAACAGATTTTCAATATGACTACTACTTTTTATACAGTGTGCTACAACAGTCAGAAGACTTTTATAAAATTTGCATTTCAATGAATATTAAAAAAAGCATCGCAATACAAATAGCACAGAAATGCATAATATCACTTTCTTTCTCTCGTTATAAAAATTTTGTAACTATAGTAAAGTGGGAAAAAATCATGAGAGAAAAAACTTCCACATTCACCCATAAAAGAACAAACAATGCTTCATAATAAATGCTGAGTATGGCGATCGCCGTTTTTGAATAACTAGAGGATGATAAGTTGTATAGATCGCAGAAGCATCATTTCTTAAGGGATACCTGATGCATGCCGTCGGCTAGTGTCTTTTAAAATTGGCAATGATAGTGAGTGATTTCTATATACGGTGACTTCCAGTAAAAGTCTCTTGAGTTCCACTGATCCCCTAGCCGAAAGTCACATAATTTTGTGTGGTGAGTGCTTTATTTATCACTCGACTGAATTGTTGTTTCCACTTGATCAAATACTTTGACAGTGAGAGTTACAAGATAGGACGCACGGAATTACGCTACTTCTGCATTAATGTTAAAAAATTCAACGCCCGTTTTTCTTTCAGATGCAATAAATGCTGTTTCGTAATATATAAGCAAAATATTGATTATTTGTACATGATAATTTAGAACTAGAGCTATATACTAGTCAAGATTCCAAATCACGTCGTCTAATTCGTACAAATTTGAAGTGTACCTAAAATATTAACAAAAGTAAAATGAAACAGAAACCATATATTTTATGCATTTCTTCCCTAGTATACCACTGTAAGTTGACTGAAATACTAATCTGAAACTTTACTGCCATTTCATTCCCCTTATATATACCGCAAAAAAAATATTTTAAACCGTACATATTTAGTTCATTATTTATTTATTTATTTGTTTATATTTTTTACCTGCTTTACAAATGAATAAAATGTTCTGATCTCTAATCTGTAATTTACAGTTAAGATCTACTTTCTGAAGTACTTATTTTCGAATTATCTGAATGCTACTGATACTTTACGAATTAACCTCAGTCAATTTCTATTCGAAAACTAGACAATAATTTCATTTCCTTAGCATCCGCAAGGATAATTCGATGAAAGACCCACAACTTTAAATAAGAACGCTTCAGGTAAAAAAAAAAAAAAAAAAAAAGGACGGCTAATTCATTTCAATTATTAAATTTTTTTCACTTCATTTCTATAAATATGTAAATTTTTTAACAGGAACGAACTTCAAAACACATGAAAAAATATATCTACTACAGTTTAATTAGCAGGCAGATTAAAGTGGATACCATGAAACAGCGAACCATACGTAAAAACTGGAACTTCACACTCCGAATGTTTTAACAGTAGTGTCTTAGTTCGGCAGCAATTTTTTTCCAACATATTTTTTTCAATAATGAGCCAATTCTCAGCAGCAAACTAGAATGTTTGTGCAAATGCTAAATAAACTGGTACCAAATTAATCATAACAATTTTGTTGTTGTGACTTAACTCACTTGTCTGACAGTAACATCAGAACAAGCCCGTGAAATTCATTGTGGTAAGGGGGTCTACCAGCGGCCGAGTGGTAAAGTGGCAACACTAAAAAGCAAATATCGTTCTTGTGAGTAAATCCTTTTCGGTACTTATTCCGTAAAAAATCAATTATCACGTACATATAATCCCATGAGACAGACAGTTTATTATGCAGGGAAGAAAGGGCCCAGAAGTTACAACAAAAACACAAAAATAGCGCTCTTCTATTACTGTCTTGATGATTCAGATATAAAATGAATGAAAAACAGCTGCTGAAACCAAAATTGGCAGAACAAATTTTTAAAAAGGTTCATGAGATACATAAGTTATTATATTTACGATGTATAAATTGCTATTTCTACAAGTAAAGAACTCTGCAAACTATTTCATTTTTCTTACTGTGTACTTAAGTAGCACATAATAAAAGAATTTTATAAAAATCTTTCTAACTTTGCGAGGCTTAAATAATCATAAAATATTTCAAGACGAAAGACACGGCTTCATTAACCGAATAATCGAAGATAATAAAATAAACAAAACGAACCCGAACAAGGCAAAAATGAATAATAAATTAACAACACTGCGAGAAAAGGATCTCGTATAAACACTCAACTATGATTCCAAAACAAGAATCGGAAAACATATAACAGAAACTAAAATTTCCGGTGCTGTTGAATTTAACCATTAATGTATTATGATACACAGACAAGTTCCAGCATTTGCATTAGTAATAACTTCCATGGTACCTTCAGAGTATTTCTGATGTTATTATATTTAAGTTATATAAAACTAACAAACAATTGCATAAAATGAAAATACACGTTTATTATTCAAAATAACTCAATAATTTAAGTAATCAATCTGTAGTAGCATATTTAAACATTAGTGACCCTATGATCTTCGCACGTGCTACAAATCGCTTAATAGAATAATATAAACATAGGCCTGACACTGAATCAAAACAGACTTGCATTCTACTGCATACAGTTGCGCTTTCGGTATGAGGAAGACTTCCAAGAGTAATGGAACAACCGGATGTAAGAGTACACAAAAGCATTTGTCACTTTTAGAGCCGAAAACAATCCTGGACAGAATAACACTCGTAAGAAAATATATACTTTTATGTAATTTAATATTATAAATAAATACTGTTTTGAAAAGTTTTTAATTTTTAGTAAGTTTTACGTTTACTTAATTTAACTTAACCGCATGTATAATATGTACATGATTAATAGATCAAACAATAATGCAAAAAAGACATGGATTTTAATATGTTTAAAAGAAAAGAAATCTAACAGTTTTTGAATATTTTCATACAAATTTAGTTGAATGATTAAAATTTTGATTAAAAAGTTTAATCCCTTTTTTAATATTAAACGATAATATTAAAATAAAATAATTTTTTAATAAAAAATCCTTTCAATAAACGTAATGCTGCACTGAAATCGTGCCTTAGGGAAACCCTTAACAAAATCCCACAGACGAAAAAATTAATATGCAAGTAATTCATTTCATGCGCCATCTACGGTAAATTGATTACGGCACCGTTCAGAAAGCGGACATTAGTCTGTACTTTGGACAGTAAAAGACTAATGAACTTTTTCAGCCTGACACACATGCATGCTTGTGAAACCAAAACACTTCACGAAAGCAGATCTCGTAAATCAGAATCTCGAGCACTTGTTGCTGTAGTAGTGAATGAGACAGAATTTAAGCTCAGCATGGGTAACTAACTGGCTTACGATTCAAACACAATCGGCGTTTCCTCTTTCTACAATAGAGAGCGTGGTACTTGGGGCCCAGGCGATGCAGTGATGCAACACGTGGAAAGTTCGCGCCTGGTTGAATTTGCACGGCAGGATGTCACAGTGTCGTCAAACACTCAGAAACAGCGCGACGTCATGAATGAGTTTCACTGTTGTAAATGCCCTTACATGTCGTAAACGTACAAAGGCAAATTTTGTTTTCATAAGCTGTTTGCAAACAGGCTGGATTTTGCGAAATTTTGGGTTAAATTTAACACACAGGACGTAATGAATAGTATCAGAACAAGGCATACGAAAACATATTTAGGCGAGGGGGGAATTCAAAGATAAATTTCCAATTATCAGTTGTACTACGTCTATTAATGCTAAACTTCTTGAAGCAATCTGTAAATTAGAATTTAATTTTTCTCCAGTTCGCTCTATTAAAAATGAAATTTAATGGCGCCTTTCACCCCCCAAAGAAATTAGTTGCATTTATTTGTACGAATTTTCAAACGCAGAAAATCATATTTGAAAAAAAAAAAAAAAATAAAAGATTGTAAAGTTTTATGTACATTTCTATACCATTCAACAAAAGAAAATTATCTTTAAACAATTTACTGTTTGTTTTTGAAATCAAATTTGGAGCCATTTATCAGACTTGAATGCATTAGAGAAAGAAGCAAATTCTTCTAGCTACAGTGCTTTGCCACAAACAACTAAACCGAAACTGAAACTTAATTCTCCCAGAAATTATGCTCCCAGAGATCTGATTTAAAAAGCAGATTACCTGACGCAACATTTTACTCTAAAAATTATTGTTAAGATCCTCGTGTTTCGGTTAATTTAGCCTATTAGAAGAGGAAAAAATGACCTCTCCTGAAAACGCAACAGAAAAATGGCTTCTGTAGAGTGCCTGATTCGAGTTACCGACTGAAGCGGTAACGGGGCTGGATAAGCAAAATTCCAAGAATTCTGCCACTGATTCGATGTTTCAGCAACCATCTTGAACCTGAAAACAGCTTTAAATGACCATAGTATGTATGGCTATAGTAAGCGCAAGATGTATTCCGCATGCATGAACTGATTTTTGAAAGGAAGAAGTTAAGTAATGTAAAACAGAGAAATGAAAGTTGCATTCTCAGCCCCCTCCGACAGTACGAATGGCGGTTGGAGGGAATTATTATACATACTGACCATAGGGGGAAATCAACTCAACTAAAAAAAAGAAGAAGAAAAAAAAAAGTAGATTATGCACCAAAAAAATGTATTATACGATATTTAAAGAAGAAAAACTGTAGGCAAGCAAGTTCCCCACCCAAAAATTGCAACAAATAGTTGTAAAAGTTGGGAAAGATTTTCGTAAGCCACTAATATATTAATTCTTCAATAGCGATGACAGAATTGGATGAATTCGAAACTGCTCTAAATTTTTATTCTTAAATAAAATTGTTTAATGTTTTTTCATCAATCAGGCTCTAGGAGATCTGAATCGACCTTCAATTAATGGCTAGCCTTGTCAGAGGCTATATATTAAAAAAATTTAAGTACGTAAAGAATTCTGCTCCCTCTCTCGAACAGTACCTATCCTGTGCTTTCACTTCCGACTCTACAACCATCCCCAGAAACTCGTACAAAAAGTGCTTACTATATGATCATGCAATTCAATTGATTGCGTACAGCCGAAATTGTAAGACCGCTAAATTTTGACGTTGTTGAAGTATCGGCATATAAGTTGGCTGCACGGGCATTTTCACCACTTTTTTTCATATGTAAACTTGAACACGACCGAGTTTCCTTTATAAAACCTCTAGGAATGCATCCCGTCCCTTCAGCAGTGAACTTCTCAATATTTTGGAATGATCAGTGTAACAAACAAATGATAATAGTATAAAAAGCCACAGACAGCACTGTACCACTCTCAAGTCCACGTCTTAGTAAGAAAACTTTCCTTTGTTATATATCCCAGAAAATAAATCTGTATTTCCAAACAGGAAAACAGAAATTGTTTCTAAGGTTTACTGTTTAAATACCTTCCTTAAAACAAATAGTTGGTGAATATTTACATGAATATTATAAACAAAATTCGAACTCAAAAACAGAGAGCTTCTCAGTAAATAAATGCTTACTTTTTTGAAGGGAAAATTAAAGAGGAAATATTTGGCGTATTTTTATGGGGGAAAAAACATACACGAGGTAGATAGAAAACATAGGTCAGAAAATGTGTCATACTGCCAGAATATATCAGAAACACTCATTTCAATTTCTTTCAGTTTAATATGAATCATACACATATTTTTTTTCCATTTATTAACGCACACGTAAACAGAAGGATTTAATAGCGTGAGCTTCACTCATCCAGAGCCAGTCTGACAAATAAAAATGTGCAAACACTAGAATAAAGAATTCACAAAACTTACGAAAAAAAGTAAAACACATAACAAATTAATGCAATATTTATAATGCAAAGCTAAGCTAAAATACGCAATGTTCAACAGCTTTTGCCGAGGCATGTGGCTCAACGCTGAACTCTTTGTATAGTACTGTATGAAAACTGTTTAGAAGGAGATAAATGGAAAAAACCAATATAAAGCAACATATCATACTTCAAAAAGTATTACTGCAAAAAACGAAGAGTGATGTAGGTATTGCATATATACCTTTTCAACATGTTCTTACGAAGTCCCTTGGCGTTTCACCTACGGACTACTATGCCTTTGATTTCTTGAAATGAACTCTTTCTTAAGCGCAAACTCACCACGACTGATGGACTTTGGATATACTATAATCGATGCGATATTTACACACACACACACACACAAAAAAAAAAAAAAAAAAAAAAAAACGTAAAAATATCTTTCTACCCTATCTCTGCACGCATTTCTCTTTCTTTCCATGTTGGGTACACATAAATGTGGCATGAGAAATCATTTTCTAGTTTTTACATCTTTAAATTTGGTTATTAGAATCTGAAATCCTTTTTAATGCAGATATTTCAAACAAATAATGCTCCCTGTTACCGAATTTTAATATCCGAGACAAATCTCGGAACTCTCTCTATATTTTTTATTCATTTTTGACACTAATGTTTAATTTATTACACCAATTTCTTAAAAGGTTTACCCACCCTTTTTCGATACGGCTCTGCTTTGTACTAGGTGTACGATAAACTTTTCACACCAGATGACTGCGAATAAAAGAGTGACATTTAAAGAAATAAATGACTGAATATAAAACTGACTTTCCCCAAAATACATGCGCGCTGACAATGCTCGGAGAAACGCATCTCTAACAGGAAAAAAGAATAATGTGTTTGTTCCGTGCACTGATGCAATTTTCTTGAAGAAAGCAATTTTACAACGTGAGTACCATGCCTTATTTTTAACAACGGGTTTTTTTAAGATTTTCTTTTCTCCATGAAGACTTTTGCATTGTCAATATGTCTTCCACTCTACTAAAATGCTTTTTAAAGGTATACAGCATGAAGTCGTGAGATAGCAAAAATTCCTCAGGTCATCTACCTCTGTTGTGAAACTGATTGTTCAGAATACCATCGTATTTGCTAGTTTTTGAACTCTAACCTGAAAGCTTCACACATATTAAAATAATAATATTCTTTCATGGTGCATCTAGCAAAGCAATAAAACACTTAATTTATCTTAAAATGCAGCAAACATTTTCTTATTTCTGGCAACTAAACCAAAAAACTTGTAATACAGGAATTTACTTTGATAACAAAAGCATTTTAATAACAGAACATATTATTACAAAAATCACGAATCATGTTCAAAATCACGAATTTTTAAGAAAATTCCTTTCATTTGAAATATCTTGAAATTTATTCTCTGCACTAACACGAGAGCTAATATTCATTATTTTGTCATAATAATGAGAAGAAAACTTGAAATGAAAAATATTTCACATTCAAAATAATTGTTATTAAAATAGTAGTATAATTTAATACAGATCCTCTTTCACTGTTAAAATTTAAGAAAATTGCGACCTATTTAATTACAAATTTTTTAAAATTAATACTGCATGAGTTTTTTTCTTAAATTTAACTATTATAATTCTTCCAACTGAAAGGAATAACAGCATACCAGTCTTTTTATCATTGTCATTGCTCACACAAAATAACTTCGAGCAATACAACAATTTGCGTATTCAATTTAGCAACTTATATCTTGGAAGAAAAACCACGCTCTGCTACGAAAGCGATAAATAACTCTAAAGTTTGTTGGAACGAAAATAATGGTTTATTTTAAATATGCTTAGGAAAAGCTACTAATCAGTACGAAATATTTGATGCAATAAAACAGCCACCAGCTATTACAACTACTAGGCTTATCTGCCACATACCGCTCTGTTCATTTAGCTATGTACAGCTGCACTAACTGCATCCTTATTTATACATGCGTAGTTTACCAAATCCACCAGTTAGTTACAAGAACTGGGAGGTAAGCTCATTTTAAAAATACTGAGCGAACGATTATATCCACAGCAATTTAAAATAACTTAAGCGTTAAATCAGTATATTTTACAGTTCTCTTTCACTGTTAAGACTTATCCTCTAAATTTGAAAGAGTCGTAATGGGCTCGTAAGGAGTGACATACGACCTTCCTTTCTCATAACGCAGCAACCTCGAGAGTGATTTTCCACTCTAGCAAAAGATGGTCCCTTCCCATCTGAAAAAAGAGGCGACCCGTTTTTCGTTCGCCCTTCTTCACAGTGAAAGTTATCGCCTAATAATGGAATGAAACCACCCACCTACCTTTCACCTATCTTTTCGTTCCATCACTCAAATAAAAATATCCTGAAATAATTATGCATAACAAATTATGTAAATACTTTTATTAACTAAAATTATAAAAAAATAAATAAAAAAAAGGGGGGAGTGAAACATTAGGACTATTTTGCCATAATCAAAAAGATAATCCACGAATCACAACTTCCTGAAAATAATTGCATAATTAACCGCGGGAACCTGAGAATAATCTTAAACTTCAAACAAATAACCAGTAGCTCTTATTACGAAAAGCACACGAACAGCTACCAACATGCACGCGTTCACCATACTGGACGAAAGCCTTGACACAGACAGCAAAACGTTTCTCCGAAGGTTATGAAAAGAAACTTGGCTACTCGAACCTAAGGCCAATACATTTTCAAACTTGGAAGGAATCGTTAGGAATCTAACTTGGAAGAATCGAAGAAATAAGCGGGTTCTTTGATTCGAAAATGAACAAGAAATATTATCACTCTTTTAAAAAGTTAAATATTCACTTGAAAGTATTAAGCGAGTAAGAAAATCGTAAACTTTTTAATTATATTTTTTAAAAATCTAAATTCTAAGCCTTTTACTGCATGATTTGTTTTAAATTTTATAGTTAAAAAGTTTTTGGCGTAAGATTTGTCTGTAATGTAGCAGACTGAATGCATGAAAGCAGCTGACGGGCCTAACCCCTTCCCCCCAATAAATAAATAAATGTGTTTTTTAACAAATTTATCTTTTTAATTAAACTTTGAAACTGGCTTCTGCATGACTCCTGATCTGATAGATATTTCTGATAGTTCTGGGCGTTCACTCACGTTAACTTGTAATCGAACTGAAAGTAATGTGAAACTGGACTCCATTAAAATTTTAAACATTTTTTTTTTTCAAATTCTTGTCATCATAATGTTAATCAATTTACCGGAAATGTACTACTCCTATGTAATTGGTTCGGCCCTTTCTTGATCATTGTAAAGCATGCATTTTGGTAATGATTTCGAATGTTCCATAGCGCAATTGAAAGACGCAGAACCAGATGTTTAATCGCTAAAAAACACTTATTCAAAACTACGAAAACACTTAGTAAAAACTGTGCATAGCTCTAATATGAATTTGATACCTCAGATGCTGTTATGGCTGGCTGAGGCTGACTAACTGGCCATGTCGCTAGGTTCGGATAACGCACGATCATTTCTCACTACAGTATCTTAGCAAGTGACGCTCTTAAAATCTGTTGAACCGAAATTACTCTTTAGAAGTTTGTGACAGGAGAAGAGGATTGCCAGATCCTAAAATCCAATTTCAGAGAAGTGCGGTCAATAAAAATAATAAAACCTAAAAGTAGAAGCAGTAAAACCTAAAAGTAGAATCAAAGCCCTTGATGGAGAAAATGCTGAAGCCTTCGTGTGTTTGCTTTATTCAAATAATCAAATCCTATATAATAGTGGCTAATTGTTAGGGTAAGGGAAGCATTCGGCAAAAACAGTGCTCATAAGTTTCATACAGCTTGCTAACACATTTGATGCACAGTATGCAATGAAATATAACAGTAATTAGAAATCGTAAAAAAATAGTAGTTAAAAAGATATAAGAGAAAAAAAGATTACTAAATAAGATGGTCAATGTTTTCAGCGTGATCATATCGAAAGATGGTCTTACTCAATTTAATAAATATCCAGATATCATGTGCTTCTATTCCACTTGGACCTAATATTGCGCCATAATGACATATTTATTAATGAAAACAAAGCCTATTCGAAGAAAATTTCGTTTTATATTAGTAAAACATTATTCATATAATAAATTTTATTTCAGGAATACGTTAGCTCAGAGAGGAGATCATGTGTGGAATAGAATTTAACAAACATCAATTTAAATGAGCTAATCGCCTGAAAAATAATCAGTAACATCATTCTTTTAAGATTTAAACCTCGTTTAGACCCATGATCTACGTGTATATACATATATATGTAAAATAAAAAATATGAAAGCAAACTCTAATTTTAATTGGTTATAACCACTTTTATTTTTTTATATTGGTTAACTGGGTTTCTAGCAACGAATATTACAATGTTTGATTTCAGTTAAAATGAGGTCTTGCAATCCTTTAGCCGATAATGGAGAGCCATCAGCAGGCGACACTGATCAGTATTACGTGGAAGTTGCTCGATGGTTACGAATGTCTTCCATGATAGTGTTCAGGTTAAGGCACCAATTCCAACTAAGAGTGCCGGAGAGCCATCAGCAGGCCTGACACTGATCAGTATTACGTGGAAGTTGCTCGATGGTTACGAATGTCTTCCATGATAGTGTTCAGGTTAAGGCACCAATTCCAACTAAGAGTGTCATAACCAGGAGGCCGGAAGACAGCCGCGAAATTTCTGCGACTTCTTTCTATGAAATTATGCGAAAGACCTTGTGTATGTGCTTCCTTTACCGAAAACAATTCCAGAACTCAAAATGTGTATTTCTAACGCACTTTGAGTACGTATTGAACGTAAAATGTGATTTTGCTAACAAGAACTGATAAACGAAATCCATTTTTCAATATTGATGAATATTCCAATACAACATATCGAACATATTTTTTACGATGTAAAATATATTTCGCAAGCTTTTTGGATTAACCGGTCATTGGTTTAACCGTCTCATGGTCGGATCCCACAAAAGCGCCAGTTAATCAGAAGTTTACTCTACAACAGGCCACGGAAATCTTTGACTCACGGATGACTGAGTGTCGAAATCCGAAAATAAAGTACAATACATATAAGTAAATTTAAAAAACACAAATATATAAAAAAAATTAAACTTTTTTTTTTAAATCTGAAAACTTTCAGATTTTATAGTATGTCCAAATTGGCGTTTTTTATTTACATACCCACACATACACGTTTCGAGAGCATTACGGCTAATGTCCCTTTGAGCAAAAAATATTTAAAAGCAGCATATTTTTGGAATTTCCGATAGACAGTCTCACGCACTGGAGATAAAACTGCTTTTTTCCACGTACAGTGCTGCCATTGCTAGCTTTGAAATCGTTGAATCTGTTAATCAAAAATCTGTCAATCAAAAATCAGTAAGTTACAATTTTACAAAATATAAAATATACAATAAAAGAAATTCCAAACTCGGGCTTCCAGGTGCCCATATACGAGTGTAGGTCTACGTTGTTCAAAATTTGATGGCTCTAGGTACCGTCGTTTTTTCACAATGCGAGAAACATACATACACTCATGCATTCTTCATTAACTTCTTCAAATACAATACAGGGTGATAATACTTAGTGGCAACAATTTGAAATGTGAAACGGCCATTTAGAAACCGACGCAAAATGCCGTTTCGAGACTAATAACCCTTTTGGGCTAATAAATAATAACAATGGCATTTTTTTGTTGCTAGTGTTGTGTTATGAAGTTTCAAACCTTTCCTCCAAAACGTCCGGAAGATGCTCAGTAGAATATAAGTCAGGGCTTTTAAGTAGCCAATTTATTACATAGAAGAACGCTCATCCAACCAGGCGACAGCCAACCGGGACCTGTGTGGGGAGAGGTGCAATTAATCTTGCTGGGATACTCCATTTCCGTGTGAATGACAGGACAACATAAATGGATGGACATGATCGCCCAGCAACTCTACTTACCGAATCATATTGAGGTAGGTTGGTACAAGCGCCAAAGATTTCAAACACTGCTAACAGAAAACATCTCAGACCATGATTAAGCCACCATTGGCTTTGTACAGTTCTAATCCGCCATACAGGATTCATGGCTTCATGAGACTGACGTCATATTCTGAGCCTTCCATCGGTATTTAATTAGTCGAAATCGAGACTCATCACTCCTTGCTACTCATTTCAAGTCCACTAGTCTATTCTCAGTATTATCTTGCCCAGGCAAGAAAAGCAGCTCGATGGCATGCATTCAGCAAAGGTACTCTCGTGGGTCTACGGCTTCCGAAGCCTATATGGTGAAACGAGCGTTGCACGATCCTTTTACTGACTGCACGACTGACGCCCTAATTCAGCTGGGCGGTAATTTGAGCTAATATTTGGCCTCGTTGACTATGTACAATACGGCTGAGCCGTCTCACACCACGCTTGTTGTAGGTTAATTGTCTTTTGCAATTTGCCCAATCGCTAGTCAGGGCATCCGTATATCCTCGGTATACTCTTGACACTGTCGACCTTGAAAATCTTAACCCGCTGAGGATTTTGAAACTAAAATGGCCCTTGCGTCGAGTGCCTACTATCTGTCCTAGACTGAAGCTGTCTAAATCAGAAGTTTTACCCATACTGGTAATTGAAACAACTGATTAACAACAACCATAGTACTAGCTGTATGTGCATTTACTACAGCTTTCTCACGTGAGCACAGATACCGAGCAGAGCTATAAAATTTGCATAGCCATGTCTATCCCTAATTCAGCGGCACTTCAGTGTATAAAACTGTAGCATAATTTCAAGGAGAAATAGATAAGATTGGCTTTCTCATTTTGTCCACATTCGGTTCAATTTACAAATGGCAGCAAATATTTTCACACCTGAAATTTATTTTAAATACGAACAGGAGCAGCTTAAGCTAAAATTTAGATGCTTGTATTTATCTTAGCCAAACTTCACTAAATTAACGTCACAAGTTCAGCATCAGGGAATTCATTTATATCGAAGAGAAAAAACAAGTTCATTAAGTTATGCTTGTTTTTATAATAATTAGGATTATAATTTTCATTTTTATGTTTAAAGTTTAAAGCGTACTATAATTATTATTCACCAGAAAATTTTCTTTAAATGAAAATACCGTTTACCGGATATGTCTTTTTAATACACACAGTTTAATTGATTTTGACCCGCAGCCAAAAAAAGTTGCCCATGCCTGCTCTATAGTCTACGTTCAGAGTTTTTCAATAAAAAAAACAGTGATAAAATCCAAACCCCTATTAAAACATGAATTTATGTTGCATTTGCCAATTAGTAGAATGAACTGACAAAGGAAAAGAAAGACGTACATAAATATGTCTCGTAATCCAAGTAAATGAATAGGAAAGTTCTATACAATAATGTAGTTGATAAAAAACTGCCCATTTAAAGTAGTAGTACAGTAGTTTTAAAAAAATAGTATTATATATATATTTTATTTTGGAGAAACATTTTTATTATTTTTGGATTTAAATTAAGAAATTTTCAAACAAGCAAAGATAATTCTTTGACGCGATGCAATAATATATATTTCTCTGCTTGTTTAACATTTTGAAGAGAATTTCATTTAGATAGGCGAAGGCACGATGCGTATTCAGATAGGCACGATCGTTCCTTAAATTTTGTGGACTTTACGGAAAAAGACTAATTCCCCCTTTTTTTTTTTTTTTTTTTTTTTTTTTTTTTTTTTTTTTTTGTGAGATCAGTAATAATTAATTTATTAATTTCGTTTGTTATGATTAGTACTTCAGTTTTTAGAGAAACAAGCACATGGGGGGACAAGAGTACGATCCCGGAATAAACCAAGAATTCTTACCACCAACCTCTTCGACTTAAAATATAATTACTGTTTGATAACTCACAACAAATTGACAGTATAATATCAAATGATGCAGTACCTACCAAATACAGAACAATTTTTAGATAACTAGTATGGTTGGGTTTTCCACATCCTAATGGAATTATATTTTTCGTAAGCACTTTGCAAATATGTAACCAGTTCTTGGAAGAAATTATTTTTTAATACAAATTTTATTTTAAAAACACACATGTTCAATGTTGAAGAAATGAAGTTATAAAACAAGCCATTCAGCAAAACGCGACTGCTCAGGTGCTTTGGATGCAATCATATCAGTTTAAATACGCGTGGAACACTTAGTAGCTCAGCGCATTCATTTGACATAGAGAACGAAGTATTTAGTACCTGACACACTTTTATTGAAACTAATAAACATGATTGTGCGAGTGGTCACTAATAGACTGGGTCTAAAATGGTTAAAATCTTAAAATTTTTTGAATGGTTGCGATGATAAAAGACAGATCATTACTTTCACTCTCTTTGAGGCTCGGGCTGCTGGCAGAAGATGCCGACAAGTGTTCATAATTTAATATGCATAAAAACCTTTCAGGAGATAGCGAGTTTTGACTGCAGCCCCCGGTATAATTTCTCAATAATTAACACACAGATTCTAATTTGCTTGTCGGCATCCTTACTCATAAATGTTGCATGCGTCATAATCTAATATGGTAACGACCAAGATTTGAAATCCGAAACAAGTAACTCCTGCACTTTCGCACCAGCGTAAAATCTTTAAGTATCGTGCACCACTTATAAATATCGATACATCTTTTATGCCAAGTTGCGAAAGAAAACTAATACTTCCTGAACAATTCATGACACCATCATAATAGGTCTAGTATTTCAGGCGTATCCACATGTTTCTGTTAGTCTGAGAACAATACAGGTTCACGTTTTTAATCTGTTACGAAATAATAGTAATTTTTTAATAATTATTTTTATAATTAAATTCCAAATAAAATAAAAACATAGCCTTTGTTTGCCAAAAGCTTCATTTGAAAAGGAATGAATAAATTTTGAAGACAAACGCCATGTTAATAGGTTTTAAAAAAACGTGTTACAAATCTATTTGTTAAAATTTAGACTTGTAAACATATCTTACATCTTTTAATTAGTTGGTATCTTTCAACGTTATATTCCACATATTCACAGAAACTGGCTTGATTCCATTCATACTCGAAAATAAGAGAAAATTTTACTGTATTGCAAATTAATACGAATTACATCGAAACGGAGAATATTTCTGTTAATTATTTCTAGAAAAATTTCGAAGCTGTCAAAATTGGAAAAACAAATTGAAAATTATAAGTCTGATCAAAATTCTACGCCAAATAAAGATATAAAGAGAAACTATTAATAAATCAATACATACAGACTAATGTAAAAATTGACGGCTATAAAAATTAACAGGAAAAATGTATATACATAAAGCAGAGCAGTGAAGTTGCAATTTCATCAACAAGGAAACGGGAAAGGACCAAGAATATCTTTAAACAAATGAATTAAATTTTAGTACAGGTGTGAAGTAACCACTAAAAAGATAAGCAAGCTAGATTTACCAATTAATTCTCATTCATGCATTTGCGTACACAAAGAGGTAGTTAAATTGTTATGTAGTTTATTAAGGTAGAACAAACAATCAATCTGTCTTACGACCTTTTTCATATTCATATCGTATAAAAAGTAGTCAATTATTTCGATGAACAGTTTTCAATGTGGACTTACTTATAGACGCCACACAAAGTTTTTAAATGGCTCTCTAAGGCAGTGGAAGTATTGAAATACGGAATACATGTAAATAGCGCAAGAGATTAGAAAAGTGGTTCTCAATCATCATCCTATCCTGCTTTCTCAAACCCAAAAAATACATACACATTAATTTAGATACGTATTTTAATGTGTTTTACAATTTAAACAACAAAACGTATAGAAAATGTTGATAATTACCAACATTTGAATAAAAGTAATTTATTAGTTTCATATTCATAAATTAAAACCAAACACTCAAACAGCTCAAAATGAGGACTGAATTCCCCCGTGGTTGAGAATCCTTGGCCCTAGACACATGCATCAAGAGGTGCGACCAAGATGATCTTTCTTTTAGTGCACCAAGCTTCTACAAATGACAATTACATTCTTCGGCGAATGCACATGCTTTCTAGCATATGTAGTGTATCTCAGCTTAGGTTAACAGCTCGTATAGTCATGAGCATATGCCACGGTAACAATAGATATGCACTCGTGCTGCTGTAGTAAACAAGTCTGTAGTAGCAAATGTAAAAATTTGGCAATTCTGTAGTTTGCGTACAAAATCGGGTAGGAAAGAAATGAAAATGCAGTTGGCCAGGATTTCATAACGGGTAGAATTAAGCAAATAATGGGCCGCATTCGGTCCGCGGGCCTACTTTTACCCACTCCTGGCGTAGAGTAAAACAGATAAAAAACAGTTTATTTAAAAGATTGTCAAGACATTAATTAGGGATAAATATAAAAGAAAAATATTAATAATAGGACTAAAAGAACTTCAAACAGTGCAAGAGGGTACATATGAACCTCCTTGTGGGGGAAAAATTATATGATTTAGTTATTTCCATTATGACACCCAATTTACTCTGCACGTTTTTCAGACCCCAAAAATTAATAATAACGATTTCTTTTTTGGAAATAAATATCCCATATATTAATAATAATGCGGCTATGACATTAATAGTGCCTTTGGAATTTTCAGTTGTTCAAATAAAGCAGGAAGTTAAATAAATACAATACTGTCAAATTATATTTTACTGCAGGAATTTTAGTGGAGAATTTTAATGGGTACTTGGAATGCACAAGGAGAAAGACTTTCTCTTTGTAAGTTCCATTTTACGTTCTTTTACTCCATTCACATACGGAGGGCTGCAGATTCAGAATGCAAGGCCAAATCTTTTGTAATGGAGGTTACCAGCCCTCGGCCTGCACAGAACTATCCTGTTCAGGTAGATTTAATATAGGGTTACTGTAAATGAAAGATGAGGAAATATAGTACTAGAAACCATCGCCAGCACCTATAAGCCAAAGAATCTCTAAGGAGATATTCTATGTATAAGCTACGCAAGGTTAAGACTTGAGCATGCTCTCGCTTTAGTAATTCTTATAGAAGCACTAACTGATGTTTGAATATATGCAAAAGTACTGAAATACTTGATTGTATTCCATATGCAAATCTATTGTTTCATGTATAAAATAACAATGTAAGATCGCATACTAATACCATATTCATGCCATTTTTATAAAAAGAAACAAACACGAAATGATGGACTGATATTATTTAAAAAAAGTTTCTAAATATGTAATGCTTAGATTTTCATAAATATAATTTCAATGAAAGCTAACCTTTATATATATATATATATATATATATTTGAAATTCTCTCCCATTACTTCATCATCAAAAATATCTCCTTTGTTCTCACCTAGAGTGGAAGAGCAAATATTACTAACCTTAAGGTTTACTATAGCTTCAAAAACTAAATAAAACGCAAAGTAATATTTGCAAATAATTATTCGAAATTTATTACTCCAGTTTATTTTATTTCTTCGTATTTTCGTAACTAAGATACAGAATTTACACTTCCAGAGAAGTAAAATTCAATTTGCCTCTTAAAAGTGGTAGAGACACTTTCCTACAAACCAATAACATTCGTAACTGCACACAAAACATTAAGTTTTAAATTTCGCAACTTTTTTTTCACAAATAAAAAGATACCAACCACACGGTAAAAGAGGCACAGGCTCAAAAATAAACAGTAGGTCAGAGAATTCAGTATTTCTTGCGAATTTCCATCTGAGATAAGCTGGAAGCAGGCAGAGGTTTGGAGAAAGTTCTTATCACACTTCATTCATCAATAAGATGTTGGTATTATGATAAGGGAACTGAATATATGTTGTACGCACATATGATTAAAAGCATTCACCAAGAAGTAAATACACAGTTCAGAAACTAGTAAGAGAAGAAATTCAAACAGGCAAAGGTTAACAAGTGTTATGAATCACGACGATTCTCCGCAAAAGTGTAAATTATGCATCCGATCTTCATTTTCCTTTCAATATATATATGTGTGTGTTACTTAATTATTTCTAAAAAACTATGGCGAATAAAAAAATAGCTCGGTCGAATGGTTTTTAAAACTCATATATTCAAAATATTCTTTGAATATTTCTAATTTTACTTATTGCTCTTTGACGACAGACTATGCTATAAGTATTATTAAGTCGACAAATAAGGCAACATTCTACATTAGCAAACAATCTATCTGAAGAATCCTTGTAGTCTCCTAGTAATACATCTAGAATATAAATATGTAAAAATTACACTGACGTACAGTAATCAGTGAATCTCAACCAGAAGATTAGTATTTAAAAAAGTTCAAAATGTCTTACTAAATTTTGATTCAATAACTTAAGATAGAAATTCATTTCTACTTAGAATGAAATGATATAGTATCTCTGGATTTTCTACGTATTATTGGAAATTTCTGCATTTTTTTGGTCTTAAAGAAATCTATTTTAATTTACTGACACTTTGCTCACTCTCTTAAAAAATAAATGCAATTTATTTTAGAATTCAAGTGGCACAATTATTTCACTGACGGAAGTTTTGGTACTTGGAGCTCTGAAGACCGTTACTGCAACAAACAATAGATTCTTAATTCATCAGCAACGATGTTTTAAGCTCTTAGGACAGCAGACATTAAAATACTTGCAAGACAAAATTTTCCAAACAGATCAAATTAAAAATATTTTTTTTTTTTTTTTTTTGGTAATCTACGAAGATGGCGCGTTCTCGCCAAACTAGTTGCTCCCTATCTCTACCGACCAAGCATGAATGGCCGGGGAACACTAGACAGGTAAAGCATTTGTGTGGGGAACCACGGGCTGTTAGCTTCCAATGAGAAAGCGACACAGACTGTGGCAAAGTGTGGGAATTTCAGGTTCCCCCTCGACCTAAAACTAAGTATAACCAGCTTTGAATACGCGTATGCAGCTTTCCAAAAGACTTCGAAATTTATATGCTCGTGTTCTGAGCAGCCAGTTCCTTCAGCCTTCTTTCCTTTCTTCTGCATAGCATTTTCAGAAAACGCCCACAAAGACCACCCCTGCTGACGTGAATAATCTTTTCTTACAATAAAAAACATATATATAACATTACAAAAAACTTGCGAAAAGTAATAGTAACAGAACAAAATCGCAATACAAAAGATGCAAACACTTCAAAGCCAAGAATTTCAAATATTTCCCTCCTCGATTTTCTTTTCTTATTACGTTTAACAACTGATTAAAGATATGTTGTGATTTTGCAATTCAACAGATTCAAAATTCAAAATGATTAAAATAAATAATTTTTTGCCCATTAGTGGCATTTCATTTTAAACGTGTAGTAGTCCTGAATTTGCTATTAAATTCATTTATGCCAAATATTGCAAATATGAATAACAACTCTTATTATAATAACACTTTTGAAACGGCACTGTCACTCTTTAAATTTACAAAATATATTTAAAATAACGATACAGAAAAATTCCATTAGAAATCAATAACCGAAAACTAATGATATAGATTTAACACAAATGTATGAAAAGTCTAAATTCAGTATTTTTAATCATTGTTTATTAATTGCCTTAAGGTAAAATAAAAGAGGTTTACTACGGTCTGCGTTGACAGGAATAGCTGCCATTGCAGTGATTAGGTTACAATGAGCAGCTCAATTTCTACAGCCAGAAGTGCTGCAGAACTGTGGAAAGCGATCAGGAAAGATAAACAAAAATAAATAATTTACACCTAAAATTAAATTAAATGAGAATACATAAATAAAATCATAATAATAACCATAATTAAATAACAAATTAAGTAATCGGAGATCCTCTTAGTTAGGCCTCCAGCTGGAATTACAGTATCATTAAAAAGTTGAATGAATTCGTCACCGGGTAGACGCCGGGTTCCCGTGGGGTCCGGTTGAATTAGACTTGGTTACTGTCTATCCCGTTCGAAATCGAGCGACAAGAAAAACTACATAATTAATACAGTGCTGAACCAGGTGGGTCTAGGAACCGCAGGTGCCTAATAACGGCTTGATACGAAATGTAAATCTGAAGCAGACAGTTACACAAGAGCATAGCTTATTCTTTTATTGTCATTGTGGGGCATATAATAATTAACTATTAACTCTCTCACATATAAATTTAAAAAATAATAATTCTCAATATTTATATTTATATTTATAAAACAAAAAAAAGGATACAAATTTAAATATCATACATTATGATAGCTATATGCTCATACCTATTATCATAAATTGCTTAGTTTTGCTCCACACAAAACAACCCGATTTACGGATTATACAAATATCAGTTTTGGTACAACCATTTACAAAATACATGATATCTCAAGTCTAATAGGTAGGCTGATAATTTATTATGAAAAAAATATAGATTCATCCACTAGCAAAGTTTGCTATCATCGTGAAGAACATAATTTCCATAATAGGAAACTTCTGTGTTACATGGTAGTTTTAGTGTTACCTATGGCAATAATCATGCCAGTCATGCCTTGTAAATCATGTATAAAATTGTAACAAATGAATCAACCGTATTTAAGCAAAAAAAAAAAAAAAAAAAAAAATCTGAAAGCTTTCATATTTTATATTACGCCCAAAGGAGCGCTTAACGTTTCTTATGTTACCTTTATTTATTAAATATCATATTCTTCACATAAAATCAAAAACTTAAATCACATAAAATCAATTCAACAGCAGTATCACAAAATAATCTTAAACTGAGCATATCCTTTAAAATTTCCAGTTTCACGCGCTGGAGATAAAAATTTCCCCCTCCCCCGCACAGTGTTGCCATTGATCGCTTTGAAATCGTTGAGTTTTTAATCAAAAACTCATAAATACTTTACAAAATATGAAATAGATAATAAAACAAATTCCAAATTTGGGCTTCCAGATGCCTATATTCGGAGGAGGATTACGTTATTCAAAATTGGATGGCTCTAAGTACCGCTGTTTTATCACAATGCGAGAAACATACATACATTTATGCAAATTCTTCATTATTTAATTTCTTTAAATAGACCACAGGGCGATAATATTTGGTAACAACAGTTTGAAAAGTGAATCAACGCAGAAAGTGAATTGACGTAAAATGCCATAACGAAATTAATAGCCCTTCCGAGCTAACGCTCCTTTGGGCTAAAGAGTTGATTTTATCCTTTAAACTTTCGTATTTATTTAATGTTAGACCGTTGGATAAATGTACGATACGGATGAATAATTTTCCAGATCTATGACGGCTGTCCAAGACCGGTTTTCCTCTATTTTGTACTCGGCGATTAAATACGACCAATGGCAAAATCAGAAGAAAGATGGCGGGGTGATAAGCATCTTCATAAAAAGATCCTTCCCGCTCCTTAATAATTATAAAAGAAATTTATTTCTTTTAAATATAATACAAAAAAGTTTGAGTTTCAATAATTTATGTATTAAATTCGCATTAAATTTAATATTTGATCTTTAAAACAGAAAGTAACCAGTTTTAACCATGCGTAAATTCTACAGCGAAATATAACATGAAAACAAAATTCCAATGATATTTATTTTTCATCAAAACCTACAAAATTCGGATTATTATGTTTATAATTAATACGGAAAATAAGGAACAGATGTTTTTTCAAATGATGATTTTTTTCAATGACACCTTTAAACAGAGATGATGTTGAGCTGGCACTATTAGACTATGAATAACGCATCCCTGTCTGGCATTCTGCCAAACCTCTTCGACCGTTCAAAAATTTTTCACGTTAGAAACAGGCTTCTGAGAGAATTGAAAAAGGCGGTGGTACGAGCTGATCTAGTAAGGTATTTTATGCTAGCACAAGAATTCCATTTCATCTGCTACACACGGGGTAGGGCCTTGGTACTGCATATGTGACTTCGTCATCGAGAAGAGTATGTGGTGATATCGTCAATGGGATCTTACTTGGCAATAAATAATTTTTGCTTTAATTATTAAATTGCTACGGGTTAGAAGAAAATAAATGAGGAAGGACGCTATCTCATGAAAAACACATATAACCTTTATTTTTTATATAAGTCTGGATATCGGGAGCACATATTTATGCTCATGGCAACACAATAGTTATAATATTTCATAATTAGTTCCCCCCACCAATTGTTCTAAAATATGAAACATTTTATAAATAACTGATGGCTTTTTTAATTTATTCAGATAATATTTTGGTTTTACAAATAAAGTAGCATAAAAGACCTAATATATGTTCTCAGTTTTTTCCTCTTGTCACAGGATTTTCTTTAGGTGACAACACGCTTAAATAAACTCGCTGAAAACAACTCTCCATTTAGATTTCTATACAAATATTTATTAAACTACAATACAGGAATTTTTTACAGTCTTTGAACACTTCAGTAGTACTTAAATAAAAAAAAAACAGCGATTTTCTTTCATATGCTTAGAAAAATATGGACGATGAAAGACTTCTAGTGGACTAGGAGGACGATGAAAGACTTCTAGTGTGCAGCAACTACCCCAACTAGTTTTGGCAGTTACAAGGAGGCACTCATCGTAAAAATAAAGGAATCCCAGCCATTTTTATTAATTCATCTGTTTTACATGTCTTAATAGCGTCAGAAATTTTACGTTTATAACTGTTCACACCAAGAGAGGAACTTAATAATAATTCAAAATTTTCAATGAAACATCTAGGAATTACGGATTTCTGAGTTTAATTATTTAATTAATACATAATTTACGATTTTAAAACCGAAACTTTCTTTAACCTTCTATAACCAACCGAAACAAAGCTCAGATATCCATTATTAGTCACACTTATTTCTAACAAGCGTTACGTTTTTTAGTAATTTTTAACAAATAATCTTTTTCAAACTTCTTTTATTTACTTTTTTTCTTTCTGAATAACTAACATCAGAAAATTATTGAATTGCTTTCGAAATTTATTAACTTATTCAAGATCTGCTTCAAAAAAATTCTCGTTATATAGGCGAATGCAACCAAATACGCAATTAATAATTAATTTATTAAATAGAAGCTGTTAATCGCTTTCTATTTAAACTTTACACATCACACAGTGTGGCAACGCTGCGCCTGCAATAGCTAAGTAATACAGAACTGTCTAAGTCAGTGTGGCTGGGGTACGTTCCTGTCTAAGCACGCACTACGCTAGTCAATGGCCAGGTTCTTTCTACTTTAGATGGCGCCACTGTTTTTCTAATGACGGGGAATCAAATTCAGGATTTCTCGATCGGCAGAACCACTATGCCATTACATCATTTATCTTTTAAATTCCATTTAAAACTTAAGTGACTTTCCAAAGCTTTGTAATAATAAATGACGATGAAATTTATTCACCAATAGGTTTATATCTCGTCTTTTCCATACTTTTATATTAAACACCTGTCTCTAAAGTCTGGAATTCTGTTAAAATTAGTTTTATAACATACAAGCTACTGCATCAGATGTTTTGCATGTCCCGGAACAAAATTTCAATTTTATCAAAGTAGTCACTGCAACTAGTTATACTTAAAATCCAAGCACGAATGGAAATTCATAGCAAACTTCTTCATTCCCTAAGATGAAACATAAAATCTTAAAGATTTATAAATATTTCCTTGATGGAAGAAGCATACACTGTAATAAGGAATATTAAGTAATCAAACGAATTAACATTTCAAAGCGTTTATTAGAATTTCAAATTCAAAGCATTTATTCAATTTTCATTTTAATAGTAGGAAAGATTTTCAAGGATGGCAATAATGCAGTCTCAAAGCCCTCTTCAAAAATGAATTACACGGAAGTTTCCAAATGTAACAACAGGCTTGTTTTCTCGTCGTCAAACTACAAGAAAAACTGGAGGGGGGGGGGGAATTCTTAGTGCTTAGGAGTCTAGAACTCTACGCAAAAGTACTTGCATGTACCACAGTACTAAGGCATAGAACTTTACATTCAATACATATTTTTCTGACTCTCATCGATTTTCAATCGGTTTAACAATCAGTGCAACTTATAATCTGAATTTGTTCGTTGATTAATCGCTTAAGAGACTTTATAATTTGCGATTTTCTTATTTTCGTTGCTTAGAACATACGTAACACAAAGTCAAACAAGTATTCAAGGTCTTTCAAAATTACCAATTTCTCTAATTTAAATTTTAAAGTTATTTAAATTTCGATCCCTCATCAAATTCTAGTTATGTGCAAAAAATGTAATTTCAAAATTCATAAAAAGAAACATTAAAACAGTATCACGAATTCTGCACGACAATTATCGCATTATAAAATAAAATGAGCAAGACCGATCTTTACAAACGCTGCATCAAATGAAATTATACCAAAATTTATGTTCGAGGGCTCCCTAATATATAACACGAACCCATTCATACATATTCTTTTATATTGAATAAAATTCTGAGTGAAGTTTTTAAAAAGTAACGTAATAAACGGAGAACTGGAATTATAACGATACAGCTTCGAAGCAAAACTACCAGTCATGTTGAGCGTTTCGCATGTTTTCTTACCGGAAATAAATCTGAAAACTGAATTTTTGAACAAATGTGAATGAATTTTGTGTATAGATGATGATAATTTTAAAATTCGAAATATTTATTATGTAACAGAATTATAGTATTTGTTTCGTTCTAAAATACGCAAAAACTTGTATTTTATTTTCCAAGCCAATAATAAACAATTAACAAATAGAAAACATTATAAATAAGGAGCAAAGAAGCTCCGCACAGTTTTCCCCCTCAGTTTTTAAAAATAGAACTTAAAATTCCATAGCATATTCCCCTCAACATCGTATTTATCAAAGATTCACGATAGTGAAGTTATTTATAAAACAACATTTTTCTCTAAACAGATCAGCAATAACTACATAAAACAGTATATTATACATTATGTATACAGATTTATACTGTTTTTCATCTTAAATAGTGCTTTAGAATAAGTAAATAGAAAATGGTTATTAAAGGCTAAAATTTGAATTGCTTTACTCACTTTCAAAACAAATATTTAAACAGTTTAAAAGAATACGTATTTTACACTGCTACAAAATGTTATTATGGACGAGTTTAAAAAAAAGAAGAAAAATACATTCTGAAGAATATTCACGGACCATACGATTCCGTGCTTATAAAATTACAAAATAGGCTCCATTAATATCTGGATGGATAATATATTTCAACCTATGACAACAATCATGGCTTTAAAAAAATATTTACCTGAGACTGCGACAAACAATAACAATCCTATTCGCTTGAAATCCCGCATCCTTCTTCCAGAGGTCTGCTACCACTCGCTCTCCAGTTTTGATGAAACAATAAACACCTCAAAGAATCACAAAAGCTGGGATGAATTTATACAGAACAGAATTTTGTGTTAAGAATAATCCTTACTGAGGGCACTATATTTAAATGTCAGTGCAGACTAGTAATTTTACTGTGCACAAAGAACAAAAACACTGTTCTAACAGTAGAAAGAAAGCTAAGCGATCACCAATAGTTCTTCGTCTTCCCACTGCACTGTGAAAAACCGGTGCAAGCGTCAAAGCGGGTTGCCATAGCAAAGCGCGCTGTCATCGCCATTCGCAAGAATGATGCCAAAAATCGCCTAACATAAAAATTTGAAATTCTAAATCATAACAAATAAATCTAAAATAACGAATTTTATCACCAATATTCTAAATTCTGATTAACATTATTTTTTCTTGAATTCAGATTATATACACTGTATATCTGAGTTAATTATTAACTCTCTCAAAAAATTTATAATAGTTTAAAATTTGATGGATTTGTTTCCTTCGTAATTTCTAAATGTGTTATGCAGGAGGAGATTTACAAAAGCAATACTTGTAAGGATATGTTTTTTTTTCATATCTCTATCATGAAATTTTTTTAAAAAATTTAATGCTAATTAAACGATTTTTAACCTGTTATTAAAAAAGAGAATTATTAACAGTTATTAAAATATTCTAATTTTATTCCTTTAATTTAATTATTTTTTCTAATCACAACAATTCTACAATTTAGTTTGCTTTTTATACAGATCCTTTTATTTTTTTAAATTTTTTCCCTTGTACACTTGTGTGAAATTATGATCAGAGTAAATATTCCAAAAAAATAATATCTCTCGATAAAAATTTACCAAAACATTTTTAGAATGTTAAACTGCTCTTAATTAGCAGAACGGCATTTTTATTTATAGGAAACAAGCGAGGTTTTGCAAATTTATAGCAGAAAATATATGAGGGTTTGCATAAATCAGTTCGTTCTCTTTGTAGTTGTCTTTTATGATCAATAAGACTGTGTGCAGGTGTTCTTAATATCAATAGTTAGTTTTCTTCTGAATTAAAAGCTGTATCCTTTCTGAATATACTTTTATCAAAAATATATGTATAAAATAAACAATTTTTTATATTATTTACATAATTTCTATATAGTTTTGTGAAAAAGAGTTTATTATCAAACATTCATGTAACTTAAAGCATACCAAGTAGCTATATCCCTCTAAACTACAGAAAATAAAGTATTAGGTAATATAAATTTTTCTTGAAAAGCCCTTTCACAAAAGAGCAATAAGTCGCCAAACCTAGATTTCCGATTCAGCCTTATAACACTCCGCGCTATCTGTGCCAGACCGCAGTAAAATGTAGTTCTTCACAAAAACTTGTTATTTTAAGGTATATTCTTTGTATATTTCCAACAGGGTGTTAGTTAGTTGAAAATTATATGTATATAAAATTGTTTCCATGCATTATATAAAAATAATTATATCTTCTGAGCGAGGCGGATATCTACAGCTACCTGCAACATTTCAAACGTAATGATTTGAACGCAGTGAGCGTCCTTCTATTTTCATGATCCGGATGATGCATTAGCGGCATTTTCGGTTTAGCCGCTGTTGTAAGCAGTGGAGAAATTTTTTACATATGTAGAAACATAAAATAATCAGAAAGGTAAAAGTTTTTCCAGAAATGCATATTTTTCTTTCCATTTAAAGCAAGAGCAGATTATGTTGGAGTTTCTGACGGTAAAATTTAGAACTCGAAAAAAGTATTTATACACCTAATGCTACAAGGAGAACTAAGACGCAAGTGGCAATGCAAAATTAAGCTTATATGATTTCTTAACATTTTAATAAATTACTAATTTAATACTTTATTTTCTAACTATCACTATTCATTTTTTGAATAACAATCAAGTATATAAAATGGCTAGAAATGGGAATTCTGTTAAAATATTTCATAGAAAAGTAAAATCATCAGAATATTAAAATATTTTTATGTTGAAATAATTGATTACTAAATGAACATTAAGCTGAAAATTCCCTTGGCATCTCTCTAGCAAGTTCATGAATTACTTTGCTTTCTAGTTGGTAATTTTTTTTTTTTTTTTTTTAATGTTGTAACTTCCACTACAGCTGATTATTTATTATTATCCTCACTTTGAAACTTGGAAAGCAGATATCAAATAGAATTTTTTACGATTGTAATTAAATTATAATGCCACAAAATCGCCGATCACCTAGTTTTAAGAAATTTTTATTTATTGTTATACTTCTCCCCCCCCCAAAGGTAACTTTATACTATTTTATCCTGCGTACAATTTAAATTTTATAAACATTTAATTAAATAACAATTCAAGAAATAAGCTATTATTTTACGAAAAATGATTTTGCGCAATTACTGTAGTTACAATGCAATAATCACAATCTGGTAAATAAACTCGTTAACATTTTTATACGAATTTTAGGTGCATTATCATATGTTCAATTAACACTTTTTCATGTCAACCTTAACGAAAACAAGTCAACAAAATAGACCGTAATACAATATTCGATACAAATATTTTCAGCTATTCCAGTATTTTTTATTCCCAGTATTTGTTTAGTATTTCCAGTATTTCAGCAACCATCATAAACGGCGTTTAACTTCACAAATTGTTGCCTATATTTATTACAAATATATTTAAATTTTTGTAATATATTTAAAGATAAAGCCCTGCATTATATTTAAAGAAATTAAATAATAAAACATCTGCATAAATGTATGTATACTTCTCGCACTGTGAAAAAGAACGCTACCTAGAAACATCAAATTTTGAATAACGTTGTCCTCCACTCAAATATGGGCGTCTGAAAGCCCAAATTTGGAATTTGTTTAATTATCTTTTTCATATTTTGTAAAACTTTAAAGAATTTTTTATTAACAAACTCAACGATTTCAAAGGCAAAACTGTACGAAAAAAATGAAAAACATTTTTATCTCCAGCGCGCGAGACTGTGTATCTGAAATTCTAAAGACATGCTCTTTTTAAATTATTTTGTGATAATGCTGCTGAATTGAATTTTACAGCTTAAGTGAGAAGAACATGATCTTTAATAAATAAAGATAACACACAAAACGTTAAAAAAGAACCTTTGGACGTAATATAAAATCTGAAAGCCTTCAGACTTTTTTTTAACTCCGTTATAGCATCCAGTAAGCTATAAAATCAGAGACGTTATAGCATCCAGTAAGCTATAAAATTTTGTCCATGATATATAAAGATCAAAAACACGAGGACACGTTAAGTCCAACTGAAGGTGCCTGGCATCTTTTATTTATCTTCGATATTATACAAGTGCGTTGTAAATCAGGGTAAGAAATTATTTTATCTGCACTTTTTAACACAAGTATTTTGCAATAAATATTGTTTTGTACTATATATGTGATAGACGCAATACCCTATTAAATCTAAAGCCTATTAAATTCCCTGATACCTGGACAATATTTTCTGTTCTCTGCTGTCTGCATCCAGAATAGAATACAGTCGCGACGATTTTTTTCGTGTATGATTTCGTTTAGTTTTAGTCAATTGGTAATATGCTTTTTACTTCCTTGTACGAAATAAAGGACGTATTGTAATCTTGAAAAATTTCGTGTACCATATTTCAAAGAAAATTTCCATTTTGATCGCTATTGAATGCTATTTTTATATCCTTGTACGAAGTAGAGGAAGTATTGCGTTCACGATAAATTCCGGGTACCATATTTCAACGAAAATATCCATTTTAACCGCTATCAAATGCAATTTAACGATGTTTCTACGTGTCATCTGTACGTAAGGACAGGATAAAGGACTCTTTTCCCTAAAAAAAAAAAAAAAAAAAAAAAAAAAAAAAAACATTTTAAACAAATTTAAAATGAATTCTGAAGAGAACATTTCGTGGCGTGTGTGCGTACGTACGTACGTATGCATCTCGCATAACTCAAAAACGAGTAGCCTCAGAACGTTGAAATTTGGTATATAGGACTCCTATAACATGTAGATATGCACCTCGTATTTTGGTTGCAATCGGCCGCACCAAAAGTATGTAAATATATGTATATATATATATCCACTCTGTTACTCCTCTCAGTGATCTCAGTTTCTTTATTCTTACGTGTTTGTAAATTGTGCATTTTTTGCTTTAAAAAAAATGAGTGAATTATGTTGTTTTTATTTTTCGGTTAAGGTTTTTATGCTTTTAGTTAATCTGCGTGCAATAATTGTAGGCTTTTCAACAATTTAAAAGTTGTTTAAGTGCAGCTAAGCCTGTTTTTTTTTTTTTTTTTTTACTATAGCAGCCATATTAGTTTACATTTGAAACTTAGCAGAATAGCAATTCTCTTTCTGTACCTTCACTGTATTTTTGCCCTGTGGGACCAAAAGAAAACTTTTAGTTTCACGCGCCGAAAAATCTGCCTTCTTGCTTGGTGGCCGAATTGCTTGTTCCTGCTCAGAAATTGTAATTTTAATTGTAAAAATTGTTTGAGAAATGGGTGTTAATGAAATTCGAGGAAATAAGTGTTTCGTTTTAGCAGCAAATATTATCGCCTGTATGTCTCGGACCGAGGAGAATGTTTACGAGTAGAGCAATGCACATAAGGTAACTGCACTCAGTTGTCTGTGAAAAACTATTTCTTTATTATTTATTTAATTTCTTTTATAAATCGTTTTAGATTTATTATAGTATTTGAATAAAACATGTGGCAATTCTTCAGATGATATAATTTTTGTGCATTCTGCGTTATAAAATGAATGAGATGTAACGTTGTTAAATGAACCTAGCGCCAGAGTGCCGCTATAGCAAATAACTAAATTTTAAACAGTGCATTTATTCTATTGTGATTTATGCACTATCCGCGAAGTAGATTTAATTCAGTTCAGTAAGTTTAAATAAAGTGCAAGGGGAAATGCGTATGATTTAATATTCCGTCCAAGAAAGTCATGTGATGTACACATCAGATTTTTTTAATTCAAATTTGCTTTCGGAAAAGAAACTTGAAACACAATTTTGCTTTAAACAATGAAATTTTTAAGCTGAGTTTTAACTTGAATGAAGATTTTGTTTATGAATTAACAACAGTAGATATTAATTTTATTTAAGATAAGAAGTTAAAACATTTGAATGATATACATATATATATATATATATATATAATTTTCAAACATTTTTAATCGTAAACTCTTCTGGGAGATGTCAAAAGTCACTTGATATTTTCAGATTGCAAACTAAATTTTTTTTATTTATTTAATTTTATGAGTAAGATGCTTTACTGAAGCAGATAAATATTCTTATAATACTTAAAATTTTCTGGAACTTCAGTTTATCCCTCATGTTTATTTTTGTAGTGAATATGTTACCGTGAAAGACCGAAATTGGAGAATGTCGACTTTCACCGGAGAATGTCAACATTCACCAAATACGTCGGTGAAAGATCGAATATTTCTTTACATTCTTGTACACTCGGACCCTCACCGACAATCACAGATATGCTCTGGTGTAGGTCGGAAAGAGAGCACTATATGTACACTCTGCCATTCCAAAAGGAAGTGTTCCACAAATAAATGCAGTTGTAAAAGCAAGGGCCTCTTGTGCAATTCAAAGTGTCATAATAGTTTAAGTTGTTGCAATAAATAAGATTTGAATCACATAATTTGGTAAGTTTATAACTTCTATTATTTTCCTTTCTCATTTTGAATGTACTGTGTATCTTATATTCTTAAGTTCTTATTCTGAGTCTCAAGTGCGTTTTTCGCGAATGAATTACGAAGAAGGAAATATAATATTCTTATATGTTCAACATTCACCATTAGTACATGGTGAATGTCGACATTCACCGGTGTAAGTCAGAAATAAGAGTATTTGGAAAATATTTCGGACACACACCAAGCGACTATGTGAATGTTGACATTCACCGGTGAAAGTCGACATTCTCCAGATTTCGGTGTTTCACCGTAACAAATGTTAATTTAAAAATATTTTTACTTTTCAATTACCGTGATTTGGTAATACTTTATTAATTAATAGTTCCTATTAATAGTTATGAATTCTAATCCATAGCTACAGTCTCCTTTGCGCGCATTTTAACTCTTTTTAATTAATTATTTCTTAGAGGGCAAATGAGTAAATTTCATACTCTAGCCTGTTCCAGGTTAGCACAAGATTTATAATTTTGCAAGATATAGCTTTTTTTTTTCTGGGGCTGGGGGGAACACTAGTTAACTCTTGTACGTAATTACTGACACTGTACTGTACGTAATTCTGAAGAATTACGTACAGTACTGTCAATGAACTTAATAAGTAACACTGAAATATATGTATAATTTCTATAATTCGCTTGCATTATAAATTTCCTTAACTATTAAATTTAATTTTTCTAACATAGCTTTAATTCTTTTAATTATTAGTCCAAAGGCACTTTGTCCCTGAAGGACCACTGTTTTTTTTTTTTTTTTTTTTTTTTTTTTCGATTTTGTGTCAGAACCCTATAAACGGTGTATGACTTTTCATATCGTTGCCACCAAATGCTATCGCCCTGCATTATATTTCAAGAAATTGAATAATGAAGAATCTGTATAAATGTATGAATATTTCTCGCATTGTGATAAAACAAAGGGTACCTATAACCATCCAGTTTTGAATGACGTAATCCTACTTCGAATATGGTCATCTGAAAGCCCAAATTTTGAAATTTGAAATTTGTTTTATTATTGGTTCCATATTTTGCAAAACTTTAACGAATTTTTGATTAACAAACTCAACGATTTAAAAGCGAGCAATGGCAACACTCTACGAAGGAAAAAAAACACCCTTTTATCTCCAGCGCACGGAACTGTGTATTGGAAATACTAAAGATATGTTCATTTTAAAATCATATTGCGACATTGTCATTGAACTGAATTTCATGGTTTAAGTGCAAAGAACATGATATTTAATAAATAAAGGTAACACACAAAACGTTAAAAAAAACGCCTCTTTGAACGTAATTTAAAATCTGAAAACTCGTTTTTATTTATTTATTTATTTATTTATTATTTTTTTTAAATTTTTTTTAAAATTATTATTATTATTATTATTATTTATTTATTTATTTATTTTTATTTTTTGTCTTTTGAATTACAGGAATGAGACAAATGGAGCAAGTTACAAAAAACTGAAATTAATTGTTATTTATGCTCACTTGTTTGATTACATCAGTCCAAGACCACGAAATTCCTCTTGGCAAGGAGGTGCTCAAGATACGTTTGTCCGTTGGCAACAACCTTGAGCACCTTTTAGGTGACAGTGCGATTTTGCTCAGTTCCGCCCCCAATCTTGATGGAGAGAGAGCCCCACGGAGGGGGTACGGGTCCGAGGGTCTCCGAACCCTCTTCTATTCTACCAAACCACACTAGAGGACTTTCGGCTACCTGCATATTTAGAGTGCCGCCATACCGCACCGACATTATACATTTACAAATGTTAATGCTTTCTCCGGGATTCGAACCCGGGCGCTTCAGTCAGCGACGCTAACCACTATTCCGGTTGGGCGGCCTGAAATTAATTAAATGTTGTTGTTTGAAATGTTAGCATATTTTCAATTAATGCATTCGTCGGAAATGGCCAACACCCATCGGTCAGTTAGCCATCATATTGCTGAGAAAAAAATACATCACGGGGGGGGGGGAACAATCTCACACCCGTGAAGAATTCAGTAACTAAAAAAGTAGCTAATCTACAAATGAAGCGAACAATGTGCACTGCTAATAAAAAAAGTGTTATAGACTAGTTTTTCCCCCCTTCCCAAATTCTTTATTCTGAATGTTTGCCACTTTAAATCCTGATTCGTTCACGAAAAATGAAAACCGTTTTACTGCGCAAAATTTACGTTTAGAGTAAGTAAGTATTCAGTAAAATCTTTCGACTAAACTTTAAAAGGAAACAGATTGATTATAAGTAATTTTTTTCTAATTATCTAACTGATTAATTGCGGTGGAGAAAGGGAGTCATTTTATTTCTTCTGCCTTATGAAACAAATTCACAATCAATTGACCAATAATATTTCACAGTCAATTGAACAACTTCAACCATTTTATTTTGAGATTTCCCAACCACTTCCTGTCCCCACAGCTTGACAACGATTTAGGTGAGGTCATGCGTTTTCGTGTTCTTCCTTTTGAACGTTGCCACAAATCTTGTATCGTGAATCACCTAAAAACTATGTTTTCATGGGGTGACTCCTTCATTGATTCAATTTTTATGAAAGGATTTTCTGACGTAGGAGAAGCTGCGAAGACGGAAACACGCACTTTTGAAGCAGGTCTTCCGGGAATGTCAGTTGTCTCACAGAATTTCCGTGCAGTGGCGTCGAAGGTCAAGGTAAACCGCTAGAGACGTTTTCAAAGTAAAAGTTTAATTTAAATGTAGCTGATCGTGTGTGTACGAAAATAAGAAAATAATAATTAAAAAATAAAGTCAATCCGGGTTACCTTCAGGCTAACCCAATAGGGTCGCTAAGTTTTACTAGTGATTGGCAGATAAGAACCAGTTGGAAGGGCATTATTAACACAGCTCACAGTTAAATTTAGCGAAATCAATTAATTTCTTTGCTTACAGATTATTAGGTGCTGCAGTCCCAAAACTAAACTATCTTTCAAAATGAGAAGTATTTCAATATTACAGTCAAACTCCATCATAACGAATCAGGCTTATAAAGAACTACCGGATATAACGAACCTCTGGATATAACAAACGACCTTTTCGTCCCGTTTAGTTTTCTATACGCTTTGCTGTTACAGTAGAAGTCCGATAATCCGGCACGTTCGGGACCGGCTCGGTGCCGGACTACCGAAAATTCCGGTCTATCGGGCGGTAATTATAAGAACAATTAGGTTAATAATTAAAATAAAAATACAGTATGCAAATACATACAACAAAGTTTAATTTACATTTCATATAATTTTCTTAAACTCGTCTTTGTATTTTTCTGCAGAGTTTTGGTTTGCTGAAAGGGTTTCTCCAGTTACATCAAGTCTTCGAATTCCATGCCGAAACTTAAAGTTTCTGAGCCAACCATCAGAATAATTACATTCACTTTCAGAAACTCCTAAATCTTGGCCGAATTTCTTTGCCTTTTCAACAATCATTGGCCCTGTTACCGGCTTTCCTTCAGAACGTACTGCACTAAACCATTTGAACAATACACTATCTAGCTGTTCCAGTTTTGGTTTTTTTTAATGTTTGTCTAGAAGCCAATTTTTCAGTTGTTACCGATTGAGAAGCAAATTTCATTAGTTCATCTTTTTGTTTTTTAATGTCATAAATAGTTGATGAGCCAATATTAAACTCATTCATTAAAACATTTCTATTCTCGCCTTTTTCTAGCCGTTTGATGATTTCTAGTTTCTGATTGAGAGTCAGTGTTACGTGTTTTCGTTTCTCTCCTTTTGAACTCGAAGGCTTAGGTTTTGAAAACATGGTCACTGTACAGTTAGAACGAAAATCACTTTTTTTATAAACAGTTTCAAAAGTTACGTTTACTGCGATGTGAAAGGACACAAAACAACAACGCACAAAAAAATGGCGAAGACGCTTCGTGATTGATTAACGGAGCTGCACTTCACCTGAATTTGTTGTGACAGCTGAGACTAGCCGGCCGCTAAATGTTTCCGAACAATATCGAGCGCTTCCGAATGATCTCGAACTACCCCGAAAACTTCCGAATAGCTCTCGAGCGGTTTTATTTGCTTTAAACACACACTTTTGGAGAAAACCAAAATTTTTACAATTTTCCGGAGCGATGCCGGACTATCGGGCATTCCGGACTGTTAGATGCCGGACTAATGGACTTCTACTGTATAGCGATTCTATGCTATTATAGCGAACTTCCAAGAGTGAAGAATCGGATATGTAACTGTATGGATAACTTCGACTGAAACTTTTCTGTATTTTTCATACTTGTTCCAGAATTTCTGCACGTTTTAACGGAAAAATTACTAACGGTTCTTTCCACTTCCTTGAACGAAGTAAAGGAAGTATTGTAATCGAGAAAAATTTCGGGTGTCGTATTTCAACAAAAATAATCTGATTAAATCGCTTTCGAAACCATTTGAACGATGTTTTTGCTTGACATCTGTACGTATGGACAGAATAAAGGCTGTTTTTGCCAGAAAGGATTGTAAATTAGATTTAAAATGGATTCAGAAGAGATTATTTCTTGACGTATGTATGTATGTATCTCCTATAACTCAACGAGTAGCCGTAGAACTCTGAAATTTTGTATATGCGACTGCTATAACATGTAGTTATGCATCTCCCCTTGTTCTTGCAATGGGTTTCGTTGCAATACATATATTCTCACTCTGACTCGGTGAGCTTAGTTTTTTTTATTCTTACATGATGGGAAATTGTGCATTTTTTGCTTTAAAAGGGGTTGAATTATGGGGTTTTTATATTCTGATTAAGGTTTTTATGCCTTTAGTTATTCTGCATGCAATTGTTGTAGATTTATCAACAATTTAAAATTTTCAGTGGCGAGTTAAGCCTAACAAACTGTCATCCGTTTACATTTGAAACTCAGCTGAATAGTGAATTAAGTCAGTTTCTGAATGTTTTTTTGCCGATTGGGATCAAAAGTAAACTTTCAGTTTTATGCACCAAAAAAAGCTGTCTTCTTGCCCGCTGGCCGAATTGCATGTTTCTGCGATTAATTTTAATAGTAAAAAAAAAAAAATTACCTGTTTTAACTGTATTTGGGAAATTAAGTTTTTTCCGTATTTTACAATTTTTGGTGAAGCTGTTTTGAGTTTTTATGTATTTTTGCTTTGCCGCGAAATAAGAACTGAATTAATTGAATGAGAAATATATTTCTAAGGAAATTCGAAGAAATAAATTTAAATGAAATGAAGCAAGAAATGTATATAATTTATTAGGCTGTACAAGGACAAGGAAATCTTGTAGAGTCTACATCAGGTTTATTATTATTATTTAAAAAAAAAAAAAAAACTCGAACAAGCAGCTTTGGACCTTGCTTGTTTAATTGAATAAAATCTGCCTAAGAGGAGATCGCCTTCGTAGTGGTCTATCGGCAAGAAATTTGCTCGCATTCACGTCATATGTTAGGAAAACTAGGACAACAACACTCAAAGAGTCATGGCTATGATATTCGAACCTAGATCTATAATTATCAATATTAAATTATCTTATCCATTTGGCGACTAATTGGTTTTTTACTGGAATTCGCTGTCAAAAGTTTGCGTTTATGCTATCCCATTACAAAACATCTTACTCCTAACCTGAAGGAAGTAACGTTCACGTGTGATGGTGCATCACTCCACGTTTTCTCTTGTTTTCAGTGCTTGGTTAAATGGAACAATGATCCATCATTTTCACTGTGAATGGTTAGGAAATCTCTAGACTTGACCGCGTGTTTTGATTGTGGGACAATGAGATTATTTGAGTCACTGGCTTGCAAAGATTATCCAACGTATAACACTTGCAAAATTAAAGACTATATTTGAAGATATGCATCAATGATTTCTAAATAAATTCTGTTTTGGCAGTTCATACATCTTTTCTAACCTTCGAGCAATGCTCACTAACGGTGGCTACCATGGTTAGCATTTCTTATAATCATTATGCTCTTTTAGAGTTGAAGAAGCATCTGACGAACACTTAGTTGCAAAACTTTCATAGCAAAACTCCTTGAAAATGAATGATTTGCAATATATTGAAAACTCACTGAAATAAATTTTTTATGTTTACAATTTTTTCCATCATTTTGTACGTTGACCAAAAGAAGTAAATATCTCACTGCTTTATTTTACTTAAAGTAGATGTAAATTCTGCAGAGAAAATCAAAATTAAGTCAATATTGGATTAAAAAATATTCGCTTACCGTTAATGGATAGCTAACGACCCTGGACTGCACATTACTATTTTTAGCTCTCTTGGTGAAACAGTATTGCAGGCGAGCAGAAATAGTAAAATATGCTTACACATCTATTCAAGTTTCCTTAAAAATAGTTCAATGCGTTTAATAATTTACTAATTTCAAGCGTGTGTACTACTGCTGAAGAACGATCTTCCTTGCATGAAATTAAAAGAAGTTCTATAATCGCGAAAAATTTCGGGTATCATATTTCAACGAAAATATCTATTTTGACCGCTCTCGAATCCATTTGAACGATATGTTTGCGTGACAATTGTATATATAAACAGAATAAAGGACTCTTTTTCCCAAAACGGATTGTAAAATGAATTTAAAATATCCATTTAAGAAGAGATTATTTTCGTGACGTCTAAATCTAACGAAGCCAACTTTGTTTACATATGAAAATCTTGGTAGTATAGTGAATTAAGTCAGTTTGTGCATCAACTTCACTGTTTTTTTTTTGCCGAGTGGGACCAAAGCAAACTTCAGTTTTGTGCACCGAAATATCTGTCCTCGTGCCCGCTGGTCAAATTGCCAGTTTTTGCATAGAAACTATAATTTAAACTGTAAAAAACATTTAGTTACTTTTAACTATATTCAGTGTTTTATATTTTCCCGCATTTTACAATTTTTAATGAAGATGTTTTGAGTTTATCTATTTTTACCTTGCCGCGAAGTGAGAATTGAATTGATTGAATGAAAAATATATCTGTAAAGAAATTCAAGGAAATAAGTTTAGATGAAATGCAGCAAAAAAGTGTGTATAATTTAATAGGCCGTACAAGGAAGTCATCTGGTGTCCACACGAAATTTTTAATTGCGGTATAGAAGGATCAGAGAAATACGAATGGAGAAAATATGAATATTAAAAGGGCTACCACAATGAGGCACAATAATAATAGCGTTCCATCTAAGCCCATAATGCAAATAATAATAAAAAAAGATCTTTGAAAACTAATATTAAGAGGAGGAACTAGATATATTCTGGAAGAGACATTATGTTTGAAGAGCAATTTAAAATCATAGGAGGAAGAGGCAATACCATAACACGGCAGAGATAAATGCTGAACAAGAGTAATGGAAAACAAAGAAAGCTAAGTCTCCGTTTTCAGAGACAAGTCTACAAGTTTTGCAATTGTATACTCATCCTTCGCTATTAAAAAAAAAAAAAAAAAAAAAAAAAAAAAAGAGAGAGAGAGTTCTGAAAGGCTTCAGATTTTGCATTACGTCCAAAGGGGCGTTTTTTTTTAACATTTTGTTTGTTATCTTTATTTATTAAATATCATGTTCTTCGCACTTAAACCATAAAATTCAGTTCATGAGCAATATCGCAAAATAATTTTAAAATGAGCATATCTTTAGAATTTCCGATACACAGTCTCGCGCGCTGTAGATCAAAAATGGTTTTTCTGTACAACATTGCCATTGTTCGCTTTGAAATCCTTGAGTTTGTTAATCAAAAATTCGTTAAGTTTTACAAAATATGAAATTGATAATAAAACAAATTCCAAATTTCAAATTTGGGCTTCTAGATGCCCATATTCGCAGGAGGATTACGTTATTCAAAATTGGACAGCTCTAGGTACCGTTGTTTATCTTAGTGCAAGAAACATACATACATTTATGCAGATTCTTATTTAATTGCTTTAAATATAATACAGGATGATAATATTTGGTGGCCACAATTTGAAAAGTGAAACAATGCTTGTAGTGAATCAACGCAAAATGCCAAAACGAAATTAATAGTCTTTCTGGGCAAATTCCCCTTCGGACTAAAAATAAAATAATAATAATAATAATAATAATAATAATAATAATAATAAGATAAAAATCTGAAAGATTTCAGATTTTAAATTACGTCCAAAGGGACTTTTTTTAATATTTTGTGTGTTACCTTTATTTATTAAACATCATGTACTTTGCACTTAAACCATAAAATTCAGTTCAACAGCAGTGTCGAAAAATAATTTTTAAATGAGCATATCTTTAGTATTTCCGATACACAGTTCCGTGCGCTGGAGATAAAAAGGTGTTTTTTCCTCCGTACAGTGTTGCCACTGCTCGCTTTTAAACCGTTGAGTAATCAAAAATTCGTCAAAATACGAAATCGATAATAAAACAAATTTCAAGTTTCAAATTTGGGCTTTCAGATGACCATATTCGCAGTAGGATTACGTCATTCAAAATTGGATGGCTCTAGGTACCGTTGTTTTATCACAATGCGAGAAATATACATACATTTATACAAATTTTTCATTATTTAATTTCTTCAAATATAATGCAGGACTCTATCATTTGGTAGAAACAGTTTGAAAAGTGAAACGGACATTTATAGTGAACCAACGCAAAATCGCAAAACGAAAACAATAGTCCGTCAGGGACAAAGCCCCTTTGGACTAATAATAAACAAATGTCTGAACATTCAAATTAATACGACCATTGAAAGTGAAGCTTTGGAATGCGATTCAAATTATTATAAAGCTGAAGCTGAAACAGAAACTTTGGAATCCCATTTTTTTTCTGGATAGCATTGCACTTATCTTTAGAAGCTCTATTTCTGATGATTAAATCACTAGTTTTGCGGTTCATTTCTTCACATTAATTTTTGCAATTATTGTTTCAGTGTTTGTTTCACTTGCTTTTATTTTATTGCCGCAATGTTTAAGATAGGCACTGAATCAGTAAACTTCAGACTTTCATCGGTCGGTTGTTTTATCATTTAATTATTGCTTTGATACTCTTCCACTCATTAATCAGGTAAGATTTCTCCTAACTGACCTTTGTTAATTGCTGTTCAATTTTCCGTGTAGCCGGTCTAGTACAAGCTACGGACAAGTTATTTTCTAGACAGACTTTCCTTAATTTTCTAAATAATCCTTAAGCAATGTGTTGTCAGGTGAAGAAACAACAAACATTCTTTTGAACTCTGTTTACTTTATATTTTTTTATGCGCTTAAGTAAGAAAGAATAAAAAAAAGTTAATGTTCTGCAAGACTTGCGAAGTAAGGAAAACAAGAAGGCCATTAAAAAAGTGCCTGAATTGCATGAATTAGAATCTTCAGATCCTAAAGTCAACGGCTGGAGGAAGTTGGCCAAAACATCAAAAGATTTATAAAGTACTCTTAGATGCGGTCAAGGGTTTTAAGAAGCCATAGCAATAAAAAACAAAAATACTTAACTCAATCTGAAAAGGGGTTGATAATTTCTGGAAATGGATAAGTTAATTGACTAGGGCAAAGCGACTCGAAGGTTATCTGCCTATAGAAAGGGCTGCATTTTGTGGAGAATTTTTTTAAGGGTAAGTGGCTCGTATCTACGTTACAAATGGCGAAAATCACGAAAACTAACCAAGCAGCTGGCCCGATCGCCGGTATTCGATTCTAGGTAAATACCAGTGTTCAGCGACTTGCGGCTCGGCCGCTGGTGGGCTTTTGTTTCTGGTAATGAATTGTGCATATCGAAAAGTATTTTTAAATTGAGTGCGAAAAAAATCTGTATATCATAATTTTAATAACTGCAGCAAATTACTGTGTCGGTTAAAAAAAATGATAACACTTTACTGCGATTGAAGATTTTCCATTCTGTAATCATGCCAGATTTATATTTAATTTTAAGTAGAGCAATTATAAAAGTATAGCATCTTTTGTTTTTAAATTTACTTGTTTCTCAGACTGCTGAATTCTTATTAAATGTTATATTCTTTTAAATGTACTAGCAATACAACAGGGAGATATGCGTCATTATTGCAATTTCGCTTGCATATATTTTAGAAATTATGATTTCACAAAGCTTAGACGTTCTTGTTCTAGAAAATTTATCGTTTAAATAAAAAATTCCTCTCCTTTTTTTCCCGTAAACCTTCACAAACAACTTAATGATACCCAATTTAATATGAAGTAAATAAATTTTTCTGTTACCCATTATGGTTTCAAGTGAACCTTTTTCTCATCAGATACAGTATATTTAGGCAAAGCTCAGTTTCACCATATTTATAATGACGATCTCTTATCCGATTATTTGCATAAACTATATAAGTTGGAATCCTATTAAGCTTTGAGCTTAGCAAAAGGATTCCACAGGCGGTCGTCACAATGTATTAATGTAGTGCTCGAGTATAGAAATGAATTTATTTACTTCTTCCTTAATAATCCTTCTTCAATAATTTTAAGGGAAGTAAAACTTCATTTAAAATTATTTTGCATGACTCGAAGAAAAGTTTCCAGTTTTCCATATTATATAATAGAAAATTATCGCTCACAAGTAACAAACTGTCTTTCTTTCTTTCTTTCTTCTTTTTTTTTTATTTCGCACTGAATTTTCTGTATAATTTATTATCCTTCGTTCTATAATTAATTGTAACTGTTCACTTGTAACAGACTTGTAATAAAATTTAACTCGAAAACAGTGTTTCTTTCTATTTAAAAATGCCATTTTGCCTTAAGAAATAGTTTAGATTTCAAAAATAATAAGTGTTACAGAATATAAAAATCAGTTTCAGTTTTGAACGCATTTTGAATTATGCTAAATATTCATCAGTTTCCTAAGGAGAAATGTGCTACCTTAGCACTGTAATTTTCATACATTCCATGAAGTTTAGGCCCACCAGTGGCCGAGTAGTGAAGTCGTTGAACGCTGGTAGTTCGGTCCGAGGTTCAAAACCCACGAACGGGCTGGCTGCATAGGCACTTTCCCTTAGAAAGACCTCCACGAAGCCATCCTTCCCCTTAGCAGATATACCTCAGAGCTTTCCGTAATGACATAAAATCAAAACATGAAATTTAAGACAGCTGAACAATGGTAATTCAACCTGGATACCGATGCCGATAAGCGGGTTGTTTGTATGGGCATTTTCATGAGTTTCTCCCAAATGCATTTTAATACTATCAAGTTTTTCTTAAAAAGTCCTTCCCGAAGGCATCCTTTGCCTTAGGTAGATAATCCTCTCTTCGTTAATAACGAACAAAAAAAAAAAAAAAAAAAAAAAAAAAAAAAACTATCCCATTATTCTTTCACAAAAAGAGGATTAGTTTTGTAACCTCTCTTTAATAATACCCGTTTATTTTCATTTGTTTTTTCCGTATTAAAGAAAGCAAAGACAAAGATTTACAACTACATGTTGCGGGTTCACGTTCAGGTTAAGAAGGAATTTTGGAATATACTTTAAATCATAGAAATACATTTTAAAGTCAAGACAGTAAGCATTATTTCATATGCATATCTTTGGTTGTGGGCAATATATGATTGCAACCACCAACGCTTGAATTTCGTTCAATTACAACCGAGCTTCAAGGTCCGATCTACCTAGGTAGAATTATTTGATTTCTTCACCGACTCTGTTAAGTTTATTTCTCACGTAAGTTAGATAGATGGTCTGCGTTTTTATTCAATGAAAAAAAAAAAAAAAAAAAAAACCTAGAAGGCAAGAAATGCTCCTCGATGTCGTTGAGTGAGGGACGAGTTTCGGTTCACTGTAACTCGTAACTGTTATTTGCTACCTACACCTCTTTGCTTCGGTGCTGCTCTGTTGGACAGTTGTGTCTTCCAGACAGTTTTCACTCTTTTTATTTTCCGCTATTTTTAAGGCAAGAACTCGTGAAGGGGGCTGTTACAGACTTTCATGAAATCAAGAAAAGATCAGTACCTTATGTATGTGTCTTAACGCATAGGCACTGCTCAGAAGATTCACGAATATAAACATCCATATTTTAGCATAACTTATTGTTAAGATTTTCTCCCTTCTTTCAGGATGACTTCGTGGTGTAATAATGGTTAGTACACTCGGTGCGTCTTCGAGAGGTCCAGGTTCGAGTCTCGGAGAGGGTATTGCTCATTTTTCATGTCTCCTTTACTCAAAAATAACCTAATGACTCTACAGCTTAAGAGATTTAGGTATGAGCTCGAATACTGCGGGGATTGCTGATTCTATCAAGATGTCTTCGAAAGGATTTTCTCATCTAGTACTGTTTGAGAGAATGAAATTTACAGACTAACACTTGTGACTAAAACTAAAACTCTAAGAGCATTATTAGAATCAGTTAGTTAATGAGCAATGCGTGAGAATAAAATATTAAAGCTAGAGGCTGTTTATGTAAAACATCATTGCTTTAATTTTGTAGATATCTAAAATATAATAATCTATAGAGTCATTAGGTTATTTTGAAGCAGGACAGGTGAAAAAAATATGCAGTGCTCTCACCGTAACTCGAAACCTAGACCTTTCGAATAGGCGTCGAATATGCTTTCAATTTCACCACGAAGGCATTTAGAAAGCAGGAAGAAATATTTTATAAATCAAAGCATTATAATAGAAACTGTTCATTCTGGAAATAGCAGTTTAATTTTTAAATTACTTTTCTTCTTCACATATAAAATGCTTTTTCTGCTAAATAAAATTAATGTATAGTAAATTTTTGTAAATGGTTTTTGACCAGGAATATCCGTAAAATATTGTCAACATGTTTATATGTGACAAAACATTCATTCATAGTAAGTGACAGAAAAACCGTTTATAATAATTTACTACACATTTACTTTATTGGGCAGAAAAGAATTATTTTACATGTGACGAAGAAACGTAATTTAAAAATTAAACTGATATTTCATTATAATAAAAACCGGACAACAATAAAAGCTCTACTTCGTCCGGTAAATGCAATATCAGATTATTCAGACTTGTTTTTAGTTTTTAATAAGTGTAGCAGGAGAGTTGCATTAAACTTGGTACTATATAACGAAAGAATATTGGCTTTATGTCTTTTTCTCCATGCTTTACTGAATGTGACACTGTCAAAAATATGTCATATGAAAAGTAAAAGCCATTTGAAAAGTAAACTAGGAAATGGGGTATGCATACCATATTTCAAGAAAACTTTTTCCATTTCTTACTGAATATGTGAGAACATATTTTAATAATGTTCACCGACATTAAAAAGTCAAGAGTCTCCAGAGAAAGTCGATTGAGTTTCAAGCTTATTGGATTTTTATTTAAGCACAGCTAAAATAAAACTATTTATAATAATTAGTGTGAACTAACCAGTTTTATTTTATTTATACTTTAATTTTTTGCCGCACAAGCTCGCGATATAGCGATGATAAGTAGTAAATGATTCGGGAAGGAAAGCTAAGTGACTAAATCTCTCACAAGCTTCCACGCTTGAATACACACTATCAGTAGGAATTAGAATGCGTTGCTATGAGTTTTGAGTTAGACTACGGCGTGAATTTGAAAGTTGTACAACTGGAATAGTCAGTACAGTGGAACCTCAAGATGAGTTTAATTCGTTCCAGCATTGAGCTCGTATAGCGAACTTCTCGTACATAAAAACAAACTTCCCCATTGAAAATAATGGAAATCCAGTTAATCCGTTGCGCATCCCCAAAAATATCAACATAAAAATCAATTTTTATAATAAATAACACTGGTAAATAATATAACCGTAGTTTACCTTTATGATAGCTTCCGAAACCAAATCGCCTTTTAACTGCTTCTCGTTAATCCAACCAACAACAGCTTCTCCGCATGTATTCCAGAAGTTTTGGACGTTGCTTGGAAGTAACAGTAACTCCTATATGGCCACATCAGTTTTCTTAATTTCTTCCTTCTTTTTCTTCAGAACAGTGCATATTGTCAATGTCGAAGGTAAGTCTTCGCCAATTCCGTCACTGTCACACCACGCTTATGTTTATCTATGATTTCTTTCTTAATTTCAACGGCCCATGGCTTCCTTCTTTTTATTTGCAGCACTATCTGACTCAACAATCTTCTTGGGAGGCATCGCGAAATAATTATTTTCACATTAAATGTAAAAAATAATTAACTCATAAGCGCACAAACACGTAGATCAAAGAAAACTGAGTGATCTGACGAGGGGTTTTCTCGAGTCAAGCCAGACCGGGAAATAGAGCCACGCATACCATAACAGCTTGCTTCATTGCTCGTTACTCCGAGTCAGTGCTCGTATTTAGAGAGAAATATTTCGCTCATACTTTCCTCGTATCTTGAATTTCTCATATATAGAGGCGCTTGTATCTCCAGGTTCCACTGTATATTTATTTCATTATTTACCAAGATCTAGCATTTAATATTAGTCTCTTTGAAAGGCTTTAATTTAGCACTGGCTATTGGTTATTAAATTTGTGCTTAGTATTCTACTCTTTGCTATTCTATACTTCGCTGAGCCACAGCCATTGTTCTCAATCGGCAATGAACAAATGCCACAGGCATTTGCCGGTTGCACTGACTCTTCTGAAAGACCAACCAACAGAATGTTTAGGGGCAAAAATCCCCCAATGTTTATTGATGTCGCATCCCATGGATAAACCGACAAGCCGAAGAAGAACCGTGGTTCAGAGTAATGGGCGCATCTTTTTTTTTTTTTTTTTTCCACATAAAGCCTGAATACAAACGGTGACGGAATGTTTATTACGCAGGTATCTAAACTTGATTGAAACACCGCAGGAGACGGCACCTGGGGGGTTTCACATTACTCTATTCCTGTCACTAACCTTGGGATTAATGATCCCTATCCCTTATTTTGCGATTTCGCAGTAATATAGAGCTGTATCAATACATTTTGTATAATTCAGCTGTACAAAAATACCGAGATCTCATCGCCTAGAATGTTCATGATGGGTTGTTGAAGATTGCCGAGCAAGTTCTTGGGCCTGAAACAAACCTGGCTTTTAACTCAGAAGGGTTCCAGTGCGGCCTTTCTTAAATGGGGAAGTTCTTGTAGAAAGCTGCTAACTGGAAAAATATCTGGTGATTTATTGTGACGGTCTGGTGTTCCTCATTACTTTTACTTGTAGCAATACATCTTAACGGCTGGCTTCTTCTGATAGTTTTGTTATTCTATTATATTTCCATTTTTTGAATGAAAATTTAATTTAAAATTAGAAATATTTTCGGAGTAATCATTTAACTTTCTTTACATGTCATTTTGTGGCGTCAGTAGTCTCAAACTAGTGGCTTGAGGGTCATTTTATGCTCCAGAAGCAACCCGCGAAAAAATTTCAATTATGTATTTGTTGAAAATCAAATATGATATAGAAAATATTTCAGTATTTTAGTTATTTGAAGTATCTGAGTTTACATTATTTTCATTTCCATTAAAAAAGAACATGAATAACGCACCAGAAAATCTAAAAATATAGCTAATTAGTTTACGATAAGCATTTTATTCAAAGTTTAGAAGACGATGATTTTATTATTATTAACTTTTATTCGTACTTGTAAAAAAAACATAAGCTTATTTACGAATTTTTGATTTAAGAACAATCCCTTTGTTTAGGAATACATTTATATGGGAACAGCTCTTTTTAACAGTTAAAAATTAATAAGAACCAGATTGACCGATGAATATGTATGTACAATCCGTGATGAAGACAATTTCTAATAATTTCTTTCCAAGGCTACAAATGTTATCAAAATCGAAACGCCACCAGGTGTCAAGACGTAAAAGGAAATAAAGAAGTTTATAATTATTTGCATACAAGCAAATGTATTTTTATTTATGCGTCGAAAATTTTTTTTATAAATAAGATAAAGAGATTAAATTGCTATTATTCATTCTGATGTTTATTCCAGCCTCACAAATTTTCTTTGAAAAATTAAAAAGGTTTCTCAATTTCTTTAGTTTTAGTCTAAATTAAAATTATTTATTCAATGATTAATTAAGCATATTGGAATTAGCCTAAGAATTTAATATTAAGCTGTTAAAGTATAACCAACAAAACCGTTTTACATATACCAAACTTTAAATTTTAGACAGAAAATAAATATAAATTTGAATTTTTTACCTTCGGTTTTTTACCTTATTTCCTTTGTACTTGTGCTCATGTATGTTTCCCTTCAATTATTATTTATGCAAGTTTTCATAAATATTTAGTTAGCGAAACCTAAAATTCATTTAAATATTTTTTATTTTGTTAATTAAAAAATTTCATTTTGTTAAAAAGAAATATCTGGCTTTCTAGCTGTTTTTAGATCGTGCATTGGGCCCGCATGCACTTTGAGTTTCAGACAACTGTACTACGCTACATTACCCTACAAGCACATTCATTAGCAATGCAACCTATCTACACATATCGTAGCGCGAGACATAAAATCTGTAATTTGTCTCTAGTGTAATCTGACAAAACATTTTCCAAAGTATTGCCATTCAACATGGCATAAGATCTTTTATTTACTTTTCGTGTGGTCACTCTCAGTTGCTTAACAAATTTAATGATTTAAGAGCTTTAAACATTAGTTTTAGTAGTCAGTTGAGGCTTCCCAGTCGATGACTATCAACCCACAACCCACTCACAAGTCAGTAGTGACCATCATCTCCCTAGGTCACCAATGAGCTAATTTATTTTAATAACTTAATTTAATTTTAATATTATTTAATTTTATTTTAATAATTTACCTAATTTATATACTTTAAAATACAATTAATTTACAATATATCTAACTGATAATTTTTGTAAATATTTGTCGTGTTATTGGTACTTATAAAAGGAATTTCTAACGCTACATATTATGTACCTGGAATAAAGTCAATAAGTTTTTCTCATTAAAATTACTTGTTTTTTTTTTCCAAGATGTCACGAATTCAAATAAAAAAAAGGAATTTTAAAAATAAAGCGGAGGAAATAGAATTGAACCTTGCATTTCATTGTATTAAATTGTATTAAAAATTGCTGCCCTATTGAAAACATAAAATATTCTTTTTTTTTTTTTTTTTTTTTTTTTTTTCCTCCAATGTGTTTCCTTATATTTTAAATTCTCTTGTTTCAATAAATATGTGCATTCATCCACGGCAAAGGGAAAACAAAAGTTTTCTCATACATACTGTGGAAAGAAGAGCAGTGTTTCTCGACTTCGCATTTTCTCTTTCAATGTATGATAAAGTAATGCATTTCAATGATTTTGTTTGTCAAAGAAGCACATGTGTTACAGAAACAGAACTATTTTAAGAAAACATTTATCCGAGATCGCTTAAAAAAAACAGTGGTTTCTTTTGAAATTTTAAAATGTCTTGAAATATAGAGATTTCTTTTTTACAGCTTAACTGATTATTTTCAATATAACTACTGCATTATCATGTGATTTGTGAAGTGACAGAGGATGCAGATACATTGAGTTTCTACTAAAGTTAATAATACTGTGCTGAAAAATGACAGTTAACTTGTTGTTGTTGCTAATGCTCATTTGTCTGATCTATAGTCAGTCCAAGCTAACGAAATTTCTCGTCGCCAGGAGCTCAAGTTTACGCCTGTCGTTGGCAACTGCCTTGAACACCTTACAGATGACAGTGCGATTTAGCTCAGTTCCGCCCCAATTTTGATGGAGAGCATTCGGGGAGGGACGGGTCCGAGGGTCCCCCTACCAGCAACTTCTCGAGAGGACTTTCGGCTAGTCGCATATTCAGAGTGCCCCATGCCTCATGGACACTATACATTTACAAACATCCATACCTTCTCCGGGATTCCAACCCGGGCTCTTCGGCACGGCAGTCAGCGACGTTAATCACTACACCGATTGGGTGGCACAGTTAACGTTAAAAGTAACAAAGTATAAGCAGTTTTACCTCAATCCCCTTGTAGTCTGAAAATGCGATTAAAGCGTGACTTCTCCTTTCTAACGTAGACCTGCTTTCTTCCATGGTGGACTGGGGAAAGGACAGATTGCAATGCTTTCGCGAGTTACGGAAACGTTTAGTTTTTCCACAACTACGAGATATAAATAAAGAGTTGGCTTATATTCCCTTTGGTAAATGAAGGTATACGCTACAAACCACAAAAAAGACTTTGAAATTCGGAATTACGGTTTATCCACAGCTGAGTCACAAAGTTAGCGAAAATCACGGGAATTTTGATGACGTCGGACGCTGTGCTCAAGTACAGTGGTGGCCGTGCATCTGCGTATTCTCGTCTGGTGGGTGGCTCCGGCTCAGCTGGAAGTTGTTTATTGCAGATGCTGTCGTGAATGGTTGCACAATGTGTGATATTTTTTCCCTAAAATTAATGAAATTTTAAAATGAGTTAACGAAAAAATTTGTTGAAACGGAGAAAACAGCGAGCAGCTGTATAGGTAAATGAAAAATACAAGAAAGTGCGAGCAAATAAGTTGCTCAAAGAGCGAGCAAAATGCTAAAATGAAGAGTTCGACATGTATGCAAACATATCATCGTCCTGTATTGAATAAAATGCTTAAGATTAGAAATTGTATACAAACATGAATAAATATTGTTTACATTTTGTAACAGAAATTTATTTTTGGGGGAAAAAATTCACGAATCACGAAAACAACAGTCAGCCTATGTATTTAACCCCAGCGGCCGTTTGGAACAGTCAGCCTATGTATTTAACCCCAGCGGCCGTTTGGAACAGTCAGCTTTTCATTAATTTTATCTGAAATTTTTAGCATGAAACATAGATTCCATATTGATCTCAAATGTATCCTTGATTAACACTAAACTCCAAGAAAATATAGTAACATTTAAGTTGTGAAAGCAATTTTCATGAAGGATAATTTCGTATTTTTTTTTACCCAAAGGGCCATGTCTTATTGGCAAGTTTTGAAAAAAAGGTTATTTTTGTTTGAAGTTTTTGAAATTCAAAGAGATATTTTTCTAGTGGTTACTTCTTTCTTTATGCTTGAAATGTCAAATTTATTCCATATTTTATATATATGTTACCATCAAAGTTTGAAATCCGGCACTCTATAGAATGCCTAGGCATTGTATATAATACTAGCCTAAAACTAGCCGGCAATGTATGAAACGATTCATATTTCACACATTTCCTAGGCATTCTATAGAATTCTAAATGAGAATCGACAAAGTATAAAATACATCTCCGATTCGTTTCGAATATCATGTGTATTTCATTTCATTTAATATTTCATACATTCCGTTTCTGATGCCTTTTGTGTGTGTTTAAAGGAAACGTGTGATGCACTTGCATGTAAAAAATGTCGAAAATTCATACCTTCTGTGGTCATGCTAGAAAAGATAATAAAATGGATGTTTTGTGCATCCTTTGTTTCAAAACTGAAAATGCTATTGAAGGTAAAATAAATTCTAAATTTAATCTGGAAATACAAGCCGAAAAAGTGAAATTGAATTCTGAAAAACAATTTCCCACTTTGTAGAGTCATTAGGTTAATTGGAAGCAGAAAAGATGAAAAATATGCAACCTCCTTCACCGGGAATCGAACCACAGACCTCTGGAATACCGGCCCAGCGTGCTACCGTTACACCACGAAGGCACGCTAGGGAAGTGGGGGAAATACCTTATAACTTCTTCTTTGGGAACTATTATGCGAATTCCTATTCCTGACGTCGACAAGGGTACTTTGCCCGTAACATATATAATGGCCTTATTAAGACCTTTTTTCATACTTTGCCAAAATAGCATTTGTCATTCCATAGACTGCATTGTATATAATACCTAGAGAAAATATGTAATAATTCTGTATGTAATTTCATACGTTGCTTAAAAATTTCCGGCATTATAGACAATGTCTAGGCATTCTATAGAACGGCGCTGTTTTATACTTTGCCGATGACATATACATTCCTAAAAATCAGGGTTTTGGAGTCGGTAGGGAAAATTTCCGACTCCGACTCTGACTCCGACTCGACTCTGACTCCCTCATATATAAAAAAAAAATTGATAGCATAGCAAATTATTTATATTAATTAACATTTATTATGAAATGGAAAAACTGGTATTAGTTACGAGTATTTCTAAGAAACAGTATAGCTTCGGCAAGATTTTCTTTGTTGAAGTGTCATAAATCCGATTTGATAAACTTCAGAGCTGAGAACTTTCCACACTAACTTGAGTAGGAGGATTGGATTATTCGATTATGGCAAAGCACACGAGAGCTATCTGACTAAAGGGACGGATGCCTTCGGGGAGGACTTTATAAGGGAAACTGGCTCGGATACACATTACACATGGGGAAAACCACGAAAACGCCCATGCAGCCAGCCCTCTCACGGGATTCGAACCTCGGACCGAACTACCAGTGTTCAGCGTCTTTACCGTTCGGCCGCTGGTGGGCTTGAGTAGGAGGAAGAGTTGTTACTGTTAGGGCTACTTCTTTTAACTTTTCAGGCTAGATTTTTATAAGTTCTAAAAGAGGTGTCTTGCAAGAGCAATCATATTTCTTTATTTCCTCAAAGGCCGTGTAGAAATCTTGTTTGTATTTTTTCATTTTTATATCTAAAGGCTCTTGATTCTTTATTTCCATTCACTTTGCCTTAGCCTTTTCAATATCATCCAAAAACATTTCTCAAAATCTAATTCATCACTGGAAGAGGATGATAGAGACTCAATTGCAATGTCTGCAGTTTGACTGTCCTGATTCGAATTCTCCAATTGTTCTGAGAATAATTTCGTTCTTAATGAAAGTTTATAGGTGGCTTTCCTTGCCTTTATAATTTGTTCGTCATCCAAGAAAATTCGCTGTTTTGGATCTACATATTAAACGCAGCAAGATCCTATTGTCTACCAAGAAATGATTCCTTTTGCAATAAACCCTCCATTTCAGAAAGAACAAACATCCCTTTCTTCAATTCTTGAAGAAGTTTCCAATTCTGCAAGATCAATCCACAGTGTTTCTGTTAGTGAAATATTAGGGTTATCTACATCTTCTAAAAAGTTCTTAATTCTAAAAACCTCTTTATCATCAAATATGTACTTCCTTATCACGTTACTTGATCAATAATTGCTCCTTTTTCTGCTCGCTTCCATTAATAGCATCAATTTTGGGAGTTCTTGCTGCTATTGCTGCTTACCTAAATTTACCAGTCAGATTTGTAACTAAGAATCAGTTTAATCACTAATGGCAAATATCACATCCATCCTCCTCCCTTATATTTATTTATTAATATGTCAATAAACTAGAAAATAACTATTTATTAATTTATATAGTTCATAAATAAAGCTAATAACTCAGGTTGCCATTAATGTTTTTCAATTCATTTTAATTTCAAGTTCAAACTGTCCAACAAAATCTGGAGTCGGATTCGACTTGTTTTTAGCTACTCCAGCTCCAACTCCTTTTACCTCCAAATCTGTCAGACTCCGACTCCACAGCCCTGCTAAAAAATTCAGTTTAATTAGTTTTTTTTTTATTTGAACGTGTATATCGCACTTTTCTGAGAAATATACTTAACTTAGAATTTAATAGTGGGTCTTTTTTCTGCCATGATGTTCTTTATTTTTATGTGATTCGAGTATTTTGGACATTGGCTTTTTATACATTAGTTTAGAGTGACTCTTGAATGGAATCGAACCCAGATAAACATTTCTAATGTAAATCGGATTCAAAGATAAAATATTTCAAGAATTTATGGAAGCTTACTTCATCTAATGGTATTCATGCTATCATATATTTGTTCATTGTAAATCAAATATCCCTAAAGACATAGCGAAGCGAAAGTTATTGCTTTTGGTAACACGGCACAATGATTTTCACAGAAAGTTCAGAACAATATTATACTAGAAAAGGCGAAAAGAAAAAAAAAAAAAAAAAAAAGTGTGTCTTGGATGCAATCAGCTGATCGTATTCCCATTCACAGGGTTTTAAGTTTTCCCATACTTTTTTATGTTCGGGATATTACTTATATTTTGAATATTAATTGATGAAAGTATCCATTGTTGAAGATATCTAGGCTCCGGATATCTTCACCTGTAAAAATTACTACTGCTTGGAGTTATAAAAAAGGTTCAGATTTTAGCTGCTCCTACCTCTTCTAGTATGTTTATTCACAAAATTTATACAAAACTCTAAATATACAAAAACACTAAACTCCGTAATTTAAACAATGGAAAATAGAAAAATTGTTTTATTTAATTATTCTTTGTTTTGAAGCTGTGGATGGCAATCATTTGTAAGGCAATTTAAAATTATATCCTAAGTTTTAAAACTTTATCGTCGAAAACAGGTAAGCTGTTATTTTTATATATCTAAAATCGTGAATAAGATTCGAATAAAATAGCAGATAGGATGTTATAAACCTCACTATTATGATCTAATTTTGTGATTTGCATTCTGCTAACTATTTTGATGTTATAAGATGGATGAGCTTTAAAGCATAAGTTCCTTGCTTTAATTATTGTTTATCGACTGGAATGAATACACTTAGTTGTCATTTATTGTTTATTTTACTTATTATTTTCAGTGTTAATAGTGATATCAACATCTTGATTAATATGATTCAGAAAGGCGAAAAAAAAGTGGCGAAAAGAAACACATTATATTATTCGAGGCTGATCATTGAGGATTGAAAACAAGGATTGAACAAGACACAGGTTATGTAATACAAGGAGGAAGGTTTAAACAGGAGACAGGTTGGTCATTTGATTTTCAATTATTATTTGATTCGTTAGAGAATTGGGGGCTTACTAGTTATATAGAAACTGGCTGACATGGCAATACTTCTAAAAAGATTTGAAGTGTGCTACACATCTTGAAAGTCGATATTGGGAATAGAGGAATTTTAACAGCAGCATAATTCTAAGAATCTGTGGCCATCATACCTTGATATGGGGCTCAAGGAATTTTTCATATAAGTCCAGGTTGCTGGAATACTTAGAGAAGAACAAGAAGATAAATATTGAAAGTGTGATAATCCAAGTTATCCTTAAAAAAAAAAAAAAAAAAAAAAAAAAAAACATGCATTTTTCACATCAACATGTGGTGCTTGGTGGTGGACGGACGCCATTTCCAGCTCAAGATGTGATGAATATGTATTCGACATGAAACAAAGTATGGTTTAAGAAGCTATGAAAAGTCCCTTGCATTCATTCCTGCCCCGTATCAACAAAAGATATTACGAATCGTAATTTATTGACATCAAAGGCATAAGTGATACCCATTAAATGTAAGAATTATGTATATGAAACTACCCATGAAGTTTCCTCTCTAAATTTAAACTCGTTGTAGGATTAAATAATTTTTTAATCTCTAAGCCATTAGCAAACCAAAAGAGAGAGTTCGTGTATCTCCTGAGAGAGATTCAATAATTAAAAGACAGAGAGAGTTGTGAAACGAAGGCATGAACAGGTCGCTTAAAGCGAGTCTATTTTATTATGAAAGTATTATCACGTTACCGTTAAGGTGATGGAATGGCAAAATTTCTGAATATCTTCATGTTTTAAATACTTGATCAATTTAATTTTGAATCACTGAATCCACGCTGAAACGATTTGGAATCTGCTGTACTATGATTATGAAGATCGGTGATACTATGATTATGAAGACCCTGAATGAATGAAAGTGTCCACAAGTTTGCATGTATTTAGAATGCATGCTCTGTATTTGCTGCTTAGAACAATGACTTAATCAAATAATTTCATAGATGATTTATGAATTTTGGAAACTGACCTAGGATACTAAGAATATATGTGATTCCACCTGGAAAATCTTTCTCTTCTTTTTTTCTGGAGAATCTTTCTTTTTCACAATCTTTCTTTTCTTTAGAGTGTAAAATGTGATTTTAGGTTCTCCAAGCAGCTATTCCATTCGTTCTTATGGGATCGAGGGCCGAATCAGAGCTAATATAGTTTTAACTTTTAGAGGGCTCAAATGAAATAAGATAACTATTGGAGAATAATTTGTCTCATAATTAACATTTCTTATTTGGTATTTTAGAATTATTACATTTAGAATACAAATTTGGAGGTTTTGGTAGCTGTTTAAATTCAAACTATGTATCTCGTATAGTGTCACGAAAAAAAGGGAAAAGAGAAAAAAAAAGAGGGGGGAATAGCCCCTTTTTTATTTTTTATTTGATAATTTTCTAGATTATGTACATTAAGTATTTCTAGTATTAAATTGTTGGTTTTTTTCATTAATTCTCTGTTTTTGCTGACAGAGGAATTTCTTTTGGGACAAGAAGAAGTTGGAGGTGTAAAAGACTTATGAGTATCAAATTGCCACGTTTGGGCTTGTTCTCCGAGAAGAAAAAATAAAATCACGAAAAGGTTCGCATGCAAGGAAATGGCTTCCCGAGCTACCGTTATGTTAGTTTCAGTTCTTGATTTAGAGAGATTTGGTAATGAAAATCTCTCTACTTCTCTTGAAGCTGTGCTCTTGCTTTTTGCTCAAACATTTTGGAGTGTTCTGGTTTTGAAACGCACCTTGTTGCTCTGTGATGATAGTAAAACTCAGTGAAATTCTTGATTGTTAGGTTACATCCTGTTCTGAGGATGGCTGTTCTGATGTCTTACAAGACATGGAAAACTCCTTGAAAATCTCAGAAATGGAAATGGACATGTACTCTGTCACAACTGCAGGCTATGCAGTGGGCATCAGGTTGTTGTTTTACAACAGTAGAATGTTTCAATTTTATTTACGGACGTTGTCCCAGAATTTTGAGTTATGAAGTGAAGCAGACAATTGGAAATATGCTGGAGGAGAATTTGTCACGTTCATTAAAACTTCTTATCTAAGCTGTCCCTCCAGTTAAGCTTTCTTTTTTCACCGTAATGGTTTGAAAGGGAAAGGCATAGAGGTCTCAAAATTACCTACAAAAATTGTGAAGGTAAGAAGCAGCTGAAGTTGTAGCAATAAGTACCTATATACAATAAGTACCTATAGGTACCTTTGACCTCATGGGTCTTTTATCGTTTGTTCTTTTTGCTTTACTTTAAACAATAAGTACCTATTATATACCTATATGCAATAAGTAGTTGTAGCGATAAGTACCTATTATATACCTATATGCAATAAGTTAGTTGTACCAATAAGTACCTATTATATAAATGCTAAATACTACATAATAGTGCTTCATGTGTTGTCAAGCCGTTACAGACTTCTTTCAAACACACTAGTTGATATGAATAATATTCATGCTCCTTAGTAAAAGTACATCACAGTGTCAGATTTAACGATTACACAGAGTAATTGAAATTATAACAAGATCAAATATCCTCTGTAGGCCCCTAATTCCCATACTACAAAACTAATCAAATAAAGTAGGTTATCTGATTAGCAGAAACTTGGTCGCAGAAAAATATACGTAAAAAAAAGTCATGTTTTTATGAGAGCTAACTAAAAAGAAAATCCTAATTACTAAGTTTTCTCTTATCTTACGCAATGTCTTTTAGAAGAAAACCTGCTCCTATTGTAAAGTCATTAGGATTTTTTGAAGTAGGAAACGCAAAAAATGAGCAATGCCCTCTCTAGGACTCGAAGCTGGACCTCTCGAATACTCGCCGAGTGTGTTACCGTTACACCACGAAAGCATGCAGAAAGAAGGGAGAGAATATCTTCTATACTCCCCCTTTTAAACGGCGACTGGGCGACTGGACCCAATCGTCCAATCCTGGTGATGAAGAATCATTATCCACCACCTTTTACTTCGGGGCCACTTTAGAGTCATTGGGTTATTTTTGATGCTGGAGACATGAAAAATGAGCAATGGGACTCGAACCTAGACCTCTTGAATGAGCGCAGATTAGGATACCATTGCACTACGAAGGTATGCAAAAAGGAGGAAGAATGTACCTTACATACTTCCCCTTTTAAAGGGCGACTGAGGATTGGGGGACCCGAAGTGGTGAAAAAACATCATCCACCATATTTTAGTTGGGACGTCACTGTGGATTTATTAGGTTATTTTTGAAGCAGAAGACATGAAATGAGAGCAATGCCCTCACCGGGACTCGAACTTGGACCTCTCGAATATGCGGAGAGTATGCTACCGTTACACCACAAAGGTATGCAGAAAAGAGGGAGAAAATAGCTTATAGAATATTTTGAAAAACTGGCCTTAGAAATATTTCAAAATTTTATGACTTTCACTGATTTTATTGAGAAACTAATGATTTGGGAGACTATAAAATTGCTGAATTTTTTTGCATAACATTTTGAAATTTAGATATGCTATAAATGAAAATTTCAAACCCACGCATCTTTACTAACCTGTTCTTGAATAAAGAATATATTTTAGGAATTTGCATTCGAAAATTCAGCATGCGTAGTTGTTTTTAGAAATATTTGCCTACAGTTTGTCTGAAAGGGCTATCTTATTAAATTAATTTTTTAAACTGGATTCATAGCTGCGTGCATAAAAATTCCACTAACAAATATTAGTGTTTCAAATTTTCTCCAGAAATCGGCGAATATTTCAATATGATATAAAATATTGCTTGACTTCGAATGTCTTTTTTTTTTTTTTTTTAAATCTTCTACGCAATATTCTGTGTTATCTTCCTTTGATGTATAGTAACAGTTACGGATACTAAGATGAGTCACAAATATTCCTTTTTAACTTAGAAATAGTCAGCAATTCTAAAATAAAGTGAAAGATTACTGCATTAGCTTCTCAATCCAATGGTTAACTTTTCTATACGAAGCTGAGAAGAAAGAAAGTTCTGGGAAAAAAAAAAAAAAAAAAAACAAGATTTTTAACTTTAAGTAGAATGATAAATATTTAACAGTAACGTATTTGATTTGCAGGGAATCACGCTGACGCTGACATGATTCCATTTAAATGTTTTTACTTTTTTTCCGCGAAAGGCGATGTTATTTGCCAGTAAACGGAAATCGATTCCTTCTGCGCTAGACGTTGCGGCTCTAGGACATTATGTGACAGCCACATCTGAATCTTCTATGCACAAAACTTAATAATTGAGTCACACACGCGTTCCAGGTGGGAAGTGAGTAAGCAGTCAAAATATGTAAACGAACCACCTGGAGTCTGAGAGTCGCAAAGTAAGGAATGTACAGTTTTTGATGTAGAAAGGTAATTGTAAGCAGGTGAATGTTGAGTTTTGGAGCAGAAATTGAGCAAATAAGTTAGATTAAGCATAGCAAATAGTAGGTCAAGGAACTGTGATTCTCCAAAGAGGAATCTGTAAACTGGCATGAATAAAATGCATTAACGAATTTTCTAAATTGATTTCATAATTATTAACTAGATAAACATTTAACTACCTGTATTTCGGAACGCTTTGGAGCAATGCTTTCTTTTAAAAAAATAAAGAATCAGCGAACCAAATGCTAACAATGAGAAAGTTCTTCAATTTAAAAAATAAATATGTATGGTTTATTTAATTTGTTTAACCAGTTATTTTATGTTCAAAATCTTTACTGACACTTCGTTCTTTTCGTTTGTCCCACCAGAATGCAAATTAGCTCGCGAGTATTTAATCTGAAGTTCGAAATTGTGAAATCAAAGAGTGTTCTGTCCACAGAAGGCTACGTTGCTGTAATTGTTATTCTAACATAACAGTTTCTGTCTTCGGCAGTGTATTTATATTTGCAGAGAAAGTCTTAGAGCCAACTTCGCGATTAATTTACTCTGCATATCCTTTAGATATTAAATATCTAGATTTAGTTTTACGTTTGAATTTCTAATTTCAGTTCTTACCATAAATGCTGGCCGATTTGTAGGCACAATGTTTGCCTTCTGTTCCTCTAGTTTACTTGAAAAATAAAGTGCAATTTTCACCCTTCTTAAGCCTCTGTAGTACTTTAAAGACTTTCCGTTTAAGGTGTATTGAGCTTAGGTCACAAGTTACAATAGAGAAACATACCAAATACCTTACAAATAAATAAATAAATAATTTGCAGTCTGAAAACTTCAGATTACATTCTAAATCCTCAATAAATTTATCTATATATAATATAATCGAGTCACACACGCGTTCCAGGCGGGAAGTGAGTAAGCAGTCAAAATATGTAAACGAACCACCTGGAGTCTGAGAGTCGCCAAGTTTGGAAATATATTTAAAAAGTTTCAAAATATATTTAAAAATACATATAAAAATCAAGAAAATAAAATCATAAAAGTAAAAAATAATTTCAGTCCGATCTAGGTTTGCAGATTTCAGTTTAAAATTTAAAATAATTACTACTTACATTAGTACAGTTACATTAGGCCTACTAGTTTAATTCTCAGAATAAAGCTTACAGCAAAAAATTTCATATTTAAAATGAACTGTTCAAGATGGCAACACCAAATTATAAGAACAAAAATTGCTATGGTATTGTTACGTGCGTACTTGTTCGTAATGAATTGAATGCACAAGGAACCCACGATAGCTTAATAAAATTTATTTTCCCAAAAGAATCGTTACAGTTCTGGAACTTTCTACAAAAATATTCTTAAAGCTCTTCTCAGTGTGATACAGCACAGTCAGTAGTCACCACTTCAGACTACTAAGAACGTTAAACACAACGCAATGCAAAGGGTCCCTAAAGAGCGAAGCTCGTACGGAGATATCTCAGTACTCCGAATTCGATTCTAAACTAAAAAATTGAGAACTGATGCTGTCTCTAGGCTTATACCTTTCTTCCGACCGCTGAGAAATCTCTACTAACTTCCATTTCTTGAAATTACTAGAAGATACATACGGTTAAAGTTGACTGGACTAAAATGTCGCCAAGTTTGGTGATTTCTGGCGATTTCATGACAAATTTGACGATAAAAATTAGTCGCCAAAATTATGGCCAGCTTGGCGAGCCAGTTATTTACTTCAATGTAAAATAGACTTTTCTCTGAATCTTATATTTTCGGCAAAGCTTCGCTTTCTCAAGTCATTTTATGTTACATTATACAAGATACCATAATTTTACGTATAATTTCACTAAAATTATTTACATTTATACAAAGTTCGTAACAGTATTATTTCGTTATAAATCAATGTCACATACTTTGTACTTGTTAATAAATAAAAGATTGAACTGTTGAAGATGTAGCAGTGCATTTATTTGATTCGATTGCTTGTATGCGAGGCTTGCTAACAAAATTTTCCTTCAAGTGAAAATACTTTTTTACTATGCAAAGACATGAAATCCATCGCCTGAAGACAACAAACACCTCTTCGATAGTGTTTATCGTTTAATCCTTCGTTTTTTAAATACTTCTTCTTTAAGGTAAACAAACGATTCTGTACCTATGTGTAAAGTATCGTCTAGATGTTTTCAACCAGGCCTAGGATTCCCCGTAGGGGAATTTCATAGTTTCAGTGGGAGAGAAATGCGGCCAGCCTGATTCCACATAGTTCTTGCTGTGCTGTTAAAAATTAACAAAATCTAAATAAATGTACATTTATTTTTCAAGTTTGGGAAAGGGAGGGGAAAATGATCTTCGAGCAATGGCGAAAGGGATGCATGGGGCAAAAAAAGTTGAGAACCAATTGGTCTAGAAATAGCTTTCTTTAAATACAATTATGCTTCAAATACTTATAATTCTCGATGAGTATACAATAAATAAAATGTATTTTACACTTTACCATTTACTTATATTATCAAAAAAATGTAATAATTATTTCAATCATTGAAAAATGTGTTGGATTATTTTTAAACGATGCGTTTGTTAAGCAATGCGATTACAATTTAAATATAAACTGAAGATCTCATATTCTATCGACCATCAACACGTTGGAAAGTGCTATTTGCCAGGTAGGAAGAAAGATGAATGAAAATTTTCGTGAATCTTTCAATGTCAACACTTGGAACACGTATGGGTGATAAATGGCAAAGTAGAGTAATGCAAAGTAATAGCCCGAGATAGTTAACAAATTTCATTACTATTGAATTTATATCAAAAGAGAACTAAAGAAAAAGAAGAAGAATTCTTCCTGTATTTTAATCTCTTATCTATTTATATTTTAATCTTTTAATGTCTGATATTCTGAACGAATTGGATGATGTAGGAATACAAATTGAGTCTACTTAGAAGCAAACAAATAAATAAAGAATTTCATTTTCAATTAACATGAAATTTTAAAGATCTGTAAAACAACATACATGCATGCAATAGACTGAAACAGCTGTCCAAGCAAAATCCAACTTTGCACACTGGTCACCGTGTTATAAAAACTGTTTTTTTTTTTTTTTTTTTTTTTTTTTTTTTTGTCACATCTTCTCTTACAATCTCTCTCTGTCTTTCTAAAAAAATCTTTTCTAACCTTTTTTTATTCCCTGTGTCGGAACACTTCGTTGCCTTTCCATAAAAGTAAAAGCATTTAGTCATCATCGACTTAGATGAAGAATGAATTTCATAATCTCCAAATCTCTTGCATCACCCCCACTACCATTTTAACCATCGTACTAAAATTTTCCTTTCATCATTAATTTCATCTAATAGATTTTTAGTAAAACTAAGTCTAAGAGAATGTTTTAACAAAATCTAAAGATTAAATTAAAATAGCATCCCGCTTAACTAATTGTTTAATTGTAAGATTTAATTCAATATATCATTACTTTATACATCTACTGGTAGTAGAGGCAAGATCAGTCTAATCAACCAATAAATAATTGATAAGCCATTTCCCACTTTGGGTTGCATCAACCACATTACAGTTTCTACATGAGAAATATCTACATCACGGTACGTTATGTTATGCTACCATTTATCATCCACGCAGCATGGCAAATAGCCAATTTCTGGAGAGCTGTTATTCGACATGGCATAAAATTTTTAATTAATTTTTCAGATAGTAACTATAGCTCTGTAACAAACTGAGTAATTCAAAAGCAACAAATGCATTATTTAATAATTTAAATCTTCAATTTTATTTTTAATGGCATATATAACTGATAAAATTTGTAAATGATAATTTCCATAAGCCTTTGTACTGTTATTGTAATCAATACAATTTCAAAATGTATTACAAACACCACACATTAAGTACCTCGATATGTCGTAAAAGATGTGGATAAAATATCATAAATCATATTAGCTTACATATATAATGTAAAATGTTTTATGTTATATGTAACATACTTCATGAAACATCATACATTATACGTAGTTCGACACAAAATAATAGTGTCAATTTGCTTCTCTATACTTATTTGATAATTTATATAGATATTTTTCTATATTCATTTTTATGTTTTTAGTTTCTGAATGAATAGAGTCATTTGAGAAATCCAAAGGAAACAATGATAATTATATGTTTCTGTTTCTTTTATAGATTATCTAATAAACTATGAAAGTACATTTTAGCAATCTTTTCAGATACTTTTAAGAATATTCAAAGAATGACAAAAGGCTGTGAACGTCCCTATCATTGTCTTTTTTACCGCACGTGTCTTTAACTATCATATTATCATCTTCTTTTTCCTTCTTTTACCTACTACTGCTTCGCAATTCTTTTTTAATTGTATATTTAGAAAAATTGGAAGATTCTACCTTTCTTTTACAACGGCCAACAACGTTGAAGTGGTTCTAAAATAGCAATTTAAGTAATTGAAAGCAGGTGTAAGACTAGCATTCTGTTTAATTTAAAACTAAAACTGCTCAGTTTACAACAGAGGGATATACTACGATACAAACTTCACCAATTTTTCTTGGAATCGAACGTAAAATTGTATAAGCAAAGAAAAAATATTCTATATTCTTCGTTTTTAATGATAAAACTGATGTAAGAAAGTAATAATTTTTCTAAGCAGTTTTGTTTTTTAAACCTGCTTGTGATGAAGGAGTATTGCATAATGTATACGGTCACAAATCTTGCTGGAAATACTTCATGCATCGTCTTTTTACAAATTATATTGAACATAGTAGAATCAGGGCATGACATTTTAAATTTTTTTCAGCTTATGACAATTTCAACTTCAATCCCACATGAACAAAATATATTATGATATGTAGAGATATGCATGACTAAATGAGGTAATTATACAGTTGCATTATAACTAAGCAAAGGGAGTGCAATAACTTCTCTTAAGGCTTCAAGCTTTATTTTCAGTTAGGTTTTTAATTAACAGCTTTAATTGCTCTTGAATAATTTTATTGTTCATACCGTATGAAATTTCTTATGCAGGTATTTCTGGTTGGAAAAATAAATTTTTGTGCTAACTGAGATAATCATGTTGTATGTATGCAGAACGTGAATCTGCAATGAATTTCGTTAACAATAATAACAACAGAATTACTTATGTGTAGCATTAATAATTTTTTGACGATACAAATTTATTAAAATACTGGAGGCCTACTTATCTAAGGAAATTGATAGCATCGTGGGGAAGCTTCATAGGGAAATGGCTTATTTTCATGTTATAAAGACAGGTAAAAACTGAATTAGGAAAAGCAATCAAGGGCTACCTGCGTAAGGGAAATGATGCCTCTGTGGTGTTTCCGTATGGAATAAGCTCATTCCAGCTCCATTTAGTACCTATTTTACTCTAGGGATCTCTATACTGTAGGCTATCTAGTTAATATAATTTCAATTTTTATTACAACTTCTCCTTTCCATTATCCTCATGAGAATTCAAATTATTATGAGTATTTAAACTGAGGTTTTCGGCTTTGAGACAGAGAGTGTTTCTGGCACTTTGCTATCTCTAACAGTTGTATTATTCGGCTCTGAGGTCCTTTCGCCGCCGATACTTTAATTCGGATGCGCCCACAGAATTATTGAGACCTGTACCTGAACAGACTCGACTTCTGCAGTAAATAATCAGTCTTCACAGTGACTAGAACCATCGTTTATTCGGTGGTAGGTTCAGGTTCGGCAGGGACCGTACTGGTATCCTTTTGTCTCCCCCTTCTTTGTAGGGACGTTGCATGGATAGATATCGAAGGTTATCCTTGGGGTTTGGCTCCCCTTGGTCAACAGTGGGGGAGAATCTACGACGTATCTATGTCCTCTTTGTTCTGGATGCCTGCCGTCCACCACTGACTTGCGTTCTTATTACCAGAGTCAAAATTGCTTCCTGAGTTGACCGGGAGGGCTATGCGTTCTCGGATCTCCTTTAGGAATTAGGGCATGATAATCGTGTAAGGACTTCTCTAAGTCTTAGAGCCCCTTCTCCCTAGCGTACTGGTTAGCATTTAATTTAAATTTGATTCTTCCGTTTATTTACATCACTATGAGTAGTGATGTAAATAAACCAGCACATGCCCTTAGGCTCCGTTCAGACAGTGGCTTAATGTCATAGAGGCATAGTCATAAGGCATAAAATGCGGGAGTTCCGTTCACACCTGCGAGATAGGGTCTAAGGCATAGCCAATTAGAGAAGCTAAATTCGCGGATGCGTGGATGTGTCTACAGCTTTCCCGCTCAATAGGTTTCCTGCGTTCGCTGTGATTGGTCGACTCTTACTAGGTCGGCATAAAGCTGAAAACTTCGAATTTTATGCCAGAATTCTACATCATTTTTTGTGACATAGCAAGGTCTGGTTGCCTAGCTACGAAACTCAGCTTAAATCAGTTATGACATTTATACCACTGTCTGAATGGAGCCTTATTTTCCACGTTCTGTTGAAATGAAAAGGTTATTGCGACCTTCTTAAGACTTTCTCGTTTATCTCAGATGACGCGGTAACTCGCTTCACTCCTGTTAGGGTTATAGCACTAAAATAGCATTTCTAAATCAAGCGTAACCCTATAACACACTTAATGCGAATATACACTTAATGCGGATTTATTTTATACTGTTATAGCGAACTTCCAAGAGTAAAAATCAGATGTAAAGAATTGTGTAGATATCTTCGAGTAAAAAATATTTTGTATTTTTCATATTTTTATTGGAATTTCTGTAAGTTTAAAAAATTAATAATCGTTGAATTTAATCTCATTTAAAATACTAGGATCCGCATTCCATCCTTACAGGGAAAAACCCTTAGTTATCTTCCCCTCCCTTTTTTTTTCTAAACAAAGGCTGTGTGACCTTATATGTAATATATATATAAGTTGTGTTGTTGAAGTAACCCAATTCCTTCATTAAGGAATTCAGTCACAGAAAAATATTTCTTAGTTAGGTTATTTGAATATTACGAAACGTGCAAGGGCTATCTAAGAGGAAGGATGCCTTTGTGGAGGACTTTTTTAAGGAAACTGGCTCGTATTCACCTTACGAAACTTTATTCAACTCATGAAAACCACAAAAATCAACATTGCAAAAGCCTTTCTTATTTGAGAAATTAAGGGAATATAATTATAGTAATATTAAATTTTTAAATGGATACATTAATTATTTAAGCGAGAACAGTATGAAATTACATTTCAACATTACTTATACAAGTTAAAATCTCACCTATGATAGAAGTGTAAATTATTATTAATTCGTACGCCAAAATACAAGTTACTTCATTTTATAAGGAATTTGAATTTGAAATTGTTAATTTAACAGAATTGAACCCTTTGTACAAAATTTTATAAATATAATAAAAGCTGTTATAAATCGAAATGCATATTTAATCCGCGCTGGCGAGCTTTATCCGAAATAATAATTTTATTTTAGATGAATTTCTTCCACTTCTGCGAACAAGATACTTTATTTTGCTTACAGAAATTTAGAAATTCTATTATCTAACGTAATCACATCTAGTTTTGCTTTGATGTATCATTTGCAGAATGAGCAATGAAAGAATGTTTATTTCTGCAATCATATTTGAAAATCTTAGGAAAATTAAGAAAGGAATCTTTCACAAAGCAATTTAAAAATTTCACTGTGCTAAATGAATTTGCATATTATAAAACATTGATTCTTTAAAGTCGCGGTCGTAAATCGGTGGTCCGTAAAAAATTTTTGATGGTCCGCAGAAAAATTAGGACATAATTTATGAATTTTTTGCGGACATTTTTCCCTCATTAATAATTTTCTTTAAATTTTTGTATGGTTTTCATTATGCGTCTATTATCTATTTAAACAAAATAGATAATAGACGCATAATGAATGAGAAAAAGCAAGCGAATATTCTGTATTTCTTTAGTAAAACTAAAGTTAGAATAACTAATGAATTAGTATTACTTCATTTAACAGTGAGATGATCAATGAATCAAAACCTCCACATTCCTCATCACGGTCAGACAGCATTAGAAAGAAAGTTCAAACTGGAAGTGCAAAGAAAAATAATAAGAAGAAGAAGAAGAAGAAGAAAATGTGATTCAGACTAACTGAAATTTGGATTTATTCCAGAATCCGGTAGTTAGCCATAACCCCGGTCTTTTGGTATTATCTGTTCTCAGAGTTTATCTAATAATGCCATGAAACCTTCAAAACTCGAAAGACACTTGAAATCAAAACACCCAGATTTAGCTAAGAAGAAAATATGCAAAAATAAGTAGGTACCTTAAAAATGTGATTGTTTAAGATAAGTCCCTATCAAAGGCTTTCTATCTGATAACACTTCAAATACAGAAAAACAAAAGGCCATATACGATAGGAGAAGAATTTGCAAGCCTGTGAAGAGGTTTTGTGAAAAAAAGCTGTACAGAAACTGAAAGTAGTTTTCTTAATTGAAAGTAATAAGTCTGCTAACACTGTTAAAGCCCAAAATTGAAGAAGTGACTAAACATGACTGGACATCGCTCAGAAGTTGTTGCAAAGATGAAAAATGTTAGCCACCCAGACTTTCTGTCTACACAATGCATTACACACAGCATTTTGTGGTGGAAAAAATGTCCCCAGAACTACACCAAGTATTATCAGATGTTATTAATATCACAAATGAAATTCGACGTAAAGTGCTAATTCTCAACTATTTGAAACTGAAGAAATGGGTTCACCTTCTTCTTCACACTGAGGTGAAATGGCTTTCGAGGAGCAAAGCAAAATACTGACATAACTGTTCGTCCTGAGCGATGAAATAAAATTATTTTTCAGCAGCAAAATAATCCGGAATTTCAAGAACTCTTGTCCGCCGCTTTGAGTAGGTAGCCAAGCTTGCTTACCTGGCAGATGGTTTTCCTTTGTTAACCGAACTAAACATATGCAAGGACAATTTAAGCACTTGTTTACTGACGAGTAAAATAGATACTTTTAAAAAAATATGACCGTGGCAAACGCTGTAGAAGGAAATCTACGAATGCTTATAAATTTTAATCAAATTATGGGAGAGAACGATCTCAACCAACAAGAGGTATCCATTATTCAACAGCACTTCCAGTCACTGACAGAATGTTTTGGTTTTTATTACCTAAAGCTAGAAGATCCTAGGCATGAAATATGTGGACAATAGGGATTCATTTTCAGCAAACACTGAAGATAGCAAATTAAACATGAATGAAAAAGAAAGCCAGATAGATCTGTCTTTTTTTAAAAACTAAATTCCAGGCATCTTTATAAAGACTTCATTATTGCCTCTCTATAAAAAATGAATACGCGTATATAGCAGAAAGCCAGTTCCTGGAGCGTCATTCGAAGTATTTGAAAACTCTGAATAATCGTGCTGCCTTTTACTGTAGGACAAACAAAAACTTATTTTTAGAGTGACAGGAGTTTTATATTTTCGTTATTTTTTATATTTTAACAACGGTTATAAATTTATATAGTTGAAAAATGAAATAATTTTCACCCATAAAACGATATAAAATACACCTTTTTTTCCCCAAAAAAATAATGGTATAAGGTATTTTATCCCTCCTTTAGCATAATTGCTTCTACTAAGTATTTTAATTATCTTTCAAATATGTATTAATCCAATACAGTAGCTGCTGGCACATTTTTTAGACGATTTTCGTTGCAATCACAGAAATATTTTAACTAAAATTTTTATGTTTTAACTGTTCTATTTATAACCCTTATTCTTCACTACCTTTATACATCGTAATTTGTGAGATGATCCACTTTTTTATAGAATCAGTTATAACGAACCAACGGTTATAGCGAACCAAACTGCCGGTCCCTTGAAGTTCGTTATAGTAATACGTTAAATAAGACTTTAGTAACACACTAAGAATTTGATGCAGCTATTGATAGCAAAATTTTAATTTTTACTTACTAAAGATTAATGAAATAACATGAAATATCAGCTATTTCCAAAAATATAAAGAATTTATCCTACATTCCGGTGATAACGCTCATCTATAATTTCAAACTACATTTTCAAATGTTTAGGTACATTCGCCGTATAACGCGAACCCATTTCTTTAAGAAGACACCCCAGAGATACATATACGATGCTCTTACCTTTTAAAGTCATTCATTTGAAGATTTTTCCCAGACTGTTGAACAATAGTATGCTGAATCGATAAGCGATAAGGGAACAATATGTTTGTGGGGAAATGCTTGAGTGAGTAAATAATTCCGCAAAGGTGGTATTCAATGCAGGTGTGCACAAGAATGTTATTCTACAGCTTCGAGAAAAGCGAGACATAATTTCGGGTAAAAATGCACTTCTGACTCGAATGATTTCGCGGAATTAAGAGTCAGATGCTTTCTTCGAATGAATGAAAGCACAATAATTAATATGCTTTACGTAAAGGAAATTGTACGATAATGAAAATTTTTATGTTCATGAGTTGTATCATTTCTTTTACACAAAAAACATTTAGGTATCGTGTAGAAATATAATATACGTATGTATATGAAATATAATATATGTTCTTTTCCTTATTTTTAAATGTATCATTTTTATATCTGGCCTATAATGCGTACCCGTAAATTTCGATCGTATTTTTTACATTAAAAGTGCGTGTCATACACCAGAATATACGAAAGTTACAATTAAATAAAATTCGGATAAATAATAGTCTGTCTCTAAAAGACAAATATTTACTACCATCCTTTATAGGAAAATATCAAAAAAAAAATTTTTCGAATTACTGGATATGATAAGAGAAAATTGCGTTCAAAACTTTCATTCTCAGCTTTATAACGAAAGTCAAAACAAATTTTGCTTTCAACAAATGACTAACAAATTTCGTTTAACATTTTTGTTTCTAAAAGGAATTTAAACAACTTTCTTTATTTCTACTTGTTTCACCGTTTGCAGTACTTTGTGAAATAAGTTAGTTAGTTATTAGATGTTCATTCTCTTTTCACTTACACCAAAACATAATAATTCGTACTAATTTAGACAGGCATTGAGAATTTAATATGCTAATTTGCAGCCTTTAATTTAATAAGACTTGTTAAATTTGATTTTGAGCTCTCAGATTTCGTATTGCATTGCGAATTTTATTTCAATAGATATAAGACAAATGGAACTAATTGAAAATAAACAGCTTACTCTGAAACACATCTGTTATCAAATAAACTAAAAAATAGGAAAACTTCTCATGCTTTAAATTGGAAATACTATTTGCTATTTTTCATTAAAAAAACCTCAATTTGGGATTATCGTATTCACTTCAGTTTGAAAAAACAAATTGATATTATAATTCTTGTTTTCTTTTTTTTTTACTCCTGAAGATTTTAAAATCTGTATGAGATAATAATTTATTATGCTTTTATCTTTTATTATTACTTATACGAGTAATTATTATTTGCTTATATTTAGTCTTATCAGTAAGAAACGAAAAATTTGATTTGATTTCAGACGTTAATTTTTAGTCTGAGAAGTTTTTTCGGATAATGTTTTGTAAATCAAAAATAGAAATTAAAAGTGAAAGTGCTTTAAGACTTACTGCTTATTGCTGTTAGTGCTTAATATTGTGTATTACTTCTAAGATGAGAAACGGTGGAAAGAATCATCAAACATCAATTATAACTTTGTAAAGTGCCTTTCCAGAACCGCAGGGAAAAGTACATTATCAACTAGCTATTTTTAAAATATTTGATGCATATACCACATGACTTCCTTGTACGGAATATTAAACTATACGCATTTTTTCCTGCATTTCATTTAAACTTATTTCTCGAATTTCGTTAGAGATTTATTTCTCAATTAATCCAGTTCTCATTTCGCGGCAAGGCAAAAATACATAAAAACTCAAAATATTTTCATTAAAAATTGAAAGCTAGAGAAAAACATAAAACACCAAATGAAGTTAAAACAATAAAAAAAAATTTTTTTTCTTACAATCAGAATTACAGTTTCTACGCAAAAATAAGCAATTCGGTCACAGGCAAGAAGGCAGATTTTTCGGTGCACAAACGTTTTCTTTTGTTCCCAATCACTGAAAAAACACTGGCAAAAAGACACTGAAGGTGCATAAAGACTTAATTCACTATTCTGCTTCCCTGTTCAAATGTAAACAAATATGGCTGCTATGGTAAGAAAAATTAGGCTTAGCCGCACTTTAAACATTTAAAAAACTTTAAACTTTTAAATTGTTGACAATTCTACAAATATTGCATGCAGATTGACAAAGGCATAAAACCTTAAACGGAAGATAAGAACAACATATTTTTTAAAAGCAAAAAATGCACAATTTACCAACTTATAAGAATAAAAAAACTGACCTCACGGTGCCGAGTAACAGAGTGGGTGTATATATATATATATATATATGATTCCAATTTAATTTTAACTTTATATGCTTTAAGTTTATATATATACTTTTGGTGCAGCCGACTGCAACCAAAAAGTGAGGTGCACATATACGTGTTATAGCAGTCCTATAAACAAAATTTCAACGTTTTGAGGCTACTCGTTTTTGAGTTATGCGAGATACATACATACGCACATATGTATACGGACACCACGAAAAAAATCTCTTTTGAATCCATTTAAAATTAGTTTTATAATTCGTTAGTGCTTTATTCTGTCTTACGAACAGATGTCACGCAAAAACATCGTTAAATTGCGTTCGATAGTGGTCAAAATGGATATTTTCGTTGAAATATGATACCCGGATAATTCTTTTGAAGAGGCATAGACAATGATTTGCAAATTATCTCAGAATTCATATAAGATTTGTTCATAAATAAACCAAACTTTTTATGTAAAAAAATATCTCTGTAAGAGAAGTTAATAATATGTAGATTTAAGCATCTGAATGCTATTTGAAGGTCTTTGATCTCGCCAGAGCAACTGCATCCACCAAGCAATCGAAAACTAAAACAGATACAATGTTACTGCATTCATCTGCATAGTTGAATTTCGAGTTTAACAAAAAATTTGGATTTTAAAATACTATTAAGAATTTTGTACATACATAAATAATTTTATGGAAATTATATGTAAAAATGTTGTATTTTTTGTATAAAGAAACATGAAATACTTGAAAAAGATAAATGCTCTCCGGAAAAATTCGAATACAGGGGCAAGTCTTTTTAACATTGAATAAATAGCTATCTCGCTAAATTGGCGAGATATTGTCAAGCTGGCGGCAGTTTTTGCGACTAATTTTTGCAGCCAAATTGGACGAAAAATCGCCGAAAGTCGTCAAACTTGGCTACCATTCAGCAACATTTCGGTTTGGTGCCTGTATACCTAATTGATACAGTAATTAGTAGCTGCATGTAACTGTAACAGTATCCAGTCCTTAGATGTAACTTTAACCGTATATGCTTTTCAGTAATTTCGAGAGTTAGAAGGTGCAAGAGATTTCTCGGCGACCGGATTGAAACTGTTCAAGACCGGAGAGAACTAACCGGAGCTCTCGTTTAGTTGAGAGCTGAATTCGGAGTATTGAGATATCCGTGAGAGCTTCACCTTTTAGAAGCGCTTTACCCTTCGTTGTGTTTAACGTTCTTACTAGTTTGAAGGCAACTACTGATGATGCTCTGTGTTTCTAAGAAGATTTGTACGAATAATTTTTTGGAAAGTTACAGAACTGTAAAATCTTTCTTTTGGTAAAATAAATTTTATGAAGTGATCATCGGTTCTGTATGCATTCAGTCCATTACAAACCCATACCCACTCAATAATACATTACATCTCGAGTAAAAATGGAAAGATCCTAGAGATTTGTGAGAAAGTATATCTGTTCGTTCAGCTATATTTGAAAAGAAAACTTAAATTAGGAGTTATAAAGGATAATTTGTTAGGCGATAAATAAAAGCACAGGAAAGATAAACGCGCAAGATCTGTACTGGAGATTAACATGCATGTTAACCTATGGGTAAACACTATAATGTTTACCCATAGGTTAACACTATAGTGTAACAATTAAAACACTATAGTGTTTACAGTTAATGAACATACTATTCTTATTTTGAATGAGAGCAGCAAAGTAGCACGCATTCGAAGAATTTATAGCCACTGTCTAAACGAGAGGACTTAATTACTGACAGATTTTATGCATCCTGATTTAGAATAATCATGAATTATGATCACAAACATCAAATATTACTTGGGATTCTAACCGTGGTTAAATAGCGAAAAAAATAAATGAAATTATCATGATGAAAGAAAGAATTTAATTTTCAGTAAAGGCCAGTAAAGGCGCTTGCTTTTACTGAAAATTAAATTCTTTCTTTCAAATATTGATCAAATGATTATTTTCCAGTGGATAATAAAAAAGACAGCATTAATTATAATAACAATCATGATAAAATTGCATGATAAAATTTTAATAATTAAAATACTTTTATCTCACTAGAGAAAAAAATGAAACAAACTCTCAAAATAAATAAATAAATAAAGTTTTTCTATCATTCTTCGCTCAGTCATTACAAGTTACACAGTTTATTGTTGGAAGTTAAAACGATTGTTATGTCAAATTCATTAAATCTTTTTTAAGATCTTCATATTTAAATATTAGCGTGGAGCATTATCTGGGTGTTTTTAGGAAGCTTAGCGTGAATAAAAATTTAGAATTTAATATTATTTGTCCCTTTTTGCTATTTAATTTTAGAAAAATAAATTAAGCATACTAAAACGCATAAAAATAGATATTAATATAAATTAATTTAAGAAAGCTTTAATCAACATTTTTTAACATTAAAATTTTATTTTGAGTTTTACATTCACTTTTTATTTGTCAGTTTGCTTGTTATAATTAGTCCAAAGGGATTTGAATCCCGAAGGACTATTAGTTTCGTTTTGGCATTTTGCGTCGGACTCATAAATGTCGGTTCACTTTTCAAACTGTTGCCACAAAATGTTAGAGTCCTGCATTACATTTGAAGAAATTAAATAATGAAAAATCTGCATAAATGTATGTATATTTCTCGTATTGTGATAAAACAACGGTACATAGAGTCATCGAATTTTGAATAACGTAATCCTCCAACGAATATGAGCATGTGGAAGACCAAATTTGAAATTTGTTCCTATTTTTTAAAACTTTGACGAATTTTTTCATTTTTCTTGTATTTAAACTTTTAATTGCAATTAATTTTAGTTTAGTGTTAAAAATTATTCACGGGAACCACAGTATCACATTTGCTTTAAAGCAATAGCATAAAGAATTTCCTTTTTACCTTATTAATATAAATATATATTAATTAAATATATTAATAAGTAAAAACATTAATAGCATGTAAATATTGTAAAGATCGTGACTTGTAAAGATCATGACTTGTAAAGATCGTGACTTAAAGAGAACGTGAAATATAAATAATAGGACAAGAAATTGCATTTTACGGTGGGGCAAAAAGAAGAAGATTCGGAAGATTTTTATATATTTCGTTTAGAGAGTTTAATTTTTACTTTTTTAATAGTTGTAAGAGTTTTAACTGTAGTAGTTAAGAGTTTAAAATTTTGATAGTTAAGAGCTGCAGCATTTATTTATTTTTTTTTTATTTTTTATTTTTTTTTTTTTGTTCTGTTTTAAAATTCAAATAAAAGTATTTTTTTCATTCTGAAAATTTAGCTTTGTTCTTCCTACAAGGTTCAATATCCATTATATTGAAATGAGGAAAGGATTTTTACTAATATCATACTAGTTTGGAAAACACAGGTAGAAAGCGTAACGCTTAGAAAGATCCAGCCTTATACGCTATTTTTCAAAATCTGCTGGATACTCAAATTTGTTAAAAATAGACATCTCATTAAGATAAAACAATGCTTAGTTGCTATGGTGATATCTTCTCAGCTGTTCTTTTAGGCCAGGGAAACATGATGTTCTTTACTAATAGCTATATAAGAAAAATGAATCAGAACATGTTATAAGCAATGTCAGTTTTAAACTGATACAGTATACCTAAGCATTTTGCATTACATCCTAATAACTTAGTATGTTAAATGTTAAAATTCAGTTTCATTAAATCTCTTGATTTATCTTAGAGTTTAATCAAAAATCTGTAGATATTAATGCTTTCAGAATATGAAATAATATAGAAATAGCAATAATTTTGGTATTTCAATGGACTGTGATGTTCGAGTTCGAGCAAAAGATTTTAAGCGCTTAACTAGTTGTAAGTGATATCCTTCTAAAGATATTACTATAATTGATTAGTTTTTACTGGCATTTAATTTCAGATCCGTTATAGTTAATTAATTTAATTATATAAATTTTAACATTGTAAAATAAATCAGTAAGTTATGTGTTAAAATTTGAGCAAAAGAAAATACTGCATAAACTGTCAAAATATAATGGAAGTTTGAGTAGTTTATTGCATTAGTTGGAACTTCTGTTTATTGTATCTTACAAAATGCCTTCCTGTTTTCATGGTGGTAAGGCAGCTTGCTACCATAGCTTGAACCCATGTTCTAATGCTGGAGAAGACATGAATGTTTGTAAATGTGTAGTGCTTCGCCGGTATGGGACACTTAAAATACTGTCGAAACGAAAATCATCTCGTTTGTAAAGAAAGAGGCGTGGAGGCGTTCGATTGCCTCCCCTAAGATGTTCTCAAATAAAATTGGCACAAATCTTCCTTTTTCTCTCGATTATAATTCGTTCGTCCTGTAAGGTGCACTCTGAGAAAATTTTTTTAGCTATGAGAAGGCTAAATGATTGATGGATTTGTCCATTCCCAAACAATGCATTGATTTGCACGTGTTCGGCCATTTGAATCAACAACAACATCTTACATAATAAAAGTGGAGATCACGAATCTTTGATCTCGGGAGTATGAGGTATTAAATGAATAAATAAATAAATAAATAACCGAATATATAAAAATCACGAATCTTTGATCTCGGGAGTATGAGGTATTAAATGAATAAATAAATAAATAAATAACCGAATATATAAAAGAGTTCGCGTCTCAAGCCTATAAGTAATCTCTAAACATAGGTTCCGTTGCTATTCTAGGAATTTAAAAAATCTGCATAATATTTCAAAGCATATTAAAATTGTATATTTCAATATGCATTTAGTTAAACATATCACAAATTAAAACTTTACCTAATATTTAAAGGAATTTATGAGCAATAATATAACGTATCTGTTTACACAAGTTAGGAAAATAACTAATATTTTTTATATGCGACTCCTTTTAACTTTTCATGATTGTAATTCTACAATGATGAAATCGACTTTTCATCATTGTAGAATTCAAAACCATTTCTTCAAAGTTTTTCACGCAAAAATTTTAGGGAAGAGGCGTAGGAGACCTGAAATAGAAAGGTCGAAGAAAAGTCGGTTTGGGTAAAGAGCAAGAAATGGCTGTCAACGAAAAAAGCACAAGATGAGGAAGGAAATGAAATTGAAAATTTGGATAAAAAAAACGTTTCGCCAGTTTTTTCCAAATGAACTTTCATAAAGTTTGGTATTCACCTGCAGGAACATTAGAAATTTCTTATTTATCTTATCACTTCTTTGAATATTTATGCAACTACATATTTATTTCAAAAGATGACTTGAATGTTCTTTTTGTAATCAGAAATAAATAATCATCAAGGTTGCTCAATATTTTGTGCCATGCTTTTTGCGACTACATAAGTGATCCATGTCATCGTTTAAGTAGTATATTATAGTGGAAGCTTGATGTTTTTAATCGCGCATGGCACTTGTGAGAGTACCACTTTGTACATAAGGTTATTTTGAAACAGATATATGAAAAATGTTCAATGACCTCGCTGGGACTGGAACCTGGACCTCTCGAATACAAGCCGAATGTGCTACCGTTACACCACGAAGGCATGCAGAAAAGATGGAGAAAATACTCCTCCTTTTAAGTACTTCTCCTTTTAAAGAGCGACTGGAGCTATTCTTATTTTTACCCTTTTTACTTTACTCCAAATTATTATGTTTCTTCAGTACTCAAGAAGCATTTCAAAAAGCCAGCAACTAAGAGGGTGACCTACGGACTTGTGTGTGTGTGTGTGTTTTTCCCCAGCCTTATTATAGGACTTTCTGCATTTTTAGGACCGAAACTTCTGATGTTCCTTATGATTATTGTATTGAAGAAAATGGAAAGAAATGGCAATTTTTCTTCATTGCAGCCCGTTATTTAATTATTTGGTTAATCTTTACATTATGGTAACTTGGCGTTTTTTTGGCGAAAATTTGGCGAAAATTTGGCGATTAACTCTCCTACAGCAACCCTCTATTTTTTTTTTTTTCCCCGCCGCCATTTTGTCTTCACGAAGTAAAGATATGTTTCTTTTCTTTTTATCTACTGAACACTTCTTCCAACAATCTACTACCCGAATTACACTTATGCTAGAAATTTTATCTAACAAAACTGCTTAATCATGACAAATATTCACTGCAAAATTGGGAAAAAGTGCACAATACCATACTCCTTACGCGTTTTTCAAAATAACACATACACATAAACCATGTACACGCCGACTTATTTTTACTTAAAAAAACATCCCAGAATTACACAAAAATGGCATTGCGCACACTTTTCACTATATCCATGTACACTGCTTTTTTCTCATAAATTAGAAAAATTTCACGAAAATACAGGACAATTTTCTGAATCTTTAAACCCGGTAAAAAGAACATATATGAAATTACCTGATCGCGAAAAAGTTTATACCCTTTCCAAATATGAACATTTCCACATATAAAATAAATAAAATATCCAAAAACTTTTACCTCTTAATCATCTATTATATTATACCCGTCACCAACGAATTCATACCGCAAACATTACAAATACTTAGTGTCAAATATTTAAATTATTTCCATGCACGTTTACTTCAACTTAAACGTATACCAAATTCCTACAAACATAAAATTCACAAAATAACTATCATTTAATTAAAATATCACTAAACCATGTACACGTCGACTTATTTTTACTTAAAAAAAATCCCAGAATTGCACAAAAATGGCATTGCGCACACTCTTCACTATATCCATGTACACTGCTTTTTTCTCATAAATTAGAAAAATTTCACGAAAATGCATAACAATTTTCTGAATCTTTAAACCCGGTAAAAAGAACATATATGAAATTACCTGATCGCGAAAAAGTACATACCCTTTCCAAATATGAACATTTCCCTGTATAAAATAAATAAAATATCCAAAAACTTTTACCTCTACATTATCTATTATATTACAAACGTCACTAACTAATTCATACCTTTACTTCATTACAAATGGTTACAAATACTTAGTGTCAAATATTTAAATTATTTCCATGCACGTTTACGCAAATTACTTTACTTCCACCTTACATTTAGAACAATGCATAAAAATAATATCCTCAAATAATTAAAAATACTAACTTACCTATTCTTCTTCAGAATCTTGATTACGTGTGATAAACTTCTCTTATTTCTGTTTCAGGATCTTTAAAATGATACTTATAGTTCACACCAAGGTACCAGGTAAAATAAATAACTTAATAAAACATCTTTACTTCTATCTCGCACAACCTTAAAGAAACACTTATTACCCCTTTCACTCCCACTAAATACCCATTTCGAATTCACTTTAGTTAGGGCCATAGGATCCAAAAATTAACGAACACTGTTTCACACAACACAGAATAAAGGCAAATACAAAATTTCCAGATTTTTTCCCGATTTCCCCCCTTTTCGGATTAAAGAACCGTAATTCGTCCATTAATATCACATGACATATCACATGATCTCTCATTTCCCTCACACAAAATAATGCGTAATCAGAACTGAGTACTGCTCACATTATTACCAAAGTCCCAGGTAGTAACCTTTATCGCCTCCAAAATGTCGCCAAACTACCAGTTACCATATTGTAAAGATCAGCCAATTATTTTACTCTATTCATCATTTCTGGACTAGTATACGGTAACCGAATCAGAATGCTTGATTCGCTCACGTGACAAGTGAATACTTTTTCTAAGTGTGCTCCGGGATACACATCTTGGACTTGTATATATGTATCTTGTGTTAGCATTTATTTTGTTCTGCATTCATTCTGTTATTTTTCCTGAAATGTCCTCGAACGTAATAATGTAAACATGATTCTGTTTACACCACTTCCATCACAGTACCACGGACTTCGAACTTCTCAACAATATACAGGACTTTTAGATTGTATTAACGATGAAATTTGTTTTATTCCATAAGTTACTCTGAAGATTACTAGAAAAATTTCCTTTCATGTATTTATTACTGTAATTTTATATATTCAATGTTTTCTTCAACATTTCTAACCTGAAATCTCACAACGTATCAACGACTGTTTCACACCTCACGTGGCAAGGTAGTCACGTCCTCCCAGCATCTGCAATCCTGACTGACGGTCTCCCTCATTCTCCTACTTGCAGCTTCCTAGCAACTAACTCAAACAGCTGGAATAAGACTTGCAATTCTTCAAGTTAATCAGCGGCGTATGAAGCGGAACTTGGAACTTGGGGACCCAATCGCCAAATCCTGGTGGTGAAGAATCATCATCCATCACCTTTAGTTCGGGCTCTGGGTCATTAGGTTATTTTGAAGCAGGAGATATGAAAAATGAATGCTGGTGACATGAAAAATGTGCAATGCCCTCGCCGGGATTCGAACCTGACCTCTCGAATACGCGCCGAGTGTACTACTATTACACCACGAAGGTATGCAGGAAGGAGGGAGAAAATACCTTATAACGTAAACAAGAACTACTTCGGACCATAAAACAAAGGATTAGCTTTAAATTTTTTTTATTGAGGAGGGGGTCTAAAGTTTCCAAATTTTACCCTTTTTTATATTGTCTGCATTCGCAGACAATAAAAAAAAAATACTGGCAGCTGGAACGTGCTGTCATAACTCTACTATGGTCTAGATATGAATTTTAGTATTCCCTAGCGTGATCACACCAGTTCAGGGGTAGAATACATGCCCAATCAAATGCCTTTTTTGAAGAAGGAATAAAACCATTTCGAGAACATTGGAAAAGAAGCATTGCAGAGTGTGTGTTTGTGTGTGTGTGTGGGGGGGGGAATCGTTCTTCGAAATATGATACACTCCCAAATATGCAATCATTCTACATTTTGAATCATTTCACTGGCCTGGCTGAGATTTCTTACACATTTTTTTTTTTTTTTTTACCATTTAATCGTGATCGTAGGCTTAGATACAAAGAACATTCAGTTCCAATTCGTTTCTTATACATAGTTATTGAAATAGAACTATATTTTAAAATTCAGAGTTGTTTATCTTAGGTACACATTTTTGCGCGCAAAGATATTTTAATAAACTTCTTGTGAACTTCTTACTTTTAAAGCACAAATTTCTTGCAGTAACACTGTTACTGTCGCAAACAAAACCGAAAAAAAAAATTAATTGTAGCACTTCTTTTCATATCTGACATAAAGGCTTATGACTAATTCTAAATGCAGTTACATACTCTATTTCTCCTATCTGAGTTTGCCAAAAAAAGGAAAACGAAGAACTCCTTTTAGGAAAACAATAAGACATGTGAAAAATCAAAATATAATAAATAAATATTAATGAATTAAAACTTTTACCGGAATTGCTCAGAGACTTTCATCGGAAGTATAAAATCTAACGACTGGCTGCGTAATTGCTATAAATTCCTTTCAAATGACGAAAATTCACCATTAAAAATTCTATAGTCAAACCAAATTTAGTGATTAAAATTTTTTTTAAGAAATTAAGAAATATGCTTATAAAATGTTAAAATATATTAACTCTTGGTTTTTTAAAGGAGTTTTCAACAGCAGGGTCTAAAGCAAAACTCAGTATAGCATCAGATTAACGCTTGTTTGACTCATGCCCCATATTCCGTTATTATTATCATATAAATGATTTGTGGGTATATATAATTATGTAATTAAAACAAGCTATTAGTAATTTTTAACAGCAAAACTTTGCACATCCTACTTACCAGGTTGCAAAATTTTAAACTATTTACATACTTCTTCAAATGATTTGCTTACTAAGTAAGAATGCAACTTTAAGATGCTCAGAGAACTCACTTTATTTCCTCTTAGCTCCACAATAATACAAAACTGCTGATCACTCAGTATCTTCCCTACGCTACAGAACGGAAAAATTGGAAGAAACAGGAACAAACCGAAATGTCTAAGATCCCTAAACAAAAAAAAGGAAAGGATAATGGAAGCCTTTAAATCTATCTAATGAATTTTCCTTCTCGGCATTTCAGTCTCTTTGAAGAATATTTAGGAAAGAAAGACAGGTTCAAATTATCTTCCAGAGTACTGGGAAGCGATGGTAAATACTTTTAGCTGAAAATAAGCGGAACAAACCGAAGGAAACTAAAGTTAATGAGTATAAAAAATTAACTTCTCGTCAGCAAGGGATAACAGAAGGAAAATAAAAGAGGGTATTTCAAATGAATGAAGCCAGCAAGTGAAGAATACTGTTGAAGTAACAGAAATTTTTACTTTTATGTAAGTTCAGTCGGATAATTGAAATAACTGAAGCAGTAAATCTAATATATTGCTTGTGTCTCATTCACCAATAAACACAGCTAAATTTTCTGTAGAAAAGAATGTTTTATACTGTTTTTATTTGTCAGTAAATACGTAATTAATGTTATTAATTAATGTTGCATAATTAGTGTTATATAATTAATGTTAAATCCTTCACGTAAATCCAGTGAAACTTTGGTTCAAGAATTTAATTCGTTCATAAAGATAGCTCGTCAGCTGAAGTATTCGTAAAGCGTAACAATTTTACTCATAGGAATTAAAAATGAATCAATCCGTTGTAGAATCCCAAATGAAGTTTGAAAAAGAGTGCTTTGAATGTAAGTTGGTAATAGAGACCCAATGGAATTCAATAAATCTAACATAAGTCCCTATTAACATATACGCAATATTAAAAAAAATACTAAACACGTAAAAAATAGAGAAACTTTAATTAAATTTTATCGTATCTCTATGAAGGAAAGTTGGTCGCGTAAATAGAAAACGATGAAGAAGCCAGAATATTATTGTTTGAAAGGGACTCTTTGTTCTTAAAAATAAAAGGTATCTACTGACTTTCTGCAGTTTTTTCTTTCCTTTTTCTCTTAACTTCTAAAAACACCTCTCTCACCTAAAATTTGGTCCGCTGCGATTTGTTTCCATGTGTTAAAAGGTTCCTAAAGCAAAATATGGTATTGGTTTGGTTTATGTGATTACGGCAAAGCCTCGAGAGCTATCTGCCTAAGGGAAAGGATGCTTTCTAGGAGGACTTTCTAAGGAAAACTGGCTCGTATACACATTAAACATGGGAAAAAACCACAAAAACGCCCACGCAGCCAGCTCGTTTGCGGGATTCGAATCTCGAACCGAACTACTAGTGTTCAGCGACTTTACCGCTCGGTCGCTGGTGGGCCTAAATATAGTATTTTCAATGCAAATCTTTATGCTGCGACTTACTGCTGCTTTAACAGTGTGATAAAGTTAAATGGAAGTTTGCACATTTCCCCGTATCGTAAAAATTTTGTAGATCAAATAGCTAGAACATCTTTCCTCTTGCGATCTTCTTTGAAGAAATTTCCTTTACTGACATTAAAACTGCATTTGGGAGTATCATCTGTTTCTAGCTTACTTTTTCGTATCTCGAGACATCGTTTGTCTTTCAAGATATTTTCCGTTCATCATTCAAGAAGACAAAATTCGCTCATGAACCAATTTGTTTGCATTAGACATGAGAAAAAATTCGAAAATCTCTGCAACAGCCCGTTCAGTGGTTGGGAGCTGAACCGGCACGACTTATAAATTAGTTTAGTTGTCTTATCCATTCGATTATTGATGGACCTATGAAAAACAAATACCGGTAGAAGTATTGCCCCCGTTTAGTGTAGTTGCTTATTAATTACAGAAAAGAATTCCAGGATATTTGCCAAACAATTATCCTTCGTAGAGGGTTTTTTTTTTTTGGGGGGGGGCTAGCCTACATTCTCGTTTCACTTATGGAAAACCATGAAGATCCCATGCAGCTAGCTCGAACGGATTGTTTTCAGGGCAATTCAGTTTCAGTCGCGCAAAACTCATTATTGAATTGATTACTCCCTTATTAATATTTTTCGTTAAACACAAGGGTATCATATTATTACCTGAAAAGGGAAAATCTCTTGGATCGCATGATAATATGAATTTCGAAAGGATTATTTCTAATTCTTAAGAAAATTATAATAAAAAAATAAAGATTGAGCCCAAAAATAAAATTTGACTTAAGATTAACTGTGGATCATTAATCATATCTACTTGCATATAAATATCGATATTTTGATAACACGGCAGTGCTTTATCGATATAAAAAACAAGCATCTCGAACCAAGTACTGATTTTATTCACTTGTTATCATTGGAAGGACAACCCTAATTTGTAAAATACAAAATCTCTTTACCATAAAATCTTTGAAGAGTTAAAGCTTTCTTTCTTCATTCGGTAAGTTAAAAAAAAAGTAAAGTTAGCAATAAAAAGTCAGCAAAACAGAATGAGCAAAAAAATTCGCACTGTCTGAGCGAGCTGGTGCGTCGACCACCCAAAACGTGTAATGTCTGGCAGCATGTTAAATGTAGTTTACTTATTTTTCTGGCTTGTTTTTCCCTTCCTCCTTAAGTAAGGTTAAGCAAACATTACGTATTCTTAGCTGTTACAAGCATCTGTTTCTGAAGTAGAGAAACAGAAACACATTCAGCTGAACACAATGTTGCCATTTGCTTACTTGAAATACTTTGTTTAAAAACTCCTGAAATAACTTAATGATGGGAAAATAAGGTATTGTTTTCAAATGCCTCAGCAATAAATGTGTTTTACTATTTCCCATTGAAACTGAATTCCACTACTGAAACAGAAGCACAGACTTTGATTTATATCGTAAGTGCTTGTGAATTGATTCGTTATTTATTAGACTTATCAATATCAATTACACGTTTCAAATTCTGTGAATGCATCTTTCATTTTCTAAGAGGAGCATAACAATTTGAAATATTTTCAATTATATTCAATGGTCACTTAATATTATAATGTCAGTAATTATTCATTGTTGATTTATTCTGAAGAAAAGAGTATGCGTTAGTCTCAAGGAGAATTAATTTAGCAATTGTTATTTTTCTAGCATAAAGTAAAATTATATTTATACTGACTATTGATCAAAAAGGATTTTGTTATAAAATATTTTTAATATTCCTTATGTATTTTGCAATGCTGGTATCCATAGTCAAAATTTCTCCATCGAAGTAAATATTTTTTTAAACAGAACTTTTCATTAACTCTAATGTTCTGCGTCAGAGGCCAATTGACTCTCTGTCTCATCCTCCATACATGTTGCCTCCAGGCAACCTGGCTTCAGTTTTCTCTTTTTCACGATTTTAAATTATTAAAATCAGGCGGAGATATTTGCATAAAATTTAAATACATGATAAAAAATGTGTTCAGTTTTTAGAGGGAGGGAGTTAGCTTTGAAACTCTTAATTTCCAGAACTCTGTCCATACTCAACCATGGCCACACATCTCATATAGTTACACAAATCCAGAGAGACTTACGGAAACATCAACAACATGCAGCATAACATCACGCTTCTGCTGGGTGTAAGCGCATGCTGGGGTGAGTTGAAATGAAACTGCCGACAGATCAGGAGACAACATCAGGAAGTATTCATTATCCACAACCAGAAATCTGGCTACGCTCATACTTCGAGAAACAGCTCAACGCAAGGCACAAATCAAATGGCAAATAGAGTGGCATGAGTGTGAACAAGGCCGCCGCATATACTATTGCAAACATACAAGATGTTCCAACTAAAATTCCCCAAAGGGATAAACTGCTTTTGACTTTTCCCGCGACGGATGAAAAATATATTTAGAACAGAATGGAAGAATGGAATGATGTTATGAAGGGATGTATAGATTGATCCGGCTGTGTGCCGCTTAAGGTATTTAATATTTGTTTAAATCATGTTTGTTATTGTTTTTAATAAATAATGAAAAGGCACCTATTGTAAAATGAATGACTCAACAATTCAAAAGGAAGAAATCACGTTGTTAAAGACCACATTCAGTGTCAGAATTAACCTGTATTCCGTATAATTCCACGGTATCGGTAGCGGTGTATCCGGCAGTCCGTTGTAAACTCTGTATTCTATAACCAGTGTATTCTATAACCACTGTATTCAACTGTTTCAATCTATAACTAGCGACAATAAAACAATAAAATTGAGAATAAAACCGGCGACGATATTCCTGCTCTTTCGGTTTTGTTTATACAAGTAGACGACAAACGCAATATCACTTGCTCTCAGTTAACAAGATTTATTACAGGACATAGTCTTTTCCCCGAATATTTTAATTGACACGGCGTCAGCAGCACCGACCTCTGTGCCTGTGGAGAAATCGGTACCACGGACTAATATCTTTCCATCTGTCCACTTACCAAAGAACACTAACTTAAAATTTCCAGTAACAATGCACAAGCCTTCTGCAAGTTTATGGTAAAACAACGTCGTCTGGTTGTAAGGATCGCCCAGATTATCTCTCGGCGCCGACCTGTGCCTCACTGTATAATTTTTTTTTTTAATTAAATGTTATTTTATTTTGCATCTTTTAAAAAATAGAAACAGTGCCTAGAGTAAGAATTTAATATTCACTCAGTTTGTCTCAAGAAGTTTAACTCTCTGTACTGCTACTGTATTTGGATGTTCCTTAATATACGTTTTTAAAATTCTGTAAAGTTTGTTAAGCGTTGTCTTTGTAAAGTGTATTTGTAATGTGTATTATTCGAAGTGTATGTTCTGCTGTATATGCAGTTATGTACTGAGCCATAACGGCAACAAATCTTGCAATGTCAATTGATATATCTCTTAATACTAAATGTGTAGGACAATACCACTTAATCTTTTGGCAGAATGATGATGTCTCCATCTTCCGTCAACTGTCGGATGGCAGAATTCAGAAGAGTTCCACACCATGATAGTATGAATATATTAAATTGTTCAGTTACTTTTTAATCACATCTGAATATATGTGAACCTTCTCTAAATAAAATGAAAGATTAAACTAGGATGAAACATAATAATTTTGCTAACACGTAGTAGACAATAACAAATTCACTGCTGTTGATGTTCAAAATCATTATTATAAATAACAGAATTCCAATTAAATAGATCCACTGATATTTTTCTCTTTATTTCGCAAACTTTAATGATGCTGCAGATAGGATAAATTTTTTTTCGGGATTTCGATCAGTAGAAGCACTTATCACCAGACTGTATTATAACGAACGTCTGGCTTTAGTTCTCCTTTCCCCTTTCTTTGTTACGCCTTTCCGATTCATCATAGCTCACAGATATTGGCTCGACAGGAAGAAACAATTACGCTTCATTTACTAGATGTTAATATATGCTACAGGTGGATTAGTCGTCTGTTCAGTGGTGAACTACATTGTCCACAATTTATTCGTTCTTACATAACTTTTTATGCAAGTATTACAGGAAACCACTTTGATTTTAGCAATTTTGCTTAAGAGCTCAATGGATGCTTTAATTCGATATTTTTTATTTGGAATATGTCATTTGCTAATTATTTTTTCATGGGTTAACATGATTTTAAGCGTATCGAAAAACAAATTTTGCTCTAAGAACCCAGTACTACACATTTCGCGTATTTTGATCTAAGTACACATCTCATGCTGTAAACGCAACATTGTTACAAATTTCAGAGGGCAAATTCGGTTCTTCATATCAGAACATTATAACATAATGACGTACAATTTTAGTACTTTCTAAGCAATATTCTTGAGCATTTGCCTACTGTGAACTAGGAATATTAAAAAAAAAATAAATAACAAATAAATAAAATCTGAAAGCTGGGATTTTATATTACGCCCAAAGGGGCGTTTTATAACGTTTTGTGTGTTACCTTCACTTATAAAATATCATGTTCTTCGCATTTAAACCATAAAATTCAATTCAACAGCAATATCACAAAATATTTAAAAGAGCATATCTTTAGAAACCAATACAGTCTCGCTTGCTGGAGATTTTTTTTCCCTGTACCGTTTTGCCATTGCTCGCTTTGCAATCGTCGAGTTTGTTAATCAAAAATTCTTTAATCTTTGACAAAATATGAAACAGATAGTAAAACAAATTCCAAATTTCAAATTTGGGCTTCCACATGCCCATATTCGAATGGAGAACGACGTTATTCAAAATTTGATGTCTCTGGGTACCGTTGTTTTTTCACAGTGCGAGAAACATTCTTACATTCATGCAGATTCTTCATTATTTAATTTTTTTTAAATATAATGCCGAGGTCTAATATTTGGCGGCTACTATGTGAAAAGTGAACCGACATTTGTGGCGAACCGACGCAAAATGCCAAAACGAAATTAATAGCCCTTCTGGGCTAACGCTCTTTGGGCTAAAAACAAAAACCTGTGTTCTCCCCGTTAATCGAATTCTGGATTTCCAAATCGCTAGCTAAACATTCACCAAAGCTTCCACAGAAGCAATCTTGCAATCTTTGCAGCAAGCATCTCAAACTCTACCTGAAATGGACAAAATAGACATTAGTATACTGAAGTGCGCTTCAAAAGAAGAAAAAAAGGCCATTTCCATACTTAATGATGTATTTAAAAAAAGAATAAATACATAAAATCTTACCTAACATTGCAGTTCTTCAAAAATAGAAGGAACGTAAAAAAATCCAGTAGATGGATATCTATTGTTTATTCCCTGATCCGGGATCATTTTCCTGCAACCAGCTTTCGGATGTCTGGAGACAGCCTCTTGTACAACCGATTTTCAGAATAGAGGTCAGGATGAATGTCTGTTAAGCTGGATTTCGTTGGGAACTTGTTCCTTTGGTAAGTGAGGAAAGTTGTTCATGTTGATACGCACTATCGAACATGGAAATAGCATACGATACGGAGTTGCGACTTTTTAGGAAACGCGCAGGCAAAAATTTATAAAATTCGCGGACGCCCAACTTCACCGAAATTTTTCTCTTCAAGTTTAGACATCGTTCTTAGAATTCAGTCTTCGAACACTGAAGCTTCTCAGCGTATGTTTTATATAAAATAGACTCCTTTAAACCTGTTTTGTACTTGACAACAAGTTGGGAAGTGTGTTAAGTCTTTGTTCTTAAATAGTTTCAACCACAGCAACCACATTCGAATGTTTTTACTTAATCATTTATGTTCCTAAAATTTATACCTTTTCCTTACAGTTTCAAATTCAAATCTGACAAATATTTCATAGTATCAACATTTTTATATGCTCCTTATAGTCAAGCGTTTCCACATTTTCAGGTAAGCAGAAAATTGTCGCCGATTTAGGTTATGGAATCTAACGAAGTTGATTTTTTTTGTTGTTGAGCTCGAAACATTTTCCATGTTAATGCCTTTCGAATATAACAGCTCTTGGGATATGGACGAGACGGAAACTAATTTTTTCACAAAACTTACTTATCTTTTTGTCTAAATAGGCTACGAAAGCCGTCTTGGACAAAGGTAAACGAATTTACCAGTTTTACAGAAGCAAACAATTCTAGTCGTTGTATCATATAATGGTAGAATATCGAGCGATTCCTCAAAAACATAGAACTCCTCATCAAAAGCTCGAAATAGATTTTTAAACTTATTTCACTGAATAACTTTTCGGATTTCACGAAATAACTTTTACAAATGCTTTACTTCAGTAAGAAAGTATTACATCATCACTTATTCTAGATAGAGTTTGTTGTTTGTTTGAGATTCCTTTTAAATATCTTAACGTAGACGCACAGGAAAAACACAATTAATTCCAAAATTTAACATAAAATTATTTGGTAATTTAGTGTTCTAGAAGTCAGGTTTTTCATTGGTAGCGTTATGTTCTTCAGAGAAATAGTAAGTGTGAATTAAATTGTACCAAATAAAAAGTTCGCGCCCCAAAAAAAGAATTCTGTCGAAGTTTTCATAATAATTAGCTTACACATACTGGCCAATGAATTAGAAACCTTTGAGATTTTCATTTGAATGTGTGCTAGGAATGAAGTATGCAAAATTTTTATGATGTGAGTTACACGTAGTTAGAATGCTAGTATGAGTAAGGTGTAAGAGTGCTTTTCACAATTAATGAAGTCATGCCAGAAATCTTCAAAATTGGTTGGCTTGAACATCAGTTTGACTTCCATCACCTTCCCTGGCCACTGCATAGCCCGGATCATAACCCCGTAGAAAATATGTGAGATATGGTGGAAAGACGCATCCGACAGTACTCTCCTCTTCCATCTAATTTGCAAGATCTAAAAAGCTGCATTGCCATGCGTTCTATGGACGTAAATGCACTCCAGAAGCATGCAGATTCGGTGCCCAAACGAATCAGAGCAGTTATCCGTGCAAAAGGTGTTCCAATAAAACATTGATCTTGGATTTCTAATTGATTGGCCAGTGTGCATATAATTCTTTTTTATAGTTGTATGATAAGATTTAAAAAAATCCGAAAGCTTTCAGATTTTATATTCCGACCAAAAGGGATTTTTTTAAAGTTTTTGTGTGTTACCTTGTAGGGTTTATATTTATTTTAACTAACATTTATTTTAAGTTTAAACTATCTTTCCTGTCAAGCCTTACTTTCCCCTGGAACTGCCAATGCCAGAGTATGTAAATTTTAGTAGAACGCGCAAGGATTCAAATTATCAGCGGAAGTATTCTGAGTTAAATAGAAAGGAAACGAGTTCGAGGTGTGCTGTTCTTACTTCACGAGCGCGGAGGTAGTTAGCCAGAAATTGAAGAACCCCGCGTTTCGGCCTGTGTGCTTGCCTGGAAGAATTGTTAATCGTTCAAGTGATCTTCAAGTTTGCTGAATTAGCAGCGGTATTGTAAAACGCGGTAAGGTTAGTTACTTTTAGAGAGCCTCGTAGTTAGAGTCTTGTCTTTAGTTTCTTTTCAGGTTATTATTTTTATTTGACCGCCGAGTTGGCGTAGTTTGTGAGCGTCAAGAGCACGCACTTGTAATTTATTACGTTGAATAAAAAGGGACTTAAACCCTTAACAAGACTCTGTCTTTTATCCAGTTTCAACAGTCACCTCTTGGTTGCGTGCAAGTTGGAGGCGCGCAACGCTACAACCTTTATTTATTAAATATCACGTTTTTCGCACTTAAACCACATAAAATTCAATTCAGCAGCAATATCTCAAAATGTTAAAAAAATACAAAAATAGCGTATCTTTAGAGCTTCCGATACCCAGTTTCGCTCGCTGGAGATAAAAATGTTTTTTCCGTACAGTGTTGCTATTGATCGCTTTGAAATCGCTGAATTTGTTAATTAAAAATTCATTAAAGTTTTACAAAGTTTGAAATAGATGTTAAAACATATCAGAAATTCAAAATTCGGGCTTTCAAGTTCACATGTTCGGTTGGAGGACTGCGTTATTCAAAATTTGATAGTTCTAGGTACCGTTGTTTTTTTCCCAGTGCTAGAAACATTCATGCATTCATGCAGATTGTTCATTATTTAGTTTGTTTAAATATAATATATGGCGATAACATTTGGTGGCACCAGTTTGAAAAGTGAATCAACGCACAATGTGAAACGATGCAAAGTGCCATTTTGAGACTAATTGCCCTTTGAGCTAAAAAGTTGTAAAATTGTAACTACAACTGAATTTGGCGAGTTACTGCTAAATATATTTTCATATATAATTATTCGATAAATAGCATTTAAATATTATCCTGAGATTGCACCCAAATAATACTGGAACTAAATTTCGAGAATTAAACGGAAAAAATGAGTTTTGAGTTAACAAATTGCTCGTTATTGGGATCAATATTTTTTTTAATTCATTAATATAACTATTGTGTTGTATTTGAATACAATACTGTAAAGAAATGGGAACTGTATCAAAATAACTAATTTTAATTCTTCGAAAATACAGCTAATTTTGATTTCTAATTCAGAATAATTTCAGCTAATTCAGAATGACCAAATATTTTGAAACCAAAAGCATTAAATAAAACTATAGCATTCGTTCAGTTAAATATGAAATTCGTTTATTTGTATACACATACAAGGAAAATATAATACGAGTTTTAATTTTTACTGAATCAAGTGACTGCATTTTCATAGCAATAATAGCTATTATATGGAACTACAACCATAGAAAGAAGATGCAGTTTACCATAAAATTACGTCTTTTGTGTAATTCCTTAATGCGGTATTGTTAAGAGAGTTTTCTTTCTTACTTGCGCTACATTCCCCAGACGAATTAAAGATGTATAACTCACTAATGTGTTTGCTATTTGCCTTATTACTTAAAGGGGAACTGTTCCATTATGTATCGTTTCTTTATAAAATGGCACTTTTATAAAATCTGCACATAAAGGAAAGGCTTTCTGCTGCATTAGCAATTATGTTTGCTTCTTATTTAAGTTACATTTACATGTTACATTACAATTCCCCGGTCTTAGTGAAGATAAGTGTACCTATGAATTCATGGTAAGTGAACTTACTTAGACTTAATTAAATAAAAAGTTGTCTAAGAGTTTATGCTTGCTTCAAGTGAGGCTTTGATGATAAAAGCTTTCAACGTGAGTAAGGAACGAGAATATTATTGAAATTCAATTTTAAAAGCGCAAATGGTGGAAATGAAGACGGTTTTTTCCCTCCCTATCCCCCATCGAGTGGACCACACAAGAATGCTGATTATATGTTTATAAGGTACCTGAAGTGGGCGCAGGCCGACCCACCTAACCAAACATGTTGGTTTTATGGTCATAACAGGCCACGCATGTTTATAAGGTATTTTCTCCCTTCTTCCAGCATGCTTTCAAGGTATAACGGTAACACACTCGGCGCGTATACGAGAGGTCATGGTTCGGATCCCGGTGAGTTCATTGCACGTTTTTCACATCTTTCCCGCTTCAAAAATAGCCTAATGACTCTACAGCGGCGCCCGAACTAAAAGATGGTGAAAGATAATTCTTCACCACCTTTTGATTGGAATGATTAGGATTTGGTGATTGGGACCCTAACTCCCAGTCGCCCTTTAAAAGGACCAGTATATAAGGTATATTCTCCTTCCTTCCAGCAAGCCTCCATGGTGTGACGGTAGCACATTCGGCGAGTATTCGAGAGGCTCAGGTTCGAGTCCCGGCTAGAGCACTGCACATTTTTCACATCTTTTCTGCTTCAAAAATAACCTAATGGCTCTACATGTTTACCAGAAAAGATCGGAAAATATATTGAAGAAACTTACTAAATTTTAAACAGTTCATCAGTAACTATTAAGTTTGATTTTTTTTTAAATGATTCACTAAATTCAATGTGTTAACAATTTATTGTGCAATACTGTTCCCAACGAAGTCTATTTGAAATCAAAGTATTATTTTTAATTTTGTAACCTGGTGATTAGCATACAAAAAGATTTAGTTCTTGCTTGGGTATTGAAGCCAGGGTTTCTTTCCCACATATAATACGCTTACCATATAAAATATGTGAATTGCGAATAATTTCTTCTTAAACATGAGAATCGAATAATTTGACCTCGACCAACTGATGTAAGAAATCAAATGTATGTCAAAAAGTATCAAAAGTATGTCAAAAAGTATCAAAAGTATTCGATAAAGATCGTATCAAAAAAAGTACAAAAAGTATTCTATAGAAATCGTGTCACCAAAAGTATTCGATAGGTGTTTTGAAGGGCCAAACAGCGGCCAAGCGGTAAAGTTGCTGAACAGTGGTAGTTAGATCTGAGTAGTTAGATCTTCGAATCCCGCGAACGGGCTGGCTGCATGGGCGTTTTCGTGCTTTTCCCCATGTGTAACGTGTATCTGAACCAGTTTCCCATAGAACTGAACTCAAGAGAATAAACTAGTAACATGGCCTTCAGCAGGTGGAACACGCTCTGATTCTATCATCTAAAACCTTCGAATATAAATGCGAATATAACAAAATACATTATTGCCGGACTATTGCGCGAAGTGCAATTTTAGCAGCTCAAAAGAGGTGTGGCCCTCCGGTTCTTCATGCTGTATAAACCCTGAAAGTACAATCCATAGGGACAAAAATATGAAAAGGTGAATCTAAAGAACTTTCCTTTAAATAGTATCTTTTTCTACCTCATTTCAATAAGAGGTGACTAGAAATTAGCATTCTGGCAGAAAAATGGAAAGTAAGAAAGACAATGAAAATCATTAACATAAAATAACTGGTTGATAAAAATAAATTAATACTTTACAAGATGTTTCAAAGGGTGAAATGCACTTTACGCATATGTTCTAAAAAGAATTCTAGAAAAATTAATAATAAACAAGAAACATTCTGAATGGCCATCAGAGCAGGAATGGTACTCATTAAGAAAAATCCGGTCGATAAATCAGAAGGCTAATGGATTATTTCAGACAGGTTTGGCGGAAACGTCATTTTTTGTTCATATTGATTACACCCCTGTTATAAAATTTCATACTCCAATACGGATGGATATGCGCAAATGCCACTTTGGTCGATTTGCCACAGACGCAAGCGTCACATCGCCGCTCAAATCATGCCAATTCATCTACTGCCTTTACCCATCCATTCACTCGTTACTGTTTCATATTCTTTTCGAAAAGACAGTTTCTGAGATATGTAAGCATAAATTAAAGATATTTAGACGAATTGAGTTTTACTGCTTTCACCTGACTTAGCATTTGATCTCTAATATTTAAGCAATATTTTTCAACCATTTATTTTAAGAATTTCTTTTCAACATATTTTCATTGTTTTATAGTTTTTTTATAAATATATTATATATTTCACAATTTTTTTAAATATATATTTTGTGTTTTGCATAGTTCTTTTCAATGTACATGATCTGTTTCGAATATTAGAGTTGGATGACCGCGTTTGGTTTCAATAAGTTTCTATAAACTCATATTCATGTTTTAAACATACTTAAAGATACCGAATTTAAAACTGGCATGAAACTTTAACTGGCATAAACAATTTAGGCAAATTTTGAATAATGGCATGTAGATCAAAACAGGTTTGCATTTAATGCTTGTGCATCGTTCTAAAATTACTTTATTGCATTTGGTGCTCAGATCGTTAAGTGTATAGCAAACTAATGAGAATTCTAAGGTAAGTTCACTCTTTTAATAAACAACTCTTTCAACAATAACTTTTTGAAAAGAGTATGAGATGGGAAGTATTTTGTCAGCGGAAATTACCGATGTGGTGGGGTGGGGAACCAGCCGATGAATCACCACGATTTTGTCCACAAGATGAAATCGCGTAGTACGAATCAGAAAAACCATCGCACATTTTCACCGGTGGAACTGTAAGGTCTGAAATATATCTAGATGATGTTCTTCATTCTTGATTGAAGATTTTTAGCGGAACAGCGCGTGAAAACTTCATTCTAATCGATGTGTATGAGATAGCAAGTTGCATCACTGCAGTGCTTATCTGATCTTTAGCAGGACTTTCAGAACGCATTTCAACATGAGTACGCTTTGTTTCTGGAAGCCCTTCTCCGTAATCTAATCAAAAGCAAAAAAACTTGAAGCAAGTTTACATTTCGATAAGGATGCCTCTATACCCTAATAAAACTATTCACAAATCTGGAAAACATTGTTTATCTAAATATTTGTTTTATCAGTTTATTATTGTAATTTTGAATATTTAAAAATAGTTTATGTTCAAAATAAGAAGTTATGCTTTGAAGGTATGTCAGATATACTAAAATAAAAAGCCTGGTCAAAATTTCGTTTTATTATCTTCAAAATAAAACAAATTATCTGGTGGTAACGAAAGTTTTACCCAAGAAAACGATCTTAATAAAGTTAGGAAAAAACATGAAAGCAGTGCGGGTAGTGATCAGCACCCAAATCTATGATTATCTGCCACCGTCTTGGTAGATTTCCAAAACCTTCGGCCCAGAAACTTGATAGCTGCGAGTCCAAAAACAGAACAAACTCATTTCGAACGTCTTGTGCAGAATGAAAGATAGCACCAGCAAGATGTAGCTGCAGGTGTTATCCCATTCGAGACCGTACAGAGTCTACCCGGTGAATGCAGACATATGGTAATCTCGATAGAACATTACCCTTTTCCGCCGGAACTCAGTTCGATGTTTTCCCTTTATAGCAGCGGACTAGCATCTCGCTGTACACCTTACTGTCAAGGATTTAAAATTTTTCCCGATAATCTTTGTGGATAATACCACGGCAATTCCACCAGGTACAAAGGATGATCTTTTTGTTAACCAAACTGCGCTTTGAGACGCTGCCGACGGGATGTCGGGCGAAAACCAACCTCCTTTTCGGTCTGTGCTGTTGAAGTAAATCCACTTTCATCATAAGTGATAATCCGATCCAGACGTTTGTCCTTGCTTTGATATTCGAGCAGATTAGTGCAGGCCCAAACACGCCTGTCCTTATCTGCTTGAATCAGCTCATACGGATCCAGCGACTGAACTTGTACGTCAAGTTTATGCGATGCAAAGCGAGACTAATGGACATGGCACTTACGTCTAACACCTTAGCAAGCTTTCGAGTGTTTGCATACTGATCTTCTTCCACTAATTCTCGCATGCTGGCCTCATCAAATATCAGTAGACCGGCCAGAGCGCTCTGCATCTCATAGTCCTTGTTTTTAACTTTCGGTACCAAATCTCCACAGTGTCATATGACACGACATTAGTACCTAAAGCTGTACACATGATTTGGTGACGGCCTTTTGCAGCTGAACTCGAAGTAAATGACCTTTCTAATCTGGTAGCGTGATAGTTCCATTTCAGACACTTAATGATATGTTTGTAATTAACTTTGTACGTAATGATATTTTTTTTTTACAGATTTCGCAAGACAGTGTTCTAAAGCAAGTCTCTTTCTTTCAAATGCCAAAAATCGTTTGACAAAATATGATTAAACACGCCAATGCGAACGGTTTGCTCAGACGAAATTTGCGATGGCGGGGAAACTTTTCGTGAAACCTTAATGTATTTGTTTCTTGTTGTTCCTTTAACTTTTCTTCACAGTTTATTTGTAAATGAAAAACTATTTAATAATGAGATAAATGTTCCTATATAGAATAAATTTAATTCATATTTATATCCTAAAAATTGTCTCTGTTTAGGAATAGAAAAAAAATTTAAAATGTTACACTTTTTGTTCCGATCGTATAGTTGTAGAAACCATATTTATTATCACAAGGAGTCTGATTCCCTTTTCATAAAATAAAAGAACTGTTAGTAATGTCAGCATAAAATTGTTAATTTTTGTTTTAATTATTTAAGTTTTTACTGTCTAAATAAAGAAAAACGCGTAAAAAATAAAGGAAATATTTTCTTACTTTTGAAATACAAACGAAAATAATTTATACCTTAATTAACTGAAGTTCATAAGACTCATTAGTCTTGTATGCAGTTTTAAATCTAATTATTTAAAATGTGCTCTAATGACATTTAAAATACGCTATTCGAATTTCTAAGTTTAGAATTATTAAAGATATCTGCATTTTAATTAATTATTAATTAAAAATAATAAGAGCTTTAGAACAATAGCGTTGCTAAAATACATTCTTTCACCCACAATAAAATTTTGTAATTAAGTTAAAGCTAATTAGTTCTTGCCAATGTCATTAAAAGAGTTTATTCGTTTCAAAATTTCGAAAAAATTAAATGTAAGATTGAAGAGATATTATTTACACTTTCTTACTAGATACTATACATATTTCTTGGAGATACCAACAATACTTTAAATGCAAATTAAATTGCTAAAAGCTTAATTGTTAAATTAGGTAAAGTAAAAATGTTAGGTCATATTATTAATAATACCTTAAAGTTTTGCTATCAAGATGAACTTAAAAATATTTGATATCTAAACGAGGCTACATAGTGCTTGGCCCAACGCTCTATAAAAATATGCCTCAAAAGAGCCATATGTAGATTTAATATCTGTTAAAAACAAAAATATAATATATATAGTATTATTGTATTGTTCCTAATAAACTGCATTTATTATTTAATCCAAAGCATATTTGTTAGGAAAAAGTATGAGCTTGATATAAGCATTCAGCTAGTTTTTTCAATTCGTTTTATTGAATTTAATAAATATCACAGCGATTTCGAAGAGTACCTATTCAACATTCCACAGATTATTTATAATTTATAATAATGATATAATATACTGAAATTAATATTTATTATTTTACCAATGCTATTAACCTTAGTAATATTATTAAGTGCATATATTATTTTTATATCGACTAATTTGCTACAAGCGGTACATCTCAAAATCTTACAGCGTATATCTTGAAAGGTAAGTTAAAATTTTATTCTTTGTATAATAGCAACAGTGTGCAGAGTTGGCAATTTATCAAGTGAAATGAATGATAAAACGAGTGAAAGGCGTGTTATTAGATAATGTACTGCTCAAGTAATATGAGCGACTAAAAGACTGATGATGGAATGGGAAACTAGTTACCTTATGAAATTATCAGTTATGGCCTTTTAAATTTAGTCAGATTTCTGTGAATAAATCTTTTCTTAATATGCTTTTCTGTTTTCATTTCTTCTTCTTATTATTACTAATATTATTAGCCCAAAAGGGACTATAAGTCTCGAAAGTGGGGTATATATAAGACCCACTCTGCTACCCGGATCAGTAAGCTCAGTTTTTTTTATTCTTATATGTTAGTAAACTGTGCATTTCCATCTTTAAAAGTGGTTGAATTATGTTGTTCTTATGTTCCGGTTAAGGTTCTTATGGCCTTTAATTAATCTGCATGCAATAGTTGTAGAACTACCGACAATTTAAAAGTTGTCTAAGTGCTACTCAGCTTAACGAAGCCGCCAATTATTTACATTTGAAACTCTTAGTAGAATAGTGATTTAAATCATTTGCTTCACCAACTTCATTGTGTTTTTGGCGAGGGCGACCAAAAGTAAACTTTCAGTTTTGTGCACCGAAAAAAATCTGTCTTCTTGCAGCTTGGCCGAATTGTTTGTTTCTGCCTAAAAATTCTAATTTTAGTTTTAAAAAATTAACTCTTTTTAACTGTTTTTGGTGTTTCATATTTTTCTGTAGTCTACAATTTTTAATGAAGATGTTTCGATTTTTTATATAGTTTTGTCTTACCGCGAAGTGAGAACTGAATTAATTGCATGATAAATATATCTCTAATGAAATTCGAGGAAATAAGTTTAAATTAAATGTAGCAAAAATTTTGTACAGGTCAAATAGGCCGTATAAGGAAGTCATATGGTGTCCACATCAGATTTTTGTAATTTGATATTTTGTAAAAATGAATTTTTGATTAACAAACTCAAAGATTTGAAATCGAGGAGTGGCAACACTGTTCAAATAAAACGTTTTTATCTCCAGCACGCGAGACTGTTACCATTTGGAAAAATGTAGGCTATTTATTTTTCAGTTTTAATTAACAAACTTGTCTTTATGAAAGCATCATGTTATCGCAGCCGGAAATAAAATACTTTTATGTTCCACGCGCCAGCGTTTTGCCTTTCTAAAATACTTTACAGTTTAATACGGAAGATTACCGAGTAATGAACTAAGTGACTTAAAAGCAATAAACACGGTTCTTAAAAATGTTTTTTCAACTTTTTTAAGTGATTGATTTAAGTAAACATGCATTAAAGACCTGAGATGGTTAATTAGAAATATTCAATATTTTTAAGAAATTATGCTATCTGGTGTCATTAAAATCCTCACTTCCTTTCTCTTTTCTGTGATAATATTTTAGGTGGCTGACCGTGCGCGCAACTGTTTGTTTTTAAGCAATAATAAAGCGAATATAAAAATATATATGGTAGCCTTTAACACTCTCTCGGGAACTCTAAACATAGACTGTTTTTAATTTTTTTTTTTTTTTTTTTTTTCTGTTGAATTTTACGTGGCGTTAGTGACACTTTGCACTAACTCAATAATGATATGATAATCATATTATTGAGTAAATAATATTGAAAATAATAATGATGATAATAAATACACTCAATAAAATGTTAACACATAAAAAGTTAATAAAAGGACAAATTTTTTGTTAGCCATCGTAACTAAGAAAACTAAATATTGATAGGATGAACTGAGAAAAGACTGAAAAACACTATGTTTTTTTAGCAAAACACAAAAAAGGTTACACATCAAACACAAAACGGTTAACACTGCATCGGAAATTCTAAACATATGATACTATGGAGCTTGTAAAAGTTTTTCTGATTTTGTTCCTGAACTGTAGGTTGCGTATGTGCTAAGAAATTGATACTTAATAATAAAGCTAAAAAAGTAAAATATTTGAAAGCTTTCAGCTTTCATATTATGGCCAAAGGGGCGTTTTTTTTAAACGTTTTGTGTGTCCCCTTTATTTATTAAATATCATGTTTTTCGCACTTAAACCATGTAATTTAGTTCAACAGCAATATCACAATATAATTTAAAAAGATCATATCTTTAGAATTTCCGATGCACAGTCTCGCGCGCTGGAGATAAAAATGTTTTTTTTTCGTACAGTGTTGCCATATCTCGATTTGAAATCACTGTGTTTGTTAAAATTCGTTAATGTTTTAAAAATATGAAATAGATAATAAAACAAATTCCAAATTTGAGCTTCCAGATGCCCATATTCGAGTGGAGGACTACGTTATTCAAAATTTGATGTCTCTAAGTACGGTTGTTTTTTCACAGTGTGAGAAACATACATACATTCATGCAGATTCTTCTTAATTTCTTTAAATATAATGCAGGGCTCTAATTTGAGAAGTGAAAGGATATTTTATAGGGGACCACGCAAAATTCCAAAACGAAATGAATAGCCCTTCTGGGCAAATTGCCTCTTTGGGCTAAAAGAGGGGGGTTAGCAGAAGTGAGTGCAAAAGCAGACTGGAAGACAGTGAGCTGAACCAGAGCATAAAAGACCCTAACAAACCCTCTTGAGCAACCAATAAAATCTGAAACCTTTCAGGTTTCTTTTTTATTATTATTATTAATTTATTATTTTACACTTAAATCAAGATACTTGAAAAAAAAGCAGAGACATGAAATTATTTTCTAAAGGTTTCATGCGTTTAGTAAATCTGTATGCAATATTTTTAGAATTATCAACAATTTTAAAGTTGTTTACGTGCCGCTAAGCTTTTTTTTTTTTTTTTTTTTATGGCGGCCATTGATTGTTTACATTTGAAACAGCAGACTAGTGGATTTGTTGCCAGTTTAGAAAAACTTAGCTTCGCAACAACAAAGAAAACGCCTTCGTTTATTATTGCCAATTAAATCATGTTTATTCTTTCTGGAATTTTTTCAAGGAAATAAGTGTTTAAGATATACTTCGTAATTTTTAATATAGATATTTTAAGTTTTTATGTATTTTTGCCTTCTCGCGAAGTGAGAACTGAATTAATTGAATGAGAAATACTCAATCGTCTGTGAAAAACTGTTTCTTTTTTGTTTTGTTTGCTTAATTTCTTTTATACATCATTCTAGCTTTATTTCAGTATTTGAATAGAACATGTGGCAACGATTAGATAATTCTATTCTTTAAATGATATAAATTTTGTGCATTCTGAGTTATAATATGAACGAAATATAATACTGTTAAGTGAATCTAGCGCCAGAGTGTCGCTATGGTAAACAAATACTAGAGTGAATTTTAAAGAATGCATTTATTCCATTGTGGTTTATGCGCTGTCGGCGAAGTAGATTTAATTCAATCCAATAAGTTTAAATGAAATGCAAGAAAAAATGCCAGATTTTTTATTATAGCAACAGATTTCTTACACAGAAATATTTTTCAAACGGGAGATTTCAAAGATGAACTTCGAAAAAGAGGAAATTAAAGGAAGCTATTTTATAACTCTAAAATTATAGCAATATAATATTTATGCGTAAACGTTTTGAAAGATGGTAAAGGGCTATCTTTTTCTAGCACATTTTGAAAACGAGTAAAATGAGGCTTAAAACGCTTTTTAAAATAACACAAAAAAAAAAATGATACCCAAATTCTTACGTGGTATTATTTTCATGCACAATATATGCTAAAAAGATTTTAATCATATTGAGAAAATGCTGAGTTGGTAATAGCACTGACTCTATCGGTTTATCCTTTTTTAAAAAATCTAAAATTGCAGACTGATGAAATAAAGCTGTAACCGGCTGAGTTGCAAATAAAAATTACTGAATTCGACCCCTTCAGCGGGGTGAATTGGCATTAAGCCGTCAACCATCCTTTCAATTCATTTTCAGATTATAAGATGCGGGTACCTTCAGTGGGCTCTAAGGACAAAATGTGATCCGCCATTTGTGGATTGGAACAGGTATTAGATAATAGCCGTCATCAGTGTATCACAAAACATTATGGAACAGAATGAAGTCTTTGTCGCTGTGATAAAATAATGCTTAATAATAAAGCTAAACAAAGTTGTTGTTGTACGAATTTTATTGCAATTAATCATATGTTATGAAAGAATAAAATTATCAAGAGAAAACTATTGATAAATTCTTAAATACGTGCCACTAAACAAATCATGTTATATATCAAAGGGAATCAAAGTACTTCAACTATGAGTGATTCAAAAATATGTCAAGAGCAATATGAGCACAAAGTGTGTTAAGGCAGCTGCTGTAATATTTATAAATTAAAAAAAAGTTTTTAAAAATATTTCTTTGTTTTTATAAATTATTCCCGAGTTGCATGACAAGAAATCGATAGGCTAAAGGGGGGGGGAAGAGGAAGCAGCTTCGATTTACATTCAGTGCCTTATGAAGGGTACTTGGTTTCCATCAATTAGCATTTTGTCCTAAAAACATAAGCCCACCAGCGGCCGAGCGGTAAAGATGCTGAACACTGGTAGTTCGGTCCGAGGTACGGGCTGGCTGCATGGGCGTTTTCGTGGTTTTCCTCCATGTGTAACGTGTATACGAGCCAGTTTCCCTTAGAAAATTCTCCACAAAGGCATCCCTCTCTTTAGGCAGATAGCCTTCGTGTGCTTTGCCGTAATTGAATAATCCAATCCAATCCATCCTAAAAACATAATATGACGGGACGATACCCGCTTCCCATTTTGATCCATGATGTTCTCCTTGTATATGTATCAGTAAGCACAAATCCTTCTTTGTGCATGGTAAATGCAATTAAATAAATTGAAGTGCAGAAGTTGTTTTATATATTTTAACTTATTAAAAACTACTCTTGTTAATTGCTTGGCTACTTTCTCTTTTTTTTCTCTTCCCTTTTCTCTGCTTCTGATGAGTTATAAGGTATTTCTCTCACTTCCCTAGCGTGCCTTCGTGGTGTAACGGTAGCACGCTGGGCCGGTATTCCAGAGGTACGTGGTTCGATTCCCGGCGAAGGCGTTGCTAATTTTTCCTCTCTCTGGCTCCTAAAAAAATACCTAATGTCTCTACAGAGTCAACGCGTTATTGTCTTAAAAAACAAGATAAATATAGTTAAGTTTTAATCGTTTTTGCAAAATTCTTCAGGCAGGCCTTCCTTAGTATGTATGTAGCCTAAGTATGCTTTCTAGTAATTAAATAATCCAACCTAATTCAACTTTAACTTAAATTTTAGATACTAGAAGTAACAGACAATAGCTTCAACTTGCAGTCTAACAACACATTATTCAAATTTTGCTGGGAATATTTACAATAACAACATGCATACCGCCTATAAAGACAAAAAGTATTAACGTAAGACTGAAACTACTGATTATCTATTAGCATGTTTGAAGGGACGCATCAGATTGACTAATTAACTTATATATATTATATATATATATTTGAATTTAACAAATATTCTCTATTCGTATAAAACTAAGTAAATTTAAATTTAAATTTTAAATTATGAAATTTTAAATAAAAGATATAAAATACGAAGGAAAATTACTAACAAATTACTCGTTTGATTGGCAATAGCCCTTTTAATTACTGCTTTTGTTTTGGCTCTATCCCTATCCTGAAATTTGTACTGCGTCAGTTACATTTCATCTGCAGTGCGAAACTCTGATCCAATCGACATTCAAAACTGAATTAAAGGAGTCGAGTTTGTAAATATTCCAGCTGCTAATACGAAGTCACCTTTTTCTCCGTTTCCTCGCCTAACTAGCATCCATTCGCTGCTTTGCAGCTTTCATCTAATAGCTGTTGTGACTTATCTCACTTGTCTGGCAGCAACATCAGAACAAGCCCACGAAACTCGTCGTGGAAAGAAGTTCAAGAGTCTTTGCAGGAGCCTTGAGCACCACACAGGTGACAGTACGACTTTGCTCAGTTCCGTCCCCAAATTTGATGGAGAGCAGCCTGGGGGGGGGAACAAGTCCGAGGGTTTCTCACCTCTCTTCCCCTACCATCAGCATTTCGAGAGGACGTTCGGCTGGCCGCATATTTAGAGTGCTTCCATGCCACACAGACACTATTCATTTAGAAATATCTACGCCTTTTTCGGGATTCGAACTAGGGCGCGTTGACGTTGCTAACTACTATGCCAGTTGGGCAGCTCATCTATTATTTAAAATTGTGGGATGCGTAGAGCACTCATAGTGTTATATCAATCAAGAAGATACGTGCTAAGAAATTAATGTGTGATTGATGATATGTGCAAAAAATGTCTAGGAATAAATTATGTATTTAACTCGGCACATTTGTCTGCAATTCCATCGTTCCATCTACGCAACAGTTACAAGCTATCTACAGCTAAATCATTACATATATATATATATATAGTTTATTTATATCTGTAAATAATACGATTTTATGAAAGAAGAGCAAAGCAAAACAATAGCAAAACATTTGATTCCTCAAACGTCTCTCTTATTATTTCTATCACAAAAACGTAACTAATGACCAACAACTTTTTAGCTTAGTTCCTGGTAAGACTACAGATAACTGATACACCTGCTCCACTCTTCCCCTTCTATTCTTTTGTGGCTTTCAATCGAGATAATTTAGCAACCGAAATGCTTTACGTACTAAATTACGACGCATGTTTTGGAGGTTTAGTATTAACTAAACACATCAATGTGCATAATTTGTTTTTTAATATTTTGTAAGTATTCAGCCTTTCCGTTTCAGTATAAAAAATGTTTAATTCAGGCTTTTCAGTTGTTATAACGAGATATCACAAGAGCCTGATTACTACCAAGGCCCACAAAGTTTGGGGCCTAAGGGCCAGTATCATCCAATAACTCCTACGAAAACAAAGAATGATTCATATTTCTGAAAGAATTTGAAAGAATTCAGCGTTTAATGTGCCAGATTATCTCCAATGGACTCCGGACAGCCCGATATTTAAAAAGTAATTTAATTTTAAATAATTTTTGTCTCGCGCAATAAAAGTTTGGATGATTTATCATCTTATACAGCAGTTAAGATTTATCATCAGCAGCAGGTGGGAGAGCAATCAAAGAGAATAGTTGATTGCACTCAGTCAAATCAAGATCAATCAAACATGTTCGCAACTCTTCTCACGTTTCTGTATTTTCTGCTTCATTTAACTATTTCTAGGTAGAAAGCGTCACTCTAAAAATAGCAGATTAAAAAAAAATAAACTAAAAGGTTGATTAGTTAACAGCATCAATTACTTTGCATGGCCGCAAAAAATCAAAGATTCTCATATCGTCAACATGTAGAAATTAATCAAGATTGAAACAAAGTATATGAGTTTATGTTTACCTTTAAACAATAAGAGTTTAGCTCTAATTGTAACATGGGCATTTTACAGTTTATATTTAGAAACGTAGAAATTATTTAGATGTAATCAAATAATCATAATTAAATTATATTTGTGATTAAATTCTAGAAATTCATTAATTTTTATCCCTGGAGAATGAAGGAAAGATAAAGGCTTTTATCTCCCTTTCAATGTTAACCATAGTTCATTTATAAATACGATAGGAAGTATGAGTCTTTATTCTTTTCTTATAGTGTTCTGAAGTTTATAGCATACACACACCTAATTCAGTGATAGCGAAATTTTACAGTCCATTGTGGGAAAAATTTGGAAGAGCTCTAGCGAAACTCTAGTGCAAATTATTGGACTGTGACTCTGACTCTAATGAACCCCTCATTCGAATTTAATTAAAAAAAAAGTTTCTTTATGAGCTCGTTTATTAAAGAGCAAGTTTAGTTATGTATGATATTGTATATATTATATAACGCAGCTGAAATTAATTGATAGAATTTATGCAAAATGAACTGAAGTAAATGTAAGTTAATACTAAAATATAATACAGCTCCATTGTTAATACGCCTGAGTTGCTTAAAACAAATTCATAAAGCACATTTAATTAAGTGTTGAAATTAGATCCAACTGGAAGGAAAGCTGTTGTTGAGTATTTGGCTAATGCTTTTCTGTTCATCCGAATACGCAGAGCGATTGCATTTAGAAATACATACGAAGCATTAATAAGGTATGTGGTAATCTCTGACTGATATGTAAGCTTTTCTTGCTCTGTATTAGATTGTTCAGGAGTTTCTTCGGTAACAAAGTGTATTCGTAACGAAAAATATCTTAAAGTTCGTGGAGAATGCTGAGTGGGGTCTTCATTGGTGCTAGTCAGAGCGTCCTAATGCGTCTTGATTTAAATGCGAAGAATACGCAGGATACTTAATGCACTGGATTCCTTTGCCCTCAAGTCTCTAGCTCAATGGGAACGAGCATTATCGCTCATTAGAAACAAATTATTGCCGGCTGCACTTTTAAAGAACTTGATATAAAAATTAAGAATCTCATCGCAGTATCTTTTAGCAGTTGCAATTAATTGTACTGATAAAATTGTCTAGGTTAGTGCGGCTATTCAAAATGATGCCCTGCCCATACCATGACTCCACCATCTTTACACTGAGGCCTTTCATATATGTTTTCAGGCTTATTGCCTTGTTTGCTCTATCTAGTTTTTAACACGTCTGGAATCACTCACTAAACAAAATAGAGACTTATTAGTAAAAAGTAAAAGGTCTGGTACTCCAATCATGATGATCTCTACATCAACCTGACGCTACTACAACCTGACGCATTTTGCAGAGTGGGATGCAAATTATAAGTTTTCTTGCACACAGCCTTCTTTTAAGCAATCTGTCTTTCACGGTATATATCGAGGTAGCCGTGCTGCAGAGAACTTCCTTGCACTTTCGGCTGGTGTCAGATTTTTAATTCCTTTAGTCATTATAGTCAAATAGCGATCTTGGTAATCTGTCGTGGCATGTTTTTGACATTGACCTGGTAGTCTTGGTACGTCACTAGAATCTTTAAACCGTTTTTAGGTTCCTCTGATATGAAGATTTTGGCAGTTTTTAGCACTTTACAAACCTATGGCACTGTCTGCTCTCTTTTCATTCTTCCAATCGCGTCCCACATTTCGCAGACCATACGATATGTTCGCAGACCTCTCAACGAGATGTTCCATTTCCACACGCGAAAATTTTACCTAAATACTCAAACAGTTTCTGAAATTAAAATTCGAAACACCTCTTTACGCTCCTTTTTACACGTGCCGAAAGAATTGGGTCAAAATGTTGCATATTTCTATACAGCGAAGGTGGAATTAAGTAACAATATTGACCTTGAGCTACTAATCAACTTTCTTTTATTTCACTTTCCTTAATAAAATTAATACAAAGCACCTTCTTATGGTTGTTTCTTTAACTTTTCTTTCCAGTGTAAATGAAATTTACGAGATATTTATGAGTACTATCATCACGCATTGTTTAATATTTGATTTCACACTTCAGTTTTACAAATAAAATAATTTTGTATATTTAAACATGCAATTTTAATCGTTAATTATCAAATCACCATTTTTGAGATAAAAGTGCTTATATTTCTCAACATATATAACTCATTTTATGGCATAGAATTAATTCTTTGATTAAATTTTAAAAAGCTGTTTTATATATATGGTAGTTACAATAATGAAAGATGAAGACCTCATTATTGTTTTTAAAGAACTGAACTTCTTCAGTAAACGTATGTTGACACTTTATCGAATATTTCTTTAGTGATTTATTATCGATAAGTTCTTGTAAACATAATGTAAAATTTTAAAAGACATTTATGGAAGGCCATATAAAAGTCAAAGTATTAAATAAGTAACCCTTAAAGGTCGTAATCTCTTAAAAAATTTTAATAGATTGCCTTAAAATAAAAGACAAACACCAAGATTATCCCTTAAAAAACAAAAACTAAATAAATAAATCTTTTCTTTATCAATACTTAAATCTTCACAAAAGTTCGCAACTAACAGTTAGGTCTTTCCGCAAAGTCACCCAAGACAGGCAAGGGTATTAATTTGTCAGATTAAATGTCAACCTGTCTGAAATCCTTAGATGGAGGTCACTACGAGGGAGCATTAAACATCATTAAGAGATCTGCTCATCTTATTCGTAAATGGATTGGACGCGCCCTACCGACCATCGAAGAAAATCTAGGCCTGCCGAGAACGTCTAGAGCGTGATCGATGCATCCAACCAGAAAGCGATTTAAGCATCGCGATTAGATATGATCCACCTCTGAAATTCACATCTGTCGACCTGTTAAAATCACGTGGAGGCATGAGATTCTTGTTGGAAGAAAGACAAAACAGAAAGGAGAATTGCAGTAATATCTCTTCTTTGCATTTGGTGATGGCATTTTCAATAAGGAAGTTCTATTACCGTGAAGTAATTCAAGTTTATGGTGCAAACGAAGAGAATAAAAGTTTTTTTTTAAAGTTCAGGAATTTGAAAAAAAGTAAAAGTTCGAATATGCTTATCACTGTCTAGGTGAGGCGAAGTTACGCTTGACAAGAACATGTAGCTGAGACTGCATAAGTGCCATGATAAGATGCTGGCACTTTTCTGTTTCTGTGAGTGTTTCATAGTTTTAAGTTTTTAGTGCAAGGTATTTACATGAAAAATTTTTTTCCTTCTTAACGTTTTTATATTTGCGCGAAAAATTATTACAGAAGTATAGATCCAATTCTAGATTTCAAAAGCAAGAAAATTTATATAGAGACAAAAAATGCCTATTTTTTAGTATTTTATTTATTTGTTTTGCTTACACTGCAAGTACAGCTATACCTTATTTATATACTTCTCTCCTGTGGCTGAAATGTTTTTAAATTTTATTTTTTAATATATTTTAAAAGTAATTTCGAATATATTTTTACCGCAGTGGAGTACGAGTAATTCGAATCTTATTAATTGATGTTTCAGATTCCCCGACGCAAAATCGTTAAATATAATTCGATGTTTTATTTATGGTTTATAAAAGCTTCCTCTTAAATATTATATCAAACACACAATATACATACATAAAATTTCTCATCTTATTGGACTAGTTGGCATCGAAAGAGAATTTTAACATAGCACATAGCAGAAATAAATCGACACTTTGATCCTCAATTACCGCCAAATACTGCGAAAAGAGAATTGCTATGAAACTGTAAAATATTATTTTATGAAAGTTAAAAATGACAAAATATGATATAAAATGATTAATTTTGCAAAATTGTATTTTTTTAAAATTTCAATGTTAGGGAAATGTTTCATGTTCGAAACTATCTATAACGATATATTAATAACTTGTATGTATATATATATATAAGTAATCTGTTTATATATATTATATATATATATATATATATATATATATATATATATGTATATATATTAGTAATGTAATAAATCATGTAAAATGTTTCAAAACCTAACGTCTTAAGACATTTATTTGTTTTAAAATACTTTCGAATTTGAAGAAATCAGTCAGAATAGGACTTTCTTCTGCTAGAAGCGAAAATATTCCACAGGATACTTTTGAAATATTTCTACAACGTTTTTACGAGATAAAGTCAAGAGATCCTCAAGTAATATTCTTCATTCATTACTGTTCTACACCAAGGATTTAAAGTTCGATTATATTTGAACCATATTAGTGCATTATAATAATGAGTGAATAACATTTTAAGGATCATATCAAAAGTTTAATAGTAGCATTGAAGCTGCTTTCTGTCGCTGTGACATTTAGCAATTCCTGTAAGGATTCTAAAAACCCTTTTCGAAAATCATCTATTGACTCAACAATATGCATTTCAAAAACTCTTATTTCTATTCGTGTTTAATTATAAGTTAATAGTTTCCACGTAATAATTTTTTCTGAATTTAACATCAAAGTATAGTTTTCGAAGTACCAAAAGCAGAATACAAAATAGAAATAGATATACAATGCAAGGTTGGAATTTTTTTTATTTATATAAAAAAATGAAAGCTTCAATATACTATCGTTTTCTCATCCTCTAAATTTGCAGCAAGCCATTTTTTATTTAGTAAATGAATCAGAGAAGATAAACTTTCCGATGTTCCGCTTCATTTCAGCTTCATAAATTTTCAACTTTATGAACACTGAAAAAGCTTTAAAAGACCATAAATTCATTTTTGTATAGATGGAAGAACGTGTAGAGGTTTAATAAATATTTGATGAGGCAAGAAACAGATTTGGTGCCTTAAAAGTATACAGAATTAAAAACACATCATTTCCTATACTTTTTATGGTGTAATGGCAGCTTGTTTATCTAATAATACAAAGGTGCTGAATTCAATTCTCGGCTACAGAATTTCTCAAAGATGTTTAACTGCAGAAACTTCTAACATCTCTGCAGCATCACGTATAAACTCTTTAGTTATACCATTACAAACTTTAGAGCATTTTGAAATACGTTTAAAATTTTTTAGAATTTAAATTTATTTTTTTACAATTTTTAAAATATCAATAAAGATAATTTTTCTAATTTTTGAAATTATTTTTGCGGAACAGCATTCGAAGATGTTTTTAATGTAGAATATTTTCATCGTTACATTAATAGTTTGAACATAAGCCGCTATATAATAACTATTACATATTTTCAATCAGAAATTCTTTATAGCCGTTTTCTTTCTTATCAATGACAACAAGGCTCAATAAATGTCCTATTTCTTTTAACTAAAACAAAACATTGATTGGAATAGAAGACACACAAAAGAAACGATTTGTTTTCATTGCAATGGAAAAGTTTAAATCTCTCTGACTCTTTGAAACACAGTTGGGTTTCCCCAAATGCATAAAAACTAAATAGTAGATTTTTTGGCGATACTTTTTTGTATTCATGATATGGAAATTTGTTTCCAAGAATTTTCAGGAAACGTTTTTCAGGATAATGCTATTTGAGCTATTTGAGCTTCTCTTTAGGTATTTTGAGTTACAAGAGGATTAACTTCGTTTCATTTAAAGACGTTTAAGAAGACAATTGCATTTACAGTACAAGCAGCTTATCTATAAAAATTTACTTAGACAGTTTTAGATAGGAAAACTATTACTATTTAAATCAATGCAAATAACTACTAGTTTGCTATTCATACAACAGCAACAGTTGGAGGCATCAAAAGAAAGTGTCTGGCAATTGCAAATAGACAGCAGACAGACGGATTGCCCGACTAGAACCGAGAAGAACGTGCAAGTTATTTTTTATATTCACAATAAATCTGTAATACTGAATATAAAAATCGCCTGGCCTCTTTGATAATACACTCGCTTTTTAATATACTTTTCTTCAAGGAATTAAATCAAATTCTTTGCTTATTTTGAAAGTCTAAACTCATTCGAATTCTTTTACTTTTCTTTAGCACAGATATTTTCCAAGGATGAACAATTTGTACTCCTCCTACCTTTCAATTTGCTAACCATCTATCATATTCTTCGTCTAGAATCAAATTTTGACCCTTGTCATTCATTGTAAACTTAAGGATGGCGTGTAATTTACCTCAGAAAGTTATTCACTTAACCGTCTCTCTCACATTTTCATAACGAAAAGGACCGTGCTGACCGTGAATTGTGATGATTACAGACAAGTGACCGATTGACTTGCCTTGGGTTCGAATCCCATAAAAACACGGACATTTGTGACAGAGTTTCTGCAAAATGAAGGCACCTAAAATCTGAAAATGCGGACTCTGATTCTACCGGGGTACCGAAGAGTCGGGTTCGAATCCCAGCGAAGGCATAGCTGTAATTGTCCGTCCCTTCATAGCTAATGGTGGCCCAGCTATGAGGTGTTCTCACAATAAAGTGGCCACCACTTCCGGCCTTAGTAGTGGGTAAGCCTAAGTCGCCTAAGTACCCGCGAAAGGGGAAAAAAAATGTGACTAACTCTAAACTGAAGAATCCTATAACGGAATCAAAAGTTTTATAGTTCACTGACTTTAATTTTCACTTTAACTTGAATTTCTTTGATAATACACTCATAAGTCATAAGATGTGTTTGTCTGTCCTGTAGATTCATTAGGTTATTTCGATACTAGAGACGTGAAAAATGACCAAAGCCCTCGCCGGGACTTGAACCTGGACATCTCGAATACACGCCGAGTGTGCTACTGTTACACCACGAAGGCATGCTGGAAGGAGGGAGAAAATACCTTATAGTCCGATTAATTTTTGGAATAGTTTGAAGCATCATTAAAAATGAGACCTTTTATGTTACTTCCCTTCTCAAAAAGTATATTTTTTCTATTTTTCTGTTATGATAAGTTTTATTTTAATGGCAAGATGCAAAAGATTGAATGTCAAACACTCATAAAATAAACAGAAATTCTTTATTTTCAAATATTTGCAATAGATTCTGCTTTTTTTGATTTAACTTCTGCAGCAACAATGAAACCAGTTCTTAGGCATTGCTTAACCTGAAACATTCATTGATTCTCTTCAGAGATCGATTTTCTTCTAGAAAATTACATTGCCAGGGAAGAGAATAGGAGACACTCCCCTAAGAGGCCCTCATCAGGTTTCTAGCCTCAGGATGGGCGAAGTGTCCTCCTAACTTATGGTATCTTCACTCAAGTAGATAATCCATGTTGTATAATTGACCGAAAACTGGTCTTCCCAAGTCATGAATTTTGGTTTAGCTTCGTCGGTTGTAGGCTATTTAAGTGTTGAGGTTAACGTCAAGGAATTTTGGTAATATATCTTTATCTGGGTTGCCGCTATTGGTGGATTATGTGCCCGCAGGATATTTTTTAGAATTTTTTTTATGTGTGCCGTACAAACAAGAATACATTAGCAAACTTAAAAAGCAGAGTAATCAGAAATCAAAAAATATATGCGTTAAATGATAGCAGAACGTGTACAAGAAAAAAATCTAGAGGAAATAACGCTATAGGGATACAGACGAGAAGCAAAGTTGATATATGTAAAAATATATAATTCTATTTGCAATGATTTCTATGATTTAATTTCGATTAAAAGTGTGTGAAGACGCCAAAAAAATTTAACCCTTTTGCATATTGTAAAAGAGTGGTTTTCAATCTGTTTTGCCCGGTGCACCTTTTTCAGTATTGCTAGAACATAATTCCCCCCCCCTCCTTTCACAAACTTCAAAAATACATGTACACTTATTTAGATACAGATTATGCCCCGCCCAACCGGTATAGTGGTTAGCGTCGCTGACTGCCGTGCCGAAGGGCCGGGGCTCGAATCCGGAGAAGGCATGGATGTTAGTAAATGTACAGTGTCTTTGCGGCATGGGAACACTCTAAATATGCGGCAAGCAAATCCTGTCCAGTGTTTGGCTGTAGGGAAAGATGCGTGGAAGACTCTCGGACACTTGGGTACCTTCTTTCAAAACTGGGGCAGAACTCAGCAAAGTCGGAGTGTTACCTGCGTGGTGCTCAAGATTCTTGCCAACGATAGCGCCCCTTGCCACGTTGAATTTCGTGGGCTTGTTCTGATGTTACTGTCAGTCAAGTGAGATAAGTCACAACACAACACAGAAAATACTCAGAATAAATAATGAGTTACTTTATTTGCTTTCATTTTCAGAGATAATTGCTATGAAACGAAGTCCATCGGAAAAAGTAAATTGGAATGAAATGGGCATTATCATATTAAGCCCTTTATTTGTATTAAAAATTACGCTTTGAAATGTTCTGATGATAGAGATTAGAAAAAATACATCTGTTTCAATTGACATATTTACTTAAATGGATTTATTTAAAAGCATCGATAATGGAAGATCGCTCAGTTTTTAATGGATGTTTCAAAACATTACTTTAAACTATTTCAAAGATGAAAAGTAAATAAAGAGATACATTTAAGCCTCGATTGTTAAACAGAGTACTTTTCGTCTTTTACCTTTATTTATTTTGTAGATTTCTGAGTGCATTATATATATCGCATGTATTAAATTGATAAATGTTTTGAAAAAGAATTTTAATGTTTCGTCAATGAAACATCAGTCAGATATTGAGCATACGTTTATTGAAGCATTATAGATTCCACCTGTAATGCAAATGCTTTTCTGCATAGATTTTTAATTTATTTTTTCTTTTGAAACGGTAAATTATCTTATCAGTTTTAATCTTGTCAGTCTTCATATCTAATCAATCTAATCTTTTCAGTATTCAAAGAGATATGCATTCAGATGCACTTTTTTTCCCAATGGGGGGTCCAACCTGCCCACAGACATTGGTCAGTGCTAAAGCCAGAAGCAGTGGTCATTTTATTATGGAGGCACCTAATAGGTAAAGGTGGGCTACCTTTACCTCCTATGAAGGTATGGGAAAATACAACTATGTTGTTTCAAACAAGCAAAACCCCACTTTAAAAATTAATGAAACTTAAATAAAAATGAACAAAAACAGAAGAGAAATTCAGTCAACCTCAATTTCAGGCTTTCTTCATTTTTATAATATATTTATCATATAGTCAGGCATGAGAGCGAAACTTTTTCAAGAAACGACAAACAAGCAGCGCAGAAAATAGAAATTTATCAAACTTTGTATATGGTAAGTTATTTCGAATTAAATTATGAGCGCTAAATTATGATTACTGTTAAGCCTTTAAGGTGGTAAACTCATTCTTATAATTCATAAGAAAGTATTAATGAAAACTGTATTAAAAGGAAATAATACTTTATTTTCAAATAAATCAGTGATAATATATTCTTACAGCTTTATTTGTAAGCAAATAACCAAGCATAAATTATATCCATTTTTTTCCTTCTTAGATATTATGCTATTTTATGAATATTCATAAAAACTGAATACTAATGAATAATGAAATAAAACTCTGGTAAAATACTATATTGATTTGCTAATTTAATTATAGAGACATTAGGTTAATTGGAAAAACAGGAGAGATGAAAAATTAGCAACCCCCTTCGCCGGGAATCTAACCACGGATCTCTGGAATACCGGCCCAGTGTGCATACCACCACACCACGAAGGCACGCCAAGAAGGTGGGAGAAATACCTTATATACTTTTAAGTGAATAATAGAGTAAAATTCATCTACAAATGAGTAATTTTTTCATACTTTTTCCCTTCGTTATTAAAAAACTTATGAAAATTTCATGTAAATATTGGGAAAGAAAAAAGTAAATTTTTTTATAATTTCCGTAAGTAAGAAAATATTTTATTTATTAAGCAGTAGATAAGCGTAAATGTACAATATGTATACAAGAAAAGACTGTAAAAATACTGTAAAGAAAATTTTACAGCCTCCTCTCCCCTCCACCCTTTAAAAAAAAAAACCGGGCAATAATTATATTGCTATCTTTCAGTCAAACTGAAATTTTAAATTAAATTTTTTCGCAAGTGATTTTTAATTGTATCCATTTGATTATATGTATATTAATAATTAACTTTAATTTTATTATTTAATGTTAGCAGCTGTAGCTGCCTTGACATTCACCAGTGATTCAAAAATAGGAAACGTGGGTACGATTTGCTGCCTCATGGTCAAAAGTCATAATTATCTCCTTTAAGAAGTTTTTGTCTAAAAGAAGTTTTTTTCAGTTTTACTCTTTCTTGCACTTAAGAGATTAATCAGATATACATTATAACAATTAAATGTAAGCTAATTTTTGCAGAAAAAAGATTTACTGTATTTAAAAATAAAACAGAAATTTATAATCTACATTAAATTATTTATAATCTACATTACTATTATTAATTTATAATCTACATTACTATTATTAATTTATAATCTACATTAATTAAATTAAAGAAAGAGTCTGTCTATGTGCCTTTCGTTTGTGCTGCGCGTAAGCTAATAGACCTAGGGATACGAAATTTGGTACATAGATGCATCTAGACAAGAGCCAGTGCATCTCGAAGCGATTTTTTTCAAAATTGGAATCAGTTTTTTTTTAAATCTTTTTTGATGAAATCGCATCATTTTGAATAGTTACATTCTTAGAAATGTGGTCTTGGCAACAGTTTTTCATTCAACGCTTTGTATACTGGATTGCTGACTGTTGAAAATATAAGATAAAATGCTGCTTATTTTCTTTTGATTTTTGGACAAGCAACACGCACATCGCAATCTTCTTATTCTGATGCGCATGTGTCTCGCGAGGCAAACAGAAAGAATTTCCTTTTTTTTCTCTCTATTAGCTAATGGCAAAGAGGTTTGTATACTTTAAATTATGTCATCCACAAAGCACAGTTTTGATTGGTTATTGCTTTTTGATGATAGTTTAATTCTTTTAAAAATGTGGTTTTGGCAACAGTTTTTCATTCATTGCTTTGGATACTGGACTGCTGATTGTTTTCTCTTGAAAATACGGGATGATTATTGTAATTGTTTTATATTATGTTTTAATTATATATAATTTTAATTATATAAAAAATTCTGCATGTTTTTATACCACTTGAATTCTTAAGATTTTGCAACTGGGAAGTTGGTTAATTTATTTATTAGGATAAATAATATTTGTGTTATGGGATGTCGCCTTATTTCCTTGTAATTATATATATATATATGTAATAATAAAATTCCATAGTCAAAAATACGCTTAAAATTTTAACTGTATGTTCTTTTCATTTTTAATGGCGACGGTCTCTTATTTGAAAGTACGTGGAATTAAATCCACAGCCCCGTAGTCAAGTTGTTTTCCCCGCCTTTTCTACACGTACAGTTATAGAATGTTCCAGAGATAATTAAAGCGAACTGGAATGGCTGACGAGGCTGACGTCATTTCTTGGAAGCTCCGCCTTTCCAGAGGCTATAAAAGGACTCGCAAAGGAATATCGGGGGGCTTTTCTTTAATGTAACGATGCAGTAATCTTCATACAAAAAGTTATTAGTCGTTCTTTTTTATTTATTTCGGAGATCTGATTTTTTGTAACTGTTATTTCTTCTGAATAATAATAAATAGATCCTGTTTTTTAAACTTATCGTCTGATAATTTGAGCTACGACTACATCTATGATTCTTCACCAATCTATTTATTCCGGACAAAAGCTGGTACATCACATATATATAATATATTATTATTATTATTTTGATAACGTTGTTCTGCAGAGTAAAATTCTGTGCAGATTTTAAATTTAATGTTTGGTGTTTCCCTTTAAACCTTTTTCGGCACATATAAAAGCCAGCGAAGGCTGGCCGCGTAGCCGCTAGTAAAATATAAAACAAAATAAATTCTAAGAAGATTGTACAGTAATAAATATATTTTTCCTATTTTGGTTACGTTAAACGCAATATTCTTTGAGCATTCATCTTTAATATATGCATATATTCTGTTTTACTTTAATCGAATAAAAAGTATTTATTTATTTATTTGTTACAAAATAAGCTGCTTTATTGCTACTTTTTATTATTCAGTAAATCAGTTTGAATTATCTGCAGCACTGCTCATCCAAGTAGGAGTCTCTAACAAGGAGTGAACAGGAGGTTTTGGTGATTAGTTTTGTATTTTTCTGTTGTCTTAATTTTATTGTACAAAAGAAACTTTGAAGTCTTAAAAAAGGAAATTAAATTAAACAAATTTAAAAATTATTTTGAAGTAAATAGATTCATTTTATACATTAATAATCATTTATATTTATTTTATTGCTAAATTATTATGCTCTAGAACCCTCTTGTAACATTTGCCCAGGTAAACAAAACGTTGCACATGGCTATAAACTGGTTTTAAAAATTAAGTTGAGATACTCACATGGCTAAAAAAAGCATTGTGTTACATACTCGTAAGGCCCACCAGCGCTGAGCGGTAAAATCGCTGAACACTGGTAGTTCGGTCCGAGATTAACGGGCTGGCTGCATGGCCGTTTTCGTGGTTTTCCCCATGTGTAACGTGTATATGTGCCAGTTTCCCTTAGAAAGTTCCCCATGAAGGCATCCCTCCCCTTAGACAGACAGCCCTAGTGTGCTTTGCCGTATTCTCAATGCACCATACTCGTAAATTTTTTAATTAAATTTGTGATACTAAATTTATCAGTAGTAAATTTTTATTTATATTGCATTATAATCTTTTCTCATTAACATGTTCTGTACATTACTTGAAAAATTAATTAAGTAATAATAATAGTAATTCTTTTATAAAAGTCCTAAACTATTATTAGCTTACGTTTAGGACAACCCTGAATCTTTCACAAATATTGAATTGTTACGTGATTTAAATTTAAAAAGGCTTAATCATAAGATGACATTATGAGTTTTATGTACTGAAGATATTAAATTAGTTTAAATGCCTTATTTTGAGGTAATATAAGTAATATAAGTAAATATATTCTTAATAATATAAAATTAAAGGTAAAATTATCTCAATATATTTTTTAAATGTTGATTGTTTGTGTAATGCAGATACAATTTTTGGAATAGAATTTTCAGAAGACTTCCTATGACTTCCTTTTTCATGCTTTCAAAACTGTTGCTGGATACTCAATAAATTTCTTACACAAATAAATTTACCGAAATAGCCTGATTTTAAGACTGTCAGTTATCGATTTGGTAGAAAACATCTGATGAAATTTTCGTTGTCTTCTATAGCAAAGGAGTAAAACCTAAATCGTTGAGAATATTGATTCAGGTGGACAGATAAATGGCTGTGTCGTGACTGGAAAACTGCACTGCTCCAATTTATTAGGCAGCGGTTAGTCTTTTGCGTGAGGTTACCAACGGTTCTAACACGTGCAAGAAGGAAGGTGAATACTAAGTACTTACTTTTATCCTTCTCTGAATTGTTTATTTTATGTGTTGATGCTGTTTCTGGGTTGGATTTTATCCGGAAATCGCGATTGATCGTAATAAGAAGTAGCGAGGCTGGATTAGTTGCTATGTACGGGAGATTTTCGGATTTCTCGTAAGCTAGTAGGGGCTTAATGGGCGGATTTTCCTATCAAAAAAAGAGCAACAGCCAAAGATGAATGATTAGATTAAAGTAAACAGAAGTGATGTGTAAGAAGCTGGTATAGTTACATCGATTCGTTGGCGTATATGCTTGCTGTATCTGCATCAAGAAAGGGTTGCAATTGAGGAAATAGTACGTTGATGATTTTCGGAAACTGGATATAAGTATGAGAGATAACCTTCAGGCAATGACCTTTACACAGAACCAGTTGCCTAGAACTTTATGAAATTTATAAAACGTAAAAGCAACAAGTGGTTAAATAAAAAAATAAGAAAAACTTGACGGAAAGTTATATTTCTACGAATGTATGATCAGTTTTCATACGAAAACAGAAATCAGTCCGTTAATGAAACCGTTAGATTTGAAGTAAAGATGTCCTTACTTCACATCTAACGGTAACTAACGGTACAATTTAACAGAAAAAAATTAAAGAAATATTCTTTAGTCTGTTAAATATTTTAAAAGTTTTATATATCAAGGCAATGTAGTATAGGTCATTTTCCTAGGAGGAAGAATAAATGGCTCTGTTTACCAGAATACGCTACTTAAGGTAGGCAGATAGTGACAGTGATAACAAAAGTAAATCTTCCTTTGGTTATTCAACGAGGTGGCGTTTAAACCATTCGTTTAACTTCACTTCCACTAAAATTATTCAAAAAAATTTTAATACGTGCATTCGATTATTAGAAGAATTAGAGTTAATTGAAATCTACCACATTTATCAACAGCTATTAGATGAGGTTAACTGTTTTAAGTGGTGTAGAGTTCCTCACTTCGGAATTCTAAGTTAATGTTGGAAGTGAAGAATCTAAGAACTGATAAGCGAATAATCGCTTGAGTTCGGTGACAAGAAACAGCAAGATAGAAGGGTAACTAACCCTTTATTATTCCAATAAGATTTAACAAAACTCTGCCTGGGAGTATACAAACAAAGCCCGCACTTGGGATTGAACTTAAAAGACTAAGAATTAAACTAAAACTAAGATTAACTAAAGAAGTATAGCCGAAGCTATCAGGGTTCAAATTGAGTTGGTCCCTTAACTTATTTGGCTACGAAGCTTAGCAAGGGCCGAGCGTAAAAACAGCTTCGAGAGAGAGAGTGGCCAAAAAGGCAGACGCGCGTAAATCAGAAACTCTGATTCTCTCTGACTCAGTAAGTAACTTCGTGGTTTAAATACCGCTCCTCATTAAATATTCAGCAAGATTCCAAAACTACGTTCTGGCCGGAAGTAGTAAGTTGAAGTTAAGAATTTGACAGGAAAGGAACTTTAACTTAAAATTTAACTGCTACTGCTAATAAAATTAACATAATCCTTACAGTGGAATTCCCAAATTATTCTTCACGAAGCGTAGAAATGGCATCATCTTTTTTAACTTCATCTGTTTGAACACCTGATTGCTGCCAAAATCTCATGCAATATTTTTGCATCTTGAAGAATCTGAACCAGATTTTCTTAAAACCTATAAAGTTTTTCTACGAACTAAAAGTGTATTTTAGACTGAATTTTTTTCAATAAAGATTCTTCTTTTGCCTATTAATCTAAGGCAGGGATCGGCAGCGTGGTGCCCTCAGCGAAATTTTTATGTCCCGTCACTGTATTGCAAACATACTGAGCCCAATAACCGTATCGCCCGTATGTGAGACAGTATAAACAAAGAATTTGTAAGGGACAAACCCCTTACAAATTCTCTGGTATAAACACGTAAGCTCAGCGTCAGCAAATAGCAGTCAAGGTCATACACCAACACACTTGCCATTTTGTACGGAGGAAGATTCTCGCTACTGGTACATTTGGTAATACGCTATAGTTCTGCAGACATGCTTCATGTACAATGAGTCTTAGTGACCATACCAGGCAAGATAGTCTCATTTTTCAATATCAGATACGTATCGTACTGGTCATATGGTGTTCAATGATTTTTCTACAAAACAAGAATTCCTTAAAATCTTTCCATTAAAAGTGCGTACTCGAGAGAAGATTTAATATTTTCTGCATTTAAAAATTTCCCACAGATTAATAAATTTCCACTGCAGAAGTTAACTTCCATTACTACAGACAGCGCAAGTTCGATGATTGGTAAGAATATTGGATTTATTGTTTTATGCAGATACGTAACCCAGTTAACTTTTAAATGCACAACCAGTGACTGTTGAATTGATATTGCGCCCTTATTGACAGAATTACCGACCCCTGATCCAGGAGATCCTCAGATGCTAACATATACTATAAGACAAGATATTCTTATTTATGTAGTGCATCCAAACCAAAAGCTCAGGGCTCTAGGACTGGACCTATGCCATATCATACCTTAGGACCGGAAATAATAAAGCGGAAAGAATAATGACTGAACTACAATCCAATCATTAATTCCGAGCAATATCAAAAATTTCAATAATGCTTCAAAACACCAAATGTTCTGAGCTTGTAAGAGCTTGTTCCGCCTTCTTGGCATGCCTTCGTAGTTTGGTGGTCTGCACACTCAGCCCGTAATTGAGAGGCCCGCGGTTCGATTCCCGGCGAGGACATTGCTAATTTTTCATTTTGCCTGCTTCCAAAAAATCCTAATGTCTCTACAAGCTGAGTCCATAAATTTTATTTATGAACTTTGGACTGAAAGCTCTGATCTCAGTACAGGCTTGCCTGTAACAAATACCCTCACGTAACAAGAATCAGACATTCCAATACATTAGCAAAATCAAATCCCACTTTATCTACTAACATACAAATACAAAAATTACAGTACAGTGATCTCCAAAATATCAACTCTATTGTATTGACGTAACCAATATTGTAATAAGTATACTCAACAGTTTGTGTTATGTTACGTAACTCTGCCTAATTTTATGTTATTATCCTCTTATGTTTAAATGTAACAACTCAGATGCGTAACTCCAGTGTTCCTTAGGAAAAAAAGCATGCAGTCAATTTAAATTTTTCAAGCTCTTGGTTAGTGTATTGAGGCAATATATGTTCGATTCTGTTGTGAAGTCTCTGGTTTCCCATGCACTTTTACCTGTTTGTTTACGTAGTTTGTTGGCTAAAACAAGCCTAAAATCCTCTTTTTTCACACGCAAACATACAAGCATACGAAGAGGGGGAAAAAAGCATTAACTTTTGTTTAGTCAAAATGGAAAGAGAAATCATGATGTTTAGATCTTACAGGATGTAATGAACAGGAATAACACAGGAGTATATGGAATTTGTCACAAGTTACTTTTATGTCATTAAACATACATACTTTTAGCTATGAAATTATCATTTTTATCATCTTTTTTATTATTTAATTCAGTGTCAGTGTCTAAGGAATGTTAAGAACTGTAAATCCTAAATAAAAACAAATTCCTTTATCACAAAGACGCATCATAAAAATAACTGGAATTTGTTCATTTTTGTGCTTTGAAAAAAAAAAATGTTTTTTGTCTGTTTTAAAAATGTTACTTGGCTCTTTGAGTGTATGAGTATATACAACTACTAACTTAATGCTCTAAATTATCATTCAAAACATGATAATTGATAATTTAATTTGGTAATATAAGTATTCTCAAAGTGTATACATCTTTATTTATTTCGTCAAGCATTGTTCATTTTGATAAATCAAATGTATTATTTGAAGCGCCACTTTACTTTGCGTTAAATCAATGTTACTGATCGTACGCAGCACATTGTGACTTTTTAAGTGAACGAGCGTTAAAGAAAGGCGTTTATAAACCGTTCTCCTGCTCATCTTAAAGTGCCGAGCAAATATCCTTCTTACAAGTATGTCAAGATTGATTCATACTTTACAACCACTTTCTTGTGTTTACTTTGTACAGTAATCTGTTTAGTTTTTAAAGGCGAATGCATTTATAAGTAATTCTTTGATTTATTTAATGAACCATATAGTGACTAGTTATAAAATTGATAATTTCAGAATTGTGAATTTTAATCAAAGAATGAAAAAATTTGATTTGAAAGTTTTATTTTTTTGGTGGGAAAAGATTTGTGTGCTGTGAGTATATTTTGACTTGTGTGCTGTGAGTATATTTTGACTTGTGTGCTGTGAGTATATTTTGACTTGTGTGCTGTGAGTATACTTGAGACAAAGTGTGCTGTGAGTATATTTTTATTTTAAAATCTTGATTTAAAAGTAAATTTACGCGTATATTCACTGAAGCAATGTTTGAACAATCATATGACAAATCATTTGCCATTGAGAAAAATGACACAGACATGAAAGAATTTAATACTTGCATTTGCAGAGATATTTCGATGGTGATGTAACATGTTATCAAAAATTACACTTTCCACACGAAATTTTACTAAATTAGATTGTAAGTAAAGTATCAAAAATACTACCTTAAAATTCCTTCCAAATTTGAGGCCCACCAGCGGCCGAGCGGTAAAGACGCTGAACACTGGTATTTCAGTTCGAGGTTCGAATCCCGCGAACGGGCTGTCTGCATGGGCGTTTTCGTGGTTTTCCCCATGTGTAACGTGTATATGAGCCAGTTTCCCTTAGGAAGTCCTCCACGAAGGCATCCCTCCCTTTAGGCTTATAGCCCACGTCTGCTGTGCCGTAATTAAATAATAATCCTTCCAAATTTGAAATCTTTACTACAAAAGTACAATCAACTAAAAGTAAAAATAATTTTAATTTGCTTTTAGAGAAAGTTTCAGGCTGTGGTAATATTAGATGTTTTCTAATCAAACAAGTAGTGTAGGTGAAAATCTTTAAGTTCTAATTCAACCACTTTGAAATGTAAAGTTCCCCTGTGTAGTTTTAGGCGCAACGCCAAAACATTCTTTCTAAAGTCTTCTTTTATGCTTTTGCGTCTCCTGTTCAATGACATCTAAAGCGTGAACGTCACTAAGATTTTGAAGGTCAATGAAATTTTGATGTCACAGTAAATCCTTTGTGTTATTTGAAACTACGACAGAGTTTTTATTAATGGCGAAACAAACTGCTTTTCTTAAATTTAAATACAGCTTAACATGAGTTGTTAGTTTGTTATATATGGTGAATAACAGATAATTACTAGACACATAACTAGCATTGATTAAAAACGGATATTCGTTATGAATGTGGAGTTAATGTCTATAGAATAACAGCTTTAAAATAGTTAAATATCCATTAAAAATAACTGCGAAAATAGTGATTATTTAATCAACATAAATGCTAAGCATTTCCATACGACAATAAATAAATTAAGATAAATTCTGCCTTTAATGAACTATAATTTTTCCTTTCATGACTATTGAATGTGAAATGGAAAAGAAGGTTAGGTTAGGTTATTTTATTACGGCAAAGCCCCGAGGGCTATCTGCCTAAGGGGAGGGATGCCTTCGTGGAGGACGTTCTAAGGGAAACTGGCTCGTATACACGTTACACATGGGGAAAACCACGAAAGCACCCATGCAGCCAGCCCGTTCGCGGGATCCGAACCTCGGACCGAACTACCAGTGTTCAGCGATTTTACCGCTCGGCCGCTGGTGGGCCTTGGGAAAGAAAGAAAGGATGAAGATAGAAAATGGAAATAATTGCTTTCAAAAATAAAATGGCAACAGATATTTATAAATTAATCACAATTTTGTTTTCATTTTAGAAAAGGTCATCCATTTTAGTGTAGAATTTTCAGAAGAGACAAAAATAATCGACTTTGTGCTCTAAAAATAAATCTCGAAAGCATGACTATAAATCAAGACTTTTTCTCCGCAAAAATAGAAACTAAGACAATGGTATTTATTTTTCGCTTCTCTCTCGTTCAATAGGAAAGAAATGGTTTGAAAATATATCTTTTTATATTATAGGAACTTTGTTTGTCTTTGTCAAGCAAATGACCGTTTCAATTAACGGATATTTAAAGGATGGAAATGCTACTATTTTTCAAACGAGTTACTTTTTAATTCTCCAAATTTTTCCATTTAATAAACATATATTTTTGGGAAATCGTTTGTTTTTTCTCAGTTTAAAATCTTGGAATCCTACTATATTTTTTGTAATTAATCATTTTATTCATAATGCATACAGTGCAATTCACAATACCTTACTGATATATTAGATCGCAGGGGGAAAAGAAAGGACACCATTTGTTATTTTTTGATAAAATTCAATAAGATGTTTAAAAAATGTGAATTTTTATGTTTATTAATTTTTTGGAATAATAAAAAAAGACCGTTGCATGTAAAAGGTTTGATATATAAAATAGAAACTAAACAAATTAAAATTAATATTTTGAATGCCATTTTAATACCCAGTAGCGTTTTTATACTTTGAAATACTATGAACATTTCTATGCTATGAAATACTCTTTACTGTATATAAATGTCTTTTTTGCCCTGTTTTCTCTTCTCTATTTTTTGTGAACAGATTATGGTGTCATTATTTGAATAAAGAACTCTATTATGTATGACATCAAACGCAAAGTTCGCTCTTTCCGTATACTTCATTTCTTACCCCCTTTTTTTCACAAGTGCCTATAGTAGCCAATCCTCCTTTTTTTTCTTTTCTATAACTGATTTTTTTCTGTCTTTTTTATCCAACCTCAGATGTTCTTTGTTTGAACTAAGTAAAGAAACTATTGTAATTGCGAAAAATTTCGGGTATCACATTTCAACGAAAATAAACTGGACACACCGCTCTCGAATCCATCTGAACGATGTTTTTGCGTGACATATGTATGTGCAGAGAGAATAAAAGACTATTTTTCCAAAACAGATTGTAAAATGGATTTTAAAATGAATTCAAAAGAGATTTTTTTCGTGACGTCTGCGTATATGTATTTATATACTATCTCACATAACTCAAAAACGAGTAGTCTCAGCATGCTGAAATTTTGTACTGGGGACTGCTATAACATGTAGTTGTGCACCTCCCATCTCGGTTGCAATCAGCCGGACCAAATGTACCAACTCTGTTACCCGGAACTCAGTTTTTTATTCTTTTATGTTGGTAAATTGTGCATTTTTTGCTTTTAATGTAATTGAATAATTTTGCTCTCATGCTCCGGTTAACGTTTTTATGCCGTTAGTTAATCTGAATACACTAGTTATAGAATTACTAATAATTAATAATTTAAAAGTGCTAAGCCTAACGTGGCCACTATTTGTTTACATTTGAAACTCTTAGTAGAATAGTGAATTAAATCAGTTTGTGCACCAACTTCAGTGTCTTATTGCCGAGTGGAACGAAAAGTAAACTTTCAATTTTGTACACCGAAAGAAAATCTGTCTTTTGCTCGCTGGCCGAACTGCTTGATTTTGCATACAAACTCTAATTTTATTTGTAAAAAGGCTTTTTTCTCTTGTTTTAACTGTATTTGGAGTTTTATATTTTCCTGTATTTTAAAATTTTTAATGAAGATGTTTGAGCTTTTATATATGTTTGCTTTGTCACGAAATGAGAACTAAATTAATTGAATGAGAAATAAATCTCTAATGAAAGTCGAGGAAATAACTTTAAATGAAATGCAGCAAAAAATGTGAATAGTTTAATAGGCCATACAAGGAAGTCATGCGATATCCACAACAGATATTTAAACCAGCTTTTTTGGAGGGGATTATTAATAATTGAATGTGTAGCTGAAAATCTTAAAACTCTCTTAAAAAAAGTCAAAAAATCCTGTAAACGAGTTTTAGCCGTATGTTTTGTTAAATGAAATTCAATAATCTCGTAAAGTGCAATTAAAAAGATGATAATGCAAGAAATTTTGTATCGATATTTTTGCATAGCTCAGAAGCAAACTGGATTCGAATGTATTGTAGGCGATGCTGACTTACTGGCTGAAACTGTTAGAAGTTCGATATTGGAATTTTGGATGACATCTGTGTGTTTCCCGTGAAGCTTTAGCTCGAAGCAAAGAATGTATTGCCTAAGATACGATTAAACCAGCGACTGTCTTGATGCTAGATTTAATGGAGATTCAAACGCGATGTTCGTCAAAAATTTAATTTAAATTAGCGTAAAATTAGATTATTTTTACTGTCTTTTATTTGTTAGTTTTCGTAATAATTTGAATTGAAATACAAATATTGATCTCTAAGTTTAATCCGATGTATTAACGAATTATTCCTAAAATAGATAAAGGGCGTATGTATGTGAGAAGACTCTGAGAAGTTTAAAAAAAATGTTAAGCGTTTTTGCTGTTTAAGAAAAGTTTGAGATTATTCATGCCATTGTATACCAAGACCACAAAACTCTGTTCATATACGCACGTTAAGGTATTTGATAATTCATGAAGCAAATTTAAACTCCATAAATTTATGAAATATTTGAGATTATATAAATAATTTTTATTTCACTGTAAAATATAAGAATGAGAATTATGTGATGGTATGTATTATCCAAGTTTCGTAATATCGAGTAAATATAGTATCATAAACGAGAAAACCAATAAAAAATTAAACTATTAAAATTTCCAGCTAAGTAATAATAATTTATTAAAAACTGAAGTCCTGAGACATAAAAAGGCATGACTGATAAACGGTCAAATTTTTGTAGTAAGTTCTTTACTCAGAAGTACTTTAAACCTTAGAAAACTGAAGCCTTCCCTAACCGTTATGATTAAAACATCGAAACGTCTGTCCTAACAAAGAAGCTTCCATTAGCGTTTTAGGACAAGCTATCTGCAATAAATTGATACAATGCATCTGGGGAAACTGCACCTGCTGCTGCATAACTTATGAGGATGGAAGAAAACAACACCGCAATCCAGTCCGTTTCGTGTAGCTAGGATAGTTTGAATGAAAGGCTGTCTCGGGAGTTTTGGTTTTCAAAGGTTTAATAAAAATAAAGGAAAGCACAAAATTTTTGAGGCTATATTAAATACAGAAACATAAAAATGTTATCAGTTGAGTCGAATATAGAAATGTTTTCAAAAACTTTAAATTTGATCTGATTTGTTTAGCTTTAAATAAACAAACTCTCGAAAAACGTTTTGTTGCTTCTTAAGAAAAACATACATGTATTAGTAATCAATGAGTTGCTTTAGAAGGGACTATAAAAAATAAAAATGCAGTTGGAAACTGAAAAATTAGTTGTCAGTTTAAATAGCGAGTTAAATATGCGCTATCAGAAATCTATTTTCCTCCTGTAAAATGCTTATCTTAATTTTTCTATCAGGGAACGTAGTAAAAAATTAAAATGGTGTTACCAAAAATAATAAAAACAATAAAAGTGCATTGTTGGATAACAGCTTTATTTTTTGTTGTATTGTTAGACTGATTTGCTCCATTTATTTATTATAAGTTCGTAAAACCCAAGTTGTGATTCGCCGGATTGGCTGTTTCATATTGATAATTAATTCAATTATTGGTTTAAATTTTAATATTTCTAACGACAGTACCAAATCTGAAATAGTTTGTTATTGCATATCAGTTTTCTAACTAAAACTCATATTTAATTCTCTTAGCTAACTCATCTACATCATTCGTTACATTGCTTTATTCTGCATATAATGCAATTATTTTCATTTATATTTCACGTAGGCTGCATATTGCTTCTTTGCCCCATACTTCTATTTTTCTACTCTAACGCTTCGATAATGATGTGTATCTATCACTTTCGCTTATTACTTAATCGAAATTCTAATTTCATTGCACTCTTTGAACGACTACACAAGAATCCATCATCTTCCGTTATCTTGAACGAGTAGTTTGATTTTCTTTCACCTTTTCATCCCGTTGGGTTATTTAATCAAAGCAAAACATGCAAACACTGTCTGTATAGCTCCCATTCATTGAGTTTCGATCGGGAATACATCGTACGCAGGTTAGTTAGTTTAGTGGAATTCATCAATATATCTGACAGCTATCGGCCAAAGAGAAAAAATTGTTTTCCCAATGGAATTTCTAGTATTAAAAGAATAATAATTCTTTATCTACGGTGGTTAGTTTATTCTAGTGCTTTGCGATAATGAGATTAAGAGGTATTCGAAATATTGGGTTCCGTGCAATATAAGCTATTCAGGCAGAAACTGTATAACTTCAGTTTAAATGGTAAATGGTGATGAAATTAGCTGTGAAAATTTATTTTAATTTATTTCAGTAACTGGTTTAACAGTGAAATTATTCGATAAAAATATTAAACAGTATTTAGGTCGTTATAAAGTTTGAGAAACTTGACTTAAAACATCTTTGTTTCCTCTTTTGCTCTCCAGTCTTGTCGTAATTCTTCAGAGAATCCCAATAAATTTATATTGCTTTTTTTTCTTTAATTTCTTTTCGATCCATTTCAAGAATACGAACGCTTAACTGCTGTACCAAAGGGAAAATTTCATTAAAACTTTTTATGGAAAAATCTTATTTAATATCTTCAACCACTGTTTTATCTTCTATCGCTTTCTGTCCTTTCGGATATCTAATAAACTTCTATAATTCCTGCTGTATTAATGATGATTATAAGCTGATGGTGATTATAAGGATTTAAACATTGGCGCAAGATCATGTCTTTTATATGTACATGCTTTACTTATTGCTTCAAAGCCTTCGTTTCTTCTGTTTTTGGTTGCGGGTATAACATGAGTAACCATAGTGCTCATCTGTATCTGGAGTATTTAATCTCTCAACCATAATGCTCATCTGTATCCGGAGTACTTAATCTCTCAACCATGGAGTATCTGGAGCTCTCTACCATCAGTTATAACTTACGCTCATAATTTGTTTCAACAAGCATTTATCTTAGAAGCCTTCAAATATTATGGAATCTACGAAATCGGCCAACCCTTACGCCTAAACACCTAACTTAGGATTAAATATTATTACCTCATGGCTAGATGCACCTCCTCTGTGTTTCCATATAAACCAGTTAAACATTTTAAATATATATTGTACTGTTTTATAGTTTGTGCTGCCGAAGTCAACGAAAACTATAAAAAAGTATAGAAGAATTGACAACAATTGAATTTTAATTGCCTTCGAGAGAAGAAAACTAACCTCTAACAAGAACTTTGCATAATTAGCTTTCTACTAGCAGTGTTTACGAGAATAAGACTTGCATCAAAAGAAAGTTGCTGTGGAAATCGCTGATAAAAAGCAGGCGCAAGATAAAAAAAAATCAGCCAACTCGTTCCTTATCTAGCATGGCTAATTGCTTCATTATTTAAGGTTTTATTTTAAAACAGGATTTTGTTTTAACAAGAGGCAGGAGTTTTTAATTTGACATTTGTTTCCATTCGAGCTATTTTTTCCATAAAAAAAACCTTTGCGTTAATAAAAGATTGCAAAATATTTTCGGACATAACTCGTAATTTTCAAACAATTTTTTTTTTTTTTAAATATCACTTGCAGAAATTATAAAAAGGGCAACATTTAACTATTTTTCTTCTCAGAATTATGCGCTTCCTCAATTTTTGTAACCCCTCTGCAGTAACCTAGCTATCAAAAGCCTAAGGGAAAGTCTGTAATATCTTATTTTAGATTTCTAATGCCATTAGACCTATTAGCATAAAAAGAATAAATTGCGATATCATTTACCTCGTCGTTAAACCATTTGCTTCCGATGCCAGTTTCACTTCCTTTTCCGAAAAGAGAATGGACAATGACACGGAACATTAGACAAAGATTTTGAAAAATTTGATAACACTTCTCAAATAATGGCGAAAAAAACTTCACAATCTCTTCTAGTTAGCGTGATTTATTTCCATTTTTTAAAGGCTGACTTCATTTGCGTAAGATTGTTCTGTTTATGCTGATATATCATTTTAGAGCAACGAACCATAATGACTTCCGCTTCTTTTAGCGCTATTGTTAATTTTAATTTCAAAGTTAAGCTCCTTAGGAAGTCGTGGGTGATTATTTCCGGATACTTTGTGTGCATAATTGCATTAGCTATACGTTTTAAATCAATAATGATGATGCAATTTCTCTTGACGATAGACTTAAAATATATTTTATAACACCTTAATTTTTTTTGAAATGTGACTTGCGTAATTAATAGTGAAATTTATGACTTTATGACACACGGGAAGAGAAATGCTTCATTATTAATTTTCGTGTTCTAAAATGAATTTAATATTTTTTTATATTTGTAAGGGTTGTATTATAGGGTTTCCCTTAGTTTGCATAGCAAATTATTTTAAGTTTGGTATCTTTCCCGAACCTCTCATTTTTCCCTCGCATTTCCTTGCCAGGATGCAAATTTAAAGTCAAGTGAAGAAAGTATAAAAAACAGACGAAACTAGAAATTTAATCAAAGCGTGATTTCGCTAGCTATCGCCTGTTACTATTTAGTCCTTGCTGCTGTACCCCGTTTGACCCATTATTAAGTCTGCCGCCGGGTGGGCTGTTGAGTCAGCCTAGTTAGCCTTAAACTGTTAGTTCAGCACTACTATTCATCTTTGAATTTATTATTAAATTATTCGTAAGTTCCACCGCAAGTTGTCCGTGTTATTCTGAGCACGAAGTACGTGCATTTGTTTTAAGAGTTTGAAAAATAATAAAGGTTTTATTTTACCTTTCTTCTGTGCTGTTATAATTCACGCATGTGCGAGAAGTAGCCAGGTTTCCTCGTAAGATCACGTTAACTTAATAAAGTGAGATCTTACAAATGGCGCCCTTGCCGGGACTCGAAACTGGACCTCTCGAATACGCTCCAAGTGCGTTACCGTTACACCACGAAGGCATGCAGAAAGGAGCGGGAAAATAACGTTATAATATAATAAGTTGACCTATGACCCTACATTTTGGAAACTGTATTACTTCTAAATTTTCTGATACATGTGCTTTCTGGTGCTTTTCTTATACATGTGCTTGCTGCTAAATTCCTCACGAATAACTACACATTATAGGAATTTAAATTCTCAGTATTTTATTTGAATAATAATAAAAGTTTTCTATTTTTTCAGGGGAGTCATAGGGGAATGTTTTGTACTGGTACAGAAATATTGTTGCGCAAACACATTAACCAGATTATAAACGAATGCTTAGTGTACTGATGTTCTGAAATCGATTATGTACGTAGGATAAAATTGTTCTCTGACACTTGAAAAAAATAATTAGAAGCTTCGAAAAAACGTTAGTTTGAACTTCTCAGCTACACTGATACAATTTCTTGTATGAAATGTAAATCACGCATGTCAAATGTAACTACTTATAATAAAATAAAAGTTTCTTTTTGGATATGCTTCTGAGGTATTTGCAGAAAGTCTTACTTTGTTTCTCTCTCTCTCTCTCTCTTTTTTTTACATTAAAAAAAAAGGCGAAAAATGTAGTGTGAATATTGCAGATTGAGGAAAATTGGACATATTTCTATGAACTAATCCGAGAGCATAATACTAAGCAAGAGCCAGTAAAGATAATCAATGGAAGCAATCACGATAATGATACATACGAAACTTTTCCTCTTCTGCTTTGGTATATTAATATGACTGAAGCAATAATAATCTAAAGCAGATTGATAGCAGACATCTTTTCTTATGGAATATTCAAACTAAGCAACGTATGCGAATTGCCTTTCGCAAATACTATTTCTATTTATTCACATTTGTCTATCAACTTTTTCTAGCTATTTTATTTAGTATGTAATTTTGATTATTTTCATTAGTCCTTTAAACATGTCCTATTTTAATATCAACAGAATTTTCTCTATTAAATAAATAAAAAATTAATAAAAAAATTAATATTTTTTAATTTTTCACAACATTTTGATTTTTATCATTTAGGATTATTAGGTTTGTGTATTTAGAATTATAGAATTTTGGCTTTTCGTATCACTGAGGATTATTGGGTTTGTACTCTTCAATTTTATATCAGTAATTAAGAAATTCTCTTAAACCGCTTTTATGTAAGTTTATTACTTTACTAAATCCTGCAAGCTTATAAAAATGTGTTGCGCTTTTATGTAAGTTTATTTCTTTACTAAATCCTGCAAGCTTACAAAAATTTGTTGGGCTTGTATTACTTTACTAAATCCTGCAAGCTTACAAAAATTTGTTCGACATAATACAAACAATTTACGGAACTGTATTTTAAGACATGAAGTTGTAGAGACATTAGGTTTTTTTTTAAGTAAGATGAAAAATGAGCAATCCCCTTGCCGGGACTGGAACCACAGACCTCTCGAATACGCGCCGAATGTGCTGACCACTACGAAAGCATGCTAAGAAGGCAGCAGAAATACCTTATATACTCCCCCTTTTAAAGGACGACTAGGGATTAGGGGATCGCCCAATCCTGGTCCGGAGAATCATCATCCATCACCTTTTTTAGTTCGGGCGCAGGAGAAGAGACAAATGAGCAATGCCCCCGCCGAGACTCGAACTACGGACTTCTCGAATACGCGCCGAGTGTGCCGACCAGTACACCACGAAGGCATGCTAAGAAGTCGGGAGAAATAACTTATATAAAGTTAAACAAAAATTGTTCATCGCTATAGTTTGTTCCAACATCAGTGGCATTTCATCAACATGTGGAGACAAAGAAAAACGAGGAAAATAAATTCAGGAACTTCTAATATCATCTTCCGAGTAATTTTAATTTCTTCTGAAATTCGAAATTCCGGAAGAAATTGTGACCGACCAGGAGTAGTTTTGAATTGGCTTTGAATAAACTTTCTGGAAACTTCCGACACTGTAACTGAGAGATTTCTTTAAGCTTCGTAAATATACTTTTTTAATAGTTCAAAGTTTTGTGAACATTATACTGAAAATTTTTAAAGCCCTTAAAATAAGTTCATTAAATTCGGTTATTAAATATTAAGAAAATTTATCGTTCTGAAAGAGTATATTCAAACTATTTCTGAGTCTTAATTTGGCTGTACGATATTTCTATAATGTATATAAACAGCATAAGAGGTGATTAAGAACAAGAAAATACCTCTAAAATATGCAAAATAACTTAAATGAAAATTTAGAAATCTTGACCAGAATCAAAGAGTCAAGATTAAAGTTATGAAGTTCTTAGAGTCATTAAGTTATTTTGATGCTGGAGACATGAAAAATGAGCAATGCCCTCGTCAGGACTCGAACCTCGACCTCTCGAATACGCGCCGCGTGTGCTACCATTACACCCCGAAGGCATGCAAAAAAGAGGGAGAAAATACCTTATAAGTTTCAATAATATTTGCAAGATTCCAGAAACTTTTCTGCAATTAAATGTAAATGTTATGTTTCTTTACTATTTGCCTTCAGAAAAATATATGTTTAGAAAAACTTAAAAAATGGCAATATTCGTGAATCCAAGATATTTTTTAGCCAAATTTTATTCACGAATAATATTTGCTAACAAAATAAAAAATAAAAATTAGAATATGTTTGTTTAATAAAATTTAAATACAAAAATAGCTTATAAAAGCAAAATTAACTCGAAATATTGCAAACGTGTTATATTAAGCAAAATAACATTTTTCAAAAGTTTAGATTAATTCCTAAAACACACAGATTTTAATAAAATATGTCGAGAACTTATCGTGAAATTTAACAAAGATTAAATTCAATTACAGATAATGCCGAAAAGAGGAAAAATTATGTTAAAAATGTTTCTAAAGTCTGAAAACTTGTATCTGAAGGAAAGCAGAGATCAAAGAATTGCTTTCATCAAGTAATATTGAGAGGTAAAGGCCACATATTGCTGGTAAACCAGGTGATAGAATGATCCAGAGAGTAGCATCCGCGCAAAAAGTAACTTTGTAATAACAACAAAGAGCTATCGATATCAAAAGATCTTATTCGTAATCGCAGAAGAGAAAATGAAACGATGTTTCGTTCAACGAATTGGAAAATAAACGTCTTCTGAGACCTCAGTGCAATTTGCAAAGAATGCAGTATGATATGGTATGAATATCTTATGGATATTTAATCGTCGTTGGTATATCTTATGAATATTTAGTCTTGACAAAAGTTGAACCTCTTGGGCTATATGCAGACTATTGGCATAATCTGAGAAAAGGCTTTCGAATGTTTTCTGTTCTAAAATAAGGTGGTAGGTTTATGTCGGTTTAGACTTGGCTTCAATAGCCCAGTGTCTTTAATTTTTACGAACGCTCATCAAATATCATAAACTTTGACTCTTTACTACCATTTGGTGAATTTCGAGGGGAACGAAAGTAGCAGATACTACAGTTTTAGTATACTTATGTATCGAATGTTACAAAAAGCTAGTAGTCGGCTTGGCAAGTTTGCAATATCAAATGTCAATACCAGGACAAACGAAAATTTAGTCTCATTAATGGCAGGTAAAATGTTCAATAACTGCTCGCCGCCTTTTTGTTCCTAATGACCTGAAAACTTCCATACAGGAAGCTTGACGTGGAATTGAACTTGACGCAATACTCGGTATTAATCATGGAAATACGACGAGTACTTGAATTCATAAAATTCCTAAAATATAATAGAAGTCCAGCTCGGAATTAAAATTTATTCATTTTCTTTAAAATAACCAATTTGTTCATTTTATTAAAAAAATCTTAATTCTTTACTTCATAAATGAAGTAAAATTAATTCCTACTTTTGGGTATTCATGTTGTTTTAATTAAATAATACAGAATTTTAAATTTCATCTGTAGTGAATAAATAATAATTTTCATAAAATAAATGAAAAAATTGTTTAAATTATTTTCATAATTTTTAAATGCGATGTAGTAATTTCATTACATAAGCAATTAAAGTGTCATGCATGTTTACATTTGATTAAATTTGTAGTAACAATAATTTCCAATAGATAGATACAATAGATATCTGACAAAAATTATCCTCTCTATTTAAATAACGTTGATAGGCATAGAGGGAAAGACTGTGTAATTTATTTAACTAAGCTTAGATATGTAGTAACCATTTCAATATGTAACCTTTTAAATGCTTATGAATAATCCCCATGAAAACATCCGAATCAAATCTTTCAGTTAAAGTCAAATCATTGTAATCGTATCGTTAAGGGATAGAAGATCCGCAAGAGGTATCAGCTTCCGAGAGATTGGAATGATAAGAACTTCTTTAAGTAGGGAGAATCCAAATCGCGGCTAAGTCTAGCTTGATGTTTTCTTTTCAAGCATACAAATGAGAGGCTTAATGTTTTGATCAATACGCTTTTTTTTTCTTTCAAAAATTATTATTAGTCCAAATGGGTTTTGTCACTGAGGGACTATTGTTTTCGTTTTGCGATTTTGCGTCGCATCACTCTGAATGACCGTTTCACTTTCAAACTGTTGCCATCAAATATTATCGCCCTGTATTATATTTGAAGAAATTAAATAATGAAGAATCTGCATAAATGTATGTATGTTTCTCGCATTGTTTTATCACAATCTCGCATTGTTTCTCGCATTGTGATAAAACAATGCGAGAAACCAGTTGTGAGCCATCCAGTTGTGAATGACGTAATCCTATTGCGAATATAGGCATCTAGAAGCCCAAATTTGAAATTTGCAATTTGTTTTATTATCGATTTCATATTTTGTAAGACTTTGACGAATTTTTAACGATCAAACTCAAGGATTTTAAAGCGAGCAATGGCAACGTTGTACAGAAAAAAAAAAAAAAAACATTTTTATCTCCAGCGCGTGAGAATGCGTATCGGAAATTCTATAGATATGATCAATTTAAAACTCTTTTGCGATATTGCTTTTGAACTGAATTTATGGGTTAAGTGCGAAGATCATGATATTTAATAAATAAAGATAACACACAAAATGTTAAAAAAACGTCCCTTTGGACGTAATTTAAAACCTTTCAGATTTTTAAAAAATAGTTTTTTGATATTAAAATACCTTAAGGTATCTGCCTACGTTAAAAAAACGATTTCGGCGAAAAAATTCGATTTTTTTTATTGTCCAATTTGAAAGGTCAGTTTTGTAGGATTCCGAAAATGTTTCATTTTTACGTTTGGGATAATTAGAAGAGAAGGTATAGCCAATTAACTGCACTGGAAGTGAAAGCAGAAAGACCGGAAGTGCCATTTAAAAGGCTCAACTTAAAGGTAAACAATGTTGTTATCCATGTTTTTTTTTAACTGTTTGTGTGTAAAATTGTGCTAAAACATTTCATTTTAATTCTGGGTACTTTTTTTGTTTCTGGCAATAATTATTTGCCTTAAATCTTTGAACTGGGACTGGCAACATTGCGGTTTTTTTAACTGGGTTTGGCAACATTGCGATTAGGTATAAAGACTATGTTGCTGGGTGCATATATAGCCGTTTTAATTTTTAATTCAGGGTATCTTGGATTACTTCCTGTGTTTGAACATTTAGGCATATCAATTGAACAAGAAATGATTAAAAATTACTTTGGAATTGGTAACGAAAGAATAAAGAACTCGAAAATTCATTCGTCGCTCATTTCGAAAATAGCCAGAAAAAAATTAAAATCAAATAGGAAATCAAAATTACTTAAGTATAAAGATATGGAGGGTGTGATGTACAAATGTGGAGAATTTTAAGTGTGTAAATACAACAGAACAGTTTTTCTGTTAATGTGAAATCTTTAAAAGCGTTTTCTGAAAAACTAATTTTTCTAGTGTTTTCACATACAAGAAATGTAATTACTCAAAATGCTCTAAAGATATCTCTATTAAATTTCACTAAAATGTTTTCTATATTATTTATTAGGTTTTAAGCTACAATATAAGTAATATTATTAATTTGATTGTTTTATGAGTATTTCTATATAAAACGATAGGAAATATTTTACAAAAAACTGTGTTTTTTCATGTAATTACACATATTTTAGTAAATTTTAGAAATATCATATACATTTTAGTTCATAACACAGATAAGTGTTGTAGTAGTATACAGTATAAAAAAAAATTGAAATAAATGCTGTGAGAAAAAATATACGGCATTTAACGTAAGTGTTAAATTCTCCTAAAAATTTGCATAAAATTGCATATATTTCAAAAATTTATAAAAATATTCCTAAAAATTTACCTATTTTCATGATTTGATATCATATTTTGACTAAATAAATATATATTTCATCAGAATTCTATGTTTTTAAAAAAAAGTGCTCCGAACGTAGGCAGATACCTTAATATAACTTTCCTCTCACTAGAAAAAGAAATGAAACACACTCTCAAAATAAATAAATAAATAGTTTTTCTATTCGAACTTATCATTCGGAGACATAATTCTTCACTCATTCATTGCAAGTTATACAGTTTATTGTTGGATGTTAAAACAATTGTTATGTCAAACTCATTAGCCTTTTCAAAGATCTTTACATTTAAATATTACCTTGGAACATTATCTGGGTATTTTTAGGAAACTTAGCGTCAATAAACATTTAGAATTTAACATTATTTGCTTTTTTTTGCTATTTAATTTTAGAAAAATTAATTAAGCATACTGAAATGTATAAAAACTGAAACTTTTAAGAACTTTTCCTTATTATTTTTTTATTTTTTTAAATTTTAATTTAAAAAATGCTTAATTAATTATATTTAAACACAACTGTTATTCATAATCACAAAAACAAAGATAAAATATATTTATAAAAATGCTGCTTTTCATTAGTTATTAAAATTTGGAATAATTAATTATTCCTTTCGCTTTCTCTTTCAAACGGCGTTGCCATGATTTCTATTGAAAGATAAAGAATCAGGTTTGTTAGTAAAAAAAATAAATTAGTTGTTTAAAGTCTATGAGCTTAGTGTTATATACATAGAATATTTTATAAATAAAGAGTTTGCATATACAAAAAATTCTTTTAGTAATAGTAATGCGTTATTCTCAGTATTAAAAACAAATCTATGGAGAGAAGTTTTGTTTAGAAGTACTTTGATTTCTAACTTTTGTGTATTTTCTTGGGAATTCTGCCTTAATTAGTTATTTGTAAGTTTATATAAGTATTGCTCTATAAAATGTGATCCTTTATGTTTTAATATATTCAGCAGGTACGCTTACAAAATATTTGCATAAAACAGCACCTATTTTTTTTCAAAACTTTATGTAATCATGGAATAAAATTAAAATTTACAAAGCGATTAGACACAAATTTCATCAGTTTGTGAAACTGGACATAAGAGGATGTTTATAATTTTTTATAAATATTCTATATATTCCGAATGAACGAATATAAAGAATGATTTTGATGAGGGATCTAAAGAAGTCCAAAGAAATTTTTGGCAATAATTTATTAAATTTGAAAATAAGTAGTGTTTGATATAGTTGTAGAGATCAGGATTTTGAAGTGGTAAACACGAAAAATGAGCAATGCCCTCGGTGGGACTCGAACCTGGACCTCTCGTATAAGCCCCGAGTGTGCTAGCCGTTACACCACGAAGGCATGCTGCAAGAAGGAAGAAAACACCTTATATACTTCCCCTTTTAAAGGGCAATTGGGGACTAGAGACCCAATCGCCAAGTCCTGGTGGTGAAGAATCATTACCCACCACCTTTTTTTAGCTCAGGCGCCACTGTAGGTGAATTATGTTTATTTTGATGCTAAAGAACAGAGAAATGAGCAATACTCTCGCCGGTACTGTAACCTGGACCTCTGGAATACGCGCCGAATGTTCTAACCGCTACACCATGAAGGCATGCTGGAAGACGGGAGAAAATAACTTATATAGTTAAATATTTTAATATTTAAAAATGGTGCATATAAACCAATGTTGGACTTAAGTTTATGCTTCTTTTCTTGTCAGAGCGAAATAATCTTATTTTGTAATACAGAAACATTACGAAAATCATGACATTAATATTCCTCAATGTAAAATACACGATATTATTTATAACAAGTAGAAAATACTCTAAACATTTCTTGAAAAGGGAACAAATGAATATTCGAAGAAAGTACATACATTTCAACACTTTCGAGAGTAAACTTTCTGCCCTCAAAAAAAAAAAAAAAAAAAACTGCAAAAGCGAAATCGGCACGCTGAGGCTAATAAGAAAGCTAAACACTGGTAGTTCGTCCTGGATTCAGTTCCTCGTAAACAGGTGATTATTTGGGATTTCTGCGATTGTAGTTAATATTAGCTATTTTACTTTAACGATTCTGTACTAACATATCCCTCCTAAGGCAATTGGACTTTGCGTTTTTTGCCACAATCAATTAATTAACCATTCAGTAAACAATCGAAATGTATTTAAGTACCTTTAATGGCATTGCTGTGCCAAAAACAATTTAAAATGTATTGAGTTAAGAGAGATTTTCTAGGAAATGTTTATATTCTAGTATTGCTATACTATAAAGCAAAGGAAGCTGAAAAGCGTTACGTCAGTGGATTTCTACCCCAAGCTTTAACTAATGTAAAAACAAATTGTAGAACTCTTCATAAAACGTTGTAGAAGTAATTATTTAGCAAAGCGAAAAAGAAAGACATCGTAGAGTTTGATAAAGCACGGATTTATTGAAATGAATGCAATAAGAAAGATCAATTTACTATCCCCAAAGTGAAAAAATAAAGTACTATCATATACATTTCAATAATGTACGTAAATTTTACTAAAGGTTTTGTGACCGCTGTTAATTATTAGTATGCAGGGAAATTAATTTCGAAAAAAATGTTAAAATAAATTTATTACTACGTTAAAATATTTTTTTCCCTTTTAAAGACGAGTTTACAATTTTTTATCCGCAGCGGGCTCGCTGTAAACAAATTCATTATGACAAAATTACCAGTCGTACAGCAAACATATGTCCAATTTTTTTTAAAGAGGTAAAATTGGCAAACATAAATCTGTATCATTTATTCATATTCTCTTAAAATCCCTTGATGTTTCATCACTGGACTGTTATGCTTTTGGATTGTTACAAGACAACATTTTCTAAAGGTAAACTTAGAACAAAGAATCGTCGGTAAAAAAAAAAAAAAAAAAAAAAAATTTGAGGGGTGGAGAAAAATACTATACCCAATTTTAAGAATGCTATCCTCCTAGATGGGAAAGTGATTAATGACTCTGACTGCCTACTGAAGGGCCCGGGTTCGAATCCTGGAGAAGGCATGGATGTACTTTATCCGTCCCTTCGTAGGAGCCACCTTTAGGTGACGGAGGCCATTGAAGGAGGCCTTTAGGTGCCTTCATAATAAAATGACTACCGCTTCCGGCGTTAGTAGCGACCAAAGTTTATGGACGGCTTGAGCCTGCCATTGTATGTTTGTGTGTATGGGGGGGGGGGGGTGGAATCAAGAATGCTCTATAATTTTGAAAATCGAGGTAATGGATTGATATTGCGGCAAATTATTATCAGATGGAACTTTTAAAATATAAGCATTTTGATTTTAAGCATTTATTACAATGTTGAAAATTCATTCTAAATATTTACATACAGCTCCTTAATTTTAAACTGCGCATGTAAAATTTGAAGTGCGTAAAATAATTTACATATGTAAAATTTTTGGAAATGATTGTTAATAAACATTTTTGGTAAATAGAAACAAATAGGAACTTTAATTATTATTTTCCTTAATATAATTAATTTTAGGAAGGCAACTTAATGAAGCAAATGATTGCAAAAAATTAGTAAAAGTAGTCTTAGCTATAAAAATTAACTATCATCATACCATAAAATTTCCTGTGAATATGAAAACATGAGCAATCTAACATTTCACATAATTTCTTTGTTTCATATTACTGTAGCCATCTAGCGGAAAACAACTATTATTCATTAAATTAAACCTTTTCAACTTTTTCGACAGCAATATTTTTAATATTGCCATAAAAGAAAGTACTGAAAATTCATATCATATGTTTATTTTTAAGAGTCAACTAAAATGCAAATTTTTTGCGTTCGAAATGATGCACTAATTTAAAAAAAATTATTTTGGTAAAAGCATATTGAAATTAAGCACGAAAATATGACATATTGAGATATATTATATAGTTTTAATATCTTCTCTATAATTTTTATCTCTCATGAAGAGAAAATATTTTTCAGACAATAAGCACTTTTATTTGACGAAAGCACTCACGTCAAAACTATGAAGAATTTCTTCAATTTATTATGGAATCTTCAAGGTTTCAAATCAAGTATGAAATACACTGAGAAAGGAATTTCTCTTTTAAAGCCCATTCGGCCTTTTGCAAATACATTTGATACAATTTTTTGCTCTCAGAATATTTTTAAAACATTTTTTTAGAAAATATTGAAAAAACATAAAGAAAAGAATATTTTTCACGGATTGTTCGCCGAATAATGTACTGTTCAAATGCGAGAACTTTTTAAGCTAGCATTCTGGATTTCAAATAACACAATCTTCCCCTTTTTTTATCTCCCCCTCCGCTCTCCTATTCCATTTATTCGATATCAGGGGGGTAAAACCCCAGATTTTTCGCCAGCTGTTCATTCACATATAGGATTTTCCTTTTCCTTTATTTCACCGCTATTTGCCCTTCTATTATATAGCGGTAGGACTTATTTATACAATGGGGGTGGTTAGGGGAAACGAACAGAAACTAAAATAGGTTAATCTTCTAAAAATCAAAGTCATTTAAAAAAATCGAACACATTTTCTCTTATATCTGATGCATATTGTATGAGTAAGCAACATTTTCGAAATCTTTTAAAACATTTGACTCTTGGGCTTATACATCTTTATTTCCAGATTAAATAAAATGTAAAAAACTTCAATATTTCAGAATGATATCCATATATTGGAAGCAAAAAAATTCTTTAAACTGTAGTAGGAATGTGAGATTTATGGACGCCAAGCTATTCGATTTGAATAGATTAAAATCAAATTGTTAAGACAGGATGTTTTTATACTATTCTAATAACATGCTGTTTGAACTACTGCATTTTAAAAGGAATTAAGAGTTTCGCATTTTTAGAAGATTTTAATTTAATTGGATGGTACTATTATGTTAGAAACATCAAGCATTACAATTTGAAGTCGAAACCTTTGTTTCTGCTCTTCACAGAAAAGAAATATTCTTAGTCTGTCTTTTAAAATTTATGCAAAATTATGAAATTGATATATCTTAAAGCAGAGTTTCTTAACTGTGGTTGGCGACCCCCCAGGGAAGTCGCGGGACCTGCAGCAGGGGGTCGCCAAAAATTTAGCAGTTTTGATATTTATTTAACTTATTGTAATAATTTTACAATTACCAAATATTTTTACACAATGTATCTGAAAATAGATAAAGATAAGACAATACAGACAAAGAAAAAAAGAAAACGTTTCGACGCATTCTTTTTACAATAAAAACTTTGCAAGTGATTGCAAGTTCATTTTACTTGCTTTGCAAGTGACGCTTGTCATTTCGTCTGTTACTTACTTAAAAATTCACATTGTTCTATGTCTTAAAATTAGAAATTAATGTTAATGACCTAAACCTGCAATAATATATTACAGTACAAGTGAAAAAATTGACAGTTTCACACACGCGTGTGTTGGATTTGCGCAGTGTTTATGGGGTTCCACAAAATTTTCGTAAATATTATGGGGTCTTGGGGGTCGGTGATAAAAAGGGGTCGCGACTGAAAAACGTTTATCAAACCCGTCTACATTTCCCATTTATGTCTGTTACATGCTTTGAAAAACATTACCTCGGAAACTATTTACTAATCATTTAACACTTACGCTCAAAAGTTGTGAACTGACGTTCTTTTTTTTTTTAAGCAAAAACTAAAGAAGTTTATCTCTCTTTCATACATTAGCAATATTTCGAATTCGAAGTTTCTTTTCAAAAACGGCAACCCAGCATTTCTAATATTATCCCATCAGCAAACGACTTTCTGTAATTTTTTAATGAGTGATAAAACCCTAAAATTTTCTGCTGATGGTTTAAAATATAAATTAGGAACTGCATCATTTATAGTCATGATTTGCTCATTATGATCAGCAATATTTCATTCATTCACTGTTTGTTACATCGTTATATTGTCTTTTTGTGTAGTTCTAATAACTGATCCATCGTAATTTAAGCTAAGAAAATTTATCATAACTCTTATCTCTCTAAATTATTTCAGTAGTATATTACGGAACATGTTTATTGCTATGTAAGTGACAAGCATCCTAATGGTCTTCAGACCTAGTGATGTGACAAATAACGCAAAATCATTTGTAAATATATTCCAGTATTATGCCAGTAATTATTCTTCATTTAGTAATACAAAACGTTGAGGCCAATTACAATTTGTAATTGTTTGAATATTTGATTAATTAGTTATGGCAATACTGTCAGGGATACCTTTCGTAAGAGCTCACTTTTAACACTGTAAAGGACTTTCAAAGAAAAAACAGCTTGTGTTTGCATTTTGAATGAGAATAGCAGACAGTGATTTGAGGTTTTAGCCATTTGGCCATTCGTGATTTTAAATTCGGTCATTTGGTGATTCAGTTTGGCCATTTTAAATGTCTCAAGTCTTTTTATATCAGGAAATACATAATTGAATACATGATAACAAATATTTATAAATATTATTTAAGTATAATATTTATAAGCACATTTGTGACATGTGACTTTGCATATATTGCTACGTTTATGGAATTTTTTTTTTTTTTTTTTTTTTTTTTTTTAAAGTCCAAAGGGATTTGAATCCCGAAGGACTATTAGTTTCGTTTTGGCATTTTGCGTCGGACTCATAAATGTCGGTTCACTTTTCAAACTGTTGCCACAAAATGTTAGAGTCCTGCATTATATTTGAAGAAATTAAATAATGAAAAATCTGCATAAATGTATGTATATTTCTCGTATTGTGATAAAACAACGGTACATAGAGTCATCGAATTTTGAATAACGTAATCCTCCAACGAATATGAGCATGTGAAAGACCAAATTTGAAATTTGAAATTTGTTTTATGATCGATTTCCTATTTTTTAAAACTTTGACGAATTTTTGATTAACAAACTCAAGGATTTCAAAGCGAGCAATGGCAACGTTGTGCAGAAAAAACATTCTTATCTCCAGCGCGTGAGTCTCTGTATCGGAAATTCTAAAGATATGCTCGTATTAAAACTATTTTGCGATATTGCTGTTGCACTGGATCTTATGGTTTAAGTGCGAGGAACATGATATTTAATAAAGAAAGGTAACACACAAAATGTTAAAAAACGCCCCTTTGGACGTAATTTAAAATCTGAAACATTTCAGATTTTTTTTGGGGGGGCGCGCAAAGAAATATTCTGTTTTTTTTTTTTTTTTTCTATAAATAGAAATTATGTAAAATTACCTGAAGACTAGAGACTGGATATTCTAAAACTCTTCTTGAGAAGAATTCTCACAGCTTTTTTACTTACGAGTATTGATGGTTTTATTTCTCCTTTATATATTGTCTATTTGATTGTTGACAAAATTCGTATACTATTAACGCATAGGTTATCTAAGTTTTGTGATAGTAATCTCAAATAAAAACACAAAATGCATTTTAAAAGAGAAAATAATTTGTTTTTTAAAGGAAGTCATTATCTCTCCAAATACATTGAGCTCTTTTTTTTTTTTTTTTTTTTTTTTTGGTCAAAACAAATATCATTTATTAATATACTCGATTACGTTCATGTCCTCTAGTTAACCGTGAACCTATTTATGTGAGACAAATCTTAACAAATCCCAATCGATAAAAGTGACTAGAGATTTTCTATTTATTTGAGACAAACTTTCTTTTAATTGGGATGTAGAGTCATAAGCTTATTTTGAAGCAGGAGATATATAAAATGTGCAATTCCCTCACCGGCACTCGAACCTGGACCTCCCGAATACGCGCCGAGTGTGCTATCGTTACACCACGAAGGCATGCAGAAAGGAGAGAGAAAGTACCTTATACGAACATCCGTAAGATAACAGAAGTGCTTATCTTTTTAATTCTTATTAATTACAGTATTTAAAAGTAAGAATTAATCAATATCCATTATAAAGATAAAAATGTATACGTATTATAAAGATAAAAAAAAAAGTATTTCTTTATCGTTTCCCTAAAATGTGATGATGACACATATGAACTCGAATGAGTCGATTCAAAGGATGTCCTATTTACTTCCTACGACAGTGTATCATGCCGGAAAGTAAGCAAGATACGCCCCCTTTTTCTTGTTGTTGTTTAAATGCTTCTTTTGAAATTATTCATTCATATTTAATCAAAAGCATACGACAGAATCTGTGCGATGGGCAAAAACTTCCAAGTGTAGGTGTTAGAGACAGTAACGTAGCTATACATTATTACTACATAAATTAAATGCTTAAACATCGGAGATTTTCTATGCTTTTCCAAACAGAGTGCGCTAAAGAATTGTAAGGGTAACCAAATGTGTTCTTGAGAATCATTCTACATATATTGAGTAGAAAAAGAAAGGTGAAATACTTTAAAGACATTTTTTGAAGGTACATTTGCCTTTTCTCTGTTATATCACTCGACAGATTAAATGATTTATAGCTTTGCTAAATAATAAACCATTTTTTTACCTTTTTTATTTTAAAACTAAATATTTAAATATTTGAATAAAAATATTATTAGAAGATAAAAAAGATAAAAATTAGTGGCATTTAATGTAAGTTTTTATTTTTGATTAATTATTGTACGTAACTTCTGTTAATCTTCAACAATAATCGAAATAGCTACTATATTACAGACTATAATCCTGCACCACTGTAAGATAATTTTAACTGAAATATGATTTCCCTTAAGTTGTCTCTCTTTTCTCAATATTGATTTGAAATACCATTCGAAGATTCTCAAAATGAAAAATGTAGAAACATTTTATTGCTGTTGAAACAACTAGCTTGAAATTCTATTTGCCTTCATATGAAATATGAAATAAGAAAGGACAGTGTCAAGAGTTATCAATCATTTTTATAGGCTCGAATTCAACAGTAATACCTTGTAAATGTATAGAATTATTTTCAAGGTCGTTTGTATGGTATACCTCATGTTTCTGAATTACTGCAGAAAGCCCTTTATCCACCATGCTTAAAATACTGATTTCTTGCAGATATTTTTATTAATCTTTTTCTGGGTTAAAATTATCGTTATAGAATTTATACGTTTTTAATTCACTATAATCAATTTTAATATGGTAATAAATGAAAAAGTAAGGAATGCTGTAAATTTACTTACCTTCTAAAAGGAAAACAACATTCATTTGCAAATGCTCCAACATCTTATATTTCATTTTTAAAAAATTTTCCATTAGATGCCTTGGAATAACTTTACACCTAATAACTGCATTTTCTCGAACGTTTTCCTTTCTCCAGTTCAGAAATTCCTGAAATGGCAATTAATTTATTATTCGAGACGCTTTTGAAAACTCTTGACAATCTAGAGATCTTAAAAATATTTTAATCTTAACGTAAGGAAACAAATTAAAGTAGGAAAAGTTGTAGATACATTAGGTTAATTGGTAGCCGAAGAGATAAAAAATGAGAAAAAGCCATCGCCGGGAATCGAACCGCGGACCTATCAATTACGCGCTGAGCGTGCAGACCACTACATCACGAAGGCTCGCTAAGAAGGCAGGAGAAATACCTTATAAAGTCATGAAAAATGGAAATATCGTGTTTGTTATAAGTGACAAGAATAACAACTTAAAGAATTTGTCGGGAATGGCCATACCCATAGGTCATTTAACTGTCTCATCACAGAGAATATTTCTCGGGGTGCACCACTGGGGGAAACAGAATTACACATTTAAAAAAGGGGAAATTTCGTTAAAATTTTGCTGGAGAATATTCCGGGGACGGATCTCAGGATCTCCCATTCTTCTTTTTGTGGCACCTTTCAAAAGGACTTTTGCTTTGCTAATATTTTAAATGACTCCATGCGGCAAGGTCACTATACGTTTACAAAAATCCAGGCCTTCTTAGGGATTCAGACCTTGGCCCAACCATACGGCAGTCAATTCTGCTAACCACTATACCGATTAAAGCAGCTGCAAAATGAAAATAGGAAACGTGGATAATTTTTTTACGTAATCTTTTAATTGCAATATTACTTTGAGCTACAATATAATTTTAAAACTGAAAAATATGAAAAATAACAAAATAATAATAATAATAATTTCACAAAATGATGTTAATAAAATAGCTAGGAATTTCAGACGCAGCCTCATTTTATGTCTTAAAAATTTGAGGCTTAAAGCGGAAATAATGTGATATATTGAAAAAGAATAATAGTGCTCGTTTTACCTTTCCTGGCAGTCTGCAATCAAATATCCTTTCAATACACTCAACGGATTTACTTGCTGAATTGGTCTTTAGTGTAGACACTGATATTACAGAAAACCGAGAATTTCATTTATTTTACAGTCTTACCTGTTTTATGTAAAATAACACAAATTTCTTCATTTCGAAATTTATGAATAAGGTACTTCTACGGTAAATTTTTCCTGCATACATCCAAAAACGAAGTCTCTCAGTCAAGATTAAAAAACACTATAGGAATAAATACGTTGTAATATCCGTCGATAGATAATTTGAAAATGCGAAGCTCTGTGTACTATACCATCATTCAACAGTTTCATATGATAGAATATATATCAGGCATCATTGTGTTGTAACTTGCAATAAAGTTCTTTCTATCTAAGGTATTAAAATTAAATGCATTTCACTTCATTTCATTCTGTTCATCTCTTTCAAAACGCACTGCTTCAAAAATATTAAATGCAAATGTCATAACTTGAGAGATTTCCTTACCATGTCGTTCAGTGTCGTTTTAATACTTCATTTTAAATAATTGAATTATTCCCATAACAGGGGATTATCTCATCAGTACAGTTTTGTGAGAAAAAAATAACTTTTAAGAAATCATATTTTACTAAACAAGAAGAAGTAATTTCTTTTAAATTTTAGACATTTATAAGAATTTAGTTTGAAAAGTAGAATTCTAAAATGTAAAAAATAACTATTTTTAACTGTCAAAACTCGCAAATTTTCTTGTAAATCTCGTTGACAATGAAATATTAATGAGTTCTTGCGGCAGGATTTGCTAATTATCCAACTATTCTTACCCTAATCATTCTTAACCTTTTGCCTAAAAATCTGTAAAGTGTTAATTTTCTCTTGTCATTTCACAGTTTTCATTTTAGAGAAACTTACAGCTTCTTCAAATTTCATGTGCCATATGTGGTCTTTTTTAATGCGTGGAAGAATATTGTGCTCTGATGCCCCATATTCACCTCTAGTATCTTATGCTAAAAATTTTATGTTAAAAATTTCTTGTTTTGTTTGGTAATTTTGTATATCATGAGTATGGCACAAGAAAATGCCAAAAAATATGTAAGTTATTAATAATGTTTGTTGATTGAGAATTAATGGCGCCTGGTATACAGAAAGAAAGAAATAATGGTGTAAGGGTATAGTTTTAGTAAAAACATTTTTTATTTATATTCTACTCATAAATATGTATATAGTCATAGACAGCAGAAAAGGTTTATGTCCTAATGATTCAAATCAAATCACACTCCAAGGAAAAATTATTTATTGGCGATGATGATAGTAAACTATAAAAATTTCAGTTTCACTAATTTCAAAATCGAAGAATGATCTAAATCAGTGGTCTTCAAACTGTGTTCCAAGAGACTCTTGGGTTTGTGATTCAAACACTAGAATTTCGGAAGTCAAAATAAAAATTCGAAAAGAAAATCATGAAGCAATCACAATAAGTCACTAGTGTATTTAAACTAAAAAATATAAAGATTTGTTTAGTTATAGATTAGTTATAAGATTGGCACGTGGTCATAATACGTGAAAGAGAACGACACGCAACGCTTTGTGAAACTAAACAGTTTTGAAAAATGAATTGAATTTAGAAAATGGTGTTAAAAATTATGCAATGGTGCCATGTTTTCAACTGAAGAAAAATGTATGAGAATATTTCCTAGAATGAAGAAAGTAAGCATGATTTTATAAAAAATCCGTTCGAGTTCTACGATAAATCAGGATGCTTGTCAATATAGAAAGTGAGCAAATTATAGATAAAGCAACAGTCTCAACTTTAAAATCTAAATTTAAGCGAGACTAGCTAGTAATTTTTTGTTTGTAGATTCAAGCAGAATTCCTAAAAGTTTCTCATACGGCTATAAATATTTTAATGCCACTCGGGACAACGTATTTAAATGAAAAAAAATCTGTCTTGACGTATATGGCAATAAAAACAAAATGTAGAAAAGAATAAATACAGAAAATAAAATGCGACTGCTAATAACCTCAACAGAAATAACGACTGCTACATTCAAACTTACTGAACCATTTAGTGTAACTTAGTCTCACTGAAAAGTGATTTACTTAACTAAAAGTATCAGGGTCAATGTTCCTTCTTACCTTCTTCGGGAACATACAAGGACCTGACTCGGAACAGAGAGCTTACTAAAGCTATGTTCACTAATTGTGGTAAGTAGACAGGATACAGACGAAGGGTATACAAAACCCTTTATTTTTCTCTATATACAATAACTTCCGTACTTCGGAATACACCGACCCGCTACTCGGGGTCTAACGTAAAAGTATAAAAATAAAACTAAACTCTAATTTAACTTTAGAATAATAAACGTGGAAGATTGGCCTTATATTAACAGGAAGGCGTATGTAGTACAGATAACTGAGAACACTACAATACGTTTAAAAGTTATCAAGAGGATTAAAACCTCTGGCCTGGAAGGCAAACAGCAACTGCGTAACTTCTAAGGTAAGCGGCCTGCTTTGACTCAACTGCTTCCTCTCTCTCGCTTGGCAAAAAGGCCACACTTAAATACTTGGCGTTCGCCAGACAAACTTTGCATAAAAACCTTAACGCTTATAATTCTGGCCGGAAGTAGAAAATAAGAAGTGATAGTAAAGATTTAAAATAAAATAAACGTTAGTAAAACTTAAGATCCTTACATACTTCCCGCTAGAGTTAATTAGTTTGAAACTGAGGTCTAAAACGACCTTGTTGAAAACTTTTAGCTCTAGAATCTAACGCGAGGCCAATCTTTTACAAATATACTTCGCTAGAAACTAGAAATTTAAAAGAAAGAAATTTGTTTTTTTTTTACAATAGCAGCTCCCAGGATATACAACAATTTTTTTTCATCTGTACTGCATCTAAACAGGAGCTTTTATTCAATTCTGGTTCCTTCCAGAGATCTGGAAGGAAAACTAGTTTAATGAAATGTTACACAATGAAATGGCAAGTAACATATATAATTATACTTCTCTTAACATTCCTATTTCATTCATGACTATTTTAATTATCTTTCCCCGTGCTCTCTGACATGTGTTGTAAAAGAACACCAAACACGAATGTGTTTCTGTCTACGTGTTCCACACTTCCTCCTACAATCAAAACACTAACGTGTTAAAATTCAACATAACAAGACCTCTTAACACACCCTAATTTCAACTCTAAACCCTGAGGTACTATTCTAAAAGTGGCTAACTCTAAAGTGTAGCGTCAGAGAGCCGAACTACATCATTCAACCTTTAACACATATTCGCCATGCTTTAGTCTTTTTACAGTCACACGAATAAAAATTTTAACATTCACTTTTACCATATCACGGTATTTTATAACATATAAAATAACAGTTCACATTGTATATAAGAACATATCAACATGCTGTTAATTTTACACATTTGAAAACATACATTAGTAGTACCTTGTTAACTTCTATTCTTTTCAAAGCAAGTGCCAATTCTTTCTACATTGAAATAATACATTTCAAAACGTCTTTCAGACTAAAACTTCTCTCTTGCTAGAATGTTTTAAATAAAATTTATACAATAACTTTTTCAATATTCAAGTCTTTACACAACGCTATTATACATCAACTTTAGTTTTACGCGCGAGTAATTTAAAAAAATAATACGAAAATCGGTAACAACTCGTTTCTCGCCCTTTTGGCGATAAAGGTAGACCTCGCATGAGGTAAAACTTCTTGAAATCTGCCACTTGCAGTAAGAATGAAAGATTAACTTAAGTTTGCAAAGTAACATAAAATTTTACTTATCTTTGTGATATTCGGACATCCTTTTCTGGTCCCAGTCTTTAAAGGTATTGCAGATAGTTGTGTGATTTATCCTCCTTCTTGTACGGGCTCGCCCTTCAGTGCTTTCCTCTGGAAGCTTCCGTTTTTCACTAGTACGGCCACCCTTGAATACCTTCTTTTTCTCCTCTGCTTGTGGTCTTGGCCGTTTGATGGCAGCTGGTCTTGGCGGAACCGGGAAACTTCTGTCGTGATCCTGCTTGGACCTCGTAGTTGGCCGTTCAAATTTTCCTTGTAACTTTTCCTCCGCCGCTGATGGCCCTTCCGCAGTTCGGCTACATTTACTGCGGAGAGTCCTGTCGGATGAGTCGATCTTCCGTTTTAGAGCCGGGTTATAGTTGCCGTCATTTCTCCTGGTTCTCTTCACATACGTCGTCCTTCTCCCTTCTTCATTCTGGGGGTGTTCGTGAACTCTCTTTTCTGGACGGTGGAACGGCTTCTTTTTCTTGCTACCTTCAATTTTTCCGCGGAGCAATTTTCTTTTCACTTGCTCCTGCCTCTTATTGGCTTGCCCTTGTACTTGTCGTTTTTCCACCTCTGGAGCTTGTGCCTGCGGTGTCTGCCGTGCCGGATCCTGCAAAAGATCTGAAAATATTTGCATTTTATTACGATCGAAGTAGGGCTTGATTTGATCAATGTTTGCGGAACAGGTTTCACCATTTCTGGCTTTTAACACTACTACAGCGTGAGTTATTTTTTCTATAACATATGGTCCTTCAAATCGTGGAAAAAATTTGGCAGTTCTGGTGCTGAAGAAAGTGAATGCTTAATTTTTAAAACTTCATCCCCTACTTTATAAGTTACTCCCCGTCGTTTCAAATCATAATAGAGCTTCTGTTTTCTTTGTGCTACTTCCGTATTCTTTTTTGCTTCTTTTATTAGTTTTTCTATATCACCCATTTTAAATTCTGGGTCTCTTTGTTGCACATAAAATAATTTATCTAACGGTGTTATAATCTTTCTGCCTAGAAATAACTCAGCAGGAGTTTTGCCCGCTGTATCATGTTTTGCGGTCCTAAGGGCGAAAGCAAATTCATTGACATAGTTATCCCAGCTTTTATGAAAATTTTTAACATAACTACGGATAATTTTCACTATATTTCTATTGACCCGTTCCGCTATATTTGATTGCGGCCGATACGGGACCATTTTTAAACGACGTATGCCCAGTTTTTGGCACATGTCTTCAAATATATTACTTACAAATTGAGGACCATTATCCGATATAACTTTTAGGGGAGCCCCGTATTTTAAAATATTTATTTAAAATAGAATCAGTAACTAATTTCGCGGAGGCTCGTTTTAAGGGAACAATTTCGGTCCATTTACTAAAATGATCAACCATAATAAGGAGATAGCGACTTTTATTTAACTGACTTTTTGGGAAAGGGCCCAATAAATCGATGCCAATTATTTCATTTGGAAATTCGGATTTAATACTATTTAGAAACCCGGCCGGGCGGAAATTAATATAATTAACTGCTTGACATGTTGGGCAGGACTGGACATACGCCCTTGTTAACTTTTGCAGTTCAGGAAAGTAGACTGCCTCGCGTACGCGTTGGATAGTTTTTCGAATACCAGCATGAGAAGCTAAAGGGCTGTCATGGAGCTCCTGCAGGATATTTAATCTAAGACTAGCTGGGATAACAGGGCAAAATTCGTTGTTGGAATTCGTAGTTTTTGTATAGAATAATAGACCATCTATTAGTTCGTAATGGGCCGCCCTATTTCTTATCGCCACAATATCTTGGTGGCTAAAATTTTCAGGATCCTTCAAATACTCATAAATGCTTCCAAACTCAGGATCCTTACCCAGTTCGGTTATTACAGTTTCTCGGGAATTTATTGTACATGCTGTAAGCATTGCCACCTTTACGGTATTTCCTTGTTCGTCTATTTTAATTCTTGATAGGGCATCTGCTACGATATTTTCCTTTCCAGGGGTATGCTTAATTACCAGATTATATTCTTGCAGCTTGAGTGCCCATCTTATTAACCTGGGGGATAAATTTTTCCCTGAGTACAATCTAGTTACCGCCGCATGATCAGAGTACACTGTTATCGGCGCCTTTCCAAAATAGACTCGGAACTTTTGCACTGCTAACAGAACTGCAAGTGCCTCTCTCTCGGTCGCGGAATAGTTTCTCTGTGTTTGATTTAAAGTTCGGCTAAAAAATGCCACGGGCTGCTGATTTTGCGAAAGTACCGCTCCTACCGCATAATCCGAAGCATCCGCTGAAATTTCTAAATTCTCATCCTTTTCAGGAAATTTCAACACAGGGGCTTGCGTTAATGCTTGTTTTAATTTTTCGAAAGCACTATTGGCTTCGGCCGTCCACGAGAATCTTGCCTTTTTCCTTTTTAATTTTAACAATGGTTCAGCGATAGCTGCAAAATCTTTTATAAAGGACCTATAATATGAACAAAGTCCTAGAAAAGAAGAGAGCTTCTTTGCCGTGTTTGGGTCGGATACTTTCGTACGGCGATTATTTTTGATTCGTCTGTCTCGATTCCTTTCTGAGATATTTTGTAACCTAAATATTTTAATTCAGGGGCTGCAAATTTGCACTTTTCGACATTAACTTTTCGACCGGCCTCATTTAATAAAGCAAACACCTGTCTTAAATCCTGTACATGTTGGTCGAGATTATCACTAGTAATAATGATATCGTCTAAATAGATAAATGTGGACTTTCCAAGAACAGGCCTTAACACAATGTCCATACATCGCTGAAATGTTGCCGGTGACCCTGAAAGGCCAAACGGCATACGCAAAAATGCATAAGTGCCAGACTTGGTTATAAAAGCAGTCTTAGGCACGTCCTCAGGCCTCACCCCTATTTGAAAATAACCAGTCGTTAAGTCTAAAGTCGTCATAAATTTGGTTGATTTTATGTTCCTTAGAATTTCTTCTATAATCGGTAACGGATATACCGGATATTTAGTTATGGAGTTTAATTTACGGTAATCAATAGCGAATCTCCATCTTTTTGGATGCGTCAAAGGATAGTCATTATTTTTCTTACATAAAACCACCGGGCTAGCATAACTACTTGAGATGGGCATTATGATCTTTTTACGTAGCATATCGGTAATATGCCATTCTATAATTTTTTCCTTATTCTTATCATACCGGTATGGTTTTTGACGAACTGGCATTGCATCTCCGGTGTCAATACTATGGTTGGTAACCTGAGTAAATCCTGGAATATCACTAAATAAGGAAGCAAATTCACTTACCACTTGTCGGATTCTTCCTTGCTCGTCATTAGGGAGGTGGTCAAGCTTTAACATCGGCGGTTCAGCGTTTTCTGTACGAACTGGTTTCATTGTCAGCTTAAGGGACGCTTCATTAAAATCCAGCGTAGCTTGTGCTTCTGAAAGAAAATCTATTCCTAAAATTAAATGTGCTTGCAGATTCTTTACTATAAAAAACATCACCTTTACTTTTTCGTCCTTGATACGGATATACAAAGGTACTTTACCTACGCACTTACATTTTTCTCCTTGCGCCGCTAACACTGTCGTATTATCCGCATTATATATGCGGTATTTGCGAAAATACTTCCTAAAAAACTCTTCTGGCACACAGGAACACTGCGGGCCTGTATCCAGGAGTGCGGTGGCTGGGATATTATTCACCAAGACTTCAATCTTCGGAAGAGTCAAATTTTTCACCATTACTCTATTTAACTTGTAGGAAGAGGGGTTTTCGTGGCCTTCGGATTTCCGCATCCTCTCGTCAGCAGAAATCCGTTTTAGTTTAAATTATTTTTCCTTTCCGTGCTTTCCTTCTTTTTCCACTGGCCTTGAGACTTTTTTCCTGGGTTGCTATTGAACTGTCGACGTTCGCCGGCTGTTTTTGAATGCTCGGGTTTCCTTGCCCACTGATTCGCTTTTTCTCCGTAGCCATGTGCTTGAGTTTGCTGTAGTCTTGGCGTACCAAATTGGTTTCGCTGTTGATACTGGCGTCTTCTTTCGACGTCCGCCGTTCTTCTACTACTTTCAAACTGGATTGCTAGCTCAAATAACTTTTCCAGTGTAGTCGGATTTCTTAATTCAATAAAGTCTTGCACTTGGGGCAGTAACCTCGGCAAAATCACTTGAATTATTTCAGGATCCGGACGGTTTCCATACAAGAGTTTGAAAACGTGAATTTTTCTTTAAATAAAGCTCGAGAGGTTTTCGATTCTTTGTTGATATATACTGAAAAGTTCCGTTTCTAATTTCGCACGATCCCTTACAACAGGGAAGGCTTTTAGTAGGGCAGTCTTGAAATTCTCGTAAGTATAGGTGGGACTTCCTGCTTGACCCAAGAGACTTCTGCCTATACATTTGAACCAGTTAAGCGCTTGGCCCCTCAAAGCGCTGGTAGCTAAGGTAACTTTTTGAAACTCGTGCACGGGGTAGAGCATGAAGTGGTCATCCAAATTTTCCAAAAAACTGGTTACCGGTAAGTTTCCATTAAACGTTGCTTCTGGTTTCATCGAAGCGCGCATGGTCTGGACGATGTAACCAAATCCTTCCACGGCGGCAGCTGGCATTTCTGGATTCTGAGCCGTTTCTGCAGGCAGCACAGGTTCTTCTTGAAACTCGGCCATGGTTATTCTTCTTCGTTGGGCGCTACTATCAGGGTCACTGTTCCTTCTTACCTTCTTCGGGAACGTACAAGGACCTGACTCGGAACAGAGAGCTTACTAAAGCTATGTTCACTAATTGTGGTAAGTAGACAGGATACAGACGAAGGGTATACAAAACCCTTTATTTTTCTCTATATACAATAACTTCCGTACTTCGGAATACACCGACCCGCTACTCGGGGTCTAACGTAAAAGTATAAAATAAAACTAAACTCTAATTTAACTTTAGAATAATAAACGTGGAAGATTGGCCTTATATTAACAGGAAGGCGTATGTAGTACAGATAACTGAGAACACTACAATACGTTTAAAAGTTATCAAGAGGATTAAAACCTCTGGCCTGGAAGGCAAACAGCAACTGCGTAACTTCTAAGGTAAGCGGCCTGCTTTGACTCAACTGCTTCCTCTCTCTCGCTTGGCAAAAGGCCACAACTTAAATACTTGGCATTCGCCAGACAAACTTTGCATAAAAACCTTAACGCTTATAATTCTGGCCGGAAGTAGAAAATAAGAAGTGATAGTAAAGATTTAAAATAAAATAAACGTTAGTAAAACTTAAGATCCTTACAAAAGTACAGCTAACCTCCAGTAAATATAATACGGGATACATTTTCCAGATAATAGAAAATATCTGTCAGTTCTAGATCGTGGGTAGGTATTCTGTTAATTCTGTCAATGTCCGTTTCATCCTGTTTAAAAAAAGATGCAAAGAGATGTTGGGAAAACTAAAGGAGGAAGAACTTGTATTGCCATAAAAACAATGCTAATAGTAAATGAGTAGCTAAAGGTTGCAAGAAAGCAGATATCAGAAAGCTCATAGAAGGGCCTTAGGAATTGTATTCGTAAGGCAGATGGCCCTTGCATGCTTTGCCATCATAAATAACAAAACAAAGAATAGATTAAAAATGGATTTATTTCTGTCGATAAAAGCATTCCTGTGGTTTTAAGATAAGAAGACAAGTTTCTCTTCAGAGCAGAATAGACAAGATTTGCTGTTGCGGATATTCTAATGCAATCAGATTAAATATACGAAGTTCGGTTATATAAAATGACTGCAAAACATTTGACCAAGCTGCTGTTGATGATTGCTTTATTGACCAACAAGTGTGATTGCCTTTATTTTTCTTAGTTGAAGGGTGCTGAAGAGTGGATGACCTTCACCGTGGTCCGTTATCCCTTGTATCATTTTTCTACATAAAAGCAAGTGCATTCTGAATTTATTCCAAAACAAAATATCTGACAGAAACTGGATAAAGTTTCAGAATAGAGAAAAGAGGATGATTTCATACAATTACGAGAAACGTTACGCAGTGTGTGTAAGATTAATTATGTAACTGAAGAATGTCTCTTTTTCTAAGACAAAAAATAACTTTGTTTGATTAAAACTGCTACCATCGACCCAAGGTGCTGAGATGTACATTTTTGGGCAGGAATTAATGCTAAACTATAAATACCCGTGACACGGTTTTAAGAGAATAAAACTGAGCAGAAGGAGACTTAAAAATTCTAGCGACACAAAAACTTCTGCATCTTTAGTTTTAGAAGTACGAAGTAATAATAGCTCTAAAATTTGACGCATTGGATATTACAGTCCTAGGACACCTATACATAATTTTAAACATCACAAGAATGAATACCTGTGTATCTGTTCAAAATTATCTACTATGTTGATATACCATATGAAATAAATTTAATAATAATCCTTTTCCCATAATGCACGATCACATAAATATCTACGGTACATATGAATTCAAAAATATGTTTTATTCTGACTTAATACTGGCAATTTTTCTAGGAACTTAATAGCTAATGCGTCAAACTTTCGGAGCTTCTACTATGCTGAACTTTCGAAGCTACAAAAGAAATAATTTTTACCTGTTTAGTGCAATAAAAAACAATGGTTGTTAGCGAAACAAAACAGCTAACATAAAGATAACAGTAAATCAGTTCCAAGCTGAGATTTTGTCTATACGATACAGAGCAATATAGTATGTGAGGGCTAGCTAACGAAATATAATTACAGATAGTTTCGTGAGACTTTCGCTTCCAGAGAGACAAACTTGCTATTTGTATCGTAAACGCAAGTCAGTTTACTCCACCTTTTTCAAGCAAAGCATCTTTTCTCCCAAAGGCAAATAGATATCTTTGCGTGCTTTACTGCAATTATCTAAACCGCAAATATATCGAGCAATTTATGGATGAAACCAAGATACCATTTCAGCCAAGAACGTAGTAAATGTTATTATACATCTCAGTTCTTCATGGGTGTATTAAAGAGTAAGGAATAAACTCAGAAATATTCCTGTATCAGAATTTTTCTGCAAGCGTTTTGCAATAAGAAAAAAACTAGCAAATAAGCAAATAAATGAAGGAAAAAAAATAGTCTATGGAAAATATTTTTTATTTTTCGATGTAGTGATTCATACTAAAAAATCGCTACTCATTTTCGATGTCTAACAGAAAGCGAACTTGAATTTACAAGCGAACTAAACGTTACATTAGAGAGCCATATAATCATGATGCAATGTTTTATATTTTAGCTTTAATCCTAGACGTATTTAACTTGATAAATTGATTTCAATTCATAAATGGAAGAAAAATCTACTTTGGCAAGACTAGCAATATAATTTGTGAATACTACGGAGGTTAGAATAAATGGAATAAGCCAACGTCACAAAAGCGAAGGCAAGGAAATGTTAGCAATGGGACGTCAAGACTTATCATGGCTGCTATACAGCGTACGAGTATTACTGCAAAACACATTGCTAAATAAAATTACATTGAATTTGAAAGCAAATATCAACGTCCTCCAGGCTTCAGAAAAGTGTTTTTAGGCTTAATTTGCACAACAAAACCATTGAAACTTCTAATCATCTTTCAAGTTTTTACCATGTGTATTTACCATACTTAGATTTTACTAAATTTGAAAGAGTTATTTGCAATCCTTGTGACTGCTAAGTAGAAATGTATGCTAAGTAGAAAATCTTTTGTGTTAAGTATTCAAATTAGAGAAGGAAACTTATAAATGTTCAATGGTGAATCGCTAACAAGTAGGCAACGCCGACTAGAATGTAAACGAAACCAACTAGAAGTCCGCTTGTGACAGCGACCATGATAAGTGGTGACGTTATACCGTGACGTTATACCGTGACGTTTCATGTCTTCATTTTCATTCCACGGTACATACGCGGGAGGCTTACTCCATTTATTCTAGCCTCCTTGGTGAATACATTAAATCTACTACAAAAGTTCAAAAACCCTTTAAAATCATATATCCGAAAAATTTCATTCCAGCCATAAAATTTCTTTGCATTTAACTATTATTAATTTCAGAATGACAATTAGTTGCCATAACATAATTAGTTGATAAAAGCTCAATCATTAGACAGGGTGTCCGTAATTTAATCACCGGATAACAAAATTAAACTGAAATGTAATTTTACTAAACCACATAAAATAACTTTTTTCCATACGATCTTTAGCTCAAGAAATTTCGTTTGTTTTAATTTTGGGGAATGGCAACAAGAAATCTATTTGTTTATAGACAAAAATGACGCCATGCATTGAAAAAGTAATGCCTGTTCTGTAGTTATGGGAAACGAAATCTCCGAAAACAGTTTAGAGGTGACTCCTGGCATGAATTTAATAAACCTTCGCCATTGGGGCAATCAATTAAAAGATGGTTAAAAAGTTTCGAGAGACCAGACGTGTTTTGCATAAAGGAAGTGAGGGTAGGCCAAGCGTCAGTGATGAAAATATTCCTCCATTGACGATGTGTTTTTATGCAGTCCAGTAAATCCATTCGCTTTCGCTATGCCAGCCTGCAAACAGGAATTTCCAGATCGAATGCTTATAAAGTTATTCATGAACGGTTGAAACTGACTGCGTATAAATTGCAGATTCGTCAACGAATCAAAACTAATGACCGAATCGTGTGTAAGGAATAGTTTGTAGAAATACTTGACCGTATCAATAATGACAATCAGTTTCTTCAGAAAATCGTATTCTGTAGTGAAGCCACATCTGATGTTTGAGAAAAGTTTAATCGACATAAATGCAGGATTTGGGTGAAATGGAACAAGGTGTGTATTATATCTACTACAAGAAATTTATGCTTAATTCCACATTATAAAACTACCTGACTATATTGCAACGGACGCAGTCAGTCAGATTGTGTAGTTATAGCAGTAAAATTAGCTAAGTCACGTAGTCAATGCAAAATTATTTGATTCACGTACTTAAGTTTTCGAAGCTATTTTTCTGGTTTCGCAGGATACAAGAAAAGGGAAAGTTGAATTTGCTAAAGGGTATCCTGGATTGAAACATTAATCGAAAATTACATCTTTAAAAGAGGAATAATTTAAAATATGTTTGATTAATTCACTTATTAAAATTATTTCGAATATAGTTTCTTGTATCATATTGTTACGAAACGCCCAGCTGCGGTGAGATAGTTTCTCCGCAAAGCAGGTTGTTTGCTAGAAAATGGCAAGAAAAGGCTGGTTTGTCAGATTTGGGGTGAAAATGTCCATTTGGCGACAAAATTGGCGATACACCATAGATGGAGTGAGAACATTCTAGAACGAATTTTTACCGGTTTACCCCAGAATGTTCTCGAAGGCAGGTCAAAAGCTATATAAACCCTGCCTGTTCGTTGAGTAGTAGTGTATCGTCGAGTGTATCTTGAGTGTGTTGACAGCGATCGACCGAATTGGAAGCTGTACTTTAGCCCGCGAAACGCAACAATATACATTGAGAATAATTTAGCAGCTTTTATGCTATGCGAAAAATTTAAAGGTTAAGAGTAGATATTTGCAAATTTGAAAACTATTACGTCTTTAAAATAATAATAATAAAATCTAAGTTGATCTTTGAAATAAAACTAATTTAAAATATTTTATTAAAATGTTAAGCAAACAAAGATTAATTTTGTTTCCCTTGAATTTTCCCTATTCCTTAGAAGTACTAATACTTCTCAAAATTTTCTGAAGTTCTGTTAGATTAAGTCTACAAATGTTTATTTAAATCAGCCAGATGTTAAAAGAAAAACGTACCACGAGAAAGGGAAACTTAATGAAAATGGGTGAGTTAATTTGTTTGCAAATTACGCGTTAAGTTTTCTTGACAGGTTAACGTGAAGAAACATTTTCATGCAGAGAAATGGGATTTTGTCATTTTGCTTACAGCCGAGAGAAGCAAAATTTTTCTTTCGAAAATGAAAGTGAAAAATTACCGTAGCATAAATTTAGAAACTTCAGGGTAATTTTCATCCGTTTACCAATTCTTTCTTAAAAGTTAGCTTAAAGAAAAAGGAAAACAGATAAATGTGTAAAGATTTATGATCGAAGTACACTGCAGATTTTCCATACAGATAAAAAAAAAAGAAAATTCTTTTAACATTATTGTAATAAAGTCTTTTATTTCAGTTTCATATTGTAATTGTATATTGCTTATCAATGTGACAAAGAGCAAAGTATTTAAAAATAGTACATTTCTTAATAAATAATATTTTCGGATGGAGGCAAGATATTTTAGTAGACTATTTTGTTCAGTTACAACTTCTATGTAATAATTTTATTCCAGTTTATACGTCAGGCCTGTCAGGATTCTACGCTAAGTCTGATTTCATCTAGCTTTTGTACAGATGACTTATCAAGCCTCATCACACTGAGATATGACAATTCTAATTAAGTCATTAAAACCAAAGTAAGCTAGTACACTGCTTAAGATTGTCCTGTCTGTCATGGGAATCCACCAGTGACCAACTGCATTAAGAAGGTTCGACCGGAGTTTGAGCTCCGTAAAAAAAGCTGAATCTATGGATGTTTTCAGCTGAATGCATGGATGTGGCGTGAAAGCAAGCCAGTTTCTAATAAGATAAAAAACCAAGAATACAACTAAGATATAACCCTCACTTGCTTTTCCGTACTGGACTGAACCAATAAACAAGCAAACCTTCGTTATGGACTAGTTCAAAAAGCACAAGATGGCAGTAAATTTCAGAAAAAGCACTTAGGCAGTTTTTTCATGCGTTACAAAAGGTAGTTCGACAAATATAGACTGCATTTCTATAAATGAGTTAATTGTCGAAAGAAAAATTACTGCGAGAAAGGGAGGGGAATTAAATATTTAAGAATTAATATAGAAGAAAATCTGACTTTCAGAAGATAACATACAGCCTAAAATTGTGATAAATTAGAATGAGTTTCTTAAAACTGAGGTATATGATACTTCACTTCAAATACTTTTATAATGTGCTTTTCGCTGTTGACTTATAAGGTATCTTTTCTCTCTCTCCAGGGCCGTTCCTAGCTGGGCTACAGCGCATAAAATTATGCGGGCGACCAAAATCAGGGGCGGCCGGACTTTTGCGACACCACGCCTAAATATTTTTAATTAATTAAATTCATTGTAAGCACTTGTCATATATAAGTACTTAGTGAGTGAGAAATACAAATTTCATTAATCATTGAACACTTTTTTTTAAATTTGGAGGCGGCAATCTTGGGGAATCTTAGTGGTTACGGAAGCCTGACTGCGATACCGAAGGGCCCAGGTTCAAATCCCGGAGAAGGCATGGATGTAAAATTGTCTGTACCTTCATATATAGCATATAGCACCACTGAGCAGGCTTCCAACCTAAGATTATCTAAAAGATTACAAAGCGGGATAGTGCCTGATCAGTGGAAGTCTACTACCAGATCCGTCACAGCCTCAGTTGGCCAAGGCAGATCAGATGGTGTCCGCCGATAACATCGCGGCAAAAACATCGCAGACGAAAATATCGCAGACGAAAATGTCGCAGAGAAAACAACGCAAGGCGAAAACGTCGTGCTACAAAACATCGTGGGAGAAAACATCGCAAAGAGAAAACATCGTGGTACAAAACATCGTCGTCGAAAATAAACCGGTTCAAAAACTTCGCAGTTTGAAAACATCGTCGTCGAAAATATCGTGGTAAAAAATAAAGTATCTACAAATCATCGCGTGACGATAACATCGCAGACATGCTTTTTTTCAGACTTTAATAACTGTAAATAGAAATTCCCATAATAATTTGAGAGAGCAAGATGGAAAGAAGGATAATGTTTACTTGCATATTTTTTATTAATTACTAAATTTTTGCTGAGAAAATAAAAAGGAAACTTAAGCATAGAAAATTAATGCAACTTATAGCACTTAATAGAATTTTAAATCGACATAGTTAACTAACAAAGACCATTAATAAATGATTTTTTATAAAGTTTTTACTGGTAATTTTTCATAAAAATTATAATCTATAAGTTGCATTTAATTTTTTATGCTAAGTTTCCTTCTTACGTTTTCAGCAAAAATTTATTAGTTAATAAAAAAATGTGAAAGTAAAAATTATCCTTCTTTACATCTTGCGCTCACAAATTATTATGGGAATATCTATTTACAGTTATTAAAGCCTGGAAAAAGCATGTCTGCGATGTTATCGTCACGCGATGATTTGTAGATACTTTATTTTTTACCACGATATTTTCAACGACGATGTTTTCAAACTGCAAAGTTTTTGAACCGCTTTATTTTCGACGACGATGCTTTGTATCACGATGTTTTAGAACTGCGATGTTTTCTCTTTGCGATGTTTTCTCCCACGATGTTTTGTAGCACGACGTTTTCGCCTTGCGTTGTTTTCTCTGCGACGATTTCGTCCGCGATGTTTTTACCGCAATGTTTTCGGCTGTAACCGATCAGATAGGCATTAATTTAACATAATTCAAGTTACAGAGTCACAATCCAAGAATAATTACATTGTCATCTTCGCCTGAAGCAAATAAAAAAACATTCGGATATCATAATCTTAATACAGCAGGAAAATAAACAGTTGGGAAGAAGAAACAAAGTAATAATGATCTTGATCTAGTGCATAATTAAGGTTACAAAATCTTGTGATTAAAAGTTACTTCTACAAAGTTCAAGCTAAATACGATTACTACTCCAACTTTCGGCATTATGTATGTTACAACATTATGAATTCAGTTACAAACCAATGGTATACCGTGTATTTGATACTTAGTTACAAATTCTCGCAGTTACATAATTTGTACTGTTACATACAGAGCTTAAATTGCGCCGGAGCCCACCGGAGTCCGGCTGCGATACTTCTTAGTTTTCGGGATAAATCATTATTCTAGGCGGAGCGCACCAGAGTCCTAAATAAGAAGGCTCCGGTATTTCTTTTATGTAACTAAACAACAATTTCAGTAGAAATTTGATCTCGAAAATTTTATTTTTTGCAAAAAATTATATTAAAAATCGCTTATTAAATTTTAGTTTATCTCTTTACATTTGATTTAATTTAATTACATAAACCTTTAATTATTTAAATAAATAAAATTTAATTAATTTTTATTTCATTAAATAATTATTTATTTAAATAACTAATAATTAACTAATTTTTATTTAATTAAATAATAATTATTAATTAAATAATAATTGATAAATATAAATTATTAATATTGATTAAATAATTATTAATTACTTAAATAATAATTAACTATTTAATTTTTAAATTATTAATGATTTTAATAGTCATTTTATTTATTTATTTACTTTTGTTCCTCTTTGTTGACGGTCTTCCATAGGGCTCCGGTACATCTAATTTCAGAAATTAAGCTCTGGTTACATATAAGAAATGCTGTTATAGAAATCTGTCCCTTCATAGGAGGTAACGGTGGCCGCCTATTAGGGGGCTCCACAATAAAATGGCCACTACTTCTGGCATTAGTAGTTGCCAATGCCGTTATAGGCAAGTTATAGGCATTGGGGAAAAAAAAATCTTATGAAAGTACGCGGGCAGCCGATGGTCTAGGAACAACCGTGTCTCTCTCCTTTCTGCATGCCTTCGTCGTGTACCTAGAAGCACACTCGACGCGTATGTGGGAGGTCCGGGTTCGAATCTCGGCGAGAAAATTGCGCATTTTTCACGTTCCAGCATCGATATAACCCTATAACTGTACACTGGCTCCGAACAAAGAAGTGGTGGACAAAATTTCGCCACTACCAGGATTTGGCTATTGCGTCACCTCATCCCTAGCCGCCTTTTAAAAGGGTGACTATATAAGGTATTTTCTCCCTGCTTTCCGCATGCCTTCGTGGTGTAACTGGAAACATACTCGATGCATATTCGGGAAGTCCGGCGTAAGAATCCCGGCTAAGGCACTGGACATTTTTCATGTTCCAGCATCGATATACCTTAATGACTCTACAGAATGGAAGTGGCTTAAAATATATCTGTTTTTATTGCTTTCAAACAATAACAAGGTAGGAAATTTTAATTATTTCAGAAAGTTTTATTAGGTTTGTGCTGGTTTAAAATATATTTAATAATAGCATTCATTCACCTAAGCATTTATTACCGAGTAATATTGAGTGAAAAATCGATTTAAGACTGCCTCAAATGCTCATTTCAGTCATTACTGCTGCATTAAATGTCCATTCATCAAATAAAATGTAAAACTATTTCGATAATTATTTCTTTACTGTAATAAACTGCAAGTAAAAGCTAAAGCATATATCAATTTCTCTTTGCAACAACTCAGATGTTAACTAGAATTTAAATCTAGATATTTTCTAGTTTTTGGAGAAGTGATTGTATCCATTGAACCTTCCAGAGCTGTCAACGTCAACAACATTTTCCACTTAAGGATGAAATTCGGAATTACGATCTTTGTGGTATGACCTACTGACATAAGACCTCTAATTCGATAATTATGACCTTGTGATGCTCTTTACAACTTCCTCAATCTGCTTTAAAAAATATTAGCTTTACAGAATTCAAAAGAATTACAGTAAGCACCGCTTAATGTCGTCACATTTGTCCATGGCTATTTTGATAACATTAACCGAATGATAACATTAAACAATACGAAAATATAATCTTCAAAATGTCAATGGAATTGAACTTATTTAATATAATTATACTATGAAGGCCTAATATAAGTTTCACAAAACTCAAAAGATTGCAGAAGACACTTCTTAATAGCATTATATTTGTTCATGGTTCTTTTGATAACTGAACAATGAGAAAAAACATCCATCAAAATATCAACGGAATTTAACCTATATAACATAATTGTATTAGAAGGTGTAACACGAGCTTCTCAGAATTCAAAACAATTACACTAGGCACCGATTAACCTCATCACTTTTTGTTATGATAACCTTAATTTAAGGTAAAAGTTTACAATTGGGTGACATTTTTTTTTTCGGCGATTCTTTTTTGACGCCAAAATCGGCGACAGGAAGACACAGTTTCAAGATGGTCGCTACACAAAGCCAAAATAAGAACTAAAAAAATTGCACAAACTCGGTGTCCATATACACATCGATCTATTTTCACTTAAAAAATTAGAGAATTGCACAAACTTGGCGCACTGCCTTGACACTGCATTGCGCACTGCCTTGCACAAACATTGCGCACTGCCTTGACTTTGTCCATGTACACATCGATCTATTTTCACATAAAAAAATAATCAGGAAGCTAAAACCAAGTTAAAATATCATGGTAACCAGAAATGGGGTTTCATCACCGAAATTGAGCAAAATTGTCTCCAATCGAAGGGGTACCCAGTTCTACACTAGAGCCTAATTTAATTACACCATACCGGAAATAAATGCTTAGTTTCGCAGAATTTTAATTAGATAAAAAATCATTCTGAGGGCCTTAAAAACTGGTAGTTCAACTTGGATAGTTATTCCCAAACTGACTGAAGTTTTCATGGTTTTCCCTATATGCAAAGGGAATATGAGCCAGAGAAATGAGAGCACAATGAGCAAGGAACATACTTTAGTAAAGTTGGCATACACTAATTTGTGTCGCACAGATTAACAGATTACAGATTTAACAGATAACAGATTTGTGTCGCACAGATAACGGCTCATATTGCTGCCATTTGGAACTCCCCAAAAGGCAACCTAAGAATGCGAAAACAATTACGCAGTGTAGTTCGAAGTTGCTTATATAAAGCCTTAATAAAAAATCTGATGTGTACACCACATGACTTCCTTGTATTGGAATATTAAATTATACGCATTTTTTCTTGCATTTCATTTAAACTTATTGGATTGAATTAAATCTACTTCGCCGACAGCGCATAAAACACAATAGAATAAATGCATTCTTTAAAATTCACTCTAGTATTTGTTTACCATAGCGACACTCTGGCGCTAGATTCACTTAACAGTATTAATAATTATGTAACAGTTAACTTATATAATAATTATATAACGGAAACTAAGTTAACTGTTATATAATCCAATAATTATGTACCAGTTAACTTATATATTTCGTTCATATTATAACTCATAATGCACAAAATTTATATCATTTAAAGAATAGAATTATCTAATCGTTGCCACATGTTCGATTCAAATACTGTAATAAAGCTAGAATGATGTATAAAAGAAATTAAGCAAACAAAACAAAAAAGAAGCAGTTTTCAACAGCCGATTGAGTATTTCTCATTTAATTAATTCAGTTCTCACTTCGCGAAAAAATAAAAACTCAAAATATCTATATTAAAAATTACGAAGTAAATCTCAAACACTTATTTCCTCGAAAAAATTCCAGAAAGAATTAAGCATGATTTAATTGGCAATAATAAATGAATGCGTTATCTTTGTTGTTGCGCAGCTAAGTTTCTCTAGATTGACAACAAATCCACTAGTCTCCTGTTTCAAATGTAAACATCAATGGTAGCCATTAAAAAAAGGCTTAGCGGCAATTAAACAACTTTAAAATTGCTGATAATTCTAAAAATATTGCACACAGAATTACTAAAGGCATAAAATCCTTAACCGGAAGATAAAAACAACATAATACAATCATTTTTAAAGCAAAAAATTTACAATTTACAAACATATAAGAGTAAAGAAACTGAGATCACTGAGCCGGGTAACAGAGTGGATATATATATAAATATATTTATATACGTTTGGTGCGGCCGATTGCAACCAAAATACGAGGTGCACATCTACATGTTATATCAGTCCTATATACAAAATTTCAACGTTCTGAGGCTTCTCGTTTTTGAGTTATGCGAGATACGTACGTACGCACGTACGTACATACGTTCGTGGATACGCCACGAAAAATTCTCTTCAGAATTAATTTTAAAGCAGTTTTATAATTTTTTTGAAGGAAAAGAGTATTTTATTCTGTCCTTACGTACAGATATCACGCAAAAACGTCGTTAAATTGCATTCGATAGCGGTCAAAATGGATATTTTCGTTGAAATATGCTGCCTAAAACTTTTCGCGATTACAATACTTCCTTTTTACTTCGTACAAGGAAGTAAAAAGCATGCTATTTATTGTTATATTAGCTTTTATAATTATGCATGATGCTATACAAAACAGGTACAATATTTTCGTCATTGTTCTGTGTGCTTTAAAATTTTTAAATGGCAGAATAATTTTCTTTCATATGTAGGAAGAGGAATGGGAAAAAAACAAGGCATGTTGTAAATATACATTGTAAAGTTAGCTCCTAATAGTGCACTTTGTATTTACTTTATTTAATTCAAGTAATGTATATTATACTTATACTTATACATTATTTAATTTTATAAAAGAAACCTCACTAGAAGCAGCGTTCTGTGTTACCTATACTTTCTTGTAAAGCAGTATGTCTGAAATAATATTGATTTTGGACCATGGAAAAGACGGTCATTCATTTCTCAAATTTATCCAACCTACCAACTCAGAAACCTTCAAGATCTCTTAAAAGGAGAGAGAGAAGAGAGTTTTTTTTTTTTTTTTGGGGGGGGGGGGTGCACAAGCCAATTTTAGACTTTTTGCCAGAAGTAGTTTCAGAGCGATGAGAGGTAGTCATTTTATTATGGAGGCACCTAATAAGCGGTCATCGTTACCACCTGTGAGGGGACAGACGATTTACATCCATGCCTTCTCCAAAATTCGAATCTGGGCCCTTCGGTAACGCAGTCGGCTTCCCTAGCCACAATACCGTCTTAAGCGGCCAAAACCTATACAGTTTCTTCTCATGTAGAGCCATGTGGTTTGCATTCATTTTAAGACGCACTTATATGTACTTGCTGAAAATAAGCTAAATATTATTGATACATAAAATAATATCTACGGCTTGGATAGTTAGGATCTTATAATCAATAGCTTTCAATATTTTCTGCCCCCCCTTTTTCTATGACTATGTATGTCTCAACAACGATCTATCTAAAACTTCTCAAATTTCGAAGCCCTGGAAAGTACATTAAGCAAATCACATTTTACGAAAAAAATGGGAAAAAAGGGTTGTGAATTCGGAAGACATTCGAGCAGAGCAGAGCGTTTTCCATGACGGATGACATATGCCCCATCGAAACGTTCTCAAATCGCCGGTGTGTCACACAAATGCCACGGTACCCTTGCCAAAAAGAATCAGCCGAAGAGAAATGGTTGTCCTTTTCCCCGGACGTAGACAACACAATCGATCGGTCTGATCTTTCGATCGAAATGAGATCTATTTTTTGATTCGTCGCTCCCGACGACACATTTTTCAGGCTTAAAAGAATGGAGGATATTCACTCGATAGTCTACTTTTGTTATGTATTGTGCCTGTGCAAACATATTTATACAAAACTCTACAGCTGTACAGTCAACAAATCTGTTTATGCGTCGAAAACACAATCACTTAGAGAAGAACTAGGTTGCATCCTGCACTTTATAATCATAATTGTTTGATTCTATCATGTGTGTCTAAACTCGCTACAGTTTGATTCTGTTATCCGTCATGCTTGTGGAGGAAATGTGTTATGGTTTCGGATGACTTATCAATATTCGTATGTGCTAGCTAAAAGTTTCAATTCTTAAAATTCTTAAAAAAATACTGGTTCGCAAATTGATCTTTGTAACAAAATGCTACAAATAATTATTTTTATAGACTGAGAAAAATAGTTTTCTATTCTAATGTAATAAATCTCAGTTGCAGAGAAACAAAAGGCAGCTGAAATTTAAATCTCTGTATGTAATGATTAAATATAACAACATCGGTTACAATGGCGAACGCAGACTTACTGAACCTATTAATGTATATCATTCTCTGAACTTATCTCAGAGATGTTTATTAAAATTGTTATGAGAAGGATATTTTGCGTTATTGAATAAAAAGAATAAAGAAATTCAAACCCAAAATGATGATAGCGTTTCGTTGTATTTCGACCAATCTTTTTGTAAGATTTATTTTTATAATAGATTGAAAGATTTATATTTATTTTTATTTATTTATTTATTTATTTTTATTTTTATTTTTTTTTTTTTTCCAGTGGCAGCTGCAAAATTTTAGAGAATGAAGCAAATTACATTCTATATGAGAAAGAATAAAAGGATTATCATACATTTACTATTATTTATTGTAAGAATTATTTGATTTAGCTAAAGCAGAAAAAAAAATAAAAATTCTACTTTACATGATTAGCATGACAAAAAAGAAACTAAAGATGTCTTAGAAATTTAGGTAAATTTATTATTTTAAACAAAATAAACAAAAAATTTAATACAGGATTAGATTAAAATTATAACTTGTATAATATACACGCATGTCTACGTAAATTAAAATTTGATTTCCTGCCAGATTTCTTCTTTGGACACTACAAATGCTTTTTTCTTCTACGAAAGCTTACATGTCATCAATAATGCCTGCTATTTGAATTTGTTCATTTGCATTAAAGTCCGCACCATCTCAGAGATTCTCAAGTAGTTTAAGATCTGGATTAAATGCTGACTAATCCAACAAAATGGTTTCAAATAGCTTTTCATTGGATTTCATATAGTACAGATTGAAATTAGCACTGAGAATCTCTTTAGAAGTCCCCAAAACTGTAATTAATTGTCCTCCAGAAGAGGTATATAATTTTCTGATGTCTGACTGTCACTTCCAGATGATGATCGTTCTGATGTCTGACTATCGCTTCTCATAAATTTTCCAGATTTTAGCATTATTTCCAGCTTAAGCGATACAGGGCTTTCAGCATCTTAACCAACTGAAGCTATTTTTTTTAGCTGTTACATCTGAAGGACATTGCTTCATCTACTGCTTCTTTTAGCATGCTTATCCTAAACAACAATACTGAAGGATGCTTTTTTTTAATCAACATTGCCTACATTGATTGTCTTGCTATGTAATCGGCATATTTCCATTGCAAGTGCTAGCAGGTAACAACAACAACAATATTTTGATAAAGTTGAACTGAATTCCAACAAATCAATTTGATGTGAAAATATTGTTTCCTTTCTTTTAAAGGTAAGGTAGTTGGCACTAATCAAAATACAACTGAATGCACAGATTACTTGATCGTCCTATCATTTACCGCTGCCCTATCAGAGGGTTGGACCGATATTGCCTTTGAGGTACGAAGACAATTTTTTCCTTACTTCCATGTAAATTATTCTCTGTAGTAGACGTGGACAAACAATACAAACAACCAATCTTTGTACAAGAGCTAAATGAAAGCTTTCGTTACTGGAGTGCCAGTCGGCCACCTCTTACCATCACATTGACTGGATCGCTTAACTTAACTTTCACTGGTGTTAATTTTCTCTTAACTTCTTAGTTTTACTTACTGTTTCTTTTTTTATACTTTAAATTAAGTATTTCAAATAAAATGCATAAAATCTAGTTTATTTCTATTCCCTTAGCATATAGTCGAGTTTTTGATACTGTATATAGAAGATCTGTAGTATCATCTCCGCTGTACTGTACTAGAAAGTACGGATAATGCAGCTCAACTTGAAGTACGGATAATGCAGCGTCAATAAAGGTTTTCCTAAGCGATAAATGACTACAAATAAAATCTGGAAAATAATCACAAAAACGGGTAAACTTTTAATGCTGTGTTTGAGACGCAATAGCAGCTTCATATTTGAATAAATTTCATGTTCATTCAAGATGAAGCATTAAACTTTTATAAAGATATTAAAAAAATAAAAGTACAAGCTGCGTGAAGATAATGTTATTTTTATAACATACCATAGTTGGTTTCGCTATTGACAGGTCGTTTAAATCTGTATGACGTCATGAAAATCATAAACCAATAACTTTCTTCGAGAAACACTTTCTGGCTTCTTCGGAGTTCTTGGAAATTACCATTGCTGATAGGACTGAAATAATCATCTTACAGAAAAATTGCCAAAGAAAACTCGCACCTCCAAAGATAAAAAAAATTAAACTTGGTTCAAAAATCCTAAACCATGTACTTATTCTTGCTTAGTCGTAACGTAAATAGCAATTACAAATGTAAACCTCTTTCAGATTGCCACAGTAATAACACAAAAGAGATAAAAATCATTAACTTTCAGCTCACAAACTTTTTAGCTTAGCTATCTGTTTCAGCCAGCTGAGAGATTTCCTGTATTTATAATTCACATGAAGAAGAAATTGTCTCAAATTATATGATGACCATGAGAAGATTTGGTTGGTAGTAGAGAATAAGATCTGTAGATGTTTCAGGTAATGGAAGAAACGTAAGAATTAGATTATGTATAGTGTCCGTATAAGGAAGATGATGCAGTTTGCGGATTAGGCTTTAATAAATATTTCTCTAAATTTCATCAGTTTCAACAACAATGGTTGTTTGTATGATAATTTTGTTTTCATGTTTATATATCAGTATATGTATTGTCGTTTTAAAAAAAAACTGACCAAAGTGAGCTGAGCTTCCAGAGACTTTGTTGAAATTTTTCCTTCTTTCTGTTAAGCAAATCTTAAAGATACAGAAACCAAATATAATGACTCTTGTTAAATATTTAGCATAAATAAAAGATATTTGATTTTTGAAATGATAACCATGATCGACATAATTTAAACAAAGTTTATTATTCAATTTTAGTATTTGATGTTATTTGTGATGCAAAAATATACAACACTGACCAGAAAAGTCTGGTTTTATGTCAGGTTTCATGAGCATTCAAGTTTTATGAGAAAACAATGTGAATATTTAATCTAAAGCAAAATTAATGGTATCTCAAGGTCCGAAAATACAAATGGCATATACAAACTACAAAATATATGCACTGACTTATCGACTTGTTATAATTGCTTACAAATGAAGAAATGGAAAAAAAAAACTAACTTTTAAATGGAAAATGAAAAACGAAATTTTCCTCTGTAATATGTAAATGAGCTTATTTTTAATTGCATAATCCTGATCGGGCAGAATAAAACGAATCATAAAATTCTAAAATGAAATATCTCTCAGTCATGATATTATCTTGAAAATTTTAAAAGCTTTTGACGAAACCCTAGATTTCTCAAACAAGAAATCCTGCCATATAGAGTAGACCATCCTGCCATATATAGAATAATTTTCCTCCTTTCTCTAACACCGACTCGTGCCAATTAGATATATTTATATATGGCAAAACATTATTAAAGGTCTTTAATTATCATATCCTGTTTACTTCTTAGTAATATTATTTGAAAGTAATGTTATTCTATCCATTTCAGCCCAAAATTATAATTTTCTGTACATCATATCAGTAAATTATTGAATGAAATAAATTTATATAGTTTTTCCTAATCTAGGACTTATAAAACAGTCCACCAGCAACTATGCTACTGAAATCTCTAAATTTATGATATTGCATCCTTGTTCATTTTCCCGCTGCGTGCCTCTTGTATTGCATGGTTTTATCTATATATGTGCAAAAGTAAGCTACCTAGAGACATTTTTGCTGCTTTTGTAACGCAAACTGGATTTAGATTGCTTAGTAAATCACGAAAAACCCAAATGAGGCCAGCTGCTTCAGGCTTAAAGTGATTAATAATATATTGTTAGGAATTTTGCTTACATGTCATTAATTTCAATGAAATTATATGGGAAATAGTTGTATTTTTTGTAATATGTAACACGAAAAGTGTGAAGAGAGCGAATCTCTGCTGGGAAATTAAGATTGCAGGGACAAGTCTATTTAACAATGAGGTGAATTGCTTTCTCGCTGAATTGGCGAGATATCGCCAAGGTAAGAATGGTTTTAACCATGGAGGTAGGAAAGGACTTCCTTCCTACCTCCATGGTTCTTACTTCCTACCTCCATGGTTTTAGCGACTAACTTTCGTGGCCATGTTTGGAGAAAAGTCACCAAAACTCGCCAAACTTGGCGACCATTTGGTAACATTTTGGTCCGGTCTCTGTTTAATTGCAATTGTGTAACTATAACCGTATCCGGCCTTTTTTTAACTTTAACCGCATATGCCTTCGACTAATTTGAGAGATGGAAGGTATAGAGATTTCTCGGCAGCCGAGGGAAAACTACATAAGACCGGAACGAGCATTAGTAGCTGTCAGTTGTTAGTTCAGCGCTGAATTCGAAGTATTGAGATATTCGTGAGAGCTTCGTCTTTTGGATGCCTTTGCATTGCCTTGTGTTTAACGTACTTAGTAGTTTAAATATAACTAACTACTAATTGTGTTCTGTGATACTGCGAAGAGCTATACGTGTATTTTGTTGGAAAGTTCCAGAATTGTAAAGTGTTTTTTTTTTTCGCAAAATAAATTTTAAAGTTATTATCGGTTCTGTTTGCATTCAATCCATTGCGAGCCCATATGCACGGAGCAATATCTTTTGATGTCTCTTCAGAAATCATATTTTTCGATTTCTCTCGGATCTTTTGATTTTTACTTAGTAAGTGCAGACTATTAATGGGTCAATGGCCAGACTATCAATTGCTGAACACTTCCGGAGATACGAGAGGCGGTGCATGCGTGTTTTTATGACTTTTCCTACATGTGAAGTAAACAAAGACTAATATCCTTTAGAAACTGCTCTACAAAGTCATCCTTCGTAAGTAAATAACCCTACCTTAGTTTTCCGTACTCAATTAAACAGCAACAAACATTAATCCCCTATCGCTGCACATAAATCCTTAACAAATATGAATGTTCAGAGTCTCTGGGAAAGATGCGTTTGAAAAGGTCCTTATCTAGACTTGAAAAGTGTAAAAGATTATCTTGCATTGCTGTCAAGTATTTAAAAAATGTAAGAATTTATAATATTTTGAGATGCAGCAGTATTATAAAAGTTTTCAAAATTCAAATTGCTCGTACCTTGGCATCCACTTATCGATACTTAGAACGTCTCTATTCAATAATAGGTGAATAGATATACGTGGGATTCTTAACGTGCATGTATCAATTCAATTGCAAATTTGATTTAACATATTTACCGATTTATTACTGATCGTTAAAATATGTTTACCCTTTTCTTAGTGACACTGTTATTCCAGCTGGTGTTACAGTAAGATGAATTTAGATATTTTAATTTATCATTTACTTTTTGTCCGCAACTTTAACTAAAAAAAATAATTTTTGATTTTTTAGCGTTTCAGAGTTCATTCAGTTTTAATTATTAATTATTTTACTTACTTATTTTTGTTCATCCTCTCGCCGACCTACCATAAAGCTCCGATAATTCTGGTTTTAGAAATCAGGTCCTAGTTTGCACCAAATTTACAAAATCTCATGGGGAAAAAAATTGGTATCTTTGTTGTCAGTATACACTCATTTAACAGACAGCATGAGAAGCTAAACAGAAAAGAATGAGGCTTTGAAAATTGCATACGCAATATTTTGAATTTTAAACATTTTTGTTTTATAAGAGTATTAACATAGTTTAATTATTCATGGTGTATTTTAGTATTTTTATTATAATAGTATTTGTATTTTATATTCTTTCTTTGCTCTGTCCAGACCTAGATATTTTTATTGTTGAATTGTATCTCCTTGTATTATGAGTGTAAATCTGTAAGCCTCGCGGTGTACTTTGTGAAACACGAGGCGTTTTGTATTTGTTTGCTTAATTAAATTTACTGTAGAAAGAATTGTTATATTGCAGTTATAGCCATCCAGTGCAAAAAATATGCATTTCATGCGACAAATAACTACATTGATTGCGGAATAACTGTAAAGCAGAAATGAGGTGCAGCATAAAAATTATCAAATCGTTGTATTAATTACATTTGCCGAATTGAATAAAAAAATAAATATGAGGATTTAAATAAATGCAATTCATGTAATACATAACTCATATTCAATCATGAATGAGGATTAAGATTATGGCAATGCACACGAATATGAGTCGTAGGAATAATTTGCTTTTATGTGTACATATATAAGTAACTAATAGGTTATCACTAACGTAAGTAAAGCGCAAGCAGTTTCATTAACGGATTAAGCTTCAACACTAGATTATATATCTGATAAACATTTGAAGATTGGCTTTTGATGAATATGCAAAACCACTCGGAAAAAAGTGATACTCAAAACGCGCCATATCTTAACAAATTGTTTAAAAAGTTTTAAAATAACAAAACAATTTTAAAAATATAAAGTACAAAGAAATTCCTGTTCTCTTCCTAGCCTGTTAGTGTATTAGAGTCGAGTTCGAATGGTCCCGAGATCGAATCCCGCTAATCGCTGTTAATTTTACTAAAACTTTAATATTCTTAAAAGCTTTTCTTTCTTCTCCTTAAGCTTTCTGAAGTAATGGTGATTTCTATTTTAACTTCCTTAACGATTATTATGTATCCTTTCCCAATTTTGCTCACTATTTACATTTTATGATGTGGAGGTAGAGGTTTTAATACCTCAGGCACTCCGAAAATTTATTCCTTGGATATCTTAACAGAGGTTTTGCCTCTGACTATCAAAATTCTATTATTTTTTCTGGGTTAGCTATAAATTTTTAATAGATAACTTTTGCTTATATCGTTCTTTTTACTTCCTTGTACGAAGTAAAGGAAGTATTGTAATCACCAAAAATTTTCGGTGTCGTATTTCAACGAAAATATCCATTTTGACCTCTATCGAATGTAATTTAACGATGTTTTTGCCTGACATCCGTACGTAAGGACAGAATAAACAACTCACTTTCCCAAAACCGGTTGCAAAAAGGATTTAAAATGCATTCAGAAAAGATTTTTTTCGTGACGTCTGTACCTACTTACGTATGTATGTATGTATCTCTCATAATTCAAAAACGAGTAGCCTCAGAAGGTTGAAATTTTGTATATAGAACTGCTATAACATGTAGTTGTGTACCTCTCTTTTGCAGTTGGCCGCACGGAAGTATACATATATATATTCACTCTGTTACTCGGCTCCGAGAGCTCAGTTTGTTTTATTTTTGTTCCTAAATTGTGCATTTTTTACTTTACAAATGATTGCATTATGTTCCGATTAAGGTTTCTATGCCTTTAGTTAATCTGCATGCAATAGCTGTAGAATTATCAACAATTTAAAAAATGTTTAAGTGCGGCTAAGACTGTTTTTTAAACCCATAGCAGCCATATTTTTTTTACATTTGAAACTTAGCAGAACAGTGAATTTAGTCAGTTTCTGCACCTTCAGTGTCTTTTTGCCGAGGGGGGACCAAAAGTAAACTTTTAGTTTTGTGAGCCGAAAAATCTGCCTTCTTGTCCACCATCCGAATTGCTTGTTTTTGAAAAAATTGTTTTTTTTAACTGTTTTAATCGTATTTTGTGTTTTATATTTTTCAATTTTTAATAAAGATTTTTTGAGGTTTTATATATTTTTTTTTTTTTTTTGCCCTGCCGCGAAGCGAGAACTGAATCAACTGAATGAGAAATATATCTCTAATGAAATTCGAGGAAATAAATTTAAATGAAAGGCAGGAAAAAATGCGTATAATCTAATATTCCGTACTAGGAAGTCATGTGGTGTACACATCAGATTTTTTTTAATCTATTATCAATCGTAATTTTAAAATCGTTGTAACATTCCAAAATGAAAAAGTTTAATTGCTAGCACATGCTAATGTCATGGAGGTAAAAAAGGACTACTCTTACTTCCTACCTCCATGGTGAAAGTGAAAAGCGAGTTACAAAAGGGCGAGTCAAGATTCAACGGGGACCTGAGAAAGATGAGAAAAACAACCCCTACTCAAAACTCCGTTGTATTCGCTAAAAAATGGTGTTCTAGAGGGTAAAGTTTGGGTGCGGTGAAGCCCGGCTTGCGGAACAGATGATACGCCCCTCATCAATCACCATAATTTTACTCGAATCTTTTAAAAGGATTCTGATGTATTCTCGTTTTTGCATGTCTTGTTTAACTTTTTCTGCGCCATTTTACAGCTGTCACCGATAAATCGATACGAAAATTATCAAAAACAAAGAGTTCTGTTGCGTAAAATCAATTTTGAGTTATCAATAAAAACCTCTCCATTCGTAAATTCATTTCGAGCTCTTCATCCATAAACAAACTCTGTATAAATTCGAAATATGAATGGGTTCCACCCTCCTAACAGGCAAATTCTATTTTATATAGGAAGCATGATTCACGTGCGCAGACGCGTATAGTTATTGTTTGTCTGGGTATACAGTGCCATTGCATTTCACTTGATAATATTTCTGAGTCCCGAGGGGGAGAGAATAATCCTCACCCTCTGATTCTGAGGGTAGGTTAGGAGGTACAAAGCATTGCTCATCGCCAGATTGCGTGTGTCGGAGACCAATTAAAAGGCGCCTATGCATAGTTCGAGAATAAGCCTGTTACAGTTAACGATTTTTTTTGGCGCCAGGTTGACTACGGAGTGGGACATCGTAATATACATGTTGTGAACGATAGTAATGAGAAATGGGGCAAATATTGATTACCGCGTTGATAGAGATACGAATGTTTATTATATTAGTTAACAGCTTGATTATACACTATGTGATTAATCATTACACTGATTACTGCAGAAAATTACTATATTAACATATTGTTTAATTGTTACTCTAGTACATGGGTGTCAAACGGGCGGCCCGAGAACAGCATGCGTCGCCCGAAGCAATTTTATATCCTCCCCTCCGCGAATTCATTTTAATTATATATTTGTGGCTAATGCGATGTTACAAATATTTCAAGATTTTAGTTATTTAAATTCCGAGCTTACATGGGCAAGAAAATCTTATGAATGTTAGTTAATTAATTTATAATGTGATATGAATCCTATTCAAAAATTTCAAGATACAAATTTCATTAACTTTTATTCGTACTTGTCAAAAAATAAATAAGTTCAGCTACGAATATTTGCACTAAGAATGATCGTTTTGTTTGGGAATACATTTATACGTAAACAGCTTTTTTTACAATTAAAAACTGATAAAAAAAAGAACCTTATTAAACATTTGGCATCTACAATCCATGATGAATATAATTCCCAGTAATTTCTCTCCGAGGCTTTAAACTTTATCAGAACCTAATAACCATCAAGTGTCAAGCTATAGTTAAGAAGTAAAGAGTTTATAATTATTTGCATACAAATATAAGTATTTCTTTTTATGCGCCAAAGAAAATTTTAATAAGTAAGAGAAAGAAATTAGGTTGTTATAATTTATTCTCAAGTTTTGTCCCACTTGGAAAAGTTTGCCTGAAAACTTACAAATTTTTTCTAACTTGTTTTTACTTTAAATCTGAGTAAGTTATTTAATGATTAATTAAACATTCTAGATTATTTGAAAGGAATATCGGTCTAAGAATTTAATACTGAGAATCGTATATCGGAGAAATTTTTTTAATAACCACTCCGTACTTTGACGTTTTTTAATCGCTCCAATTAGAGAAAGGTAATTTACGTTATAAATTTGTTGGTTTATGAGAAAAATGATATTGAAACACAATATTACCTTGAAACACAAAGCAGTAAAGATTTTTGCTGATAGCGAGCAATAACTTTCGTATGTTTCTAGTACCTTTTGTTGAAAGTGCTTACGGTAATGAAACCTTCTTAGCCGGTATATATCACATCATTTCCGTAAAGACCTTTGTAGGCTGAAGTACAGATGATGCTGTTGTTTTCGAATAGCCCAAGAGAATTCTATTTGTGGTTATTGAAACGTATCCACTTGCGACGAGTGAACCATGGAATCAACACATTTAACAAAATACACGAAAGAGACCACCAGATTGCAAGGAGATGTACAGTATAAGATAGTTCGAATTGATAGACAGGAGATCACAAATAAACTAGGGTCATTTTAGAAAATTGAGTTAGTATAGTTGATATAATTTAATTAAATAATGGATTTACGTAATGTTTACATAAGTTTTCTCTAGCTTTAACACATCTATTTAAGCCTTTTCTGAAATGCTTTCTTCAAAAGCATTAATCTGATTTCTAGGGGGGGGGACGGAACAATTATCTATAATTGCTATCTGAACTTCTCTCAGTGAATATTTGAGAGATATTTTTTTCATTGACAAAGTGATGTACTGCTTTTTACTTAAAAAATGATTGCTTTCTTGGCGAATTTAAAATTGCAAAGCAAGTAAAAGGTAAACTTTTCTAGTCTCATCAGTTGTATTCAGATTTCCAGATTCAGATATTCAGACCAGCTGAACACCTAAAATAGATTTTTTTTAAAATTTTAAATAAAAGTTGTGAACTTGCATTGAAAGCAAAATCAAAAATAATACAAACGAGAACAGAATGAGTCAGGTATATAGAATATAATTTTCCAGGCGAAAACTAAAATGATAAGAAATTTGATGCCATCGAAAGTCATAACATTCATAGGGATATTAGGGTTTTTTGGAAGCAGGAGCAAATGAAAAATAAGCAATGTCCTCCCCGGGACTCGAACTGCACCTCTCAAATACGTGCCGAGTGTGCTAACCATTACACCACGAAGACATGCAGGAAGGAGGAAGAAAATATATACTTCAACATTTTAAGGGGTGACTGGGGATTAGGGAAGCCAAACGCCAAATCCTGGTGATGAAGAATAATTATCCACCACCATTTTAGTTCGGGCGCCACAGTAGAGCCATTAGGTTATTTTAATGCTGCAGACATGAGCAGTGCCTTCGCCGGGCACTCGAAGTTGGACATTTCGAATATGCGCCGAGTGTGCTACCGTTACACGACGAAGGCATGCAAGGGAGGAGAAAATACCTTATATTATTACTGAAAATACCACTGGATTCGTTAGCATATATCAAATCTGTTAATTCTGTTTCAGAATGCAAGGTCATAAATTCTCGAAAATGTGATATGGGATGTCAAATACGTCCCTCGAATATAGGATGTCAAAAAGTAGCACATAATGCAGAAAGCGCTGATGCGTACCATTTTGCTCAAGAGAAAGTCATTTCTTAGCAAGAGCGTTTTTAAGAGTGCAAATTTTTATTTTGCGACCAGATTTTTTGAGGTTCCCGCCCAGAATTTCTTAGATGTAGCAGCAAGTTTTTTGTTCTTCTGCGTGATGAATTCCTTATTTCATTTAATTCTGTAAGAGCTAGTTCAACTTATGACTTTATGTCAGGGGTATCAAACTGGCGGCCCTCGAAGCAATTTTATGCGTCCCGGGAAGACATTTCAGTTATTTATCTGTTGAAAATACTATGTTATATACAAGGATTTTAAAATTTTACTTGCATGAAGTTCGAGTTTAGATTATTTTTATTTCCGTTAACAAACGTCACCAACGCACTAGAAAATCTATAAATGTAGTTAATTAATCTACAGTGTAATGTAACACTTATTCACAAATTTCAAGTTACCAATTTCAAAGCTCAGTTATGAACAGTTGCTTTAAGAATAATTTTTTTGTTTGGGAATACATTTATAAGCGAACAGCTTTTATTTCACGAGATGAAAACTGATAAGAAAAGAACTCGAATGACCATGAGTATCTGCATTCCATGATGAAGATAATTTCCAGTAAATTTCCGTCAAAGGCTATAAAATTTATCAGAATCTAATACCCTCAACTATGTCAAGCTGTAGCAAGAAATAAAAAATTTATAATTATTTGCATACAAATATATGTATTTCTTTTTAATGCGTCGAAGAAAAACTTACTGAATAAGAGAAAAAGGAAACTGTCAGTTTCTCTGAAAAATATAAAATGCTCATAATTTATTTACTTTTAGTTCAAACTTAAGTAAATTATTTAATAATTAATTAAATATGCTAGAATTATTTAAAAAGAATGATATTCTAAGAATTTAATATTTGCTATTGTTTGTTGCTCTCTTTAAATTACAAAGTATAAATACCTCTCTCAAGATAGAACTTTAGCCATGAAATAGAAAATAAACAGAAATTTGAGTTTTTCTTTTATGCTATTATTATTACTATAAATCACATTTTCATACTTATTTAGCACACGAAATTTGAAATTTATTTTAAATATTTGTTGCTTTTTTAATAATTTGTTTATTTTTGAAAAAAAAATCCAGCCCTTCAGTTGTTTTCAGATTGTGCATGCGGTCTCACATGCAATTTGAGTTTGACACCACTGCTTTATATTATTGTTGCATGCGCACGGGTTCGTAATACATTGAATGCACGCAGTTCCGATGACAGGTTGATAAAATTTATTTTGTCAAACGAAACATTTCGGAGTTCTGGAACTTTCCACAGAAACACTCGTACAGGTGTTCATAGTATCACACATTATAATCAGTAGTTACACTTCATACTACTAAGAACGTTAAACATAATGCAGTGCATCTAAAAGGCGAAGCTTTCAATCAATACTCCGAAGTCGCTCTGGACTAGCAACTGACGGCAGATGCTTTCTCCGGCTTTATATAGTTTTCACTCAGCCGCCGAGATATTTCTAGTACTTTTTACTTCCCGAAACCTAAATACGAGGGACGAATTAAAGTTATAGCTAATATAATAATCAATTACATTTTTCAATTACAAAACCTTTTACGGTGGTACAGGAACTAAACTAAAATGTCGCCAAGTTTGGAAACTTTTGACGATTTCTCTCCAAATTTGGAGACAAAAATTAGTTGCCAAAACCTTTGCCAGTTTGGCGAGATCTCGCCAAATTACCGAGATACCCATTTACTCAATGTTAAATAGGTTTGCTCCGGAGTTCTTATCTTCTCGGCAAGCTTCGCTCCTTTCGATTCTCAGGTTACATTAAAAAAATCTATACTTCCAATCTAAATCCTACATGTAATCTAAAATCATCTATCTACCTATGTACAAAATTTGTAACACTATGATTTTGGAACTTGCATATCAATATTTCAAAACTGTTTTATTTTTTGTATGCCAAGTATTTTGAATCAGAGAAGACGGCTCATGGGAACCATTGCACATATTAAATTAGTTTACTTTCGAGCACAATTTGACTACTACATCTTAATTTTAAATCAAGAATTAAATTCCCCCCCCTTTTTTTCCCCCGGTCTATAAAATCCTTTGCAGTAAAATAACCAATGTAATGTAAAATTTCCACGCTTGTAACATTTCCTCCAAAATAACTAACCACTTTCGTTTTATCCGAATCTTCAGTTAAGTGAGATAACATTACTGCACATTACCTCGGAAAATCGGTGTTCTAATACATATCATTAAATTATTAATCAATGAAAGTCTAATAAATTTTTGATTTCTAAAGTTATTACACGCCAGTCAGTTTGCACATCGTTGAACCAAACGGTATTCTAGTCATAAAACTTTCTTGCGTATTTCTAACGTTTATATACCTTGTTAATGTTATCTTATAGCGTCATAATTTGGGAAGTTTTATGCTTTTTGTTAACGATTGTCTCTCAGATGCATTTATGCTTACAAAGGTCATTGCAAATAAATGAATAGAGTTATCCTATTCACTGCAATTAATTCAGAGCGCTAGCAGAAAATTAATAAATTCTAGTTGATAAGATACGAAATCGTTAAAAATCTCACATTTATATAATAATCAATTTAGTTAAAATAATACATAAAGCGATAAAATCCTAAACAGATAATGTAAATGAGAAATTTTATCTAATCTAATGGTATACAGAGCAACTGGTGTAGGATTCTGAGAATTATTTGACTTTGGATCAGCAATTTACACGATAACGAGAGCGAAAATCTTTCGTCCTTATTATGCAAATGAAATAATAAAGTATTCGAGTAGATTTGTAAGTGCATGAATTGCCATATATCGTGCATAATTATCTGTTCCTTTAAACCTGAATGCATTGAAAATTTTGCAAAATCTTTCCTTTTCCTCGCTCTAATAAATGACAATTTTAAAACTTCTTTTTTAAAGTTTCATTTCTTATTTCTTCTTAGGAAAAGAGCTAAAATGTTTATAATATTTTATAAGCGATGTAGTTATCATACAGAAAATTGACACGAACTGGTATGTTTGACAACAGGAAGTTATAGGAAGGTTATTCATATTGTAAAGTTTTTAAGAGTTGGATAATTAACATTAACTAAAAGAATTAAGCGAGGTATTATTTATAAGCGCGTTTTGAAAGAGGAATAAAGAAAAAAGACAGCATGTTCTAGCTGATCTACAACAGTTAGCACTTGTTCAATTAAAACTTTCTATTTCCATGCTTTTTTTTTCTCTTTGGCGGACACTTAGCAGACTCAGGCTTGGCCACTACTACGGCCAGAAGTAGTGGCTACTTTGTTGAAGCACTTAATAGGTGGACAGTCGTTGCCTCCTATAAAGTGAAGGACCGTTACAGCTAATAGTCAAGATTCGAACTCTGGTCTTTCGGTACCGCAGTAGACTCACTTATCCACTGTACCCTCTGTGCAGCCTTTTGTGCATAATAAATGTAATTATGGTACCTCCTTTAATTAAAGGCGCAAGCAAAAAAAAAAAAAAAAAAAAAAAAAACAGAAAACAAAATTATATTGCAAACAGGATATGATTATCGTAAAGTTGTACAGACATTAGGATATTTTTTAGAGGCCGGAGACAGGAAAAATTAGCAACGCCTTCGCCGGGAATCGAACCACGGACCTCTGGAATACTGGCCCAGCGTGCTACCGTTACACCACAAAGGCACGCTAGGAAAGTGGGAGAAATACCTTATACACTCCCCTTTTTAAAGGGCGACTAGGATTTTAGGGGACCTAGTCGCAAAATCCTGGGTGTGAAGAATCATCATTCACAACCCTTTTAGTTCGGGCGCCACTGTAGAGACATTAGGATATTTTTTGGAGGCCGGAGAGATGAAAAATTAACAACGCCGGGAATCGAACCACGGACCTCTGGAATACCGGCCCAACGTGCTACCGTTACACCACGAATGCACGCTAGGGAAGTGGGAGAAATATCTTATAAAGTGTCATATAATTTTAGAGTTTACTAATATTAAAATGCAATTAAAGAAATTTTGATAGCTAATTAATTGAGAATAGAATACTTAAAAAAAATATAAACAAAAAAAATTGAAGGGCTTTCAGATTTTTTTTTAATATTTTGTGTGTTACCTTTATTTATTAAATATCATGTTCTTCGCATTTGAACCATACAATTAAATTCAGTAAAAATATCACAAAACAACTTCAAAACAAAATAGCTTTAGAATTTCAGATACACAGTCTCGCGCGCTGGAGATAATTTTTTTTTCGTATAGTGTTGTCATTGCTCGCTTTGAAATCGTTGAGTTTGTTAATCAAAAATTTGTTATATTTAATTTCATTAAATATAATGCAGGGCTGTAATATTTGGTGGCAATAATTTGAAAAGTGAAACGCCGTTTATATAGTGAGCCAACACAAAATACCAAAACGAAATTAATAGCCCTTTTGGGAAAATGCCCCTTTGGGCTAAACAATCAGTTATCTTTCGCCCACGGCAGCATAAAATACTAGTTAGTTATATAAGAATTCATCAGTGATAAAGAAAAAAAAAAATGCAGGTTTTTAATACTGCTTGTCATATTTCGCTTTTTCAGCTAAGGCTGGTAGTAATTTGACGGAAAAGTTAGATTTTAAATGTCTACTTACTTCTTCATACAGTTTCATTTTTTTTTTTATCATTTTCTAGTTTCTTAGCTGTGCATAATATACTTCAAAAACTTACCATAAATAATGAACGTGATAAAGTTCATTATTTATGGTAAAGTTTACTAGCAACACAATCACTATAATATATTTAGGTATATAATTTGAAAATTGATAGGTCTGTGAAATTTCATTCCACATTTCAGCAATACCTTCGCAACTTTGTATGATAGCAGGTACATCAGATCGCATTCGAATGCATTTTGCAATAAAATTCCTCCACTTTGTTAATGCAAATTGTTGATTATGTTTAATGTCATTTCATTTCAGAAATCGCGGACAAAATTCATTGACAATAAATATTCTAATTCGAGATTTCCAAATCGTTTAATGTTCTTATGGTATTTCATTTTAACTAATTAAATTATTCCTGTACCAAAAGATGAATAATTTATTAGAAAAAATTAACGTTCATGTCTGGGAAAAGATCATTTGCCAGATTTTAATTATTTCTCCTTTCTCCCTCCCTCTTTTTCCACTCTTAATTTTCGAGTTTTCTAAGAATTTTTCTCTACAATGATAAATCTCGAAATTTAAAAAACAGAAATTCACTAATATCGGGACTCGAAATTTTCTGGTATTTTCTGGTAAATCTTGATATTTTTAGTAAAACGATGTAGAGTTTGGTCTTCTTAGAGAGCATACACTAGACCAAACCTCCGAAAAGACAAATGGCGAATTATCGTTATGTCTTGTAAGTAATACAGAAACAGGGAAAGGGTTTAAAGGACCTTATTATTAATGCATATAAAGTTTAACAGATGGCCCAAACTCGTGCTTACAGAAGCCAACACTTTTGGCTTAAATCAAATATAATGGAGAAATTTCAAATTTATGAAGTTTACGTATGGCCTAACGGCTTCACAATTTCACTAGTGCAATTAAGCTCTCCCTAACCGAAGTCGGCATAAGCATGTCTATTGGCAAGAATAACGCTACGCCGCTGAATTCAATAAAGTTATCAACGTGGCGTTCAAGCAGGCAGAACACGCTCTGATTTCACCCTCCGAAACAATCCTTTAAGTACTTCCTTCTTTCTTTCTAATTTAAATATCGCTGAAAATTTGCATTCTGGCAGAGAAATGAAACGAAATGAACTATAGAATAACGGGATATAAAATTAAAATGAACCTTACAAGGTTCTTGAGCATAATTGCTAATCAGGACAATCTGGACCTCAAAGAGGAGAAAAACTTAAAGATGATTCAATATTTTTAATAATACAGATATGAAAATATTCAGTCAAAGCTCCCTTTAGCAGGCACTCGCAAGACCAAAGATTTTGTAAATCGGGAAAGAATGATACCCCAACTAAAACTGAATATGGGTTACCTTCTTTAGCTGCAAATGAAGTCGCAGTTGAAGAATTTAGCAGTGCGTATATGCTTAAAGCACTTCTATTGAAATAAAACTGAATTACAAATAACGCCGAATATTCGTTACACTCAACTTTTAGCAATTATCAGGTAGGCACCCTAAATAGGTATGCTATGGTCTTTTGCTTCAAAGTTTGGCAATTCAGGAACTGTCTATTGAAGGGGATGTCTTTTTGAGGAGGTTTGTTCCTATTATATCGCAAATAAGAAATTGCATTGCATTGCCTAATAATGTTATCCGAATTCGGACCCAGGTGAATTGAATGGGCTGGTTGCATGGGTGTTTTCCGTCGTTTTCTACATAAATGAATACAAGTCAGAAATTCCTCGAAGTGGGAGGAGCTTATAAAGTCCTCCAAGTAGGCAGCCTTCCCTTAGACAGATAGCCCTCGCCTGTTTTGCCATATCCAACTAACCTACATCATGAATTCCTAAAATACCGCAGACATAGGTCATTCACAAAATTGCATTATCCTGCATGACTCTGTGCCGGTTAGGTAAAATGAATAAGGTTTCTCTGTAGGTTATACTAGATTTGTTTCGTTACTTTTTTATCAGATGAACCCAACAGCATATCCACTCATCGTACTTACAAAAGAATTGCGAAATTATCACTCGCACGTGATTAGTTTTTAACTTCTGCTTTGACTGGCATAAAAACAATTATTAACCTGTGAACCAGTGACGTGAAGTTTGCTTTTATTTGCTCACTTTTTCTTCTTCGTTTTTCGTCTTGACGGTCTTTTATGGTTTTTGCTTCATCATTTCCTTTTCAAAAGCGAGACTGATCTGCAATATTAAAACAGAGCGTCGCCCGTTTGTAGTATGAGATGTTTGTTATTCAAATTGCGAAGGAAATGGAAATCGTAGCTCCGAGGCAAACCAAATATGTCAAGGCAATGAGAAGTTTTAATGTTTTTCGCAGCCATTTCTTGGTGTGTTTGTCGGCCTAGAATATCCTTCAAATGTAACGTATCGGTTGTTTTATTTTAAAACTAGAATAGGAAAGGTAAATATTTTACTTAAGGCGTTCAGGTTTATTTTCTTTTCATAAAAAGTGCAATCGTCGTGAATGCTCTACATTTGAGTTTTTGCTAAGCTCAAATTTAGTATTGCTAAATAAAAAAACTATTAATTCTCGGTCTTGCATTTCTGATTTCTTATCTGAGTATTCTTCTAGCAGATATAATGAGAAGAGCATGTGTTTTCAACACGAAAATATCCTTTTGGCACCTTCTAAAACGGTGTCCGCCGATAACATCGCGGCAAAAACATCGCGGACGGAAACATCGCGGAGAAAACAACGCAAGGCGAAAACGCCGTGCTACAAAACATCGTGGGAGAAAACATCGCAAAGAGAAAACATCGCAGTTCTAAAACATCGCGGTAAAAAACATCGTCGTCGAAAATAAAGCGCTTCAAAAACTTCGCAGTTTAAAAACATCGTCGTCGAAAATATCGTGGTAAAAAATAAAGTATCTACAAATCATCGCATGACGATAACATCGCAGACATGCTTTTTCAAAACATGCTTTAATAACTGTAAATGAATATTCCCATAATGATTTGTGAGCGCAAAATGTAAAGAAGGATAATTTTTACTTTCACATTTTTTATTAACTAATAAATTTTTGCTGAAAAAGTAAGAAGGAAACTTAAGCATAGAAAATTAAATGCAACTTATACGTTTCATGAAAAATTACCAGTAAAAACTTTATAAAAATGATTTATTAATGGCCTTTGTTAGTTAACTATGTCGGTTTAAAATTCTATTAATTGCTATAAGTTGCATTAATTTGCTATGCTTAAGTTTCCTTCTTACTTTTTCAGAAAAATTTATTAGTTAATAAAAAAATGTGAAAACAAAAATTATCCTTCTTTATATCTTGCACTCACAAATCATTATGGGGATATCCATTTACAGTTATTAACGCATGTCTGCGATGTTATCGTCATGCGATGATTTGTAGATACTTTATTTTTTACCACGATATTTTCGACGACGACGTTTTTAAATTGCGAAGTTTTTGAATCGCTTTATTTTCGACGACGATGTTTTGTACCACGATGTTTTCTCTTTGCGATTTTTTCTTCCACGATGTTTTGTAGCACGACGTTTTCGCCTTGCGTTGTTTTCTCCGCGACGTTTTCGTCCACGATGTTTGTGCCGCGATGTTTTCGGCTGTAACCTTCTAAAACAATACTGGTGTTCGTGAGGTTTCAAAATGAACTGGTAGACACAGAAGTGAAATTGTTACTGGCGAATTTTTTTTGCTCCTTACGAAGAGAGACCTGTACCCGTTGTCTTTCAGAATCAATTAGAGTTTTGATTAAAACCTACGCCAAACACGAAGCTGCTATTTTGAATAATTTTAAGTTTCACTTTGGCAAGTTCCTCTCTTCTCTCGATTTTTTGCTACCAACCAGCATTTTCTAGAAATTTCTTCCAGTTTTGTCCGTTTGCCTACTTGAGCCATTTTATTTACTGGAAGAATTTTTTGCTCCTGATGAAGAGGGATCTGTACCTTTTCATCCTCGAAATCACCAGTGTTTTATAAAATCTACTCCAAACACAAGGTTGCTGTTTTGAATAATTTAAGACTGTTAGTAGCGGGGAAGATTTTGAGTTAACTTTTTATGCGACGATTTGTATCCGTTTTTTTGACTCTTTTATTCTTATAGTCAATGAATTTAAATGATTGCTAATGTAACTGTTCACTATACTGATCTGAATTATAGCAAAATGAACAAATATTTAGAATTATTTCATTCAACACCACAGATAAATTTTTTAAATTTCTGAAAATCAGTTATCAAACTATTATTATTTTTTAAATTATTTATATTGAATGGATTGTGCGGCCACGGAGAATAATATGAAGGTGACACAAGTACACATGCACAAGCCATTCGGACGACAGACATAGAAAAGGATGAAGGGGTATCATCTGTCTAGAAGAGATGTTCTTATGCCCTCCCTCCCTTCTTTAGAAGTATACGTATACTATATAAGAAATCAGACATCAGAAAGCTGTAAGGTCGTGTATAGGAACTTAAAGAATTGAGGGGAAAGATTTAAAAATTTCATTTTATCATCCTGTGCATTTCCTGACTTCTCCAAAACAGAGTTTCCGTGGTTGGTATCTTAGGTAGATGTGTTTATGTTTTGGTAGCGTACTAGTCATTAATAGCTTCCTCGGTAATCAAACAGGTTGTATTGTAATAAAAGTAAGCTTATAAGAAAGAGGGAAGAATTTAAAGGTTTCCTGGATACTTCAGTAAAATTGTAAGAATACGACACCTAGTGATTCAGCATACCCGATGATCCGGCTGGCCCATATACCCAGTAGAAGGTGGATCACCCTAACTACAGGGCTAAATGGGCTGTAGCGCCTGGGCGCTAGCTTTCGGAGCGGCAATTTTTCATGGTTGACACGAAAGTATATTTTACGTAATCGTGTCTAACGTCGTCATCTAGTAAAATGTCTACTTTCTTTTTCGTTTTGGATCAGCGGGGGAACGTTTCCCAGGAAATTGCGTACCTAACAGCTGCACAACCTGACATAATCTGCTTAAAGTAATAACCTTATTTATATTTAATTATGAATACATTTTATCTAAAGAAATTAATATTAGCTCTGTAAATATCAGAAGCAATGTTCAGAATAAGATCTAGAGTTAAGCGCCCCGGGCGAAACAAATTTTGGCACCTTTTACACATTTTGTAAATTAAGAAATAAGACACAACTCGGGAAAAGATTGTCAAAAACGTCTTTTGTCCTCTTCGTTGCTTTGTAAAGTTGGCTATCCTAAGAAGACTACCTAAACAACATCCAGATTAATTATATATATATCAATATACATTTAATTTTTGCTTTCTTTTATATAATTTTAATTATATAAATAATGTATATTAATTAAACATTTATTAAATAATGCTACAGAAAATTATGTATGTTAATTATAATATAGTTTATAATATAAATAATGAAATCTAAATAATACATATTGTTTTGCACAGGCCCTACACTATAATTAAATAAACTCAGGAACAATGGACTGTATTATATCTCACTTTAATTCTCATTAATTTACATAGTTCATGGCCACTCGAAGCCACGCTACCTCTCACACGCTCTTAGCTCACAATCTCATGTCATAAACTTCAAGAGCTCAAGACGCATGCGCCGACGCTAGTAATGAAATGCGCGCGCAGGCGCAACATACCGCCCGCCTTGACATGATGTAATCATTCAAAATTAGATCTTACAATAAAAAATTACACAGAGTGACAATACGAAATACAGGTAAATAATTGTAAATATCAAATAATAACATCAAAAAAATCAAACTACTATAATAAGAAAATACAATAATTAATTACAAACATACTTTTTGTTTAATTTGGCATAGGTAAAAGACAAATTTTATTAATTGATCTTTTAAAAATGCCTCCTTTCGTTTTCACTGAAACTACTCTAACCTTATTGTCTTTACCTAAGAATATCTCTACGATTCTGCCAAGAGGCCAGTTACATACAGGAACATTATCAGTCTTTAAAATTACCATAGTTCCAACCTTGACATTGTCTTTTTCAAAGAACCATTTAGTTCTTCCTTGCATTGCACTCAAATAGTTATTTCTCCAATACTTCCAAATTGTTTGTACTATTTTAGTCAATTTTTGCCAGCTCTTTAATCTATTATCGTTAACGTTTAAAATATTAGGTTCTGCAATAGCCGTGATAGGTCTGCCTATCAGGAAGTGGCCTGGTGTCAAGATATCAAAATCCTCTGGTTCGGATGATAAAGGTTGCAAGGGCCTAGAATTCAAAATGCCTTCAATTTGAGCAATTACTGTAAGAAACTCCTCATAGGTTAGTTTCAAATTGCTTACTACGCGTTTCAAATGAAACTTAACAGATTTGACACCTGCCTCCCAAAGACCTCCATGATTGGGAGCTCTAGGGGGAATGAACGACCAATCAATACTCTCACTCGATAAATAATTACCTAAATTCATCATCTGGTTTGCTGACTAGCCTATTCAATTTCTTTAATTCTGCGTTACTACCAACAAAATTGGTTGCGTTATCTGAAAATATGCGAGCACACTTGCCTCTCCTGCTGAAAAAACGCTTTAAGGTTGCAACAAATGCTTGACTAGACAGGTCTGTTACCAACTCAAGATGACAAGCTTTGGTAACAAAACAAACGAAAATGCACACATACACCTTGTTAAGGCGACCTTTTCTCTGATGTGGGTATTTTATAAAATAAGGACCAAAAAAATCAACTCCAACACAACTGAATGGAAAATTCGGGCTGACTCTTTCTTGAGGGAGTTGACCCATAAGTTGTTGACAGGGCACTGGTTTTGCTTTGAAACATACGACACACTCATGTACTATTTTTCTACAAGTGTTGCGCCCGTTTAAGGGCCAAAACCCTTGTCTAACAATAGACAGTAAGCCTTGTGGACCAATATGCATGTATTTCTTATGAAACATCACAATAATTAGATTAGTCAACTTATGATTCTTTGGTACGATTATAGGAAATTTTCTATCAAAATTCAACTTACAATTAGCTAATCTGCCTCCAACTCTTAAAATTCCATATTGATCTAAAAATGGAAAAACACTTCTTACCTTGCTATCTGGAGGTACCTTACCCTCCTTTTCAAGGCTTGAGATTTCTTTTTTAAATTCACTATCTTGAATTAGCTTAATCAGTTTAAGTTCAGCTAATTTTAATTCTGAGCTCTGAAGAGGACCTGAAACCTTATCCTTCCCCTTGCAGTTGTTTACAAACCTAAAAATAAAACTTAAAACATGAATAATTTTAGTGTAATTGTTACTTAAATTTAAGAAATCCTCAATGAAAGGGTTAGCTTTCACATTAAGAAAAATATTAGAGTCACTAAGGATTTTAAGTTCGTCTGGAAAGTCCTTCACAATGACTTCCACCGGAATGTCTCTATTTGGGTAGTCGTCGTATCTCAGGAACAGAGGGCCTTTCCACCACATATCATTTTGTAGAAGTTTACTGGGATCCAAACCTCGGGATATAAGGTCACTCGGATTCTCCTTTGATGACACATGACGCCATTGATGACCATTAGTCAACTCTTGAATTGTTGCCACTCGATTTGCAACAAATGTCTTCAACTGGTAAGGCTCCTTTTGTATCCATGAAAGCACGATCATGGAGTCACTCCACAGATAAACGTTGTTCACATGAATCTCTAATGCAGATATTACTCTAACCATCAACCTTGCAAGTAGGACTGCCGCACAAAGCTCCAGTCTCGGAATAGTAACTCGTTTAATAGGCGAGACTCTGGATTTACTCGTCACTAGCCTTGTCTTCAGTTCTCCATCTCTCGAACGGCACTTGCAATATATGGTTGCTCCGTATGCTACCTCAGAGGCATCTGCAAATCCATGAAGTTCCACATAGTCTACTTCTGCAATAAGAATAAACCTTTCAATTTCTATTTTACTTAAAACTTCCAGTTCAGTAGAGAACTTCTTCCACTCATCAGCTTCCTTTTTTGGTAGTGATTCATCCCAATTCAGCTTTAACAACCACAACCATTGGAGGAATATTTTGGCTTTATTTATGATTGGCCCTAGTAAACCATCGGGTCAAACAATCTTGCAATTGTGGACAATATTTGTCGTTTGGTAACAACTATGTCATTATCGAGTTTCACTCTAAAACAGAAACAGTCTCTTCTAGACCTCCAAGACACTCCAAGTGTTGTAGATTCTGCTTCATTAGGAAAGGAATAGGAGTGATCATCTTCCGCAAGTTCAGCATGATTACTGCACCACTTGTGCAGTGTCATTCCTGCACTCTTCAGTATTGCAGTTAACTGAGATTTAAGTTCCTTAGCTGTACTCAAAGATTCCGCTCCACTAAGCACATCATCCATATAAAAATTTTTAAGTAAGACTGGCGCAGCTAACGGAAATTTTGGACCTTCATCAATCGACAGTTGTTTAAGAGTTCTCATAGCTAAGTATGGCGCACTAACTGTACCGTAAGTCATAGTATTAAGCTCGTAGATTTTCACAGGTGCATCATTTTCTTTTTTCCACAGGATTCGCTGCAAGCATCTCTGTTCAGGGTTAATTTTAATCATTCTATACATTTTTCTAATATCCGCCGTAAATGCGAATGGGTACTTTCTAAATCTAAGCATGGTTGAAAAGAGATCATCTTGAACAACCCCTCCATTACGTTGTAAAGAATTTAGCGAAATTCCATTTGATGTTAAACATGATGCATTAAACACTGTTCTCAATTTAGTTGTTGTTTTTTGAGGTCGGTATATTCCATGATGTGGCATATAATACACTACCCTAGGCTCATTTTTCTCTTTAACCTCAGTCATATGCCCTAGCTCTTCATATTCCTTTAAAAAATCCTGATACAGACTCAAATATTCAGGGTCTTTAACTAATCTTTTCCATAGGGAATTTAATCTCTCAAGGGCAACATCCTTTGAATTTCCTAAGCAAATAGGATCTTCCTTTAATGGCATTGTTACAATGTATCTCCCTTTTTCATCCCGCTTATGAGTTTGCACATAATGTTCTTCACATATTGCTGTTTCTTTATTTTTTGGAATGGCTATTTCAACATTCTCTATTTCCCAAAATTTTCTCATTGTTTGTTCTAAGTCATTAGATGTTTTCATTAACCCACAATGTACGCGGCTCTGTTCTTCTGATGTAACGCTTCCCGACACTATAAACCCGAACACGCTGTTTTGTAAAATAAGACCCGTGTTTTCATAGCGAATTTGTTCTGATTTTAATATCTCAAAGAAAACCTCAGCTCCTAAAAGCATCTCTATACGTTCTGGAACATTAAAATTTTTATCGGCTAATTTTATGTTACAAAAATCCTGCATTTTAATATCAATTTTCCTTGAAGGAATCAAATCTTGCGTGATTTTTGGTACAACTAATAAGTCTAAATGTCTCACGTAACTTTTATCTTTATTGCTAATGCATGCCGAAACTCTTTTTCGAATTGTAAACAAGGAATCATTTAATCCGGAAATCGCAATGTTTACCTTCTCATAATCAAAGTTGAATTTATTCGCGCAGTCTCTGCTTATAAACGATTAAGTACTGCCGCCATCAAGTAATGTTTTGACTGGATGTAGCTTACCCATACCATCACTAATAAAGCAAATAGCCGTGCTCAGAAGAACACTTTTTTTGGATCTGTTTACACTAGTCGCTGTAAGTAGAGTATTACCGCTGTTAGGCAGAAAGTCTGGCGCTAGGGGGGAAAGCACACTGGAACTACTCGCTGTTTCGTTTTTATTTTTTTCCTTCTCTTTCGATGATTTATTTTCTACTGGAAAATGCAGTGTCATGTGATGTCTTTTCCCACAAACGGAACACGAAAATTTTGATTTGCAGTTTTTGACGGAATGGTTTAATGCTAGGCAATTAAAGCATAATTTATGACTTTTGATGATTTCAACCCGATCATTCACCGTTTGTTTCAAGAAATTTGGGCATTTTGCCAAAAAATGATTTTCTTCACAAAGAACACACTTTAATCCTTTTACATCGGCAAGGTATACCTTTGAAACATTTTTCAACGTTTTGTAATTGTTGCGAGATTTTTGAAAACTGTCCATGCTTGCGGCAAGGGACTTTCCGCGAGATGTGAAAAATAAATCTGCTTCCTTAGCCATTTGCTGAGGCGGAAACCAACTTTCAGCTTGCCTTATAGAAATATGGGCTGACGTTTCTCGATCTAATGTTTCAAACAATTTGTCTGATATTATTAACTGCTTCAGAGTTTCAAAATCAGACACTTTCCTCAATTTTAAGTAATATTCGAAATTTGTGGTTAATCGCGATACGAACTGCACATGGGACTCATTTAGGCGTTGAGCCTTTTTAAAATTTTCTAAAACAATTTGTGGTGTAGGTTCGAATTCTTTTAGAATAATAGCTTTTACTTTTTCATAGTCACTTAGCTCCTCATCTCTAATATACACGATAATGTTCGAAGCCCGTTCCCCTAACAAGTTTAACAATATTTCCGCTTTAGATTTCTCAGGCACATTTTTTGTCGCGAAAGCTCTTTCTAAAGACGAGAAAAAATAATTCCAGTTTTCAGGTTTACTCGGAACCTTCAATGTTAGTGTTCTTATACTTTTAATAAGAGAATCTAAGGAATCGGAACTTTCTCCTTTATTTTCGTTTTGATCGTTATTAACACTTTTGGTTTCAGCTCGCAATCGAGCAATTTCCAGTTCTGTTTTAGATCTCTCTAATTTAATTTGTTCTAACTGTAATACTTTAGCTTCTTCAGATTTACGATGCTCTACTATGGAATTACCCAACTCTATTACCGAATTTGGATCGGATTTAAAAGCTTCACTACTTTTAATCGCTAAATTTAAATCTGTAACAGTTATCTTTTCACTTAATTCTATATTCAGTTCTAAAGCCAATAGCTTTAAATCCTCTTTAAGTGCACCTTTTATCAACATTGTACTGCTCTTAATGAAATAACACAAGATAATAAGTAATTCTTCTCAATTACTTAAACGCAGTAACACAGTATATAAATTTTCGCAAAACTCTTACACAGTATCTCAAAATAACAAAATGACACTTTATTCTTAAATCGAAACTGCTGACTTACTTGTTACTTGTATATAACTCATAATCCACAGATCTCCGGCTCGACGGACCACGATGTTTTGCACAGGCCCTACACTATAATTCAATAAACTCAGGAACAATGGACTGTATTATATCTCACTTTAATTCTCATTAATTTACATAGTTCATGGCCACTCGAAGCCACGCTACCTCTCACACGCTCTTAGCTCACAATCTCATGTCATAAACTTCAAGAGCTCAAGACGCATGCGCCGACGCTAGTAATGAAATGCGCGCGCAGGCGCAACACATATAATTGTAATGTTAAAGATTTTAAGGACTAATTCTTTTTTTCATCTTTTTATTTCTATTTTATCTGTTCCCGATTAAATTTTAATTTGTTATTATTTTTCGTATGTTGGATTGGTTCTGTTTACAAGTTTGTTTACGTCAGTGTGCTGAAATAAAAAATAATTTTTAGCAGATTTATTAAGTTTTTTTAAGCTTGTTTATAATTTCGATGGTTTAATTTTGCAAATTTTTATTTCAGCCTGTACGTCATTTCTTTTATGTGTTGGACTGCTCATTTTTACATGTCTTGTTATATGGACTCGACCTGCTCCAAAGAAAAAAAAAATAAGCTTTTTTAAGCTTGTTATGGTTTTGATGTTATACTTTTGCAATTTTGTGCACTAGTTAGTACCGCTTGTAGGGGTTGGACTGATGAAGAATAGATTATTCCGCTTGATTTTTTGAGATTATTCTAGGTATTAAACTCTAATTTTTAATTTGTATCTTTGTTGGTTTAGAAACAGGCTAATGTGTCTCTATCTTTTGTTGCACCAACCTCTGATGTGACGATGCAGGGCAAGATGTAATTTTTTTTTCTTTTTTCATTTTTAATTTTAGCATATTTTGCGCTTCTTTAAATTTAACTGGAGAATCGACGGCAGAGTGCTACCTACCAAGTAACCAAATTGTTTTTCTTTCTACAGAATTTATCCATTTTTTTGCTGCGTCAGCATTAGAATAGGAAATTTTGAAAATTACGATAGCACCAGAAAACAAAGTTCCCCAAAAAATTAAGGGACGCTCGTTGGTTAGAGAGAGCTGATTCAGTGATGAAAAACTTAAAGATGTTTTCAGACTAAAATTTATGAAGGTAATTTTCAAAAGTCTGCCACAAAGTTGAAACTCAATTGTTATATGGTTTAAACCCACTTGAAACTACTTTTATGGAGCATTTCGGAGCGAAATGTTAGAAAATGTATATAAAACTAATATATCACTTCAAAAAGCAGTTATTATAATTGAAAGCAGTATTAGATTATACGATTCTTTATAGAAAATTTTACAGTTAAAACGAAATGCAGAATAATTTTGACTTTCCCAGTCTGAAGGTATAAAATTGTCTAGATACGTTATCACAGTTTCTGTAAGTTCCTACCTTCTGTCAATTTTCAATCCTCTGTGATGCCCAGCTCTAAGCCTGACTATGGTTTTCCCTGTAAGTCGATCTCAACTGATGTTACGAAGTTCGTGCTTTATTGATATTATTCCTTTAATCTGTTGCGTCCGAGAGAGTGCCATTTACGTTATTATTGTTGAGATTTCGAGCCTCTTTTGCCAGTTTACCTGCGTTCTCCTTACCTGTGATGAAGATATTGATCCGGTAAAACTAAAATTGGAATTAGAAATGTAAGGAAAATAAATAATGGAGGCATTGTTGTAGAATGTCTAAATAATGAAGAAATTGACAAATTGGAAGAAGGAATAAAAACTAATGTTCTATTAAAAGAAGATATTGAAGTTTTTATTAATCTCCATGTCTGAGGAATATACTAGACGAGGTCCACGAGTCCCTTCGCCTTCAGAAAATCGAAAACAAGCTTAAGACACTTGTAAAGGTCCTCAAGAGACAACTCCAGGAGCTCAAGGATATGTGCCGGTGATGCCGGTGCATTTTGACATTTAGAACAAATTGGGTGCATCTTGAGACCTCTCTCAAAAGTAAATCCTTTCAAGTATCCACTGACGAATCGGGAAAATGTTGTCTGAACACATCTATCGCAATCAATAGCAAGATATCTTCCAGGACAATCAGCTTGATACCAGGGATGATTCGGGGAAACGAGCCATATTTGCCTGTCTACATGTTTTCTAATGGAATACAGTTCAAGTTCATTGTATGTCAATGAATTGGTAATTTGGTAATGGTTCTTCATCAAGACCTGTAGGCTGCATCAACGTGGCGAGGGGGTGGCACTGAGTGGAATAGGCGAAGTACGTCGGGAGTGTATACTCTGGTAGGGCCACCCGAGGCGTGAAGGCTATTCCACTATACCCAGCTAAAGTCTACAGGCATCTGAGTTTAGTCCTCTACCATTGGTGCTCGGGTCTCACGACTTACAGAGGCTGCCCTTTTCCTTCACCCATGAGTCATGAAGATATTGAAGTAAAAGCTCCATTACAAAAATTTAAAAATTATATTGTATAATAATGACTCTGAAGTTAAAGAGGAACTACAAGAAGCAGTTTTTAAACAGAATCCAATATTTGGAGATGGAGGGTTTAATCCTCTCTTTCAAATTAAAGGAAAAAATAATCAAGTTCATTGAGTTGCCGAAATTTAACCCCAAAAATTTAAGACAGTTATAAATCAATGAAAACTAAATTTTAAATGGTTTCGTATTAGTATTAAGGAATACTTAAATGTAGTAAGATGTTATAAATGTCAAGAATTTGGGAATTTCCACAAAAGATGTGCAAAAGAATTAATTTGTGCGAAATGGGCACAAAAGGGTCGTAATCATTGGGACTGTAATAACAGTCCCGTATGTATAAATTGTGCTATTGCTAATAGCAAATATAAATTGGGATTGGATGTGAGGCACTCAAGTTTGGACAAAAAATTTTCATGTTTATAAAGAGACAATTTGAATTATTAATCAAGAGAACTAATTATGGCTCTTAGTTCTCAAAAAAGCTTGACAGGTTTTCAAATAAACCTTCATCATGCAAGAGCAGCAGTGTCTCAACTTCAACAAAGAATTTTAGAACAGCAATATTCGTTTGCTCATATTCAAGAGCCTTTTTATATTGAAAATAAAATTAAAAGATTTTTCATCTCAAATTAGACTGTAGTATTCGGACAGAGATATTCCTTTGTCTGGAAGAGCAATTCTTAATAATTTTATATCTGTTGTAGAAACTTTTATTTCAAACTGTTTAGTGGTACTAAAAATAAATTTTGGATTACAAGATTCGTTATTAATTTCAGCCTACTGCTCTCCGAAAGCTGAATTGATAAATTGTTTAAATGAAATTTCAAGAATTTTAATCAAGGAAACAATTAATGAAATATTGATTGGTGCAGACTTTAACGCTAAAACTGAAGTCTGGGGAATTCAAGAAGTAAATTAGTTTTGGAATTTGTTAATTCACATGGATTATGTATTTGAAGCAATCCAGAATTTCCTCCAAAGTTTGAAGGAGCAAGAGGTTTCTCATGGATTGATTTAACTATTGCTCAGTCATCTCTTCGTATTGATTGGAGGGTTATATCTGATGTCTCGTGTAGTGATCATAACTACATTGAGATAGATATTGGTACAAAAGTGTATCCTTCCTTATTGAACAAGAGATATAATCTTAATAAATTAAATTGGATTGATATTAAAAGAGATGCATTAGCTCTCTTGGAAGAATTTCATAATATATTGTTGGAAAATAAAAATGTTGAGGAATGTTGAACGATAAAAAATAACGCTTGTATGTTGAACGATAAAAAACGTTAAAATGTTGAACGATTTACATATGAATTAGTTAACATTTGTGAAAAGAATGAGATCAAAAAGAAGTTGAATTCAAATAAAGGAAGATGAGTACGGTGGTCAAAGAAATTGGACCTATCACAAAGATCTAAACTTAGAGTAGCAAGAAGAAAATTTCTTCGTGCCTCAAATGAAAATGGTAAACAGTTTTTGGAGCATAGATATAAAAAGTTAAGAGGAGTTTAAAAGCAAGAGATAAACTCCGCAAAAAAATCAGTCATGGAATGAATTGTGTTTTCAAACTAATTTAGATCAACCTTTTGATATTCCATATAAAATCACCGTGGGGAAATATAAATCGGCATTGACTTTAAGTTAATTAAAGAGGGAGGATGGTACTTCTACAGGGTCCACTAAAGAAACTTTAGATTATCTAGTAAAATGTCATTTTCCAGATGATAAAGATGTAGATGATACTGATTTTCAAAAAGAGATAAAACTAAACTTTTTGAGTTATTCGAATAAGTATAATGATTTCACAGTTGAAGAAATAGTGGATGTAGTGGAATCGATGAACAAGGGTCGAGCTCCAGAAATTGATGGTCTAGGTCTTGATATAATAGAAGATATTACAAAAATGGATCCATCTTTTGTATGCAAGATCTATAATGTCTGCTTGAAGTATGGAATCTTTACTAAATGTCGGAAAGAAGCTTCTTTAGTCCTCTTCAATAAAGAGGGAAAAGATAAGACAGATCCTTCCTCTTATAGACCGATTTGTTTATTGCCTATATTTGGTAAAATATTGGATAAATTAATGACGAATCGGCTATGGTATCATTTAGGCAAGAATAAAGCGTTGAATCAATCCTAATATGGATTCAATGAAGGCAAAAGTACAACTTTGGCTATTAAAGACTTATCAGACAAAATAAAAGAGAACAGAAGTTTGAACAAGTATACGGCATTGGTTACTTTAGATGTGAAGAGTACATTTAACAATGTTTGGTGGCCTTTTGTTTTATATCAATTAAAAAGATTTAATTGCCCGTTAAATTTACTCAATTTATTTGTGAGTTATCTTAGTGAACGATCTGTGACTTTTCAAAAAGGAAATTTATGTTTTACAAGATTTTATGGTAAAGGCTGCCCTCAGGAATCCAATTCGGGGCCATTATTATAGAACCTTCTTTGTGATTCAATGTTTGATTTACCATTTAAAGATAATGTGAAGATTCAAGCTTATGCGGATGATATTATATAATTGTTTCCTCTAGTGGTAGACATACAATTGATTCAAATGATCATATTTTGGACATTAATCATTTGTCTGAAAACGTCAAACTGAAATTTGATCACAAGAAATGTGCGATAATGGGTATAGCTAAGAAAGGTAAAATGACCCCTCTTCCAGACTTGAAGGCCACCCTTTAAAAAGTTTTCGAGAAATCAAATTTGTTTGATGATCAAATGACTTTTATTCCCCATCTTAAAATGATCAAGGTACAGTGTTCTGTCATTTTAAATAAGCTTTATGCAATTAAAGGATTAACTAGCGAGATAAAAAAGATCTTCTACAAAAGAGGAATTTAAAGAAAGATTCTGTACGCAAGTCCTGCTTGGTACAGGAATAATGTTAGAATCAATAATATGTTAGTTCAGATTCAAAGACTTGCCAAGTTAAGCATTACTAAATGCTTTCGAACAGTGTCCAGTGCTTGTCTATTCACGTTAAGTGGTTGTGAGCCTATCTACTTAATAGCTCAGAAAGATTGTTTGATATTTAATTTGAAAAATGGTCGAAGTTTAGATCAAGGTTATGATTTTTCTGTTGATATCTCGAATATAGAGATATCTAGCTTAAAGAGCGTTAATCATTCTGCTTTGTATTCTAGTTATATGTGGGACAAGAAGCTTCCTAAATGTGAAGGTTATGAAATCTTCACGGACGGATTCAAGATTGAAGGAAAAGTAGGATGTTCTGTTGTTGGATAGAAGAGGTGTGTGGCATGACGTGACCAAAATAGTTGTTGCCAACTCCACTCTTTTTTAAGGCTACACACTTGGTCTCATTTTTTTGTGTCACACCTGGTACATATCCCATTTGCATGTATGCGCAATTCATTAAACATATCGCTATTGTAAATCACTAAAGCACTAAATAAATAATTCCTAAAATTGTCCGTTACATCAAAATTATTGCAACGAAACTTTATTCCAAATACAGATGCAAAATTAAAAAGCAAATTTATTTTTTTAAAAATGGAAAAGACATTGTTAACATACATATGGTTAAACGTTGGATGTTTTAAACCGCCGATGTATGTTGATGGTTTAATGAGTTATAGACGTAATGGGTACGATAATAACATATACGAGTAATGCCGATAGTTAAAAAATATTGCTAGAAAAGAGAGCAGCTATTTGGGCACCTTGGATTTTGATTTCACTATAATTTAACTAAAATTATGCATTTTTATGTTAATTTAGCTAACGACGCCAAAGCTGCGGTTTAATAAAGCTGCAGAAAATGTAGAAATTAAGAAAATAAGAACCTTTAATAAAGGTTTTTACTGTAGGAATAAGAAGAATATTTTATGAAATATGTATGTAACTTAGATACTAGGTAACATTTAAGATTTCAAAATATTCAAAATGCAGCAAAAACGTTGGCTGCCAATATGGCTTCCTGGAGTTATTTATTCTAATGCATGTATTGCTAATCTGGAAGCCGAAATTATTTAGTGTGGTTATGTAAAATAATGTCAGGAAATGAAATTAGTATTTAGCAAAGTCTAATCCACTCTGGCACTTTGCCAACCCCCCCCCCAGCTGGAATAGCAGGTGGAAAAGGGCTTCTGCGTGGATGGAAGAAAGCACTTTACTAAATGATTTAATTAGGTCATGGAGCTTTATTATTTTCTCCTAATTAATATCTTCCAGCTTATTCTTTTTTTAGTACTTGTTTTTAGAATAAATAAAGTATGAAATAAAGAGGCCGCAGGAAGGCCTTTACAAAAAAATTTAGATTCTTGCCGCTGGCAACAATTTGTGACGGAAACAAAATATTTATTACGTTTGCTTTACTAGAGTTTATTCAATTTATTTTGATTTTAAAATTTTATAATTTTGAATTTTCATCTGAGACGAAAAATTGTGACAAAATGTTTCATGGTGCTTATTTTATTTGAGAGGACTCTAGTTTGAAAAAAAAAAACTCAATATTCATTTTGTGGAAAGATTGCTTATTCAAAGTTGTATTCAAAAATATGTGTAGATATTATGTTTGAAAATCGTATTTAAGTTATTGTGGTTTTTTTTGGATCAAGTACGTGAGCAAACAAAAATCTGTTCAAAGAAAAATTTTTCCAACAAGCCTCTATAATGATATTTAAACTATATTTAAGCATTTAATCTAATTAAGATCGTAATTTTAATAAACAAACATTTTTTACCAAACTTTTTAATATATATATATTCAAGCAAATATAATAATATAATATAATATAATATTCAAGCAAAAATTTTTATATAATTTTGTTTTTGTTATTAAAAGTGTTAATATGCATTCCTGACAGAAAATTTCCAACCATAGATATATTTATCTTATTTTATTGCTTAAATTCTTTTTCTCTGTGTTGTAGAAGTTTAAACTTCTATGTTGTTGTTTAAATCGCACTCTAGGTTACTAAAAAAATGTATATTTCCGACAATATATATTTTCTGACCATAAAAATTTCTCGTTACTCTTTAACTTCCTTTCCTTTGATCGTAAAAGAAGTAGAAAGGAATATAAATAACAAACATCGCGCAAATAATAGTCCTTTTGTTTACAAAATACAGTCAACGATTTGCATAGCGTTTCAAACCTCATTCAATCGTTGCAAGTGACGGAGAAAAACTCCATATTCAAAATTACACAAACGTTGTCAGAAAGCATTAAAGAATTTTCATTTTCAGACAGCGACGGTTGCGATTTAAGTGCACCTGTCGTGTCATTACACTGAATGGAAAGAACGCGGCCTTGCGCACTGATATATAATCTGTTATTTTTCTGTTTTGTTCTTTTTTTTTTTTTTTCCTTTCTTTTTACCTCGTCATCTCATTTCTCTTTGCCTGTGCTGTTAGAGCACTTCGAACAATGGCGCCAACGATGCTTGCAACTCCGTCATGGAACATTCATTTCCGAAAATGGAAAATGTGACTACGAAAAGGCTTAAAATACAGAAGATTTGTTACCGAGTTTAGTTGTTCTCAGAATTTCATTGAAGGACAGGTTATTATTTTTTTAATTGGATGGACTAATTCGTGATAAATGAGGTGGAATAACAATGCTTATTTTTCAACAGAATGCTCGATATGTCAAAATGGAGGAACAATGAACGAAAGGATTAAAATTACAGCGAATCTTTTTAATAAGAAGAAATATTCTCGTCTGCTAACTGAAATTATTTTTCTTAATTCGACTATTCTGTGTAATGAGACGGTATAATATTGATTATATTTTTTCGAACAGATGAAAGGAAAGAATCAGATATTGAAAAGATATTTAAAAAATGGAAGAATATGTTTCACTTACATTTACTATAAAACTATCGATCCAATTAAAATAGTCAATCATTTTTCATTATCTAACTTATTTTTAAATGAATCTAAAGAAAAATTTTAACTTTTCTCCATTCTTAATTAATGGCTCTTTATTTTCTATTTTTAATTTCCTAAAATAGAGTTCATGGAAAAGAATAACTATCATTTCATTTTTTTTTTTTTTTTTTCATTTTCATGCGGTCAGTATTGCCAGCTATTATTAGAATTACTATTGTTAGAATTTATATTATTATTATATTATTTTGAGAAACCGCATGAAATATTAGTGTAGAAACGTATGTAGGCGTATTACAGTGGCTCCCCAAAGTGTTCGTTCACTTGAAGAATTTATAGTAGAAAAAAGCGCTGTATTCCGGAAATGAATTCGAATATAAAGCCGAATATTTTTTCATATCGTCTCTATGTGATTTTGAATAAAACTAAATTTTTTTTTTAATGCTGACTTATTTTCTTTTCTAAATTGAAAAATGTAAGGAAGCATAGATGAAACACGCCACAAAAGGGGTCGTACACCAAAACATTTTCGTAAAATTTCACAGATAAATTTATAGTCTGCCACTTTTTTTTATTTTCGCATTTTGATGACATTTAAAAATTTGCTTGGCTTTATTCTTTGCTTGCTTACTTCGTTATATTTTATTTAATATTTAAAAATGAGTCGTAGTCATAAAGAAACAACAAAAACCATTCGAAAATTAATCATTTTTCATCATAAGGGGGAGAAATCGATCCGGGATATCTCTAAATTAGTAAAATTATCTCATTCTACGGTTCAGGATGTGACAAAACGCTTTAAAGAAGCAAATCGAATCTAAAATAAAGTAAGAGGAGGTAGTTCGGTGAAGTTAGCTCACAGTGATCGGAGATTTATAGTTAGAAAATTTGTGAAAATCCACGTTTGTAGTGCTGTAAAGATTTCTGCAGAATTTACTGAAAAATTTCTGCTTCAGTTTCATCTGGAACTGTTCGACAAGCACTCAGCTCTTTCGGATTACATGGGCTCTCTGCCGGAAGAAAATGTTTTGTAGTGCAAGATGAAAACAAATTCATCATTTTTGGTTCCGATGGGCATATAATTGTAGGGGGAAGGGAAAATGAGGAACGTAATCCCAAGAATTTGGTTGGAAAGTAAAGCATGGCGGTGGAGATGTCCTTGTATGAGGATGCATGTCAGCGTAAGGATTAGGTAATTTAGTATTTATTGATGGCATAATGAACCACTCTCTTTATTTAAATATTTTAAAAGTTAATTTAAAATTATCCGCCCAAAATTTGGTTATTGGAAACAACTTTATTTTTTTTATCAGGATAACGATCCTAAGCACACGATCCTCTACATTCGCCTTTGTGTCTCTAATTCTCCACAAGCTCTGAAACGCCATCTCAGATTAGAACCCAATAAAACGCATCTGAAGAGAATTAGAGGTTAGAGTACGAAGATACAGCATAAAAACGATAACCAACAAAAAAACAAAACAAAACAAAAGAACAACAACAAAAAAAAAACAAAAAAAGGGGGGGGAATGATGGAAGAAGGGAGGGACATTTATGCAGATATTAGCTCCCCCCTCCCTCAAATAAAGAGAGAGAGAAGAAAACTGGTAAACTCTATGCCCAGAAGTTTGAAAGCTGTCATAAATGCTGCATACTACAATATTTACTAACATATGCAGATTTCTTTAAAGTGTACGAAGACTTTTGTGAGACTTTTTTTTTTGTTACTTTTTGATTACTGATCTTCTAAAAAACAAACGTTTAACTACGTTCATAAAATAACTAATGTATTTTTGATAAAAGAAATTTATAGATATTATTAAAAATTCATTCTCAAACATTAATTTTTGTTAATGAATAAAGGAATATTTCACTAAAATTCGCAAGTATACGAACACTTTTGAGAGCCACTGTAAGATTTTGAATTCGTATTTCTAAGAGGTATATATATATATATAATGATTTAATTCAAGTCCCCGTTAAACATTTTTAATAATTTACATTCAAGTTACTTTAAAACAATTTTCGGAATTAAACTTATTAACTATGGATTCACTCTTTTTAGATAATTCGACTAAAATTAATCTTAGGAGATAATGTAATCAATATTTCTTTAGTAAATAAATTATATATATATATATGTTATATTAAGAGCAAAGGAAAAGCCGGAGCAGTGTCGATGCGTGCTTAGATCCATATTGAAGAAGAATTTTGATTGCGTAGTATTTAAAGAACTTGGCAGTCGAGGCAGTTTCAATTCCATTTTTATTTCCAATTGATATTTGTGGCCACAATCACTTGGCATTCTAGTCGTGCCTTTCCACAGAAGATTTACATTTTTGATGTTGTTGGGATAGAAAGCAAGCCAGCGAAATTACATCTTAGCACAGTAGAGAGCAAGAGGTGAAGTGCGTCGTTATGAAAGATGGAAGCACGCGAAGAGGAAAGTTTTTGTTTGTAATTCGGTGATTGGTCGGTGAAGAGGCATCTGGTATTAACGGTTACGTAAGATCGCATGATTAATTTGAATGACGCAATGCAGATAAGTTATTACGATTTTAGAATAGAGAGGAAGAATTAATGTTTATAGTTATATTATAATTCTGATTCATAAATTTTTATCTTACATATATATATATAAATTGAAATTGAAAAGCTAATAAGTATTGTGCTGTAAGACCTTAGGTCTTAAAAATTTTTTGCGCAATATGCGGCAATATATTCGAATTTCTAAGAGGTAAATTTAGAAACTTATTTATTAAGTACCATTTCTAAAATTCTAAATTTTGTAGTTAATGAAATCTAATTTTATAAATATCTTGTTGAAACACAAAAATGAGGATATCTATACATGTCAGTCACTTATGAAACGCCGAAAGATTTTTCATAAAACGTATGTTAATGTACGGCTAAATTTTGTCTAAATTTAAATTCCTAATGAAAATGAATGATTTTTTTTTTTATTCACGAAATATGCGTAGCATTGCAGTTTATGTTTTAAAATTTGTCTCAGAGAATTAGTTGTAATATTTTAAAAAAAGCTTTTAGAGATATTTTTAAGTTTTCTATTCGCAAATATATATTTTAGTACATAAATAATTTTTTATAATTTTAGGAAAAAATGAATTCAGAGGGAAATTTTTGAAACCTGCTTCAAATCACATATAATTTTACAATATTTTTTCCGAAGAAAATTAAAAAATTTAATTCTGTCGTCAAGGTTTCTTAATGAAAAACTAGAATTTCAGGCAGTCATGAATTCGATATTAAAAATCCAAATCTAATTTTAATAAAAGTTCTTCATAATTACGTTTCACACTGGTATAATGCTTTTCTTTACCTAGTAATGCAATATATTACATTAAATTATTGTATTATTCATTTTAAAATGTATACAGTGCGGAAAAAAAATGGGACAAAATCTACATCTCCCGTTCTACAGGGCCGGTTGACGAAATTCAAATTGCGTTTTCCATGTCTCGAAAGCGCGACTTAGGATATATATTAGATTTATATATAGCGTTATTCTAACATAGGCATTTTGACACAAAATCGGATTTTCTCTGAAATAATCTGCCAGTTTTTTCCATATTTCGACTCTACGACTCAAATTATGCCTAAATATTAAATTTTTTAAAATTCGGTGCGAAATTTATGGAGAAATTTGAAAAAAGAAAAATATCTTGGCTCATTTTTTTCAGTTTGCGCCAAGAATAATTTACTTGGCGAACTTCTTAATTTACGGCAACCTATTTTTCTTTTCCTATTTGCATTTTGAATGAGAGGGAAAAAAGTTACAACATTCCTACTTTCAAATAATTTTAACAAAGTGCGTAAACCACATTTAACGTTATTATCGCTTATAACAAATATGTCAGATTTCAAAACGCGCCAATATGTAAATTCACGGATATCTTCGGAAATTTTGAATAAGAATCTTTTTTTTTTTTTTTTTTTTTTTTTTGCAGGTATGCTTAGAAATACATCTGCTTTAAGATGATGGTAAAAGTTTTATAGGTTATAGTTCAAAATGTTTTTCGAAAAATTTATATAAATTATTTTAAAATATAACTTCTAAACTTTAATCATAAAAAATATGTGAATTTTATTTGGAATGTACCTAAATTTCGAAATGTGAAAGGAAGAATAAAATAAATTTAATAAAAAAGAGATATTAATAAATATATACAAGATTCAAATAACATGGAATTTTGAGAGCTAATTTTTTAAAAACTACTCGCGCTATTTTTGCAAAATTTGGCAGTTTGCCATAATTTGAGAAGTAGAATAGAAATATGGAAAAAATTGATATGTTATTTCAGAAAAAGTCCGTTTTTTGTGTCAAAATACCTACATTAGAACAATGCAATATATAAATCTAATACATATCCTAAGTCGCGCTTTCGAGATATGAAAAATGAAAGTTGAATTTCGTGAATTGGCCTAATAGAACGGGAGATTTAGAATTGTCCCCCCCCCTTCCCCCCGCTGTGTACATCCATATCTTAAAATAATTTTTCAAATAATTTCAATTCTGTTAACCAATCTTTTTCTATAAATTTCATTAAGCGCATCAGCAATAAATGAACGTCATGTTAACAGTTACCACTTAAACTATTAAACATTTAGTTTTTTATTTCAAATTCTTTTGTCTAGAACAGTGGTTTTCAACGTTTTGACTAACGCGTACCATCTAAACAAAAATTTAAAAACTTTAGTACCAGCACTACATTTTACAATAATTATTTTTCAAATTCTCAATAGAAGTATTTAAAGAATATATATATATATATATATATATATACATATATATATGTTGTATGAACTTAAATCCATTTAGTGCGAATACAAGTTATTATTACTTGCGCAATTGCTGCAAAGTTAGTTAATAATAATTTATTTCCTAAACCGTATTGATTAATTGATTATATTATCTCCTAAGTTTAATTAAAGTAGAAATATTTTAAAAGTGTGCATCCATACTGGTAAGTTATATTTTGAAAGATGTTTTGAAGTAATTTGAAAGCAAAATGTTAATAATGTTTTAACGGGGACTGGAGTTAAATCATCACGAAGAATAATATTACAATTGCAAAAGTAAAAATTAAAACATGTAATTATTGTCATTGATCGGAAATTAGTTGACTTTTCAAGGGGAACAAACCAACTCCCGTTCAATGATCAATAATTGATAGAAATACGTAAATATGAAAGTGTTTCGTCTTTACTCGAGTTATAAATTAAAGCCAAACCGGCAATTCTAGTCAGGCCAAATATTTCCGCGAATAGTTGTTACTCAAAGAATTGATTCTCATGAAGCATTTTAGTCAATTCAATTTGGAGTAAAGATCAATTACTGTAGAGAAATCTTGTAAAACTCGAGTAATCGTCCCCGACACTATCATCTTTATGTATTTGAGTACTATATTATTTGTAGAAATTAAACATTGGAAATTGTCATTATGAAATCGAAAGCAAAGTAAAGTTGAAATAAACATAGAAGATTATAAAAAAGATAAATAATGCAAACTTTGCAAAAACAAATCAAAGAGAACATAAAAATAATATAAAAATAATATAAAAATAAAATAGAAAATAATATAAATAAGATCAGTGAATGTACATGAAGATATAAAGGCCAGAAAGGTATTAAGTAACTTACATTCTTTCTAGTGGGGGTTTTATTTCCATTTGCATAACCTATTGGCTATTTGTATTAAATATGCACACACAAAAAATGTTAGATTAAAAATTGGTTACCATTTAAATAATCAAAATTTAAGTTGTAATACTTAAATTCTAAAATTTAGTGGGAAACTTGGCTCTGTTTAAGAGAGAGATCAGTTTCTTTATATCTGGCCTTTTTCACTTAACATTAATCGATCCACTTTAGATTTGGTTCCGTATTTGTTTTCAAATATAACAAGGAAGAAAAACCTTATTCACACAAATAAGTTGTGTAAAAAGGTAATAAAAATGTAATAGCTTTAGTTGAGATGCCTTTAAATGTTTTCTTTCTGTTCAGTCAAAAGTTAACCAGAGTGTTATTTTTGAAATCTCAGATCGAGTTCGATCATAGAAAATGTCTATCAACTTTTTTTTCCTTCAAGAGAATTTTTTATTTAATAGTTAAAAAAAATTGTTTCTTTGTGTACCACATAGCTTTCTGTTGCATACCATCAGTGGTACGTGTACCACCGGTTGAGAACCGCTGATCTAGAATATTTACTTTTGAAGATGCTAGACACTGATATTTGCTCGCAAAACACATTGAGCGTTTTTCATCTGAAACTACTGGTAACTAGAAACGAAATTTTACCGAATGTTAGCTAATTAATTTTATATTAAAGTTCTAAGTGACATAAGAATTTTTCTTTCAAGCATTAAATAAAGTATGCACGGAAAGACACTTGCATTAACAGCATATGTGCCTCTTTTATAGCTATCCTGTAGTTCCAAACAGATTGCCGAATCTCACAGCAAGCATAGATTAGTGACTGGGGGGAATTTGGTAACAACCAACTCAACTATATCCGCTGCCAGCTGCTCAGCAGTCGGAAGCAAATCCGCTAGCTGCAGTCCCAGTCTCTCACTTTCCACCGAGGGACACAGTTTCCCTTGTACCTAATCAAGGGAGGATCAATGCCGATCGATAAGCAAATCGATCATCTGCCTCCGTGCTTTTCTTTTTACCCCCTCGTTACCCCCATCGCATTTTCCCCCCCTTCTACTTTTTTTTTTGGCTTGTTCCTTTCTTTTTCGTTCCCACGGTCACCAACCTTTAGAAGAATTAAATGCATGGTACAGTCAGTGCGTAGGGGTTGAAAAGAAAAGAAAAGGCTGCTTGCTGCACGTGCATTCATTACACTCCCCAGCTTGAGGGTGAAATGTATGGCGATAGTGTCTCCACCTACTCAACGAATTGTGCATAAATGGATAGACAAGTACAGGTTTGAAAATTTGTTCATTCATCATGCAACCATCGCAGAATCCAGTCGTATGTAAAATGGAAAAGAATCAAGAATATGAAATATTTCTTACGATGACCGGCTACAATGGCTCACCCATGCATGTCACCATGCAAGCAATTAGTCATCAAAAGGATAAAAATAATTTTATTCTTTTAGCCCGCATTTTTGTTTTCATTTCGTGTCGTCCTTGTTGATTTAATAATTACAAGCCATTATTTTTAGATTATTATCACTTTTATTTAAGGGGCTTTGTTCCTGAAGGACTATTGTTTTCGTTTTGCGACTTTGCGTTGGTTCGCTATAAATGTCCGTTTCACTTTTCAAACAGTTGCCACCAAATATAGAGTCCTGCATTATATTTGAAGAAATTAAGTAATGAAAAGTCTGCATAAATGTATGTCTATTTCTCGCATTGTGATAAAACAACGGTACATAAAGCCATCGAATTTTGAACGACGTAATCCTCCTGCGAATATGGGCATGTGGAAGTTCAAATTTGAAATTTGGAATTTGTTTTATGATCGATTTCATATTTTGTAAAACTTTAACGAATTTTCGATGAACAAACTTAAGGATTTCAAAGCGAGCAATGGCAACGTTGTACAGAAAAAACTTATTTATCTCCAACGCGCGAGACTCTGTATCATGCTCAGTTTAAAACTATTTTGCGATATTGCTCTTGAACTGAATTTATGGTTTAAGGGCGAAGAACATGATATTTAATAAATAAGTGTAACACACAAAATGCTGAAAAAACGCCCCTTTGGACGATATTTAAAATCTGAAACCTTTCATAATATTATTTCAATCACTGGGGTACGAATAGCCACGTGGTGTCTGAATGCAGATGAAATAACGAATAAAGTATTAAAGCAGAATGTTAAGCGGTGTCGTTCCTTTTTTGCAAAGAATCCCAGTTATTTTGAAAATAAAACGGAATAGAGTTACTGCTAATTGCAATTAACATCTTGATTGCCCTTGATTTTTTAAATGGTTTTATAATAATTAAGATACAATAACAAGCCGAACAAATATTAATTTAGAAGTCAATGGAGGTGTATTTAATTATGGCAAAGCACACTAGGGCTCTCTGCCTATCTGGAGGGATGCCTTCGTGGAGGACTTTTTAAGGGAACTGGCTCGTATACACGTTACACATGGGAAAAACCACGAAAACACCCATGCAGCCAGCCCGTTCGCGGGATTCGAACCTCGGACCGAACTACCATTCAGCGAGTTTACCGCTCGGCCGCTGGTGGGCTAATTTAGAAGTCAACAAAAATCAACGTTATATTTTCAAATTTTCACAGGATTAGTTTCGATGGTTTTACCGAACCATCATTCTCAGCCGCAAAAGCGGAAATACAAATTTTGGTTTGGGAGAAGGAAAAAAAAAAATCTCAAAGGTTCCAAATTTTATATTATGCCAAAAAGGGTTTTTTAACGTTTTGTGTGTTACCTTTAGCTATTAAATATTATGTTCTTCGCTCTTAAACAATAAAATTCAATTCAATAGCAATATCATAAAATATTTAAAAGAGCATATCCTCAGAATTTCCGATACACAGTCTCGCGCGCTGGATATATATATATGTAGAGTGCTGCCATTGTTCGCTTTGAAATCGTTGATTGGTAACCAAAAATTCGTTAATGTTTTACAAATATGAAATAGGTAACAAAACAGATTCCAAATTCGAAATTTGGGCTTCCAGATGCCCATATTCGGGTGGAGATGTACGTTATTCAAAATTTGATGGCTCTAGGTACCGTTGTTTTATCGCAATGCGAGAAACATACATACATTTATGCAGATTCTTCATTATTTAATTTCTTTAAGTGTAATACAGGGCTCTAATATTTTGTGGCAACATTGATTCGCCGTTTATGGTGAATCAACGCAAAATGTCGAAACAAAATGAATACCCCTTCTGAGCTAACGCACTTTGGGCTAATAATTAGGATATCATCATATTATTTTTAATTTTTAAGGCTTCAACAGTCTTAGTGTAAAGTAATGTGATGAGAGTACAGACGTTACGCCTTTAATTCTACTGTTTCTTTGCATTTGGAATTTATTTAACTTTGCAGTAGTAATTTAAATTTGAATGCAGATCATCTTCCGAGCCGTCTTTAAACTACTTTTCCTTCTAATAGTGCACATTTTGTGCATTTTCGATACCGACAAACACGATCTTTTTCCTTTTTCTCCCCACTACTTATTGTTTTTCTTTTTATAAATTTTGCTACTTACCGTTCTGAAGGACAGATATCAATTTTCCTCGTTTTAGAAAAGAAGTACAGGATCTGGTAAATAAGCAACATTATTAGGTCATAAAAAAGAACTTCAATTTTAAAGCTCCACTTCTAAATTGTGGATTTTACCTCTCGTGGTCTGACCTGCTTCCTTTTTTTCTCATTCTCATTTTCCAGCTGAGATGATCAAATTGCTCTGAAATGAGAAATAGCTGCATTTTGTAGAGAAGTGTGAAGCAAAAAATATAAAATTCAATTGCCTAAAAGAAAATAGAGGTAGAGTGGTTGGTTTAGGAGCTCCACTTGAATACAGAGCACGCATTAATTTTTCTTTACATGTCTGTGGAGATAAGAAAATGTGTCAGCATTATTTGAAAAGAAATTAAGAAAGAAGGGTTCTCGTTAATTATTTTCTTATTAAACCGTCTACGTAAATTTGCAGTGTTCTCTGGTACTATAATAATGTTATTGAAAAGTTCTTGATTTAGGTAATAAATCTTACTCAAATTATTGCCTTTTTTTATTAATCTGTTGTTGCAACATCAGACTGAAAGAAATTTAACATAAAGTGTGTAATAAAAGTAAAAAATATGTAATGAAAATATAAAATTTATATATATTTTCATTACAAATTATATATTTAATAAAAGAAATTTTAAAAAAATCTGAAAGGTTTAAGATTTTAAATTACGTCTAAAGGGGTGTTTGTTTTTAATGTTTTGTGTGTTACCTTTATTTATTAAATATCATGTTCTTTGCACTTAAACCATAAAATTCAGTTCAATAGCAATGTCGCAAAATAATTTTAAAATGAGCCTATCTTTAGAATTTCGGATACAGAGAATATAATAAAAGTAAAAAATATGTAATGAAAATATAAAATTTATATATATTTTCATTACAAATTATATATTTAATAAAAGAAATTAAAAAAAAATCTGAAAGGTTTAAGATTTTAAATTACGTCTAAAGGGGCGTTTTTTTAGCGTTTTGTGTGTTACCTTTATTTATTAAATATCATGCTCTTTGCACTTAAACCATAAAATTCAGTTCAATAGCAATGTCGCAAAATAATTTTAAAATGATCCTATCTTCAGAATTTCGGATACAGAGTCTCGCGCGCTGGAGATAAATATGCTTTTTTCTGTATAACGTTGCCATTGCTCGCTTTGATAGCCTTGAATTTGTTAATCAAAAATTCGTTAAAGTTTTACAAAATGTGAAATCGATAATAAAACAAATTCCAAATTTCAAATTTGGTTTTCCACATGCGATATTCGTAGGAGGATTACTCCATTCCAAATTCGATGGCTCTATGTACCGTTGTTTTATCACAATGCAAGAAATATACATACATTTATGCAGATTTTTCATTATTTAATTTCTTCAAATATAATGCAGGCACTTGTCTTATAACCGTCAGCAATTATATTAATGAAAAAATAAGAACATATTATTCCCAAATTAATTCTAATTTCAAAAAGCTAAGATTTTAACATGGCAAAAGGTTATTGTGTTAATAAAGGCAACGAACTGGAATGTTCCAGCTGTATCTCTCTTGAGGATATTTTACGAATTTCCAGGAATACTCCTAGAATGTTCCAAATATATTACTGCGGTATATTATTCTAATCCGTCGGAAAGAATATGTCTGAAATATTCTTGGTGTATTTCAAGAGAATATTTTTTCTTGAAATACACCAATATACCTTGAATACATTATATTCAAGAGAAATCCTTGATATGTTCATAAAAAGAGTACCAAGCATTGACAAAGAGTGTGTTCCCGGAACTTCTTAGATCCAAACCTAAAAAATAAATAAATAAATAAATAAATAAAAATAAAATAAAATATAAGATATTGAGAATGTAATAGATTTGCCTTCGAACAGCCTAAATTTTTGAGCCATTCCTAGGGGATTTAATGCACATCTCTCGGATATGGAATGTTCTTGGCATATGAAAACAGACGGACTCTGTTGATATTCCATATATATGATTGAAATATTATGACATTTTCTTGAAATATTCACAGATTCACCAAAGATCTATCTCGTTTCTTATTCCATTTCATAAATTTCCTTTCGAATGAAGGAAATGGGAAAAAATTGACCTTCTGGAAATGATATTTTTGAAACAGTGAATATTTCAGAAAAAACTAGCATTCTTCCGGGAAACGAGAACGTTTCTTAACCCTATGCATGTTCTTGGATTCCTCGGCCACATTAAGTCACATTTCAACGCTTTTCCAACTTTCGACTAATCATCCTGATATTGTTTAAGGGATTGTGTATTGCCCATATTATACTGTGATAATACCTCCAGAATTAATATATTCAAACCAATGTGCGCCATGCAATAGCTCCCATGCAATGCTGCACGTATTACCGTCCTCGTACTTTAACCCTCTCCAAAGAGCCCGTCAAAGACGAACATATAAAATCTCTGGAACAGTGGTAGTTACTGGTAGTCTATCAGGTTCAGTGTTCCTCCTTACTTGCTTTGGGAACATTAAATGACCTGACTCGGAACAGGGAGCTTACTAAAGCTATGTTCAATAAATGCGGGAAGTAGACAAGATACACAGGAAGGGTATACGAAACCCTTTATTTTTCTCTCTTTACAATGATTTCCGGACTTCGGAATACAGAGACCAACCACTTGTGGTCTGAACCTAAGAATATAAAAATATTAACTAAACTCTAACTAAACAAACTTTGGATTAATAAACAAATGCCTACTTGAAGATTGGCCGTATATTAACAGAAAGGCCGTACGTAGTACAGAGAACTGTTAACACTACGATACGTTTAAAATTATCAAGAGGATTAAACCTCTGGCCTTGAAGGCAACCAGCAACCGAGTAAAACTGCTATGGCAAGCGGCCTGCTCCTAATCACTCCTTCCTCTCTCTTGCTTGGCAAAAAGCCACAACTTAAGTACTTGGCGTTCGCAAGACAAATTTGCATAAATAAGTTAAAGCTTTTAATTCTGGCCGGAAGTAGAAAATAAGAAGTGATAGTAAAGATTTAAAATAAAATAAACGTTAGTAAAACTTAAGATCCTTACATACTTCCCGCCAGAGTTAATTAGTTTGAAACTGAGGTCTAAAACGACCTTGTTGATTTACGTACCACTCCAGGCATGGGCGTTTTCGTGGGTTTCTTCATGAGTTATGTTGATATGATATAATTTCCATTAGAAAGTCCTTCATGAACGAACGCATCTCTTCCCTTACGCAGGCAGCCCAGTCCTTTTTTTACCATAATCAGATAAACCTAAGTGTCCTTCCCACAACTAGCATATTGTTTAAAATCTGAAAGCTTTCAAATCTTATATTACGCCTAATGGGGCGTTTTTTTTTAATGTTTTTACCTTTATTTATTAAATATCATGTTCTTCGCACTTAAATCAAATCAACAGAAATACCACAAAATATCTAAAAGCAGCATATCTTTAGAATTTCCGATACACAGTCTCGCGCGCTGGAGATAAAAATTTTATTTTCCGTACAGTGTTGTCATTGTTCGCTTTGAAATCGTGGAGTTTGTTAATCAGAAAGTCTTTAAAATTTTACAAAATGTGAACTACATAATAAAACAAATTCGAAAATTAAAATTCGGGCTTTCGGATATTCGGGTGAAGGATTACGTTATTCAAAATTTGATGGTTCTAAGTATGGTCGTTTTTTTTTCACAGTGCGAGAAACATTAATACATTCATGTAGATTCTTCATTATTTAATTCCTTTAAATACAATACAGGGAGGTAATATTTGGTGGCAGCAATCTGAAAGGTGATTCAGCCATTTATAGTAAACCAACGCAAAATATCGTTTCGAGACTAATAGCCCTTCTGAGCTAACTCTCCTTTGGGCAAACAACAGAATGGGAATAATTAATGAACCTTGAAGTGCCTCGAACCGACATTTCAAGTCAAAGGCGTATTTTAGGACGATTCATTAAAATTTCTTAATTCCTGCTTTATTAAAACTTTCTGAGTCTTATACCGAATCAAATTCAAATTTAAATGGAAAATGACGCGAAATCGGATTCCAATAATGCTAATTTCCAGTCAAACAATATTCCAGTCAAAAAAATTTGAAAAGGAAAAAGCAATAATGATTTCTTTCGAGATATGAAATTTAGTGGACATGTTTGTGTGAAACTCTGTTAAATGTTCCTATTATTTATTCTGATTTCATTACTTACTTAAACGAAGTGGCTGGTACGATATACAGTACAATTTTAGAGTGTCTGTGTCTTTTCTGGACGCAGTATGGTTCTTGTCTTAAATTAGAGGTCTTCGACTAAGCATCTAAGATATTTATTTAATCAGCCAAGGTTTTTCAAAATGACTGTCTAATTAAATCTTTGGCGTTTTTTCGTCTATACTTGTAGAAAAGCCTCATATAATATGAATGAAATCTAATAATAATAAATATAAAATTAAAACTACATTTCTAAATATTGCTACTGTGTTTATTTATAACAAGATAGTCCACCAAATACACATTACAAAGCAGTTGTTGTTTGTAATAGAGCTATTTAAAATAATTAATCACATTGATTAATGCCAATGTACTGCGAATCTGAGAAAACGTAAAAATGTATATCAAAACACAAACGAAAAATATAGGTAAAAGGGAAATGACTGAATGGCGAGGAAAGAATTATCAAAAATATAGGTAAAAGGGAAATGACTGAATGGCGAGGAAAGAATTATCAAAAATGTAGGTAAAAGGGAAATGACTGAATGGCGAGGAAAGAATTATCAAAAATGTATACTTAATGAAAGTCTCAAATCGACTGGATGTCAAAAAATAAAACACTTAATTAATAATAATTTTTAAGAAAAAAAAATACATTTAACGAATCAATATGTTCGAAATGTAAAAAAAGATCGTCATTTGTTTCCGCCGACAGTAATATTAATAGCTGATAATTTGAATCAATTAATGTAATTTTCAATTTATTCTTTCTTAAATTTATGAATTCAAATATTTCTTTACTAGTATATGTATTGCTTAGCTTGTAACTTTTTGAAGTGTACAGAAAGTTGTATTTATAGAACATGGAGTTATAATAATTCCGAAATTTTCGATTCTTTTTAAAAAACTTGTACCGAAAAGTTACATCTACAATTTTTAGCCCAAAAGGGCAATTTGTCTGGAAGGGTTATTAATTTTATTTTGGCATTTTGCGTTGGTTCATTATAAATGGCGTTTACTTTTCAAATTGTTGCCACCCAATATTAGAGCCCTGCATTGTATTTAAAAAATTGAATAATGAAGAATCTTCATGAATGTAGGTACGTTTCTCGCTCTGTGAAAAAGCAACGGTACCTAGAGACATCAAATTTTGAATAACGTTTATCCCCCACTGAAATATGGGCATCTGGAAGTCCAAATTTAGAATTTGGAATTTGTTTTATCATCTAATTAATATTCTGTAAAACTTTAACGAATTTTTTATTAACAAACTCAAATATTTCAAAGCGAAAAATGGCAACACTCTACTGGAGGGGGGAAAAGCATTTTTGTCTAGCACTCGAGACTGTGTATCGGAAATTCTAAAGATATGCTCTTTTAAAATTATTTTGTGATATTGCTGTTGAATTCAACTTTATGGTTTAAGTGCGAAGAATATGATATTTCATAAATAAAGGTAACACGCAAAACGTTAAAAAAACACCCCTTTGGGCGTAATATAAAATCTGAAAATCAATCTAATTATCTCAGTTTAAAGTGGTATATGATAGAAAGATATTTGTGTGGATTAAAAAAGAAAGTTAAGAAAAAGGAAAAGGAAAAAGCCAGACATAAAATTATCAAGAAGAAATTCTGTAACATAGGTACACAACACCTGGTTTTAAAATATATTTTATTAATTAAAATAAAGAATTTATAACTATCTTCTTCCTGATTTTCTTTAGTTTATAAAAATGAAAAAAATCAGATTTCTTATCAAATGAAGATATAAGTTTTCTTCAAGACATTTCTAAAGTTAAAATGAGTATAAATTACTTTACTTATTATTTATTTATTTATTTATTTATATCGAATATGCTTAAGCACCTGCATGAAAATACGTCATTTTATTTTTCCAATTTGCCTACAGAATTCTCTCTCTGTATTTCGAAACTTTTGCTTTATTTTATGCTGACGTATAATTTCTCTTCTTTAAAAAACATCTGCGCAGTTTGGGTTGGAAAACTGGTTATTCTTCCGCACTTATCACACTGTTCACCTTCTTTCTCGGAAGCATATATGGCTATTGTTTTAAATTTTTTAAATTTCAGAAATGCAACATTTACTTTTATTTCTCTAGAAAATTCCTTTGTAAATAGTTATCTGCAGTGATCTGGAGCAAAAGAATGTTTTTTGCAAGCAAGAAATCTTTTCTTGTTTCTTGGACACTTGCACTGATGAGGGGAAAAAAGCGATGGGATTTCTGAAAACTATTTGCAGTACTTTCAGATAGAAGTCACATACTTTTGTACTTATAATGATTGCAGGCAAAAAGTAATTTAAGAGTTTCAGAAAGATTTATGCTTTTTGGGATGAGCAAATAGTCTTAGGAATAAAAAAAAATACGATATACTTTCATATAGAGAAGGGGAAGTTAAGATAAATGCACATTTTTTTCTATTTAACTGATACATATTTTTAAAAAAAATTTTGTTGTTGCTTTCAACCAAAATTTAGACTACTAATGATATATTTACTTTATATTACCTATAACTAGCTTGTTTTTAAAGCAGTTTGACGGATATCGAAGAAATTCTGTGCCTATTTTTCCCACTCAGAATACATAAAATTTCAAATCCGTGAAGCATAAAATTTCAGTATAAACAGATAATTAAATAAATTGTACAACATTTGATTAGCCAGTCACTTTGTGTTAATTAAATAAACTTAAGCTTTAGAGTTTATTTAATTAACGAGTCATTTTATATTAATTTTCTTTCGTATTTTTTATTTTCCCTTCGATCTTCACCAGAATACTAATTAGGTTAGGTAAGCCTGCTTCTTTCATTTGGTAAGCTTTTAGAGAGCACAATTTGCTAAGACTTCAATATTTCCTAGATTCAATATAATTTTTCAATAAACAATTATATAGATTTAAAAAAAATTAAATCAACAGAACATGCACTAAATGACCTGCTGCGAAAAATAAGCTCAAATAAGGATAAAAATATACATACAATAGCGATCTCTTTGAGCATCCACAGCGCATTTGATGCACTCTGGTGACCGGATGGCTTTAATATTTTAAAATATATAAAATATCCAGCATCAATGCTCAATCTGATTTTCAGTTATCTAATATATCGTTGTGTTCGAGTTGCAACGAGCAGTTCGATATCTAAGAAGAACGTCTCAAGAGGCTGCCCGCATGGGCTTCTGGGATCTCTACTGTGGAATATAATAGCCAAAACAACAGCATTTCATGAATTTGAAAGTCTGGAGAATGTGCGCGTGATAACTTATGCTGATGACTTTATAATTACTATTTCAGAACGCTCAGCAATTTAGACTAAGGTAATTGAGACCCTGTATTTTCAACTTTCAAAACTGGGCAAAGCGACATAAAATTCAAATTTTTGCACATAAAACTAAAGCACTCAAGACGTCAAATACTAAAACGAAACCCATGTATTAAAATTTCAGGCAAATCTATCAAGTTTGTAACAAATCTTAAATATTTGGGTCATAAACAATAGACTTTCGTAGCTTCAGCATCTCAGGCAAATTAAATTAAGGATAGCTCAACTACAAGTCTCAATAAGCTTGGTGCACAAGCTTATTGTGCTTCTTCCCAGCTTGGTTGTGCACCAAGCTGGGAAGTCTCTGCAGAGTTTCTTAAAACCTGGATAAAAATGGTCTCAGAAAGAATCGTACACAGCCCCAGTCTAGAGGACAAAACTTACCATGGTTCGATTCCCGGCGAAGGTGGTGTGGTGTATTTAATTATGGCAAAGCACACTAGGGCTATCTGCCTAAGAGGGAGGATGCCTTCGTGGAGGACTTTCTAAGGGAAACTGACTCGTATACACGTTACACATGGGGAAAACCACGAAAACGCCCATGCAGCCAGCCCGTTCACGGGATTCGAACCTCGGACCGAACTACCAGTGTTCAGCGACTTTACCGCTCGGCCGCTGGTGGGCCTCCCGGCGAAGGCGTTTGCTCATTTTTCATCTTGCCTGCTTCAAAAAATACCTAATGTCTCTACAACCTTCTGAAACCGTTGATAACAAAATTAAAGCCATATTTGAATCTAATCGTCATATAACTCTGCGAGAGATTGCAGAAAGGTTAAATGTATCACACTCAACAGTTAAAAGACCCCTCTTTTGAGACGACTAATTACTGGTGGTGAAAAATGGATCGTCTGCAATAACATTAATCGAAAACGATCATGTTCCAAGCGTGATGAATTAGCACAAATCATATTGAAAGTTAAATTGCATCAGAAAAAGATCATGGTATTATCAGTTTGGTGGGATTACACAGGTGGTGTGTGTTTTGAGCTGCTTCCAAGCAGCCAAATGATCAATTCAGATGCTTACTGCCAACACCTACTTAAATATTTAACTATTATAAAACTGGAGGAAGCTGTCAAAAAGAACAGGTCAGAACTGGCAAATCTCCAAAGGAATCGAATTTCACCACGACAATGCGGGGCCTCACACATCTTTACCAACACGTATGAAATATTGGAGCTTGACTGGGAAGTGATGTTGCATCCAACAAATAGGCCCCAACGTTGTACCATCGGATTATTATTTATTTCGAAGTTTACAAAACTTCTTAAATGGTAAATAATTCAGTAATGACGAAGACCTCAAATCGCACTTGGTTGAGGTTTTTGCTTAAACACCAGAAATACTAAGATCATGGAATTATGTAGTTACCAGAAAGATGGCAAAAGGTCATCAAACAGAATAGAGTTCTTTGATGTTCTGTTTTGTCTAAAAAGTGTGAGTTTTATTGCACGATAAATTTCGAAATTACTTTCTTGCCAATCTGATATAAGTGCACTGACTAGTAGAGAAATCATAACGAACAAAAATGAAACATTTCCTTGTCTGAGAGATTCAGGACTTTTCATCCTTTCCTCGTGAATTTTTGTATTGACTCTTTTATCCTACGAGGCATGGAAAAAAAAATTATTTTTCGGATATTTTATCTAAATGGTACCACGTAATTAAAATTGTCATAATCTTAAGTCTTATTTTACTTGATTTATTCCTTTAACTTGAGCCATGGATCCAGATGGCCTACTATCCAAGAAATAATGAGTCTATCAGTATTTTTTAAATATCCTGTACATCTCTGTATAGCAAGCACGAATGTACTGCATCTATTTACACTCAACCTTGGCAGATGCAGTAAGTTTTATATTACGCTGCATGCAGTTAACTTGGGAACAAAACACAATTTAGAATTCATAAATAACATTTCTATTAAATGCATGTAACTTTATGCCACATAATTAGGTCAAAAATCATAAATCAGAACCATCTATGCTATTACGTGATAAAAGCAGCTTTGCCAGAAGAAATGCATTATTATAGCACTTATTCCGAAAAATTACAAAAAATTAGCAGCACGAATTGGAGTAAACTGAGTTGAAACAAGCAATATTATAGCTCTGAATGTCAAAACCAGCAATCTTCTTCAGCTGCAAGTGTGAAAATAAGATGAAAAGAAATATACGCTTACTTAAGAATTCACAGGATTGTATAAGAAGCTGGCCCTAAACCTATAATATCATTTAAAGAGCAGTAAGGTAGCTTGGAAGGGGGTGGAATCTGCCTCTGGGCGCAGCATCCAGGGAGCATTTTCTTTCATTTCATCATTTTGTCAAACATAAGGGGGCACTAAAACTTCATTTGTCCCTGGCAGTGAAAATTATAACTACGCCGATGCTGACGAGATTCTTTATTGCCTATCACCTATCCAGAATCTTCAATATTCGTACACATATATATCTATTTGTGCTCACAGCTGAAGAAGGTAATATTAGACTTTCGAAACTATAACACTTTACGTTTTCCATACTTTATGTCAAATCACGTTGCTAATTTAAAATACTTTTTGGATTAAATTCATCAGTGTGTCCATTTTATAACAACATAGCAATAGAGAAAATAGCTTTTTTACAGGATGCAAGGAATTATTTAATCATCTTTTTTTCGAGCTTGTGCACACATAATCACAATTAGAATTAGTACAAGTTCTCTAAGGATATCACACACATGGTTTTTAACAATAGGAACATTTTTTTGCAAAAATGTTGATGGCAATTAAGGAAAGTTTTATGTAAAAACATAAGAAAAAAAGCTGATGTGTACACCACATGACTTCCTTGTACGGAATATTAAATTATACGCATTTTTTTCTTGCATTTCATTTAAACTTATTGGATTGAATTAAGTCTACTTCGCCGACAGCGCATAAACCACAATAGAATAAATGCATTCTTTAAAATTCACTCTAGTATTTGTTTACCATAGCGACACTCTGGCGCTAGATTCACTTAACAGTATTATATTTCGCTCATATTATAATTCATAATGCACAAAATTTATATCATTTAAAGAATAGAATTATCTAATCGTTGCTACATGTTCTATTCAAATACTATAATAAAGCTAGAATGATGTATAAAAGAAATTAAGCAAACAAAACAAAAAAGATACTTTTCACAGACGATTGAGTATTTCTCATTCAATTAATTCAGTTCTCACTTCGCGAGAAGACAAAAATACATAAAACCTCAAAATATCTATATTAAAAATTACGAAGTAAATTTTAAACACTTATTTCCTCGAAAAAATTCCAGAAAGGATTAAGCGTGATTTAATTGGCAATAATAAATGAAGGCGTTTTCTTTGTTGTTGCGAAGCTAAGTTTCTCTAGATTGGCATCAAATCTAATAGTCTGCTGTTTGAAATGTAAACAATCAATGGCCGCCATAAAAAAAAATGCTTAGCGGCACTTAAACAACTTTAAAATTGTTGATAATTCTAAAAATATTGCATACAGATTTACTAAAGGCATAAAAACCTTAACCGGAAGATAAAAACAACATAATTCAATCATTTTTAAAGCAAAAAATTTACAATTTACAAACCTATAAGAGTAAAGAAACTGAGATCACTGAGCCGGGTAACAGAGTGGATATATATGTTACCCGGCTCAGGGTAACATATATATCCACTCTGCGAGGTGCACATCTACATGTTATAGCAGTCCTATATACAAAATTTCAACGTTCTGAGGCTACTCGTTTTAGAGTTATGCGAGATACGTATGTACGTACATACGTTCGTACAGACGCCACGAAAAATTCTCTTCAGAATTGATTTTAAAGCAGTATTATAATTTTTTTGGAGGAACAAGTCTTTTATTCTGTCCTTACGTACAGATATCACGCGAAAACATCGTTAAATTGCATTCGATAGCGGTCAAAATGGATATTTTCGTTGAAATATGCTGCCTGAAACTTTTCGCGATTACAATACTTTCTTTTTACTTCGTACAAGGAAGTAAAAAGAATTTGATTTCCTACCATAGCTATACTTTCGTAGCTGAAAATATGAGTTTAATACCCTAAAAGGATAAACAAATAGTAATAAGAGATATTTAGATAAACACTTTTTACCTATCGTGTCTATTTAATGGCTGAAAGATACAGAAGTTATTTCAGGTTTATCTCTGAATTAAATATAAGTTGTCATTCGAACTAGGAATGTGCGTGAAGGTAAATAATCAGCTCACCACCCATTATTAGCAGTTCTCTTTAAAATTTCTCATATTATGCATGTGATTTTTCATGGGAAATAATTTAACTTGAGATATTGATTACATTTTAGTTCTTTTATCTCCAATATTTCTTGCAATCGATTGAATAGCTTATAATCGATTGAATAGCATTTGTCTTCTAATTTGTCATTTCTCTACCCATATATTTAATGCTTCTGTAGTGGCATTTTAAATTCATTTGTTATTCAGCTTTCTATAATTTAATATTGTATTTTTGATAGCACTAGATTATATTTTAAAGTAAAGATATTAAAAATAATTATAATTCCTATTAAATTGTGCATATTTAGCCAAAAAATTAAGAGAATTTCAATGTGAAGTCAAAAATTAACTGATTAACTTCAATAAAATTATGAAATTTTTTATCACATTGAGTGAAGCATTGTGGAATGCATAAGCAATATGGCTTCCAAATGCTATTTGGGAAAAAAGAGTCAGTAATAATCATTATTATTGCCGGTGTAGTATAAGTTTACAACAGCCAATTATTTTCAACATTTTAGATGATTTCTTACATATACGTAAAATAAAAATTACAAAATATCTGCTATTTAATTTTAAGCGCACAGATATTAAAATCTGAGTATAACATTTCAAAAAATCACGCAAAACGTAAACGCAAATGAAATAAAAAGGGAGAAAGTGAATTTTAGAAAGAATATTATTTTTATTTTTAATTTGCATCAGAATTTATGAAATAAATCTTGGAAGTAATCATTTAGGATAATTAAATCTCTCCAAAAATTGAAGATTTACTTCAGCTTGATATATAATAAATTATTCATGACCTTACTTTAGTCAAAAGAATTACAAATAATGAAAAGATATCAAGATCTGATCTGATTTGGGAAGATCAAACGAGAAAGAGGAAATCAAAAGAAAACGAAATTAGCATTTTAATCATTTTATTCAATGGAAATGTTTAAAGGAATTGCAGCTTAAAGATAGCCGAGCATCTTTGTTTGATTTCAGAATTATTTATTTTTAAAATAATAAAAGAAATTCAATAATTACAGCAATAAAAAATTATTTTTAGTTCTCATAAAAGATTGTGCATAAGCCCTGTATTTCAATCCACGAAATGTGTATGCTGAAATAAAAAAACATATTATGAACTCTTACTTTTATGAAAGTAGGCTTTTGCTTTTCATATGTTCCCACAGTTTAAGACAATAAACAGCTTTAGCATCTCTATTATCTGTTTCAAAGTGGAGTGATGTAACTTTGTATAAATTCAAATGAAACCAAACGCCTGTTTAAAATAAAATAATATTTCGAATAAAGTAGTTTAGCTATTTTATATGGCGTAGTGTTCATGTTAACTTTTTTTCATACCTTAATGAATTTAAAATTGCTCAAAACTAAAGATCATTACATTTTTACATTTACTTTTCTGTTTTGACAGATATATTTATAAGGCCTATTATTTTATAATGTACGAGTTAAGAAATTCAGAATATATAATAACGCATCCTATGTATGTCACTGATTGAGTTTACCAGTGTTTATGTAAAGTGATAGATATATGTGGAACCACATGTGGAGCTTTTTTATTTCGAAGCTTAGAGCCAAAGTGAGGTTTTCACATATGAACATTTTAAGTATGTGCCGTGGTTGCAAGAATTCTAGCAAAATTTAAACGTACGACAAAAGTATGATCTTTAAAATATTCTGGGTTGAGCATAACCAACAGTAGCTTGTCAGGACTTGTATTTCTTTTGATTTGCTTTGGGAACATGAAGTGCCCTGATTAGGAACAGGGAGCTTACTCAAGCTATGTTCAAGATTTATGTGTAACAGACAACACAAGCAAGAATAGTATACGAAACCCTTTATTTTCTATACTTTTACAAGTACTCCCGAACTTCGAGATACAAAGACCAACCACTTGTGGTCTGAACGTAAGAATGTAAAACTACTAACTGAAACACTAACTAAAAGCTAACTTTGAATTAGTATACAAATGCCTAGCACTAAGACTGGCCTTTATTTAAAAGGGGTACGTATGTAGTACGCCGAGATGCTGAAACTACAATACGTTTTCAAATATCAAGAGGGCTAAACCTCTGGCCTTAATGGCAACCAGCAACCGAGAGAAAACTCGTAAAACTGCAGCGGCAAGCGGCCTACTTCCTAATTCTCCTTCTCTCTCCTTCTTGGCAAAAAGCCACAACTTAAGTACTTGGCGTTAGCAAGACAATTTGCATAAACAAGTTAAAGCATTTAATTCTGGCCGGAAGTAGAAAATAAGAAGAGATAGTACAGTTTTAAAATAAAATAAACGTTAGTAAAAGTTAGGATCCTTACAAGCTTGCAAGAATTATTTGAAGCAAGAAAGGGACAACTCTTGGAATCATCGGAACTTGATGCTCGGGCAGCAAAAAACATTAACATGAACCCCGGGAAATGTTCTGTTCATAAAATGGGCTATGAATGTTGAAACTCAACCAGAATATCCCTGATTATATGCAGGACACAACGTTACACAGCTGTTTAGCCTAGTGAATCCACATACATTTACTTTTGCCTCGTGAATCCACATAACTTCGTGAATCACGTTAGCCTCGCGAGTCGACATACATACTTGATGCTGTGAGACAAAATGCCTGATCTGAGCAATCGCATTTCCAGTTATTTTGGGCGAATGACAATAACAGTATGAGCACATAATCTCCAAATCCATGGATTATTCCTATCAACAGCGGACTGCACAGACTATGTATGCCACCTCTGTACAGGCTTGGAGACTATTTTTTTATGTCTTCACTAAAGTTTTTACCAGTATTTGCATCTCGTACATTTGGCCTTTTTCACCTATCTATATTTCCACTTTTACTTTTGAAACTTCCTTAATAACCTCACCCTACACCAATTCCTTCACCCTACACCTATTTTTTTAGATAGGATAATCTTAATTTTTTATCCTTTTGAACTTAATCGTTTAATTCTCTATTCATGTAAGTATAGGTGTTTAAAAATTCATAACTGACAACAAATTTAGAACATTTTGAGTTCCTTGCTTATGTATTCTATTTATTTTAATTCTATTTATTTTTAATTAAATTATTTATTTAATTAGTAATTTAAACTAATCTTTGTATTTATAGCAATAAATAAAAGGTGTCTGAAGGAGGGAAAAGCACGATTTTTTGGGGAAAAAGCAAAGGCTCAGTGGGGAAGGAAAATGAATTATTTTAAAATTTATTTAGTGCAGAAAGTTTAGATTTTGTTATCGTCATACCATGATTTGAATATAAAAAAAAAGGCAAGCTATTATTCTGCCCTTGGATACAATACTGCACTTGAAACAGTCGGGCTTTCATTATACTTGAGAATAAATACATCCCATGGCCTAAAAAGTTCACTTCACCCTTCCGTTAATCTCAATAATGGCTCGAGGATGTGTTTCGTGACTTTTTGTATGAGGAAGTTCTAAAGAACGTACTCACATATATGTAAACAGGTGATTGAATTGGTAATAAAATTTTATAAAATACTTGTGCTGTTCTTGCCTAAAACTACTGAAAAACCAGAACTACCACGGCCAGGTTTCCCCTCAAAAAACCTCTCATTTCCAAAACCAATAAATTCAGGCACTTTGCCTATGCAAAAAAATACATTCTGGGTAGTGTTTTGGAAACGGTAATACGAAAGAAATGCCAAAAAAGTAAGATAGCAAATCCTTTCAGAAACAACTTCATCCCATGGTCAGATTTTATGGATACACAGCTAGGCACTGGTAAATAATAGCTTTCGATATATTCACCATACATTCACAAACATTTGTTCCACAGTTGCTGGCATAAAGAAATCATTACTATGTCCCTGAGACCACGTCATAGCTTTAGCGTCATAGCCTCGTGCTGAATATTATTATCAATTGCAAATCACCAGTTGCAGATTCTATGGATACGCAGCAGTAGGGCATTGGTAGATAATTAGCTATCAATACATTCAGCACACTTTTACAAACATTAGTTTCAAAGTCTGCAGGCATAAAGAAATCAGCACTATGTCCCTGAAGCCATGTCATAGTTTTAGCCTCACAGACACGTGATGAACATTTTTAACAATAGTGAATCACATATTACCTAAGTCCTAAGTATTTCAAAGGTCGTAAAGGACGAAACCATTGGGAGCGAGGTGTAAGCTGAAGTAAGGATAACCTAACGGAATCACTATAACAAATCATTCATAATGATGGCTGCGGGGAGTTGTGCATTATTGGGAAGTATGATGCCTTTTGAGAGAATTCCTGACATTTTCTTCGAATTGCTTCCCACAGCCGTGCCATTATATTACAGGAATTGGCAGCTACTGTCGCTGCGCAGGTGAGGAAATTAACGAGTAACTTTTCTCGAGGATGGAGTGTTATGAATTCCTTGGAAAAAGATGAGAACGGATGTTTCGGTGACATGAATATTTCTTAATCTCAGATATTACTCTACATTTCATACGCTACAATAATACAGTGCTGAAACGGTATACTTTCCTAGACTGCATTAAGTATTTGAGAGACAATCCCATCGTTGCTGCTTTGTGACCATCTATGAGCCACTAAAGTATCCGTGGTAAACTCATCTTCCGGGAAACCAGCTACTCATGAACGATACTCTACACTGCCCACTGAAATGCAGAGAAAGAAATAGAAAATATAGAAGATATTACTAAGTCAAATGCGACAATCGTTCTAAATCACAACTTCTGCACAAAAATATTATCATCAATGGACGATATGCTTGGCCCGCCAACTCATTGCTCATCTTGCGGATCTGCGGCCACTCTTTTCAATTCTGCGCATCCAATCAAGCTAGTTTACGTTACATGTTAAGCAGAGTATACTACAGCAGCAACTTGAAAATGGATTTCTTCTGGTTAGATTTGCTTTCAACGCAGCAACCTCGTACACTTCGTTCTTCAATATTCGATCACGTGTCCATCAGCAAAATAATCTTACAAAAGATATTTTAGGGCGCTGAAACAATACTTGCGCCATCTATCAGCAATGACTGAATGCTGTCTTCGTTTGATACTTCCCTATTTAAGAATATTATTTTTGAGTAGTACTGATGCTAATGACAGCATAAAAGTCAATAACATTAGACTGTTTGTTAAATATTCGTAAGCTTACGGGATAGCCCTTGCGGATTAATTAAAATTATTAACTTGTGCATTTTTTCATTAATTAAAATGAACCGCTCAACGATAATAAATAAATTTATGGTTCCTATGTTATCAAGGAAGTCTAGAGAAAATAAACGCGCTGATCAACTGACTGAAGAAGAAAACATTGGAAAAAAACTATTACTTACCATCAAGCTAAACCTCAGCTGTGCATTACGAGTTAACAATTTTAGAGTAAGGTCGTCAGAAAAACTGTTGGAAAAATTTAGGAAGTAATTGTTAGAATTCTAGCTGATTATTACTACTTCCTCTAATAGTTAACTTCAGTTTATTAGCTACTCCTGATGTTTTTTTAACATCTAAATAAGGCTAGAATCAATAACCCATTCTTTAATCATAAGGTGCGCACTGCAATTATAAAGACCAACTATCTATTTATAATAGTAATACAAAGATTGTCTAATATCGTATCTATTTGGCTAGCAAAGATATTCATGTGTATCCAAACACGTTGCCGATTCATAATGCTTAGCAAGGTATAATACACGAAATGAGGAATTTCGATCATTTTTATGGCACAGGATGAAAAGAGAGAAGGAGAAATTTTGCGAATTCTTTTGTCCGTTTTAATTAGTAATAATATTTTATCACCTTCATCTTGTGTCATAATTTCTATTTAAACACTTTTCTTTCCAAATGAATGGCCACTTACAACTAATATTTTTAACATTACATTGTTTTAGATTCACGTCAGAGTCGTAAAAACAAGGTTCCGAGTCAAAAAATATGATCCGAATCAAGAAATGCGGAATTCTGGAATGCGCAAAGCAGTATCTTCTCTTTCCAAATCACTTCTGTACTTTTCCTCTTGTTTTTCTTTTTTATGAAATCCTTTGGAACGAGATGCTGGAGGAAAATACTAATATCGCCAAACAGCCATGGGAGAACGTGACTTGAAATAAAATGGTAGACATAGAACTGAGAGGAATACTCGCATTGAATATATTAACTTGTAAACAAGTTGGAAGAGTAACCGAAGCAGAAAAGACGTTACTTTAGTGCTGAATCAATATCGAGTGTGATGTGAATTTGGGTATAGATATTTGCTTGCTTTTTCACTTACTGAAGGAAACAATGTACTAGTACATGCTTAATAAAGTTACAAAGAATGTATGTTGGAATATAAAAAAAAATTTATCCTTTAAGGAAATAAATTTCTTCGTAATGTGAGGTTTAGTAATACTTGAGACCACAAACTTATATGTACAAGGTTAACCAACGTAATTCAAAATTTAATGAAAAGCGCCACAACTGCAGTTTGTTGAATCAGTTTTAGAAAAACCATCCCGTTTGCTGACTTGGAACGATTGGAATGAAGATTACCATTTTAAGCGCTTTTCGTACTCAGAAACTAAGGTTTGTAGGGGGTAAGTCGGTTTTCCCATGCGTATTACGCTCCTGTTGAAAAAATGAGCAACAAAGGCAAAACACAAAATAAAATAGAAATGTTTATACGTGAAATTGATCTAGGAGGTTGGTGTGGCATTTCTACACCACTCACCAAAGAATAAAGAGCAATGGCATACAAAAGCACATGTATAACGACAAACACATCGCGAAAGACCAAAGGGGTCGGAAAAATATGCAGTGGAAACATCATGCTAATAAAGAATATGATACCCTCTTGCTGAAAGGCATGCTTGACAACGGCACCACAAGCTGGCAGGTGACAGGTGACGGAGGACGTGCCTTTACCATTATGGTTAATTAAGTGTATATTTAAAACATTTGTACTAGGTTGTGTTATATAGGGCGATTCAGAAATATTTAACAGAAATATGAAGACAGAGGTAGTGGAACAGGTAAAAGTTCTAATGGAATATGAGTGAGGAAAAAGTATGTTGGAATCATATAGGGCGCTGATCGGCAGATAAAACCGTTATGCTGACGTAATTCCTCATGCCCCATGTGAATTTTAAGAACTACGATATGGCAATAGTATTAATATTAGTATTAACGGGCGCATCCCCCAGGCCATCTAGCGAGCACAAGCTGGCCATATGACTAAAAGTAGGACCGGCCGATCCAACCAGAAACGAGGGAGCTGGCAATAGTGTCGCTGATAGCTTGTTGTGGCAGTAGCGCCCATTCCTGTAGTAATGCATGTCGGAGCTCATGGAGGTGCATGGCGGCACACTACGACACCTCATATTCGTCGTCAACATGTCCCACACATGCCGTATGGGATTCAGATCTGGCGATCTAGCAGGCCATGGTAGATGTGGAATAGTTTCATTCTCCAGAAAACACTGCATCATTTTAAAGCTCTATGCTGACGGGCGTTATCGTCCCTGAATATCACGTCGGTATTGCAGTGATAAAAAGGCGCACAAGAGGGTATAGAATTTCTTCGCGATATCGGATGGCCGTAACAGGACCATCAGGAATCACGCAGAGATCGGTGTTGCAGTTCATTGATATCCTGGCCGATACAACTAAGCCTCCTTCCTCTGTAATGATATCTTTTGACTATGTTTGCCGCCCGACAGCGTGTCTCTGGCTTATATATATATCCATATCATTGCCCCTCGGGAATCGTTTTGGATGTTAAATTGAGACTCATCCGTAAAGAGTACGTGGCCCCACTGCTCTGGCGTCCAATTGCTGTTTCATGAGTCCAATTGAAAAGAAAAAAAAAGGGCTATAATATAACAAAGATTCTAAAAATCATAGTACCAGAGCTTCACACTCGACAAGCAACGAATATTTCAGGAAATTGAATTTAATAATGAAACGAGTGAACAAACATTTGGGAAAGGTCTTTTTTCAGCTATGAAATAAATAGGTGCTGATGTAGTAATTAAGGATATGATTTTTTCCATTTTGAAAGTAATTGAAACGAAACTTAGTATTTGTAGGGCATCATAAATGATCTTCTAAATAATATTACAAGGAAATAAAGCAATTTTTTAAGAAAATATACATAAGGGGAATACGGTATCTGAAAACTATAAATATTATCAGTTTTAAAAAGGAACTTATTAATGCTTAGCAATTACATTATAATGCATTCCTTCTATTTTTTTCTCAAACCTTAAAATTACTAACACATTATAAGAAAGTTTAATGACTTAATTTTATGTATTTTAAGAATATAAAACTGAAAATCGTTGTTTAAAATTAAAAAAGTATTTTACACTGAACTTTACGGACCAAAGAGACAATTTTTGCTTTCTGAAAGTTTTTTAGTTCTCTTTATTTGTCAGAGACGGCGACTCCGATGCACCGAACGACAAAGATGCATACAGGAGCGGTACAATGTTATCTTTTCAGATGAGTCCTGGTTCTGCGTGCAGTTTCTGATGGCCATGTACGTATCTGGAGGCTCCGGGGAGACCACACGTCGCCTGCTTGCATTCGATATCGGCATAGGGGCCCTGCACGACACGCACATCGGATCAACTGTAATTAGAATACAGATTGGTACATTTCTGACATCTTACGTCCAGTGGTTGTGCCTTGTCCTCGAAGCCTACCAAGCTTCATCTTCCAACAAGATAATGCAAGATCACATGTTGCACGTCGTGTTCTGACCTTCCTCGATACACAGAGTATTCGACTGCTGCCCTGCCTTCAAGATCTAGAGATCTCTCATCTATTGAAAACCCCTCTCCAATTAATACTGTTGATAAAGTGTGGCATAGACTTGAAGCAGCATGGAATGAGTTGCCTCTTTCTGTTATCCAAGCTCAGTTCCACCTCTATGTCTAACCGGATAATGGCCGTTTTAGCTGTCAGGGGTTGGCAGCTGTTTCTACTAATTTCGCACCCCTGTAAACCCCCAAACTGCTTACAAATTTAATCATTTTGTCTTCATGTCATAAAATATGTTTTTTGTGTTTGCTTTCCTTCATGGAGTTGCAATTTTAAAAATTATTTTGTTTAGCGATTTCATAGTGCTAAAGGAACAAGAGTTCGCGCAAGTGTATGCATCTGAAAATGTGTCATCAAATGTTTCGTCATGAGGGTATACTAATAGAGCTTCGTCTTACGGTGGAAGTTTTTTTTTAAATTTTATTTATTTATTTATTTTTCTTTTTTAATTATTAACAAGATCCTTGCAAAAGCACACTTTTATGCTCTGTAAAAATTATCTAACCGTTCGTCCATTCCTCAAGGGGAAACAAACTTCCAAAAGAAGAAGCATCCGCTTCAAAATCACTCCTTTAATAATAAGATTATCTACCAGGAAACATAAATACATCTCACTGAAATAGTGAGGAACTTGTAGATTAAAAAAAATCAAATTTCTTTCAAAGATATACTTCTGGATCAAGTATAGAAGGAATTTTAGTCAAATGAATGTCTCCGTTAACAGAGAATTTCAAGAGTAAAGAGAAAATTATTTCATTCAAAATAAATATTTTTTTGCTATTTCTAGTTTGTAAATAATGCTTAAGCCATTTGCTTTAATTAAATTAATAAATATATTCTTATTCGTGAAAATTATTTTCGTAATTATGTTTACGAAATCGAAAAAATTGAATTTGTTTTAATCATTTTTTTTCACAAAATAATTACGCCATTAGATTCACAGGTTTAAGTGTATTTTTTGTAAAACGAAGATTGTTTAATCATAATTGTTTTTTAAGAATTTTAATTTCCTTTATAAGAATTTAAGTGTAAAATATTTGGAAATGATATTCGATTTTTTAGTACAGTTAGGAAGTAAGTTAAATGATGTAAATTGCGTTTTAATTGCTTAAACCTTATTATTGAAAGTTCTGTTTCGACTGAAATTTTGAATATGCAATATTTAAAAGAATAAGGTTCTATGGGAATTAAATATTCGTTTTCTTATCTGGAATAAGTGGGAAATTTACAATTAAATGCTTGCAATTCTTCGTTCTTTTAAGTGGAGAAAAATAATTTAATTTCTCGTTCCCTTCAGCTAATAGATTTTTAAGATTTGCTAATGCATTTGTTTGTTTGATAAACGCATTAGGAGTTTTTCGTTTTTAACAGCTTCTAAAGTATATGTTTAACTAACCTTTTTTCAGATTTCAATAAATTTCCTCGCATTAGTAAATCTGGTTGAAGAAACAATCTAGAAAATTATTTCAAATTAAATCTAATAAAAATGAATTTCAAAGAGAAGATAATGTGCATACGACATTAAGTGGTATTATTATCTTCAATTAATTAAATTATTACGCAAATTGTATTTGATATAAAACTAGTTATGACTTGAGATTCGATATCATATTTTTGCTTCGTCTCTATTCCAAAATTAAAACTGAGCTGGAGAGAGTGTTTATGTTTAAGGTGGCACAGCGCCAGAAAAATTACCTCAGAAGATTCTCAATTAATGTTATTGTCGCCGAGATATATAAATTTCAATTTTTTTCCCTTTAATGTCGCGCATTTGCCTATAACGGCATTGGCCACTACTAAGGCCAGAAGTGGTGGCCATTTTATTGTGGAGGCACCTAACAGGCAGCCAGCATTACTTCTTATGAAGAGACAGACAATTTTACATCCATGCCTTCCTCGGGATTCGAACCCGGGCCCTTCCATATTGCATTCAGACTCCCTAACCACTGACTTGGGATTTGCAAATGGTATTTTCACTGATGGCTCTAAAACTCCAAGGAGCACGGGAAGCGGATTCTGTATACTTTCGAGAGGAGCTTTAACGTATGAGTGGAAAAGAAAGCTCGCTTCTGAAAACTCTGTCTTTCAGGCGGAGCTCATAGCAATCAGAGCAGCTCTTCTCCACCTGAAGAATAATCCCACAGTGCCCAATATCATCTACACAGACTCAGCTTCAAGACTCGCTGCGATAGCTGGAATTCGTTCTTGCAGTCCTATCGTCAGCAGCATTAGAAACATTCTAACACACATGCCTGCTTCGCAAAGACCCTCACTCATCCGGGTGCCCGCTCATACGGGAATAGAAGGAAATGAGAGAGCAGATGTTGTCGCAAAGGAAGCAGCGGATTCAGCCACTTTGCGAGAAGTCCCGACCCTTAGGCCAGTCTCGGACCTAAAGAGTCGGACATTCCATCAGCTCCTAAGAATATGGCAAGAACGTTGGGATCAAGCCTCCACAGGGAGACGTGTTTACAATCTCATTCCCAAGGTCAAGAAAACAATCCAAACTAATAGCAATTACATGACGTATTTCCTCACTGGTCATGGGCCCTTTCCTTCATACCTCTGCGCTTTGGCTTGAGAGAGAATGGTAACTGTGAATGTGGGGAGGAGGGTCATCTAGATCATTTTGTGTTCTCCTGCGCACAACACTTAACAGCCTCAAGCAACCAGGAGCCAGATTCTGGCCAAATTGGTTCCAGAATCTACAAAGTAACAGAGTTGCCCAGCGGAAACTGAAAACAATAATTGACTACTGTACTAGCAATTACTCTTCTGACACTGGAAGATAGTAGACATAAAAGTCTATATAAGCGAGTTCAATATGTCAGCAACAGAGTATGTGATATGTATGTTCAATATATAATTTTGTATTTATGCTGTGCCAGGTTCTCATACATAAAGTTCGTACTGTATCTGAATGCTGTAATGTATCTGTACATGTTTATATCTTTTATTTATGGTACCTAATTTATATTAAGGATCGCGCGTACCTCAATGGCACGCTTCTTGTAAACTTTAACTATCATGATAACGTATATGTATGGGTGTATATATCAATATGAGTGAGAGTATGTATACTTTTATTTGCTTTGAAATATCTATGTATGTAAGTGTGTACTATATATCTGTATATGGGTTTGTATTTATATGTATATACATATATTTTGATTGTACTCTTCTTCAAGTGCCTTGTATGCACATGTATATCTCTTTTTTGCATTTTATAAATGTCGTCTGCTCAGCCGGGGCTGCCCAGGGCTGCGGCCTGGTAGCTAGTGGTTCACTCCCGCCGAGTTGGTAATCAATTCTGCATGGATATATCTATACCTGGGTCGAAAGCCAACTCAGCGGTTTACCTCTTTAACCACTATACCGTCTGTGCGGCGCGGTCAAATTAAATTACTGTAAATATTGCCAGTTTGCCTTGGGTTCAATTTTGGCTAGAAAACGGGTTGGTTATATGAGGCTTTTGTGAGTTCTGGTGTGTATAACTTTCCTTTAGAAAGTCCTTTTCAGATGAGTCAGTTTCTTTTCGGAAGTTCCTTTTCAGAGGGCAAATTATTCAGTTTCTAGGACTTTAGTTTTAAATATCCTTTAGGTGCTTTGTTGCAGGGAAATAATTCCACTGAAACTTTACATCTTGAGTATAAATTTAAACGTAAATCTCATGCCTGACTCGAACCTGGACGTAGGAGAAATTACCTTTTAAAGAGAGACTGTGGATAGGGAACCCAATCGCCAAATCCTGGAGGTGAAGAATCATTATCCACCACATTTCAGTTCGGGCGCCATTGCAGAGTCCTTAGGTTATTTTGAAGCAGCAGACACGAATGAGCAATGCCCTCGCCGAGACTCGAACCTGGAACTCTCGAATACGCGCCGAGTGTGCTGCCATTACGCCACGAAGGCATGCAGAAAGAAATTATCTTATAATGTAAATTAAATAAAGCTAAAGGCTGACGATTTCTCCTACAATATGATTAGAATAACTGCATGTTTTAAAAGATAAGAAAGGTTCAGTTTCATGCCTTGAATAACTCTACCATTTCATATATGTGTTTGTCATTTATATATGATTGGTGATAATATTTTATTTAAAAGTTATAGTATTTATAAAATAAGGCTAGTGCACATTTCTTTGATGGGTTTTACTCATGCACTAAAGAAGCCTATATTTGATTTTAGATTTATTGACCAACGAAATATAGAAGCGTTACGTTACAAAATTTAAAGGGACAATGGAAAAGAAGAAACAAAAATGGATGACTCGGCATTTTGTGTTAAGTATTTTGTGGGTACGTTTCACTGTTACACTTGGCCTTGTAGAAGTGCTCTTCTTCACTCATTTGCCTTATTTATTTTTCTTGGTATAGTTTTTAACCCTTTTTTTTTTTTTTTTTTTAGATTACAGTTTGTAGCTAGCTGATTGGTTAAATAAAATAAGAAATGGTAACTACGAAATTGAGTATAAATATAAACAAACGCTAAAAAATAAACAAGAAATAAGTGCAACTAAAATTAAATAATTTAAAATGTAATCATCTCGAACTTCCTGCAGATCCGAAAAGGGAAAAAAAAATACAAACGATCAGCTGAGTAGTATAGTAGTTTCTTTCTTTCTCCTAATCCAGGAAGATAGCTCTTTCCACTAATTCAACTGTCTACATTAGTATCGCGTGTCAGTTTATCGCCGGCGCAGAGAAGTGTCACCAGTAAGGTTCATTTTTCAATTGCGAGACACATCCCCTGAGTAGATTTCTTGTAAAAAGATACCGCTACCCTCGAGAAGTGATCCTAATCTTGTACTCACCTAATGAACGACGGTGCTTGCTTTTTGAACAAAGGACACTTGACAGGAGGCAAGCGCATTAGAGATGCTCCTGGCGAGTGATCAGAATAAATTTCTTAGGAGGAACGGGGGTAGTTGCTAATTGTACGAAGCTAAGCAATAACTATTAGGTTGCATGGAGTGGTTAGTTCTCGAAATTTACTTCCACCACTCTGTTAATCCCAGTGGAGGGCATTTCAGATATTGTTGCGCAGTAACGAATGAAAGAAACAGCCACTTTGCGACTAGTAATAGTAAAACCGTGATTTTTAATGCTTACCAATAAAGATAGCTACTTAAAACTATTGTTGAATTATCGTTAATAATTAATACCTAGAGATAAAGAAAATTAAAGTCTTACCTTTTTTTTAATCAAAGCGTTCACTTACAAACAGAGAAACGTTCGTTTTAATTCTTGATCAAGGAAAAGATTTCCATAACCTAAAGCATATAGGAAATGTATGCATCATATAGCTATACTTCCTTTATCAAAATAAATGCATTTTAAGATCTGTTTCTCATAAAAATTTGGATCACTGACTCAAGTAATAAATCAGCTGAGTTAAACTCATTGTAATAAATAATAAGTTTAATAAGCTTCATTTTTACTAATTAATTATACTTATTTATTTTTTATTGTATATGCTTATTAATTATATTAATATTTCGTGAATTAAACAAAGCTAAACTTAATTTTAAGAATAGTTGTACAGAATTATATGTCAAAATAATAACATATTTTTTAGAATTTGCATCTTTTTGTAATATGTAAGTAGACGTCCAAGGTCCTATCAAAAGAGCAAAAAATAGACCTCTCGATTTTTACCTAAAGCTAATAAATGAGTCTAGTTCTGAATGGATATCCTGAATAACTCTGGCATTTTAGAAATTTATTTACCTTCAACACCAAGTAAGTTTTCTAATAATTGCAGTATGTGTTGTCCTGCACGCATGTCAGCAGATTTAATATACCTGTATACGTTTACATATGTAGATTGATTTATAAAATATAGTGTGACACAGAACTAAAATAAATAAAAAAATAGTAATTTTTTTTTTAACTTTACTACACTTTTCTACGTCATCGGTAGTAGTGGTGATAGTAGTAGTACTAGAGGAAGAAGTACTGGTTATTTGGCTGTACCCTGTTTTTAGTCCAAGAAATAGAAGCGAAGAATAAATATTTTCTTTAAAAAGAAACATAATTATTCTGTTTTTAGATTGCGGTTACACGTGATGTTCTCAATGTTTTTTAATTCTCTAGTTTTATATTGTTAAAGTTTTATTTTAGTTTTGAACGAACAACTGCAACTTGAGTTACTCCATACTATAAATCCCCCAGCCCTTCCCGATTTTCTAAGACATACCCCTGTCTCTGAAAAATGCAAAGGTTTGTATGCCTTGTCTTGGAATTATATTTAAGAAACAAGTATTCTGATTTAAAATTATACATTTATCTATAAGTGAGATTTTACTAAATTTTGATAGACTAGAGTACTCATTGCGATTCACACTCACGGAACCCAAGCTGAGAGGATATATAATCAAAAAGCCAAGTTCTTCAATTTTCTACGCATGCTTAGAGTGTAATGGTACAGAATGCTTGTAGCAACAGTACTTGTATTAATTTGAAAGCTTATACAGTCACTCTCTGCATGCAGCATGCTAGCGGCTTGATGCTCTTCCCGAGATCAGTAAACAAGCAAGGTTAGGCTGTTTCCAAAGCTGACGTCATTTACTTGCTAAAATGGAGGAAAGAAAGTACAAACGGAGTAGGGAAGAATACAGATAAGGATAAGGAGTCAGTTACGTCATATAAGAGCAAACCTTGTACTATAAGAACCTTGGTTCTTCCTTCCAGTGCTTTAATGTAAGCAAAATAAGTATAAAAAGAGTTGGTTATCCTTATAAAGAAATTTTAAAGGTTAGGTTTTCATAAGAATTGTTCCACTGCAACAGATCTTTTGCTAAATCTTGTAACATTTCTACTGGCAATTTTTTTTTTTTTTTACTTATTTGTTTGTTATTGTTACGAAATGTACAAGCGCGGTAAGATGGCTTTCCCGCAAAGCAGTTTTAGGAATGCTATAAAACGGCAAGGGAAGGCAGGGTTGCCACATTTGGCGACAAAATTGGCGATATGCCATGGACGGATGGAGAACCTTCTGAAACGAATTCTTACCGGTTAAGCCCAGAATGTTCTCGAACACAAGCCGAAAGCTATATAAACCCTGCTGGTCCGCAGTCAGTTAGTGTGTGCTTCGCATAGAGTGCGAGAGTGTGGGCCTCGTCTAGCGAGCTGGTAGTTAGTATCGAGTTGGTGTCTCGTCTCGTGAGTCAATCCCTGTAGAGTCGATCGAGTTGACAGCCGGAAAGCGAGTGCCGAGTGGGTCGTCGAGTGCACCGAAAGAGTCTCGTAGTGTATCGCGGTTAGTGCATCGTCGAGAGAGCGTGTTGAGCTCCGGGAACGACTGAACCGAAGAGTCGGGAGCTGTGCTCTGCGTGTCGTCGAGTGCATCGCGAGTTGTAGCGTGGAGAGTCTCGAGAGTACGTGGAGTTCCGATAACGACCAAGCAGAGTCAGGAGCTGTACTCTAGTGCTTTGCCGTGAAGCTGTCTCCACCAAGATAGCCTGATAACCTGGAGGTTGTGTCGCTGATCGTGTCAGCGTGTTTATAGTAGTTCATCGACGACTCTAAAAACGTGTTTTGGAGCTGTCCTGACAATACTGGCCAATAAAGTGTGTTTCGATACTTCATCAAGTAGTATTGTCATTATTTACTCCAAATCCTCAAGAAAGTGAAGGAAGAAAGTAACGTAACAACTGGTGTCAGAAAGAAGAGAAAAACGCAACACTATGTTAACTTCAGCTTCAAATTGCAGAGATCTTAGTTTTGGCATTCTCTGAGTTTGTGTTGCCGCAAGTTGTGATTATTAAAAAAAATTTAGTTTTTATTTACTTTATGGCCTTTATAGTACACTCATTTTACGTTTTATGGTACAGACAACTTAACTTGCATTAAACAGTTAAAATTTACCTGGTTGATAGTGTGAGTAATACTCGCTTAGCTCTCATCCAGTTTTGGCCGGCAGTACATCAAGAGTTAAAATCGAACGCTTTCTTTTTGCTTTACTACCAACCTCCTGAGTGGGTCTTCCTACTAACAAATTTTAAGACCTGCAATTGAACGAAAAGTACGCAAGGATGAGGATCACGTCAGTTGATGTCACTACTAACCACCATACTGAACATTTTACAGACGTTTTAACAGCAATCTAAAAAGAGAAAACACCGAAGCAGTTTTCTTTCAGAATAGTTGAATTAACTATATTTCAAAAAAGAATAACTGACTTTAAAATGAAATACAAATTAAATGACCTGTGTCACATTTTATAAGCTTGGAGGAAAATGCTAGTTGGAAAAATAAACAAAAGGTAAATCATCTTTAGTTAAAAACACCAAAAGGAATTATTATTATTACTCAATTCTTAACAAATTATTCTCGGGCAAAAGCGTTCAAATTTGAGGAAGGTTAATTCATTAAAACTTTCTCTTCAGCAAGTGGTCTCCATCTCCTCTTTATGATAATATTTTGGACTGTTAAATGTTTACCTCTAAAATTAAATCAAAACAGGTGGTGGAATTAAGTTAAAACTTCCATAACTTGAAGGACGGACTTGCAAATTTTAAGCGCTGAAATAAGTAAAGCGTTTTCATACTAGTATTTTAGATTCTGAGGTACTTTCTTTCAGGTTTAATGAGAGGGTGGCTGAAATATTTAAAGAGAATTAATTACTTTCATCACGAATACCCATAAATTTCGTACTTCAGCATATACCGCGGGATAATTGTTACTTCTCTAGACACATCACCCATCACGGATGAATTATTGCTGAAAGATGGCGCGAATTTTCTAGTTTTAAGGATATTTTCTCTATTTTTTGAAGAGAGAAGTTATTTTTGGAGCAGGTGTGTGTTGAATATTTCATATTAGATTATTTAATTCTTTGAATTGTATTTAAATGTGTTACATTGGAATAGGGTCAAAAAAATTCCACAAGAAAGAATATTATTTAAAAATTTACTAATGGAAGTATTCTGGCAAACAAATTAATTAACTCTGTCGGTGAAGAGAGGGGTTGGACTTGGAAGTTCAGTTTTTTCTTAAATGGCCAAATTAAAACGCGGAAAGTTTTGAATAATTATTTAAATACTTGAAATAAAAAATAATAAACAAAATCTGAATAAAAAAGATTAACGTAGACAATTCTGCAACTCAGAAATTAAATATGAAATTTTTCAGTTCTTTATTTATTTAGTGCACAGTGAGTGGTAAATTACAGCCCTTCACTCTCTGAGTATTAATTTGCAGAGTTGCTTCCACAATATTAGATTAAATTAGGTTCTTTCTTAAGGCGACTAAAATTTAGAAGGAAGTTTTGCTTAGAACTGTTTAGAAAAGAGCCTTCGTGGAGGACTTTTTAATTAAAATATCTCTTATGCAATGTAGTATATTTTACCCTCCACACTTGCTTTAGACACTGATATGCACTGAACCAGGGATATATAATCAGTAACAAGTAAGTTGCTGGTCCTTTGGTATTGATAACGACTGTCACACGAAGATCGCTCACAAAGTCTACAGAAGTTTTCTAGAGATATGGCCTGCCAAACTCCTTCTAGAACTTGATTAGCTTCCAAACGTCTTCTAGAATCTCTACTGCTTCTATTGTCTAAACTGCCGAACTTCTTCTAGAATCTTCCAGAAATCCGTTAAGAATGCTGGTACTGGCTATAATGTTTTCACAATTTTTTCTAGAGCATCTGAAAAGGTGTTCAATAAGAATGCAAACCTCGTTTCTCGATAGCATTTAAGTAATGCTCCTCAAGCCATTTGGTAACCAGTAAGGATGTATGACAAAACAGTTGACTTTCTGGTATACTCAGTTTCCATCAGGATGGCAGAAAAGCATGAAAGGGTAAGAAATAATGATTTAGCAGATCTCTTGGGGGCAGGGAGAGTACTTGATGCAAATGCCAAAAAATCCCGAACATTGGCAACAGAAAATACGCCAGACCATCATTGAGCCTCTATGACTTTTTACAGTTCCAATATCGCTCGCTGGATCCATGGTTTCACGAGGCTGTTGCAAAATTCTTACTCTATCACAAACTACAAGCGAAATCAAGACCCATCATTCTATGCTACTCGCTTTCATTTACCGTTAGGTGTTCTGTAGCCCATGCAAGACGCTGAGCTACAATGACTTTTAGTGAGAACTGATGATCTTCTGAAAGCGTTGAGTCCATACGGTAAAGCGCGTGCTGTATAATGCGTCTTCTGACTGCCCGAACTGGACCCATCATTCATTTGAGTAATCATCTGAACTAAGATTTGGTATCGTACCATATGGTTGAGTCTTCTAATTCAGGGCCATTCAAGTGTGCTTGTCCTTTGAAGTTTACCGTATACATTTTCTATGGCAGCATTTTTGCATGCACAGAAATATGGCAACAGAGGCACATTATTTGCATAACGCCTATCTATACCTAATACAATACTTAATAACATGCTCTAGATGCCTAAAATATTTTATTTCTTAAACAGCCAATATACCCTTGATATTTTCTGAATATTCAAAGTAGGTGTAAGTCTTTTACACCGAAAAACAAATCCAAACCAAACCAAAACAAAATAAATAAATAAAATAAAACAAGTATTTAAAGAGAATTTCCATGCCATGGCATTTTTATTGCATGACATATAGTTGCGTTCTAGTGAGTCAGCAATGCAATTATAAAAGAAATAATGCTATTATTAAAAACCAAGTGTTAAGAAACTTATTTGTTTTAAAAACAAATCATGGCACTTGAACAACTTAATTGTGAAATTTTATATCTCGATAACCTTGAAGACTTGGGGGAAAAAAGCTATTTACTACAGTTGTCAGTAAATATTTATTAAAGGGATTTCTTATGATGCGAGAACTAGTATTTTAAAGCAAGTGCGAGTTAACTAACACCAATATGTGGATATGATTTTGAAATATATAACAGTTGAGTGAAAATCACGAGATTTTTTTTGAAATGCATTAAATAGCAGCAATGAAGCCTCATAAATTACATTAATCTATATATTATAAAAATTCAGAATTAAATATAATCTAGAAACTAAATCATTATTTACAAACGGCGATATCAGATTTAGTATGAGTGAACTACCGGATAGAGGTTTACAACCGGTTTTTGAATGTTTAGAGCGTGAATGGGAGTTTCGGATTGAACTTTTTGGAACATTGCCCAACTGTTGATAGCTGTGAGTAAACTTCAGATGGAATCTTTTTTGGAGCAATGCCAAACGGATATTAGATGCAGGGGTAATTCGATGAGTATCTTTTGATACAGTCATAAATAAACTGTTCCCAATCTAAATTCTCCTCTCTTTTTTTATGAAGGAACTGTGTAAAACTCCAGAGACACAAACAAATTCCCGATTCACTCCATTTATAAAATAAAAGCACCTACATTGTCATTAAAAATTCACTATACGTATAAAGAATAATGTTTCACTTCGAAGCTTGACGAAAAAAAATTATCGTACTATCTGAAATAACTGACAGAGTTGCACCTAGATATTTTTTCATCTGAGGCAGAGAGGCAAACGCACTCACTAATATTCTATAATTTACTTTTATATTAAAAAAAGACCTGTTGTTAATCATAACGCCATAATTCTTATAACATCTTAAATGGTAGATTTATATAATCAAAAAATGATATACGTAATGATTTATAATATTTAAAAGAAAACATTAAAAAATATTTTTTTGAAATTAACAACAAACAGATGATATTGTAATATAATTAATATAAAGAGACGCTGCTCTAATTTTCAAAACTCTTTTTGTAATTTAATTGTTATTACTTTGAAAGAAGTAAAATAATCAATAATATTTTTTATTTTTAAAATCTACTTGATGGCTTAATGTACATTTTACAGAGGGAATAACCGTGACTAATTTTTTCTTGATCAAAGGATGTAAGGATCCTAAGTTTTACTAACGTTTATTTTATTTTAAAACTGTACTATCACTTCTTATTTTCTACTTCCGGCCAGAATTAAATGCTTTAACTTGTTTATGCAAATTGTCTTGCTAACGCCCAAGTATTTAAGTTGTGGCTTTTTGCCAAGAGTTGGAGGATACTGAACGTGCTATAACAGACTTTACTTCGTACCTGCATTCTGCTAAGTCCCTAGCTACGACTGAGGTTGACCGTGTCAGACATGAGCACACGCTTCCTGCCAATATTCGCGAAATAATCTGCTTTCGAAATCATCTCCGAAAGGAATTTAATCTCACCTGGGATCCTGCTATCAAAACTCAACAGGCGTAATAGGAAAATCAAGCAAAAGATTCAGGACCATCGTTATGGCAGGATAAGATGGAAAAGATCAACGACGAACCTGGCGCCATCTGGCGTCATACAAGGACACTAAAACGCCCCTGCTCTGCCAGAAAACCGCTTAAATGGATAACGGATTTGCTTACTCCGATCAAGACAAAACGGAACTTTTTGCGGAACACCTTTCTAAACAGTTCATTCCAAATTCCTTCCCCTCAGATCATAGTTCGGACGTTCAAGTTCATTACCTTAACGATCAATGGCTGCACTCCCCTTCTACGGAACCTTCTATCAAACTAACCACGCCGCACGAAGTGCAGAACATTATTAAGGGACTTAAATTAAAGAAAGCTCCAGGAAAGGACAAGATCACGAACCAGATGCTGAAAAACATGCCTTTTAAGAACGTATGCAAATTAACAGGCATTCTCAATGCATGTTTGTATCAAAATTATTTCCCGCTTTTCTGGAAGCAAGCAAGCATCCTGATGATTCCTAAGCCAGGGAAAACACAGGATTACCCGGCAAACTTTAGACCCATCAGCCTGCTGTCCTCCATAAGCAAGATTCTGGAACGCATTATTTATCTCAGAATGCAAGAAAACTTGGACTTTCTCGTTGATCACCAGCACGGTTTCCGGAAAGGACTTTCGACCACAACGCAGTTAGTCAGGCTCACGGAGTTCATCGGCGCGATTATGCACAACAGAATGAGTGTTGCTATCCTGATGCTAGACGTGGCAAAGGCTTTTGACCACGTCTGGCATCCAGGGCTAATCTATAAGCTAATTCATCTCGGTCATCTCGGTTTCCCCAGAAATCTCATACTCATTATCAAGTCCTTCCTTGAAAATAGAACTTGCACCGTTGGAGTTGGAAATGCAACTTCATGTGTCAAAAATATTTACGCAGGTATTCCTCAAGAGTCAATTTTAGGCCCGCTTTTTTACATCATCTATACCAACGATTTCCCTTGCTTTTCCGAGGATACAAATGTTCTCGCAGCCAGCTACGCTGATGATACAGCGATAGCCACCAAGTCTCTAAACCCAGAGTATGCCTTGTCAAGAATTCAGGCGAAAATCCCTGCTATTGAGGGGTGGTGCAGTCGCTGGAAAACGTGCATTCAGCCAGAAAAGTCCAAGATTCTACTCATTCGAAATCGCAGACAGAGGAAACGGGTCAGAACTGAGGTTAAACTTTATGGCAAAATCATCCTTACAGTTGATAAAGCTAATTACCTGGGAGTTACCCTTAACAAGAACTACAATTGGAAGGATCATATGCTTAGAGTAAGCGGAAAAGCACACGGGATCATTTTCAGGCATTTTCCTCTCCTAAAGAATGAAAACCTCACCCTCAGACTGAAAAAGAGGATTTATGAAACTGTAATCCGACCCATTCTCACGTATGCTTCCCCAGCCTGGGCAAACTACAAAGCAAACGAAATTAGCAAACTCCAAGTGCTTCAAAATAAGGTGCTAAGAATCATCACAAAAGCTCCTTACTATGTTCGGAATAGGACTCTCCTTTCCGACTTGAAAATAGATACTATTCAGGACTACCTCAGCAGAACAAACAACAACTTTTTTAATAATATTATCAATGTGAATCCCGCTAATTTCACGGACATTCTTATCTACGAAATCCTGGCTGAAAACAAAAACCTCTTGAGTTCAGAATTCTAAGTTCCAGTTTTCTGGTTTTCAAGCAGCATCAATCGGGGTCAGTTTCTGGGAGGGTGACCTCCCACGTGACTGGCTCCGACGAATGAACAGTTAGTATTCGGGCTATCCTACACAGGTCATCCGAAGTTTCTTTCTAAGGCCCCTGCTTGGCGGATTCCATCCAAGATGTAGCAGTACAGGAGCAAAGTGCTTCTTTTTCTCTTTTTCTCTCTCCAGCACACTTCTACCTCCACGAGAGAAAATTTCTTTCAGGTTTCTACTCTGTCAGGCCCCACATGGGATCACATCAGGAACTGGCAAGAGCAGGACTTTAATTTCCTGCTGAAACCCAGTATAACCGCAAAGTTCCAAAGTTCCAAGAGTTGGAGAGAGAAGGAGATTTAGGAAGCGAGCCGCTTGCCACTGCAGTTTTACGAGTTTTCACTTGGTTGTTGTTTGCCTTTAAGGCCAGAGGTCTTGATATTTGAAAACGTATTGTAGTTTCAGCAGCTCGGCGTACTGCATATGTACCCTTTTAAATAAAGGCCAGTCTTAGTGCTAGGCATTTGCATACTAATTCAAAGTTAGCTTTTAGTTAGAGTTTTAGTTAGTAGTTTTATATTCTTACGTTCAGACCACAAGTGGTTGGTCTCTGTATCTCGAAGTTCGGGAGTACCTGTAAAGTATAGAAAATAAAGGGTTTCGTATATCCTGCCTGCTTGTGTCGTCTATTCCATACAAATCTGGAACAGAACTTTAGTAAGTTAACTGTTCTTATTCAAGCCACAGTATGTTCCCGAAACAATTGAGAAGACATACATCTCCTGACAAGGAAGTGTAAATTTGCATAACTTTTTAAAAACTTATTTTTAGTTTTCTGAACTCCTTTCATCCTAGCAATAGTAAGTGGCAACATTAAAAATATTCTTTAACGCAGTTCCCGAATTCAGACATGAATGAACTAAATTGTACTAGTGAATTATCATTAAAACATCTAAGCGGACTTCAGCGTCCAGAATTATCGAAATGGCGGATGGTAGAGTGCTGCATGGGAGCTGTATACCTGTTACCAGAGTGACGCTTGTATTTTAATTTGTCTTCACAGTTAATTCCAAACTGTGGGCCGCTTACTGTTGTTGCCGTATCTCAAATGTCTGACATATTCAGAACAAACTCACTAATATTATAGTGGCAAGGTGTGCAATTTTTGCGCCTGTCATTTGGTATGAACACCATACAAGTGACAACATGTCTTCTGCTCAGTTCCACCCCAGTTTTGAGAGAGAGCACCCCGGGCGTCGGATCTGAGAATTCCCACCCTCTTTCCTCTACCACCTCTGTGCTTGTTCGATTTTTAAAACATTTTATACATTTCCAAATTATTTTTCTTACAATTTCTCGGCCATTAACGATCCAATATTTCTGTCGCAGAGCGGATAATGTTAATGTGGCTCCTCCGTGAAGGTTCACTTCGTGAAAGTGTTTGACTATCAATTCAGTAACTTGGTGACTTTTGGGAAGAATGATTGGATACTTTGTGTTTTCTGAAAGATTCGAGTTACAGAGTCTACCACCGACTCTAAGGATTTCTTCTCTATCAAGAAAAGGATTTAATTTCAGGATTTTACTGCTGAGATTCAATTTCTTCCCTGCTTTCAAAAGTCTAATTTCTTCTCTAAATTCGGAATTTTGCATGATTTTAAAAATCAAATTGCTTGCCTTATCCAATTCTTGAACTGTTAAAAAAACCCTTGAGTTTTAAAGATGTAGGTTTAATATTGTGGCAGAATCTTAAACACCATGCAGTTACGCGTTTCAATTTTTTCCAGGATGAAAACCTGGATGTCAATTCAAATTCAGCCTCTTGGCTAATAACAGAACATACAGTAGTTTGACGCTGTTCTACCTGTACCTCTTCCACCATAGGCTCGATCAAAGGATCAAAAGATGATGAAGGTAAAATTTTCTCTTTTAACCACACTGATCCATTGAACCAAAGTTTATTTTCCACTAGATCAGAAGCTCTTAATCCACGTGAAACTATGTCAGCCGGATTGTCATTTCCCTTACAGTATTTCCATTGCGAAGGTGATACAACATCTTGTATTTCACGTACACGATTAGCAACAAAGGGTTTCCATTTATCAGCGGTACCCCTGATCCAGTGAAGAACAATTTTAGAGTCACTAAAACAAAATACATTATCTTCTTGGATAGTAAATAATTTCCTTAAATATTTAACTATTCTTGCGGCAATAATAGCTCCCATAAGTTCTAAACGAGGCAAGGTTAATTTTTTAAGTGTGAATATACGGCTCTTTGAAAGAACAAAAGACGTACAGCAAGAATCAGGATCACGAAAATATGCAACAGCTCCATATCCCTTGAGGCTGGCGTCACAAAAGACAAAAAGCTCTATTTTATCGAAATTTCCCCATTCATCATTTAATATGTATTTTCTAGGAATACACAAGTTGAGAATAACTTCAAGTTCAAAGTACCAAGTTTTAAATTTTTTACTCAAATAGCTGGGCAAAATTGTGTCCCAATCAATACCCAATTCCCATAACTCTTGTAATAAGAATTTTATTCTGATAACAAAGGGTGCAATGAATCCAACTGGGTCATAAATTTTTGCCACAATCTGTAATACCTTTCGCTTTGTAACGTGTTTCCAGTCAACTGGTTGTAAAAGTTCTTGTACATCTAATTTCAATGTGTCCTCATCCAAATCCCAAATTATTCCCAGCACCTTTAACGTTTTCTTATCCAAATTATCTTCCTTATTAATTAAACCAATATCTTGCCAATGATTTTTTAAAGATACGGAATTTGATTCAAATTTTCTTAAGTTCATACCAGCGTCTTGAAGAATTTTAACTGCATCAGTTGATAATGAGAAAACTTCTTCAACGGAGTCTGCTCCATGGATAAGGTCATCAACATATAGGGACTTATTTAACATGTCAACAGCTTTGCTATATTTCTTTTCATAACCCTTAATATGATGTTTGATAGTGGCGGACAAAATAAACGGACTTGTTGTCATTCCAAACGGCACTCGGCACATTCGGAAAACCTTAAAGCCTAAACTATTGTAACTATTGTCGTAAGAATGATCAAACCATAAGAACCTTAAAAAATTTCTATCTTCACTATCAATTTGAATTTGGTGAAAAGCCTTCTCTATGTCTGCACAAAATGCAACTTTATGTACGCGAAATTTTAAAATTATATCCAACAAGTTAGGATTTAAATTAGGGCCTGATATCAAACATTCATTTAACGATTTAGCTCCTTCAGACTTAGAAGAGGCATCATAAACTATTCTTATTCTTGTTGTTACTTTTCCTTCACGTATAACGGGCCTATGAGGCATATAATAACAGTTAGGTTCATTTTCAACAAACTTACATTGTTCAACAATCCCCCTTTCAACGTGTTCTCTAATTATATTATCATATTCATTATATAGGAAATCATTTCCCTTTAATTTATGCTTAAGTCCTAGAAATCGTTTTTTAGCAACGAAAAAATTATCAGCGAGTTGTGATTTATTGTCCTTCCAAAAGAGTTTTGTTTCGTATCTGCCGTTATTAAATTTTAAACTGTCGTTAAAATGCTTAATAGTATCCAAATCAGTTTCCGAAAATGTTTTGTTTTCATTTTCAATTCCTATCGAATCCAATTTCCAAAATGACTTCAAATCAAATGTGTTTCCTTCAACGGCAGATAAAAACAACGCATTAATTCGAGTATTATTATTTTTTACTTTACCCATCACTGTGTATCCAAATATGGTCGGTACTATAAACAAACCATCATTTATCATTGAATTACTTCCTGTTTGTATATACCAGAAATGCTCCGCGCCAAGCAGAATATTTATGTTCTCATTAACGGGACTTGTATCCGAAAGTTCCAAGCCCTTTTTAGTCATAAATTCTTTAATGTTTTGACATGTTGATGGCGCCTGGAATTCTATTGATGATATTAATTCTATCCCTATAGCTTCTACAACAAGGCAGCGATCATCGTTTTTATTTTTTATTTTTAGACTATATACATCAAATTCTTGCGAGTTACCGCGCTGATTTCCAAACGAATAAATTGTTAGAAATTCTTTTCTAATGACTTGCAATTCTAAATCGCGCGTTAACTTGTGGGTGATGAAGTTTCGTTCATTACCTGAATCAATTAATAATCTTACGATTCTCGATTTATTTTTGCTTTAAGCAACAACAGAACATGTCTGTAAAAGCACACTATTTTCAGGTTTTAGAGTGTTACAGTGGGAAGTAGATACTAAAGTTTTATTTTGCGTATCTGCGGAGTTAACATCTTCCATTTCTTTCGATTTCAAACGGCAGAAAAGTTTATTATGATTTTTCTCGTTACAATTTTCGCATGGTTGTATATTTGACCGACAAAACGACCGCAAATGTTATAGAAAGCATCTGTAACAGCGACCTTCATGTTTCAATTTCTTTCGTTTTTGTTCGTCGGAAAATTTCAAACATCCGGCAGATGTATGTTCGTTTGATTTGCAGAATATGCAAAACATTTTTACCGATGTGTTAAAAGCAGAAGCTTGTGATTTGACTTTATAATTTTTTAACCCTTGTTTAGGATTAACCCCTGTGTATTTATTACCTTTTGAGCTATTAATCAAAATACTTGCTTCTCGGCATTCAGTTTCTATTTTAATGAACTCTATTAATTCACTTACTTCTATATTTTGGTTAGATGTTCTTTTTCTATGGAATTCAAGAGCTAAATCTTCAGGTAATAATTTAAGAATTATTGGGTTCAATAACTGTCCGTATGAACCGCTAGTAACATCTAAACTACTTAAATTTCTAACGCAGATTTGTAACTGATCATAGAGCTTTCTTAACTCAAAAACATTCGAAGAACTTTTAACTGGTTCTAACTGTAACAACATCTGCATGAATTTTGATATAATAACATCTTTACGACCAAACCTCTCTTCTAAACTTTTAATGCATAGATCATAATTTTCTTCAGATAAAGCATAACCAGAAACACAATTATATGCTGAACCAGATAATAAACTTTTCAAATATGTAAACTTATCTATTTTAGATAAACTTGGATTAGAATAAATAGCATTATCATACGAATTAAAGAATTCGAGCCATTTACTGGGATCACCAGCAAATTTTTCAATATTTAATTTAGGTAACTTTACTGAAGCACTACTTGTAACAACATTATTACCATTCAGAGTACTACTAATACCATTACTAGTTGCAATTATACTTCTTTCAACAACTTCATTACTGTTAATTTTCTTTACTTTACTAACAATCTTAGCTTTAAACGTTATAATTTTTTCATCATACTCTTCACATACAAGTAGTTCGTTATCATATTCTTTTTCATCAATTATGAGAGCATCGATCTTTGAGTCAAGAGTTTTAAGTTTCTCATGGTATTCAATTAACAATTCATATGATGAATTTAGATCTTCTACATGTTCTTTACTTAATGCTTCCGATAATAATTTCTCAAGTTTATTTAGAAGTGTAGTAACTTTACTACGTACAATAGCACGTTTCTTTTTCTCTTTTGCTAAATCATCCATTATGTTTCGTTGTTTTCAAAGATCGATACCAAGAACAAATAAATCAAATTTCTTACCTTTCAAAAGGTAATTCCCCTTGTCGCGGGTTTCAGACACCAGACAAATATGTGTGTGGTGTCTCTCTTCATGAGTCATAAATTCAAAGATCGTTTCGTTTCAGGAGTCAAGGTTGGGAGAGCATTAGAATTTCAAATCAAAACTTCAAATTTCACAGAACATAGAAATAACATTTATTAACGATAAACTTATATTACTTATATTACTTCCGCCTATAGCGGCCATGAAACATAATCAAGCATCAAATAAATATGACATGCGTCATTCTTCATGTTCAAGCGTCAAGTGGAATATTTTTCATCGGCGCGCATCAAGAGCGCCACCTATCTACCAAAAAGACGGAACACATTGCTTCACGAAAACACCAAGTTAGCTTTGGTTACAGCTTTTGTTTAAAGAAGATTCAGCTGCCATCTAAAATTCCAGTGATTTAAATTCTAATGTAGCTGCTCAGACGGTATAGTGGTTAGGGAAGCCTGACTGCGATACAGAAAGGCCCTGGGTTCGAATCCCGGAGAAGACATGGTTGTAACTGTCCGTCCCTTTCATAGGAGGCGATAGTGGCCCACCTATTAAATGCCTCCATAATAAAGAGACCACCACATATGGCCTTGTATAGATTAATGGACTGTGTTACACTGTAACTGTTCACAATCTGCTATTGGAAAAAAAAAATACTAATGTAGCATGTTATTTTGCTGGAAAGACCCCTGCGAAGAACTAACCCCCGATTTCCCGTCAAGGATTTAGCATTCAGAACACGGTGGTACTACTAAGGATATGGTGAAACCGTCCATGATTTCAAAATTTAATTTTCAGAAGGAACTTGTAATTGAGACTTATGTATTAAGTTTAAACTCCCCCCTTCCATTGAGAAATATTGAAGGTAAAACTGTGCCATTCATTGATTCTATTATGTTAGCTGATCATAAGTTCGGTAAGAAAAATCAAATTGGCATTATTACTACTTAGAAGTGTTAATTTCTTTTCACTTTTGTTGTCAAGTATAATTAAAACGTCAGTTCAAAACACATATTTCGGCTGGATTGTTTCTGAAAGTACTGAACATTCATTTCCCAATAATAGAGGTGCGCGCCCGCCAGAGGCTAAGCCGTGAAAGCCGTTGGTAGTTCGGTCCGGGGTTCGAATCCTAGCTAGAACTGGCTGGCTGCATGGGCGTTTTCGAGGGTTTTCCCAGGTGTAGCGTGGATACGCACCGTTTTTTTTTTTTTTTTCAAACGTCCTCTACGGGGCATCCTTCCTTTTCGTACAGTGCTTAACGGCAGAGTACGTAATAAATATTAAAACTGCAGCTGCATTACATAGCTTTCGTACTTAATTAAACATTGACGAAACCATGAAGCGGTTTTGGAAAACTGAGCAACTGGCCTCAGAAGGTTACTAAGTTAACAGATGAAGAGGAATATCGTAAATAATAGTAATTCTGATAGTAGATTCGTCGTCACGTTTCCATTTTGAGAATCCGCTGAAAAACTGGAAGATACAAAAGAAGGCACAGTTTCAGGTGTATATGACATGGAGTGCAAATTCAAACAAAATCCTAGTTCAGAAAAGGGTTATAAGAAATTTATGTCTGAATATGAAGAACTGAGTCATATGAGTCTGTTTGAATCGCAAACAGGTTAATGTAAAAATACATGTTTTATTCCACACCATTTTGTATTTATACCGGATAGCGCTACGACGAAATTACATATGGTATTCGATGCTTCGTGTAAGTCAATAAGCGTAACCGTCTTTTAATTCTATATTATATATAGATCCAGCTATCGAGCATGATATAGTTTCGGTGCTTCCAAGTTTCTTTTAATTCTATATTATATATAGATCCAGCTATCGAGCATGATATAGTTTCGGTGCTTCCAAGTTTCTTTTAATTCTATATTATATATAGATCCAGCTATCGAGCATGATATAGTTTCGGTGCTTCCAAGTTTCATAATGCATGCTGTAGCTTTTACGGCTGATGTCGCTAAAATACACAGGCAGATTCTCAGATGGGAATAAATAAAATCTTCCAACGATTGTTAGGCGAAACAGCTTAGAAGACAAAGATATGGAAGTATGGATTAAACACAGTGACTTTCTGTGCGGTTTTTCTTCATTTTTGACAACGGTTTGAAAGAAATCCCGATGGACTGTGATAATAACTCGCCATATGTCTCCCATATCACAAGAAATGATTTCGATCTGGATGGCCTTATGTCTGGATCGAAACGGGCGTTAAAGAGGCTTTTGATATTTGTAGGACGTTGTCTGCTGCATTGGAAGCTAGAAGTTTTAAATTAAGGAAGAGGAAAAAACCGTCGAGCCGCGGAATTAGTTCACTTGACATGCAGTTCATGCCTAATGAATGTTCTAACCTCTTGCGGTTGTTCTGGCATTCAGTGTCGGATGCTTTTGAATTTAAGACTTCCTTAGCTGTTGAAGAAAACCCTACAAAGCGTAAAATGTTACGGCAATCAGCGAAGATACTGGGTTTTCTATGATTTCTGTCACCGGCTACGATAGTAGTGAAGAACTTGTATCAGTCCTTTTGAATTTCTAATGCCGATTGGGATGACCCTGCTCCTAACAGTATTGCTGGAAAAGGTATTGCTGGCTAAAGAGTTTATTGAAACTCCTAGAGATATTCACGGAGAGAAAGTGCAATCACACGCATTTCGTGATGCTTTAGTTCTTGCATACGCAGATTTACTAACCGCAAAAACTAGGGCTTCTGCTGTTAAACCCTTATTTGTTTCTGTATTGGAACTAAGTGCAGCTCATTTTTTTATGAAAGCTTGTTATTCATTGCGAAATATTTTAAGTAACAGTAAATTTGAAATCTTTACATGGACTGATTTTTAAGTTTATACCAGCATAGTTATATCACCTTTTCGTAGAAGAAAAAACTTTTATTACCAACTGAATGTCGGAAATGTTGGAAGCTATGGTGCACTGTAATTCAATCCGCACTCCTTGTCCGAATTCTTATGCTCTGCAAAAGATTTATCAAAACTTTCCGGGTACAAAACCGTTTGTCAAGTTGTAAGCCTTTGAATGAAATCCCACCTATAACTGCTTTGGAATAAAAAGAAGCATTAAGGTATTGAATATCATGGGTTGAGCAAGTTTATTTCAAAGATGACATACATTTATTAAATTGTGAGAACCCTTTGAAGAACAAAGCGTTGGCGGTGGTAAGACCTTTACTTAAAGAGGATTTCTTAGGCGTGGCAGGTCGCATTCACCATTCTACGTTAAATTATAATTCTAAGCATCCATCCATTATTCCACCTTGTAGTAGTCTTCTTGAACTAAGCAGTATCATATTATCATGAACTAAGCAGTATCATAATCTAATATTCTAAATCTAATCTAAATTCCTTAATTTAAATCTATCATACTATTACACACAGGACTTATAGTGCTACAGAAAAAAAAAAAAAAAAAAAAAAAAAAAAAAAGAATTGAAAAAAAAAAAATATTGGATTACTGGATCAAAGAAGCTCATTAAAATTTTTTACCTAAATCCGAAGTTTGTATTAGATATAAAGCGAATGCTTCAAGGTAATGAGTAACTTGTCGGAATCTAGAGTGCAATTAGAAAAACCGTTTTTCAATAGCGCTATCGACTATGCAGGCCCAATATGTTTGAGATTTAACAATAGACATAGTACAAGGACTGTTAAGGGTTATAATTGTATTATTCGTTTGTAGGGCAACAAAAGCTATTCTTCTAGAAGCTGTTTTAGACTTAACAATCTTTTTTTTTTTTTTTTTCCCTCTCTATTGCTGCACTGAAGAGGTTTGTTGCTGTTCGAGGTGTATTCCAATGCACTTTCAGTGGTAATGCGACTAATTTTGTTGGAGCGAAGAGAAAATTGTATGAGGTTACAATAGCTTTAAGTGTGTTTACTCAGAAGAATTCAATGTTTTTTGTGCCCTTACATTTTCCATTCAGTGCTTCATAGATTCCACCTGCCTGTCTACAATTCGGCGATAGATTTGAAAGCGGAATTTATAAAGTTTCATCTCAGAAAAGTTATAGAAGAGACCGTACATTAATTTGAAGAACTGATTACTTTACTTGCAGAAATAGAGACTATTCTAAATTCTAAATCCTTTTAGTCATATTACTTCAGGTGTATCAAGTTTAGGCGTATCAACTCCTTCTCTTTCTTTGTAGGATGAACTATTACAGGTGTTCGAGAATATAGCTGTCAAGACTTTCATTATTGGTGGAGTTTGCTACAAAAAATAAAGCAGGGGTTTTGAAAGAGATGGCGCGATGAATACTTACATATGTTCCAGTCTAGATAAAAATAGACAAAGGATCGAACAGATCTGAAAATTGGCGACGTTTTTCTGTTAAAAGGTGACACTTCTTCAGCTATATGGCCATTGGAAAGAATAGTGGAGGTATATGCAGCACAGGGTGGATTTTGTGTTGCTAAAATTCAAGCAAGCCGATTCTGTGGCCTAAATGTCGAGAATCCAGTTCTTCAGGATGGTAGTGTTGGTGTAGTGCCAGTGGGAGTTATACAACTGGTTTTTACTTTATGTCACCTTTCGTTATGTTTAATAAATATTCTGTCATTTTTAGCCCAAAGGGCGTTAGCCCAGAAGGGCTATTAATTTCGTTTTGGAATTTTGCGTTGAAAATTTTAAAAGGCTGTATCACTTTTCAAATTGCTGCCACCAAATATTAAAGTCCTGCATTATATTTAAAGAAATTAAATAGCGTAGAATCTGCAGAAATTTATGCTTTATTCTCGCATTGTGATAAAACAACGATACCTAGAGTCATCAAATTTTTAATAACGTAATCCTCCATCCGAATATGGGCATCTGGAAGCCCAAATTTGGAACCTGGAATTTATTTTATTATCTATTTCATATTTTGTAAAGCATTTATGACTTTTTGATTAAGAAACTCAACGATTTCAAAGCGAGTAATGGCAACACTGTACCAAAAAAAAAGTTTATGTCATTGACATAAGCAAGTTTGCACTAAGTCCAACAATATTATCGTTATATGTACGTTTAAGAAAGATGAATTTTCTGTGTTTAGTAAATCGCTTCTCGCACTAAAATAAAGTTTCTGAAAGTATTTATGTGTTGCTAAGTTTTTGCCAAGAAATACAGCTTACTAAATGTGTTGCTAAATTCAAGGTTTTACTCCCTGATTTTAGTATGATTTATATTCAGAGATCAAACATTCTTAGTCTGCCTTATTCCTACTTTTAATTATTCATATTTTAAAACTCATCAACTTGTTCTATTAATTCACAATATCATTTAACTGAAGAGAAAAAGATGAATAAAATTTTTGTTTTACATTGAATGTTTCATAGCAACTTTGTAAAATATGTTTAGTTTGCTAACTAGGCAAGAGTATTTAATTCCATAATTAAGTTTTTTTTTTGTGTGTATTTCGCTGGATCGAACTACCAGTGTTCAGCGAATCTATCGCTCGGCCGCTGGTGAGATTACGCTCGATTAACATCCATCCATATACTAAGAATTTTAGAGCCATTTAATTCACAAGATCCAAATTTACATCAGTTTGAATTACATCACAAAAATTCAATGGTTTTATAACACTTTCACTTTATCTGCTAAAGATCTTACATAATTTTTTATTTGGACCAATATTATTAATAGGTCAGTTTTCTCACAGTATGAGTGGAATTTTGCGTGGCGATGTTGTTGTTTCATTAAGATACTATTATTATTTATAGTTGTATGTATTCTCGGAATGTTTTTGCGTAAAAATAAAAGAAACGAATTAAATCGTAGTTCGGAAAATGGAGCCACCTTAATCTACGAGAGGCTTTTGCGCTGTATGATGCATTTCATTGTTAATTCATAGCTTTGTCTCTGAGAGACTATTGTTTCCATTTTACGATTTTGCGTCGAATCACACTTAATGTCCGTTTCACTTTTCAAACTGTTGCCACCAAATATTATCGCCCTGTATTATATTTGAAGAAATTAAATAATGAAGAATCTGCATAAATGTATGTATGTTTCAACACATAAACACAACGAGAAAACAAGGATACCTAGAGCCATCCAATTGTGAATGACGTAATCTTACTGCGAATATGGACATCTGGAAGCCCGAATTTGAAATTTGCAACTTGTTTTATGATCGATTTCATATTTTGTAAAACTTTAACGAATTTTTGATTACAACCTCAAGGATTTCAAAGTGAGCAATGGCAACGTTGTACAGAAAAAAAAAACATTTTCATCTCCAGCGCGTGAGACTGTGTATCGGAAATTCTAAAAATAAGTTCAATTTAAAATTATTTTGCGATATTGCTCTTGAACTGAATTTTATGATTTAAGTGCGAAGAACATGACATTTATTAAATAAAGGTACACACAAAATGGACGAGGGGAGGGAAACGTAATTTAAAATCTGAAATTTTCTAATTTTATTGCAAGCTATCAATTAATTCAGAATAATGTTGGAATATTAATTATTGTATCTCTCAATAGAATTCTAAAAGGTAAAAAGAAATCTCTTACCTTTTCTTTCACCCGGGAGCCGAGCTTGTTCCATTCTAATTCTTATTCGATGAAATATCTAAATAATTCCAAGCTTTTGCATAAAAACTGACACTTCTGTATAAATAAAGATATTATATTTAGATACAGTTATATACAATTATTAGATTACATGAAATTACGCGCTCTCCAGCTAACAGTCAATCGAGTTCGGATTCAGAGTTCTAACTACGTTCTTCCGTCGGATTATTCTCGAGTTTAGATGTAATGGTGCTGATAGTTCAGAGTTTAGATGTGGAGGCGCTGATAGTTCGGAGTTTAGATGTAACATCTCCTCCTACCATTGAGATCCGACGATGCGGAGGAACTCAATACACACAGGTCCAGTCGATGAGGAGGCCGAACAACTCGTCCAGCTCTGGTCATCACTCGAGGACTTGAGGCAGGTTCTGGAATACTAGCAGCCTGATCAGCCTGACCAGTTGCATGGTCGTTTCTATCTCGAGGTGCTCTGTCGGGGAACGGAGGGCCAACGGATTCGGAAGTAGAGATCTCCAACGGGAAAAGCCGGGGCACTGGACGAAGCAGAATTCCATTTCTTGTCTTGACCCTCGCTAGTCTAACTATTCCGTCTTTACTGGGGAAAAGCTCGACTATCTTGGCTAAAGGCCAATGTATGCGTCGTCTCTGGCTGTCTTCCAATAGAACGACATCGCCTACTTGCAACTGTTGAAATTTTCCCTTCTTTATTGCCTGTTGTCTCAACTGACCAAGATATTCATTACGAAATCTGTTTCGTAGATCATGTCTTATTCTCTGTCGGTATTTGGCTCGACGGTTTAGTTCTTTGGAATCTACGTAGTCCATATCAGGAACTCCAGATGACGGCAATTCTTGCAGAAACATCATAGGGGTCAGTGGTGATGGATCTTGATTATCCTCTGATACATATGTGATAGGTCGCGAATTAATCACTTGTTCACAGTCACATAATATAGTGTATAATTCTTCATAATTTAAGGACGTTCGACCTAACACTCTTCTTAAATTTTCTTTCACCATTCGCACAAGCCTCTCCCACCAACCTCCCCACCAGGCGGCGGTCGGAGGGTTGAACTTCCATCGTATCCTTTGGATAGAAGCAGCTGAACATATGGCGTTCCTATTAACTTTCTTAAGAACACTGTTAGTCCCTACAAAATTAGTTCCGTTGTCGGAATATATCACATAAGGTCTACCTCTTCTGGCAATGAATCTACGTAAAGATTGGATGAAAGTTTCTGTAGATAGAGAAGTAACTAGTTCGAGGTGAATGGCTCTATAAATGGCACATGTATACAAGACTATCCACGCTTTAGACCCCTCACGGAGATAGAGAGGACCCGCTAGATCTACACCGACGACTTCAAAAGTCGCCCCTTCTCTGACTCGATCTTCGGGTGGAAATCCTGGCTCGACTTCCACTCTTTGTGAAACAAATCTTTTACATCTTACACATTTTCTGATAATATTTCGAATACTTTTTCTGGATTTTAATATCCAAAAGTTTTCTCTAAGATTTGTCACCAAAGTGCTGACACCAGCATGCTGGAGTTCTAGATGTTTCTCGTAAATTAGTCTCTCAACAAGAATATGTTTTGAAGGTAAAATAATAGGATATCGGAAATTTTCATTATCTTGACGCTGTAGGACGTTCGTTTTGGCTCTTAAAATTCCATTTTGGTCTACGATTGGTCTCAGCGCACGAATGGCGGGATCGTTTATGCCTGTAAATGATTCTTTCTGTACCAATCTACAAAGTGCCTTTTCAGCATTCTCCAATTCATCAACTGAGACATCAGGAGTAAGGTTTTTATCTTTGTTCTTTAAATTGTGATAAAACCTGAAAATCCAAGCGATCATTCTCACGGTTTTTCTATATGAAGAGAAGTATTTGTAGTACCGGTCCAAATTGTCTCCATGATCTAGAAGAGTCAGAATCGTTTTCCTTTTTTATAAGTTCTTCATCAGGCTTTTCTTCTGTGATGCCCCTTGTATTATTATGAAGCTGTTGTTTCATTTATGGCAACCTAAGCAGTTTAATGTTATGAAAAACCGGTTTAATCCTAGTATCCGGTGCACAAGGAATTGGCTACTTTTGGTGACTTTATGACGAGCAGTAAACGGGACGATGAGTAGTTAAACGGGTCATCTTGGTGTTCGCGATAATTTTCAAAATCGCGCCAAGGCTGCACCGTATACTAGGATTTTACCAGAAAACCTATTATGGCATAATTGGTTGTGTGACTGCGGTTAATTTGAATGATGGGAAAAGATTTGTACAGGCTTGTGATGTGTGTTGGTTGGGAAGTACATTGTTATTTTGGCTTTGTGTAGCGGCAATTTTTGCTACACAAAGACAATATAACAAGTCAAAGAATTGCACAATCGTCACCACACAAAGCCAAAATAACAAGTCAAAGAATTGCAGGAACTCGGTATCTATGTGCGGCTAAAAATCGCCAATTTACGCCAAAGGGCACCCAACAAATGACAGTCTAGTTTTATAGGCTCAAGACGATGGTCTCATGATAATCGTAATATCCGCGCTAGTGACGTTTTAAATGCCCAGAAACTTTCCAGTAATATATAAATTCGCTTTCTTTCAGATGGATAATAGACTATCCCCATATTAATAAAATCTACGTTATATCTATGTTAGCTAATATAGAAAATGAAATTATAATAATAAATATTCAGGATTAAATACATTATATGTTTCCAAGAAATTCCACAAACAGCTGTATACTTGTATATTTTGAAATGAAACTATTTCAAACAATAACCGAATTTCTTTAATTACGATGTTCTTGAAACATTCAAATAAGATAAGAACTTGTAAAATATTTTGCACGTGAACAATGAACAAGAACAGAAAAAATGTATTCTATTAACAGTATGATGTCCGTACATGTGTGATCAACATCAGAATGAGAGAAAGCATCTTACTTGAAAGCAGAGTTTAGATGTGGAGGCGCTGATAGTTCGGAGTTTAGATGTAACATTAATAATTATTTTCGATATATTTTGAATTACAGTTTAAATTTATTTTCCCCTTGCCCTAAAGAAATTTTCAAGATTAAGACTCAAGTTTGATCATTTGACATCCTCTCCTACCACCACTTTATAGTATTTTATCTAACTTGTAAACAATTAATGGCTTCAACAATGCTGAAGTCTTACTCACTAGGAAGAGAAAGGCTGATTATGACGTCATCCCAGTGACGTAACCGCTTTTCCTCATTGACGTCACACCAAACTCAACCGAAACTATTAAGCGAAAAGTCTCGGTTGCGACATTGACGACAGGAGGTCAACGAGAAAAAATGAGTAATAATGAGTCCCGGTGACGCCCATTCTTGCGTGGGCAGCACTTGCTGGTCAAAGTATTATACAACTCCGTCGGCCCTTCAGAGCTTTGCAGCGATTACTGCTGTGACTAATTTTAACGCGGCGTGAAATAGTTCATCTTTGCTATTTTTATTTCGCTAGATTTTTCGCTCCCTTTTCTGCAGTGGAGTGACAATCGGTAGCGTTATTCAGTACAGAGTGGAGCAGAAAGTGATAGTCAAGTGGAAATTTCATTGACGTGCAAATTTACGGGTTTCGTTGTTGAAATGTTTCCGGTTAGGTGGATAAAAGAATGAGTGAAGATTCACTTGATTGATGATACTTCAGCGAGAATAGTTTTGAATGGAAAGTGATATTGAGTAGGCATTCTGTCAAGTCCCTGAAGCGTGTAGTGCGAGAAAAATCCAAGCCTTTATATTTACGTACTTGTATTGGAATCTAACCACTTATCATTCTTTGCCTGGGGTCGCTTGTTCATGACTTTCAAAATAAAACAGGGACTCGAATTTGTAAAGTGCTTATCGAACTGTAAGTGCTTTCTATAAATATATTTATAAAAATAACGTGCTGTAAAATTATTTGATAAAGCGATCCAGTGAATGCAATAGTGACTAAAATAGTTGAAAATAAAATAGCTACCGAAATACGGCATGTAAACAAAAAGAAAACCCTGTTTCTCATTGATTGCCCTAACTTATGCAAAGTTGGTTTGAAATTTGAAATTAATTAATCATTGGAAAGCAGGGCTAATATTCAGTTAATGAGCCACAGCCGCAGTTAAATATGTTTAAAATACAGAAACCTAAATAAAATTTAAAAGCCTGAACAGTAGACGTGTGAGGCTTATCTAAATACAACGACGTCTTTAAGTGCAGTAGAATAGTTGTACAGACGAAGCTGTGTGTAAAATTTTTAAATACTGCATGGAGCTTTAAAATTTTTAAAGAATTAATAAGATTAAATTTCCATTAACGGGAAAAAAATAATTGGATAACTTGTCGTTTTTTTTAGCCCAAAGGGGTGGTAGCCCAGAAAGGCTATTAGTCTCGAAACGGCATTTTGTGGCGTTTCACTTTTTAAATTGTTGCAAACAGATATTATCGCCTTATACCATATTTAAAGGTATTAAATAATGAAGATGTGCATGTTTCTCGCATTTTAAAAAAACGACGGTACCTAGAGCCATCACATTTTGAATAACGTAATCCTCCATCCGAACATGAGCACCTGGAAGACCGAATTATGAATTTTGAATTCGTTTTATTACCCATTTCATATTTTGTAAAACTGTAACGAATTTTTGATTAACAAACGCAACGCTTTCAAAGCGAGCAATGGCAACACTGTATAGAAAAAGCAGTTTTTATCTCCAGCGCCGCGAGACTGTCTGTCGGAAGTTCTAAAGATATGCTGTTTTTTAAATATTTTGCGATATTACTGTTGAATTGAATTTTATGTGGTTTAAGTGTGAAGAATATAATATTTAATAAATAAAGGTCACACACAAAACGTTAAAAAAGTCCCTTTGGGCGTAGTATAAAATCTGAAATCTTTCGGTTTTTTCTTTCTTTCTTTTTTTGGAGGGGGAGGGGTCAGACTTCTGAAGGCTAAATACATACTTATTATAATGCAAGTAAGGATACGTTTTCTTCATTTACTGCATTTTATTACAATATAAACTGCATAGGTTTTTTTATAAGCAACCACAATCCCTCTCCCTTAAATAAATACAAAAATACTTAAAATACAAAAATGAAGAAAAGAGAAGGAAAACTGAACAGGAGAACTACATTTTATTTGCCTAAATAGATAACTGATTTCTAATCAAAGCACGCTTTATTTTTGTGGAAAATTAATTAAATATTAACGACGTACGTATTACAATTAAATAGCTTCAGAAGAATTGATAAACTAAAGGAAGAAGTATGAACATTTAAACCTCAAGAATGAAATAAAATAAAATAATTAAAAAAAAAGAGTGATGTTAACCGAACGGCTAAGAACAAATATAACTCATCGTGTTTGTGTTATATATTTTTAGATAACAGAAGAGAAATAAAAGAAATCACTATGTCCATTTAATCTGTTTTTAGAAAATAGGCATTTATTATATGGTTATAAGCGGATTTTCTCTCAATGAATTAAAAAAAAAAAAAAAAAAAAAAGGTGATATATCTGAATGCAGAATGCGACTGTTTTTCCAAAAATGTGAATAGGCCTATCAAACACTCTATTTGACTGTCATACACAAACTCTGTTTAACTTATCCTAAAAACGATAGTAAATGATTCGGATATATGAAAGTCTGACTTACTGCAGTTCTTTTATTCAATGAAACATGATTATTCAGTTAAATTTGATTATCCACATTAACCGAAAATAAGTGTAAATGTGATAAAGTACTTTTTTTATGGCTCATAAAAACTATAATAATGAGCAAGTAGATAAAATTACATTTACAATTTTTCATTCAGGCGGTCTAAATGCTATCAAAATAACTTATTTTTATGTTGAGCAACAGGAATCTCCTTCGGTGATGGGGCAGCTGTAGAAGAGAACAGAGGAATCGCTATAAAACAAACAGAACTTCAAGGTTATTTTTAAGAAAGGTTCAGAGTGATAAAATGTGTAGAGATTTAAAGAATGTACCAAACTTTTATGATTAAGCTTTTACCTCTTTTTTAAATAGATTACTTAAATTCTTGTGCTTTGCCAGCATGTAACATGATGCTTATGAAACCAAGCAAATCTAAAACACAGCATAATATGCAGGTATGTAATAAATAGGCACAGACGTATAACAGATTATAAAAATATAAAAATAAACAACAATCAAAAGCATAAAAAGAGCCCGAATTTAAGAAATTAAAAAATATTTAAATAGGTTTAAAACATTGTGTAGGCAATTAAAGCTCATAAGTTTCGTATTATTTCTAGAGACATTTGTTTGCGCATGTGTATTATAATTAAAAAATTATTACTTCAAGTACAAAAACAAATCCTACAATTCAAAAACGAATGTTCTAAAACTACTCAATTTACTGAAGGATTATACTACTCTGAAACATCCATTTTGTAATAATGAATGCTCTGAACCTATTTAAATTAATTAGTTCTAGAATAGTTATTTCTCAATTCTTCAGTCGATTCAACACGTTAAAGACACAGCAGATTTCGGTTCATCAGTGGGTTGAAATTGATAAAGTTATTACAATTTCACGTCCCTACTATAGAGTTTCTTAACCATTTTATACCTGCGGAGGACTTGAAGTAGCATTCGGAAACTCTGACGTAAGGTCTACTGGTTACGTTTAGCGTATTTACAACTGTTCTGCATACAATCTTTAACGATCTCTAACGGAACATTAAGTACTAAGCAATTGTGAGACCGAAAATTTTTAAAAACTAGTTTGCTGCCTGAGTAATCTATCAAATTAGATAACTGACAAAATAAGTATTGCAATTTAATATTAACAACCTGTTACCCGAACAAACGATATAGGAATCGGTTCTATCGAATCGGTGAGAACCGCCTGAAAATTTAAATTCATTCAGTGAGAATGCTTTAAACGCCTTTCATTGAAGATGCTGTTTGTTCTAAGGTATTTTTAGCACGTTGTGAGGTGCCAGGATATTTGTATTAGGTTTAAGCTTAAAGCATTTGTAGCCAGTTTAGGCGTAACACCCTTCCATTCATTCCTGAAATTACCGTTAACGACACAAACAAAGAAGAAAGAACAACAAACTTGTCCTCTTTTAGCAAAATTAATATATCTCTCTCTCTATATAGGGGATTGGCAAGAAAGTAATTCCGGTTGTCACAAAAAAAGATAGCGTTATGTTCGTTTTGTTATTCTTCCGTCAATCTTATATATATATTTTTTTTCTTTTGAGATTTGGCAGCTGACACTTTTAGGTTGCTATAGAAACAAATTCAGTGTATTTTTGTTTACAACTTTTAGTTTATTGTTAAATTTAATATGAGATGCAAAAATAAACATTTACGGCGGCATATTTTACTTTTCTGTTCCCATAAAGGCAAGAAAGCGGCTGAGACACACCACAGAGATATGTGAAGTTTATGATGTTGATCCTTAGCAGAACACACATTTCATAACTGGCTTAAAAGATTTCTTTCTGGATACCATTCATTTGAAAACGACCAATATTCTGGTCGACCTTCTGAAGGTGAAGCTAACAAAATTAAAGCATAATTAAATCATATAACTGTGCAATAAATTTCAAAATTGTATCATACATAACAATTGAAAATCACAGAGGATGTCTTAGACTCGTTAAGAAGCTCGATATTTGGGTTTCACATCTATTAAAGGAAATTCACTTAACATAACGAAACAGTATTTGCGATACATTTCAAACATAATGCAGTCTACCCCTTTCTTAAACGAATTATCACTGGTGATGAAAAATGGATCGTCTACAATAACATTAATCGGAAAAGATCATGGTCCAAACATGATGAATCAGCATAAATGATACCGAAAGCTAAATTGCATCAGAAAAAGATCATGGTATCAGTTTGCTGGGATTACAGAGGTGCTTTGCATTTTGAGCTGCTTCCAAGCCAAGGAGGTTAGAATAGAAGGAGGGAGGGTTCGCAGTTTCCTCCACTATCGGGGAATGAAACTCCACCGAACAAGAGGCGTCCATGTTTGTAACTTCAAAACATTGCATTACGGCAATGAAACGTACGTGTTTTTTAAGCTGTTCCGTGCATGTGTTTTCCACTAAAAATATGTAAAATTCATAATGAAACTACTGTTAGTTTTTTGTTTTAAAGTTATAAAGATAATATCCGTAATTTACTAAGTACAGAAAATCATTAATAAATATTTCGAAATCTAAATGCATGTGCATAACATTAAAGCCTTTAAAAATAATGTTTCTTTAAATTTTAAAAATTTGTTTAGGTTTTATTAGCAACCTGTTGGGTGCACTTTCCAGTTTTTCCTTTAAGAAGTGATATTTCTGATTTATTCACAATATTGTAATTTATTAAAGAATCATTTAACATATATTTAACCTGAAATTAATAGCAGATAATTATCTAAAAAATAGTCACAGGTTGCATTTTTTTAAAATGAAAGTTTTAAATAGATTCTTTCCACAACCAACGTACTTATAACAAGAAAAAAAAATATTAATAAAATAAATATTCTTTATATATTTATGTGAATTCAGTTATTTTAGTTGATGCGCAGTTATTTTAGTTTTTGTTATCTTGATCAAATGCACAAATTATATTCTTAACAGTTCAAAAAACTTTAAAATGAATAATAATTAATATATAAAGAAAAGCATTACTTTATTTACACCTTTACAATTCATAAAAATAGTAACAATTGGTGTCTTACTTTTCATGAAAATTATCAAACGAATTACCTAAAACGTTCAAATTATACAGTTTAAATCCTAGCATACATCATTGTATGTTAAGAAACAAAGATGCCAGCTATAAACAGAAACATTAAAATATATTTAACATATTTTGATTATTATTAAGTCCTTTTTTTCACATCTGGAAAGAAAACAACATGAGATTGCGATATTTTTTACCATAGTTATCAAATTACATAAGAAAAAGAAAATCAATACTTCCTGGGATTACGTGAAAAGTAATCCCAGAAATCTTTTTCGAAAATCTGTTTGTGCATCCATATACAACACAAGCTGACATGCTTCAAAAAGAAAAGAAAAAAAAATATTGCAATTACAGACTTCCTTGCACAAGTCACAGCGATAACAGGAATATGGCCGCCAAGCTTCACCGTTTGAGTTGAAACTTCCCTCCTTCTATTCTAACCTCCTTGTTCCAAGCAGCCAAATGATTAGAGATGTCTGTTGCCAGCAACTTATAAAATTGGAGAAACAATCAAAGAGAACAGGCCAGAAATGCCAAATCGCAAAGGAATCGTTTTTCTCTGCAACAGTGGGGGGGAGGGAGGGGGCTCACATATCTTTAGCAACATGTACGAAGTTATTACAGCTTGTTTGGGAATTGATGTCGCACCCCCCCATATCACCCCGACCTTGCAATATCGGATTATCATTTATTTCAAAGTTTACAAAACTTTTTAAATTGTTAAAAATTTCAATAATAATGACGACCTCAAACTGGTTGATTGAGTTTTTTGCTGAGAAAGAGTGGAAGTTCTAAGAGTGCGGAATCATAAAATTACCAGAAAGATGCCAAAAGGTCATCGAACAGAATGGGACATATTTGACTAATTAAAGTTCATTTTTTGTATTGAAAAAAAAAACTGAGTTTCATTTCACAATAAAAATCCGAAATTACTTTTCTGCCAACCCGATATTGTCTGGAAAACTGCCGAATGTACTGCCTATATAATCTAAAACGTATTGAGAATTTAAGCGTGAGCGTATAGTTTTTAATGTCTTTTTAAAATCTTAAATTCGTGAGTGTATGAAAAATAGTTCAAAAGGTATGCTGTAGTGATGAAGTTTTATTTCTACTTCTTTTTTTTAAAGTATAAAATGACGATGTTCTTCCATTGAATTAAAACTTTCAGTGATATGAGACAACACCAATGTAGATTACATAGAATAGTCAAAGTTAATTTCATAGGAACTGTTAATCAGCAAAAACGTTTAATAAGATATAAGCTAGATCTGCTTCCGAAACTAGCGAAGAGCGCGCCAGGTTGAGAAAATTATTAACATTCCTATATTATAGATCTGTAAGAATTTAGGTTAGAGAAATAATTCTGAGCATTTTGTGCTCTCAATGAGGTGGTATATTGGCGTGTCAAACCGATACGCTAAGGTCGCCACTCGAGAGCGTAGAAATTATTTCTTAAAATTTTTTGCAAATTTTCACAAGGCCACGTATGTGCGTGTCTGGAGAAAGGTAGACCCTGGAAGGGGAAGCTCAATAAATATGAGGGAACATCACATGATTACCATATGATTTCGAGACAGTCAATCTAATTAACATCCTTTCCTTCGCCACTACAGCTGCTTACTATCACATGCTTTTTATCCTATTAATGCTAGTTAAAAAGCTATTAAATAGTTTCACTATGATGCCTGACCTCGAGCAATACGCTTTTTCAATAACATATTTAGCCAATTCTACGTAACCAGAATGTCATCAGTTGCTAGTCCATCTTCAATTCACAACTCGTAGTGATAAAAGATTTTCTCCATTGGTGTAATTTCAGTTCTACGTAATACGGCATTTTTTAAAGAACGAGAAATTAACCCAACAACAAAAAATAAATTAGTCCTTCTCCAAATCGAGAATCAAATCCAATGAAAATGACCTTCATTAAAGACAGAAATAAAAATAGCGAACAAACGCGATCTGAACTCAAGGACAATTTAAAACGTCATCTTATCCTCTTTTGCCAGCTACATGCTTACATCCTAGTAGCAATGGGTAATTTCTGAAAATATTTACACATCTAAAACAAAATGCAAGTAAATAATAATTATCAATGCTCCTACGGAAAATGACTATAATTAAATATCTAGAAATAATTGTTTCGATTAAGTTCGCACATACGATGTTTAATAAGTTGTATTTCAAGGTCTGGTTATTAAATGTAGTTCTGCATTGAACTTTTCTAGATAAAAGAAGACCATTTTCTTATGAGCAATGCCAAGCTTGTACTGTAGAGACATTAGGTATTTTTTGGAAGCAGGAGAGATGAAAAATGAGCATTGCCCTCGCTGGGACTCGAACCACAGACCTCTCGAATACGTGCCGAGCGTCCTGACCACTACACCACGAAGGCATGCCAAGAAAGAAATACCTTATATCCTCCCCCTTCTAAAGGACGACTGGGGTTTACGGGACCCAACCGCCAAATACTGGTGGTGAAGAATCATCATTCACCACTTTTTAGTTCCGGCGCCACTGTAGAGACATTAGGTTATTTTGAAGAAAGAAACATGAAAAATGAGCATTGCCCTCGTTGAGACTCGACTCGAACCACGGACTTCTCGAATATGCGCCGAGCATGCTGACTACTACACCACGAAGGCATGCTATGAAGGCGGGAGAAATACCTTTACAGTATCAAAATAAAACCTTCTTCTCAACAAACCCTCTCGGTTATGGGCTTCTGTCTTCCCAAGTCTCTTTTCAGCAGGAAAAAATGTGAAATTACTGAAATTAAATTAATTAAATGTGTGAATGTGAAGTCGGCTTTTGGAAAACTAAGAAGGATGTTGAACAAATGAATAGCATTTGCTTAAGCGGAAACATATTATGTTGAAGACAGAGAAATTTATTCATCATCTTAGGTTACTGGTAAAGTATAAAGATGAAATATTGTCTCTAAGATATTGGTTTGACAAGGCAGAATTCATTTTGGCCCTTGTGTCCACTTTCCGAAGTTTGCCATTGTATCCAAAATAAACTCTTATTATCATTAACCATGTTAATAACTTTCTTTGGCTCATCAAAACCGTATTCGACGGTTGTTTTCCCTTAATAATCAGTTAAAAAATACTGTGATCTAAAGACTTCAGGTCATTTCTCGCAAAAGAAATTAAAGTTAAAAAACTCTTTTAAATAAATAAATAAATAAATAAATAAAAAACATAAAACATTATAAAAATAAAAAAAATTAAAATGGTTATATATCAAGCAAGTGATATATTACTCGACACATGTCTTCTATTAATTATAACAAAGTTGAAATGTTCATAACTGGATGCATTATAAATTAAATATATTTGAATTTATATTAAATAGATGCATACTTAAAAAAGTACAATAAATATTTACAGTACTGAGAAGTGCTTTTATTGCCTTTAAGTTGCCCAGTCTGAATATTAAACATCCTATTGTAAAACAGAAATTTGAGCAGAAAACATAAAAAACAAAAGACTTACATGAGTTAGCAACTTAACTCATGTAAAGGGGGGGGTGGAGGCCTGCGGTTAAGATAAGAGTTATTCAGCCTTTTGTGTTAACAAGGATACGTACGAGTTACACTAATGACCTCAAATGAGACCTCTGAGATTAAGAAGACAATGAAGTTGCAGTAAAGTTAACGTAATGTTGTCTTTCTTTCTGGCAATTCAGCAAAGAGAAGATTTTCTTACCTTTAAAGATGAAGCCAATTATCAAGTTGGCAACTTACCATATTTATCAGAAAGACCTCAATCATTCCTTTATAACGGAACCATTCAATGGTAAGATTTTTTTCTGAATGCCTTTACTTGTAAAAACAATAACCTTCTGACCTTTTTATTTACTCAATCTGACCACTTTAAAAGGAAGGGGAGCTATTTCTTGAGCAACAGACGAAAAGAGAACCAACTCTTTATCTTTCACGCTTTTTATTCCGCTAATAGGGATCAATTACGAATATGTAATTTATGATGGAACATATTTACGTATTTTAAGAGCATAATTTAAAGGAAGGTAACTTAGACATAGGAAGCAATTAATATTTCATTTATCTGTCTATTTAAATATCTATATGTATATATATATAGAGAGAGTATCACAAAGATATTTTTTAAAAAAACAAAAATACTCTAATATTATTTCCGCAAAAATGCTGCTAAAAATTAATCAGTTGTAGACAGAGAAGTAATGACTGGTATTTAATCCTGCGAACCTGAAAGGTATATGCAGGGCTTATTGAAACTACTAATTGCTTTAAAATCAACCACCATACTGTACTCGTTACTGGCCGGAAGATCCATTAACCTCGCCAACAAACTAAAATACTTTATTAATGAAACAACTTGTTACAACAAAAAATATAATAATACATAATTTTTAATCAAATTAAAATTAAAATATTCCTAATTTAGGGAATAGAACACTTTTCCATATAATAGTACAACATATAACAAATGACATCCTTGTCGTAAAAAGATTATTTGTACAACAATGTATAATCTAATATAAGTTTTTATAATACACAGAGACCTTCCAACAAAATGAATAACTTTTTCAATTTGTTTTTAACATTTTTAAACATAAAAATTTACAATTGTCAATAATAATTCATAATCCAAAATTATTCACTATTTTTTCTTTTTCTTTCTTTTCCTTCCTTTTCTTTTTAAGAGAACATTACCCATAGTCAGTTCTTCTTATTATAAGATCCATTTGTCTTCTAAAACAGGAACAATTTTTATCTAAGCTTGAATGCTTAGTTTCTAAATCTAATTTATATTTATTGTTCGCTTGTACGCAATTAATGCATTCAGGTTCATTTTTGCATTCCCAATAATTATGTCCTTTTTTCGAACATTTCCCACATATCAAATCTTTATCACATTTACTTTGAAAATGACCATACTCTTAACATTTAAAACATCTTACAACATTTAGATATTCTTTTACTGTTATTCTATACCATTTCAAATTAATTTTATTTTGGTTCATAATCGGATCAAACTTATCTGGTTGAATATTTGCTACCCAATGTACTTTTTGATTTTTATCTTTTATTTTGAACAAAAGTTCAATTCCGCCATTTTCAAATATTTGATTTTGTCTCTTAATTGCTTCCAAATTTTCACCTTTATCCAATTCTTCTTCCACATTATACAATATAATTTTAGGTTGTTTCTTTTTAGGAGCTTTTACTTGAATTTCATCTCTTAAAAGAGAATTCGTTTTTATTTCTCGTTCTAATGAAACAATATCTTCTTTTTTCGAACATTGTACAACCAATCCACCATTATTCACTTTTCTAACATTTTTAATACCAATCTTCATCTCAATTGGATCAATAATTTCTACCACTTTTGATTTAACTTCTTCAGAAGAAGTTCCCTTTTTACTTGGATACAGTAGAACAACATGTTCTTCTATTTTCTTAGTTTTTCCTTTATTCTGATACGTTTTCTTATCACTTATTTTCTGCTGTTTTAAAACCTCGGCAAAAGATCTTTCATATTGTGGTTTCTTGTCCAATATTTCTAATTTTCCTTTTAAATTTTCGATCTCCAATGCTTGAGATACCAAATAACTAAACGACACTTCTTGTGTGTTAAAAACTTTCTTTCTTATTGCAATTGTAATTCTACTTGCATCTTCCAAACAAGTCTCTAGCTCGCTAATTATAGTCCGAGCTTCTTCAATCAAATCACTTTGCACAACAGTCTCTGTCTGAACTTTCTTATCCATTGTCAATCTCTTTTGGGGTTTGGATTTAGACCACCTCCTTAGGAGGTGGAGCCCTCAGACCACGACAAGGTACCAAACCCCGGGAAGTGTTTCTATTGATTATCAAAATTTAAGTACAAAAATACTTTCCAATAATAAACGCTTTTCCAATTCAATCAAAATAATTAATCAGTTGTAGACAGAGAAGTAAGAAATTTAGAACCTAATTCACAAAAACATAAAAAAATAATACCACAAACAGTAAAATACCAATAATTCTGAACACATCCCCGACGCAAAAGATTTCCAATCATATGAAATAAAAATGTACAAAAATAATTCCTTGTTGATGCATTTTATTGGGAAATTTTGGGGTTTTTTTTAATTTTATTTCTTCATGCCTTTGTGAATCAGGGTCTAAAATTCTTACTTTTTGTCTCTCTTTCTCTCTCTCTATATGTATATATATATTTACTAAGGTAATATTGAGTATATTATCTCCTAATAGTATTTTTTAAGTAAACTGAATTTAACCATGAAAAATAGAAACGTAAATTTTGCCCTAAATTCATCTGTTACGCCAAATTTGAGTTCTTTAAGTTACATAACGCTGCTTGAAAAAGATAATTAAAACCTAAAATTAACCAATCACAGCTTAGCTGTACTTATGCACCTACTTAGTATAAATACTGCTTCGCAAGCAGTAACGTTATTCCTTTTCTTAAACTTCTGCCATGCAAACATCTCCACACTGCTTATGTTTTCCAGTCTAAGATGCTTACGTCGTACTTTTTAAACCAGTGTACATAAAAATTATTGTATTCAACTATGATTGGAAAGCAATTTGTTTACCAAAGAGATGATTTGAAATGTGTAAATATAAAGATGGTGCTTCGCCGAAATTAGTTTTGTCAACGTCTCCTTCCTGCATTTTCCACTCAGCCATCACGACTACGCCTTAAAATATGACATTTTATATATGCATAGTGATAGAATAATCTCCTCCCCCCCCAAAAAAAAGGAATGGAATAGCGTAAAAGAAGTTAAGAAAATATTTTTAAATAGGAATTTGGTTAAGAGAAAAATTGAGGGGGAAAAACTGTTTAAAATTACTTTTATGGATTACTGATGATAACAGAATATTATGTTAATTAATGAAACGAAATATATGAATAATTAGTTAAAAGATGTAAAAGAATATGAGGAAATAGTCATCATGATGAACTTATCAAACCAATTACGCATGCTGTACCATCAAAAAGAACAATTTTGGAAAGAAAAATAAAAGAAATGTAACCAAATGAAATAATGATTTTTTGTTCTTGAAAAATTTAAAAGCTTACTATTATTTATCTGAACTACTCTAATTTTGAATCGAAATAAATATACATATTCGTACAGACAAACTGTGAAAAAAAAAACATTTCCATTCCATAAACGATACCATTTTTTTTCGCTATCAAAATTGTCCGTTATTTTCTTATCTTTTATATTGACCAAGTTTTCAGCACAGAATTTCTGAAAAATAAAATTAAAAATGCCGTAATGAGTACCATACAAACTGCGATAATGTCTCTCAAGAGACACAGTAGCAGCTCATATAGTATTCGATAAAGCTGCCAGTTAAATAAATTCGCCCAGAAGGTCTTATGGTCTTATCCTCACAACCTGGTCGATCGTAGCTGAGTATCTAATACATCTAATCCATGGTAGTTCGTGCTAAGCCTAATTCCTACTGATTAAAAGTAGAGTTTGTTTCACACTAATGCGAATTCAAGCCACCTTCCTTCGAAGGTTTCAACGATGGCTGTTAAAAAAGATAGCCATTGAATTCTCTGATGAGATGTTAAATTTTCTGTTCAGCAACTTTGCTCATGCAACCGTTCTAATTCCAGACATATTTTCTGTGATTTGTTTTAAAATTAAATTATATTTTTTAAGCTAAAGGAAAAGAGTTAGTACATTAGGAGCTAGTTTCATGATTATGATTAGAAGGATGTTTAAAACATATTTTTTGTTTGCTTAAAATATGTTTATAAAAAACTTTCTTATAAAATTTTATTGGTTTTTCTTAACTTTATTTGAAAATAAAACTTGTTGCAAAGCATGTGAAATTTATCTTCTCTGGAAAGTTGGAAACACAAATTGGTTCTAACACTTTATGCGAAGTTTACGACTCAGACACAATTTCGCCAGTAGTTTCGCCATTTTACGAAATTGAGTTTAGTTTTATTTCCATAGCCTAAGAAATAAACATTGATTTTTTCCCTTACAATTTTACATGAAAAGAAGTTGTCTTCTTCGTAAAATACGGTGACGATAAATTTCAGAATCATTAAATTTTAACTTTAACAATTCAAATAACGTTTTTCATAAAGCTCTGCTTTGAGTAAAAATTAGTTAAAATTTAATTCTTATTTTTATAATGTTTACAATACACAGGAAATTTCATTAAAATAAAATGAATGAACGTCAAGTTTTTGAGTAAATTTTAACTCTACGGCAAACAATAAAATGTTAGAAACCCTAAAAAGAAATTACTTGTTTTCAATAATTTTAATGCTTTAATTCAATTCCATTAGCCACAGTTTTTCAGAATTATTGATAAGTTATATAATTGCGTTGGATTAGTCCATAATCAGCGAGTGCATAAAGCTTTGGAAAACAATCATTTCCGACTGAAGTTCATTTGCTCAGGAAAACCATTCATGGGTGATACCACCACTTAATACAATTGAAGGGATTACTATGATGTCTTGATACTCGTTTGTTTCATTTTGCAAGGAAATTAGCAGTGGATTTTGACGTGAGGCTGCTTGCTTTCTGTTGATGCAGCTTTACTGACTGACGGTACTGTGAATAAAGAGAAGGTATTTCATATTTGAATACTAGGTATAAGATATATTCCTGAAAATATGTGGAACTGATCTCAGCATTTTTCTCCACTTTCTTTATTTTTTAATTTGCCATTATATGGAAAACCAGCAACAATCATAAATTCTTTTAAAAAAGTTCTTTATATTTGAACTGCGTTTTAAGACTTTTCGCTTGTTTGATGATAATGAATGAATCTTTTTTTATTGCAGTCATTTAATATAGCCCAGGTTCATCTATTGTGACAACATTTTCCCATTTTTATCTGGATAAATGTTTCTCATAAAGAATTCTGCGTTCGGCGATATGCCGTGCAGAAAGACGATGCACATTATGTTTCTTCGACTTTTAAGATACAAATCAGCATTAATCACTTCGTTTAAAGTTGAGACTGAGCATTTTAATGATTTTGTAACTGTTCTTTAACTTAGCAGATTTTCTTTTAACAGTAAATACCTTTGCAACACTCGAAATATTCCAATTTTTCCTTGGATATGTAGTTATAACAATTTTTCCGCTTGAAGCCAAATTCTCACTTTTTTACTTTCTTATTGATAATACAGTCAAAAGTCGTTAATCCGGACTCGTCGGGACTTCGGCGATTCCGGATTATAGATAATCAATTTAAATCTGGTAAGAGGGCATGCAGAAATTATAAAATTAAAAATATGAAACCGTAATTTATGAAATAAAGAGCAATTATGATCTAAAGGGTATCAGGTTCAATGTTATTTCTAACCTTCTTCGGAAACATACAATGACCTGACTAGGAACAGAGAGCTTACTAAAGCTATGTTCACTAATTGTAGTAAGTAGACAGGATACAGACGAAGGGTATACAAAACCCTTTATTTTTCTTTATATACAATGACTTCCGTACTCGGAATACAATGACCCTCCACTCGGGGTCTAACGTAAAAGATATCAAAATAAAACTAAACTCTAATTTAACTTTAGAATAATATACGTGGAAGATTGGCCTTATAATAACAGGAAGCGTATGTAGCACAGAGACTGTGAACACTACAATACGTTTAATTTATCAAGAGGATTAAAACCTCTGGCCTGGAAGGCAAATAGCAACTGCGTAACTTTTAAGGTAAGCGGCCTGCTTCGAACTCACTGCTTCCTCTCTCCTGCTTGGCAAAAAGGCCACACTTAAATACTTGGCGTTCGCCAGACAAACTTTGCATAAAATCCTTAACGCTTATAATTCTGGAAGGAAGTAGAAAATAAGAAGTGATAGTAAAGATTTAAAATAAAATAAACGTTAGTAAAACTTAAGATCCTTACATACTTCCCGCCAGAGTTAATTAGTTTGAAACTGAGGTCTAAAACGACCTTGTTGAAAACTTTTAGCTCTAAAATCTAACGCGAGGCCAACCTTTTACAATCATAACTTCGTTAGAAACTAGAAAATTTAAAAGAAAGAAATTTGTTACAATAGCAGCTCCCAGAATCTACAACAATCTTTTTTTTTTCATCTGTACTGCATCTAAACAGGAGCTTTATTCAATTCTGGTTCCTTCCAGAGATCTGGAAGGAAAACTAGTTTAATGAAATGTTACACAATGACATTGCAAATAACATATAGAATATACTTCTCTTAACATTCTTATTTCATTCATGACTATTTTACTTATCTCTCCCCGTGCTCTCTGACATGTGTTGTAAAAGAACACCAAACACGAATGTGTTTCTGTCTACGTGTACCACACTTCCTCCTACAATCAAAACACTAACGTGTTAAAATTCAACATAACGAGACCTCTTAACACACCCTACTTTCAACTCTAAACCCTGAGGTACTATTCTAAAAGTGGCTAACTCTAAAGTGTAGCGTCAGAGAGCCTAACTACATCATTCAACCTTTACCACATATTCACCATGATTTAATCTTTACAGTCACACGAATAACAAATTTTTAACATTACTTTCACTTTTACCATATCACGGTATTTCAAAACATTTAAAATAACAGAACACATGTATATAAGAACATATCAACATGCCGTTAATTTTACACATTTGAAAACATACATTAGTAGTACATTGTTAACTTCTATTCTTTTCAAAGCAAGTGCCAATTCTTTCTACATTGAAATAATACTACATTTCAAAAAGTCTTTCAGACTAAAACTTCTTTCTTGCTAGAATGTTTTAAATAAAATTTATACAATAACTTTTTACAATATTTAAGTCTTTACACAACGCTATTATACATCAACTTTAGTTTTACGCGCGAGTAATTGAAAAACATAATAAGAAAATCGGTCATAATTCATTTCTCGCCCTTTTGGCGATAAAGGTAGACCTCGCATGAGGTAAAACTTCTTGAAATCTGCCACTTGCAGTAAGAATGAAAGATTAACTTAAGTTTGCAAAGTAACATAAAATTTTACTTATCTTTGTAATATTCAGACATCCTTTTCTGGGCCCAGTCTTTAAAGGTATAGCAGATAGTAGCTTCGTTGATCCTTCTTCTTGTACGGGCTCGCCCTTCAGTGCTTTCCTCTGGAAGCTTCCGTTTTTCACCAGTACGGCCACCCTTGAACACCTTCCTTTTGTCCTCTGCTTGTGGTCTTGGCCGTTTGAAGGCAGCTGGTCTTGGTGGAACCGGGAAACTTCTGTCGTGATCCTGCTTGGACCTCGTTGTTGGCCGTTCAAATTTTTCTTGTACTTTTTCCTCCGCCGCTGATGGCCCTTCCGCAGTTCGGCGACTTTTGCTGCGGAGAGTTCTGTCGGATGAGTCGATCCTCCGTTTTAAAGCCGGGTTATAGTTTCCGTCATTTCTCCTGGTCCTCTTCACATACGTCGTCCTTCTCCCTTCTTCATTCTGGGGGTGTTCGTGAACTCTGTTTTCTGGACGGTGGAACGGCTTCTTTTTCTTTTTACCTTCAATTTTTCCGCGGGGCAATTTTCTTTTCACTTGCTTCTGTCTCTCATAGGCTTGCCCTTGTACTTGTCGTTTTCCCACCTCTGGAACTTGTACCTGCGATGTCTGCCGTGCCGGATCCTGCAAAAGATCTGAAAAGATTTGCATTTTATTACGATCGAAGTAGGGCTTAATTTGATCAATATTTGCGGAACAGATTTCACCATTTCTGGCCTTTAACACTACAACAGCGTGAGTTATTTTTTCTATAACATATGGTCCTTCAAATCGTGGAAAAAATTTGGCAGTTTTATCTTCTGGTGCTGAAGAAAGTGAATGCTTAATTTTTAGTACTTCATCCCCTACTTTATAAGTTACTCCCCGTCGTTTCAAGTCATAATACAATTTTTGTTTTCTCTGTGCTACTTCAGTATTCTTCTTTGCCTCCTTAATTAGTTTTTCTATATCACCCATTTTAAATTCTGGGGCTCTTTGTTGCACATAAAATAATTTATCTAACGGTGTTATAATCTTTCTGCATAGAAATAACTCAGCAGGAGTTTTTCCCGTTGTATCATGTTTTGCGGTCCTAAGGGCGAAAGCAAATTCATTGACATAGTTATCCCAGCTTTTATGAAAATTTTTAACATAACTACGGATAATTTTCACTATATTTCTGTTGACCCGTTCCGCTATATTTGATTGCGGCCGATACGGGACCATTTTTAAATGACGTATGCCCAGTTTTTTGCACATGTCTTCAAATATATTACTTACAAATTGAGGACCATTATCCGCTATAACTTTTAGGGGCGCCCCGTATTTTAAAATATATTTATTTAAAATAGAATCGGTAACTAATTTCGCGGAGGCTCGTTTTCAGGGAACAATTTCGGTCCATTTACTAAAATGATCAACCATAACAAGGAGATAGCGACTTTTGTTTAACTGACTTTTTGGGAAAGGGCCCAATAAATCGATGCCGATTATTTCATTTGGAAATTCGGATTTAACACTATTTAGAAACCCGGCCGGGCGGAAATTAATATAATTAACGGCTTGACATGTTGGGCAGGACTGGACATACTCCCTTGTTAACTTTTGCAGTTCAGGAAAGTAGACTGCCTCGCGTACGCGTTGGATAGTTTTTCGAATACCAGCATGAGAAGCTAAAGGGCTGTCATGGAGCTCTTGCAGGATATTTAATCTAAGACTAGCTGGGATAACAGGTCGAAATTCGTTGTTGGTCGAAATTCGTTGTTAAAGGGCTGTCATGGAGCTCTTGCAGGATATTTAATCTAAGACTAGCTGGGATAACAGGTCGAAATTCGTTGTTGGAATTCGTAGTTTTTGTATAAAATAATAGACCATCTATTAGTTCGTAATGGGCCGCCCTATTTCTTATCGCCACAATATCTTGGTGGCTAAAATTTTCAGGATCCTTCAAATACTCATAAATGCTTCCAAACTCAGGATCCTTACCCAGTTCGGTTATTACAGTTTCTCGGGAATTTATTGTACATGCTGTAAGCATTGCCACCTTTACGGTATTTCCTTGTTCGTCTATTTTAATTCTTGATAGGGCATCTGCTACGATATTTTCCTTTCCAGGGGTATGCTTAATTACCAGATTATATTCTTGCAGCTTGAGTGCCCATCTTATTAACCTGGGGGATAAATTTTTCCCTGAGTACAATCTAGTTACCGCCGCATGATCAGAGTACACTGTTATCGGCGCCTTTCCAAAATAGACTCGGAACTTTTGCACTGCTAACAGAACTGCAAGTGCCTCTCTCTCGGTCGCGGAATAGTTTCTCTGTGTTTGATTTAAAGTTCGGCTAAAAAATGCCACGGGCTGCTGATTTTGCGAAAGTACCGCTCCTACCGCATAATCCGAAGCATCCGCTGAAATTTCTAAATTCTCATCCTTTTCAGGAAATTTCAACACAGGGGCTTGCGTTAATGCTTGTTTTAATTTTTCGAAAGCACTATTGGCTTCGGCCGTCCACGAGAATCTTGCCTTTTTCCTTTTTAATTTTAACAATGGCTCAGCAATAGCCGCAAAATCTTTTATAAAGGACCTATAATATGAACAAAGTCCTAGAAAAGAAGAGAGCTTCTTTGCCGTGTTTGGAGTCGGATACTTTTGTACAGCGATTATTTTTGATTCATCTGTCTCGATCCCTTTTTCCGATATTTTGTAACCTAAATATTTTAATTCAGGGGCTGCGAATTTGCACTTTTCGACATTAACTTTTCGACCGGCCTCATTTAATAAAGAAAACACCTGTCTTAAATCCTGTATATGTTGGTCGAGATTATCACTAGTAATAATGATATCATCTAAATAGATAAATGTGGACTTTCCAAGAACAGGTCTTAACACAATGTCCATGCATCGCTGAAATGTTGCTGGGGCCCCAGAAAGGCCAAACGGCATACGCAAAAATGCATAAGTGCCAGACTTGGTTATAAAAGCAGTCTTAGGCACGTCCTCAGGCCTGACCCCTATTTGAAAATAACCATTCGTTAAGTCTAAAGTCGTCATAAATTTGGTTGATTTTATGTTCCTTAAAATTTCTTCTATGATCGGTAACGGATATACCGGATATTTCGTTATGGAATTTAATTTACGGTAATCAATAGCGAATCTCCACCTTTTTGGATGCTCCAAAGGATAATCATTATTTTTCTTACATAAAACCACCGGACTAGCATAACTACTTGAGATAGGCGTTATGATCTTTTTACGTAGCATATCGGTAATATGCCATTCTATAATTTTTTCCTTATTCTTATCATACCGGTATGGTTTTTGACGAACCGGCAATGCATCTGCGGTGTCAATACTATGGTTAGTAACCTGAGTAAATCCTGGAATATCACTAAATAAGGAAGCAAATTCACTTACCACTTGTCGGATTCTATCTTGCTCGTCATTAGGCAGGTGGTCAAGATTTAACCTTGGCGGTTCAACCTTTTCTACACGCACTGGTTTCATTGTCAGCCTAAGGGACGCTTCATTAAAATCCAGTGTAGCTTGTGCGTCTGAAAGAAAGTCTATTCCTAGGATTAAATGTGCTTGCAAATTCTTTACTATAAAAAACATCACCTTTACTTGTTCGTCCTTGATACGGATATATAAAGGTACTTTACCTACGCACTTACATTCTTTTCCTTGCGCCGCTAATACTGTCGTATTATCCGCATTATATATGCGGTATTTGCGAAAATACTTTCTAAAAAAGACTTCTGCCACACAGGAACACTGCGCGCCGGTATCCAGGAGTGCGGTGGCCGGGATATTATTTACCAAGACTTCAATCTTCGGAAGAGTTAAATTTTTCACCATTACTGTATTTAACTTGTAGGAAGAGGGGTTTTCGTGGCCTTCGGATTTCCGCACCCTCTCGTCAGCAGAAATCCGTTTTAGTTTAAATTATTTTTCCTTTCCGTGCTTTCCTTCTTTCTCTACTGGCCTTGAGACTTTTTTCCTGGGTTGCTATTGAACTGTCGACGTTCGCCGGCTGTTTTTGAATGCTCGGGTTTCCTTGCCCAGTGATTCGCTTTTTCTCCGTAGCCGTATGCTTGAGTTTGCTGTAGTCTTGGCGTATCAAATTGGTTTTGCTGTTGATATTGGCGTCTTCTTTCGACATCCGCCGTTCTTCTACTTTCAAACTGGATTGCTAGCTCAAATAACTTTTCCAGTGTAGTCGGATTTCTTAATTCAATAAAATCTTGCACTTGGGGTAGTAACCTCGGCAAAATCACTTGAATTATTTCAGGATCCGGACGGTTTCCATACAAGAGCTTGAAAACGTGAATTTTTCTTAAAATAAAGCTCGAGAGGTTTTCCATTCTTTGTTGATATATACTGAAAAGTTCTGTTTCGCACGATCCCTTACAACAGGGAAGGCTTTTAGTAGGGCAGTCTTGAAATTTTCGTAAGTATAGGTGGGACTTCCTGCTTGACCCAAGAGACTTCTGCCGATACATTTGAACCAGTTAAGCGCTTGGCCCCTCAAAGCGCTGGTAGCTAAGGTAACTTTTTGAAACTCGTGCACGGGGTAGAGCATGAAGTGGTCATCCAATTTTTCCAAAAAACTGGTTACCGGTGAGTTTCCATTAAATGTTGCTTCTGGTTTCATCGAAGCGCGCATGGTCTGGACGATGTACCCAAATCCTTCCAGGGCGGCAGCCGCCATTTCTGGATTCTGAGCCGTTTCTGCAGGCAGCACAGGTTCTTCTTGAAACTCGGCCATGGTTATTCTTCTTCTTTGGGCGCCTTCTTCGGAAACATACAATGACCTGACTAGGAACAGAGAGCTTACTAAAGCTATGTTCACTAATTGTAGTAAGTAGACAGGATACAGACGAAGGGTATACAAAACCCTTTATTTTTCTTTATATACAATGACTTCCGTACTCAGAATACAATGACCCTCCACTCGGGGTCTAACGTAAAAGATATCAAAATAAAACTAAACTCTAATTTAACTTTAGAATAATATACGTGGAAGATTGGCCTTATAATAACAGGAAGCGTATGTAGCACAGAGACTGTGAACACTACAATACGTTTAATTTATCAAGAGGATTAAAACCTCTGGCCTGGAAGGCAAATAGCAACTGCGTAACTTCTAAGGTAAGCGGCCTGCTTCGAACTCACTGCTTCCTCTCTCCTGCTTGGCAAAAAGGCCACACTTAAATACTTGGCGTTCGCCAGACAAACTTTGCATAAAATCCTTAACGCTTATAATTCTGGAAGGAAGTAGAAAATAAAAAGTGATAGTAAAGATTTAAAATAAAATAAACGTTAGTAAAACTTAAGATCCTTACAAGGGTATCAAAATTTACAAAAAAAAAAAAAAAAAAAAAAAAAAAAAGCTTAATATTTATTTGTTTACTTTATTAAACATTTCTTTCAATGTAAGTTGTTTAAGTTGCTTCGTTTTATGTGATAATACTTTCTCTTTAATTCTATAAACAGACATAATTTCTTGTTCAGTTACAAAGTTCCGCTGTTCAAATCCTATAATTGTTGTGTCGAGAATACCGACTAATTTGTCAATCGAAATTTTTTTTGTTCTGTGTCACTTTCTTCACTATCGGAAGCGAATTATAATGACGAGGAATTTGATTTAAATCATATCAAAGACGGAGTACATCGAGATGAAATACTACATTTAGTAAGGAATTATAAGCCAAATAAAATAAAAACATCTGCTCTGAAGATAAGGATAGTGCTGACAGATCAACTTCCAATTCATTGCGCCCCGCGGCGTTCCCCCCCCCCGACCGCCGCAGAGCAGCGTGAAATTGATAAACAGATTTCAGAATGGTTAGAGAAACAAAGGATATTCCTTTATCCATTTTTTGCAGCAATTCCACTTTTTGTTTAATGGACTTCGAAACATACTTTCGCTTTGTAGATCCTTTACATATTAGTAAACATACATCGGAAATTCTATTTGACATAATCGAAAGTTCAAGCATACTTTTATGAAATTGCTCTAACAGTCTGCAAAAAATAATAAGCCGGATCCAATTAGAAGATTAAGGAACGACGGAATCTGCAACATTAACTGAATTAGATAATTTTAGCTTAGCTTATACCTTCCGTTATACATTAAACGCGCAAGCGTAAACGTATTATGCGCATGCGCACACGCATATTCGCAGCCGTAAAGGTCTTACCCGCATGCGTAAACGTCTATGCGCATGCGTCAACGAGACGCATGCGCAGAAAGTTTGTAGCTTTGAGGTCCGAATTATGGGTGTCCGAATTAACGACTTTTGACTGTATTACCTATTGTGGCTTTAAATATAGAAAATCCACGGCTTTTATAGCGCTTTTTAATAACTAGATACAAATAAATTTCTTCGGAAAGAGCGCAAACATAGCCCTTTTATTCATTGCTTCTTTAAAAGCGCCATTTTTCATCAAAACAGAACTGTCAAGTAGCAGACGATAAGTTATACTTTCAAAAATATAGTTGCAATTAAAAAAATTCGAAGCTGACGATTTTTTATAGCAAAACAAAATCGTCTAAAAATGCGCGAACAGCCTCCGCAGTATTTTAACAGCTGGTATAATCAATCTTACTAAACAATAAATAAAAACCAGTAAGAAATAACAAATGTTTTTGTTGATAACGTGATTCAGTTATCTTGCATGGTTATTTCGCTTGGTGGTTAGGCTGGAATTACAATTTATCCCCCCCCCCCACCAAAAAAAAGATTAGTATTCATTTCACGTTCTGGTTAACTTTAAGCTTTAGTTCTCAGAGAAATGCAGATTATTACTGCAGTAAGTTTTGATCCATGAGACAGCAGATTTCTGCTACTAATGGATGCAGTTGTAAAGGTTAATTCAGACATATTGAAGGAACTGTTTTTAAGAATTTCAGAGCAAAATAAATCGTTGCCTTCAAATACTTAATTTTTTTTAGAACATAAACGACATTAAAACTAGGTAAACTAACTATTGTTGGCTGTATTATATGCTTATATTGAGTGCAATTTTATACCATAAACAATGATTATATTAGTTTTAAGTATGAGCGATTACATTATTGAAGAAAATAGAAAGATTTTTACTATTAAAATAGTACAAGACATTTTACTCTGTATCCAGGTTTTTTGGCTTTCTTGTTATATACACAAGTTTTTATATTTGTAATAGATAATGTAAATTAATGGATGCAAATGGTAATACATGTACAATGCAATAATACATACATACATACATTTCATACAATAATACATACATATATTTAATACAATAATACATACATTTCATAGACTAATACATACATTTCATAGACTAATACATACATTTCATAGACTAATACATACATTTCATACAATAATACATTTCATACAATAATATATACATTTCATACAATAATATATACATTTCATACAATAATACATACATTTAATACAATAATACATACATATATTCAATACAATAATACATACATATATTCAATACAATAATAAATTTACATGTGTATTATAACTTAATACATGTAAAATGAGAGCGCTCTGATGAAAGTGGTCTTTAAAAGTTTGGAAAAGTACATGTCTTCTGTAAAATTAAACTCATTACACAAAATGTTTTTTCGATGATTATTTTTTGTTGATTCGCTTTATAATTTGTTGAAAAAACTTCAAAATTTAAATTACGAAACATTCAAACACATAATTAAAATTATTCTTAATACAAATTATGAATAACTTCCCCATTTAGTGTCATTAATTAGGTTAAAAGAAATACCGCTGCAAAGAAACTTCTATTTATGAAAATTTGTCATAAATTTCCCTCGATAATGGACTGAAGGAAAATTGTGAAGGTAATCAAGGGAAAAATAAAGAGCGCTACGACGATTTTCCTAATGAGAGCCTGATGAGAGTGGAAGAATATTTGATAGCTAACTGAGAAAATCAATTTTTGGTGCTGTCTCTCATTCCGTTTAACCTAGTTTTCTGACTTAGAATGCCGAGGAACATACATAATAACTGATGACAGAGAAGAAAGAAAATATGCGCCACAAATATAGCTGTCAATTTAAATGTTCCGACGGATTATTAAAAAAAAATATAGTTGCTCTGAGACCCTAACAAGATAGGTGGTCATGTTGCAGCTGAACCGCTAAATGATTTAAAAAGCATATTTTACGGCATTTCTTTTAGTAATTGCTGTAAGGATTTAAATATTTTAATAATATTTGCAATATACAAGCTTTAACGGTAAGAGGTCCATTGGATATAGAATTTTTTCAGTATATATATATTTTTTTAGTTTTGTGACAGTTTGGAACTGTTAACTGATAAATCAGGTATTCACAGAAAAAACGAATTGCAGTATTCTGAATATTATAATAACTTTGCAGTTGCCTTCTGTTACTATGTAGCGTAATGAGCTCCACATTGTGAATATTTGATCGAACTTCATTGATATTTTTTAACCCTTCCCCAGTTCTAAGCTCATTTTCCACGCAATTTAATATTATCTGTCAGGCAATAATAAAATTCGGTTCTTAGGCCATTTGAAAGGGCTGAAGCTAAACATAAATTTTTTCTTGTTATGCCATACGATTTTGTCTTGCAGTTAAAAAAAAAAAAAAAAAAAAAATCTGAAATGTTTCAGATTTTAAATTACGTCCAAAGGGGCGTTTTTTTAACATTTTGTGTGTTACCTTTCTTTATTAAATATCATGTTCCTCGCACTTAAACCATAAGATCCAGTGCAACAGCAATATCGCAAAATAGTTTTAAAACGAGCATATCTTTAGAATTTCCGATACAGAGACTCACGCGCTGGAGATAAAAATGTTTTTTCTGCACAACGTTGCCATGCTCGCTTTGAAATCCTTGAGTTTGTTAATCAAAAATTCGTCAAAGTTTTAAAAAATAGGAAATCGATCATAAAACAAATTTCAAATTTCAAATTTGGTCTTCCACATGCTCATATTCGTTGGAGGATTACGTTATTCAAAATTCGATGACTCTATGTACCGTTATTTTATGACAATGTGAGAAATATACATACATTTACGCAGATTTTCATTATTTAATTTCTTCAAATATAATGCAGGACTCTAACATTTTATGGCAACAGTTTGAAAAGTGAACCGACATTTATGAGTCCGACGCAAAATGCCAAAACGAAACTAATAGTCCTTCGGGATTCAAATCCCTTTGAACTAAAAAAAACTGAAAAGTAATGAGCCTATCTTTAAAATTTTCGATTTTCGATACACAGTTCCGCGCGCTGGAGATAAAAAGTTTTTTTCCCCCGTAGATTGTTGCCATGGCTCGCTTTCAAATCGTTGAGTTTGTTACTCAAAAATTCGTTAAAGTTTTACAAAATAGGAAATCGATCATAAAGCAAATTCCAAATTTCAAAGTTGGTCTTCCACATGCCCATATTCGTAGAACTACGTCATTCAAAATTCGATGGCTCTAGGTACCGTTGTTTTATCACAATGCGAGAAATAGACATACATTTATACAGATCTTTCATTATTTAATTTCTTCAAATATAATGCAGGACTCTAACATTTGGTGGCAACAGTTTGAAAAATGAAACGTACATTTATAGTGATTCAACGCAAAATCACAAAATGAAAACAATAGTCCTTCAGGGACAAAGCTCCTTTGGACTTTAAAAAAAAAAAAAATAAAAAAAAAAAAATAAAAAAGAGTACCTGCTTGAAAATTTTTTTTTTTTTAAGTGCAACTTATATTTTTGAAAGTATAAATTATTGTCTGCTACTTGACAGTTTTGTTTTCGTGAAAAATGTTGCCTTCTGAAGAAACAGTTGACGGAAGACTATGTTTGTGTTCTTTCCGAAGACAATTATTAGGTATTAAAAACGAAATGAAAGACATGGTTTTTCGATATCTAAAGCTACAATAGATAATGTTGTCAACAACAAAGCAAAAAAAAAAAAAAAAAAAAAAGTAAAAAATTTAGCTTCACGAGGAAAAATTATTTCAAATACGTATCCAAGGAAAAAACGGAATGTTTCAAATGTTGCAGTAAGATCTCTAATGTTAAAAGAAAATTAATTCGCCAAGTCAAAGGGCAGTTGCAAAATCATTAAAATGCTCAGTATCAACTGAAAACAAAGTGATTAATGTTGATTTGAATCTTAAAAAAAAATGGAGAAAAAACGTAACGTGCATCGTCCTTCTCCTCCACGACTTATCGCCGAACGCACAACGCACAGCTGAATTCTTTATGAGAAACATTTATCCGGACAAAAATGGGAAAATGCTATCACAATAGATGAAACTTTGGTGTACTTAAATGACTGTAAGCGTGGAGAAACATTTTAGGACCAGCTCCACATGTTATCAAAAATGTATCCTATACCCAATTTTCAAATATAAAATACCTTCTCTTTACACGCAGTGTCATCAAGTACTAGAATTGCATCAAAACAAAGAAAGCAGCGACACATCAAAATCTACTGTTAATTTTCTTGAAAAAGGCGTTACAAGAAACGGGCATCAAGACCATACCCTTCATTCATATCTCTATTACATCTTTTGACTTATCACCAATGTATTTTTGCTGCTTTGGGCTTTGAAAAATGAGTTGTCCAAACTTCGACCTACAGCCTCCTTAGACTTTGGAAAGCGGTTTCAGAGCATCGGGATAAAACACCTCTTCCGATGCTAGAAAAGGTTCTATTGTTTTTAAAATTACGATGTGGAAAAATTATGAAGAATAAGGGTCAACAAACAGAACCTTTAAAACATAAATTTTTTTGGTAAAATATTTCTGTAATTGCAATGAAAGTCGTCTAAAAAATATGCAAACAGCGTCTGTAGAAATCGTACTACTATACACTTTTTAACAACTAGTAATTCTTTAAAAAGTATATTATGGTATTTTTAAATAACTTAAACTATTTTTCCCGTTTACAAGCGTGCAATTGCTATCAGGGACAACAGAAAACGTCGACGAGGAGCCTAAATTATAATAAATGTTACTGTTAATATATTTAGCTGCAACTTGCAACTTGCATTCCTGAATGCGAAGAAACAAAACTTATTTAATGATCCTGAAAAAAAAAAAAAAAAAAAAAAAAGAGAACTCCAGAAGTTCTGGTGTTTTTCCCCATGTGTAGCGTGTATACTAGCCAGTTTCCCTTCGAATGTCCTTCACGAAGGCATCCCTACCCCTAGGCAGATACCATTGCCATAATCCGTAAACTAAACCCCAAACTAAGAAATTCTATTCACCAGAAAGACTAATGCGGAGCGGGTTTGACCTCTTTAAGATGAGATTGGTCAAATTAAGGGAAATTTTAGGATTAATTCGCGCTAGTGATGCTTTTCAACGTGCGTGAAATGAGAAAGCCTATTTCTTGGACGTATCCCCAGCTATAAATGGCATGCATATAGAGATATACTAAAACATTTTTTAGTTCTTCTTTCCAGATATGCAGATCATAGTTCTATTAATATAATAATTTCAGAGATATATGTCATTCATTTTCATTGCTTCTTTCTCGAAGACCCTGAATAATCGTTAAGTTGAATGCTAGCAATGTGTTTAAAATATTTTATTTAGTGACATTTAGTGACATTAGTTAAGTTTGCTTTTTGGATATGGCAAAACATACCAGGGCTATTTGTCTAAGAAAAGGGATGCCTTCGTTGCGGACTTTTCAAGGAAACTGCCTCGTACTCACGTTACATCTGGAAAAACGCCAAGAAAACATCCATACAGACAACCTCTTTCCTTGGGTTCGAACCGAGATTACACTGTCAATATCTAGTAATCTTACTATTCAACCACTGGAGGTGTTAGCAAAAGTAATTATTTAACTCATTTTTCCTTGTACGAAGTAAAGGATATATTGTAATCACGAAAAATACCGGGTACCATATTTCAACGAAAATATCCATTTTGATCGGTATCGAATGCAATTTAAAGATGTTTTTGCGTGACATCTACACGTAAGGACAGAATAAAGGGCTTTTTTGCCCCAAACGAATTATAAAACTGATTTAAAACGGATTCAGCAGAGATTTTTTTCGTGGCGTCCGTACGTACATACGTATGTACGTATGCATGTATTTCGCATAACTCAAAAACTAATAGCCTCGGAACGTTGAAATTTTGTATGTGGGACTACTATAACATGTAGATGTGCACCTCCCTTTTTTGGGTGCACCAAAAATATATAAATATAAGTATATATATATATAATTAAGACACAATAACACGCCGAATAAATACTAATTCAGAAGTCAAACAACAAAAATCAGCGTTATACCTACAAAATTTTCACAGGACTAGTTTCGATGGTTTTACCGAACCATCATCTTTAGCTGCAAAACCGCAATGCAATGGCATTTGCGGTTTCTGAATTAGTATATATATATATATATATTATATCTCTCTCTATATATATATCTACTCTGTTACTCGGCTCAGTGAGCTCAGTTTCTTTATTCTTATATGTTCGTAAATTGTGCACTTTTTGCTTTAAAAATGATTGAATTAGGACGTTGTTATCTTCAGATTAAGGTTTTTTAGTTAACGTACAGGTTATAGGTGTAGAACTATCAACAATTTAAAAGTTCTTTAAGTGCGGCTAAGCCTAATTTTTATACCATAGCAGCCATATTTGTTTACATTTGAAATTTAGCAGAGTAGTTGATTTGTTGTCAATCTAGAGAAACTAAGCTTCGCAACAACAAAGTAACGTCTTGTTTTATTATTGCAAATTAAATTATGCTTAATTCATTCTGGAATTAAAATTTATGTTATTAGCTTGTTTTGCCTTAGAAACTGTAATTTTAATTGTAAAAATTGTTTTTTTAGTTGTTTTAACTGTATTTGGTGTTTTATGGTTTTTCTATATCGTTCAAATTTTAACATTTTGAATTTTTATGTATTTTTGCCTTGCTACGAAGTGAGAGCTGAATTAAATCAGTAGCGCATGCGCATTATGTAAGCGGCGCTGTATCGTCTGCGAAAAGCTGTTTCTTTTTATTTGTTTAATTTCTTTTAAACATCGTTTTAGATTTATTATACTATTTGAACAGAACTTGTAATTCTTCAGATGATATAATTTTTTTGAACTCTGAGTTATAAAATGAATGTTAATCTGTTAGGTGAACGTAGCGCCGAAGTGTTGCTATGGTAAATAAATATAGTGAACATTAAAGAATGCATTTATTCTATTGTGGTTTATGCGCTATCGACGAAGTAGGTTTAATTTAAAATTCGTTAACTGTTAATTCAATATGTTTAAATGAAATGCAGGAAAATTGCGTATAATTTAATATTCCGTACAAGGCGCCTTCTCATGTTAACATAATGAGACCGAATTTAAAATAAACACTTCCAACAGTATAAAAATGTTTTCAGGATAAATAAAATGATTTATTGTAAACTCTGCAAAACGATTCCAAAATATTATGCGACTATGTAAACCATATAGACATTATGTAAATTTAGAAAAATGGAAAAACTCAATTTATTGCATTCATTAGACTTAACTTGCTTATCGGTCTCAAGAATGTTAGGTTTACAGTTTCTTAATCTTAGCAGAGAGCATTCTGATAATGAAAACAAGAATGAAACAAAAGAATTTATAATGTATGCATTTTTGCTAAAAAGGCTCAAGACATTTTAAATAAAAAGAAAAAGCTGCTTTGAAATAAAATGAAAAGGCGTACCTATGTAATTAGGATGGGAAAAATCTCAGACTGTCCATAAAAAATAATGGTGCTTAGCAAAAACGTTATCTTCACTGGATGGCTGAAGTAATAATCTTAGTAATTTTATGAAGGAAAGTCGAAATAAAGTTTTACTGGCGCTTCTAAATTGCGGCATTCATTTTCACGCTCCAAGGGAAAAAATAACTGAAACACCGAGCCACGATAGGGATCTTTTCCCGAAATTACTAAGTAGTAAGCATTTCTTGTAATGCAGGATTATGACCCTCTTCTGCTTTTTCTGAGAAAAAATATTAAAAAACTAAAATTAAAAGTGAGTTATGAGATGATAGAAGTAAGGAAAGATAGGCATAGAAAAACAGAAAGCTATACATCCAGAAATGTAAAAAATTAAAGCTTGGAAAAATGAGAGATTAAGAACGGTATATGTGGGAGAGCTACATAGGTTATTAAAGAAGATTTATTTTTTTATTCGGATATCTGTCGTTTTAGGATCATATTAATGTAATAAGCATTAAAATTAAAAATAATAAAAAAGTTTTTAAAAATCTGAAAGCTTTCATATTTTATATTACGTCCAAAGGCGCGTTTTTTTAACGTTTTTGTGTGTTAACTTTATTTATTAAATATCATGTTCTTTGCACTTAATCCATAAAATTCAATTCAGCAGCAATATCGCAAAATATTTAAAAGAGCATATCTTTAGAATTACCGATAGACAGTCTTGCGCGCTAGAGATAAAACTTGTTTTTTTCCTCCGTACACTGTTGTCTCTGCTCTCGGAAATCGTTGAGTTTAATCAAAAATTCCTTAAAGTATTACAAAATGTGAAATAGATAACGAAACAAATTCCAAATCTGGAGTTCCAGATGCCTACATTTGGGTAGCGATGTACGTTATTCAAAATTTGATGACTCTAAGTAACGTTGTTTTATCACAGTGCGAGAAACACATACATTTATGCAGATTATTCATACTTTAATTTCTTTAAATATAATACTGAGCTATAATATTTGGTGGCAACAAGTTAAAACTTTGGGCTAATAATTACCGAGGAAGATAAAATATTATGTGAAAGAAAGAAAAAAAGAATCTGAAAGCTCTCAGATTTTATATTACACCCCAAAAGGCGTTTTGTTAACTTTTTATGTGCTACCTTTATTTATTAAATATCATGTTCTTCGTACTTAAACCACATAAATTCAACACCAGTATCACAAAATACTTAAAAATCGCAAAACAATATATCTTTAGAATCTCCAATACGCAGTCTTGCATGCTGGAGATAAACACTTGCATGCTGGAGATTTTTTTTTTTTTTTTTTTTTCCGAATAGTGTTGCCATTGCTCGCTTTGAAATCGTGGAGTTTGCTAATGAAAAATTCGTTTAAATTTACAAAATCTGAAATAGATAATAAAAGAAATTCAAAATTCGGGTTGCCAAATGCCCCCCCCCTCCTATGTTCGGTTGGAGGCAGGACAAGAGAAGGGCTAGCTCATAGAGCGTTTTCCCCTGAAACAGGCAGTGAGGAGTGATGACGTAGCAATGATGCCACTGAGCGCGGAGATGCAGTTGACAACATAGAAATTAGCGTTTTAAATTTGAAGAACCAGTGTTTAAAATGAGCTGTGTGTAAAAGATAGTTATAATTTGGAAGAGAAAATGTTACTGCATTATGCATTTTACACTGAACATTACAAAATTTAATAGTACTTACTCAATTTTAAAATAATAGATAAAATGTGCTACTCTTAGCATAAAGTTCCTTTTTTTATTTGCAGGGATTTTTTTTTCTTTAAATGCCTGTTTGTTTCTAATCATTTCTTTATCTGCATGTTAACTAAGAGAACTGTAAGATAACTATAATAACAGCTATTTAAAATTAACCGAAAAACAACCTTAAATTGGCATAGTTTTAAACATGTATGGTTATATATGGCAAAATTTCTGCTAATCTAAGTTTGAGTTTCAGCCTAATTGTAAATTTTACATTGGCATATTTTTCTCCCGATTCAATATAATAACATATATTTTTTTTTAAAATAATTTTGTAACTTAGGCTTACATCAATATTTCATTTAAATAAATACGTGTAAGATTGTTATCTTAATTTAGATAAAACAACTTTACTCACAGTACTTAAAATAATTATTTAATTTTTCAAAAGTGGGGGTTAAGGGGGCAGGTCTTCTTATACCAATTACTTTAATATTATACTTTATATATATTTTATCTAGAATGCTAAGCTAGCACAAAATCGAATCAATAATAACAGAGGATACAATAAAAATAACTGTAATAATAACTTAGCAGAATTAGTTCTCATTTGAAATATGCTTTACGCTATTAACTTATAAAATGCCATCTAGAAATATTTCAAATCAATACATATTATGTATGCTTACTTGTACAGTCGCAATGCAACTACAAGTTGTTGAAACATTATTTATTGGCTGCCACATTGGAAGCAATCCATTTTTCTGCCTTTTGGGTTGGTTTTTTTTGGGAGAAAAAATATGTATTTCTATTTAAGAAACGTATTCTAATAAAAGTTCTCACTCTGCAAAATAAACGAATTGCTTCTCTGTTAACTTCAGGATAATGTTTCTCCAGTTTATTAATTAAAGAGCCAATTACATGCTTCCCTTTATAGTAAGTTGTACCATGAACTGCACAAAATATGTTTTCGAACTCATAAACTGTATTCATCCATGAATGAGAAGGTGTAGTCAAACCTCCTAATTTAATCCATTCTGAATTAAATATTGGTTCATCAGCACTATTTTTAGATATTGTTCCCAATGATGGGCCTTTGTTTCGCACACGTTAGGCAATATAACCTGCAACATATGTTAATGCTTCTTTTTCGGCTGTCGAAAATTGTCTGTCGGAATTCAATTCTAATTCCCAAGCCATAGGAGAAGGTTCCTCTATGAAATCCAAATCCAAATCATCAATAGTATTTAATGGAAAAGCATCTTCCTCCTCAGTTTTCAAAGCCCTTTCAAGTATTTCGGATGTTAAATATGAATCAATATTTCTGCTTTCTTTAGTCATGCATACTTTTGAAGATAAATATGGCAGCTTATTAGCGAGTATTAATTGCTTTAAGCGGCGTATAACTTCACTAGATGATGGATGGTCATTAAACGTACCAAGCTCTCGAATCTGACTAAAGAGACTTTCAAATGCATCCTTAGTTAATCTAGAGGTTAAAATATATTTGATACGATAATTTCAAATCCTGGTGTAGGCCAAAAAGAGAATTTATTGAAATTATTATTCCTTTCTGTAAAGGCAGTAAGTTGGCTTTTCCCTGAACTCTTAATCGACCAATGACTTTCTTCATTAATTTCAAAGGGCCCACCAGCGGCCGAGCGGTAAAGTCGCTGAACACTGGTAGTTCGGTCCGAGGTTCGAATCCCGCGAACGGGTTGGCTGCATGGGTGTTTTCGTGGTTTTCCCCATGTGTAACGTGTATACTAGCCAGTTTCACTTAAAAAGTCCTCCACGAAGGCATCCCTCCCCTTAGGCAGATAGCCCTAGTGTGCTTTGCCATAATTAAATACACCACACCACATACACCACAGCATTAATTCCAAAATTTGAATTTGTTATTCGTGATGTTCATTTAATACAAATGCTGCTTTAAGTATTTTATCTGAAGGAGGGTATGCTTTGGTACTATTCATAATATCGAAAAAATTGTCGATTAACTCAAAGAAGTCGGATGCTTTTTTATTTCCTGTGAGGTGGAGTATACCTTTTGCTGTAGTTCTTGAAAATAATGTTTTCGCTGGAGCGACTTTTTGTCTCTCGTTTCCCTTGACCATTAAATAATTTGGTTTTAGTTTGTGACACAATGTAATTTCTTCTGAATCTTTATTTAAAACCTCTTTAATAATATCAACATTTAAAACAGTTACATCTTCTAAAACAAATCCTTTATCTAAAAAGTGGTTTCTCAGTAATTTGAGGCAGTGCGCTAAATCTGCAAAATCCCATATTTTTTTCGTTTGGAATACTGGATTTGGAAACTGAGAACTATTAATCGAAATTTGTAACTCTTTCCACAAAGTAGTAGATCCTCCTAAATCAGACACTATTGCCTTCACTTCTACTCCAGATGATTGAATATGTCTTATGAGTGAAAAAAGAAGTTCTTTCTTCATTGGAATGTTAAAATCAAAAAATATTGGTTGTTTCCACTGCGAAATGAGACCTCTGATTAAAACAAACTGCACTTTTTGAAAAGGACCGAGAATTTGGTCCAGTTTAGAGTCATAGCAGAGTTTAGAATCTAGAGTTAGTGCATTTCGTCGAAACTGAGAACGCATGTTTTTCCTACAGAATTCAAATATTGGCATCTTTCCTTCATTACAGCAAGAACATCACTCTGAATTCCTGGAATACATGAAAATTTAGCGCACCATCTCTTTAATGTGCTAGTGCTAGGTAAAGGAATTCCCATTTTTTCTTTCCAAAATTCGTAGCTTTTAGATGACAGAGCTCTTATGACAATGCAACGTGAAATATCTTCACTAGTCCACCTGATTTTTTCCTTCTTTTCTAGCAATGCGTTAATCTGCGTCTTTGTAAAAATATGCTTTAGACGTCTTTCCAAATTCTTCGATCTGTTCTGTTTTTTTCCTAAATTTCGCTGTTTGGGATTTTAATTTCTGAATTTCCGATACAAATTTCTTTCTAGATGTCGTCCACCTTCTTTGTCGCTGAGCAAACATTCTAAAATTTTTCTTTTCTCTATTTTTCAATATTTTATTACAATTTTCTAAGGATATTATTTTGTTCTTCAAATTATCAATACATTCTTGTTTATCTTTACACTTAGGGCACTCAGGGATATTGTCACATTGGGCATTGTCATTATTTCAAAATCATTCACATTTGATTTATTATTGTCAGCTTCAATTTCGTTCTCGGCCTCAAAATAAATTTTCTTTGGGCTGAATTCGTGTAGTCTTTCAAAAGCATTCTGCATTAGTTTTCTTTTCAAATGTCTCCGATTTCTTGGTGTTATTTCGTTTACTGCACACGATAAATTTACTTTCGGCACAGCACTGCATTTCAACAGTTTCTTTTGCGGCAATCCAAGCAAGCGATTTCTCATGTCATCTTTATAATCACTGCACAGAAAATGTTCGCTGCAAATTCTTGCGTTTTTCACATTAATAGAATCTTGTCTTCGACATTTATGTATCCATTCTTTCGTCAAAAGCAAATTATCCTTTGGGAAAGCATGAAATACAATATCTCTTCCTTTCGTATTTCTATAAGTGTTACGGCACGTTGCTACAGCACAAGAAGTCATATTACATAAAGGATACTTTAAATATAGAATTTAAAAGGAAAACTGACTAAAACTATATATATATATATATATACACAAATTATTTTAAATATTTGCATTATTAGAAAACAAATATGTATGATTAAAATTAATTTGGGATATGCGATCTCCAGAAAATCGTCTTGCAACTAAATGAAACTACAGTTTTAAAGGCGCGAAATCAGAGCAAGTGCAACAGAGACACGTCAGATTACTTCTGATTTCCCCCCTCCATGAGGCTCGCGTCGGCGAGGAGTCGAATAAAGGAATGACCTAGCCCTTCTATTTATCCCTGGGTTGGAGGACTACGATATGGTTCTAGGCACCGTTGTTTTTTCACAATGTGAGAAACATTCATGCACTCATGCAGATTCTTCATTATTTAATTTCTTTAAATATAATGTATGCCATAACATTTGGTGGCAACAGTTTAAAACGTGAATCAACGCAGAAAGCGAAACGACGTAAAATGCCGTTTTGTGCCTAATAGCCCTTTGGGTCTAACGCCCGTTTGGGATAAAAATAAAAACTCGGAAGCAAAAGTAAAAATTGAATGATAATTAAACGAGCATTACCTGTATAGGATGTATAATTTTGAATAAAAGGAACTATCATACAGATCATAAAACTAATGTGTATATGGCTAAAATGCGGGTAAATGATTTAACAAACAGTTTATAGCCTTAGCAGTAAGTTTCTCCATATTGTCGTTGAGTATATCTTTTCTAGACTTTTATAAGATTAGTTTCGTTCAAAATTATTGTTTCTTAACAGTTATTTTCACAAGAGGAATTATATACATAAGAACGAAACAATTAGCGGGCCATGTTTTTCACCCACAAGGTTACATAACGAGCAAAAAGCAACTTTTCCTGAAAATATATTGTTTAACTCCATAGGCGAAGATTTAAATGCAAAGAGCAATAGCGCCCAATAAGTTGTGAAAACTGTTGGAGAGATATTGAAAATGATCGCATCGTCATAAAGAAAATAATATTTTTGAAAACTTTTAAGAACAATATCATAAAAAAAGCATACGAATATATGAATATATCTCACTCAAAAATAGCTCTATATCAGCAGAACAAATCTTTTCGCAACTGGCATGCTCATTTTTGAAATTCATGAATATTGCATTTTGAAATGGAAAGTGCAATGTTTTGTTGTTTGTATGAATAAAAATATCTGTAATAGATATAACTTTAGTGAATAAATAATTCTTAGTTGGTCTCTTGAATGTAAAAAGTCATGACGGTCAGACAGCCAAGAGAATAGAAATGATATATTTACATCTGAAAGCAATTGATTTATTGCGCCCTTTATATTTCGCTTATACATGTTACGTAATGATGTAATGTGAGGAGCCTGTTTTTCTGAATACTTTTCTATGGTTTTAATTTGTTGCGTGAGTATGTTTTACTTCGAACTCTTTTCACATACGAGAAAGACGCTTTCCTGAGAGCGGAAAAAAATAATATCACTTGTAATAATATCATGCGAAAATTAAATTCTTTTAGCATACCGGCCATTAATTAACAACATACGCTAAAAACGGGTGAAAATTTGTTACTTTGTTTTAGAGCGGATCCAACGTAACTCATACTAAAGTATGTCACATCTAAATCCACCTATGCAGTTGAATAGAGCACGTCCTCGAATGATATAAAACGTTCCTTTTAAACATTGTAAGGATTTATTTATTTTTATCTAACTAGTTACTTTATACTCAATAACCTCTACTGTCATTCTCCCTTTCCGTTTTCCTGCCAGCATGTTAAATTTTAGTTCACGCGTATTCAAATGTGGTAGAAGAGACGGCATTTAAAAGAAGGTTTTAGATTATTTAATCAGAGCGTGTTCCGCCTGTTGAAGACCACGTTGCTAGTTGGATTTCTACGTTAGCTGTCTGTCTGCGGCGTTCCTTCGTCTTGCCAGTAGCGGTTGTCACGTCGGTAGAGGTTTGAGCCAACTTTCACGTTATTCATTTGGCTAACTTACGACTACGTTTTAATTTGAATTCATTGCTTTTGAGTTACGGAATAAATGCTGGCTGGCTTTGTGAGCAGTGCCTTCTAGTAAATCAATTGAATTCTTAATAAAAGGGTCTTTTGCACCCTTTTTACGTTCTCTGTCTTCTAAGTGAATATAGCGATAAGTCGCTTAGATTCAGGTTGAGTCTGGATTTAGTTTATGCTTCCCCAAAAGGTGAGACTCTTCAACCTCTTAAATGTTAGGCAAATTAATTGGAAAGTATTGTTACCAGAAAATTTAAGTCTAACCTAGTCATATTAATACAGTGACGTAACGTCAGTGAGCTGAAGAATATTCAAGCAACTGAAAAGAAAAAAAGGTTTATGCTAGATTCACAGTTAAAAATGGACAAAATAAATATTTAAATTTCTAATGCGCATCGTTTCTACGAAAAACTCAACACGGATCCTCGTGGCCAGCACAAGCACTTTTGTCACAAGTACCATTTAACCTAGAATACAAAGCTTTGGGTTTAAGGTCCAGATTTTAAAAATCCTCAGAATCAATCTAAAATCCCTTCTAGTTCTATTGATAGTGTGTGTTGGGTTGTCTTGAGAAAATTGCTGAAATTAAAACCTCAGTTGGTACTTTCATTTGCGGTTAATCACGTTTGAAATCTGGCATTTTCTAAAATGGGCTGAATGTATATATATATATATACATCTGACACTTAGCCGCTTTACTTAAAATCCTTTCCTAGTTATTTCGCAACTAAGGTTATAAATCAACTTTTGTGTACCCTTTTATTTGATTGTTTACTTCATTGCAGTTCACGCAAAATCCAGAAATTAAGTTAAGAATAAGAAATTTAATAAAAAAAAAAATCTGAAAGGTTTCAGATTTTAAATTAAGTCCAAAGGGGCGTTTTTTTAACATTTTGTGTTTTACTCTTTATTTATTAAATATCACTTAAACCATAAAATTCAGGTCAACGGCAAATGTCGCAAAATAATTTAAAAATATCTTTAGAATTTCCGATACACAGTTTCGCGCGCTGGAGATAAAAAGTATTTTTCCCCGTAGAGTGTTGCCATTGCTGGCTTTTAAATCATTGAGTTTGATAATCAAAAATTCCTTAAAAGTTTACAAAATATGAAATAGAATAATAAAACAAATTCCAAATTTCAAATTTGGGCTTTCATATGCCCATATTCGCAGTAGAATTGCGCCATTCAAAATTCGATGGCTCTAGGTACCGTTGTTTTATGTCAATGCGAGAAGCATACATACATTCATGCAGATTCTTCATTGTTAATTTCTTCAAATATAATACAGGGCGATAGTATTTGGTGGCAACGATTTGAAAAGTGATACGGCCTTTTTTACGTTTTCAACGAAAAATCGCAAAACGAAAACAATAGTCCTTCAGGGACAAAGCCCCTTTGGACTAAATAATTTATTAAAATTCTTTTTTTGAACTCCTTTTTTAAAATTTTACGGTAAAAAATGTTACATTATTTTTTTATTAATAACTTGCAGGCTTGTTATTATTTTAATGAACCAGTTATTATGATTTACACCTTTAAAATCATTTCATTCCGTTTTCACGCCAGGATGCAAGTTAGCTCGCTTGTATTTAAGAGGAGGTTATTAGACTGTAAGACAGAGCATGTTCTGCCTCTTGAAGCCAGGTTACTAAGTTGCTGCTAGCTCACATACGGTTTGTAGTCTGCGGCTTAGCATTATGCCAATATTTGAATATCCACGCCGGTTAGGTTTTGAGCCAACTTCGCTTTAAATTCATTTGTGTAGTCTTCGCTACTAGCTTATTTACATTTAAATTTTACACTTGAAGTTACTGTGACTTTAAATTATCTCTTCATAAAAGGTTTGCTGGGTTGTAGCACAATGCGTGCCTTCTAATCTTCTTTAGTATTAATAAAGTGTCTTTTACACCCTTCTCAAGACTGAGTTGTTATTTTAGGCTTAGTAATAATTCGCTACCAGTCTATGCAAAATTTTGTTCCAGTTACTGATCGCTAAGACATTAACTAAATTTTATAAACTTAATAACAGGTATGAGTGACTCCTCAATTATAAACGTTTAATAAATTTATATATTATGAAGTACGGGAAAATAATTACTGCATCCTTTTTAAAAAATTTGTAATGTATTTATTTCCTTATTTAAGTAGCAGAGACCTAAATGATAGTTTAAAGTTCACCGCATACCATTACAAGAATACAGTGATAATTAATACGGTCGATTCGTTCAGATGGTTTTTATATCAAGAGGTCGATCTATTGGAATTTACATATGGGTCATTATGTTGGGACGGGTAATTATATCGATAGTTGTATTAACATGAGCCTACTGTATAAAATATATGCAAAATATGTGAAACACTGAACTTTATAAGGTTTTTCTCCCTCCCTTCCGCATGCCTTCGTGACGTAATTGGAAACAAACTCAGCGTGGCATGTATAAGTCCAGGTTCGAGTCCCGGCGAGGGCATTTGGTATTTTCATGACTCCAGCTTTAAAATAACCTAATATTCCTACAACAGGTGCCCGAACTAAAAAAAAAGTTGGTGAACAATAGTTCGTCACCACCAGGATTTGGCGATTGGGTCCCCTAATCCCCAGTTGCCCTATAAAAGGAGGTATATAAAGTATTTCCTCCCTCCTTCCAGCATGCCTTTGTAGTGGTAACGGTAGCACACTCGGCGCGTATTCAAGAGATCCAGGGTTCGATTTCTGGCGACAGCAGTGCACTTTTTCACTTCCTGATGATAACAGTACCCGAATTAAAAGGAATGATAATTCGTCACCACCATATTTGGCAACTGTGTCTCCTAATTCCCAACAACCCTTTAAAAGGGGAGTATATAAGGTATTTTCACCTTCCTTTCCGCGTGCCTTCATGGTGTAATTGGAAGCATATTCGAAACGTATTCGAGAATTCCAACGTTCGAGTCCCAGCAAGGGCCTGCACATTTTTCACATGTCCTTCCTTCTTCAGAAAATCCTAAGGATTCTACAAATTAAAAGTACATAAACAAATAATGCCAAAAACGTTTTAATTAGGCTCACTTTCTCTTTTTAAAATATGTGCCATTTAGAAATGCAGCAATAAATAAAATCAATAAATTACTTTTCTGAAGCAATTTAGTAAAATTCGTTTATTCATTAATCGACTTCATAGTATTCTAAAGTTCCAAATCTAGGAAAGAATGAAATATTCTTATTTTTTCTTGACTTAGTCACAAGAAAAGTAATGAACAACAGATCACTAAAATTCATTCGTAGCCAAAAGACAAATCTGACTCTTTGCTCATTTTCTCGAACCTGTGAATTTTATTCATAATTTTTGTATTAAGTTGATTAAGTCTGAGACACTAATGCATTTTAGAAGCTGGTGCTTATTTTGCTAAGCGGTTGATATCAGGAAGTTTGCGCAATGATAGTAACAAATATTAAAATTGAAGAAATTTTAAGACTGAATTAAAAAAAAACCTCTCTCAGCAAAAGTTATTGATATACAATTTCTTATTAAAACGAATATATATTTAATTCAATATTTCACGAAGGACATTCTTTTATCTTTTTGAATTTACACCATTCATTTATTAGATTTAACACTTTTGCAATATCTTTCTGTTACAAAAATCTCATTCTCAAATATTTTCTTAATCATAGAATATTCCATTTTAATCAGGCACTTAGTAAACAACCAATCAAAATAGATTACTTGTCGAGTTTTGTGGCAGTTCTCTGATATTCTATAATTATTCGCACAAAATCTACAGTATTCCGATCTATTCCTATGGCTGACTGGGGAAAAGATAAAACGTCTCATTGATTCTTGATAAGAGCGAATTGATGAACCATGCGGCACTACCATCTATTCACTGATTGTCTTTGAATATATACCACTATTAAGTGATAAATCAAGAACTGCTTCTGGCAGAAAGCTCCATCTTCTCATACAAACACAACCACAAGCGTAATGACACTCCGCTCTCACAGAAATCACCAGTTAGCGTGTTCGTCAGTAGGAGGAGGAGGAAATACATATAGAGAGGGATTGATTATGAATCACAGCAGTATGGCAGTTGTTCAATAGATCTTTGATATATAAACCATTAATCACAAAATCCTGATGAAAGGGGATGGTTAGCACACTTGGTTAGAGCTTTTCGTAGAAATGACATTGCACGTTTTTCTGGAAGTTCCATAGAAGTGATCATGGGAGCAACTGTTACTTTGCTTTATTTTATTACTTTATTATTGCTTACTTGCATTTGCAAAATGGTTTTCTGCTATTGAATAAGAATCTATAGAATACTGCCATTAAAAAAGAATCTATAGAATACTGCCATTAAAAAAGAATCTATAGAATATTGTCATTTCTTATGAAACAATCCGAAAAGTTTTTAACCTTTAAAATTGGAATCTAATTATTGCAGAAATCTCACCATGTTTTCATCTTGCTCTTAATTACTCGGATGGAGCTTTGTCAGATAATTAATAAAATGGGGACAATGTGATTCTATTAGATATTTATGTACTTTCTACTGCTGATTTTTTTCGTTAAATCATTGATTGTATATTTACAGAATAAGAATTTGCAAGCACTTTGGTATGTTTAAAATTGTGAATAAGCAAGTACAGAAGAGTATACAACATCCTCAGAAGCTTAATGACATTGACAAATATTGTGCTTTTACGGTAATTGCTCATGAATTCGACATATAATGTGCAATTCGTGGAATTTGGATTATTATTAGATCTGGAACATAACTTGCATCGCCATTTAGGCATTTTTGGCTTCTCAATCTCAGAAGAGAAACTATATGAAGCTTACTTGTTCTTCCTCTTTTGTTTCGGTATATATGTTTACTACTACTACTTCTTCTTTTATTTCGCATTATCTGTTTGAGGTTGATTATCTTTCACCACCTGCGCAGCAAGTGATTTTAGGATCGCTTATCTTTCCTCCATTTTGATGTTAGAAATACAGATGTCACGAATTAATTATCCAATGATAACGTCTATATTTACAGAAGGGAAGTAAATCTATAAAAGCCATATTTTGTCTTTTTAACATTAAAATCGCACATAATTGATCATTTGACGTCGATCCTAATTTTAGTTTGCTTTGTAGAATGTGATTATCTTTGGCTCTTGGAGACGAAATGGTGCAAAATAAACAATGTATTGACAGCTTAACAAGTTTCATGCACACGAGCAACAATTTTCATATCCTTATTAAGCAAAAACATACTGCTGTGCTAGCCTGTGTTTCTGGCATTCCATATTAATAAAAAAATTCTTCAAGAGATAATTATTTTAGAAAATATATATGAAAAGTAACGTAAAGTTGCAAAGGGAGAAACAATAACAAAGGTTATAAAGACAAAAATCTGTCAAAATATTTGAATTTTTTAGGTTTAAAGATAAATGCTATATGGACCAAAATGAAACAGAATAACACTAAAATACGAAACTACGAATTTCTATGAAGATATGGTAAACAATTTGAGGAAAACACAAAATAAATGAAATTCGCCTAAAAATTTTTATGTAATTACTCGTGCATATCAGAACACGTAGAAAATTAAAATAACAGAAGAAAATTCAGAGAAACTATGTGATACTGCAAGTGTAAGCAATAAAACATCATCCTGGATCATTAGGAATCAGCGCAGATTTTTAAAGTCTAAAGCGGTCACATAAACCTTTGACATTTATTTCATACAGACTGAATTTTTTACTACAAACAAATCATCGGGCGACAATAATATACATATTCTTAATTTTTGTATAAAATATTGATAATACCAAAATATTTCTTAAAATTCATTGTTAGCATGAAGCTTGTAACAAACAGGTAAACAATGCTGTGCGTGAACACACACTGTTATGGTTAAAAATAAGCTAGTATAGTTTGGAATCATTTAATTTATTTAGTTTATTTCATTTTTTAATTTTTAATTAATTAATTAATTTTTGCTCTTTACTTTTATTTAATTATTTTTTTATATTTGCACATACTTTTGGATTGACTTCGTTGGCTTAGCTACCAGCATAGCTGCACTTATTATGAATTTCATTTTTATAATACTTTTAGTATACAAATCAATACCGAAATCTAAGTTATAAATTTAGGAACGAAATGCGAACATAAATATTTGCGTGAAGGATTTGTAAAATTCCATTATGTCAATCTAAATAGGTATTATGATTTAGATCGTTACTGTCACTTCTCCTTTTCATTTCCCAACCAGAATGCAAATCAGATTAAGAACATTTAAGCTGAGGTTTTTCGAATTGTAAGACAAAAGCGTTGAAGTACGAAACCACGTTACTAGGTTTCTGCTAGCTCAGATAAGACTGCATTCTTTCGATTTGTATTTAGATACGAGCCAACTTCGCATTAAATCAAGTAGTTTTAACTAAATAATTAAGCATTAAATTAATTGGCTTTGGTTACTAGACCTAGCTTTAAATTTTGAAGCTGATTGTTACTTTAAGTTTCATCGTCACAAGTGGTGGTTGGTTTGTAAACACCAGAAGTACGTTTATGTTCAAGTTCTGATCTAATGGAAAGGTTTATTTTTAAACCTTCTTAAGACTTTGCTCTTCTTTTTAGACACAGCGATAAATCGCTCGAAGTCTCTTAGGAGTTTAAACTTAGTTTATACTACCAAAATGACACCAAACTTTATATAGATTCAGTCCGAGATATTCGTAAAAGACAAAGAGCCCATATAAAAGTTCTCCAATAGGCTTACTTAAAATTAAACTTCAATAAAAATGCGAATTTATAGCGTTTTACTTCTTAATTAACTTCACTTGGTCAGGCGACTCATCAAGCAACTGTAGACGACTCATCAAGCAACTGTAGACGACTCATCAAGCAACTGTAGACGCGGAAGGCGACTCATCAAGCAACTGTATGAATGTCAGGCGACTCATCAAGCAACTGTAGACGCAGAAGACCTAAATTGTAGACAGAGAAGAATTTTAAAGAAACTTTTTTTTCTTTCAGCTAATTTGATAATGCACACCTTGCGCTTAAGAAATTAATCTCCGCTAGTTTCGAGATTTCAAGAAAACTGTAATTTAAAATTAAATACTAATCGAGTGAGATTTACAACTTCACAACCTAACCAGCGCAGGCTCAATTTTAACTAATTATACGATCAATTCAGCTGGCGAAAACCTAATGCCAGATAACTTTACTTTCAGAATTGGGCAATGGAATAATAGAACGGTCAGTGTCGCAACCAAAGCTTTCTGACTAACTTTTCAAGAACTATATTCTTATGTACAAGTATCTCCTTTACATCCTGGCGAGAGCTAACGAAAAGTAGAAATGATGGTAAAATTCAAAAGCATAAGGTAGTGGATTAATTAAACAAAATGCCTCTTAAATTTAATCGGGAAAGGAACAGAAAATTGCTCCCTTATTCCTTTGCCGTTAGGAGATACAACGTAATGATAATCAGTAATTGCTAGGAAATGATGCCAAATGAAATCGTGTTTTCTGAATTTTTTATATTCCAAGTAACCTGCAACTGTTTCATCTATGTTACAAAATAAAGGAATTAAAATTTTTTAGAAAATAAAACGTAGTTTTAAAAATGCTTCAGGTGCCTGTGGCTATCAGAAAAAGAAAAAACTACGGTTGAAGTCAAAAATTAATTCCAGTTTAAGCATCCGATTATTTTCTGCATTTACCCAGTTGTAAAAAATCTCAGTAGATTTTCGGCAAAATAAGTATTAAATGTTAAGGTTTTTTTTATTTCTAAATGCAAAAGTTGTGTAATATTTTTACTTATTAATTATGGTACATTTAAGCTTCCTCTTTTTCTTCTGCTATTCTAGTAATAAATTTCATTATTTGACTTTCCTAATTTTCACACATGCTCCTGTTCTTGATCCATATCTACAATTACTAGCCTACTTAAGAGTGCTATTTTCACTACTTAACTTTTTTATTTAAAATTTGATTTAAGTATACATGTATATTCATAATCTTCAGAATTAAAAATTTTCAGTGTATGCTCTTTTGTTTACGTTCCTTAGTATTCTTCATTTAGAAATTGTTTTTAAATTTCAATCATTAAAATCAATAAAAAGTTAAATTAAATTAATTAAAGTCATAAGACACTTAAACATCCTTGCTATCTTATTTTCTCGCTAATAAGAATTTTTAACAGTAGCCAATTAGTGCTTATTGAAACATTCGATCTGCTGCCTGGTTGGGCAAAGGGGAGGGAACTGTATAATGTTAGGCATTCCAAGGTAACATGACGAAGAGCCTTAATATTATGTCTAAAGAAAAGGAAAAATCTTTACACTTACTACATCAAAAGAACAGCAACAATACTCAGATCATTAAAAACAAAATTATTGAAAATTCTGCATATTTGCTTACTGAAGTGAAAGAAAGCTGCAAAAAATTTCGCAGGGGAGAGAACTGGGAAACAAATTTTTCTTAGTCATACCAAAAAAAAAAAAAAAAAAAAAAAAAAAAAAAGACTTTGCGAGATAACAAACCAGATCTTTGTAAACAACAAAACGGCAAACAGTTCTGGAAAAGTTGTTGAGTAAAGTAATTATTTCTATAAATTGCTGCGAAAAGAAATGTTTCTTCTTTTATTATAGCAAAGGACTGCAAAAACTACTCAGATCATTAAAACTACGAAATAGGGATAAACTTTTGAAAACCTAATAAGGATTTTTCATACTCATCAGATTATTTTTTCTACGCATCTACTTCTTGCTCACATTTATTTAGTAATTACTGCGATTTGAATATTTATAGAAGAAATTTAATTTCATTAAAATAAATTTTGTTTCGTTTTATATTAATTTCATTAGAAGATTTAATTTTTGTTCTCTATAGCAGGCAAGGCCTGGGTTAATGAAAAGAAAATGTACATTGTTAGTTAAAGTTTAGTTAGTTTTAGTTAAAGGTTTAGTTTAAACATATATAATGTGACAAGTGTAATGCAGTTTTCTAGGATAGAGGTAAACATGTAGAGACATTAGGTATTTTTTAGAAGCAGGAGTCACGAAATAGGAACAACGCCTTCGAACCCCGGAAATCGAACCCCGGACCTCTCGAATACGCGCCCAGCGTGCAGACCACTACACCACGAATTCATGCTAAGAAGGCGGGAGAAATAACTTATATACTTCCCCTTTTAAAGAGCGACTGGGGTTTAGGGGACCCAATCGCCAAATTCTGGGCAGTGGATAATCACCATCCACCACCCTTTTAGTTCGGGCGTCGCTGTACAGACATTAGGTATTTTTTGGAAGCAGGCAAGATGAAAAATGAGCAACGCCTTCGCCGGGAATCGAACCACGGACCTCTGGAATACGTGCCTAGCGTGTAGACCACCATACCACGAAGGCATGCTAGAAAGGCGGGAGAAATACCTTATAACCATTTAATTTCATCGTAAATTTATTGCAAAATTTTTGGCAGCTGATGATTTATTTAACAGTTAATAAATATGTCTAATAAATGTATATCTGAAGAGAAAATTATATTTTTAGTAATAAATGTGCTGTACTCTTGTCTTTTCATAAAATTTTACTTTAGATTATTTGCAGAAGTTCTTTCTGTTATTAACTGGAGAATTTGAAGAAAAGTAAAAATTCTACTAATTATTTAAAAAACCATTACATACAATGGTGAGAACCGAAAGTTTAAGACATCTTATTTGTTCGAAACAATACTTCCCGTAATAATGAATACAGTAATATGATAAAATGAAGGATATTTAATTGAATAAATCCAAGGCTCGAAGAAGTCGATGATATCACTCCGAATTATATAAATATTTATGTTGTAATTATGTCAACAGAGCCGATGAAGATTGAGTTAACTTTCCAGTCATTGAATACGGATTGTTTTTCTTCTGGCAAGCATGTTAAACATTTCCAATACAAATTTCATAGAATAAGTTAAGTGTGTATCTTACAAGCATAGCTTCCCGAGCATAATAAGTTACACTAATTATGTTTCATAATAGGCGGGTACTTAAATTATTACAGAAATTTCACTGTCATTTTGAGATTATTTAAAATGAAACAAGGCATGTGATATGATATTTTGTTGTTTAATGCACAATAATTTCATGTAGTTTATTAGATTTTTAAAGTTTTAATTCAGGAGATTCCCATTGTTTCCAATATATTATTCTTTTAAATGCAATCTGGTAAATAAGCGTATAGGAATTGCTTGCAAGTTTTTGAGCACTTTTGTTTAAAGTTTGTAAAATTTTTCGAATAGACAAACACATACTAAAAAATTATTCCTCTCTCTGAATCGTAAAAGCAAAAATCTTTTCAGAGAATGAATGCCAAACGAAAAAATACATGTGTTAAAAAATTGACAGCTACGCATTTCGATATAATTTTAACCGAAACAACATCTCCGTATCATTCTGAAATACATTAAAGGAAAATAGCGAGAGAAAATTTCTTTTGGGATATTATTCCCCGGGCGCCAGAAGAAGATGGATGCATAGGGGAACGTTCGAACATATTCGTAGCCAGAGCAACGACACTGTTGACATTTTCTCCTCTTCTCGCCACGTCGTACCCTAAGAATGTGTTGCTCTTCTTTTTCCTTTTCACTATTATTCTCTTCTTCTTTTGTTCTTTTCCCTTTCTTCCTGGCGAACAACAGCCCTTCATCACTATCCTTCCATCCGCGTTGCGGCGGAAATTAACCCTGATCTCGTTGCACTCTTCAATAACCAGAACTCTTTTTCTACGCGATGCCTATTTTTTTATTCTTTGTGCTTTCCGTTGCTCGTGTGTGGGTGCCTGGGTCCAGTGCTTGCTTGAGATGTGTGGTGGATTGGACACTTTTTTTTCCCTCTCTTCTACGCGACAAAGATCGGGTTAAACGTACAGGTTGTACTTTTTTTCTTTTTGTGATTGAATAACTGAAGATAGAATATAAAGCGTTGGCAAGGGAGCATAGTACTCGAACAATAGGAAATATCTTGGAGTTGTTGTCATCATAGGATATCTCCCATAGAATATTTTTTGAATTTCCCACGAGAGTAGTAAATTAAACAAGGATTACGAGAGGGAGCAAAAGATAGTGAAGATGACGTGTACATGTGTTGTAGCTGACATTGCTTGACCTTGAAGCATTTCTCAGCTGAATTCTTCTTGACACTGACTTAAAAAAAAAAACAACAAACAATTATCTCCTCTAAGTGATTTATCCGAACGAAAACACTGCAAGATAACAAGACTACCTTTATTTAATTGCACATGAATTTTAAAACAAAGATTATATTCACTTTTACCTTACAAAATTATTGAAATATTTTTTTTCCTTTGCCTTCAATAATCGTTAAAAACGTAATACGTTACTAATACTTTATAGTTACAGTTCCGTTGATTGGAAAAACAATTCCAAAATGCCATCAGTAAATTAAAAGGTATATGTTTCAAATGTAGTATTCTGCGTAATTTCTTCAAAATAATATTGAAAATTCTTTTTAATTAAAAGAAATCACACAGATGATTGCGAAGATGAAGAGAGCAAAGACATTGTAAATAAAGAACGTTTTATTTAGAAATCAAACAACAATTGACTTCTAAATTATTCTCTGTTCGACGTGTTATTTTAACCTAAAGAAAGAGTGCATTTGTTAACAAACCTTCGAGTATATTCATTCGCCCAACAAACTGTAAGTTCAGAGTAAACTAACTTTTTTGAGTGAGAAGATGAATAGCAATAGACTAATTTACATTCAATGATTTAATATAATGAATTCATAAAGCCTTTCTAATTGTTTAAAATTTTTGTATTTGTGCTGCGATGCGCTAGCAAATGGTCTGTGAGACTCGTCTGCGAGACTATCTACGCAGTCGCAAAGCGTTACTATAGTTACCAGTTTTTTAGTCCAAAGGGATTTGAATCCCGAAGGACTATTAGTTTCGTTTTGGCATTTTGCGTCGGACTCATAAATGTCGGTTCACTTTTCAAACTGTTGCCACAAAATGTTAGAGTCCTGCATTATATTTGAAGAAATTAAATAATGAAAAATCTGCATAAATGTATGTATATTTCTCGTATTGTGATAAAACAACGGTACATAGAGTCATCGAATTTTGAATAACGTAATCCTCCAACGAATATGAGCATGTGGAAGACCAAATTTGAAATTTGAAATTTGTTTTATGATCGATTTCCTATTTTTTAAAACTTTGACGAATTTTTGATTAACAAACTCAAGGATTTCAAAGCGAGCAATGGCAACGTTGTGCAGAAAAAACATTTTTATCTCCAGCGTGTGAGTCTCTTGTATCGGAAATTCTAAAGATATGCTCGTTTTAAAACTATTTTGCGATATTGCTGTTGCACTGGATCTTATGGTTTAAGTGCGAGGAACATGATATTTAATAAAGAAAGGTAACACACAAAATGTTAAAAAACGCCCCTTTGGACGTAATTTAAAATCTGAAACATTTCAGATTTTTTTTTTTTAAATATGTTTAGTTTTTTTTTTTTTTTTTTTTTTTTTTTTTTTCGATTGTTATTGTTAAAAATAAAATTAAAATGATTGTTCTAAAGATTTGAAGTTGTGTTTTAATTGTTTATCCGGATAACAAATTTTTAAATACTAATAATATACATCTTGATTTCGATTTGATTTCAAAGACATATACGCTGTCTAATGTCCCCTTTTATAGAAAAGCCACATGACATTGTCATTGAAATGTAAACATATTTTACGAGTCTATATTGATTCTTGGCTGTATACCTTCGAACACTTTTTTAAAAATTTTTAAGTTTGTGCATTTAATTTTGGCTCTAAAGTAATTAATGATGAAAAAATGAAGAAGCTGAGTTATTTAATGACCATTAATTTTGTATATTTGGAGTAAATTAAGAAAACAAGCAAAAAAACAGCAATATTTACAGTAAATTAGAAACACTGTGTTAAAAAAGGTATAACATATTTTCACATTTTGTAAAATGCAAACTCATCATAATGATATTCTCAACGAGGTAGACTATTATTTTAAAGCTAGGAAGTTATTAAAAAAATTTTAAGCTAGAATTTGTAATATAACAAAGAAAAAGCATATTTTCTCATTAAAATTCATGTTTAGCACATAATAACTTTATAAAAAATAAATTTATTAATTATTAAATAGTCTGCCTTCTTACTTGAAGTGTTCTAAGCATGTATACCAAATTGCATAAGATTTCAATGATAATTGTTAAAGATATCGTGTTTATTGTTAACATTAAAACACGAAAAATGAAAAACGAGATAAACGCATTTAAAGAATTCAAACACTCGATGACCTACTTTTAATCAATTTGTAAACTTAAAATTCCACTACTTTATAACTAATGCCCTCTTCTTTTTCAGAATTTATTTATTTATTTATTTATTTTTGCTTTCTCGCAGCTTTTAAAAATTTTCTCTGCTTTTTAAAACCAAATCAGGGAATCTCGTTTTGCATTGTCGATATGGTTAACATCAAACATTTCATACTCGTTTGCAGTGTAGTAACCAATATCTATACCTAATTTACTGTATGTGTACCAATATATGTCTATGTCTATAAAAATTAATGAATATTACTCAGTAATAAATAAAAAAACGCTTATCTGCAATGTAAACACAGAATCAAAACACGAGAGAAAATGCGTTAGTGAATTCATAACACACAGCTTAAAACAATGCTAGAACTTTTTCTTGTTGCTATCATAAAAATACTTTTTAGTCTTTAAAATGCAATTAAATAAAGTTTTAAGCCTCGAAAATAAAAGTAAACAACTCTGACACACCCACTTTAGCCTTTTTAATATTTACGTCTTGTGCACTTCCGGTATGGTTTTCGAGGACAAGGTGTCAAATAAAGTATCATAACTCCGGTTTAAATGCACGTAGGAACAAAATTTAAACAGTTTTGGAAACATAAGAAATAATACTTTCATCGAGCGTAAGAAAAAAAATAGAGATTTTTGACCAAAATCTTGGCTTCTAAGGTATACAGCCCCTTGTTCATATTACTTTAGACTACTCTTTGCCGAGGCAATATAGGAGAATTAGAAGCGGTTTTATGGAGCCTTTCAAGTTGCCATCGCGAGATGCCTCTGGTTCAAGAGAGATTAATTAATTAAAAAAAACGAGCAAATCACATATATAGCTTAAGATGAAGGCCCCAAAAGTTCAAGTGCGTTGCGTCTCCTGTCACATAAATTCGTAAGTAAGGATTTTATTGATGATTAGGAAGAACGAAAACAAAATGTAAATGGTAAAAGGAAATAAAACCAGATTTGGTAATTAGTTTTGATTACCCAAAGCACCAACTAATTGGACCTTTTAACTACTTTGGCGACTCAAATCAAAACGTAATTTTTCCATGTTTCAGAGGGATTTAATTTATGAGCATTCCCTTCAGCTAAAATTAAATTGCTCTTTTCTTTAATAATATATAATAATATGTCCTCATTCAATTCAGACCCCTAATCAAACTTTTTAGCAATTATTTTGTTTCCTCCGAAACTGATCAATTGCTAGCAAAGTTACAGCACCGAAATTTAATACTCTCAAATACTTAAATGTTTAAACTTTTCTTCATATATATAATTATATAACATTAATGTGAGGGAAATATTTTGACTTTGAAATATGTGATAGTTGCCGGTATTCGCTTTGAATCAATTAATGCTTACGAAAACATCTGACAAAATCAGGGGCGGATTTACGTACAAGCTAGACAAGATATAGCTTAGGTCCCACCCCCAAATTAAAATGTAGTATATATTCTAACAGACTTATAAAGGGTTCCATATCTCAAATAGCTTAGGGTCTTTTCAAATCTAAATTTGACTCTGTACAAAATATTAACTGATCAAGTTCGAGCACGTTTAGATCTTCCATAAAGTTATTCATAATTATTGTGAAAAGTAAGGAATAACAGAATCTTTGAGTAAAATCAGTTAAATGCACACTTCGAAATTTTAGTTTAAAAAATTGAGCACCTCGCAACGACAGAGGACGGAGAAGCAGACTAACAAAACCATTGCAGTCGCTCACAAAATCGTATCAAAATGGATTTCTCCAAGACAGGAAAGTATGCGCCTGAAGTCTTAAATATAAGTCTATAAATCACAAGCTGTCAAAAAATACTTTGAAAGAAAGAAGCCTTAAAACGTCAAATGCGAACAGCTAAGCGGTAAATACGTGGACGTGTGGGGGTTGCATTCACAGCCTTTACGTACGCTTCTCCAAAAAATCAGATAGCTTTAACGCATGACAATAGATGATATTTAAGTCTGTCTTTCAGATTCAAGCCAAAAAACAAAAGTTCAGTATGTTCAATAGTAGCCAAAATGCGCAAGACTGCAAATTAATTACAGGCACTTCAATAGCTCATTCTAAATGTATTATGATTTGGAAGGGTATCTCTGTAAATATATTAACCAGACATCCTTTTATTTAGCGTTTACATCGATTCAGATTATTACATACTGGTAATTTTAGAACTATATTTAAATTGCAATCCTCCTAGAATATATACAAGAACAGTATGTAATCTCCAGAAAATTTATGCACCTTCACAATACTGTTAAACTTCTTTATAGGTTAAAACGTTCAAATCGTCTTTCTAGTGGAGGTTTGGTTTGGTTTATTTAATTACGGCAAAACATCGAGGGCTTATAAGGCATTTTCTCCCTCTTTCCAGGTATATCGTGGCTTTCGTGGTGTTACGGTCAGCACACACGACGCGTATTCGAGAGGTCCAAGGTTCGAATCTCGGGGAGGGAATTGCTCACCTTTCATATACTCGTGCTTAAGAAAAAAAAAAAAAATCTGAAATGTTTCAGATTTTAAATTACGTCCAAAGGGGCGTTTTTTAACATTTTGTGTGTTACCTTTCTTTATTAAATATCATGTTCCTCGCACTTAAACCATAAGATCCAGTGCAACAGCAATATCGCAAAATAGTTTTAAAACGAGCATATCTTTAGAATTTCCGATACAGAGACTCACGCGCTGGAGATAAAAATGTTTTTTCTGCACAACGTTGCCATTGCTCGCTTTGAAATCCTTGAGTTTGTTAATCAAAAATTCGTCAAAGTTTTAAAAAATAGGAAATCGATCATAAAACAAATTTCAAATTTCAAATTTGGTCTTCCACATGCTCATATTCGTTGGAGGATTACGTTATTCAAAATTCGATGACTCTATGTACCGTTATTTTATGACAATGTGAGAAATATACATACATTTACGCAGATTTTCATTATTTAATTTCTTCAAATATAATGCAGGACTCTAATATTTTATGGCAACAGTTTGAAAAGTGAACCGACATTTATCCGTCCGACGCAAAATGCCAAAACGAAAGTAATAGTCCTTCGGGACTCAAGTCCCTTTGGACTAAAAAAGCCTAACATCTCTACAGTGGTGCCTGAACTGAAAGGTGGTGGATGACGATTCTTCACTACCAGGATTTGCCGATTAGATGCCCTAATCACCAGTCGCCCTTTAAAAAGGGTATTTTAAAAGGGCCCTTTAAAAAGGGTATTAAAAAGGGTATAAGGTATTTTATACCTCCGTTCTACATGTCTTCGTGGTGTAACGGTATCACACTCGATGAGTGTTCGAGAGGTCCAGGCTCGAGTCCCGATGCTCATTTTTCATGTCTTCTGCATCAAAATAACCTAACGACTCTACAGGCTATCTGCCTAAGGGGAAGGATGCCTTCGGAGAGGACTTTCTGAGGACTTACTGGCTCGTATTCATGTTACACACGTAGAAAACCACGAAAACGCCCGTGCAGTTGGTCCGTTCAAACCTCGAACCGAGCTACCAGGGTTCGGCGACTTTACCGCTCTGCCGCTGGTGGTCTTCTTTCTATCTAGTGGAGGATGAAGAGTTCTAATTCCATAACATAGGATTATTTCCTTTGGAAGGTACATAAAAAGAGAAACAGCAAGGGAAACATTTGTGTTCTAAGACGGCTAAAAAAGTAGGTGTTAATCCTACAGAAATGATATTACGTGCTTTAAAATCCATGACCCAGACAATGCGGGCTAATCTAATATACCAAGGGGAGTCATATTGAGAAACATCGTTAAATGGTTTATAGAATTAAAGATCTATAAACTTTAAGCATCAAATCTAGTCCATAAAATTTTTAGTAAACCTGTTGTCTTTACAGACTTTTATTCTGACAGGTTCTTCAGGATATGAGAAGATGACCTAGAGTCTGACATGCTTTGTATTCTTCTTCCCGACATGAAATTTAGTCAGTGTTCTAGACAGCTGTAAAGTGTAGGTTGCTTTTTAAAAAATGAAATCTAGTTGTCGTTTTAAAAGCTTTGTTTGCATTTAGAGTTTCTTAATTTGTGAGGAGTTCAAGATTTGAAAATTCCGAATCCTCATTTCCAGATCAAATACATATTCAGGTTAATTTAAATAAAAAAAAATAAATTTTGTCATTTACCTTATTTTATTTGAATAAAATTTATTCATGAAAAAAAGATAAAACATTTTAATTTTTGTAGAACAGAATGCAAAATACGGTGTTTTTCGACAAAGTTAAACGGTAGCATTATTTTCTTTTCTTTAAAAAATTAACGAAAATAAAACAGTGAAATTAGGTTTCATTACATTGGCCCTAAAACTAAATATATAAATTTGTTTTTACCTTTACTTAAATGCAATTAAACAAAAGAGCAATTTGCATATATGAAAAAAAAAATCACTCTACCTCTTCCTATTCAGCAAAATTTAATCTCAGACATTATTTCATTTTTCGGACAAAAAAGGATAATCATTTATTTAGTTGATAATAGTACCCTCCACGGATGTGCTTTTGTGGAGTATTTTCTCAGGAAAAACTGGCCATGTTGACAGGAAATTGTTAGATAGTGAAAAAATTAAATGTGTAGTCATTCCGTTCGCTGGGATACAAACGCAGTTCCTAAAATAAAAAGACAAATATAATACACAAAATTAAATTTTTTTTGCTCTTGCAGTTTGTATAAATTTATAATATTAATGAAAATTTAAGGTTTATATATTTTGTTATGAAAATTCGTTTTTTCGCGAAACAAAATGCGAAAAATAAAATAAATTGATAAATAAATGAATAAAATAAAAATAAAACACGCAAATAAATTAATGGAGTTTAATTTTATTTCACTTAAAATTAGCGATCCGTTTAACTGGAGTTCCAGATATGCGATATCCGGTCAATTGGAATTCTTTTCTATCATAATGCAAGAAGACTAATAATCTGTCATCTTTACGAAAACAAAACGTAAACCGATGGGAAACAAAAGATGTTTTTTACATCTGGCAGCATTCATTACCGTGTTACCAATTTGCCAATTCCAATCACCTTTAGATGAGTCGCATAAAACACACAGGGGAAAAAGAAGGAGAAGGGAATAAATTAAGAAGCTGAGGGAAAAGGAAAACACTTGATAGCGTCAGACATTTAAGTCAGTCGTAATTAGCGAAGAAGCAAGATTGAGTTTATACAAAAGAAAAAAGTTCCTTCTTATAACTGTAAAAAACCCAGACGTTATTAACTTTTTTGTCTTTTATCCTCATGAGAAATTTTTTTTCTCACATTTACGAAAAACGTTAAGCTCTTATCTGTAAGATGGTCTAGTAAACCAGTATTAATTTATTGACTAGAATTGTTTTATTTGTGGATTTTTGCCTGTCACTAATGACAGGATAAAATGACTTTTTTAATTTCACCTTCTTTTCTTTTCTAAATTAAGGACTGCATTAAAGCCAGAAATTCCTTTTTTTATTGAATAAATTTCCTCTGGACTAAAAAGTTTTACTCGTTCTTGGCAATACTGACAACAATGTAAGTGAAACTGTAATTTAGGATTTAATTTCTGACAGAAATTATTTCGAAGATTGTGGAAGAGATATGCTAATTTCATTTCCTTTGCATGATGCTATAGCTGACGTTTACTTTATTATAAAGTGGATATTTTTTTAAATTATTTCTTTCTGAATTTCTTTAAACCTTTTATATGTCAATATTTTTGGTTTGGGGAATATATACAAAATATTATTTAAATTACTTTTGAAGAAGTTTGTATATTATATTAGGCAGAAGTTTCAAATTTGAGTTTGAAACTCATGCTGATATGGCTTTTACTTCCTTGTACGAAGTAAAGGAAATATTGTAATCGCGAAAATTTTTGAGTGCCATATTTTGATGAAAATATCCATTTTGACCGCTATCTTGAGTTTTTATGTATTTTTGCCCTGTCGCGAAGTGAGAACTGAATGAATTGAATGAGAAATACATCTCTAATGAAATTCTAGGAAATAAGTTTAAATGAAATGCAGGAAAAATGCGTATAATTTAGTATTCGGTACAAGGAAGTCATGTGGTGTACACATCAGATTTTTTTTTTTTTTTTTTTTTTTTTTTTTTTTGTAAATTATTCCTGAAAAAAATCTCATTTAATGCAGATAAGTGTTTCGCGGCACTTTTCTTTAATTTATTGATGTAGAAAATCGCAGAAAAATTCCAAATATATTTAAAATTTAAAATAATATTGCTCAGCAATTGCTTAGTGAAATAATTCTAGAACATAGATGTATGAAAGGGCACTGTGAATGTGCATAAGTAAAAGTCAATATAGTCATTGCTAAAAGAATGTACATGAGCTAACTACAAGCAATTCAAATGTGGGAAACATGCCAGTGCACAGTATAAAAATTTTCATCTTAATATACATACAGTTTTCCACTATTTCTATCATTATTGAAAAGAGACGCAGGACATGAAAAAGATTATTTTCTCTTAAGATTCTTAATTAGAGGTATTATAAAATTATGTAAAAAAATGATGAAGAATTTTAACTTAGATATATTTTACATAACATTAGTTAAATAAATTACAAAATGTAATAAGACATAAATGGTTGAGAAAGACGTTGATTGCTTCTGAATCACAATTAATTAATATACTGTTTTAATTAATATACTGTTTTAAATTAAAATAGCGATCTCATACCATATCGAATGGTAATACCTTTAAGAGCTGAAAATTTGGCAGGAGGGAGGATGGTATATGAAAGAGTTTACATTTTGCGTAATGGCAGTACTTGTTAGGCTATGTGTATGACAAATACTGTGATAGCATAGCATAACGTAACATAACAAAGAACCCCTCCCTCCAAAAAAAGAAAGAGCAAAGCTATAGATGGTTTAAACAGCAAGAAGCAGTAAAATTCTAATTATTACTGGACTCGAAGTGCAAATGAGTAGGTTATTACAGACCTTTCTGTACCATTTGAGTTACAAAAACTTATTCTTATTTGTCTGAAAATATTTTTGGTTTATGTATGTATGACAATAGTGCAGTAGGAGGAAAAGGCACTCAGACCTGGCAAGCAGGAGACTAGCCCTATGGAGACTGTGAGGAAGGAAATAAATAAATAAATAAACACAATAGCTAAAAATTAAAATAATTAAAACAATAAATTAAAATTAATATTAATTAAGTAAGTAAACAAACAAATTTAATTAAATAAATAATAAATTTAAATTTTAAAAATGTAAACAGAAATCTAATAAATTATTAAATTAATTTTAAATAGTTAAACAGAAAAAAAAAATGTATCAGACCTTGTCTTGTTTGGGGCATCGGCTGTATTCACAATTCCAATTTGATGCTAAGAAGCAGCTCAGCCGATCTCCGTCTAAGCCCCGATTATATCTATAATGTTTGATTCCAAAGGATGACAGGTACCACACTTTTTTTACAGCACACTAATTAAAAAAGGTAAAACGATTGAAGCTCCACTAAGGAGAATAGTTAGGTTTCTAGAAACAGTATGAGGATATGGAAAGAAATTTAACGGAAAAATGTATAAGGTATTTCTCCCGCCTTCTTAGCATGCCTTCGTGGTGTAGTGGTCAGCACGTTCGATGCGAATTCGAGAGGTTCGTGATTCGAGGGATTGCTCATTTTTCATCTCTCTTACTTCGAAATAACCTAATGACTCTACAAGTGTAGTTTTGAAAATGAAGAGAGAAGAGTTTAGCACTTGCTAATAGCGATGCCCTCTTGATATAATTCTAGCCGTCAAACAGAAATTTTCCCTGAACACTTTTCCTGAACTCAACGTGAGAAAAAACATAAGACTTTTCTGTACAAGCGGCAGCAGTGGTCCCCCCCGTTTGGTTACATCATTCAAAATGCCTGCAGTAGGAAGCCTCTAGCGTGGAACGTGCACGACCAGGGTATCTCTTTTAGTTCTTTGAAAAAGGAATACAAATTTACCCGCTCTTATAAATTCATTGCATAAGCCTGGAGAATAAGTCTTTGATTGGGGGCTTTTCTTTCCTTAAAAGTCTCAATCTCTGTGCAAGGCTTGAGTGCGAGAGAAAGACAGGCCTGCATTCAGAAGTAAGAATTGATTTTTAAAGCATATTTACTATTAAAACAAAATTTGTGTGCTAAAATTGTGGTTCACTTAGATGAAAGAAGTGCCGGAGCCCTTTTTATTTAGGGCTCCGATGCGCTCCGTCTGAAATTATAATTTATCTGGAAAACTGAGATGTACCAACTCCCTGGTCAACACAGGGTGACAATTTTATTTTTTCACACAGTCTGGGTATAAGTCGAGTCTTGGAATAAGTCAAAGGTGGACGACAGCGCATCCACCCCAAAAAACGAAGAACATAGTTAGACATCGACCGTTCCCCAGAGCTGACCAAGGATGCCAAACCCCCAAGGACTACCTTCGATATCAAATCATGCAACGCCCCCACAGCCAACGGGCAGACAAAATAGTACCATTCCCACTTGTAGCCCTGCCGAGCCGGAACGATCCTCCTAATGAACGGAGATTCTAGTCCTGTGAAAAGTAATTATATCCCCCCATGGCCGAGACCGCCTAAGTATAGATCCTAGAAAGTAGCTTCACCGGTTTTCCAGCATCGACCCCCCCCGGGGTTGGTGGAGTCTTTGACACCAGAAACTACAACTCTAATTTGAGGAGAAAAATATTTAATCATTGCAACTAAATTACAACTCTATTCTTAACATACATTTGAAATATGGCAAATATTTTGAACGTTCTAGTGTGTTAAACAGCAATGCAGATTTGATCTTTTTTTGGTATTATTTTTTACACTTTAAAATTTCAATTTCACGTGCTTAGTAGTGTAGACCAATGGTATTCAAGCTTTAATGGCAATGCGACCCCACAAAAATGCAAACGACCTCAAAAAACAATTTCGCGGCCCAGTCAGAGCGTCTACCCTTAGTTATATACCATCAGTTCAGATTTTTTTAGGATTTTTATCCACCTTCCGACCCCACTATAATGGGGTCGGGGTCGCGACCGTAATTTGTATCCCATGGTAGAGACGATACATGAAATTCTTCAAACTAATTAGATCGGAGAGTCCGATGCAGAACACATCAGCTTTTCTAAGCAATTTTTGACCTTAAATAAAACTGCATCAGAAAAATTTGTATTCGTGCCTCAAAAGAAAACGTAAATAACGCTGAAATTTCGCAGTACTGAAACAGGAATTTGACATTCTCAGTCAACAACATTTGGTGATTCACTCGGATGGTCTCGGCGGAAAAAGGCGGATATGTGGATATCCTCTCATCTCGACTGTTTGTAAAATTCCATTCAAGAAAGTTCGGGTGAAAAATCAGTTTTCACATATTTTTCTGTACCTTATTCAGCGCCTCTCGGACAGTTTCTTATTTTATGGGTTTCCAGGATGCGAATGACAGCAGCAATAAGTTTAAAAGTTTTTGTCTCGTGATTTCCTCTTCTTTTAGTTCTCTTTTCTTCTGCTATACCTTTGTTTTTATTCCCTTGGGCGGTAAATGTGACTGTATCCGTAACTGATAAACAGACGACATAGACACGAAATACTGGAAAAATGGTCTAAAAAACTGATAAAAAAATTGAGCTAAATGGAAAGAGAAAAACGTGTTTGAAGCTGAAATTTATCAGAATCTAGACGTCAAGGGCTACTGACTTTTAAAGGGAAATATAACCAGCAGTAATGACCTTTTGGGTATTTTGTTTTTCCCTATATTCTTTGGGCTATTTGGGATTTCCATTTTTTAAATATTTTAATATATTACTTAGATTGTTGATTGTGTAAAGTATCATTTAAGTTTCTAAATGGGTATTTTATATTAATATCCTTTCCTATCGATCTCGTTTCCATTTTCCTACCGGGAATATAAATTTCTAGCTCGCGCGATATTCAAATAAGGCAGAAAGTAGAGAGTCAGGTTTTAGAGGCAAAATCAGAGCGTGTTCTATAATAATTTTGTAATAGAATAGCTGCGCCAAAATATCTTCTTGAAGTGGTACAGGCATGCATTAAGTGGTAAGTAAAAGCGTGTGGTTGGAGCAAATTGTCAACCCCCGTACGGATTTGCAGCGATATGCATTACTACATGAAAGCAGAGTTCACTGATATATTTTATCTTTAACATTTTATCTAACTATTTTATCTAAAAATGCAGCTAAAACAGAACAACTACAAAAGTTGCCAGTTCAAAAGAAGTATAGAAAAAGATTCTCAAATACTTCCTTTGAACATGTGCGCTGTTTCCTTCCGCAGTCCTATGCATAAAATGCATTATAGCGGAGCTTAGCTTTCGTGTAGAGATATATGCAACTCGGAACCGACCGGAGAATGACAATTTACACCAGCAGACAGCATTTACCTACCGTTCAACAGCGGCTTATATACATATATTTGTAATATATATGTATATGCAAGAGGTAAATGTCTAAATAAGGCCAGGATGAAGGAGAAACTATGAGAAAATATGTGAAATTGATATTTGCAAAAATATGGGGAGTTTAAAGTGGAGCTGATAATTGTGAAAAAAGTAAATCTAACAAAAGAACGAAGGAACAGAAACGAAGAGAGTTGTTAGTGTAACAGTAAATAATAATAATACCAGTGTTTTGATAGAAATCCAGCAAAAATTTAAACTTTCTGATTATCTTTATTTTTCCATTAAAAATAATGCCAAAGCATTATATTTTATAGGGAGGAATAATAAATTTAATTCATCCACCCGAAACCAGTTGTGTCAACTTCAGACTGCAAAGCTTATTCTACCACAAATACCTCCCCACCAAATCTCACCGTCATCAATCCTCATTAAATGATCACATTTTTATCGGATAAAGCAACCAACACCTTTTATTTCTCAGTAACGAAATACTTCAACTACATTTTTATTAGAATTTTAGAAAGGAATTGTCTCCAGCTTATACTTTTTTTTAGACTGAGCTAAATTTATTCTAAATTAATGCCGAAGTCTTTGAAGCAGTGATTTCTGTTCTTTATAGTAAAGGACTGGAAGGAAAAAATGAGTGTCAGTGAAAGGAAAAAAAAATTCTCTATCGTTAATTTTAGAAATCTCTGTCTCAGAAAAAAAACACAGTGCAAATAATCTAAATTGGTAGAAGATAGAAATTCGTAAGATAATCTCGATTCATAAGTCAGAAGAAGCATAAAAAGAATTAATGAAGTAGAACTTCAAAGGATTTTCTCACTTCCAGATTCGGTAAGGGTTTATATTTTCGGAATTTTTTAAACGTCCCAGTAAAATAGTGAAAACTACTTCTGTAAAACAATCCCAGAAAGCTTCATAGATCATATTAACATAAACAAAATTTTCATTTTCATTACTTTGAGAGTTTAATTCTGTTAATGATGAGTTGGCATTTTCTTTTGAAAATCCTTTGATTATGAATTTCTTTTCTCATTAATGAGAATAAAATGATTTTAGCTTTTCACTGTAATCTTGATCCTTGTAAAAATTCAGATCTTGTAGGTATCCAAAATATTTGTTACTGAACAATGTCCGCTTAGTTCAATGTTTAAGAAATATTATTTGCTACTATTTATAAATGTTCGATGATTTCTAAGACATTCAATATAATGCAAACGTGTTGCTCGTTAATTTCAAGATTATTTTAAGTAGAATTTCACTAATATAGATTCACATCTAACAGTCCGAAAGCCATTCGATCTGTGTCTGCCCAATTTGCCCTCTGTTGCTTTGTTAATTTTGAGTACTGGAGATATTGACGACTGCCAAGACTGAAATTATTTTGGAGAATGAAGAGTATGATTTTCTTCAATAATGGTTTATTGTTATAAATAACGCCTGTGCCAAGTTCTGGTTAGAGAGGCAAACTTCTTACGTAGTGATGAACGGACGCATTTGTTACGGCCGTTAGTCAATGACAGGAGTATTTGAAAATAACACGAACAGAATGGTCATCTCCCTCCACATTTTGGGTATCCGCCGAAAACGTCGCGGAGAAAACAACGTAAGTAGAAAACGTCGTGGTAACAATACATCGTGGGAGAAAACATCGCAAAGAGAAAACATCGTGGTACAAAATATCGTGGTCGAAAATAAAGCGGTTCAAAAACTTCGTCGTCAAAAATATCGTGGTAAAAAATAAAGTACCTACAAATGATCGCATGACGATAACATCGCGCACATGCGTTTTCAGGTTTTGAAAGTTGTAAACTCATGTTCGTATAAAGATCATAGAGCGCAAGAAGGAAAGAGGGATTCTTTTACTTCTATGTTTCATATATTTGAACGAACTGATATATTTTTGCTGAAAATATAAGAAGGAAACTTAAGTATTTAAAAATTAAAAATGAGTAGAAAATTAATGCAACTTAATAGCTTAATAGAATTTTAAATTTATACAGTTAATTAACAAAGGTCATTAATAAATTAAACTTCCTTTATAAAGTTTAACTAATAATTTTTCATGAAAAATACAGTCTAAAAATGCTTAGATAAGGAAGATAAATAACTGCATGAGGTTACCTTCATAAAATTTGATTAGTTAATTATCAAATTATTTTCTTTCACATTTGTTAATCTGATAGTGTTTTGATGAATATTACATATTGTTTTGTTTCCGTTAATTCTTAAAGTGTCGCTAACATTTTCATGTATACCATACAATCAATTCTTTGGATGTCGATTTGTTAGTTATGACGAAGGTCAATTTCATAATATGTCACTATGCGATTTGAAAAAGCTCATGTATGCGATGTTATCGTCATGCGATGATTTGTAAGTACTTTATTTTTTACCACGATATTTTCGATGACGATGTTTTTAAACTGCGAAGTTTTTGAACCGTTTTAGTTTCGACCACGATGTTTTAGAACTGCGATATTTTCTCCACGATGTTTTGTACCACGACGTTTTCTCCCTGCGTTGTTTTCTCCGCGATGTTTTCGGCTGTAACCACATTTTGACCAAGAATGGTTGAAGAGCTGGAATGAGCGCTTGGTATTCCTCTACAAAAAGTTTTCGAGAATATTTTTGGATCGTTGGATTTTAAATGCCTTCCATCCCCAAAATCGCTATAGCTATATGATATTCTTTCTTTATATGGACGTCGAATCCAGGCGTCGTGATCTTAATGAAATTAGTATAAATATAACTCATCGTTGTATTTTTATTATCGTTGTAATAATAATGGACTCAATAATCATTGGAGAAAAATTTACAAAAAAATCAAAATTAAAGCTTTTGTAATCAGAGCTTCAAAGCTTTATTAAAGTAAAGAAATTTAATTTTACAAAATTATGTGGTCATTATAGAAGCCATCTCTATTAGTTGTATGTTGAAATCGTAATGCAGATTTATTAAGTGCATCAATATGCCAGGAGAAATAAAAAAGAGATATTGGCCTCATTAATCTGCTTTCAGTTCTCAAAGAGTGCATATATCTCGGATGTATACGATCCTTCGAAAATCTCTAGAGTCAGATGCTCTGGGAGTTAACGTTTGGAGAATGATGTGACTAAGCAGCTAAGAAACCTTTGGAAACGACATTAACAAATATGGGTTGAGTAACTGTTTATGCCTGTAAATCCGGTATGAGCAATAACTCCATTCTGTTAATATTAAGACATGAGTATGCCTTTTCTTTCCTATGAAACTGGAATAGCGTGCTACGCTACGCTATAATTGCTATAACACGTCTGCTTATGGTACGCCTTGCTGGACTTCAAACTGAGACCACACAACTTCTCAAAGAGACTCTATTGTGAATTGATACAATATGTTTTTGAAATCAGAGTCACAGACTTTGATTTTGTAAGACTACAGTGTCCGTAGAGAGATTATTATTGAAATTCCAAGAAGAGGCTTTTACAGCGTTTAGCAAGTTCTTTAAATTCGTGTAGTAGAAATGTACGTCTATTGTCACGTGAATTAGTCATTTCTTGGTCAATACTGAGTAAGATATTGATTATTTTAAAGTGCTATCCGTGTAAGATTCAAATGTTAAAATGCAAGATCTACTTACATGCAGAGATATATCTATGCAGCTTTAAGAAGAATAAAATAGTTGATTTTTTAGTAAATTTTATTTAAATGCAGAGATCTAGCTATTCAGATTTTAAGCAGAATAAAATATTTGATTCTTTAATAGATTTTGGATAGAGGAGATGCATTTTCGATTACAGGAATTAAGGATCAAAATTGACTAAAACGGGCCTCCTCCCAATCCCAAGTGGGTTCTTTTTTAACCAATTTTTCTTTGTATCGTATATATTGTGCTCGAGCTGAAAGCCAGTGTAATGCCATATTTACCTCTTTCGTGTTTCTTCAAATGCTTCATACAATTGCTGGTAATGCTCCATTTCAGTTTTCAGCATACTTTCGCCCAAGATGGTTTTTATATTGATCAAATAATTTTGTAAAAGTTTGTTTTATTGTTCCCCTGAGATTTTAAGCTGCAGTCTGTGTAATACAAAATTCTGTCTGGTGAATAATATATGATCTAATTTTTTTTTTTTTTTTTTACTTTCTCCTCGATCTCAACAGAATGTACTAAGTTTCATTACGGTCAATTGATAAGAAAAGCTCCTCATGACTTCGAATGCAGTTCGTTAAGTTATAAAATTCCTTTTATTTAAGTATTCCAAACACTGAGAATGTCTTGTTTCTCATCATGAAAGCATTAATTAATGCAAAAGTGAAGTTACCACTTCTAAATGCAAAATATATATGCTAAAAATGAAATTTGATGGTGGTTTGTAGAGAAATGAGATTATTTTTAAGCAAGAGAGGAAAACTGAGCAATGCCCTCGCCGAGACTCGAACAACGGACCTCTCGAATACGCGCCGAGCGTGCTGACCACTATACCAAGAAGGCATGCTAAGAATGCTGGAGAAATGCTCTTTTAAAGGGCAACGACCCAATCGTCAAATCCAGGGGGTGGGGAATCATTATCCACTACCCTTTTAGTTCGGGCGCCAGTGTAGAGTCATTAGGTTATTTCGAAGCAAGAGACATGAAAAATGAGCAGTGCCGTATCCGGAACTCGAACCAAGGATCTCTCGAGTACGCATCGAGCGTACTGACCACTATACCACGAAGGCGTGCTAAGAAGGCGGGAGAAATACCTTATAGGTTAAACTGAAGAAAAGATAATTTGTTAAAGCAAAGTGATAGAAAATTTGGAACATAAAGATCCTCAAGTTACTATGACACATAAAACAATAACTGCACTCATATACACAAGAAACAAATAATTTTTGCTCAAGGTTTTCATCAAAATGCCAGTTAAAGAATTTTGTCCGTAAACTAAAACTAAATACAACAAAACACTAAACGCTGCTCCTTGCACCAAATGCCACTTCCTTAAATCATCTTCAGCGTTTTATTTTTATAAAATATAATTCGAAGCTATAAAGCCAGGTGCAAAGATCTGATGGATGAAGTATTACAGAGATTTTGTCACCGGCTTTGAGAAAAGATATCCGAGATTGAATTATTTCAAATGTCTTCAGCACCTTTTCCCCAGTTTTACGTTCTTTGATGTTGTTGGAGCATTGGGTGACGTTTTCGAGCTAGTCTTGTAAGTCGATCTGACAATAAAACGATGAATTCCAGATGAGCTGAAATGTTCCATGAATAATTCATGACTGCTTTCAACTGAACAATGAGAAAACTGCTCTGGATTAGGTGAAAGTGTTTACTGCTATTTTTATGCCAGCATTTGTATATAAAGCAAATTACGTTGCTCGGTACATATTACCATTCCGTATAAATTTGATGCCAGGTAATATTATTTGAAAATACTTATTGATTTCCTTTCTCCATGATAAATATTTACATTTCGTGTCAGTTTTTTTTTTTTTTAACTCATTTTCCTTGTCAAACGTTTGAGAATTCATTTATAAGTTTTTTTGCTCTTTATAAATTCTAAACACTTCTTTAACATGCTTTAAATCAAGTTTTCTCTCTATATATACAACGAACTATAAAAAATATATATATTTCGTTTATATGCAATGTAAGAAACCTACACAAAATATTTGTTTGTGTTTTGATAGCCTTTTATTTTCATTTATTTTGTATTATTGAATACATATATTACTTGAATAATTGCACACCTATGGGAGCGTTCGATAAGTTTTAAATCTAACACACTTGAACAACATAAATTCCTAAAATTAATTTCTCACTTTTCCATGTAATTCCTGTAGACCTTTAATAAATCTAATGCAGCGATCCGTTAAACGCGGGGTTGCAGAAGAGAAAAGTATATTTATCCAGCCTTTAAACCATTCCGGAAAAGGCGTCGTTCAAAGCATCATCATTTGTTGCAACGTGAATCATGCAAATGATGCTTAGAGTCTGGAAACGCAAAGAAGCCGCTTGGAGCAAAGTCTGGTGAATACGGGGGATAGGGAAGAAACGGAGATTTGTGTTGCGGATTAGCAATCTTGTAAATTTGAGCCTCGTGGGTCGTAGAGCTTATCATGCAAAAGCAGCAGTTTTATCTGAGTTTGTCATTGCTTACCTTAAGGGCTTCCCCCCCCCGGGGCTCGACGTAGAGAACTCTGCGAAGCTACTGGCTAGGATCTGTACCTAGGCAGTCTCGGCCACGGGGGATAAAATTTATGAACTTGGTGGTTCTGAAGCCCCTGGGAAAGGTCACTTATTGGCCGGCCTCGGGGGCTGGCATTCCTGAGCGGTGTGGAGCCGTAGCCGGAGGGCTAGTTCCCCTCGGTTTGCCGGGTAATGGCCCACTGCGACGGGCTCGCCCGTGCGACTGGCAGGAGCAATTTGGCGACCAGTGCTTCCTGGTGTCTTATCCAGGTGGAGCGCTACTCCCATGGACGGGTAATAGTGACAGTTGAACCTCCACGAAGTGCTCAAAGGGGGAGTGGACCCGTAATGTGATTGAGTTCACGAGGCAGGGCAGCCAATATTGTTGTTGTTGTTACCTTAATGGCTTGTCTGAGTTGACCATCAGATTAGTACAATAAACATTAATTATCGTGGTATTATGCGGCATATCCCTTTTTATGCATACTTATAAAAGTTGACGCAATAATTTTTCTCAATTCATTAATATTACAATAAATTTTCTTAATTTCAAAGTACTGTGAAAATAAGCAAAAACTCCACTACAGAAATTAAAACTCGACCTCAAAGGTGCTTATTTGATGAAGAAAATTGATTGATTGCAACGGAGCAAAAAACTACGATTCTTTCTTATCACCAGAGGCACATCTCCCGTAAAAGATGCCTCACATCATACAAATACGAACGAATCCAACTCCCAGATACTTACGCTATTCTCCCTTTGGAGGATTACTTGCCATGTCGATTATGGCTCCTGAGACAACGGTTAATTAACTTCTCTCTTCCAATAGAAACCCTCACTTTTTAGACATCTTCTGCTCATGAACATGTGTCCTTAGAGGCTTGTATTATTATTTTGTAACGACACTACCAACATAAAAAAAAAAAAAAACAGTAAAGCATATAAATAGATGAATTGCCATTAGCTCAAAAGCATTATTACTCTTGAAACACGATTTTGCGTCGTTTCATTTAAATGCGTTGTTTCACTTTTCTTTTAGACATTCTTGCCATTCGGTAATGTAAGATATTTAATCTATCTGTGATTGATTAACAAACTAAGTTATTTAAAAGCAACATATGCAGTTTTTAAGAACGTTATTTTTTGCTTTTAAACTGATTGATTTAAACAGAAAAGCATTTAATTCATGATCTATATGTAATTAAAAACATTAAATTTTTTATAGCATTATATTATATTTTCATTTTTTCAAATACACAGAAGATAAGCAATGCTCCCATGTTAGTCTACCGGATCCTTCAGAGAAATAGAAACGAATTAATAGCCCAAGGGTGGATGGCAAAGATACACCGAACTCAAAGCAGGTAAAGAACACACGGACTGTAAGGCGACAATAGACAAGGTGGCCCAAGATAAAATGAACCTTACTTAGCAGAGGAGAAACCAAAAGTCATTAGTGTATTCGACGGCAGGACTACGCGGTAGCACAGGCCTTTTTTAAAGCAGTGTACTCAGTTTTCACACCTGACGACAGACATCAGGCCAAATTGTGCCTGGGCCATGACGGTCAACATCTTCAGCAGTACTTGCAGAGACGGAAGAACCCCCGTAAACAGACTTTTATCTTACTTGTATAATATCGCCTTACTATTCATGTCTTCTTCATTTTGGGTTGAGTTTAAATTGAGTCACCTATATATATATATTTGTTGCGAAATGCTCAGCTGCGGTAAGATAGCTTACCTGTAAAGCGGGGTTAGAGTTGCCAGAAAGTGGCAGGGAAAGGCAGGGTTACCAGATTTGGCGGAAAACAGGCGACATGCCATTGACGGAGAGAGAACGTTTTAGAACGCATCTTAGCGGTTTTTCCGATAATATTCTCAAAGGTAGATAGATTAAAGCTATCTATACCCTGGTTATACGCGGATTAGAGTATCTTGAATTCAGTTTTGCAGTAGTGTCTTGAATTCAGAAATAAGCTTCAGATCCATCGACCGAGTCAGGAGCTGTACTCTGGTGTTTTGACGTGTGAAGCTGTCTTCACCGTTATAGCCTGAAGTCTGTGTTGCTGATTGTTTCAGCGTGTTTATCGCAGTTTTTCGACGACTGTAAACGTGTATTTGGAACTATCCTGTGTAATATTGGCAAATAAATTGTGTTTGGATGCTTCATCAAGAGTTATCCTCAATTACTTCAAATCGACGAAAATTTTATTTAATCCAACACAAATCAAATCGGCGCTACAGTGTCTTGTTCTTAAAGAATGCTTTACATCCGATAAATTTGAGAAAATATACTTCCTGAAGGCAGCAGCATGTTGCTGTAGAAAAGCGGAAGAGTGCAAAAAGAGGCGGACAAAAAGACCGAGGAAGGAGAAGAGGTGACTAAAAGAGAGTCAGACTGGAAAACACGGAACTTGTTACACGGCAAATTTAGCTAGGTAGCTTTCACCATGCATCTTGAAATTATGCCCTAAGCCAGGGGTCGGCAAACTTTTGAGTTGGAAGAGTCAGAAATTACAATTTACAAAATTTCAAAATTTTTAAGAGCCACAAATTTTTTTATTGCCAACAATAAATAGTACTCGCATAAATAAAGTTTTTTGATAAAAAAACTAATCTATTTATTCATAAGAAAAAAATATCTATTTATTCATTAAAAATATCTATTTATTCATATATAAATAGTGTTTTTCATAACAAATTAGATAATATATATATTATTAGATAATTACTTATTATTTAAGTAAAAAATTAAAACAATTAAACATTTACTTACAACGCTAACTTGTACTTCAATGACAAACAATTGAGCAAACAAATTCAATGGGAGCGATGGCTTTGTATGGTTATTCAAGTAGAAAATTTAAACTCTACTAAACAATGTAACTTGTACTTAAAATAATAATAAAAAAAACAATAACATGCATTTGAGCAAACAAATTCAATGGGCGGGTTCGCTTTGCATGGTTTTAGAACGTTTGGATAAATTTGGCTCATAACTTGTTGTTTTAAGTTGCAAACACGACTCTAAATTTTTATTTGTTAGTTGGCTTCTTACTGTACTTTTAATTATATTCATGCAAGAGAATGCTTGCTCACAGGAATATGTCGATCCGGAGATAGTCAGCAATCCAAATGCCAACTTCTTCACCTCAATGTAGCAATATGGAAGACTATTCCATGCGTCGAATATAACTGCCTCAACTCACGGCATTTCTTTTAAAGCTGTCCACTTTTGCTGCGTTTCGTACATACATTTCTGGACTTCCAACTCTTTCAACTTGCTTTTCATCTCTGTAAATTTTCCACTCCACAAAGCTTTACTTTGTAAATCGATCGATTGCATTTCTAGAGATCCGGTATCAATTCCAAATGGCTCAATGTGGATTTCGTTACTATTTGTGTTGAGAGGATTTACTATGAATGCTAGAGTGATTTTATTGGTTTTGAATTGCTCAAATCTGTCAGCAAATTCATCTTTAATTTTTTTATAACTGTGTAATTTACCGCTCTGAATATCTTCTGCAAAAAGAATTACTTTTTCTTCAAAACAAACCAATTCTTCTACCAAAACATAGGCTGGGTTTCCCTTTCCTTGCACTTTTAGATTCAGCTCATTTAATTTCGCTGTGACATCCACCACAAAGTAAAATTTTTGCAATCATTTGTCATTCTCTAATTCAGGGTGATTAATTCTTTTTTCATTTAGGAATGTATTTATTTCATTCAAGCACAAAGCAGAACGTTTCAACACCTTTCCCTCGGAAAGCCATCGCACTTTATTGTGAAGAAGGAGGTTGGAATACTGAGTCTTCATTTCGTTTAAGAATTCTTTAAACTGACGATGGTAGAGTGCTTTTGACAAGATGCTGTTAACAATCTTGATTACCAAATTCATGATCTCAACTACTTCGGCCAGAAATGTTTGGGCACAAAGCGCTTCTTGGTGTATTATGCTGTGAAACGTAAGAATTTCGTGGTTTATTTTGCTCTGAAGAATCGTTGTTGCCCCTTTATTTTTTCCTGACATACTTCTGGCTCCATCAGTTGTTATTGAAACGATTTTATTTAAATCAATCTTACTGTCTTCAAGGCATTTTTGCACGGCATTCGCTATATCTTCCCGTCTATTTTGTACCGAAAGCGGTAGCAATCCTATGAGTTCTTCTTTTGGGTCTTGGGAAGACATATACCTGACTGACAAAAAGAGCGACTTGTGCCATGTCGCTAGACTCATCTATAGCAAGTTATAAGGCAGAAGAAAATTGAATATCTTCCCCCTGCAAAAATGTTACATTTGAAGACATTTTAGCTATTCTATCTTGTACTGTTTTAGCGGATAGAGGCAAATCTTTGATTTTTCTCAAGATATCTGGTTTGCTTTTAAAATTACAAAACAATTCTTCAAATGCACGTATGTAGCAATTTTTGACATACTCACCATCTGTGAATAGTTTGCCTTTTTTTGCAATTTCTAATGATACCGTGAAGCTTGTCAGATTAACATTACTTGTGGATTGCGTCCAGTTACTTAACATGGAACTTGATTGCTGTTTTTGTTTTTGGAGCTCGTCGACAGCTTTTTTTTCGTTCTTCGCCGGCTAGATATTTACTAGCAAACTGAGTATGTTTTTTAGTGAAGTGTCTTTCTAAATTTGAATTCTTATTGTGTGCGAGTTTTTCGTGGCAAATGAGACAAGTCGAAAGGCCATCTGAGTTGCATATAAAAGCGAACGACTGTGTCCAATCCCGATTGAATTCTCGATGCTCTTCTTCAGTTCTTTCTTTTTTTTTTCGGGGGGAGGGATAAAATAAATAATAGTTGCGTATGGAACTAAAGAGCCGCATATGGCTCGCGAGTTGCAGGTTGCCGACCCCTGCCCTAAGGCGTTGGCTTTAAATTTTGCATACAAGCGTAAAACACTTCGCCAGTCAGGGGAAATACAGTTTCATGTACCTTTAGGTACGGATTGGACGTTACAAAAATGCTGCATCACGCAGTGAATCTGATGAGATGTAAACATGTAAAAGCTATGCGACCCTGTGGTAATTCTGATTCGCCAGCGCCTATCACGTGAGTGGTCAACCATACAAGTTCAAATCCCAGCAGCTGCTTCTTGTGGTAATAGCAATAGCCATGAAGTAGCAAATACTAAAAGTTTCAGTATTTGGCACTAAATCCGGTTGGTATGATAATAAATAAATTAAAATAATTAATTAAATTCGTTTAAGAAAATAAGGGGAATTGAATGCAGTAGATTGCGGAGTGGCCGGTCCTTGTCACGTGAGTAATCATAACTAGCTAATCATACTATAGAACTGATCCTTTGAAGTATATCTTATGGCATAGCATTTTTTATACAGCTTACATTTCGGATCCCATTACAAGAATGTTTACATTAGGAGAATTAAAAATCAGATACATAGTAGATTAACATTCGGATGCTGGATTAAAATTTCATGGCACTGCACTCCAGAAATAATTGTGCAACAGGGATCAGATGACGGATTACTTTTCAGAATTACAGGAAATAAAGATTATATTGGAAAAGTTATTGCTTTGCTATTTTCAGAATAAAGAGGGAAGCAGAGTTAAAAGAGCTGAGAAAATTGCACTAGATCAAAAAATTACGGTATTCAGTTGTAAGTAAAGAACATTAATCGCGTGTGACAAAGATAAAAAAAATAGATTTCTGAATTTGCATTCTCACTTTATTTTGACGAGTGTAACTTTCTCGATTTGATCTACATGTTCTATAACTGTGTAGCATTGAGTTGTAAATGTGCCTAAGTACAGTGCAATGATCAACGCAATGCATTTTATGAAATGTATAGTGTAGCGAGTATGTGTAGCAATGTGTTAACATGCGATGTAGCCAAAAAAATGTTTAATTCCTCATGCAGAAAAATCTATATTTTGCCCTTGTATGGCCATGTTCTTTGCCTTGTATTGCTTTCGGAGTGTAGCTTCAGATAGTTGCGGGATCCAGACGATACCCGATTAGTCTATGTAAGGCGTCCGGACCTGCTCTCACCTGTCACCTGTAACTCTAATTTTTAGAGTTCTGTAACTCTAATTTTTTTAGCATATATATTTTATAAATTAAAGTTTGCAACTGCACATTTTTATTTGCGTTTTATTTTCCTGATCTCTTTGTTTAACATTTCTTTAACTTTTTGATTAGAATTTATTGAGCTTTTTAGGCATTCTTTTGAAATTAAGAATATCGCCTTTTTTTTTGTTCACAAATGTTCAGTTTGTTATTAGTTCTTATATAGCTTTATTATTACTTTATTGTTGAAATTATCGACAGTTACTTTGCTTTCAATTACTTTATTTTATATTCTCCAATTGCTTAACTCCCTGCACTTATTTTTTAAGAACATATTTTCCTTTTCAGGGCACTCTCAATATCTGCTTTTCAATTTATTCTGCAAAATTTCATCTTACCTAAATCTTGGATTGCTACACTTTCTTCCGCTTGAAAACATCCTCGCTTTCTTTCATTTCTCCTTGAATTTTGTTAGATTTATTTCGGATTTTTTTCCAAATTCAGGTCTTCAAAAAGCTACAATAATAACTCCATCCCCTCCAAAAAAATTAATAATTCCCTTAGGGTTTTAGTATTTCCACAGAATTTCTTAATGTTATGGAAAAATGTATATCTTTAATGCATGAAAAATTTAATCATTTTTTTAGACCAAAGGGCGTCAGACCTGAAGGGCTATTAATCCCTTTTCAAAATGTTGCCACCAAATATTATCGCTATGTAGTATATTTAAAGAAAATAAATAATGAAGAATCTGCATGAATGCATGAACGTTTCTCACATTATGAAATAACAACGGTACCTAGAGCCATTAAATACTGAATAACGTAGTCTTCCAAACAAACTGTTGTGTTACACTTGGAAAGCCCGAATTTTGAATTTCGAATTTGTTCTGTTATCTATTTCACATTTTGAAAACTTTAACGAATTTTTGACTGGTAAACTCAATGATTTTAAAATGAGCAATGGCAACACTTACGAGGGGGAAAAATACTCTGTCTCCAGCGCCCAAGACTGTGTATCGAAAATTCTAAAGATATGCTGTTTTGAAATATTTTGTAATATTGCTGTTGAACTCAATTTTATGTGTTTTAAATGCGAAGAACACGGAATTTAATAAAAAAAGTAACACACAAAACGTTAAAAAAACGCGCCTTGAAATTTGAAAGCTTTCAGAGGGTTTTTTTTTTTTTTTTTTTTTTTTTTTTTTTAATCTATTGGCGGACGTTTTCCTATTCGACAATGGCCATTCCTAAGGCCAGAGGTGGGGACTGTTTTATTGGGCACCTAATAGGCGGCCACCGTTGACTCCTATGAAGGGGTGAACTGTTAAACCACGCCTTCTCTGGGATTCGAACCCGGGCCTTTGGTATCGCAATCGGCTTTCCTAGCCAATGTACTTTTAATCTAATAGTACACATTTAGTTATGTCTTCAAGAGGAATTTATAAGAAATTCTGTGTACTTACAAAAATTTACCTATTTTATAAAACTTTCTAAAGATCATGTTGCATAAAGATTTTCTGTAATCTTAACTTGTTTTTTGTAAACTTTTCATAGTATTCTAAAACATTTTGAACCTGAGAGACTGGTGATAATGCGACAGTATCTTACTTAATTGTTCGGATCTTTTATTTACTGTTGTGTTACATTTTATACTTAATTACTCGTCTCTCTGGACATCTGGTGATTTTTTTTTATATTATTGTTTCTTATTATTATGGCTATTTGTTGGTGCATGCCTGTTTGATTTTTTTCTCACCATTTTGACTTAATTTCTTCATTTCTTTCTCATTACAGATATTATATTTTTGTATTCTTATTCATCACTTAATTTTAATTAAGAAATTAATTTCGCGTTTTCTCTGGTTTTCTTTTCAGTTTCTTTCTTCTTGCATTAAGCATGTACCTATAATTCGTTTTATTAATTTCAGTGCTCTGCGTGTTGTTCCTCACTTTTTATGTGTATAACAAACACGTATCTGTCGTGTTAAATATTTTCGTGCCATGTTACATTTCTGGAAGCTTGTTTTCTCTTTTCTTTTCTCTGATTTCTTCTGACTTTTCTAGCAACTTTTTTCTCTTATCTGTGCTTACGCTATGTAATCCAGCTCATACTTCTCTCTCTTTGAGATTCGTCGTATTTTCTTTTTCTTATTTTCTGCACCCTTTTGTATATGTTTCTTTTTGCCAGTTCTTTCTTTTTGTATATCTATTTTTCTCCTTCTGTTCTGCCACTATACTGTTCTTTTACAACTTTTTCTAACTCTGTTGTGTTTTTTTATCTCTCTCTTTTCGAAAGCATCATTTCGAATTCCCAGTACAGTCCATCCTTCTTTTCTTCGTAAAAGAACTAATTCTTCTTATTTTTACTACAACCCATCCGGATAATAAAAAAAAATCAGGATAGTTATACTATCTTTTTTCGTAAGTTAAATAAATAAATAAATATGCCGTAATGTGCATAGGGGAATTTATTTTCTCTCTCTTTTTTATCTTATTTCAACAGATTACGGAGTATTACGCAGTTAATAAAATTATTTTTACTTTGGTAAAATAAAATATGCATTTTCATTTATGGACAAAATTAAGTATTTAAAATACATTTTTTTAAAATTTACCTAAGTACACAATCTATTTCTGTTACAGTTAATAAAAAACACTGAAATTAATATCTTGTTTACATAGGCTCTAAAACTAAATGTGTAATTACGTCCTCATTTTCTCCACACTAAATTAAAAGAAATTTTTTTGGTCTAAATCAAACAAAGCACATAATGAGCATCTCTTTAACTAAACTCAAGCTAAGACATTATTTCTATCCTCATAATATAATAAGCTGTTAGTAAAAATGAAAATTTATATAAATCAATTGAAAAGTCTATGTTTATTACATTTAAGTCAGCATGAAAACTAGAAACCCATAAATAAATTAAAAGTAATCTAAGTTTTATTTTAATAAGTAAGAAAAGCGAGCAATCTGAATAACTGGATCTCTGGATAGTTGAAGTTTACGCAATTGAAGTTCTACAGTACTGTATAAAAGAGGCACAAGAGCTATAATAAACGTTATAAATCGAATTTATAAATATGCAATGAAGAGAAGTTTTTATTCCCGACATATTCGTAGGGCAATAGAGTAAATGTTTTGAATAACAAAGGTTCCCTGGTTATCTTATGCTTGTCTTAAAAATACATTGTTTTCATTGTAATTCATAAGACTTTGTTAAGAAAATCAATGTTACTATACTACAAGGTCTTCTCTTGTGTGACGTCAGCTCAAGTGAAAATACTCCCTTTTTGATTTCTTTTCTTATGTAAGAGGCATCAGGATTAGGAAGAACCTAATCTCATTTATCTACTCACCTTGATGAAAGCTGCAATGAATTTTGGAAAAAAAAAAAAAAAAAAAAAAATTGAAAGCTTTTCAGATTTTATATTACGCTCAAAGCGGCGATTTTTTAACGTTTTGTGAGTTACCTTTGTTTATTAAATATAATGTTTTCGCAGTTATCCGTAAAATTACATTCAACAGCAATACTACAAAATATATAAAAAGAGCATACCTTTAGAATTTCGGATACGCACTCTAGTGTGCCGCAGAAATTTTTTTTTTTCCCCGTACAGTGTTGCCATTGCTCGCTTTGAAATCTTTCAGTTTGTTAATCAAAAATTCGTTAGTTAATGTTTTACAAAATTTGAAATAGACAATAAAACAAATTTCATATTCCAAATTTGGGCTTCCATATGGCCATATTCAAGTGGAGGACTACGTTATTCAAAATATTGATGCCTCTTGGTGCCGCTGTTTTTTCACAGTGCGAGAAACATATATATATTCGTGCAAATTCCTGATTATTTAATTTCTTTAAATATAATGCAGGGGTCTAATATTTGGTGGCAACAATTTGAAAAGTGAAACGCCGTTTTATAGTGAATGACGTAAAAAGCCAAAACGAAATTAATAGCCCTTCCGCGTAAAAAAAAAACTTTAGCCCTTTGGGCTAAAAAATCCTTCTGAAAATTTTATATTCTAAGCATAATATGTCAAGCTAACTGTTAAATAAGAAAACAAAATTTAAAATGTAAAAAATCATATGAATATTAATTAATCTTCTAATTTTAAATAAAAATAGTACTTTTTATTTTCAGGTTTGAATAAAATTAAAACCCAACTCTAAAGGAACTTCAATTTTAAAAGTTGCGGCTTTTATTTCCCCTTTTACTATTTTTTACCGTAAAGTAATATTAGCATTTTACACTTTGACAGAGTTCAACAAAATAAGCCTTCAGCCTTTATGGCCCACCAGCGGCCGAGCGGTAAAATCGCTGAACACTGGTAGTTCGGTCCGAGGTTCGAATCCCGCGAACGGTCTGGCTGCATGGATGTTTTCGTGGTTTTCCCCATGTGTAACGTGTATACGAGTCAATTTTCCTTAGAAAGTCCTCCAGGAAGGCATCCCTCCCCTTAGGCAGATAGCTCTAGTGTGCTTTGCCGTAATTAAATACATCACACCACACCTTCAGCCTTTATCGTTCAGCTAATTTCCATCTTTCGCTCCATCGCCATCAGGGGGTGGGTGCAACGAAAGGCGTAGAAGCCGATTACTTTGATTAATTTCTTGAGATTATTTTAAGTATTATACTTTCATATGTGTTTTTGTTCGTTCAAAAACAGGATAACGTATTGCACCAACCTCCTGATGAAGATACAGGGAAAGATAGTAATTTCGTTTTCCCCTTTCATTTTCTTAGCATTTTTTACGCCTATGATGCAGTTTGCAACTGTGCACTTGGCTTTTTATTTTATTTATTTATTCTTTTATTATTATTTATTTTGCATTTTGCATACGGTTTGTTCCGAACTGAGTATGGATGAATTTTAAACGTATTTTTAATTTATTTTGCATTTTCTATATGTATATAATATGTAAGATAAAAAAAAGGAAATACAGAAATATTAACTGTTATTTGAAAAGCTCCTTAACTTTCGTTTTTAATTTGGTTATTTCTCATTTTTATTCTAAAAATGATAACTGCTTATAACAAATCTCTCTAAGCTGCGTCATTTCAAAATTAATGTTTGTTGAATCATTCTTATATGTTGTAGATACTTAATGCTTCAACAAATAATAACTTTAAATTGAGAATTGAAACTTTAAATTAACCAATCGAAATAAAGCTAAATCGAACCAAATTATAGTGAATTGGAGTTCGTCTAAGACAGGATGCATTCCTGTTTAGTTTGCTGGTACCATGGACCTTATAAGAAATAGACTAACCCAAACAGGTTTTCTCCCTCGTCTGAGGCGTTGCCGGCTGTCACCTTTATCACATCCGGAGGAGTAGGGACGACTTGCAGAAATTTAACATTGGTTGGCTATTGCAGCGTGTATAATTATCAAGAAAAAGCTGTATATAGCGCCTCATTTCACAAATTATAATTTCTATATATTTTTATTTTTGAAATTGAGATTGATTTTTAAAACTTTAGCATATTTATCAAGCATAATTAACGTTCCAAATAATTATCTATTGCATGCTTTCAGTGCTGGATATGTTTTTAGCTTTTCCTATGCTGTAAGGAAATTTGTAACTAATTGTAACTCCATTTTAGAAAATAATATTTTAAATAGAACATTTCAAACAAGCAATTTTCTCTTGCAATTTTTATGTTTTTTATTGGTGTAAATAAGTAAATAAAAAGTACTAAAATATTTAAAAACGAATTTTTGAAAGGTTTGTTTAAAATTCTAAATTGTGCTGCTTTTTTAAAATTATAGACGAGTATTATAGCACAATTTCTATAAAGGAATTTTATTTCAATTATCTTTCATAATACATCATAGTGATAAACATTTTTGACGCCTTAAAAATTTTTATAGATTTAATTCTAATACTAAAATTGTATTTAACCGTAATAATTAATTTTGCTTGTATTTTACAGTGACTATTTTTTTAAATTTATTTTTAGTTCTGCATAAGATTTTTTTTATTTACTGTTAATTTAAGTTATTAATCCAAAGCGGCGGTAGAAAGGCTGTTAGTTTCGAAGCGGCATTTTGCGCTGTTTTACTTTAAGTGTCCGTGTCTCCTTGCAAATTGTTGTTACCAAATATTATCGCTCTGTATTATATGTAAAGAAATTAAATAATGAAGAAATCTGCATGAATACATGTATGTTTCTTGCACTGTGACAAAAACGACAGTATCTAGAGCCATCAAATTTTGAAAAATGTAATCCTCCAAGTGAACATGGGCATCTGGACCGCCGAATTTCGAATTTATTTTAATCTATTTCATATTTTGTAAAACTTTAACGAATTTTTGATTAACAAACTCAACGAGTTCAGAGAGAGCACTGTACGGAAAATAACAGTTTTATCTCCAGTGCGGAAATTCTAAAGATATGCTGTTTTCAAATGTATGTGGTTTACAGGCGAAGAACATGATATTCAATAAATATAGGTAACACATAAAACTTTAAAAAAAGGTTCCTTTTGGGCGTAATATAAAATTTGAGTGCTTCTAGATTTTATTTTATCTTTTTTCCCCTTCATTACGCTTAGAAAATTTCATGCTTCGAATTTTATGAATTATTAAAATAACTAATCTACTTTAATGTTAATAATTTAATGATCATAATAATCAAATAAATATGATCGTTTTGTAATGTTATTATAGTTTGGAAAATCACTGCCTGAAAATTTTCATTAAACGTTTTTAAAAAAATTATCAGATCTTGTTTAATTTTACCTTATTTATTTCAAAGCATCACGTACTATCAATCTTATTTAATTTTACTTTATTTTTACGCAAAATTAAGTTCATAAATTTTGTGCTTAGAGTTTTTACCGTTTTACCAAGTAAAGATGTTTGTACAAGAATTACGCGTGAAAAAAATGCGCGAAATGCAGTAAAAAGTGCTTTAATGAGATATTTTAAATCCTATTTGGAAAAAACTGTGTCTTTCATAATCTCATCACTATACAAAGTATCACATTTAATAATTAAAAAGAGTTATGTGATACAAACGACATTGATTTCAATGCTAAAGTAAACCAGATCGTCCCTACTCTTTCTTGCCGACATGTCGGTGACGCGAGCCCCGCCCACCGGGTAGTCTATTTCTTATAAGGTCCATGGTTGGTACAGGCATCCGCAGCGGATGTACACATTCTGGCGCCGGAGTATCTTTATTCTTAGAGTCCCGTGTCTTATGCATTATTTTCAGAAAACAATTTCCTACTTGTAACATTAATCAGATTTTACGATAAACATTAACCAAAATTTGTTAGTTTTTTTTTTTTTTTTTTTTTTTTTTTTTTTTTTTTTTAATACTCCTTTAAGATTCCTTATGTTAATGAAATCTGAGATTCGCAATCGTTTTCTCTGAAATAAATGGATAAACAAACACTGCATTAAAACAGGGAAACAGAGAACCATTTTTTGGCAAGTGTTATCAATTTCAACCGCAGTTACAGTTAGTGAATCCCCGTCCGTGTTAAAAAATAAGGGAAAAAGTACTTTACTTATCATTGCTCAACAGTCTTTTTTTTTTACTATCTCACTTTTTTTTTTATTCTTTCTTGGTAGAAAACAGTAATGTTCTCATTATCTTTTTAACATGTTTAGTGGCAACAATAATGTCTTTCGGGTGATAAATGTTGTGTAATCTTCTTCTCTTTTTCATTCCGGTTTACTTTCTTTAAAACTAAACGGTATGGTTAGGGAAGAATATTAAACACGTGAATAAAAAAGCGTTAAATATGATATTAAATGCTAGTTCCTATAAAATAAAAATTGATGTTATTGTAATCACTATCAATCTTCCAGTTTTTGTAAGGAGTTTTGATAAAGTAGTGAATTTTTATTTTTAAATATTTATTAATATGAACACAAAGCAGAAGTCTAATTTTCCGCAAGAAAGTAGATTAAAGATAAAATGCATTAATTTTAGCATCAGGTAGTTTTAAGATATATATAATTTCTATGGTCAAATTGTATTTTCTATTTTATTTATAAAACGGAACTACCTAAAAGTGGTGCTATTAGAAATGCCCTTTTATTTGTTATGACGAATATTACTTGTCTTGCATAAGACAGTTTATTAATATTTAATAGTTAAGGATTGAACATTAAATATAGAAACAGAGAAACAATAAACGTTCATCGCTGCTTGCTTCAGCTGCCAAACAGCCAGTGCTACTGATACGTGATTAAAGTAGACATTTATGACCTCTAATTTATTATCCTTGTGGCCTGGCGAATTTCCAGTTGTCTGTGAGGTTGTCCTTTTGCATGACAATTTATGTTCTTAAAATTACGCACTACTATGGGTTTCGGCTATGGGTTTCGGCTTCCCTGTTCCGAGTAACTGAATCTCACTACAGGTCGACTCTGCCTTCGGGCACGTCGTGGAGGTTCAACCTCCACTATTACCCTCCAGCAGAGCCGCGCACCACCTGGATACGTCACCAGGCAGCACCGGTCGTCAATTGCTCCTGCCAGTCGCTCGGGCGAGCCCGTCGCAGCGGGACATTACCCAGCGACCTTGGGGGAAAACCCCACGGGTTATAAACAAACTATGTCTATGTCTATGTCATAACACAATTAAGACGCAATCGGCCTAGTGCGGCCTTTACCAATATATTATAAGTAGGGTGTCTTTAATGATGAGTTGAATCCAGTAAGATGGAACGTACTTTTTGCACCTAGTGCAGAGTCTCTAGAAGAGAAGCAAACGTGGCCCCACGATGTGAGAATCTGCAACTTGAGAATTTCTGCCGCTCGGCTATGCTTGTCTTGAGAGAAGCTGCGAATTAATCTTTCAAAAGTTCAGAATCATCTCAGTGGCTTTAAAAGCTAGGCAAAATTTCTGCACATTTGATTTAGCTGATTTAATTCTCTGAACTATTGTGGTTATTGATTTCATGAGAAAAAGGGTTTTCTGATCTTTGAAAATGTTAATGATTTCTGCTAAATTTTCCTGCGGGTTTTTCTGCTTAACTTTGTCACTGTAAAGGTTATTAAACAAACTGACGGTTCGAAAGATAAATATGAAGGGATTCTTAGTCACAGTTACGGTCATTTCATTATTAAAAGTTGCTCGACTAGCACCGAATAATAATAAAACAAAGTAAACCAAGTAATAATAAAACCATGTGAAGTTAAATTACTCTTTGATGTTGAACTTAAAATCAACAACGGTAAATAGAATACCATCTTTTCAAGATTTAATAAATAAATTTCTCATTCGATTCTGAATGCGAGTTGTAAAACATGTTTCTGGATTCTGTTGAAACTTCAGATATTTGATTTAAAAAAGTTAAAATTAAAGTAAGATTAAAGTGTTATTATTGTTATCATTTGAAGAAATGCAAGAATTCAGATTAAACACTAAAAGTTCTTGTGTAAATCTATTTCAGCAAAATTCTCTGCTTTCAGCATTCCCATTCGTTCGTGCAACGAAAGCAAATTAATGCTAGTATTTTAATACTATATGACAGAGACTAGACTGCTGATATAGAAGGCCGAAGAATTTCTTTACGAATAATTTGCACTGGTCTCCCTAGTTTTTTTTAAACTGCATTTACAGTAAGATAATTCTTTTAAAAATTGGGCGTTTTTGAAATGAGAGATGTTCTGCTGAGGTTTTCTCATAAAAGCGCGAAGATATTATCAAACATTTCAGTAGCTGGAAAATTTCAATCTTTATTTGGCGTTAGAGTTATTGAAGAAAAAGTAATGTGTTTCAAGAATACATTATATTGTTTTAAGAAATCTTCTTCTATTTTAAATGAGTCGCTCAAAAGTCAATGCAGAAGTCTGGAAAACAGAAATTAAGAAAATTAATGTTTTTTGATACATTAATTTTTAAAATTCTTGGTTTATTAATTTGATCAGAAAAGTATACAAAGTCTTTTTTTGAAGTCTAAACTCTGCAAAAAACAAGATATGTACAGGATGTATAAATAAAAACGTAAGTATTTATTGGAACAATGATAGCATCTTAAAAATTTTAGGACTTGTATCTTTTGGCAGGTGAAAAAGATAAGAAATTTCCCTGGACATATTTTCCTTGACATTTCCTATTTCCCTTGACATTTTTATCAGTCGGAGTTTTCACAGTTATTTAAGAAAATTTATTTAATGTTTTTGATAAAAATAATTTTCACAAACACTTCAATATAATATTTTAATGTTTTAACCAAAGTTTAGATATTTCAAATTAAAAGAAAGCACGTACGTAAACCTCGAACAATTTTAAATAGTAGAAATAACAGTTCCAGTTACTATGAATTTGTTGTTTTTCAGTGTTGCCAACAACTATCGAAAGAATAAGAATAATTTAATTTTTGTATTAAAGTTTATATAAAAAGTATTGAAAAAAGGTAGACTTACTTACTCACAATGGCTTCTGAAATTATTATACAATTAATTCAGAAGCTATAAAAAAGGGTTGTTTGACCTAGAAAAAGGAAGCAACGAGTAAATCCTTTAATAACTAAGAAGGATATTATTTATTTCATCAAAATTTATAAAAATCAGAAAATATCAAAAACTGGACTTAACCGCATTGGCTTCTCAGCGACTCAAATATTAACAACTATACAATGTATCAAATTCCACAGATAAAAGTAGGGAAATAAGAACAAATATTTATCATGTTGTTAATATAAATTCTTTATAGCTTCTAATTACTGCGTAGAAGTAGACCATAATGCAGAACAGAAAATACGGGGGGGGGAATCTAAAAAAAGTAATTAAAATTTAAAATTATTAGATTACTATAGATTTTTATAAAAAAAATTCTGAAAGGATTTAAATTGCAACTGTTGCTCAAAAGGGCTCTTATAAAGTTTAATATGGTTTATCAGTAATCTCTACTACTGATAGACAGGTTTAATATGGTTTATCAGTAATAGTCTTTACTACTAGGAGACATGTTCCAGGTGGAATAGCGAACATTTTATAGAAATATTTAGAAGGAAACATCTTGAAATTCTTGAATGCCAAGTTCTGTAGCATTTCTCTCTTCATCGCTTAGTTATGCATTCTGCAGTAGCTCCCAATGGTAGGCTCTCCAAAGACACAGATTCTGAAAGGTTACCGTTTCGTTCAACGCAGGTCACTGGAGTACATTCTACAGCAACTTTACCTTTCCAAATGGTTTTTGCCATATAGTTACATTGTCAGCTCTCACTGGGATTACGGTTTTTGATAGGACGACGAGTGCCGAGGCTACTATTCCGTTCAGACTGTTGGAATTCTTAGGATATTCCATAATATTGTACCGGAAATTTGTTTCCAGCTACGTATGCAGGTAGTAAAAATTCGGTTCTTGCTGTTACTGTGATATTGTCTTGAGCTATTTTTTGGTGGACAGATTTAACCCCTTCACCTTTAATTCCGAACAATTTACCAAACTGTATGCATTACCAAAATTTCATAAAAATCCAGTAAAATTTAGATTTATAGTACCAGAAATTAATAGTACCAGAAACTTCGAGAAGAGTTTTGATAATATTTTTACCAATCTACTTAAAATTATTTGTAATATTGAACAAGTTAAAACATCTGCTGGATTACTTACGACTTGAAAATCATTGAAGAAGTTAGAAATCTTAAAATTTACAATATTAACTGCTATGACTTCCAAAACCTCTACACGTCTCTGCCACTCAAAGAAATCTACGAAAGTCGTTTAGAAATGACATTTGTTTTTCCTGAAATACTTAATATTCTTGATTTACAAAAATGGAAAGAATTTCTACATTTTTTGCAATACAATAACTATATTAAACATTTACACTTTCTTTACCTGCAAACACAAGGAATTAAAATTGGAAGTTCATATTCCACTCATATCTCTAACTTATTTCTATTTCCTAAACAATTCAAATTCCTAAAGAGCCTTTCTGATAGCGATTTCAGTAAATTTGAACACACTTATATTGTTTAAGTTTGCACTGCAATAGAGAGACAAAAAGAAGAAATTTTAATTCTAACCAAAATTTTTAAGATAATGAATTTCCTTTAAAATTCATTAAGTCTGGAGTAGTCTACGCCCTGTAATACGTTTTAAAAGTATGGAATTTTTTATCTGAAAGCTCCGAAAGAGAAGGATAAAGAACGGTGTTTTAAAGGGTTTAAAGGATTTTATGATTTATTTATTTATTTCTCTTAATTACTATTTTGTTACTAAACAAGAGCCTTATATATTCAAAGTCGTCATGATAAGCCCGTGACGTCAAGACTTTTTACTTTTCTAACAACAGTTCCTTTACTTCCTTTTTCAACCTTTTTCTGTAATTTTAAATAATAATAGGAGAACGTCTAAAACGGAGCTTTATGGATTTTTCTACTCATATCTACAAAACAATTATTAAAAACTTTTTGGCACCTTTTTGAGTCTACTGTTTCTAAAGAATAATTGATTTTAAATTTAATTAAAATTTTACACTGAATTATATTCTTTATTGCCATTTTTGTTTTAAAACAGTCAGAATGTACTTAAATTTCATTCAATTAATAAAGTAATCTTTTTCTTTGTCAAAATTAAAAATTTTCATTGAAGTGTTTAAAAGTTTTTCTTTTGCTTTTAAATTCCATCTTTTGTTCCAAATTTTAGCCTTTTGAGCCATTACTTTCTCGCTAAGGTTCTTTAGTTTCGCCAATGAAACCAAAATGGCAAACCTGTACGTCACTACTTTAACAATATTCTTAGTTTTGATTGTAGTCCATTAAAATTGCTCGAAGTTTTTAATTACTTCTTGTGAGTTTTAATTAAGTCTTTTCATCTGAATTTTATAACTTTTTAAATTCTTTGGATTACATGCTAAAAGGAAAAAAATTTGATTTACATTTTACACTGAAGTATTTTATTATTTCACTTCCCTTTTCAATTCTTTAAATAATATAAAATTATCTTTATTTAAGGTACAAGATTCTAATTAAAATTTACTTTGTTTTTTCCTTGCTTTGGGAAAGGGCCAAAATTTTCGAGTGAACTATTATAACTAAAATGTATTGAAATGGTTCATCGGCTGATTCTGGATTCAGGAAAGCAAGGATTTTTGTAAAAGAGAGATTTCAGTTGATTTCAATGTTCCTCCCGCTGACGGAGTAGCATTGAAGTTGATTGAATTCCTCTTCTGTTATGTTCATATTTCATTAATTTTTTGAATTGGGGTATTGCTTGTTTGAAAAGTCTTGATTTTAATATTTTTTTAATTCTTTGTCGCATTTATAGGATTATTTGAAATTTATTAATTATGAATTTCAATTTTTGGTCTTTGTGAAAAATTAGTTCTAAATTTTTTACTTTATGCCCTACTTACTCATAATTTTCCATCAGCTTAATGCGCGAAAATACTAGGCATGTTTATATATTTTTTTTTATAAAAATGTTATGTATATATATTATATATATATGTGTGTGTGTATATATATATATACCCACCTCTTACCTAGCTAAAAAGTTCTTACCTAACTTCTAGTTCCGCAAACGTTGGTCGATTTATATTCTATTACAGAAATGTTTTAAATGACGAAAATATTCATGTTTTGACAATTTAAAAAGAAAATCGACAAATTACGAAATCTAAGTTGTAATGCGATCTCCCAGTTCTTATTTGGAAAACTTTAATTTCGTTTATGAGAAGTCTGAAGCTCTAACGACAAAAATTGAACCGAAGTATTTAATTTCAAAATCTCTTACGTCATTTGCAACTTGCCTTGAGAGTGTGATTTATAAAGTTAGAATAATTCAAGGAAATAAGCTTAAATGAAGTGTAGCAAAAAATGCGTATAACTTAATAGGACTTACAAGGAAGTCATGATGTCCTCATCAGATTTAATTTTCAATACTGAACCGAAGTACTTGTTTTCAGTACTCCAGATCACACACCCTTGACATTTGTCTTATTAGTCTATTGATCATACGGCAATGAGGATATTATTTTATTCTTTAATTACATTGCTCTTAAACTGGTTCGAATTTAGAGTTCCAACTTTATAGCACTCTGAAAACGTTAACGCATTTCGTTGAAATTGCACATCGAATTTCGAATCTAGATCATTTTCCGTATTAGTGATGCGTGCAACGCATGCGAACTGAAGAAGATACGTGACGCACCTGCTTATTACATAGCAGCAACAAAAAAGAAAAAAAATATTGTTCAAATTATAAATCATCCTGAAGCATACCGCGCTTTTTAATCATCAACAAATGCCGAGTTTTAGTGACTTCTACCATCTAACATTCATCAGACGACAGCAAAATTGACGATATTGTTTACAGCAAGCTGTTTGCTATCCAACTATTTATTTAAGGTCAGTGTTTCAAATGTTCTTTTAGGTTCAATGTGATCTCATTTCTATACATTAATGATGAGTACCCATACAATGTGAATTTTATATATGACTTCTTTGATTGAGTCTCAAAAATTTTTTAAAGTTCTTTGTATTTATGATAAAAATATTCTATTTCATAGCAACGTTTTTCAAAATTTCATTTCAGATTTCTTTAATTTCACATAGCAATCAATTTATTCATTACAGAGTTTCTATCTTTGTCTCATGGGATAGAGCAGTCAATAATCTTCCAAATGAGTTCAGCTGCAAAAATGGCATATTGCATGAAAATCTAGGGAGGTTTCCTGAGAGTGAAACCTGTAATTTTAAAAATTATATGCGAAGTTATAAATCCACTCGAGATACTTTGACAGCATGTGAATACTATAGAAGTCGGTCAAAATCAAAAGCTGTAGAATGCGATCAGTAGTTTTTCCATCAATACTTTATATTGTTGTGAGAATGTATTGAAGAGAAAAAAATAAATCACTACAAATCAATCAACTAATTTATGACGTAAGAATAGAATGGCGTCAAGCACGTTTCCAAATCTTAGGATGAATAACTATTATACACTTGCTTGCCATAGATCTGAATAAAATCTCTACATTTCCATTGCTTAAATCTGAGATTTCGGGGGGGGGAATCAGATTTTAAATTACATCCAAAGGGGAGTTTTTTTACCGTTTTAGCAATAGCAATGTGAATAGCAATAGCAATGTCACAAAATAATATTAAAATGAACATATCTTTAAAATTTCCGATACATAGTTCCGCGCGCTGGAAATAAGAAGGTTCCCCCCCCACCGTAGATCGTTGCCATTGCTCGCTTTTAAATCGCTGAGTTTGTTACTAAAAATTCGTTAAAGTTTTACAAAATATTAAATCGATCATAAAGCCAAATTTCTAATTTGGGATTCCACATGCCCATATTCGTAGGAGGATTACGTCATTCAAAATTCGATGGCTCTATGTACCGTTGTTTTATCACAGTGCGAGAAATATACATACATTTATGCAGATTTTTCATTATTTAATTTCTTCAAATACAGCCAAAAGTCGTTAATCCGGACTCGTCGGGACTTCGGTGATTCCGGATTATCGATTTTTCCGGATTATAGATCATCAGTTTAAATCTGGTAAGATGGCATGCAGAAATTATAAAATTACAAATATGAAACCGTAATTTATGAAATAAAGAACAATTATTAATCTAAAGGGTATCAAAATTTACAAAAAGAGAAAGCTTAATATTTATTTGTTTACTTTATTAAACATTTCTTTCAATGTAAGTTGTTTAAGTTGCTTCGTTTCATGTGATAATACTTTCTCTTTAATTCTATTAAACAGACATAATTTCTTGTTTAGTTACAAAGTTCCGCTGTTCAAGTCCTATAATTGCTGAGTCGAGAATACCGACTAATTTGTCAATCGAAATTTTTTCGTTTTCAATAACCTCTGCGTCACTTTCTTCACTATCGGAAGCGAATTGTAATGACGAGGAACTTGATTTAAATCATATCAAAGACGGAGTACATCTAGATGAAATACTACATTTAGTAAGGAAATATAAGCAAAATAAAATAAAAACATCTGCCCTGAAGATAAGGATAGTGTTGACAGATCAACTTCCAATTCAATGCGCGCCGCAACGTTTCCCTCCCCCCGCAGAGCAGCGTGAAATTGATAACATATTTCGGAATCATTAGATAATCAAAAGATATGTTTTTATCCATTTTTTGCAGCAATTCCACTTTCTGTTTAATGAACTTCGAAACATACTTTCGCTTTGTAGATCCTTAACATATTAGTAAATATATATCGGAAATTCTATTTGACATAATCGAAAGTTCAAGCTTACTTTTATAAAATTGTTCTAACAGTCTGCAAAAAATAAGCCGGATCCAATTCGAAGATTAAGGAACAACGCAATCTGCAACATTAACTGAATTAGATAATTTTAGCTTAGCTTATACCGTCCGTTATACATAAAACGCGCATGCGTAAACGTATTACGCGCATGCGCACACGCATATTCGCAGCCGCAAAGGTCTTACGCGCATGCGTAAACGCCTATGCGCATGCGTCAACTCGATGCATGCGCAGAAAGTTTGTAGCTTTGAGGTCCGGATTATGGGTGTCCGAATTAACGACTTTTGACTGTATAATGCAGGACTCTAACATTTGGTGGCAACAGTTGGAAAAGTGAAATGGACATTTATAGTGATTCAACGCAAAATCGCAAAACGAAAACAATAGTCCTTCAAGGACAAAGCTCCTTTGGACAAAAAAAAAAAAAAAAAAAAAAAAAAAATTCTGTGTCTTTTTAAAGTATATTTCGGATAAGTCTAAAAAATATTCCACTTCATAGATAAGAATTTGTGTTTTGATAATAAATGAGTAATTTAAATAGGCTTTAAAACATGTAAAATATACAACTGAAGTTGTTTTGTGTTTGATTAATAGACAAATATTCTGCTCATACCAGTTAATTTCTCCAGTTTTGTAAATCTTAAAGATATAGTTATTTTTACTTTCATACTTTTGAAATTTGTTGTTATCAGGTAATTTATATTTCATATAAATTTATTTATAAAATTATTTCCTGATTAAAGGAATTGACAACGTGCTTTTCTTAAATATCAAAATATTTATAAATGATCTTGTCGCAGAAGAATATTATTTCTTTGCAGATTTTATGTGTATGATTTACACCAAAACTTCAATACCATCTTTTTGTTTTAATAATGTGCGTTTTCTGCTTATCTCATTATTGCATCCGAAACCTCACTTGCTCTCATTTCAGTCTCTGAAGTCCGCAAATGCCTGTCGTAAACAATAAAAAGTATCGAAATTGTTGATTTTTCAAACAGGTGTGCCGTTAATTGCACGATATTATATCATACGATACGATACGATATTATGATGGGTATGTTTAAATATATGCCTCATGATAATAACCATAATAAAATATTGTTTAAATAAGTTGCTTTCCTAATAAAAGAAAATAATCGAATTTAAGCAACTTCCACAATATATTGGCTTGTTTATGCATTAAAATTCCATCTTTGTTCATAAGAAATATCCGATTTCGTGCGGTTAATTGCATAGCAAATACTTAAACTACCCATATAACCGCATTCATAATGAAAAATGTTTGATATCTCTTATAAAGAGAAAAATGTTTAAAAACATTCGCAATGATAAGAATTTCCTTATTAATAACACACGAAATATTGTCTTACATATCTGAGTTGAACTAAATTGCGAATGACACGAGTTGCGATATTGTATTTGACAAAAATAGTTTCGTGTAATAAAAACAGTATATAAATTCACCGACCAAAAATTAGCATTTCGCGACATTTATTTTCGGTCGCGAAACATATTTTAAAATTTATTAAAACTGTTCTTATTGAAAAAGATTTTTTAAATTTTAATAAACAAACTCGCTATTGCGCAATGTGCAAATGATTATTCTTTACTGAAATAATATACAAAAAGTAGAAATAAACATCTTTTGTTCGCCTTTTGGCATAGTGCAGGAAGCTGGCTGCTATAGCCTAGGGATCGGGTTCGAATTTCGGAAAAGTATGGATGCTTATATATATGCACCGTCTCTGCAACATGGGTGCACCTTAAAATATTGTCGAGGCAAAAATCGTCTTGCAAGGGGAAGATAGATAATTAAGATTTATATCAGCACCTGCAACTATGAGAATCTAACCAATTAGCTAAATTTCCTCCGTATCGGGCAGGAGGCACTTCGGCCAAAAGATATCGCACGTCGGCTATATTTAAACACAAGCCCAAAGCCTTTGCCCTCCTATTACTATTCGAAGAAGCGGCCTTCTCGACAAACCATATAGGATTAGGGGGGTATTCGAATTAATGTCAATGATGATTGGATCGTCACCCACTCGGATACGTGTTTAATAGGAGTCAGGCTAGTGTATATCATTCCTCCAAACGGCCCAAGGCGTTTGACTTCCGGAGTACCTTTGCAACTTAATGCAATTACCTCCACAACTTCGATAAGAAAACTGAAGTAATTAAGAAAGAGCAATGGCTAAAGGAAAATGAACGAAACCGTTAAGGGTTTACAGAGAGAAAAGTGAATAAGAAGTCCACGCTAGGGACGAGAAATTCTTTCTGCTTTCAACTTGTTTTCCAAGATTGAAAGAGAGAGAGGTGATGATTAAGGCGAATTCCTGAACGCACTGCGTTAATGGAATCGGAAAGGTTGGAAGACAAACAGCCGGGAAACATATTGTTCCAAGGCTTGGGAAAGGTAAATTAGGTAGTACGGATAGCCGCAGTGATTGCTAATGCCTTGGGAATGGGCGGGGGGCGGGAAAGAGTCTTGCGACTAAAACTTGAATCCAGGGATTCCTCCAAACGGAGACTGCCAGAGTTCAGATCTCAGCTAATATCGTAAACAATCCCGCGGTGAAAGGGATGGGAAGTACGGGGAGTAGAACTTTGGATCTACTCCTCGAGAATTTTTCCATCAGAATTGAGACATAGCTAGGCCTTGTGATTAAATATCATTTAAAACATTTAAAAGGTGGCAAAGGCGCCTGCAAACGGCAAGCATTTATCACATTTTGAGCATGACGAATTGATGGACTTGATAAAGATCCTTTCAGATCAGGAAAATCATAAAAACCTCAACAGATAAAGTAAGTATTCACAAAAACTGTTAAGTTGGGTACACTGCGAATTGCATCAATTATAAATATTGGAAATTATGATATTTACGTATTAGAGCAACCACCTTGGCGAAGTTTGGCGGTTTTTCTATAGAGAAAAAGATGATTCAGGGAATTTTCGGATTGCAACTTACAATGGATCTGGTTACCTAAAGAACTCTTATGCTCATGGTTGCCAGAGTATGAGGACTTCTGAAAATTTGTCGATTTCTACAAAGGCGGTTGCAATAATATATAAGCACAAAAACTGTATTAATAAATGTATTACAGATTATGCCAGTTAGATGTATAAATTGAAATAAAGATGCAAAATGATATAAAATTGATAAATTCGTTGCATGATTTGTCTTACCACGACTTCTACTAATGACTACTAAACTATTTTAAACTGCATAACCTTCTCATCAACTGGTTTCATAGCCTACGAAAATCCTTCACTTCTACTGGACAATTTCCTTAGTAATCTGTCATATACCCTTCTGTGCTTTAATATCAAAATGGTGACTGATTCGTAAGCAACAAATCAACTCTGGCAGATTATGGACACTGATTCCGTGCACTCAAATGGATATACAGCTACCCTTTGGAAAGGTAATTTTCTGCTTAAAGACGAAACAGAGCTAAATATCATGACGCAGAAGCAAAGAATCTCTGGCAGAAGTAAAAAGAATTATCTGCAGACACTTGTGAAATCAAAAAGTTTCATTCTTTGCGCAACAAGCAGGGTAATTCTAAATGATTCATCAAGATTTGAAAGACAGTACTTCGAAAAATATTACACTCAGAACAATGATACGCGAAAATAGATGTTTAGATCAAAGTTTTTGCTCATGTCATTAAAAATTTTCAACGTGGCTTCCTCTGGTCTCAAGACATACATCTGCGCTGCACCTGCGCTACCAATACTCATAAATATATTGGCAATGTAATCTTTGAGCTCAGTCAAAATTTAAGAGAGTGGGGACATACAGTGTCTCAAAAAAGTAATGGGACACTTGTGCTTTACAAAAAGAAACTGTAATAAAATAAATTAAAAACATGTAAAATTTTTTGTGGGTGTGTTTCATACTTAAATTTAGTAACAATTATTACATAACATACATTTTTTCAAAATATTAAAATATTAATTTAATAAAAATACAATTGTTTAGAACGGAGTAGAAAATGGCTCACTTAAGTGATGGGACACTACGTACTATGCAACAAAAATCGTCTGAAGTAAGCAATAAAAATATCTTTTGGGGTATTTATTTTTACTCAAAAGCAATTGCCAATAATTTATAAAATCGTTTGCAGTATTTCTCTCCAGTTTGTTTTGGAATTTTTGTGTTTTATAGCTCTGTGCAGCTATGAATGCTAAACGAAAAGAAACTTTGCCTGAAATTCGAAAATTAGTTATTAATTTGCATATTGAACGTGGAAAATCTATTAGAGAAACAGCTGAAACAGTTAACTTGAGTCATTCAAGAGTTTTCAATATCATTAAACGATATAAAAAGAATCATATGATCCAGGATAAAAGAAGACCTGGCCGACCATCAAAACTATCCAATGGAATAAAGCGAATTATCGTTCGAAATATTAAAAAAAATTCAAGAATGAGTGCTCCTAAAGTTGCTGCTGATTTACAAGCATTATATGGAGTAATTGTTAAACCTGAGACTATTAGAAGAGTAATTCGATCTGCTGGATATCACGGTAGAGCAGCCAGGAAAAAATTCTTCGTAAGTGAAAAGAATAGAAAACTCAGACTGGCTTTAACAAAATCCAACATAAATAAGAATTCTGATTACTGGAATGAAGTTATATTTGCTGATGAGAGTAAATTTAATATATTTGGTTCTGACGGTAGAATCTTGGTGTGGAGAAAACCCAGGGAAGAATTTCGCAAACAGAACTTGGTGCCAACAGTAAAACATGGTGGAGGAGGAGTTATGGTATGAGGGTGTATGTCGTCCGCTGGAGTTGGTAATCTTGTTTTTATTGACAGCATAATGGATCAGTACAAGTATATTGACATTTTAAATCAAAATTTGAAATCTTCAGCACGAAAATTGAACCTTCATAACAATTTTAAATTCTACCAGGATAATGACCCTAAGCACACTGCTTTGAACGTTAGACTCTGGCTGCTGTATAACTGTCCTGAAATAATAAAAAAACTACCACAATCTCCAGACTTAAATCCCATAGAAAATATTTGGCAAGAATTGGAATCAAGAATTCGCAAACACACCATTTCTTCAAAACAACAATTAAAATCGTGCTTCAAGAAGAATGGGGTAAAATCACTCCAGAAATCACAAAAAAATTAGTGGAATCCATCCCAAGAAGATTAAATCATGTTTTAAAAGGAAATCCAACAAAATATTAAAACCTTTTAGAAAGTAAAATTTTTGGATAAATATTTGATGGAAAAGTAAGTGTCCCATCACTTATGTGTGTCATTTTTTGCTCCGTTCTAAACAATTGCATTTTTATTAAATTAATATTTTAATATTTTGAGAAAATGTATGTTATGTAATAATTGTTACTAAATTTAAGTATGAAACACACCCACAAAAGATTTTACATGTTTTTTAAATTTATTTTACTACAGTTTCCTTTTGTAAAGCACAAATGTCCCATCACTTTTGTGAGACACTGTATAAACAGAGTTTAATATACACCCAAAGAAAAATTAATCACAAACCGTGACATCTGGAAATTGCAGAGGATACGCGAACGGCGTTTTATGTTCAGCGCATCGCAAAATCAAACGGTGTGAGAGTTTACCTTTGATGTATTTACTCTAACATTGAAACTGAGATGTAAACTTTGAACCAACATTGAACTTAATGTTAACATGTTAGAGTTCAATGTTCAATGTAATGAACTTAATGTTAACTCTTAATTTACTCTAACATTGAAACTGAGATTCTGCGTTAACTTTCGTGTAGCATTATTCCACGCATAATCTTTTTTTTTTTTTTTTTTTTTTTTTTTTTTTTTTTTTTTTAGCCCTTTGCGTTGAAAATTTTAAATATCGGTTCACTTTTCAAACTATTGCAGCCTTGTATTAGATTTAAAGAAATTAAATAATGAAGAATCTGCATAAATGTATTTATATTTCTCGCATTGTGATAAAACTACGGTACCTAGAGCCATCAAAGTTTGAATAATGTACGTTTCCACCCGAATATGGGCATCTCGAAGACCAAATTTGGAATTTGTTTTATTATCTATTTCATATTTCGTAAAATTTTTTAACAAACTCAACGATTTCAAAGCGAACAATGGCAACACAGTACGAAAAAAACTTTTTATCTCCAGCGTGCGAGACCGTGTAGCGGAAATTCTAAAAACAGGCTCATTTAAAAATTATTTTGTGATATTGTTATTGAACTAGATTTTATGGTTTAACCGTGAAGAATATGCTATTTAATAAATAAAGGTAACTCACAAAACGGGAAAAAAACGCCCCTTTGGGCGTAATATATTACGTCTTATTATTATTATTTTTTTAGTCCATCAACCTTTGTTTACAATTAGCAGTTTTCCCAGCACAATGGAAGAGAGCTCGGGTTGTTTTGATTCCTAAAACGTTAGATACAAGAACCCCTTATCTTGATAATATTAGATGCATTAGTCTTTTGCCTACTTTGGGAAAATGTCTTGAAACTCTCTTCATTAACAGAATAAATTGGTATTTGAGACAAAAATACTTTTATAATGATTCTCAGTTCGGATTTACTCCTCGGAAGTCCGCTGAAGACGCCATTATTCGCCTTTGTAATATCTTGCAGTGTGCAAAGAAAATGAAGTATACTACACTTCTTATTTTCCTGGATTTCAAAGGAGCTTTTGATAATGCTTGGTGGCCATCTATCTTAAAAATTTTAAAAGATGCTGGTATACCACATAATATCTATAACCTTCTCAAAAGCTTCTTGAACGAGAGGACTGCTGAGCTTCAGCTTTTGAACGAAGCTAAGGTTTATTCTCTAGAAAAAGGCTGTCCTCAAGACTCTGTATCCGGACCTACTCTTTGGAACATAATCATAAATGATCTTTTAAGCCATCTCGACGGTTGTTTAAAAATTGCGTTTGCAGACGACTTACTATTAATTTTCCAAGGAAGGATTTTGAATAACATTCTTTTGAGAGCACAAGAAGTTCTAGATTTTGTCTCCAGTTGGGCGATTTCTCATAAACTCACTTTCAATCCTTCAAAAAGTAAAGTTATGCTTGTTCCCAGTACGTTTGATGAACAAAATATTGCTTCTTTGATGCTCGATAATTCTCCGTTGGAATTTGTAGAAAATGTTAAATATCTTGGTGTCATTCTTGACCAAAAATTAACATGGAAAAAGCACATTGAATTCCTTTCTGCTAAATGTGAAAAAATTATTAATGGCTTTCACCGAATTGCCAAAAATACTTTTGGAGTAAGATACGATGTTAAGAAACTCATGTATAAGCAGTGTATTGTTCCTTTCATTTCGTACGGCTGTCGTGCTTGGGGACATGTTCTTGCCAAGAAGGTTAACAAAAGAAATTTAAGAAAGATTCAACGGAGAATTCTTCTTCGTATTATTAGTGGTTATAGAACCTTAAGCTATGAGGCTACTTTTGTTCTTGCAGGAGTTCCGCCTATTGATTTTGAAATTGCATGTAAGAATAATATTTTTGAGTCATTGGCAACTCATGCTTCGGAAGACTGTATTAATGGAATTGTCCCCTTCACTGATCTTCCTCATCCCGCTTCTTTAGAACCCATAAATTTCTGCGATTATAAAGAGACTGCTGAAATAAATTTTCATATGGTTTTCTTTACAGATGGCAGCAAGATGAACAACAAGGTTGGCCTTGCATTTGTTCTTTTTGAAGGCAATTCCGAGATTTGTTTTCTTAGACACCGTATACGGAATGAATGTACAGTTTTTCAAGCAGAACTTCTGTGCATTTATCTTGCCGTCAAGTGGATCCAGGATCATGGGACAGCATCCTCAAAGTACCTTATTTGTTCTGATTCTCTTTCTTCTCTTCAACTTTTGAACAGTATTACCAGCTGCGATAAATTAGTTATCGAAACCCTAGTAACTGTTAGTTCACTTAGAATTAAAGGTATTGATATCTGCTTTGCTTATGTGCGTGCTCATCATGGTTTCTACGGAAATGAAAGAGCTGATTTCTTAGCTAAAGATGCCTTAAATTTACCCATTGATATCAACATTAGCATTCCAAAGAGTTATTGGAAGTCCTTTCATTATAAAAAGCTTTTAGCTATGTGGAATGAGGAATACATTTCATCTTGTAATGCTGAAGTCACCAAAAAGTTCCTTCCTTCTATTTACCATAGACTGAATTCCGAGTCTTTCCTCTCGTTAAATTTTAAAGTGTCTCAGTTTTTATCTGGTCACGGTAAATTTGCAAGTTACCTGTTTCGTTTTAATCTACGATCAAACAATTTATGTGAATGTTCGAAAAGAGTTCCTCAGGATGTGGAACATTTGATTTTCTCGTGCCCTACATTTGATGGCCCTAGATTATGCTTACAGAACGATTTGAAAATGTTCGGAGTGACTTGGCCAGTGAACTTATCTGTTTTCGTGAAGTCCAGACTGCTGTTATCTGCTTTTGTTCGCTTTATTTATACATGTAATTTTTAATGTTTATTTATACATGTAACCTTTAATGTTCTAGTTAACTTACTTCTGTAAGCCCCGTGTTGTACATATGTGGTGCACGGGGAGTCTGTATGTTCTCAAAGGAAAAAAAAAAAAAGGGGGGCTTTGTCCCTGAAGGACTATTGTTTTCGTTTTGCGATTTTGTGTTGAATCACTATAAATGTCCGTTTCACTTTTCCAACTGTTGCCACCAATGTTAGAGTCCTGCATTATATCTGAAGAAATTAAATAATGAAAAATCTGCATAAATGTATGTATATTTCTCGCATTGTGATAAAACAACGGTACACAGAGCCATCGAATTTTGAATGATGTAATCCTACTGCGAATATGGGCATGTGGAAGCCCAAATTAGAAATTTGGAATTTGTTTTATGATCAATTTCATATTTTGTAAAACTTTAACAAATTTTTAGTAACAAACTCAACGATTTGAAAGCGAGCAATGGCAACAATCTTCGGGGGGGGGGCCGTTTTGTCTCCAGCGCACGGAACTGTGTATCGGAAATTCTAAAGATAGGCTTATTTTAAAATTGTTTTGCGACATTGCTATTGAACTGAAATTTATGGTTTAAGTGCGAAGAACATGATAATTAATAAATAAAGGTAACACACAAAACGTTAAAAACGCCCGTTTGGACGTTATTTAAAATCTGAAACCCTTCAGATTTTTTTTAATATAGTATTTTAAAACTCAATGAATCATTTATAATCACCCTGCATTTCTGTGACATAGTTCGTGAAACTCCACTTCACATACTGTTTTAATTTTTTTTTTTTTTTTTTGTTTTAAAAGCGAAAGATTTAAAAATTTGAGATCAGTGAATTATATCTGCTTGTTATTAATTTATACTAGCTATGAATTTATTTCTCTCTTTTATGAAAGTACGCACTTTTATTAAAAAAATAAAGTGACCTGAATCAATTTAATGAAATTCTATAAAACAGGAATTTTTATTTTGCTTAAAAAATGCTCCTTCTAATTTTTAACAGTAGAAAAAATAAAGTGCAGAAAATACAATAATTGAGTGCTTAGGTCATTTAATTTGAGTTCTCTCTTTGATGTCCCATTAATTCATCGAAAGAAATTTTACCGCTTTAGTTAGTATTTTCCTACAGTGCTAGTTCTCGAGGTAAATTAATTGAATTATCTTGTAATGACCATTTTTGTTCAATGAATTCAAGATTACAACTAATGGATTTCGGCACACGTACTTATGGAGATATTAAATTCTACTTCCACGACGCCATTTTGCTGTGTTAAAGCTCCAGTTTTGGCAAGGGAATAATTTAAATGGATTTCCTTTTCCGTTCAACGTTTTAAGAGTAATAAAAAAGATAAAAAAATAATTCTTTCCAGAAGTAATTCTTTAAAAAATTACAGGAAAATCGATTTATTTTTACTGCAGCACTGAGAGTATCAAAAGAAATGGAAAAAAAAATCATGTTTGCAAGGAAAAAAATTGAAAAAAATCATGCTTTCGTAAGAATTAAAATGCGTTTATTGATTTGCTCTAAATGATGAATATGTTTCAAGGGAATTAATTAAACAGTACTTCCCTTAATCTGCCTAAAATGAGCTCGTTTCATATTGCAATATTATTGTAATATTTAATGCTATTTTTTCTTCCTTTTTCATTTTGAAAGTGAAAAATGGTACCTAATTTTTCATTTTTCATTTAAAATTCCATGAAAAATAAAAAATAATTATTCGAAAATAATCCGCTTAAAATTTCTTCAGATCATTGGTTTAATGTACGAATTCAATTGATTTTTTTTGGGGGGGGGAAGAGGATGAGGGAAAGAAAAAATTCTTTACCCTGCTTCTTCCCATTCGTATGTATCCATATTGAATGTACGAGTGCTTGAAAGGTGTTTAGTGCTGGACTTTAAGACCGCTTTCTAAAATGGCTTTTTATGTAATGTAGGTTTCTCCGCTTTACAACAGTACAGCGTTCTTCTAAACTGAAGTGCTTAAAGCGAAGGTAAGGTTACTATTATTTTTCATATGGAAAAAAGGCTTTGAGTGCTCTTCACAGATCTTCATAAAAGTTATCAAATCATATCAAGAATTACTTAAAATTATAAAATAAAAGAAAGAATGGCGTAATAAATAGGGTTTTCTTTCATTTTCACGTACATTTTTCTAGCTCTTCTGCTAGCTTCTGTTAAGCCACCTCTTTACACTTCTGTGGCTAAACCTTATTATTTTACTTTTTAAGTGGCGAAGACCAAATGCTTGCCTTCTAGCCGCATATGTTCCCGAGGCCAAATCCTGAAGTTTCACTATCTTTCCTTTCGTTTCCATTAAGGGGACTCATACACCTTAAAACCCATAAGATGTTCGAATAGGTGACTGTTGCAAGAATTGGGATAACTTATTTATTTTATAAGCAATTACTACCAACATTTTACAGCTGACTACATAATATAGCTGCTTTCTGAAATAGTCATCAGAAAGTTTGTGTTGCCACAAATATTTTTATAATTTAATCCGCTTTGTGACAACATTTTTCGTCATGTTTTCAACTTGCGCGCACAGTTTAAAACATTCTGCTTCACAATTTAATTACATATTTAATATATAGCTTTTATAACAATTGGAAACTACTGTGAACCTAAAATTCTAAAAATTTCCTGTTAAATTTTTATTTTATTTTGAGTTGAGTTTATAAAATGTAATTTATTAAAAAAATTTTTAATGTTTTCGCCCATAAAATTTTTCAATATTAAAATATTCATCAGATTGTTGGTTCAGTTAGGAAATAGTGCCCATATAATGAATTCCATCAAATTTCAAGTATGTACCATTAGCCATTTTTAAAATATCATGCGCGCAAGGTGGAAACACGGCGAAATATTTTGTCGCAAAGAGGATTAAATTACAAAAATATTTATGGCAACTCAAACTTTCTGGCTATTAGTTTCCAAAGCAGCTATATTATGCAGTCAGCTGTAAAAAGTTGGAAGTAATTTCTTTTAAAATAAATAAAATATCCCAATTCTTGCAACAGTCACATATTCGAAGATCATGAGGGGTTTAAGGTGTACGAGTCCCCTTAAGCCATTGTAACAATTTCTATTTGTATCTATAAGGTATTTTCTCCCTCCTTCCAGTATGCCTTCGTGGTGTGACGGTAGCACACTCGACGCATATTCGAGAGGTCCAGGTTCGAGTCCCGGCGAGGGCATGGCTCATTTCTCACGTTTCCAGTATCAAAAATTCTAATGACTTTACAAATTAAGTCTGCGAATTCCTCAAGGTTCCAGAACTTAAGTTCGAGGACTTTCGCTTTCGGAAGCCTTATAAGAAACAAACGCACACTGCGAGATCAATGAGTTATGCCAGTTATGGAATACTGACATCAGGTGACATATAGTTTTGAGGAAAGAGCTCCGTACAAACTTGTATAGGTGGTAGTGTTATAGCATATAATTACAACAGTTCTGCGTTTACAATGATAAATAGCAACAACTGGGCTACTTTTGCTTGAGCTACAGAAGTTTTATTATATCTCTGTTGTCTTTGTTATTTCTATCTTATAATTTTTCATCGCACTCTACACCACGGTATACCACGAATACTATATCACGGAAATAAATAAGAATGCGTAATTCCTTTTCTTTGCATAACATTAAATTCACTAAATCAACGTTTCTCAAACATTCTTTAAGTTTCTTCTTCACTTTGTAAGATTCCTAACTGCTCTGATCTATAGCTAAAGTTGAGGAACCTTAAGAACTGATAAGCGAATAATCGCTTGAGTTCGTGAGACGGAGAACAAAACGTAAGAAGGGTGAAACTACCCTTTATTTTTCCAATAAGGTTTTAACAGACGACTCCTTTCTTGAAGTTACAATAAAGCCTCCCCTCGGGCTTGAACTTAGGAAACTAAGAACTAAAACTTAACTAAAAGGATATAGCCGGAGCTATCAAGATTCTAACAGAGTTGGCCTATTAATGCTAAATAACGGCGAAGCTATCAAAGGCCTAAAATACGGCCGAGCGTAGTAACAGCTTAAGAGAGAGAGAGAGAGTTGCCTAAAAAGGCGAACACGCGCTAGTCAGAATCACTAGCGCTCTAACGAAGTCAGTAGAACTTCACAGTTAAATACTTCTCCTCATTTGCATTCAAACACGATTCTAAAAATACGTTCTGACCAGTTATAAACTTGAAATTAAGAAGATATAGGAAAGTAACTTTAACTCAAAATTTAACTGTTAGATAAATTAAGATAATCCTTTCAACTTTTATAAATTAGAATGGTCTGTGAAACACTTTACTCTCGCCCTATTCGAAAGCAAATTTTTAACTACCAGTAGTACTTATATACTTACTTATATTCTTAAAATGTAAATAATTAAAATTTAATAATGGCATTAATTATTTAAGCTAACAGAGGAAAATATGTATTGGTTTTTAACAATTATTTGAGTTCGCATAAGCTTTATCTTATTAATTAAACATTAAATAAAAGTTGGTACTCACATTATTGATATGGATGAATTCGCCAATACCTCTCTATATTTTTTATTGCTAACTCTAGAGGCGCAGAGAGAGAGAGAGAAAGTTCGTTGGTAATAAATTTCGTAAAATGTCAATTTTGGGAGAAAACATTAAGAGACGATTGTTATGTGTAATATTCAGAGATTTTCAGTTACAGTTTGATATGCACAGTAAATTTTAAAGTTATTTTCTGGGTTTTTTTCCCTAAATATCTAGGAGAATTACAAGGGCGGGACTCGAAGACAACTTGTTGTCAGTGGACCAAATGGAAAAACGTTGCACTAGATTACGGAAAAAGCTTCAAGTGGTTTTCTGCGATTAAATTAATGAAACCTTTAACAACAGCAGTGTTAACCAAAATACTGTACTTGATAACAGTAAACCGAAATTATCATGAATTATTATCGTTTTATGCATTTCCATTTTATCCAAATTATATTAAAGATCCTTGTTTCAGTTTCTCATGTTCTATTGTATAATTTTATTTTTATTTATTTTATTTAAATTAATTAATCAATTAATTAATTTTGTGAGATGAAATGCTTTTAACTCATCTAATTTCTTTTTGTATGCGTTTTTATATGTACAGATGAAATTTTATTTCAAAAATTTGATTTTGCGTCTGCTATTTTGAGCCTCCGTTATATAAAAAGAGAAATGATTCTTCTTTACTGATTTTTTTCCCATAATTCTGGTTGCATTTAAGATTTATCACCGATCCATTAACATTACAATCGATATTAATTATGCAAAATGTTTATAGGGACACCTGCTAATAAAATAATAAAAAAAATCACGCTGTTTAGAATAAAGATCGACGAATGAAAAAATAACAATAAATAGCGAAAAATTCATTTAAGGTGAAATAAAAAACTAACTCTCAAAAAATGTTCAAATGATTATAACATATGACAAACATACAGCATTAAAACATGTTTCGCTGATTACAATAACGTTGCAAAATTTTCGTAAAAATTATCAGTTGCGTATTATTATAAATTATATGATAAAATTTTATATCAATTAGTTATATTATTAAAAAATAAAATAAAGATAAATATTATAAGGAAGAACGTTTGTTGATTTTCGAATTCTAGGTTTTTAAGCAACTAGAACCATAGTTAGAAAAATAAATAAAAGATTTTATGCACGTAGAATGGCATTAGTATGAGAACTGATAAACATGAACTGAACATGGAAAATAATTCATTGATCTTTCAATTCGTAAAAATGCAACATACGAAATATAGAGTAGTCTGGCAGCATAACGTATCGTAACTATCCTCAAAACTGAAAAAGCAAATTCTGATATTAAAAATAAATAAATAAATAAAAAGATGCAAACATATTCATGTTCAACACCTAAATTATCTGTCTTGGAAAGTAAAATGATGTCCAGCCAAGGGCCTGAAGTCATGAATCGCTGGTATGGTTTCCTTCAGGCTTACGAGGCTGAATCATTTGACAGCATGAAGTTTCGTGTTTTCGCTCACATTAAGGTAAAAAAAAAAGTCAATTTCTGCTAGAAAATAAGAATGTTTCCCATAAAGCCATTTTAAATACAAACAATCAGAAAATCATGCAAAATGTTTCTGATACTTTTTACGTCCTTGTGCGAAGTAAAAAGGAAGTATTGTAATCGCCAAAAGTTTCAGGTAGCATATTTCAACGAAAATATCCATTTTGACAGCTATCGAATGCAATTTAACGATGTTTTTGCGTGATATTTGTACGTAAGAACAGAATAAAATACTCGTTTCCTCCAAAACAATTATAAAACTGCTTTAAAATGAATTCCGAAGAGAATTTTTCGTGGCGTCTATACGAACGTATGTACGTACGTATCTCGCATAACTCAAAAACGAGTGGCCTCAGAACGTTGACATTTTGTATATAGGACTGCTATAACATGTAGATGTGCACCTCGTATTTTGGTTGCAATGGGACGCACCAAACGTATATAAATATATTTATATATATATCCACTTTGTTACCCGGCTCAGTGATCTCAGTTTCTTTACTCTTATATGTTTGTAAATTGTGCATTTTTTGCTTTAAAAATGATTGAATTGTGTTGTTTTTATCTTCCGGTTAAGGTTTTTATGCCTTTAGAAGATCTGTAGGCAATAGTTTTAGAATTATCAACAATTTTTTTGTTGTTTAAGTGCCGCTAAGACTTTTTTTGATGGCGGCCATTGATTGTTTACATTTGAAACAGCAGACTAGTGGATTTGTTGCCAATCTAGAGAAACTTAGCTTCGCAACAACAAAGATAACGCCTTCATTTATTATTGCCAATTAAATCATGCTTAATCCTTTCTGGAATTTTTTCGAGGAAATAAGTGTTTAAGATTTACTTCGTAATTTTTATATAGATATTTTGAGGTTTTATGTATTTTTGTCTTCTCGCGAAGTGAGAACTGAATTAATTGAATGAGAAATACTCAATCGTCTGTGAAAAACTGTTTCTTTTTTGTTTTGTTTCCTTAATTTCTTTTATACATCATTCTAGCTTTATTATAGTATTTGAATAGAACATGTAGCAACGATTAGATAATTCTTTAAATGATATAAATTTTGTGCATTATGAGTTATAATATGAACGAAATATAATACTGTTAAGTGAATCTAGCTCCAGAGTGTCGCTATGGTAAACAAGTACTAGAGTGAATTTTAAAGAATGCATTTATTCTATTGTAGTTTATGCGCTGTCGGCGAAGTAGATTTAATTCAATCCAATAAGTTTAAATGAAATGCAAGAAAAAATGCGTATAATTTAATATTCCGTAAGGAAGTCATGTGGTGTACACATCAGATTTTTTAAATAAATATTATTCATGTCATTGCCACCTAATAAAAATATCTGAATTAATGGAATCACTTTTACTGATAATAAAAAATTGACAATGACTAGAAGAATATCAGAATATTGTTATAAAACTCATTTACCTCTTGAATAATCGCTTTCAAATAATAATATTAATAATAAAACAATAAATGATGGCAATCGATGTGGTACTTAGAAGTTTTACGCTAGAATGTGTTTTATTTTTGAAACAGTTGATAGCATGCAAATAGTATATAAGTTTCTAATAGTTTTTTAATCATAATGTATTTTTACACCTGTAAATATTTTCGTAAGCAGGTTCTTTATGTATTATTGTTCTTGTGTATAAAAAAAGCATTTATATTTTCTAGAAGGCCCACCAGCGGCCGAGCGGTAAAGACGCTGAACACTGGTAGTTCGGTCCGAGGTTCGAATCCCGCGAACGGGCTGGCTGCATGGGCGTTTTCGTGGTTTTCCCCATGTGTAACGTGTATACGAGCCAGTTTCCCTTAGAAAGTCCTCCACGAAGGCATCCCTCCCTTTAGGCAGATAGCCCTCGTGAGCTTTGCCGTAATTAAATAATCCAATCCTATTTTCTAGAAGCTTTACAAAAATAAAATATATGATAATCTCAAATATAGTACATCAGTAGAACGCAGTTTCTACGAAAAATAAATTGTGGTTAAATAATGGTAAAATAATTAAATCAGTGGTTAGTTTTAATTTGCCGTTTTTCATAAGTATAAATAGTTGGAATTCTGTACCACTATCAGACTATTACCACACGACCACTTAGATGTCAAACTGATTCTAAGAAGTAAAAAACAGGAGTAAATCTCTTTCAAGAGTCACAAACAATGGCACCTAATCAAACGAAATACTTCACACAGATCCACATGTTGCAAAGTGAATAATGAAAACTTATCTTATTATAATGAGCTTATTCTACTGTAAGGACATTGACACCATTTAAGCTTCCTGCTGAATAATCACTCTGTTCATGTAGCACAAGAAATAACAAAAGACTTCCAATTTAATGCGGTCAACGAATTCACTTTGACTTTGTATTAACTGTTCGCTGAATGAGAGGCTGTTAGGGTGTGTTTGACCAAGTTCCGTTATACACATATTCGCTTGAAACAAATATAGCTCTTGCCCCCCTTCCCCCGAGAAATTAGCTTTTTTTGTAAATAAAGAAGTTTAATTAATGATATAGTTCTTTAGAAATCCTTTTCCTCATAATTAATGCGACTAATTAGTTTATAATAAAATACAAATAAATAAATAAATAAATAAATAAATAAATAAAATAAAATAAAATAAAATAAAAAAATAATAAAAACCTTAATAAAATTAGAACTAAAAGCTTTCTTGAAATATCTAGACATAACATTGTAAGTGATGATAAATGAAAATTTTTGACATTTGTTTTAGCTGTTTAAAACAGCTTATATTCTGAATAGTTGTTTGAAATTCGTGTCTAGAGTAGCCATCATACATGTCGTTTCTAACGTTACCTCACTGTCTCCTATGCATAAAATTGTGGTTAAACGTGATTTAATCTTGACTTATGGTTAAGACGGGTTTTTAAAGGCGGCTAGATATCGTTATTTTCTTCTAAACGGTGTCTTACGTTAAAAATAGGCTTTTTTTGAGTTATGACCTATTGTGAAAACAACGGAGATACGTATTTTTGCAAGTTAAATTTTACAACAGCTTAAACAGTAACGCAGTATGCATATACAACATAAATGGACAGATGGAGTTCTGCGTTGTGAAAATCCTCACCGGCAAAGAGCGAGATTGATTTAAAAAAATAGGTTAATATACTTCTAGAAACTAAAACATGAATGAAGTATGAATTTTCACTTTAAAAGTACTGCCATTTGTCATGTCATAAAAGTTTTTGGCATCATAGAATGAGTTTACTCGTTAGCTCCCTTCCACGTCCACGGAAAATACGTATTTCCATGATTAATTACAGTTAATAAATCCTTTTTTACTTTACACCTGGAATTTTTCATAACTACAGACAACTTTCCTTTTGATAGTCCTTCCAGGAAGTATCCATCCTCTTAGACAGGCAGTCTTCGAGTGCTTTGTTATATTCAACAAAACAAACATGGATTTTTATCCCGCAACAAAAGTTGCCTCCTCTGTAAGAGCACACTTAACACATATTTTAAATGTATTGGAATAGATATTACTGAAGTATAGCTATCTATATATATATGGTATGGAATGTTCTATATTCTGATCTGTATGCAGTGTGTGTAGGGGTAGTATAGATTAATAAAACGAATTCCAAATTCAAATTCGGGCTTCCAGGTGCCCATGTTGGGGTGGAGGGCTACGTTATTCAAAATTTTATGGCTCTAGGTAACGTTGTTTTTTTCACAGTGCGAGAAACATCCATACATACATTAATGTAGATTCTTTATTATTTATTTTTTTAAATATAATACAGGGCTATAATATTTGGTGGCAACAACTTAAAAAGTGATTCAATCTTTTATACTGATTCAACTCAAAATACCGTCCTTCTTGGCTAATGCCATTTGGGTTAAAAAAAAACTGAAATTTCTATTTTCATATAAAGCTTCCTTCTCATATAATTCTATGTATATCAACATTTAATTTATATTTATAAATGATTTAATATGCAAACGATGCTTGCTTTTAATACCTAAAGCATCAAATAATTTAACTTTCTACGTATTTTTTTACCCTTATTGAGAGTTTTAATTCCTGCACTGTAAAACTTTAGCAGTAGAGACGTTTTCTTTATGTTCTTCGATATTTTAATAAAAGTAAAAATTTTAATAAGAAAGCATTGTTGGAAAAAAACTTAAACCAACAGTAATTATTTTTACTTCCTTAACCTAATCTTTTTATATCAACACGATCAAAAAATAAAGTAATGAAATAGAGAATAAATTTTAAATTTAATTTTTTCTTATGTGAAATGAAATACAAATTCAACATATTATCCTAAAATGATTCTTTTATAAATAACATATACCTTGAAGTTGAATTTTTCAACTGCATATTTATTATACATTTTTGAATGAAACGAGGAAAACGCATGCAGAATTAAATGAAAATTCATTTAAGATTTGGGGAAAAAATATCAAGAAACCTTTCTTTACAGTGTCGTTTCCTTCAAAACAATTGAGAGACAAATATGTTGGAAATAAGACGAAACATGCAATAAAATAAATCCTTGTAATAAAGTATAGAATAATACTTAACGAGGAAAGAAAGATAACATAACTGTATCGCCATTTTTTTTTTTTTTTTTTTTTGTTCTTTCTGTCAGAGAATATTTTAATACACTAATTATGGGAAAAAGGAGGTAAACAAGTTTCATAAATACAATGCGTTGATACAAGGGAAACATTTCAAATTTTGCATTTCTTAATTAACAACATGCAACTTTTTTTTACGTTGATTTTAAATGAGGAGACTCGGTGCATTTGGAGAAACAAACAGCAAGAACGAAGATTTGTATTTTGAAATTAATTGGACCTTCTCTGTTGAAATCAAAGCCAAACAAAGCCTTGATTTTGCTAATTTTTCATCAGGGATTTCACAAACAATATTAAATGAAACAAAATTTAAAAAAGAAGTGAGCTATATTTTGATTCATTAGATTTAAACAGCTAAAAGATGTCTTCAGTTGTTACTCTTCCTCTGCGAATAGTGTATGAACTCCTCAAAAACGTAGCACATTTTTTTATTGTAAAAAAATTTTATTCTTTCTAAAAGACTTACTCGCACATTTATATAACATGTAAATAAAGAAAATCGAACAAATGATTTATTAATAATGAGAAATATTCGTATGATAAGTATCGTATATTGGATCATTATTAGATTACGATTTTAAAATAATAAAACTGCATGAGAATATCAATAGCATATTTCTTGCATTCGAAAACTTGTCTTTAGACTAAAGTAAATCACTTGTCTTTAGACTTTAGACTTAAGTAAATCACAAGGCTATTATTGAATAGCATTAAAGGGGAAAATATTAACTTATAATAAATTTGAGATATCGGCTGAAAAAGAATAATTATAATTTCTTTTTCAGCCGATATCTCAAAGCAAAGAAAAACGGAATCTTAAAATCCTAAAATCTGGGGGGGGGGAAATCACCTCTCAATTTTTGCCATTTGTTAATCAAAAGTGTTGCATTTTATTTTTTATAATTAGTACTTTTACTAAACATAAGTACAGAGAGTGAGGATCCTTATAAAAAGGTTATTTTTGTAACTTTTACAAAATTCCTTTTTATATTTACAAATACCAAAACATGGATATTTGCGTCATTTAAAACATTTTTGCAAATGGTAATATATATATGTCTACGAAAAATTGTTGCGAAAATACAGGCAGCATGGAGATTTTATGAACTCGGATTATAGTGTTCCTTCAAAGCTTATGGTTGATTATTTTTTATTTTGAACAATGTCCACTAAATGTCATCCAGAATGTTGTTTTCATAATTTTATATGTCAGTGTAAATAGGTCTGACCAACTTTATGAACTCAGATTATAGTGTAGTATAGTTGTTTCAGAGCTGATGGTTGATTATTTTTTATTTTGGACAATGTCCACTAAATGTCATTCAGAACGTTGTTTTCATAATTTTATATGCCAGTGTAAATAGGTCTGACCACTTGATATTATTTTTATGTACTTAATTTATGTGAATTCAAAGTTGGATAACGTTTAAGTTAGGTTATTTGAATTATGGCAAAGTAAATGAGGGATAAAGTACGGGATGCCCTCGTGGAAGGATTTCATGAGGGAAAACGACACGCGTTCACATTAGCTATGGGGAAAACCACGAAACCCATCTATGCAGTCAGCCCTTTTGCCTGGATGGAACTACTATTATTCAAAGTTTTTAACGATTGGGCCATTGATAGAACCAAAGTCGATTATGACTCTCAGTTTTTAATCTTTGATCATGAATCATCCTTGCAGCATAGATTTCAAAATAATTTGGCTAAATGGTAAGAATTAAGATAAATGACTATTAGAAAACCATAACTAAGTCTTGAAAATAAATTAATTATCCTATGTTGCGGGAAACTGTACACTAAGCACTGCATTTTGTTTCCTATAATTTTCAATCTTTTTATTGAAGTTTGTAGTCATTTTTATAGTCATTATCATATCATTTTTATTGTGTAGCTAAAATTATTTGTATTAGAACGTTTTACTTAAGTTAATAGGCATTTAACTGTTTGCTAACAGCAATATCGCTTAAGTGCATACAATTCTTCCACCTTCCGTTCTATAGCACAATAGTCCAATATCGAGTGAATTAGCCTAAATCCGGAAATCTAAATTATTTATACTCACGATAAAAATGATAGCATGTACCATAAATATTTCTAACTTTTCAGTATCTATGATTACAATATCGTAGAAGCTTTCCCGCTACATATGCCATTTTTTCGAAAAACCTGTTTCTTTCCCTAAGAAATTTGTAACAATATGCAATTTTCAGGATTTATTTATGACAACAGTACGCAGTAACTCGACGAAGGAAGAATATGTTAGATGTACAAATAAAACAAAACTACCATGTAATTCATAAATATTAAAAAACTCCGTAGAAAGCAACTGAGTCTTATACCTCAGCAGCTGTTTCCGAGGGAAAAATCTTTCGCTTTTGAGTGATAGATGTTAGTGTCATAAGGCAGAGTTGTGATGTTTTGTTCCTGCTTCCAGGTTACAAGGTATAATTCACGTACTTTCATAAATCTTTCCTCTCTAGACAATTCTCTTTCTGTATTGAAAACGATATTATCAAATACGCGCTTCGCAAACGTTTTCCATTTGGAAGATGGAATAACAAACGAGAAAAAAGATAAAAGTAATTTTCCTTGAGCTTTTATTATATATCTAGTTATTTTATGTAGCTATACATATTATTGCTGATAGATGAATCACATTTGGAAAGCTTATTTTATTCTCTGGCACAAGGAGGAATTTATATTAATAAAAATTATTTGGACACAACATCTACAAAAAGAAAGAATTTATGCATTCTTTTTCAAAGGAAAGAACGTGCCCAAATTCTTCTGCTAAAATAAACAAACGATGAAAAATAGAAAGATGACCCTTAAAGAAAAACGTAGTAATCGATCGTCTGCAGCTCGTTATTACGGAGGTGAAGTTCGAACGATTTGAGGAAAAAGGCGTAAGAAAAAATAAGTAAATAAATAAATAAAAATTGCAACTGAAAACTTTCGATTATAATATATTGGATATGCTTCGCCATACAGAACAATTTTCCACACGAGAGAGGATTTTAATTTTTTTTGAACAAAATATCCTCGCATTTCTATTTGGAAACAATTTTCTCTTTTTACACAGTAACAGATTTATTTTTCTATCTTTCTGAATAAAATATTCTGTCCTCATTTAAAATCAGGGATAAAGTTTAGTTTATTTGTTCTTGCTTGATACATCGGGAAAATAATTTTAATTCTAAAATAATTTAATTAAGAACAGAACACGTACACAGGATTGTGATTTTTATCTTCGGTCCTCTTTTGCCCGTTATATCTATTTACAGATTGGTTCGCTACCCCATGTACAGTAGATTCTCGTTTATGGCTGTTAATTAGTTCCAGACCCTATCGCGATAGTTTATTTTCTGAGAAGTAGGGTTTTTCATTTATAAATCGAATATTTTCTTAGTTAGACCATAGAAAACATACGACCTAATACGTTTTGCAACGTTATTAGATCCTCTCTGCATGAAATAATACCTATTTACCTATTACCTGAATAAAACTGTTTTGACAACAAATACAACTTCGTTTAATATCCAATTTATTTTACAAACACATACCTATTAATGCGACTATTTACACGTAGAGTTTTGAATGATCAAATGATACGTACATCTTAATGATGAAAACCATTCAGTATTTCAGTAACGTAACTTAACTGCTGCTTACTTAAAACAAGAATTTCCCGTTTTTAAAAGAAAACGGATATATCAACAATGCTGCCGCTTTTTAATCATATTAATAATGCAACAACACCCTTTAGTCACTATTACAATCTTGTTAGGTGTTACCCAATATATTAGACAAAATAAAAGAAAACAGCTTTAGACACTATAAATATCTTATTATTATTATACGTTCATTTACACACACGCAGTTCTTACCCACAACTACTAACCAATGAAAATAGTGCAACCTTTTCGATAATGAAGCGATGAAGATGAGAAGATGCATTGCACCTCAAAGTAGAGCAAGGTTACTGCTTTTTAAAGGTACGACCTTGGTGTCCGCCGAAAACATCGCGGTCGAAATGTCGCGAACGAAAACGTCGCAGAGAAAAACAACGCAAGGCAAAAAACGTAGAGGTACACAACATCGTGGGAGAAAATAAAGCAAAGAGGAACATCACAGTTTTAAAACATCGTGGTACAAAATATCGTAGTCGAAATTAAAGCGGTTCAAAAACTTCGCAATATAACCTTTTCCGGCATGCTACCTTTTAAAGCTGGAGTTTTGATTAAAAAAAAAGGTAGGCAGTCTAATTAGGCCTAGAGGAGTACACAAATAAAATTTTGCGAATATAGCACTTATCGTTTTAATTCTGTGGGTGTGCGCAAAGTGGCACACTGATTGAATAGAGCTTAGAAAAGAGTGCTGAAACAAGCATTGTTGTCAATGAACTGACCGATGAGATGCGGAGAAACAAACAATAGAGACTCTCAGTTGTCCTAGATTATCGGTGAGCCCGGTCTGGCCTAGGGTTCGCCTAGGGTTCGCCGTTTGATTTTAGGCAAGATTTCAAGGTAAAAATTTAAAACTAATATAGAATAAGGAGATTAGTATACAGCAAAAAAAAAAATTCTTTTTAAACAATTCATTTTATACCCTAAAAAAATCGGGAAGATTTCTTTGAAAAATGAGGGTCTTAAAAATCTAAACATGGCTAAAATATATGGACTGTTTTGTGTTGAGCTGCTATCTACTATAAATAAAGAAGGTTCAGAGTAACCTATAGTAACCTATAAATCCTTTTTCATTCAATTTTTCTTGCGTACAGGAGGAAATTTTTAGGTGTGTCCAGACCGGACACACTGTGCCATAAAGGGTTAAAAACATCGTCGTCGAAAATACCGTGGTAAAAAATAAAGTACCTACAAATCATCGCATGACGGTAACATCGCAGACATGCATTTTACAGGCTTTAAGAATTGTCAAAGGATGCCCGCATAATGATTTGTGAGCGCAATATGAAAAGAAGGATAATTTGTACTTTCATACTTTTTTATTAACTAATAAATATTTGCTAAAAATGTAAACGTAAGAAAAAAAAAACATAATAAAAACATAATAATCTTATAACACTTAACAGAATTTTAAACTTACATAGTTAACTAACAATGACTACTGATGACAGGCAGTTGCTGGAGCTTCCACGACCTCAGTAGGAGAGTCTTCAGGTGGTGCATTATCTTCATCAAGTGCGTCGTCTTCTTCCAGTGAAGGCGTACTAGGCGTAATCAGTGGGTGTCTGTTCTGCTGATGACAGGCAGTTGCTGGAGCTGTCTTTTCATATTCGTGAGGGGAATTTTGTAGGGTTCCATCGCTCCATCAAGTGCATTCCGAAACCTCAATGCTTCTCCACAGAGAACCCACCCTTGGTCGCAGTGAAATCCGTGAATGTTGCGGAAGCGAGTCTGGGTTGAGATTCGTCCGCCGTAAAGCGCAGATAGAGCTGCACCACCTTCACACGAATGCCCAGCCAACCCAACGGAATGTTTCCCTTGCGACTATTGCTGATCCTATAAAGAATGCTCCTGAACTCTCTACTAGAAAGACCTATGATGCTCTCGACTAGAGAGAACTTCGTTAGCAGACTCCTCACATTACGAGGACTATAATTGATTTTTAATATCTATTTTAAAGAACTGTGAATGGCAACGACTGAGTAAGGCGCATGAGTAAACAGAAGAGACTTCTTGTCGGACGCGCGTCGGAGAGAGTTTTGGGAAGCTCCGCCAGCGAACTAAAGTGTGGAGACTTTATTCGTCCAGTGACGACAAGTGTAATCTTCGTTAACGTCTCTGATCGTGTCACCAGCTCGGATATCTGTTAAAGTTTTCTAAATGTATTAATTAAATGTTGTATCTGTGGTATGTGCTGTGAATAAAAAGTGATGCATCACCAATACCAGTGTTACTTCCCTTACCACTGAAGCATCTACGACGTCACAATCCAAAGTCTAGGGCAAACTTCGTTTTTACTATGAAATTATTACGACTTATCAGGACGCGCTTTACTTCCTTATTGAAAAGACAGCAGCACTTGCATGGATGTTCTGATTATCTTTACGGATGCAGCGAACAGTAGGCTTGTTCAAATCGTAATGGCGGCCAACCTGCATGATTTTCTCGTCATCTGTGATCATATGTAAGAGTTTCACCGTCCTTTAGATGGAAAGTATCTTCCTCCAGCGCTTAGTTTCATAATCAGAAGGTTTAGAAGCAGCAGCACGTTAAGCAGCCATACGTTAAGCAGATAAACGTTCTCAGAAATCGCAAAAATTTACAAAACCAAAGATCCTTGTGATGCGTAGCGATGCAGAAGCGGGTATGAGAGAAACGAATTCTCGTACCTGCTTCTGCCTCACACAGCAGACGAACAGCAGGCTTGGTTTTGAAGGATTTGTGAGGGTATTCGAATACATTGGCCTACGGTACATATGTACAGTAATTTTTATTTTCATTGTAATATAGCGTGTATATTTGACTCAGACAGCCGAGCACGCACTATACCATTTCCACTGCCTCTATCAACTTTTTATGAATTAAATTTGAAAAAATCGAGATAGAGTATAGCTCGAAAGTCGATACTCGAAGTTGCGATAGACTATTGTACAAACTTCTAGGAGAGGTAAGCTACTCAAAGATAAATTAGGTTTCGGTAGTAATTGAATGGTTGGAAACGCTATTTTTATACGCAAGTGTGCAAAGAGCAGAGAAATAAAAGAGCAAAACACAAATGAAGAACTTAATTTATTCATCAAATATAACAATTGCTATATTAACAGACGTCATATAAAGTGTTAGAAGTTTCGGCCATCAACTTCACTAGAAACCTAACATTGGCGCCTGATAGAATCATTTATGTTTTTAAATATTCCTATCGCGGCGGCTACGTAGATGTGTGAGACGAGATTCTCCTCACAGTCCAACATCAGAAATTTCATGTGCGTCAAAACAGAGTAGGTCTGACAAAGAATCTTATAACACTGACCGTCCAAATGAATAGCCAGGAAACCACTCCGGACCAGTCATTGACGCCTAACCGCTTTTGTGCTGCATGTGTTCATGCAGCATGGAGACTCTCCACAGTCCATAAATGCTAATTATAGCTACTTGCCTCATTGAAGTATGCCTCGTCTGTGCGTAAGACAGAAGGCAGAAAAAAGGAAAAACTTCTGGTGATATCACTGAGCAAAAGCAACCCTATATAGGAAACCATTAGGCTGTAATCGCTCTTTGTGATCCACCTCGTTCAAACTTAGAATGCTGTAGACGATGATTTGGGGGAAAGACCGAAGGGAGTGACGATTCCTCGTCAAATGACATAGGGAATAACTTCTGCATCTGTTAGATTTCAGGGGTCCATGCGGTATATGTCTCGAAAGAACAAGCTTCACCTAATGTTTTATGTAGCCATACAAAGATGTGATGGTTCGGAATAGGCCTAATTACCAGTAATTAATTACCAGTTCGGAATAGGCTTTACCAGTACAGTCGAACAGCGGGCTCGCTCGTTTAAATAAGGAGTTCATATTTTCTGCATATAATTACCGAATCACTGATTTCCTGCACGGACATTTTACCGGTTTGCCAACAGCTTTTTCTATCGCAACGTGATTGTATTTCTAACCTTGCATTAATCCCGATTTGCTTTTAAGTAGCTTACCCTTCACAGAAGTCTATGCATGCGGTAGAGAATCATTCTGCGTGTTCCATAGGCGTTGCCACTGGCAAACGTTGCTTTAAGTTGCGAGTTTGGAACTGGCACATATAGTGCGCTTATGTTATATTTTCAGTGTTAACGTTTTCCTTACTTATAATACCGGTACAAGCTAGGAACTACTGCGATTTCGGCCTGAGATTTGTTGGAAAGTTGACAAGGAACTTTTAAATATACATCGCTAAGGCATATTTTCTTCTGCAGCCGTGAATGGCTTGCAGACTAGATAAGCTGAGTCTGAATATATGATGCATGAGTAGTCACTATCTGTGACAACTTTTAACGCTACTTTTAGTTCTTTTTAGTGTTGTCAATTCAACTTGAAATGCCGACTTTTGATTGTTTAATTTTCTAGCCCTCCCCCAGGTTTTTATCATTGTGTTGTTCTTCATTACACCTCAACCGCTGGCGCCTCTCCTCTTTAGAATGCTGAATTCATAATCTGACTGAATATAGAAGTTGTTCCAGATATTTGCATTTTTCCTGAATCTTAGAATTATAGCATTACAAGTGCAATCATGGTCTGAGAGGTGCTCAATAGAAATGGCATTTACGCATGGGATAGAAGGTTTCATGCTTTGATGATGATTTTGTCAAACTACAAAAAGTCTCTGAATGAGGCAATGCATTGAGCTGTAGAGTACTTTTAACATCAGGGAGTAGGATAATCCTTTTCCCCAACTCCTTCCTACTGCTTTCAGAGGATATCGTCGATTACGACGTTTATGTATGTTAGTCATTTAGTCTGCCAAAATTAACGGTTAATCTGTTATATTAATCTTCCCTTGTAAAACCGAGGAAAAATATCTAAATATAAAGGAAACCCATGCCACAATAAGATTTGTACTGAACTTGCCTGATAACCTGCCACTTTTCAGTTCTTGAAATGAAGATTTTTTATATGACAAGGTAGTTTGCTTTGAGGTTCCTTTCGCAAGGTTTTACTGTATTATGTTGAGAATGTTTGGAGTAACAACTATGTTATTAAATACGTGTTGGATGATAAAAGAGGTGGGAAAAGTTGTTAAAAGTTGCTTGCTCTCAAAATGGTACAAAAATCGTGTATTAATATTCATTTTGATTTATTTGATACCCTGCCATATGTACCTCATGTGCATGAAAACAATTGTAATTTTTTAAAGGGCAACGTCTTGAAATCCTTTTCCTGTTTGTAAATGAATGAGCTACTGTCTCACGATTATAAAGAAATTACATTTTTACATTTTTTATTCAGCTATGAAAGCCCAACGAGATTACTTGCAGAAGTTCGTATAGAAATGTACTTAAAACTTGCTAAGTAAATTATTGCTATATTTTTGAATGACGTTATAGTGTTAACTGTATTTTAGAAAAGACCTGATCATTTCGGATTGGATGGTAATGATTAAATCTGCCTTTTGTTTTTTTCTATGAAAGTACTTCTATGAGTAAATCAGAATTGTTAGTTACTTTATGATTTGTCATTTTGCTTATGTATAATTTTGTCATTATTCTTATGTACATCGAGATGATTTTGGATACTTAACTATAACAAATGAAAATGGAAGTCTTGGAGTATTAGAATGTCACGAAGATATTAATGTAAAATATCATACCTTTTTAACTATTACACCTTCGTATAAGACCATAAGACTTGGTATTCAGCAGCTGGATCTCATAGAACACAAAGTGTTACGGTTATTCACTTTTTCCATTGAAAAATGTTCTGTTCCTGTAAAACGACATTCTGTTCGTATGTGTATTTTGAGATCAAGTATGCTTCTGAATATATAATAAAAAGATTTTCAGAGAAAGTTATCAAAATCTGCATTGTTATTGCAAGGATAACTGTTACAACGTAAGTATGGCAAAAATTTTATTATCTCGTGATGTTGTTCGATTATCTAAAAGACATGTATGTTAATTTATGGACACAACTTTCATTAACACGTTTATATTTATCAGTTAAGCATATGAATATTATTAAATTTAAAATATATTTTCTGAAACAACAGAAATAATGAAGATATCTCTAATTTAAACAAATGAACAAATAATACAAAATTCTTCTTTGGGCTTAATCGTAACTCCAGTGTTTTAACAAGTGTGATTAACTCCAGAGCCCTAAGAGAAACTTAACAAGTATGATTTGAATGTAACTACCTAACTAAGTGATAGAATGCCATTCATAAGAGTATAACAACAATTAGCAAAATAAGTTCACTTTAAAAATATTAAATAGTTCTATAAAAGAAGCGTTGTTTAGATGAACTAAATATTTAAAATATTTACTTTGTGAAATTTCGTTACTTAAACAGCTTCGTGCTGTTAGATTTTAAAGCTCTCGTTATTGATTCTATGAATGCTGATTTTTTAACAGAAAATTCTAAATGCAGACTTTTTCACTTAAACTTAAAATTGAACCATTTGCTATCCTAATTACATTCAGGCTCAAGATGACGAAGCTACTTTTCATCGCTACATGCATATTTATTAGCGCTTTTTTACTTCGAATTTACAGTGGAATTTATATTCACCCTCTGGCAACGGTCGTCTGCCATTCAACAGAATTAATTTATTGACAGCAGCGGAGCGCCATATTGTCGTTCTGTCATTAAAATCTACCCACGCTGGATGAAAGACACTGCAAACGAAGAATGAATGATTGTTGATCTCTCAAAGGATAATGATTTCATTATCATTTATATTGCGCTTAATAATTACCGTAACGGAATTCAATAACTGAAACTGATGGGTACAGTTTAGTTTAAAAATATAGTTTTGGGATTTATTAGAATTCTAAAGGTATATTAAATTATTACTATCATTTTACTCTCCTTTAGTCAGAGGTGACCTTAACTTTTAAGATTTTGGAAGAAAACTTATCATTTTATGAAAATAATTTACAAGTAACTGACAAACTGTCGAATTTTATTAGTTTTTAACCTACAGACTTTTCCGGACATTCCAGTTAACACACAAATTTAAAAAAAGAGGAAGATGTTATAAATAAAATAAAACAATCTTTGCTATGAAATAGGTAGTACGAATATTTGAGTCGATAAAAGATTGGAGATCAAGCTCCGTACAGCGCTTACTGCAATATAAAAATATAAAAATTCTTAAAATAATCTTAAACAGAAACAAAACACTAAACTGCAAATAGAAATGACCTAATAATAAATAACTATTGACTGTTTCAGAAAATAATTTAGTGCAGAACATTTTAATTTTTTTTTTCATGCAAGCAAAGCATCAGTGTGTTATTGTTGTCTTGTTCATGGAAGAATGTTTGCCAGAGCCTCAAGAAGGTTTGACTTTCCACAACAATTTTGAGGGAGAGTACCTCGAAGGGTGGTTTGGGAGTCTCCCAACCTCTTCCCTACCACTAAACGACACGAGAGGACTTTCGACTCGCCATATATTTAGAATGTCCCTATGCCGCAAAGACACTATACATTTAAAAACATCCAGACCTTCTCCAGAATTAGAACTAGGGCCTCTTATTACCGCAGTAGGCTTCTATAGCCACTATACCGTCTAGGCGGCAAGCATCAATATGACTCTTTTCTTTAAAAAAAAAAAAATGCGAAAACATCAGGTTCACAACGGACAATAATGTCAAAAAATAATTTACCTTGTCAGTCAAAAATATTACTAAAAGAACAGAAAATATTTTTTTCCAAATAGAAATCTTTCTGTTAATAGTTTTATAAATTAATATTTTTTCTAAATCCAAAATGGAAATCTTGGCTGTTAAAGCTATGGCATATGAACTCATACATACCAGTATTAGTGATGAACCAGAAATAGCCAAAATAATAATGGCATTGAAATAGGGAGTAAAGTATTTAAACACACTAATGTTCAAAACTAAGAGAATTTTTACTTTTGTTGGATTACCTTCAGAACTGATGAACAGAATGTAATGAAATTTGTATGGGACATAGGATGATATAATACAAAAAAGTATACTATTCAACATGGTACTAGATACGCTTCATCGAACGTAAGGCTCCTCTGCAGAAAAATATCTAAACTAGAGATTGCAACAACAAACAATAAAAGCAGGCTAATGAAGACCATGGCTTAATAATCATGTAGCTGTCACAAACGGGACTTCCTACTGAAAATGAGGCAGTTTATGAGTCCCTGTGGTAGTCAGCTCCCCTCTTACCGCAACCCTGGTTTTAGCTTCTAGAGGGTTCTGAGAGGGAGAAGGCGAGTTGCAATTTTCAATAATGTTTCAGACCTGTTCTATAGGTTTTCAAGAATGAAGTTTTGGCTGAAAAATCCATCCACTTAACATCCTCACTTTTCAAAAAACCAGCAGACGGATTAGCCAATGTGGACGAATGTTATCACCTATAAAAATAAACTGAGGCTTAACCAAAGAATCTCTAAGGAGTCCTTAGAGTCTAATCCCTAGAGATTCTTTGGCTTAACTGAACCCATGAAAAGGCAACTAAGACTCTAAGATACGTCCCTTTCACTTCCGCACTCACCAGAATGCGCATCCGCAGAGAATATGGATGGCGTATGGACCTTTGGGTGAAGCATTTAAGAGCGGTCATTTTCTTCACAGATGGCTCCTGATTCAATCTAACCAATCCTCTGCATAGCTTCCTCTGGATAGAACCAAAGACCCACTCCCAGTTCTCAGCATCTGGAAAGGGACCAGTAGAGCAGCGATGTTTAGATGGCCTGCGTAGTCATCATGTTAGATGGGAGCTCAGCCCTACGTCCTTGACAGATGCTTTTTGAGTGCTGTGAAGCCTACGGAGGAGATATTTGAGTCCTACGTTCATCTTTAAAACTGTGTTAGTTGGCTCTCAGCTTACTTTTATAAAAGACGCCGCTCGTTCACATTCGGATAATGCAACCGGTGCGGTACAAATTGATCGGCGACACCCTTGGAAATTAACCGGCCTTTTCTGAAGTTTTATTTATACAACTAAGAATGCAAGACGCCTGGATGCTATATGAAGATATTTGTCTAACTGAATAATCATAATCTTGCATAAAGGTGCTAGCATTGTTATAAAATCTTTATGGTGGCGGGACATTCAAATTCCTTAGTTTTATGCTATGAAGGTGACGGTACGACTTATTCAGTTCTGCCCCAATTTTGAAGGATAGCACCCTGAGGGGGACGGGTCGAAAGTCTCTCACCCCTTTTCCCCTGCCACCAAACCTTTCGAGAGGATTTTCGGCTCATCGCATATTTTGAGTGCTGGGATTCGAACCCGGGTCGTTCGGTATGGTAGGTAGTCAGTGTCACTAATTCAATACTGGTTGGTCGGCATCATCAATAAAGAGATTCGGAACTTAGTTTGACAGTTTTATGATAATTGCAAGAATCATCACTCAGATGTCATGACCTTCAAAAAAGATAAGCCCCACTAAACGTAACATATATATAAAATATTAAGAAATATTCCTCATTGTGAAATATAGTAAAGTTTCTTGCTGTCGAACAAAATTATTGCAAGTTATTTACCATTTGAAAAGAATCCATTTAGGGCTTTAAAAAGAAATGCAACGGTACTTATTCAGAATACCTGATTTTGACCTCGAATTTGGTGTCAGGTGATGGGAGACAACAGCTACATAACAAAACACTATGCATCAGAATCCAACATGGTAAAATGAAAGTATAAATTAAAATACGTTATGGGACTCTAACTAAATCCTTAAAGAACTTTAAGCATGAATGAGTTTTGTATCTCTCTAAATACTCCCGCTAACTGGTCTTTTACATTGCCAAAAATTTTATATTTTTCTTATTTACTTTTCAAACGATTTTGATCCATTAATGCGCGATTGTATACTTGAACAAATTGTATACTTGATTGTATACTTGATTGTATACTTGGGTGTTCGACTAGAAAACCCCTCGAAAAGGCTTGCTGCTTGGGCGCTTCCGCATTTTCCATTTACTAAATAGCTTGAATCTGAACCTTAGGAAATATACCACGAAAACATCCCTTTCTTAAGAAAGGTGTTAAAGAATGCAGTTGATGCTATATCTTAAAAAGGAACAGATAAAATAAGCTTTCAGCTAAAATTATGTACAAAATCCCTATAAATAATCTAAAGAAAATGATTAAATAAAAAGCTTTCGATCCCTAAAACCTTTCTGACAAAATGTGGTAACCCATTGGAATTTCGGAACAAAGAGGCCACGCTTTTCCGAACATAAGCACATTAACACATTTTTGTGACATTTTTTAACATTGTGTAATTTTTTAAAGAATAAGACGATTTTCAATTTTTCTACTGCTTAAATATTGGATTAGTTTATAATATTCTAAGTGGTAAAGATAACTTCCCAGCTTGATCGAAACAGCTTTCACGAAATCTCCAGTAAATAGTCACGAAGTCAAGGTGAATGGGAATTTGCCGAGTTACCTTCGACGGACAGAATCTGACTCTGCAACGCTATAGGGATTAGATCTTGCACTGCAAGCTATAGAGCTGAACTGTTCTAGAACATAATAGAAAAGGAAAGCATTAGTGAATTGAGAGGTCTGCTAGGAAGTTCTGCGGTCCACAATGGTCATCAAGTGTGATATTGTCTCAGTAGACCATCTGGAACACAACATTCTGTTCCCAGATATATCCATGAATTGAAATTTGCTCCTTGTGGTAGGCTGGAATTTATCGTCGCAAATAATTTTGGACAATTTCAATAGTGGCTTTAAGGCTGGATGTTAGAAATGTGTTGTAATTACTGGGATATGAATAAATAGGCTTATCAGCATCTCCTCCTTCTGCAACATTTGCTAAGACTTATACCGGATGTCTTTGCTAAAAGTTGCATGTTACAGAAATTTAATCTTCCATTTTCGTTATGTGCAGCAACAGTAATTCCTCATGACATGATATAGCTTTTTTCTAAATTTCATTCAAATTCCCCTAGAAGGTTTTGAGACATCATGCAAATTATGTTCTTATTTTTGTTACAGACACCATTATTATTTTCATGTCTCTTAAGATGCGTTTAGAGATCGATGTTAAATAAAATGTAAATATTTTTATCGTTACTATAGAAGCTCGAAAATAAAAATAACTGAAATATATCTGTCATAACTTTTTATTTCCAACTCTAAATTTGTGACAGGAAGAGAATAATTTGGTTTCCAAACGATCGCTGAGAAATTTCTTTCGGTGTGTATTTTCATAAAGACCATGCAAAATGTAATAAATTGGTCTGCGTTTTTAAATGTCAGTTACGTCTGTTAGAAGCAGTGAAAGAAAAATTATAGTCTATAAAAGAAAAGCGTCCGACGTTAGGAACATAGTCTGTATTTAGCGATACTAATGCTTCGAATATATTAAAAGAAGCGTGGCGGAAAATGTTCCATCTTTTTATTGATATAAATGCATCGCCATTTTGTTTTATTTTTGCTCCTTCAGCATTATCATAAGTTTTTCTTTTTCGTTCTTTTTCTGAAGATTAAATGATTCGTTTCTTTCGTTCGAATTGTTTTTACTTTTATTTCATTCTTTTATTCCCATCGTCTGCACTTTCATATGCACTCGAAACATTAAACGTTCAGCGTACTCTTTGCACACGACGTGGACTACAAAATGAAAATGCGGCCCTCTTTTAAAATAATGGATCTCATTAGTTCGAAGTAGGGGGAAGGGGGAGAGGAGCTGGAACAGAAAAAGAACAGATTCTTTGAAAAGGAAACAATGAAGATGATGGCGGTCTGAGATCGCATCGCGCAAATGGTGCCTTTCGAAAGGGAATACTTCTTTTCAGGAGGAAAACAGAATAAAACCATCTAATACTCTGAGAATCATAAACTTCATAAATGCATTGTTTAGAAAGTGCTTAGAATAGCTTTTGTTATGAATTTTCATTAATTTATGGTCTGTTATTTTAGAAACTGCTTAATGGAGAATTTAACATTGTAATTTTTAATTAAGCGTCTAAGGATAAATTTAATTTCTTTATTGGTAAATAAATTTCATTCCGTTTAATGAATGGTATATTTTGATATTGCTGATACAAGTTTCCGAATTAAGTTAAAATACGAACTGATTTAACACAGAACAATTTTAATTTAAAGAATTCTTCGTCGCATATGTACTATATATTCAAATTTATTTAATGCAGTAAATTATATTTCTGCTAACTTTAATTGGAAACAGCCTCTAAAGTCTTCTTTTTTTGCTATTTGATTAATTTTTCTTTGCCTTCTAAAAATTGCAAAATGCTCACAACATAATTTAGCGAAGTCTGTCATTCTCAAATTAGTAGCTATTATACCATTCTTATATAACGAAGATGACACATGTCTTAAGATGCATCATCTTCGATATATATAAGTGTGTTAAACTGAAATTCACTTATCCAATACCATTCACGCCAAAATTTTATAAACCAACAGAATACGGCACCACTATATCCAGCTATTGTGTATAAAGTATGACATAATTTCGCATGCAGAGGCAAACGAACAGAAAACAGTTTCAGGCAAACAACAGAGCTGAAACCAGTCACTGCAGACAGTTAGAATATCAATAAATAAATAAATAAAGGAACGGAATTATGAAATTCAATTTCAAATTGAACCGGATGATTAGATGAATCGAATCAATAACAGATAAAATTTTTACCAAATCATTTTTGTTGCCATTAAAAGCACAAAAGTGTTATTAACATAACGAATCCAGAGACGGGGAAAAAAAGTTTTTCAAATAATTTGACCTCAAAATAGGGCATTTTGCGAAGTATTAGACCTAAAGGAGCACTCAAAATTAATCCTTCAATTTGACGATAGAAATTATTTTGTAAAATGAAATGAGATTGATTCAGAAAGACCTCAGCACAACAAATTAATTCCTGAATTTCAATTTGAGTTAAATGGAATTCTCGAAATTTGGTCTCGATACATTTTAATGCTCTCTCAGTAGGAATGTTATTAATAGTTTGTATTCCAGTTCGACATTGATGTGCGCTCTGTAATTTGAATTTCTAGTGTTTAATTATTAAAACTAGTAGGATTATCGTAACTGCTTAGCTTAAAACTTTAAAACGTTAAACTGGAATTTGTATATACTAAGATGAGATTTAAAATTTTAAAAAGCTATGTCTTTTTTAAGATAAAACTCTTTTTTATAAATCAAGCTATAACTTGAAGCTACTAGATTCCATTTTTTAAAATTATGTTTCAGTCTTTGCTGTAACCATGGTAACGATTAGCCTTGCAGTACAAATATAAACTATATCTTAACCTTATTTGATGTTCTGGAAGCTAAAAAGGAAAGAATTAATTAAAACTACACCAATATTTCTCGTTCTCCAATTATTTTTTCCAGTTTTTTATGTTTTTAATGAACGAATTTTGAAACTGAGCTAGAAAATATGAACAAAACGAAGGGAAAAAATAATGAACTTCCAATTAATCCGATGCATGTAATTAAAAACATAGGTTTAAAAGGCTTTTTTTCTCAAGCAAAATGGAAGGAACGAACTTCCTAAAACAGAAGTAGAATTATAAAACTTCTACAGGAATTTATCTGGAAACATAGTTTTTGTTTTTAATTAAAAAATTATTTCGAAATGATAACTACGATTGCGTTGTGACGAGGTATATAGAGAAAGGCAAATTTTTCTTCCTGAAAAAATCTGTCATTAATTACTTATAAAATTGTCTGATAGTATATCTTTTACACAGACATTTATAAGGTATTTTCTCCCTCCTTTCTACATGTCTTCGTGGTGTAACGGTAGCACACTCGGCGTGTACTCGAGAGGTCCGGGTTCGAGTCCCGGCTAGGGCATTACACATATTTCCTGTCTTCAGCATCAAAATAACCTAATGCCTCTACAATGGCGCCCGAACTAAAGGTGGTAGATGATGATTCTTCACCACCAGGATTTGACGACTCCCCTAATCCCCAGCTGTCCTTTAAAAGGGGGAGTATATAAGGTAATTTCTCCCTACTTTCTGCATGCTTTCTTGGTGTAACGGTAGCACACTCGGCGCGTATTCGAGAGGTCCAGGTTCGAGTCCCGGCTAAGGCACTGCACATTTTTTATGTCCTCAGCATCAAAATAATCTAATGACTCTACACATTTATTACTAATGTCTTGTTTAAGAGCTAGCATTTTCATGTTTTTGTTAACATTTGACGAAATATTTCATGTTACGCTAGAAGAAGTAGGCTTTTATAGAATCTAACTTTATTTTGAAAAGATTTTAAAATAAATTTATTTATCTTAATTTCTCCGTCTTTTACTTATGGTATATATAGGGGTTATAAGGTTTGTCTTCTATTGCTTTCTAGCTTGTTATTTGCTAACCAGTCTTGATTACCATTTGGAGAATTATCCACTTTGGAAGTATTTCATTTGATTTAAAATAACCTCACAGCAAGTTAACCGAAATTAGTTAAATTTCCATAACTTAAGCTTACAGAGCAATGCAATTAAAAGGATTTTGAAATGATATCTATAAGATGGCACAAAAACTAACCAAGGAGCCCTTGGTAAGCTAATCAAATTATTCCAACTTTCATGTACTTATTTTAGAAGCGATTTTTACATTTGGACTTTCATTCACATCAGAATAAAACCTCTTCCATTTTGTTTATATTTCGTATTGATATCTCTTTTACATGTTTTATTTAGCTTGATTTCTCCGTTTGTCTGGACTTTAAAATAAATTTTTACAGAAAGAATTTATTTTCTTGAAATTTTCCACACACACGCACATATATGCGTGTGATATCATTGTAATAATTCACAGCATTTTATACCAAAATTCCATACAGAACTTTTTTTATGAAGCCCTGAATTCTTGCTAGGCGATCACTGGTAGTAGGGATCGAAGCTGTTTTGTTTGGTTTGATTTATTTAATTATAGCAAAGCATGCGAGTTCTGTAGCAAAGCATGCGTGTTCTGGGTAGAAGTCAACCTGAACAGTTGACCATTTGTGTACGACATCAGAAATGATGGCTGCGAAGAAGCCTTGACTCCAGGCCGTCTTCTAACTGCCAAGAGACTGACAACTTTGCCATTGAAACCTGAATCCGAAAAGCAAAACTTGCCCGAAATTATTATTAATTACGAAATTATAGGGTGCAGCAAGATTTGTTGGGTATAATTTGGAAGAGGTGGTCTAAGAAATATCTTCTAAAACTACGCAGTTATCATCAAGTACGCAATATCCACAAACTAGTTCCCATTAGGAAAGAAGATCTGGTACTTTTGCAAGAGAACTTTAAGCCTCGGCGTAAGTGGAAAAGGGTCCTTGTTGGAAAGGTAGACGAAGGCCTCATGCAAAATGAAGATAATGCGTACTGTTTATGTATTGGAAGAAAGTCCCGGAGTTTCATTCAACTTTGGAATCTGTCTACATAATTAATTTAGAAGTCAAGCAACGATTAATGTCGAAGTAAAAAAACAATTAATTTAGAAGTCAAACAAAAATCAGCGTTATATTTGCAAATTTTCACAGGACCAGTTTCGATGGTTTAACCGAAACATCATCCTCAGCTACCAAAGCGCAAATGATCCAGATAAGATATAGTGATTAGATAAGATAAGATAAGAATGGCTGGACAGGAGTTAAGCTACTGGCGTCGTCTATTGATGAAACGAGAACTAAAACATATTTTTTTTTCGTACAGTGTTGCCATTGTTCGCATTGAGTTCGTTAATCAAAACTTCATTGAAGTTTTACAATATATGAAATAGTAATAAAACAAATTCCAAGTTCCAAGCTCGGGCTTCCAGATCTCCATATTGTAGTGGAGGACAACTTATTGAAAATAAACTTATTAAAACTTATTAAAAGGCTGCCAGATGAGCAGGCTGCAGCCAAAGCAAAATTTGTAAGTTCTGTGTATGCTTGTAAAGAAAATGTCTATTCAGTGTAAATGAAATCAGCTCATTATTTCAAAGCAACAACCAATTCGTAAATAATTTTCGTTCCCAAACCAAGAAACAAAAACTTTTAACAGTTCAAATTAATGCGTATACGTATGGTGTCATTAAAGTAACAACTTTTCTAAATATCAATAATAAAAAAAGCACACACAGACGCAAATCTGAAAGGTTTCAGATTTTAAATTACGTCCAAAGGGACGTTTTTTTAACGTTCTTTGTCTTACCTTTATTTATTAAATACCATGTTCTTTGCACTTAAACCATAAAATTCAGTTCAATAACAATGTCGCAAAATAATTCTTATATCTTTAGAATTAGAACAATTTCATATTAATCATTATACATTAAAAAGGTTAGAAAATTACATTTTTCTCTGTTTGGTGTTTTATATCATCAAGGATTTTACAGTTAATAATTTAAGTATTTTTAATTTCACCGAATGAGATCATAAACACATTTAATACTCTTTTCTCACCAAAATTAGAACGAAAACAGCTTTTTGTTTTCTTAACAAGTAGTTTATTTCTATTTTAAATGAAAACTATGAAATATTTTTTATTTGCGCAGATGCCTTAAAACTAAATGCATAATCTTGTTTTTATTCTTCTGTACTAAATTAAATAGAAAAATTAGTTTTTACTTGATAAAACAAAATGATTAATTTACTTCTATTCAACTGAATTTGGATTAAGTTATTATTTCTTTACTGACATTTAATTATATGTAAATAAATGCCGTATAAATTGCCTTAAATTAATAATAAAATATCTTTTTATGACTTTTATATAAACGAAAAATTAAAAAAAGAACGCAAATTAACAAGAAGCTTAATTTTGTTCGCTTGAAACAACGAACACGTGATAATTGAAGCGTCGGTTATCTGTAATCCAAATAATTAAACTTCAAGTGCAAATGGCATTTATGTTTATTGATACTTAAGAATATTTCTTCAATTCATTTCAGCTGACGGCTATAAATAATTTCTATGGAGGGGCAGAGAACTCGAATCTAAGAATAAATTAACAACAAAGCAGACTTACAAAGTCTTTTTATGACAAGTAATAATACTTCGATATCTAAGTCGGTTTATATTAATTATACATATTGCATGCATATTCACGATTCTTTGATGATTGTGCTCATTGTGTGCTGATGTAGACCAAGTACCCATTCTAGACCAATTGTTTTATACGAAGTACTGATCCAGTACGTCTGTACTTCCCTATGCTATAGTCTTTCATAAAATGTTGTTTAGTAAGGGAATATGTACCTGATAATGATGTTTAGAAACATAGTTTGACATCGGAGCCAGCTACATAGGGTTGCAGTCTTTACATCTTGAGGTGGAGGGGGGGAAATAGAACACGTCGGCTAAATTTTGTTTAAGAGTGCTGAATCAAAAACCTTTACTATAATTTTGCTGAATCAAAAAGTAAGTCTGCAATTTTTGTTTTCTGAGTCACAAAGTAAATCTGCTTGGAAATTTTATGCTGAATCAAAAATTAAATCTGAATTGTTTTTTTCCTGAATCAGAATTTCCAAGAAAGTAAATTTGCTTCATGATTTTTTTGCTGAATCGAAGTCTGCATTGTATTCAAGAATACTTCAGCTTTGTTTTTAATCCTTGATTTATATCATAACTCAAGTGAAGCTAAATGAATTTGAAAGCCCAAAAATGAATTGGACAGCATGCTTGTTCAATATTGGTAAGCTAATGCGCTGAAACAAGAAGGATTAAATGAACTTAATTCTTTTTTAACATTTCCCGTAACTTACTGCACTGCTGAAAATGAAGCAAATGCTGAAAATGAAGAAGCTCTTGAGGTATCTATAAATAGAAATAACGATGCTTTGGAAATGCATAATGAATAAAGACATTGTTAAGTGAAGCTCAGAATTTTTTTTTCCTCCACCTTCCCCCCATTCTGATCAATACTTTGTTGCCATGGTAACCTAGGAATAAATAGCATAATTATCTTCTTCGAGCATTATATTATAATTCTGTAAACTTTTGCTCGAACTGCAAATTACAATTTATCGGTCAATAATATCTGGAAGTTTGCCTTTAAAGACTTTTAACATAATTTGTTTTGGCTGTGCTTTGGATAGCTCTATTATTAAATTAAAGTTTCTGCGTTTTAAATTTACTACAAAAAAGAAATTAAGGTAAAAGAAATTATATCTTCTAGAATTATATCTACGTTACTGATAATTTATGCTGCACTTTGCCTTAATTTATAAAAATACTTGAAAAAAGTGCAATCTATTTACATTATTAGACGTTAATTACATTTTCCCTGACAGTTTTGAAACATAGAAACCGAGCTTGTTTGCTTACGGTGATGTAAATATGTCAAGCCTATTGCTTTTAAAACGTTTCTGTTTAAGAATTTTAAGTTTAAATCTTTCTAAACAGACACGGTCGTTTTTCTCATTTTTTCGTTTTCATCTTCTAATTTTGTTTCTGGTTGCTCCTTCAAAGGTGTGTGTGAACATGTATAATTACTCTCTAATTTGTGTAAATAATGATTTCCTTAAATAAACTAAACAAACTTGAGGAAAACAGTTGAAATGAAATTAAAGCAATGCTTGCTTTTTTTTGCTTTTAAGTCTGATGTTCAATATGTAAAGCTGTTCGTACACATTTTAGACGATTTTCATTGTATATGCAGAAATATTTTATCTAAAATGTTTGTGCTTTAAATGTTCCATTTGATAACACTTACTCTTAGCTATCTTTCTACAATGTAATTTCCAAGTTTTTTAGTAGCGGAAGAGGTATTTTATTCCATTCCTCTTAAACAGCTTTCCAAAGTCTAAGGCGGGCTGTAGGCCAGCGTCTGGACAATCCGCTTTTTAAAAGTCCAAAAGCGCAAAAGTTCCAAGGATGATACATCAGAAGATTTAGAAGAGATATTACCTTGATACACGTATCTTGTTCCATTTTTTTCGAAGAAATGAACAGTGGATTTTGACTTGCGGGTGCTTGCTTTGTCTTGATGCAGTTCCACAGATTGATGGTACCGTGGGTAAAGAGAAAGCATTTCATATTTGAAAATTGGGTATAAAATACGTTCCTGATAACATGTGGAGTTGACCTGAACAGTTTTCTGTACTCTCTTGAATTTTTATTTGCCGTTATATCCAAAACCATCGATAATCATAAATCCCTTTGATTCTTTGAACCATGTTCTAAGATTTCTCACTTCTCTTTGATGATAATAAATGGATCTCTTTTATTGCGGTCATTTAAATATACCCAAGATTCATCTATTGTGACAACACTTTTCCATTTTTGTCTGAATAATTGTTTCTGATAGAGAATTGTGTAACGCGTTCTGCTTTCGGCGATATGTCGTGGAGAAAGATGATGCACGTTACGTTTTTTCACCTTTTAAAGATCAAATCAGCATTAATCACTTTGTTTACAGTTAACACTGAGCATTTTAATGATTATGCAACTCTCCTTCGACTTCGAAGATTTTCTTTGAACATTAAATTTCTTACCTTTGCAACATTCGAAACCTTCCGTTTTTCCCTTGGATATGTATTTTGAAGAATTTTTCTCTTTGAAGTCAAACTTTAACGTTTTTTTCCTTTCTTATTGACAATATTATCTATTGTTGTTTTAGACACCGACAAATTATGGCTTTCACAGCATTTTAATAACTAAATACGAATAAATTTTTTCGGAAAGAGCACAAACATAGCCATCCATCCATCCATTGATTCTTTAAAAGCGCCATTTTGCATGAAAACAAAATTATCAAATATCACAATTTACACTTAATATTAATATATATATATAGACAAAAATATAGTTGCAGTTAAAATTTTTTTTCAAAGCAGGGGAGTTTTTAATAGGAAAGCAAAGTCGTCTAAAAATGTGCGAACAGATCTCTATACAGTCATATGAATAACACTATAAACTATTTGTAATAGTACATTATTAATATCTTGTTGTAATGATTTTACTTCATTCGGGACTATACCGAGGTTTAAAAAGCACGAATATGTAATAACATCATACTGCTCGAATATAAAACGATCTAACAGCTTTGGAAGCGTTTTAAAAAGAGAAAAATGCTCGTATTTGGGATTGTTTTACGAGCTTCTAATTAATGTGATTCCTGAAAGATATGTCTGTAGAATAAACATGCGGATTCTGTCTAAATTAAGACCAAGCATAACATTTCATGTTGCTGCAATTATTCCAGAAACTGTTCGGGCTAAGGGATGAACATGCTGCCAGGTGCTTTGAGCATGCAGTTTACACATAATACACAAATGCTGCAGTTAAATAAAGTTTTATGTTTACGGTTTGCGTTTCTGATTCTTTATGCGTCACTTTCCCCCCTGGCGGTCGAAATTTGAACTATTACATTTTATTTCAGTTTTCTTTTCCGCGATACATGTAACACATACACCCAGTTTCAATGAAACACGTCAAACAGAACGGCTCTACATAGGTCTGAGTAGGGTCATTTTATTTAAAACCACTTTATCCTGTTGTATATTACTATGTATGTAATCTTAGTCCAATTTATTGTAAGTATGCAACCTACCTGTCAGCTGCTAGATGAGTAATGGAAAACAACTGCAGATATACATAATTGAAGATATACAGTCTCATATAATGGCTAAAGTTGCTGGGCTTATTGCAATCGCTTTCTTCTCTGCAGGGTGTTCTTTCTTCCGATAAAGGAAGACTTGAGGCAAGAAACTGACTAACTTATTGTAAACAGACAAAGTCTTAACATATGGTAAATAATTTTCCATCAACAGTGCACTATATGATCATTATTTTCAACCATGTGTTAAAGTGATCGATAACAAACTAAGAATTTGGACGAAACCAACGAGAAGAAATTAATTAGCATTGAATCGTGTTTGGACTCCTTCATATGTTGGAAAATGGATCGATGACTCTCTCTTGTTTTGATGAAGGTACTCTTCTCTTTGTCTCTAAAAGCTTTCCAATTTTTTTTTGATGAATTTAAAAGCAGTTACAACAAGTTTAACTTGATGTTGTAATCTTCTTTTGTATCTTATGGCTAAATATAGTATAAATCTTCCTGTACTAGAATTCCACATGATTTTGCTTATTTTTATCATCACGTAAATTATGTATTTATTGCAGTCTTAAAGCCTTTTTATTTGGGTAATGTATATATCATCTTAAAGTTCTAAGATCAGATTAAATTTTAGGTTTCTTACGGTGCTGAAAATGAGAAATCCATCACTTTTGAAGTTTTCCTGTGAATTGCAAGTTGAGAAATTTCACTTATATCAGTATTACTTGTGTTAAAATTGTACAATATTACTTGTATTACAATTCTATAATATTACTTGTATTCTCATTTTATGGGTGGCATTTTTGGCAAAATTGTTTCTACAGTTATATTTATTCATTAAGCTTTTTTTTCTTTCCACTTATGGCAGACAGTCTTAAACTTTTCCTGTAGTTTAATTTTCTGTTTTGATTCAGCAAGGAGTAAATAAAATAACAAACGACTAATACTAATATAATTTGACATTTCAGGTCATTTTCATTAGTTGCAATATAGACTGGACCACAAATGTCAGAAATGGTAAAAACCTCTAAATACAACTAGTTCGACATGCTCAGATTCCAGCAAATGGGCTGAATTCATGGGACATTCGTAGTTTTCCTTACGCTTAATATAAATATGAGTTAATTTCCTTTGAGAAATCCTCCACGAAGGCATCCCTATTGTTAGTCAGAGAAACCTTTTTGCTTTGATGTATCAATATACAAGCCATAAGAACTATTCCTGAATATGATCCGAGCGAATTTAATTACACTGAAGATCATGTTTAGATTATTTATTTTGCAATTATTTCCCTTCTTTATGTCATTGAGAGCCACGACCTGAAACCTGAAGCCACAAAATGAAGGGACAACAAAATCTTTTGTCAGGATTACTTGTGTCCTTTGGCGTTACAGCGCGAACTTTGTATAGTTAAGAAGAATAAATTTAAATATTAAAGCCAACTGCTTTAATTTCTTAAATATTTAAAAGAATTCCCGCTATTGAACTGAAGCTACTACTAACAAATGCATTTGGAAATGATTCAACTGATGCCTTATTTCTGAGAATTTTGTTTCGAAGCTCAGATACTTCTTCATTTCTCTATCTATTTTTGCCTTGGCTTAGTTGAGTGGATTCAGATTCTGAAATGCTTCAATCGATACTCTACGTAAGAAACTTTTTACGAGTGTTTCAAGTCTTTCTCTTGACGACTTTCTTCTTTCAAGAAAGGAGTTTACTGTCTAAAGCAGAAATTCTTTCTGTACTACGTGCCGTCAATGTAAAACAACTTTCCGAGGAAACCTTTTTCAAATTACATTTCTTTTCGTGCATTTTTACTTAGAAATTCGTTGGTAATGCGTTAAATCTGCGACAATGATTAATGCGAGAATGTGTTGCTGTTGCATTTATACGTCTTGTAATCAATCAGTGTAAAAATGGTTGCAAACTGCAGGATACCGTTGCATTTTTTACTTAAAAGTGTTAAGTATTACAATACACTGGGACTCTGCATTTTATGAAAACTTAGTTTAACTCATTTTTATCTGATTAACATGAAAATAATATCTAAAAAACTTCCATAAGGAAAATAAAGCCCTAAACCATTTGAATCAAAATTTGACAAAACATTTATAACACCTGCATAGTTTAATTTCTTAAAAACCAAACATTTATCAAATGCTGAATAGTTTATTGTTTACTGTACGGCAATTAAAATCCAACGTTTTTCTCATTTTATGCAAACGCTTAGTCATCAATTTAATTGATTTAAATGTCACATCAAGAAATTAATGAACTAATGCTTTAATTTAAAATTTTATTAAGATACTGTACATTAAATTGTGAATTTTACAAAACAATTTAGAAAACGTGTAAAGAAAGTAAAAAAGAGAAAGTATCTTTTAAAATTGCTTAGTTTTTCTCTTATTCCTTTTCTAAGATTAAAGAAAATACTTTTTGTTTTTACAGGGCATAATTACATTGATTTTAACATTACATTACATTAATTTTCATTCTTACATGTACACTTGCGAAAATGAAATACACGTATGCTAATCCTCTTTAAGATGTTTTAAACCCCTTTGCAATGATATTTGTACTAACGGCACTATAAAAAATAGAAGATTTAAGATATTTTTCATGCACCTTTTTTTTAGTGAACTATTCCAAATAGTAAGCAGTAATGTGTAGATTTTAGTATTTATGTGTATATGAAGAGGAAATAAATAAAATGGTGCTGGAAGGATGAATTAATCTTCTTGAGATGAAAGTAAAGCTTTGGCTTCCCCCTCCCTTGTATCATGGCATTGGAAATATTGCTCCATAAACAAGCAAATTTTGGTTCAAAAGATAGTTTCTACCACATCTAGGGTGTATAGATATATTCTTCGTCAGACATCATTAATACAACTGATTGCGAAAATTTGTATTTGTTTCAACTCACCAGCTTAAGTCATACGGTTTCCACCGGGCCACATGGACTCAGAATTCGTAAACCTAGTTAAAACCAGCTACAATATATCATTGATGCCTAGACTAGAACTGATTCTATAATTTTGAACTGACAATTTGAAATGTGTATTGTAGCTTGATGGTTAGAACTTGGAGCCGTTAAAAATCAACGCCAGAATCTGACGAGAATAAATAAGCATTTGACTACCACTTGATTGATACATGTTAGTTAAGGTTTGAAACTTCAAATTTCAAATCGTCAAAATCCTTATACTGAAACAGTGAAATCCAAAACCATTTTATTTGTTTGTTTAATTTTTATAGATAATAACAATTATGATGCTTGGAGAAGTCAAACGACAAGATTTAGCATAATATTTGTAACTTTTTCAGGACTAATTTCGATGCTTTAACTACAGAATCATCTACCTCAGCTGCCTAAGTGCAAACGAACGAGATGAGATATGGTGATAAGATAAGAATTGGTTGGACAGAAATTAAGCTACTATTGATGAAAGAAGAAAACTGAAGACTTTCGGACCAACAGTGTTGGGCTACAGAAGATTTCTGTGTTTCCTTTTTCCTAACATATGCCTCATGTTCTTTAACGCGAAATTTTAAGGCTTTTTTAGTTTGGTCAATGTAAATTAAATCACACTGGCAAGGAATCCCATAAATACCCCAGGAATTCATATCCGGAATGGAGTCTTTGAGTATGGAACTCGGAATTTATTGATGGGAGAATAAACAACCCGAAAGTTAAACTTCTGTAAAATATGGGCAGTTTTATGGCTAATTGATGGAAAGAAAGGAATGACAACATAATTCTTACAATCTACTAAAACCAGAGTGTGCCTTTTAATGTGCTGAGATGAGAATTTTTTAACTGCTTGGTCAATATGTTGGGTGAAAAGCCTCTGCCAATAACAACTGCTTTTAAATAATTTAGTTCTTGATCAAGAACTAGTTTGGAGAAACAAACTTGAAGTGCACGGAAAACAAAGGAATAAAATGAAGCTAACTTCTGCTTAATCGGATGACTTGGTTTGGAAGGCAAACCGATGCAGATTTACCTTAAACAGTAGTATTGAAATTGGATATGCTACATGTGGCCAAAATGTACATGAACGGAAGAGAATTGGATGTCTCAAGTTCAAAAGTAAACTGAATAGCATGATCAATGTAATTCATTATTGAAATAACTTTATTTAAATCATGTTTTTTTGCCTTCAAACAGGGCAAAAGTATAGCCTAAATAGCGGAATCATACCGAGAAATTTGAAGTTTCAAATAATTTTGATTCATAACAATACAATAATTTTGATTCAATTGATTTTTTTTTCATTTATTATTTTAACCTAAACATTTATGATGCTAAACCTTATAATGTACATGTTCTTCCTTCTGATATTTATGTTGCTTGAATTTTGTAGGATACTGAAAAGATTTGATACAAGTTCTCGGTCCTATTTCTTAGCATGGAAAATAAAATGTCTCCAGCATGCATGCATTTCATTATATACTGTATCTGAATATTAAAGGAGAATTGTTCCTGGCAGAACGGAATTTCAGTCAGCTTAATTATAGCATGATTAACATTTTGCAATAGCACATTTTTTATAATTTTAGTTGGTAGATTTTTTCTATCTGTCATTCCGACTTATTTTCAGAAGTTAATAAACAACTGCAACTAATAATTGCAGATATAACTGTTTTCCTTGTTAGTACTTAGTATTTTTTCCATTTCTGATAGATATTACATGTTTTATTCCTTTGAGATTGCTATTGCAGCCAAGATGTATTAGGTTAAAATATATTCTAGCTTATTTAAATGTATGTTTTAGGGGAGATAGTTTATGCTTTATCATCACAAAAATATTCTGTAAAATTAAGTCATGGTCAACAAAAGGAGGTACTATACATTAGTGACTCAACTTTTTTTTTTCTTTTGTCTATAAACTGTAATATATTGTAACGAAATATTCAGACGCGGTAAGATATCTTCCCCGCAAAGCAACTTTAGGATTGCCAGAAAATGGCGAGGGAAGACGTGGTTGCCAGATTTGGTGCAAAATCGTTCATTTGACGAAATTTGACGACAAAATTGGCGATATGTCATAGACGGATGGATTCTTACCGCTTTAAAAAAACATGCGAAATACGATGTATTCAGAACGAAATTTTAATTCGAGTGAGTTAATTTCGATTTCGATACAATTTTGATTGGTTAATTTTTAATGTTTCTGAAATTATTATTCGCTGTTTTAGTTTGCAAAACCTTTTAAGTTACCAGCGTTATGTAAATTTCATATGATACGGGTTAATCTGGAAATAACGCAGTCCAGGATTGTTTATTACAAATAATTACTTTTTTAAAATAGAGAGCGGAAATAACCAAATTAAAATGAAGAGTTAAGAGGCTATTCAAAATTTAAGTTATAATAAATCTGATGTACACTGCAAAAAAAAAAAAAAAAAAAAAAAAAAAAAAAAAAAAAAAAAACAATGGAACTGTTCTATATCTACCGTTCTATTGGGCCAATTGACCAAATTCCAGTTGCGTTTACCATGTTTCGAAAGCGCGATTTATGATATATGTTAGATTTGTATATAGCATTGTTCTAACATAGGTATTTTGACACAAAATCGGACTTTTTCTAAAATAAAAATGGACTTCTTCATACCATTTTATTCCATATTCTGATTCTACGACTCAAATTATGCCTAAATACTAAAATTTGGTGCGAAATTTACGGAGAAATTCAAAAATTTATTTCGCCAAGAATAATTGGCAAACTTGGCAAACTTCTTAATATATGGCAACGAATTTTGCTTTCCCTTCCATTATGCCGGAGCGAAAAAAAAAGCACCTTGTTCCTATCTTTTTACATCGTGCATGAGGAGGGGGAGACACATCGTTCTAACTTTCAAATAATTTAAGTAAAGTGTCTAAACCACATTTGATGTATTATCGCTTTCAACAAATATGGTAAATTTCAAAATATGCCTATATATAAATTCACGTATATCTTCAGAAATTTTGAATAAAAAACTAATTTTTTTGCAGTTATGCTTAGAAATACGTCTACTTTAAGAGGATGATAAAATGTTTATAGATTATAATTAATTTTTTTTTGAAAAATTTATAAAAATTATTTAAAAATACAAATTTAAAAAATGAATCATAAAAAAATGGATGAATTTTGTTTGGAATGAGCCTGAATTTCGAAATGTGAAAGGAATTATCAAGTAAGTTTAATAAAAAAAGAGCGATAAATAAATATATATCAAACTCAATTAACATTGAGGAGCTAAAATTTTGAAAGCTAATTGTTTAAAACTTACTCGTGCGATTTTTACAAAACTTGGTAGTTTGGCGTAATTTGAGTCGAAATCTGGGAAAAAAATTGGTATGTTTTTTCAGAAAAAGTCCGATTTTGTGTCAAAATACCTATATTAGAACAATAGTATATATAAATATAATACATATCTTAAGTCGCGCTTTCGAGACATGAAAAACGCAAGTTGAATTTCGTCAATCGGCCCAGTAGAACGGGAGATATACAACTGCCCCCTTTTTTTTGCGCAGTGTTTTTATGTTACGCACACATACATACATATATATGAATATCGTAAAATAAGATAAAGATTTGACTATTAGCTTACACACACACACACACACACAATATACATATATATCATATCTTACGTATATGAATATCGTTGGATAAGAGAAGATTTAACTACACTGCTCGACATTGAAAATACAACACCAAGAAGGAGTGGTCAGAAAGTGATGAAATTTGGGAAAAAGACAGAGACAGCAAGCAGCAATAAATGATCTTTATTTCAAAATGATTAGTCAGAATACAGAGCGAGAATGGCGTCGGCTTAGTAGGATGTAGGACCACCGCGGGATGGCTCTCCATTCCCTTTCATCCATTTGCCACAGCTCGTCTTGTGAACGGGGCAGGGGCAGAGTCTGCAAACGGCGTCCAATCACATCCCACACATGTTGGTACAGGTCAGGAGAGTACAGTAGCCAGGAAAGCATCTGTATACTTTACAGAACATGTTGGCAGAGGCGAGCACTGTGTTACCCTGCTGAAACATTGCATTAGGCAGCCCCTGAAGGTAGTGGATTTCCACCAGCCGCAGTACATTATACAAGTATCGTTGGGCCGTCATAGTGCCCTGAATACAAACTAGAGGTGACCTGGAATCGTAGGCAATAGCATCCCAAACCATTATGCCACATTGTCGCGCGGGGGGGGGGCGGGTTGCGTTCCACAGTTACTGCCGGATTAGATCTGTCTCCACGTCGACGCCACACACGTATGCGGCGACTGTCACTGGATAAACAGACGCGTGACTCATCTGAGAACACGTCGTTTCGCCTTTCTGTCATCCACACCGCTCCAATCCGGCACCATTCTAAACGTTGGCGTCTATGCTGTGGGGTTAATGGCAATCTTACGGACGCCGTGAGTGCAGGCCACGTTAAACGAATCGACGGGAAATGGTTTTGGTCGACATGGGAACATCCAGGGTATCTTGCGCATGCTGCAGAATCGAGGTGCAAGTGACTTGCGGGACCGCCACAGCTCGTCAACGGATGCGTCCATCTACGCGTGCTGACATTACTCTGGCTGCACCTGCACCCCTTCTTCTTCCCACATTTCCTTGTTCCAACCATGTTCGCCATAGCCGATGCATCGTGCTCGCATCCATGTGGGTATCAGCTGCGATTTGACGTAAGGACCAACCCGCCCTTCTCAGTCCGATCACCATACCCCTCGTAAAATCGTCTATCTGCTGGAAGTGTCTTCGTTGACGGTGGCCTGGCATACTCTCCTATTACACGTACCCTCCGGGACAAAAACTAACTGTCTTCGATAATTCGTCTGGCAGAAATAACGACACGAATATTGCCCATTCTGCACGTTCCTTCCCTTATATCTTACTTTACGTACGTCGGAGAGCTGCGCATTTCACATCATTCGCATAACTGAGTGACGTCCGTCTACTCTAAAATTTGCATAAATTTCTGACCACTCCTTTTTGGTGTTGCATTTTCAATATCGAGCAGTGTATTCGGACTTTGGGCATATTCAAGTAAAAGCATTCAAAAATTCATATCATAATATATGTGGTTTCATATTTTCATTTTTATTCTGTTCAGTTTAATGTCACTGAAGGTACTCAGATGAACGTAAAAAGATAAATACTGTGTTCCTAAAATTGTATCAAAGACCAATATTGAATGTGAGTTACTTTTATATTTACATTATAATTTTTGCGTTAATGCAGTTGGAATTTCTTGGAAAGTACGTTAATCATAACCATTGCATTTTTACTTGATTTAAAAATCTCAAAACAAGAGGAGTGGCAGATGGTATCTCTTTGTTTACAGTGAAAGTTATGGCACAATTGTGACATCATCATTTCTCAAGGACGCTTTTCATTTTACATTGGAAATCGATGACATAAATTTGACAGCAACGTTCGGTGACAGGAAAGCTGTTGCGTCTAATAATGCAACAGCCCTCAGCCAGCTGCTTTTATTGTTCACGAAATTCAACAACTTCCACTGAAGTGCAGAAAATTAAATCTGTATCATAGAATTATTATGAAATGATAAGATGTAACCATAAGGTTTACAGACTCAAATCTAGATCCCCAAAACTGAGGAATTTTAATTATTCAAGTTCAGAGTTAGGTAAATATATATGAAAAGCCATTCTCTGTTTTGTACTGCATCAATCAAAGTACGGTTTTAACGTAGAAATTACGTTACATTCTGTACCATCACGTTACATTCTGTTCTGTTAGCAATTACGGCACATTACATTACGTGTTTTCATTACGACACATTCTGTATCAGGATATTCATCATTCATAAGACCTCTGCAAATATTACAATTTTAAGAGTCATATGAATCTTAACTTTCGTGCAGCTCAAATAGCTAATTTCCAGAATGTTGCCATTTAAAATGGAATATGGTCTTATCTTTCAAATCATAGCTGTAATTGTTTAATAGAATGAGCTAGTTAAACTCAATGAATGTGTTTCTCAGCAATTGTTTTAAATGTTTTATAATATTTGTAACTGATATACTTTATAGTTATTTAACTGATGTAACTGAATCTCTATCCAAATAAACATTTTTATGAACATTTATGTCATTATTATAACTAATAAAATATGTTTTCGTCGCCATATGATATGTATCTGTCCAAAATAATCTTTTTTCATCATTCTTTCCCTTGCACCGCATTTAATTATTTAGGATTATATTTAATTAATAGGATTCGCACATTTTGTTACATAATTTTTCAAATATTATGCTAGAATCAAGCAGGTAGATGATTTTATGATTCTGCTTGTTTATATTTAGGAAACTGCTAAAATGTACTGTCAGCATATCAGGATATTTATGAATATAATTTTGTAATGAATAATAAATAAAATTAACAATTCTATACCAACAAACAATATTTATTAATAAAAATAATTTTGTAAATGTTCCTACAGTCATTAACTGAATATATATTACACGTAAATGAAATTTAGTTTAAGACTGCTTGATGTATTTACCAAAAAATAAAATGAAGCTTTAAATTATTAGGTAGTGCGATTTTTTTTTATATCGTTTAGTTTGCTTATCTGAATTTTACGTTTCGCTTAAATACGCTGAGAACCGGCTATGCCATTATAAATAAATCAAGCATATTTTTGTTTCGTGCTATGGTAATGCTTTCGAAGGTTCGCGTATGATAAACGTAACCTAACATAATGTAAGGTAACGTATAGTGTAACGTACATAAATTTCTTGAAAGATTCCGCTAATGACATTTCTGGCACCAAGCTTTGTAACTGATATCATATACGCCATTGCTGAAACATTAAATATAAAATCCGGATTAATACATGCTTTTATTTCGTTACCCAATTATGCAACCATGGCAACGAGAGCTATAAAGTTGCCAGATCTGCTGTTTGTAGTCTATTAAGATGAATGCAAACGAGGTTACGCCCATCTTCTAGTGAGCAAAATTAGTATATAGAATAAATAGCTTAATAAGAAGAAACTTGCGATAGATGGCGTATTTGATATATTTCTCAGACCTCTTACTCAGAGATATTTTTTTTAAACATTAATAAATTGAAAAGTTAACTATACTGTGAATCGACGATTTTTAAAATAGCCACTACCTGTGCAAATTTCAGCATGGACTGATCTGAGTAAGGAAAATAGTTAATAGATAAACCAGCCTATGTACATTTAATAACATTAAACAGGTATTGCCTACATACATTTAATATAAAATTTTAAACTATTTAATCTATAGCTGATAATCGCAGATGGTTTTCTAATACTTAATTTTCGTGAAACGTGCAATAGTTAGCAATTAGCTCTGCTAACCTCGAAAATTATAAATGAATTCATCCACTTACATTGTTTTTTTTGCGCAAGTTGCCAGGATGTAATTTCGGCGGACATGAAATAAAGTTTTCTTTTCTTTCCCCCCTTTATTTTGCTCGCTTCTAATTTCACAATGTTGCTGTTGCTACTTGTAATTCTATGCCCAATCTATTGGCGGCATCGTTAATAACCATGACTGGGTGGTAGTGATGCATCTTTCGTTGAAATGCGCCTTAAGCAGTAGTGGTATCAGTGTGGCTTTTCCCAATTCCATTAGAATTCAGACCGAAAGTATAAGCGATTATTTTATTTCCTTGTGTGCTCTTGTTATATTGTAACTAGAGAGTTGAGGTTCTAATAGTGTCTAAAGTTATGTTACGCATGTATCCCTTTACGTTCATTCTTAAATGCACTGTGAAGAAATTTTTGTTTTATTTTTAGTTAGATCGACTAAAGTTCTTAAATAAAGCAAAACTTAACCTCTTGGTTGACATTACGTTTACCGAAAAGTAAGCATTTCGAAGAAGCCTTACTTAGCGTCCGCCCCTTTTTTCAGGTAAAAAAAAAAAAATTATTTTCCACCTAAACACATCAAATAAAAGAGCAAAATGAAAATGAACAACTAACAAAATTCTAAGAAATAATTATAGGGCTATCAATTGAACAAAATGAAAAGGAAATGATTAAATGATGCTGAAGACTGAATGGGTTTCTAGAACAAAAGAAAACGGCAAGGCAGTGCTGATAGTGCCAGAGCCAGTGTTAACAATGAGCTGCACGGGGCAGTACGATTTAGAGGCGACAAAATTCTAAGAATTTAGAAACTTTGGGCGGTAGAATGTAGGATTTACAGAGTTTGCAACAGGCGGCAGAAAGTCTAGCATTGACTGCGAGAAAATGTCAGGTAGTTATGGAAAAATAAATAAAACAAAGGAATAAAATAAAAGAAAAAAGAAAAATAATAAAATTACTGTTGTTTATATAAATTTACATAGTATACATGAAGAGTTGATGTTTACTTCCATGCCTCTCGAATTAATTTACACTTTTTCATTGCCCTGCATTGGCAACATGCTTAAAATTTGTCGCCAATAGAATTCGGTTCGTTAAAATGTAGCTGACATATAACTGTTCTAATACATATTTTAAAACTTAATTGTTATTTGATTATTACTAGATGTTTACGCATGGATACTTTATTATTATGTGTTTATAATTTGGTTTGTATAAACTAAGAGTAGTTGAATTTATTAAAGTTATTTCAAAGCGAAACTACTCGTTCGATTTCGGCGCCATTTGAATATAGGAATGTAAGTTAATAAGTTCTTATTTATTTGCATAATAATAATTATTACTATTATTTTATGTTGCCAGTTGCTCTGTTAGACTGTAAAACAACTTATTATTTAGGGACTTTTGAAGTTGTTGCAATATAAATTATTTTGCGAGAATAACTGTTTAAGATAGTTGATTTCCAATGGATTTCTGACTTGCAACATTTTTCATTCTTACTCCATTGTATCTGAAATTTTGAAATTAAGGCAACAAGTTATCGCCCACACGTCTTGTGCTTAAATGAAACATGTCTAAATTAACCATAGATACAATCGCGTAACAGCTTCAATTTCTATTAGACCCAGTGAGGAACTGTAACTGGAATCTGCATTTGCAATTAAAATCTAAGGCTTCGGTGTTCAGCCTTTTAGAGCCAAGTAATTGCTCTCACACGGTAAACAATGACGCTTTTCCGAGCTTGCCATTCATATTATATTAAATATTTAATCAATCAAGCGTCACTGTGAGGTGATTTAACAAGCAGTTGGGAGCATTATGTGCCACACGATTTCATGTTCTGTATTATTTGAAACTCAATATTGTTATCGTTAATGACGTATCATAATTATAAGCGTCATTGAATTATAATATGTTTATAAAGTATTAGACATTTAATACTCTCCGTTATCAAAATTATAACAGCTGCAATTTGATATGCTCCGAATACTCATAATTAGTTTTCTAAACATATCGTTCCGACAGAGTAAAAGAGCTACTTCAGAAATAAAGAAAAAAAATTGAAGTTTGATTTTTTTATATTCAGTTTAATATCGGAAAAAGCTTATTTACACACATCAAAAAGTTTATTAAAAGCGAGCAAGGATTTGTTTCCTCGAATGAATCCCATTTCGAAATTTTGTTTTTTTATGAATAACGGTGTAAAAAAGTATCTAGCTAAAATCGCAAAATAAAATACTCATTTTTTTAATATTCATTTATAATGGAATTAAAGTTTAATGAAGACTCAGTCCGTCTACCGTAATCATAAATGTCCCAAACATGATTGTTTCCGATTTCAGCAGAAAAACAAACTGCTTCATAAATCACATCTGAAATTCAGTTCTTGCCAGTGCTTAATATAAAACGCAAAATAAAAATAAAAGGAAAAATTCAAATGATTCTGAGTTAGTTATATCGTAATATTACGATTATTGTAAAATTATGATGGCCTTTATAATTATCAAGACTTGTGGTCAGTAATACTTTATTTACTCATTAGTAATCTGTAAATCAGCAAAGATTTACTGGTTTATGCCCACTAGTATAGTTGTGTTGTTGTTATTATTGTGTTGGATTCCATTGGGTGGTAAAAGAGAAATAAAATAAATACCTTCCGCGGACCAACAGGTAGAAGTCTAACCTCCCGAAACAATGGCAACTCCTTTCTATGCCAAGTGCATACCAGTATGGTATAGAAATTAAATAAATGAGGAAGGAATGGTTTTATTTCATTTATGTAACTCAACATGTTAAACTATTACAAAGTGAATAATTTGAGAATACTAAATTAGAAATATTATATTTTGCCCAAAATATTATATTTTACTTCAAAAATTAAACCATTCGTCTCTGCAATGTAAGTTTCATTTAATGGGCCAAATAGTCTCATGCGTCTGGCCATCCACAATTTGGTCATACTTGAGTTACGGTATAATATTTTTCATACATTTAGGGGAAAACTCATTAGCGATGATCGAGGGCAATTTGCAAGAGGTTATTGGTTTTTAAATAAAAATATAAACAAATCAAAGAGGTATCAGTTGAATTACATATTTATCCATATCAGAAACCTATTCCTAAATTAGATAATACATGATATTCTGACAATTTACAAACTAGAATTTAAGTTGCGCGTGACAGTATCTTACAACAAATGAATGATTACTGCCATAAAATCTTTACATCATGGATTTAATGTTAACTAATTACCTATTATTGTCTTTAGCTGATTTTATTTTGCACATTAATAAACAGTTTTTATACTTAAAATAAAGAAGCAGACATAGGAATGGATGAGTTACGTAGAACAAAAATTACATAGAAAAAATAATTTTATTACCAGTATTTTTAATTTAATGTACGATAAGTTAATTTTGGAAAATAATAACAAAGCAAAACTTTTTTCGTCATATTATATACGCATAGCATTTTCTTGAAGGAATATATAGATCAAAAGAAGTAAAATTTCATAAACTTAACTCATTGATATTGGATTGGGAAAATCTGATGATGACATAAAGAATTATTAATATTATAAAAGAAGAAAATGCGTTAATAAAAAATTTAAAGTGGACACTAAATTACTCTTCTTATGCATATTAAATTATACACATATTATACTACACTTCATTTAAAGTTATTTCCTCGAATTATCCTAACTAAAAAAAAAAAAAAATCCCTCAAAGCAATTTGAAAATGGCAACAAAAATTGAAAATTTGAAATGAAATATCCCGATCAATTTTTTCTTACGGGAATCAAGTTTCTCATATATATATACACATATATTTATAACGAGTATAAAATATTGTCAAATATAAATGTGAGAATGGGGAGACCACATTAAAAGTTAGATTTCGTTATTTGTCTAAAATGATTTTTCCTTAATTTAACATTTTCAAAATTATGAATAATTTCGCTATTTAAAAACTCCTAGAATTGGAAGTATATGACAACAACTAAGGATTGCGAAAAATAAAGGCAGGGTAAGGTTTACTTTTAAGCAAGGAAAGAAGAGTAGGTGTGTGTATATATATAAATATACAGTTGGTACTCCCGACTGCAGTAAAAAAAGAGAGATATACAACCAGATGTCATATCAGTCCTATATACAAAATTTCAACGTTCTACGGCTAATCGGTTTTGTATCATGCGAGATACATACATAAGTACAGAAACCACGAAAAAATCCGTTTTAAATATATTTTAAAGCAATTTTAAAATTTGTTTTGGTAAAAAGAGTCTTTTATTCTGTCCTCACGTACAGACGTCACCCCAAAAAATTGTCCAAACGTATTCGTGAGCCTTCAGAATGGATATTTTCGTTGAAATATGATAACTGAATATTTTCGCGATTACATTGTTTCTTTTACTTCGTATAAGGAAGTAAAAATGTATGCAAATTGTATACAGAATTATGCTAAGTTGTACATTTTCCGAACTTAGAAAAAATTAGTGGAAAGAATGAAAGTTGATAAACCAATGATATTCCTGTCATTTGTGCACTTGTTATATAATGATTAACGAATCCAGCTAGCACTTGAAAAGTCTGTGCTTTGATATCTAGTAAACGTAAAGTCGACTTTTCATGTTTATATTTCCGAAAATGTGATTATAAAGTATGTTTTATATAATTTTAAGTGGTCCTATTTGAAACATCGTAAAATAAAGAGATTACACTGAGAAGACAAATTTAGTATAGTTTCGACCGTCTCAAACGCAGCTTTGGCTGGCATTTTGCCAAAACATATAGACTCATCCAAAAGGGGCATTATTACTTGCTGCGATGTGAAAGGTCACGTGAAAGTCTTCTCTTCTCCGGAAAGAGAGAATTGATATGAACGAAACAAGCGTGTTTGGGCGCATGGTCGCTGATGAGGAGGTTGAACTACTGGTGAAGAAAGAAGGAAAATAATTGACCAGATTTTATAGTATTTATAACTTTGCAAAGTGCAATCATCTAGATGAACAAAAAAGAAAACTCGAAAGGGATTGCGTTATCGAACTTTATAATAGCCTGAAAACTCGGAAACTAATTATTTGTCAATAACAAGATGTTTAAAAATTCAATTCTAAACACACTCATCTACGGAAAATAACATATGCCGAAAAATGCAACATGTTAAGAATTGTAGTATTTAAAAAATAATACTGAACGAAAAAAACTGAAATGCTATTTGCAAAAGAAAAACTGAAAACGATGAAATATTACTGCATTTTAGTCCAAATGTGTTGAAGAAAACTTTCCTTCGCTGTGATCACAATCATTTCGAATTCCATTTTCCCTTACAAACAAATATTTATGCAAAATAAATAAATAATTAAATAAATGTGGTATTTTAATAATATTCCTAAATTTTCTGCGATCTTAAATAAAAACTTGGATGTCCTTCAATATTTTCTTTTCAGTTCAGTGAAAATATCTTTAAACAATACGTTTGCTTGGAAAGCGTGCCATTCGAGCAGAAAGATTTAAATATTTTAATAAAAACTGATTTGATGCATCTAACAACAAAACAAAATCCCTAGGAAAGGATGAGATAGCAGTGGGTTAGAAAGTAAACACTGTTATCTATCTGAGAAGGGTAAAAAAGAGAGGAGGTATAGCAGAACATAACATATTTGTCATAGTGAAATTCCATTTGTTTTCTTGCCCTAAGTATTTTAATGCTTCTTGTGTTTGTATTTAACAAAGCATATAATGCTCATACATATCTTTCCAATTCTTTTATAAAGAACACATATCTTGAAACGATTTGACGTAATCTGTCATAAAGTATAGTTTTAGATCTGTAATAAATTTTTATATACTTTTGTCCTTTTAAGTAGGAACAAAATCCTTATTTAAACGAAGACCTTAATAAAGGATTTAAAAGATTTCTATAAATTTTTTTATTATATTTTATGAACGTTTTTCTACTTAGAAATAAAAGAGTCCAATTGTTATTTCTCAAATAATAATAAAAAAAATCTCCCTCACGCAAGAAGAAAAGTTAGTTTCTTTCGCTCTTTTAACTTTTTTTTCTAATTCCCTTTCAGGGATTTTTATTAAATTGAATTCGAAAATCAGAAAATGGTTGAATAAAAATACAGCAAAGAATTTTAAAAAGAAAACAAAATCTCACGAGGAGAAGAAAAAAGTGAAATAATAGCGACATAATGGTTTTTCAACGACGAGCGGACACCGATTGAAATTATTGAGAGTTTGGTTACTGCTTCGAAGAATTCATTTTCCAATATTAATAAGTTGAAATAACTCGCTGACTCACCACTTTCGCAGCTCAGTCTCTGAATGGAATTAAGGTAGCTGTTTTCTTAGAGTTTCCGCATTGTGACGTGGAATTACGCGGGCGGAATTGAGGTTCAATGATGATGCGGGCAATGAGTTAATTATTACTACGTGACTCATTTTTGTCTTTCACAGATCCGCCGAGGAAACGGAAGTTGGTTCCGTGTGGGATTTGCACTGATATTGAGACACAATACTTACAGGTGTTTCATTTTTCTTACTGAAATATATGCAAAGAAGACAAACAATTAGCAGGAACAGGACTAATTACAATCGAGCCAATTTTTTAAAAAACTTTAGATAATTGTATTCTCCCCTTGACATTCGAAACGTATTTAGTTGATACGGTACAACTCCAATTATCCAAACTCCGACTATCCGAATAGCTTTCAGAATTTAAGAAAAAAAGTTAAGACGGGAACGTGGTGTTGGACAATCATAGATTTCAGACATTAAAAGAGCAAACCTACACTTTTAAACTTCGTGGTACAGCTTGAAAACGAAGATGAAAGTTCTTCAAGAAAATCAATGCAGTAACAAACAAAAATTTAGAAGATGTCGTTTTCAAGTGGTTTTTGCAGCAACATTCTATGGGAAACCCAATATCGGGTCCGATTCTTTGTTAAAAAGCTCAGATCTTAGCTCAGAAACTTGGTTGTTCATTCTGTAAAGCAAGTAACGATGACTAAGAAATTTTAAGTGCAGGCACGGTGTCTGTCAAATAGCTTACTTTGACCGAAATGTTCAGCAAGCAATGACTTTCAGCACTTGTATGTTCTGTACAGTACGCTATATAACATGCACGGTAAAGTTCTGCCTTTTCATTTTAATTAGTTTTAAAAACTCTTTTTTTTAAATAGTTTTTTGTCCCATTTTCAACATACATTAATTAATTAAAATGTACGTAAGCATTTCTTTGGAAAAGTCCAATTATCCGAAATTTTGATTATCCGAATAGGGTACAGTCCCAATTGATTCGGATAATTGGAATTCTACTCTACTTTCTAAAGTTAGGATCATTGCACTACGTTACTTTACTCCACAATCATATCATATATATCTGATATATATAATATATACCAGTCTTCACAAGTAAAAATTATACAAACTTTAGGCAGGTACGACAATATTGTGTGAACTGTTAGATCTGTAATCATTCATTCAGCTTCGCGGATAATCCATTTTCAACGTTCTGACATTTAGAAAAACATAAGATTTCTAATTTAACTTTCAAATTTAGTCAATCTATAATTCCTTAACAAAATCAGTAATTTCAAAGCAATAAACGTACATTTTGGTAATTTAAATCTTCATTTTAATTTTAATATTGTTCCCTGTGTAAGGATTTGTAAGAAATAGACTGGATGCACACAGAACCGTTAATAGTTTGATAAAATTTATTTTACCACTTTACTTTCCACCAAATATACTCGTACAGCTCTTCTCAGTATCACAAAATACAATCAGTAGTTATCTGATTACAAACTACTAAGAACGTTAAACACAGCGTAATGCAAAGCACATATAAAGGCAAAGCTCTCAAGGATATCTCAATATTCAACACTGAACTAAACAACTGAGAAACTGATGCTCCCTCCGAGTTTATATAGTTTTATTCCGGCCACGAAGAAATCTCCGACACCTTCAATTTTTTGAAATTACTGGAAAGCATCTGAGGGCATACGATTACAGTTGTACATAGGGATCAATCACAGATATTCAGTTACAATACCAACTATAATTATACAGGGACCAGACCAAATTGTCGCCAAGTTTGGTGACATTAGGCGATTTCTCGCAAAATTTTGGGACAAAAATTAGTTGCTAAAGCCATCGCCAACTTGGCGATATCTCGTCAATTTAGCAAGATAACCATTTATCTCAATATTCAAAGAATTACCATTGTATTCTTATTTTTCTGGCAGAGCTTCGTTTCTTTAGATTTTCATCTTACATTAAGAGGAAATAAATTGCAATTTCACGTATGATTTCCCTATAATTATTTACATATATACAAAATTCATAACATTGCACCTTTCCCTAGGACTGCACTTCCCGGGAAGTACAATTCTTTGACAAGAAGCTATACTTACAACTAAGAAAAAAAAATCACTGCTACAATAATTTCAATAAATAACATACAACAAATGAAACTCTAAATCAATAAATAAATGCATGGATTTACAGATTTGTTTACAAATAGGACCATGATATACTATTTACAGTACATACAAGTATGGGGGCTACGTACTATGGCCATAGTAAGGATTTAGCCTATGGTAATGAACGACTTTAGGCTTAGAATTTCACGGCTTTTGGATCCAAATTACGATGCCGTTCAGGAATGCGCGAATGCTTATATCTTTAAAAATACAAATGTTACAATCAATCTAACTACATTGTCAGATAAATAACAGAATACATTAATAAACACAGTTTTTTTTTTATAATTGGACAAAGTGTATACGCATAGTAAAGCCTCCAAAATAGCCAAATTTTGATGAAGCACCGTGCACATGCGCGACCGCGTGTAAGTGGTAAGTCCGTCTGCTAGATGGTGTATTCGAGTGGTAGGCGCTCCCTCTTTCTCTCGTATTTTAATATTAAGATCTCGTATTATCGTCTGCTTGTTGCTGTACTTTATTTTATTTTGCCAAGCTTGTGGTGTTGCGATTTATAAAAATTTAACTGGTGTAGCAGATTGTAAACCAATGGAATTTACTGTTAAGCAGCGTAAGAGAATACAGGATTCAGAAGCAGGAGATATTTGCATGCTTGATGTAATTGTTAATGGGCAGTCAAGATTTATTCTAGCATCCGTATACATTCATCCAACTGTTAATTCAGGAGATTTGAAGATTCTCTTATTTAGTGCATTGATGAAATATTCTGAGACTACTTTATTGATCGAGTACTGTAGACAGTGAAGGATTTAGGTATAAGCTACACAAGCTATAGTTTAGGGCCCCCGCTTTCTTAAGGGTCCCCCCAAAAATACCCTCTAGGTATTCGAAAATCATATTTGGTACTGACGTATAATATCTCGACTCATAAAGGGCCCCATATCTCAAATAGCTTAAGGCCTTATCAAGTCCAGATCCAGTCCTGACTGTAGATACAGATGTTCCTGTTATAATGATGGGAAATTTCAATGTTAACTCAAACGAAATGAAAAAGGCGTTTGATTTTATTGAACATCAATTTAATCTCAATACGGTGCCAAGTAACTATCCGAGTATACTTGGTAATTCATTTATTGATTTAATATTTACTAGGAATATAACTCCAGACATCTTAAATTATGCATCTTATTCCTCATATTATCGACCAAATTTATATAGAGTCATTTTGAATGAATAAATGTAACAAATGAGAAATAAAATAAAATTTAAAAAAATAAAATCTGAAATTTTAAATTACGTGCGAAGGGGCGTTTCTTGACATTTTTGTCTGTTACCTTTATTTTTTAAATATCACGTCTTCGCACTTAAACCATAAAATTCAGGTCAACAGCAATATCGCAAAAGAATTTTAAATTGAGCATATTTTTAGAATTTCGGATACACAATCTTGCGAGCTGGAGATAATTTTATTTTTCTGAACAAAGTTGCCATTGCTCGCTTTGAAATCCTTGAGTTCGTTTATCAAAAATTCGTTAAAGTTTTACAAAATATGAAATCGATAATGAATCAAGTTCCAAATTTCAAATTTGGGCTTCCACATGCCCATATTCGCAGTAGGATTACGTTATTCAAAATTCGATGGCTATATGTACCGTTGTTTCATCACAATGAGAGAAAAATACACACATTTATGCAGATTTTTCATTATTTAATTTCTTCAAATATAATGCAGGACTCTAACATTTGGTGGCAACAGTTTGAAAAGTGAAGCGGACATTTATAGTGAATCAACGCAAAATCGCAAAACGAAAGCAATAGTCCTTCAGGGCCCCTTTGGACCAAAAAAAAATCTGAAAGCTTTCAAATTTTATATTACGCCCAAAGGGGCGTTTTTTTAACGTTTCGTGTGTTACCTTTATTTATTAAATATTATGTTCTTTGCACTTAAATTAAATTCAGCAGCAATATCGCAAAATAATTTTTAAATGAGCATATCTTTAGAATTTCCAATACAGTCTCACGCGCTGGAAATATATATAATAAAAAAAAATCCTACAGTGTTGCCATTGCTTGCTTTGAAATCGCTGAATTTCTTAATCAAAAATACTTTACAAAGTATGAAATAGATAATAAAACAAATTTCAAATTTGAGCTTCCAGATGTCCATATTCAGGTGGAGACGTACGTCATTCAAAATTTGATGGCTCCAAGGACCGTTGTTTTATCACAGTACGAGAAACATATATATATTCATGCAGATTCTTCATTATTTAATTTCTTTAAATATAATACAGGGCTCTAATATTTGGTGGCAACAATTTGAAAAGTGAATCAACGTTTATAGAGAATCAACGCAAAGTGCCAAAAGGAAATTAATAGCTCTTCTGGGCTAGCGCCGTTTGAGCTAAAACATATGTGTGTATAAAATCTTTTGTTTGTTTTATTTGTTCTATAACATCCTGACCCTTCCGTCAGCTGCTCTTTAAAATACAAGAAAGAGAGAGAGCGCCTACCGTCATTTTTTTTCTTTGTGTCGAGCGAAAAAAAAAACCGCTGTAATATCATGATCTGTGTTTAGTGCTTTTTTAAAAGCAAAAGACTTGAAAAAAATCTAAGCAATGATTCACGGCATAATCAACAGAAAGATGGGTCTTGGGCAATACGCTTTGTTTTTTTTATTAATGTTTATAGTGTACACATTTATAGACCAGTTCACATGTGGAACGCATTTATCTGAATTAATTACAGCTTCTTAAAAAAACATATATTCCAATTTATTACTTTTTCATTCAACAAAAATGAAAAATAGAAAATAAATTAACAACAAGTTTTATTCTACGTCGCCTGGGAAAAAAATCAAGAGATCTAAATTATTGCAGTTCAGGATATCTCGAGTCTGAATAACTGGAATTTCGTATTCAAAATTATACATAAATTGAGCTCTCTGACTAAATTAGTGACACATATCAGGAACAATGACTAGGAAACAAGGATTATGTATAAAGAGGGGAATTATGTGGGATAAAATAATTTATATGCATACAGGAAAAGTTAGCAGACTTCCTGAAGAATATCCGTGCCAGAGGAACGGGTATTAGAATTTAATTAATTGCTTCAAGTGCCTAGAGAATTTGTGAGCATGAAACCGGAGAATATATTTATGTTAAAGATGAGTAGTGAAACAATAGAGCGGGTCATAAATTATGCAAGCAATAATCTTGATTAATTCCTTTTAACATCGCTTTTTTCCGCTCCTTTCTTTTCTGCTATTTTCAAGAAAGGGTTAATATTCTCTAAGTACAGCTTAATAAACGAAATTTAAGTTTTAAGTTCATTATTTTGACGATGGAAATCTCTTTAGCGGAGTCTTTTATAGCTTTATATTATATTGTAATTAAATTAGGTTACTCTACGCTTACTATTTGCCAGCTTGGCAAGTTTTGCCATTGCACTATAACGTTGTACCCCATCAGTGACTGTCAAATTGCAGGTCACCGGTGCCTACCACTCCTTCATTACAAGTGAAAGCTTTGACGATGGTTGATGTTCTTCGATTTAGTTTTATTTTAATACAAGCCGCTAAGCGGCCAGCCTTTGTCTGGCTTTTAAATGTACCATAAAAATTCCTGCAGGGAACACCAAAGATTAAATTTAAAACTTGCACAGAATTTTACTCTGCAGAACAACGTTATCAAAAAAAAAAAAAAAAAAAAAAAAAAAAAAAAAAAAAAAAAAACAATAAAAATGAATCACCTTATTAAAAAAATTACAATGAAATAAGCAATATCCTTTAATACAAATATTAATTACCCTAATAAATAAATTAACCAACTTCCCGTTGCAAAATCTTAAGAATTCAAATGGTATAAATTAAGTTAAAAAATCTGCTCCCTTAAAAAATCATGCAAAACTTTTTATATAATTAAAACATAATATAAAAAAGTACAATGAAATAAGCAATAAATCTCATATTTTTAAGAGAAAACTGTCAGCAGTCCAGTATCCAAAGCAATGAATGAAAAACTGTTGCCAGAACCACATTTCTAAAAGAATGAAATTATAATCAAAAACAATAACCAATCAAAATTGCGCTTTGTGGAGGGCATAATTCAAAATATACAAACATCTTTGCCATTAGCTAATAAAGAGAGAGAGAAAGAGAAAAGGAAATTCTTTCTGTTGTGCCTCGCGAGACACATACGGGTCAGAATAAGAAGATTGCGATGTGCGTGTCCAAAAATCAAAAGAAAATAAGCAGCATGAAATAAGCAATATTCCCTTAGTACAAATATTAATTTTCTCATAAATAAATTAACCAGCTTACCGTTGAAAAAAAAATCATGCTAAATTTTTCAGTATTTTAAAAACAGTGAATTAAGCAATAAATATTTTGTCTCATATTTTCAACAGTCAGCAGTCCAGTTTACAAAGCACTGAATGAAAAACTGTTGCCAAAACCACATTTCTAAAAGAACTATTCAAAATGACTATTCAAAATGAAGACATTTCTTAAAAAAAAAAAAAAAAAAAAAAAAAAAAAACCCTGATGTGTACACCACATGACTTCCTTGTAAGGAATATTAAATTATACACATTTTTTCTTGCATTTCATTTAAACTTGTTGGATTGAACTAAATCTACTTCGCCGACAGCGCATAAACCACAATAGAATAAATGCATTCTTTAAATTTCGCTCTAGTATTTGTTTACCATAGCGACACTCTGGCGCTAGATTCACTTAACAGTATTATATTTCGTTCATATTATAACTCATAATGCACAAAATTTATATCATTTTAAGAATAGAATTATCTAATCGTTGCCACATGTTCTATTCAAATACTATAATAAAGCTAGAACGATGTATAAAAGAAATTAAGCAAACAAAACAAAAAAGAAACAGTTTTTTACAGACGATTGAGTATTTCTCATTCAATTAATAATCTCATTCAATTAATAATATAATTCAGTTCTCACTTCGCGAGAAGGCAAAAATACATAAAAACTCAAAATATCTATATTAAAAATTACGAAGTAAATCTCAAACACTTATTTCCTCGAAAAAATTCCAGAAAGGATTAAATGAAGGCGTTATCTTTGTTGTTGCGAAGCTACGTTTCTCTAGATTGGCAACAAATCCACTAGTCTGCTGGGTCAAATATAAACAAACAATGGCCGCCATCAAGAAGGGGATTAGGCTTAGCGGCACTTAAACAACTTTAAAATTGTTGATAATTCTAAAAATATTGCATAGAGATTTACTAAAGGCATAAAAACCTTAACCGAAAGATAAAAACAACATAATTGAATCATTTTTTAAAGCAAAAAATGTACAATTTACAAACATATAAGAGTAAAGAAAGCAGCTTAGCTTATTGCTTAGCAGGGTAGCAGAGTGGATATATATATAAATATATTTATATACGTTTGGTGCGGCCGATTGCAACCAAAATACGAGGTGCACATCTACATGTTTTAGCAGTCCTATATACAAAATTTCAACGTTCTTGAGGCTACTCGTTTTTGAGTTATGCGAGATACCTACGTACGTACGCACGTACGTACATACGTTTGTACAAACGGCACGAAAAATTCTCTTCAGAATTCATTTTAAAGCAGTTTTATGATTTTTTTGGTGGAAAAGAGTCTTTTATTCTGTCCTTACGTACAGATATCACGCAAAAACATCGTTAAATTGCATTTGATAGCGGTCAAAATGGATATTTTCGTTGAAATATGCTGCCTGAAACTTTTCGCGATTACTTCCTTTTTACTTCGTACAAGGTAGTAAAAAGATAAAATAAAAAGAAATCTGATTCGAATTTTGAAAAAAAAAAAAAAAAAAATCGCTTCGAGGTGCACTGAGTCTTGTCTAGATGCATCTATGTATCAAATTTCAAAGCTCTGGGTCTATTAGCTTACGCGCAGCACGAACGAAAGACACATAGATAAACTCTTTCTTTTATTATATGTAGAGATAAAATATATGTAACATTAGTGCAGTCCCTACACTACTCATATTTAGATTGATACAAATGACAGTCAAATCATAGGTCATCGATTATCACTGGCCTTCATAGTCAGTCAGTACTTTTTAGTTAATTTTTACTTCAATATTGTATAAAAGTGTATCGACATAAACTGGCATAATCTATTGCATCGGCATAAAGTTGGTAATTATCACAAGTAGCAACAGTCTTGACCTTTAGTTTAGGGTTAATATTTTTATTTTAACAATCTATCTTGTTGATATAATTTTAAATGCATTTTCTTTGATGAAATGCGTTCTTACTAAGCCATCTTACTAAGGAATGCATTTGAATATAAAATTGTATGCCAACACTTTAACACTGTAATGCACAAATAAAATAAAAAAACAAATTGCATATTCCATAAATTTAATAAAAAACAAATTCCATATTTGGACTTCTAGATGCCTATATTCCAGTGGAGGACTATGTTATTCAAAACTTGATGGCTCTAGGTACCGTTGTTTTTTCACAGTGCAAGAAACATATATATATTCATGCAGATTCTCCATTATTTAATTTCGAGAGAACTCCAAATATATTAAAAGTTTTGCGACTTAACTATCGTATAATGCCGTTATGGGGCGTAAGTGAGAAACTATCGTATAATGATGTTATGTGCGTAAGTGCGAAGGAAACTATGCTTAATAATAATGCTAAAAAAAGATTTTTTTAAAAAAAAGAGCGGAGTTAACAAGCTAGAGGGCAAGAACATACTAGTAGACTGCATGTTCAGCGAGAGTGTAAATAACTTAAAACACTCTTTTGGGCGACAGTTAAAGTCTGAAACCTTTCAGATTTTTTTTTATTTATTTTAAAAGGAATTTCGCTCGACTGTTTGGTGTACTTGTCGACTACTCTTAAATTTAAAAATCATGCAGAGATTATAACTTCATAAAAATATAAAATGTAATTAATATAAAAACAACAGGAATTGAAATAACAGTGTACATGTATAATTTTGTATAAAAATTTAAATAATGTAAAACAAAATCGTAACATATAATAAAAACTTGTACTGCATTTATTTTTTATACAAGGAACCGATTATTCGGTTTTATATCACTTCGGTCTTACTGTCTATTAAACCATCTTTTATTAAAATTACTAAATGCCTTTAAATAACTTCACTAAAGGGATAACTGCTAAGAAAAATTATCAGTTAGTATATTGCAAACAGGCTTTATAAATACTTTCTTAATGATATTTCTATTAATTATTCAGGAACACATTGCTTTTAAATAGTTAATTTTTTACACTTATCAGATACTGAGTGCTGTAATAAAAAGTTAAAATAAATAAATAAACAAATGAAAATTATAAATATAAATTTATAAATTAAAAAATAATCGGAAAGCTTTCAGCCATCTTATTGCTCCCAAAAAATTAGGGGTCCCAAAGGGGCGGGCTTTTTTCTAACGTTTATGTGTTACCTTTGTTTATTAAATATCATGTGCTTTGCACTTATGCCATAAATTTCAATTCAACAACAATACCACAAAAAGAGCACATCTTTAGAATTTCCAATATACAGTCTAGCGCTTTAGAGTGTACGGACCCCCCCTTCCCCTCCGTACAGTGTTGCCATTGCTCGCTTTGAAATCATTGAGTTTCTTAATCAAAAACACATAACTGCTTTACAAAATAAGAAATAGATAATAAAACAAATTCCATATTTGGACTTCTAGATGCCTATATTCCAGTGGAGGACTATGTTATTCAAAACTTGATGGCTCTAGGTACCGTTGTTTTTTTACAGTGCAAGAAACATATATATATTCATGCAGATTCTCCATTATTTAATTTCTTTAATGCAGGCCGACAATATTTGGTGGCAACAATTTGAAAAGTCAAACGACGTTTTATAGTGGACAATGATAAGCGCTTCTGGGCAAACCCCTTTGGGCTAAAAATAAATAAAGGAAGAAGATAGAGAGATTTTAATGTAGAAATTTGTTTTTAGATCTTACAGCGTTTTAGATTAATAATTAAATATACCTCTGTAATCTTATTACAGATTTTATACTGTCGTTCCTAAATCAAAGTAGGAGTTTTGGGGACTGCATTAAAAATAAAAGATTAAGATAGCTTTTAAATCGACCTCGCTACTTATACAAACACTGCTGAACTGTCATTTTGTCCAGAACAACAAAATTTTATGCTTCATAGCATAAAAACATCGATACTTCCTGATGCTCGTACAAAATAAAACTCTGAGCAGGTTACGGAGTAGTGTTACCTGTGTTGCTGCTTAGTTTTGCTGCCAGAAAGCCATTAGTAATATCTCCATTCAAGGTCAAAGTTTGCATTCATCGTACTCTGTTACATTCTACTGTCATTCAACTTACTCGAACTGTCAAATATTTTTTCATATTAAGCAAATCAAACTGCTTCCTCATTTAACTGCATAGTTTCTGAAAGGCCACTGTAATAAACCTTTTTCGTAACATTTTCCTTTTGCCATCCTACTGACAGTGAGCAGCTGTAGAACGCAATAAATGTATATAATTTAGTATCCGTAAATTTACATACCTAAACGTCTATCTCTCACAACAATAAGAGCGGAAAAGGTTTTAGTACTTTTATATTAATTCCTTTGTTCTTCTTACTTCTAGGTGAAATAGATATTTGTTTTATATTTCCTCATATTCATATTTATTCAGCTAACATAATTATCTTACGAAAAAGAAATACATAAAAATATGTAATTTAACAGAACGCCATATGTTAACGTAACTGGTATTGTATTGAGTCATATACTTTTTAAAAATATTTTTTAAGCAGTTAATATTTTACAAGAAGTAAAATACTTATTGGTTCCATCGAGGCTTCGAAAGGCCAGATATTCCTATGATGCCATCTAAGATAAAAGGACGGGGTGAAAATAATATTAACTTAGTTCCTATTATTCACGTTATTTTTATTTATTAGTCCAAAGGGATTTGAATCCCGAAGGACTATTAGTTTCGTTTTGGCATTTTGCGTCGGACTCATAAATGTCGGTTCACTTTTCAAACTGTTGCCACAAAATGTTAGAGTCCTGCATTATATTTGAAGAAATTAAATAATGAAAAATCTGCTTAAATGTATGTATATTTCTCGTATTGTGATAAAACAACGGTACATAGAATCATCGAATTTTGAATAACGTAATCCTCCAACGAATATGAGCATGTGGAAGACCAAATTTGAAATTTGAAATTTGTTTTATGATCGATTTCCTATTTTTTTAAAACTTTGACGAATTTTTGATTAACAAACTCAAGGATTTCAAAGCGAGCAATGGCAACGTTGTGCAGAAAAAACATTTTTATCTCCAGCGCGTGAGTCTCTGTATCGGAAATTCTAAAGATATGCTCGTTTTAAAACTATTTTGCGATATTGCTGTTGCACTGGATCTTATGGTTTAAGTGCGAGGAACATGATATTTAATAAAGAAAGGTAACACACAAAATGTTAAAAAACGCCCCTTTGGACGTAATTTAAAATCTGAAACATTTCAGATTTTTTTTTTTTTTATTTTTATTTATTTATTTATTTACGTTTCGCGTTTTCTTTAATTTCTCACATAACCTGAGTTTATGTATAATATAATTTTCAAATTTTATTCCTGTTATAATAATTTTAATTACTAATAACTATTTTTAATAACTAAGTGCATTTAATTGACGTATGGAATGCTGAAGGAAGGCTTTTAAAGAGCACTAGACTGGAATTTATATGCTACGCGAAGTTTAGAAATGCAAACTTTTTTATTTAAATTTCAAGAAATGAGCCGTGAACACTTTACCAGGTAGAATATCCGTTGAATATTTAGATGCAAGGCGTCCATAATTTAATCACCGGATAACAACGTTAAATTGAAACATAATTTTACGGAATAATATGATATGATTTGTATCAGTATTATCTTTAGTTCAAAGAATTTCGCTTATTCTAATTTTGGGGAATGGCAACAGAGAACTTGTTTGTTTACGGACAAAAATGGCGTCATGCATTGAAAACGCATTTTGCGTTCTGTGGCTATGGGAAACGAAATCTCCGACAACAGTTTAGAGGTGACATTAAAACAACCAGAAAGTATGTTGGATGTATTATTGGATTATTATTATTATTTAAGTGTTCCGTCCTAAGGAACTACACAGAAGGGAGGGATTCCTTCGTAGAGGACTTTCTACGGGAAACTGGCTCGTATTAACACATTACACCTGGAGAAAACCACGAAACGCCCATGCAGCCAGCCCGTTTGCGAAATCTGAACCTCGAACCGAAATACCAGTGTTCAGGGACTTTACATAAATTTTTCTATATGCAGAGGCCCTGTGACATAAAGTTCATATAAATGTACTCAGGTTTTTATGTGTATCAACGAAGGAATAACCTAGAAGACGGAAGAATACAAATTTTACATTGCTGGATATGAAGAATATTCACATGGTGGGATCACTATCGCGCATGGAATTAGCAGAGTTTTGTTTACAAAGAGGTTTTGCTAAGGCATCATATATGGCACTGGTCTCAAACTGGCGGCCTGCAGGCAAGCACCTTTTTGTGGGCCGAGAATACATTTACCATAAATTAATTATCATTATTACAAAAAAGAATTTGATGAACTGTTTTTAAAGTATTTGTTCCGCCTTCTTAGCTTGCCTTCGTGGTGTAGTGGTCTGCATGATTTATGGTGAACTAGTGTTAAGCATGACGTAATTCATACACATATTTCTCACCCAGAGTAAGTAGCTGCCGCTGTGAGTGAAACTAATGAAGTTTCCGGAATCCAGTACAATAGTTGACTGCTGGGTGCACCCATTGAAAGGTCAGAGGACAACGCGCTCACAGAAAAACGTAAGAGGAAATTGCAGAACGACTTATAAAGCGATTAATTTCCCAACAAGCATTCGATCAAAATGGAAGGAAAAAGGTCAGAGAGATAATAATTTAGGTATAGTAGCCAACGCCGTTTTTCTCATGGAAAACTGTAGTAGGTAACATGTATCGGTTAGAGTTTAACATATGAGTTTTTGGTTCTTCATAATGGAAATCTACACATGTCAAACATGGGTACTCTAATTTGTAAAATGTTGCCCTTAACCTAGAACCACATTTTTAAAGAAATTTCACTTTCTAGAACAAATTGGTATTTTTTATTAAAAGAACCAACAGTATAGTAACAGTGAAACCTATTTTAACCAAAATGATAAAGTAAAATATGACTGTGTCACTAAGCCTGAAAACCACTCATTTCTAACTTTTCAAAGTACACTTTTTATTCATTCCTCACAGTTAAAAACTAAGTATGTATTTTATACCCCAATCATAAGATATTTCTACGCGGAAACACTGGACTTCGAGTTTTAAATTCTCAATATTGGATATGACTTGCACCTAGTTTCATTGACGAATTATGTCTATGAAAATTTTCGTTGTACTAGAATAATTTTTCTAACTTCAATAACTTATCTAAAACGAAAAACATTAAAGATTTCAATAAATATTTAAAAAAAACCTCGCTGTGCATCCAAAATGAAATTTTACATAGTATGGTGAATCGTGAATGACTTCCTTTATTTAATTGAATTAAAAAATAAGTTTTGAAATGGGAAATTTGGATTTATTCTAAATGTATTCAAAAACGTCATAGATGACAAAACTGATATGGGCAAAAAAGAACTTTTCTACTTTTTTGAAAACAGGTTTATCGTGAAAAAGGTGTTATCCGAAATGTTTCTTAAGTTACAAAGCTAGAGAATATTCCTTAAAGCATATACTATTTGTGAGATCAACGCTAAAAGAACTAGTTTTCAAGGTTACAGAAAAACTCTGAAGTAATTGAGGTAATTTTTTTTTCTATTGAATTTTTCACATTATTAAAATGGCAGTGAATTTATTTAATTAAAACCGACTTTTTATTTATTCAAAAAATCTGATGTGTTACACCACATGACTTCCTTGTACGGTATACTAAATTATACGCATTTTTTCTTGCATTTCATTTAAACTTATTGGATTGAATTAAATCAACTTCGCCGACAGCGCATAAACCACAATAGAATAAATGCATTCTTTAAAATTCACTCTATTTGTTTACATAGCGACACTCTGGCACTAGATTCATTTAAAGTATTATATTTCGTTCATTTTATAATTCAGAATGCACAAAATTTACATCATTTAAAGAATTATCTAATCTTTGCCACATGTTCTATTCAAATACTATAATAAATCTAGAACGATGTATAAAAGAAATTAAGCAAACAAAACAAAAAAGGAACTGTTTTTCACAGACGATTGAGTATGTCTCATTCAATTAATTCAGTTTTCACTTCGCGACAAGGCAAAAATACATAAAAACTAAAAATATATGTATTAAAAATTACGAAGTAAATCTTAAACACTTATTTCCTCGAAAAAATTCCAGAAAGGATTACGCATGATTTAATTCACAATAATAAATGAAGGCGTTATCTTTGTTTTTGCAAAGCTAAGTTTCTCTACATTGGCAACAAATCCACTAGTCTGCTGTTTCAAATGTAAACAAGCAATGGCCGACATCAAAAAAATTATTAGGCTTAGCGGCCCTTAAACAGCTTTGAAATTGTTGATAATTGTCAAACTATTGCATACAGATTTACTAAAGGCATAAAAACCTTAACCGGAAGATAAGAACAACATAATTCAATCATTTTTAAAGCAAAAATGTACAATTTGCAAACATATAAGACTAAAGAAACTGAGGTCACTGACCCGGGTAACAGACTGGATATATATATATATATAAATATATTTATATACGTTTGGTGAGGCCGATTGCAACCAAAATACGAGATGCACATCTACATGTTATAGCAGTCCTGTACACAAAATTTCAACGTTCTGAAGCTACTCGTTTTTGAGTTATGCGAGATACGTACGTACAGACGCCACGAAAAAAAATCTCTTCAGAATTCATTTTAAATCAGTTTTAAAAGAGTCATTTATTCTGTCCTTACGTACGGATAACACGCAAAAACATCGTTAAATTGCATTCGATAGCAGTCGAATTGGATATTTTCGTTGAAATATGCTACCTGAAAATTTTCGCGATTACAATACTTCCTTTTTACTTCGTACAAGGAAGTAAAAATCAAAGGGCCTCAAAATAGCAAATTCATTTTATACAGTACAGCTGACATGAATGTTTTCTAGCTGTGATTTTCTTTATAACTCTCAAACTTCCCTAATTTATAATTAAAAAATTAGGTATGGGCATACATTTTTAAGGAAGATAAAATTTTATTTTAAACATTTTTACGAATAAACTCTTTTTGTGCGAGTGTATTATTTTTATAATTTTTCATAAGTTTTGTGCTTGAAATCATGAAATCATTTTTTAATTCATATTTTATAAAAAGAATATTTACAACATTATAAATGTCATTCTCAGTGTACAAAGCCTTTCATACGCGATATGAATATACTATACTTTTGAAAACATACTACTGCCTTTTCAATTAAAGTCAAAATTTAAGGAGCTTTCTACTAGCCAACAATGCGTTCTTTGAAAATTTAATTAAACTGCCATTTACTAGTATTCAGCAGTAATTACAGATAAACCTAGGTTAAAAATATTAATTAAAACGGAATAAAGAATTTAAGCTGATTTCTTTTTAAACCAAGGAAGCGTTAGCCGTTAGCTCCAGAAGGGCTATTAGTCTCGAAACGGGATTTTGAATCACTGTAAAAGGTTGTATCACTTTCCAAATCGTTGCCATCAAATATTATCACAGTATTATTTTAGAAAAAAATTAAGTAAAGGAGAATCTGCACGAAAGTACGTATGTTTCTCGCATTGTCAAAAAAAGGTGCCTAGAGCCATCAAATTTTGAATAACATAGTCCTCCATCCGATCAGCCCTAATTTTGAATTTCGAATTTGTTTTATTATCTATTTCACATTTTGTAAAACATTAATGCATTTTTGATCAACAAACTCAACGATTTCAAAGCGAGCAATGGCAACACTGTTCAGAAAAAAAAAAAAAAAAAAAAAAAAAAGAACTTTTAATCACGGCCGCGCGAAATTGTCTGTCGGAAATCCTAAAGATTTGCTGTTTTTTTAATATTTTTTTATATTGCTGTTGAATTGAAATTTATGTGGTTTAAGTGCGAAGGACATGATATTTAGTAAATAATAGTAGCACACAAAACGTTAATAAAACGCCCTTTGGGTGTAATATAAAATTTGAGAGCTTTCAGATTTTATTTATTTTTTCTTTGACTGCCCAACCAGACAGAAGGCATGGATGTTAATAAATGTATACTGCTTGCGCGGCGCTCTAAATATGCGGCGAGAGAAAGTTTTTTTTGAGAGGTCGGTGTTAGGGAAAGAGGGGTGGGAAATCCTCGGAGCCGTCCCCTTGGGGATTCTTTCTCAAAACTGGGAGTGGAACTGAGCTAAAATCGGGCTGTCACGTATATGGTGCTCAAGGTTCTTGCCAACGACAACGGTTCTTGCCACAACACATGACTCTTTATCACGATGAATATCGTGGGTTCGTGCTGACCTTTGTCAGACAAGTGAGATTCGTAACAACAAGAAGCGCTGATTTATGCACTTATTTAAGTTCAAGATAAAACAATGAAACACAAAATGGCTGCTTTCGATAGAAATTCTACTTAACAATAAGCGGAATCACAAGTTACTAGGGTTTCTGTCTTGTTAAATTAAAAGATGAGTGAAACAGAGTGCTGAAAAATGGTTACTTATCAATTTCACATAATACAGGGTGATTCGCTACCAGACCAACAAACTTACAGGGTGTGTAGGGGGTACAGAGACGACTCAGCATCACTTAGGAATGCAGGATCGCAAATGCCGTAGTTGCGAGCTATGGTGCAAAGAAGCATAAAGAAAGAACACCAACACATTAATGGGACAGAAAACATTTTATTGAAAGGTTGTGCTACAAGAAGTATTCGAAATTACGACCAAAAGTCGTCTGGCAAGCCTAAAAGAGGCGCTGCATGGAACTCCTGACACTGCAGATTCCTAGCATCAATAGATATTTGAGCGACGAGGTGTTCAACTAAAGGAATGGGCATCTCGTGCACCAAACTATTCATGTGATCCCAGAAGAAGAAGTCCATGCATGATAGCTCCGGTAATCTGACAGGCTAATGAACCGGGCCACCACGACCTATCCAGGGCTGTTCAAAGTTTTGGTCGAGGTGTCAGCGCACGTCAATCGTGTAATGTGGAAGAACCCCGTCATGCTGGTACCACATGGACCAACAGTGGACCTATCATGCATGGACTTCTTCTGTGGTTACATAAAGAGTTTGGCGCACGAAACGCCCGTTCCTTCAGCTGAAGACCTCGTCGCTCGAATATCTGTAGCTGACGGGAGGATACATGATATGCTAGGAATCTTCCAGAACGTAAGTGATTCCATGGAGCGCCGCTTTCAGGCTGCCAGACGATTGCTGGTCGTAATTTCGAACACTTGTTGTATTACAATCTTCCGGTAAAATGTTTTCTGTCCCTTTAATGTGTTGCTATTTCTGTTCTTTTTCTCTACTTCTTTGTACCATAGCTGGCAACTACTCGGCATTTGGGACCCGACATTCCTATGTGATTCCGAGTTGTCTCTGTACCCCCTACACACCCTGCAATTTCGTCGGTCAGGTATATAATCACCCTAAATATTTATTCCATAAACCAATTTGAAAATTAAACTTTAACACGTAAACCACAGTGCTTTTATGCTTGTTAAGATCTTTATGTTAAAGAAAGAGATTATTACTTTCTATTTCAACACGTAATACAAAAACTCAGATTTGCTTAGACTTCACAACATACTAAATACTAAAAATTGTTACATGAGTGGAATATTTGACAAAATCTTCAACGTACATATAACGCGCATCAGCGATTTCTGATACTGTAAGGAGAGTTTGTGATTTTTTTCTATACAACTTGAATACAAGTCAATTTCCTTTAGTAAATCATCCATGAAGTCACTCTTAGATAATGATAGAATGTTTTGCCATGATGTCTAATTTAATTAACTACTGCATAACGTTTCAAAACACTTTTAAAAAAGAATTCAGAATTATTGCTTAAGGAAGATAGCAGACTGCAAAATACATCTCAAACATTTATTTTCAAGTTCATTCTTTATAATAAAAAAGTTATGCTAGATTAAACTCTGAAAATACAGTTTATCGATTTCCGTTGTGTTCGCCTGAAGCTTTATTTCTCACCAGAATGTGTGGCAACTAGAAAAATAATTAATTTCCTACCTTTGCAAACACAGCTATTTATTAAATACCTCGAAAATCCATATCTAATGCTGGATTTCGATCAGAATAGAAAGGCAATTAAAAATCTGTTGAAGGGTCCTGTTTTTTTTCATGCATTTAGCAGAACTATACATATTGATATGTTGGTTATTTAATGAGAAAAATGGCTGATAAATAATTAGAACTACAGAATAAAAGTGTAACTTAATTTTGCTGAAGGCGATTAATTTTTAAAATGAATTTCGAGAATCCTAAGGACATTTTCCAAATTTCAAAATAGGGTGCAATTATTCATAACAGATCGCTGCTTATTTTGCATTATTTAAAACTTATGACTATTATTAATTATAGATGAGTGGATAAATCTCACTGACTTCAGATTAATTATTAATGAGCGTAAAAGAGAAATATTCGAGTTATTGCGAAACTACTAACACTTTCAGATATCTTTGAATTGTGGAAATATAAATTATCTTACTAAAATCATCCATAATCATAAATTATAAGAAGTCCACTAGAAGATTCGATATCATTAGTACCGAAAGCTTATGAATTGTTTGAAGTAATTAAAGGTCTTAATTACTAAATTCAAAGCAAAAGTTAATTGTTACAAGATATTAACAAAAAATACTCGAAACTTTTAAACAATTGCTTAGTCCAAAGGGGCAATATGCCTTGAAGGACTATTCATTTCGTTTTGGCATTTTAAGTTGATTCACTATAAATGTCGGTTCACTTTTCAAATTGTTGCCACCAAATATTAGAGCCCTGTATTATATTTGAAGAAATTAAATAATTGAAGAATCTGCATAAATATATGTATGTTTCTCGCATTGTGATAAAACAACGGTACCTAGAGCCATTGCATTTTGAATAACGTACCTTTCTACCCGAATATGGGCATCTGGAAGCCCAAATTTGGAATTTGTTTTATTTATATTTCTTCTTCTGAGAGACTTCTTGCTGTCTTACCACGTGTGTGCTTTTCAGTCAGTTTATTTCTTCCTTTAAGGCCAGAACTTAATTCTCGTCGATATTTGAAGACGTATTGTAGTTTGTTTTTCATTCTGCTCACTACATACGTAGTGTTAAAAGGCCAATCTTCGTGTTACTACTCTCTGTAGAGCATCTAAGGCTAGTTCTTATTTAGTTTAGTTTATTTGTTATTTTCTACGTTTTAGACCATAAGTGCTGGTCTCTGTATCCTGAAGTGCGGGAAGTGATGTACGCTGTGAGAAATAAAGGGTAAATTTAACCCTTCGTATTTGTACTTTATCTTCTACACACGCACAAACATAATTTTGAGTAAGCTTCCTGTTCCTACTCAGGACTCCAGTTATGTTTCCAAAGGTAATTAGAAGGAACAGCAGTCCTGAAACATTTCAATGGAAATATCCATTTTGACTGCTCTAGAATCCATTTGAACGAATTTTTTGAGTGATCTGTACGCAAGGACAGAATAAGGGACTCTTTCTTCCAAAACGGATTGTAAAATGGAATTCAGAAGGAATGTTTTTCGTAATGTTCTTACGTATGTATGTATGCATCTCGCATAACTCAAAACCGCAGAACGCTGAAAATTTTTATGTGGGACAACTATAAGCTCTAGTTGAGCACTTACCTTTTTTGGGGGAAGCAAGCTTCTTAAAAGATATTTTTTCCACACCACTACATTACTGTGGCGAATAATCATTGCAGAATTTTTCTAACATTTATTATATTTCCGAATCAATATAGGAAACTAAGCAGCGACCAGCCGAAGAGCCAGAAGCAAAGAAGCAAACCAAGCCAGAAGCCAGTTTCGCAAGCCAGAAGAGAGGTAGAAGCAAAAGTGCGCAGTTATCCAATATGGAAGCACACTAAGAAATAGTTTTGGTTTGAGTTCCGAATTAGTTACGTCAAAGTTTCGGCTTAAGTTCTGCATTCGTTACCTCATTAGCGTTATTAAATCATATGCATGGATTAATCTAGAAATGATGCAGTCGAGAGAAATTTTGATGAATTGCAGATGCTAGCAGGGGGATATAAAAATCTGAAGAAGAAATTTAAAGTGCCTTGAAAGACTGGTTCATTAAGTTACAATAATTCGAGAAAATAAGCTTAAACTAAGTGTAGCAAAAAATGTGTATAATTTAATAGGCCGTATAAGGAAATCAAGTAGTATCCCCATCAAATTATTTAGAAAAGAAAAGACAAGGAGACGTTAGAATAATTTCATAACAGATTTGTTTATATATGCACTCCGTTGGATTCGATTTATACATTATTCTTCGCTTTATGACTATAAAAATATTTTAAAAACGTGTTTATATCCTAGTTCTTTTTTAAAAAAGAAAACTGGAACTCCATAAAATTTAAGAAAGGAAATAAAAATTTTGTTCTTTGAAGGAGCTCTTTCTGATTTCTTAAAAGTAACTGCTATTATCCTTTCACATATATGATGAAATATTTTCTTAAAAGGAAAGCCCTAGATGGAAGTTATTTTTTAAATCGATGCAACATTTCCACTGCTTTTCGTATTTTATACAGAACTGACAAATACCCCCGATATTGTTGCTACTCTTTTTCGCATTATCCTCTTGAGTCTTTTCCCCAGTATTGTAGAAAAACCGATTATTTTATTTCTGAGGAGGGATATTGGAGCGTGAAAGCATAACATATACTCGTTTAACGGATTTGAGATGAATCAAGTTTGGATCAGGGATATCTCGAAAATTTTATAGCTTTATTGACATCTTTGCCTTCGCATCCTTTCTTGTAAAATAATGTGATTGTCGAATGTATAGGATAAGACAGACTTTGCAAAAATAAGTTCTCAGTTGCATTTGTAAAGATATTTCTTTTATATTTTGTTATTAAACTTTTTGATGCTATGCATTTTATTGTTATAGAAATCAAGTCTTAGTTTTATACATGTATATGATACTGAAAACATAAGAATGCTGATGTTTTTAGAACATAGATTTTAGTTTATCTATGAGCATTTGTGGAATATTCGAATTTTTTTGTATTAAAATATTTGGTTCCTTTGGATACGTTCTTTCCATTACTGAATAAAAACTAAATTCGATTTGGATAATCTATTTCAATAAATGTTTCGCATCAGTTGCTTAGTTGAGAATGGTTATGCTTAGATATGATCACGCGCGTTACTAGACTTATCATTAATTAAGGTAAAAATCGTAAAAATGACAATTACTCAAAAAGTTACATGAAGAATTTAATGAAACTGACCCACAATATACAACATATAGTGAGGTATAAAATAACACGAAAAGTGATTACCAGACAATCATGGTGCTGTAGAAATTAGCATGTATATAAAATGAAGAAATCTGATGCCTCAGTTTGTATAGGAAAACTACCTTCAATATTGAGTCTCTCCTAGAAGCAATACAATACATACAGCGATGTGCGATGTTATCAGCAATGCAGTCCATCATTTCCGTAGGAAGTGAGAGCCATTGTTTCTACAAAGCAAGGTGGCAAGGGTCTGAAGAGGAGGCTTGAGAGCAGCTATACGTCTTCCTAAAGCATTCGAAACATGCTCGGTAGGATTCAGATCTGGTGATCGAGCTGGCCATTGCGTGCACTGAATTTTTTGCTGCTGAAGATAATCATCCACTATACGAGCCCTGTGCTGTCTAGCGTTGCTGTGCTGCAGCGAGAAATGATCGCCTATTTCTTCAGATAAGGGCACACATAAGCGTCAATAATGTCATTTCTACAATCCTGAGTATTCATGGTTCTACATGAAAAGACATATAGATCTGTGCGTCCACTTAAAGAGATACCATCCCAAACACAGGCACTGTATCTTCCGTATGCATCTCTTCTACGGATATTTGAAGGATGATAAGGAGTTCCAGGTTCACTCCAAATCAAATAACGCCTACTGTCGCTTTTGAACTACACCTGAACAATCCGCAAAGAGAACAGCCTTCCACTGATCAGCCGTCCAGTAGACATGTTGACGTGCCTATCTTGAACGTTCCCTTCTAAGATGTAACTTGAGCGGCACGCAAATGGCTGATCGACTCGCGTACAGAACTTCTACGCACCTTGAAGTCTTCTACGCACGATTGACACTAATACCAACCTTCCAGTGCCTGCAGAAAGGGAGGATCTGTGTTGAGTCAGAGTTGAGTTTCTATTCCTCGTGCGCATAACAACAAATATCTGTCATCATTGCTCGTTATAGTGGTTGGCCGTCCTTCGCTGAACTTATTGGATGCCGAATCTATGATCAGAAATTGTTGCCAAAGTCATTGAAACACAGGACTAGCCATTGGCCACTTCTGTCTCACTTCGTCCTGTTTCTAGTCTCTCAATAGCTCTTCATCGCAGTTCTTCGGGCAAATGATGCCTGGAGGTCATTGTTGCAAATTGGCTATCCCAGATTTCTTAAGGAGTTTGTCAGTATTCATGTATGTTTCGTGCATGTTTTTTCCCAGCAGAGAGAGAGATTAAAGAAATTCAGCTTTTAAAAAATGTCGCATAAATATGTCAGCTTCATTAGAAAATAGGCATGAGAAAATCGCCTGCGTCTTTCTAGTTTTAGCAAAAATTTCTTTCCGCAATCAAGAGGTACGTGATTAAAACATTACCACGAGAGAGCCATCATTCACAATACAACAAAGACGAGTGTTCGGCTCCTATATATTCTCACACAGTTAAAAAGAACTTGCTTTCAAAGGAAAAGACTTTATAAAATTTATCATTTTCATCACATATTCTAACACCTTATTCAGTGCAAGATTCCGACGCTTTGACGCAAGGTCTCCTGTATGAATAGTGCAGTGGGTCCACCGTGCATTTGATGATTTGCTCCGAATAAATGCTTGTAATTCTGCATAGCAGCTACAAATGAAGTGTGAAATATAATACAGTTGAACAAAGCGAATGGACTGAAAAAAAGTATGAAACGATAAATCTTTTTATTTAAAAATTTTACAGTATCATGTCAGTCATTCGATGACCAATGAGAAGACATTCCCTTTTTTGGCATTGGCGAAACTACAAATTCCAGCAACCCGGACCTCACTCCACTCTTGATGAGAAAAGCATTTAAGGCTTTCATTTATTCACTGACCGGGACAAGGAAGCAACTCTTATGACGTCTGTTTCATCTTTGACATATGTGTATAATTTTAAAACCTCGTAATGCTGGAAAAACCACTACTCGGTTCCGCTAAGATTATCGTTATGTATCTTTCTGTCAAATTACGGAAGCATTTTACTAATAAATCCGGTAACGAAATTACTGCTTTTGTTGCTGATTTGACTGGCGACAAGCATATTTCATATAAAATCCGACTGGAAAGGAAATGATCGATTTACGACTCCGGGGAAAAAAAGGGCCTCTGAAAGTCGGTAAACGTAAACCCTCATCAAACATGATCAGCTAACTTTAGCAACAATACGAAGAAAAGTTCACGATTTCTTTATACGGAATGAGCTGTTGGAAAGGTCGTTCTAGCCATGTATGGATTCTCAGGTTAGATTGTCATGAGGTATAGCGCAATTATACGATGTTATCGAGGATCGTAGAACTGACGGCTTGCGTTTTTGCAAGAATATTCTGCGCCGGCGACTCAACATTATATGCATACTCAGGACGAACCATACACCAAAAAACCCAGGTATTTTTAGCTTCTGTCTTTGTTCAGTTAGGCCGAATGTCTTGGTTATTATGAAGCTTTTACAATATTTCGCTGCGCACATAGAAAAAGGTCGTGGCTCCCCGTGGCGCCGCGGCGCACGATTTGGGAACCACTGGTTTAGGTTACTTGAATATGGCAAAGCATAGGAGAACTATTTGCGTAAAGAGAGGAATGCCTTCGTGCAGAACTTCATAAAACTGTCTCATATTCACATCACGTATGGGAAAATTCTAGAAAATCACCTATACAGCCTATCCGATTCGCGTGAATACGAAGGTAAATCAAACTACCAGTTTCCAGAGATTTTAACCCCACTTCTCCTGGCGGTGGCGGGGGCTTTAATATAAGCCAACCTTCCCAAGGCGACCACATCTACAGTAAATTAAAAATTTTAGAATCATGAGTGATCCTGTTAAAGAGGATTCAGCGTTTATTTATTCCATTAAAAATCAAAGTACTTTAAATTAAAAAATAATAAAATTAGGATATGAATAGACATAAACATTAGAACTCCCTAAGGTAATTAATTACTTCTACAGTAAATTAAAATTTTTCTGAACCGTGTTTGATCGTCTTAAAGAGGTTTCAGTATGTTTATTTATTCCATTAAAATTTAGCCAAGTATTTTAATTAAAAAATACTAAATTTCTGTCTGCTTTAAATTTATCATGATGGGATTACAATTATTTTTGTATTTAGTTTCCTTCTTTTTTTTAATTTTTAAACTTATTCGCTATTTTTCTTTTCTTTAAAAAAAATCAGGGGTGTATTTTAACTATTAAAATCTGAGAAAAGGTTTATTCGTGAGTTGTTTGGTTAAAAGGCTCTCTGAAAATTAGCTTTCATCTTATTTTATCTCCGTCTTTGATATCTTATAAGAAAATGTATTATTTTTTAATTCCAATAAGTTCGAAAGCATCGTTTTAAAATTTATATTTAATACATTCTAGGTATTATATTTTTGAAGATATAATTTTTTTTCTCTCAAACAGTAATTTTTTGCTCATATACTGCTTCTGAACGATTAGAATAACATTGTGTTTTGACATTAATTTAGAGTTTTTGTCTGCAAAAAATGTGAAGTAAAGGCTTATTAACTCTTGTTTGGATAAAAATGTCCAATAAAATCGTTGTTATGTAATGATTATATTTTCTAGTCGAGGTACACAATGTAATCTTTTAGAAATATTTTTAATAACTCTTTTAAAGGTGCAAATGTTTGTCCGTTAAATTAATTATACGTTATGATACATAAGTTAGAAATTCACAAATAGGATATTACAAGCATTATTGTTATGATCTAATTTTATGATTTACATTCTGAGAACTGTTTTGATGTTCGTTGTAAGATATTATGAGATGAATGTGTTTTAAAGCATGAGTTGCTTACTTTAGTTAGGTTTTACTTCAGTTATTATTTATTGTTACTTTAACTATCATTTCCAGCATTAGTAGTGACATCAGCATTTTGGTTAATAGGATTCAGAAAGATGAACGAAAAAAAAGGCTGAAGAGAAAAAAAAAATATGTGGGGCGTGGATGCATTCACATTTATTGTTTTAAAAAATGAGAGTAATCAAAAATAGTTTGAGAGAGGTCATCAAATAGTAAACAAATTTTATTTCTGTCCGTGCGCTCAACGAGTTAATATCAGTATTAACACATTAAAAAGATTATTCCAGGCAGATCATTGGGAACATAAAACAGTTGCTGAATTGTGGACAAGACACAAGTACGTTGGTTGGTTATTTTAATTGAAAGCATTGTTCAGTTCGTCAGAGAATCGGAGCTTACTAATAATCATGGAATGGAAATTTAGCAAAAGATATGAATTAAAATTATTCTATGATATCTTAAAAAAGTTGGCAATGTACGAAACCGCACGATATATTAATACATTGTAGTGTAACATAACACTGTAAAAGGAACACTAAGAAATGAAAAAAATTATACTATACTCAGAACATTATACTAAGTTTTTTACAATAATTTATAGGTGTCATTCTTGGTTACTTTGCTTGCTGCAATGTTTGTTGTACAGATGTAATGGTTTTTGAACCTTACTGTTAAATTCCACGTTCATTCTCCTATTTCTAACTTTTATTTGTTTTTCTTTTAGCGTTTTTCAGCATATGATTTATAAACTACTGGTTATACAAGATATGAATATATGAGATATTTTCCCCTCCTTCCTGCGTGCCTTCGTGGTGTAATTGGAAGCATATTTGCCGCGTATTCGTGAGGTCCGAAGTTCGAATCCTGACGAGGGCACTGCACATTTTTCACGTTTCCAGCATCAAGAATCCTAATGACTCTACAGTAGAGCTCGAATTAAAAGGTGGTGGACAACAATTCGAATTGTTGTCACTACCAGAAGCTAAGAGGATCGAATGATCATCACTACCAGAATCTACCGATTGGGTCCTCAGGGTTCGAGTCCCGGCGAGGGCGTTGCTCATTTTCCCCCCTCCTGCTTTTTTTTAAGAAACGTTAATTAATGACTCTACAAGTGCCGCCCGAACTAAAAGGTGGTGGAGGATAATTCGTGACCACCAAGATTTGGAGTCTGGGTCCCCTCACCCCCAAACGTCCTTTTAAAAGGAGTATGTAAAGTATTTCCTCCCTCCTTTCTGTATGTATTCGAGGTGTGGTCCGGAGCTCGAATCCCAGGCAGGGCACTGCACATTTTCCACGTATTCTTCCTTCCACATAAAACTCTAATGACGCTGTAAATAAATAAAAAAAGACAACATGTGAGTTCTAAGAAGCGTAATGTATGCAACAACTGTAACTAGTTACTTAAACATACAGTATACTGTAATGTTACTACATCTATTTTATCTCTTACGTTCTTCCTTTAAACCTTAGAAATGCTATGCATGGTATAATTTTCTCTCTTGATTTTCAAAAAGTGGTGAAATTGAGGGAAGAGTAAATAGGATTAATACCTGCATATACAGTAGTTGGACAAAAATATGGAAACACCTTTAACAAAACATGTTTCTTTGCTTAATATGGTGTAGGAAACCCGTTGGCATCCAAACCAGCTTGCAGTCTTCTCGGAATGGATAAATACAGTTCCTGTATGTTTGCCAAGGGAATATTATACCATTCTTCCTGCAAAACGGTGGCAAGTTCAGATAACGATGTTGGCGGTGGATAACGAGAACGCATTTTCCGTTCCAATGTAGACCACAAAGGTTCGATAATATTAGGTCTGGTGACTGTGGTGGCCAGGGGAGATGGGACAACTCATCCTCGTGCTCAGAAAACCAGTCCTGGACAATGTGAGCTGTGTGAACAGGGGCTTTGTCGTCTTGGAAGACACCATCACCATCGGGGAACAAAGTTTGTACCATGGGATGAACTTGATCGGCCAAAATGTTCACATAAGTCTTGGCAGTCATGTGCCCTGACACAGTTATCATGGGGCTAGCAGAGAACCACGATATAGCTGCCCAAACCATAACAGAACCCCCGCCATGTTTCACTCTTGGCAACAAGCAGTCTGTATTATAAGCTTGAGATGGCGTTCTCCAGACGTAAACTCGGCCAGAAGTGGGAAACAATGTGAAAGAAGACTCGTCAGACCATATTACTCGCTTCCACTGCTCTATGACTTAAACATCACCTTTTCCTGTTACGGGCATTAGCATCACTGATGAGTGGCTTCTCAATTGCAGCACGGCCAACAATTCCCTATTTATGAAGCTCCCTTCTAATTGTTTTGGTACTCGCAGGGTTCGGTAACACAACATTCATTTCAGCAGTAACTTTTGCAGCTGTGGTCTTCTTATTTTTCGTCATAATTGTCCTTAATGATCGTCTGTTACGATCACTCAGGACACACTTTCGTCCGCGCTGTGATTTAGCAGATGATATTTTTCCGCTTTTGAAATATGCGGAATAAATCTTCGATACAGTACCTCTTGAAACACTAAACACCTCGGCTACCTTGCTTACGGAAGCACCTACCATACGTGCTCCAACAATTTGCCCACGTTCGAAGTCTGTTAACTCTGACATAATGCAATGACAACCTCACATAACAGTACTCCGACAACAACTGAACTGTTTAGCACATTTACGAAGTTTTATAGGTGGCGTCAGTACTCAAAAACGCCAGCGCCACCTACATATTTCATTAAAATCAATCTTTCTTTTCAAACATGCATTTCACAAGGTGTTTCCATATTTTTGTCCATCCACTGTATATAATATTGGGTAAAATTACGCAAGTAAATACAGTATACATATGTATAATTTTTTTTAAAATTTACTATTACTTTAAGTTACATCGCCACAAGTGGTTGGCTGATTTATAAACACGAGTAGTACATTTTTATGTTCAAAGCTCTGACTTAAATAAAAAAAAAAGGTTTGTTTAAACCTTCGAAAGAATTTGTCATTAACTTCAGACGCAGCGATAATTCGCTCCTAGTGTGTTAAGAGTTTAGACTTAGTTTATACTACCAAAGCAAGTCAAACTTATCGCTTTTTTTTATTAAAATTATACTCGCGTTTATTTTTGTTTAAAGAAGGCTTTGATGAATTACTCACGCTCGCCATCCTATTTTACATTCTTCTGCATGAAGAAAGGTCCTTTTTAATAAGGTTTCCTGAAACAAATATCTAAGTTTAAAATTTCGCATAAAGAAATTTAAAAAAAGTATTTCGTCATCTTCTTTTCATTCAAGATCCAAATTAACTTATCATAAAGTTACTTCAAGAAAGAGGTTAAAAAAATTGCATGCTTAGGGAAACTCATTTATTGATTATCGCTGCACTTCCTGAAAGTGCTGGTACTTCATTTTGGTTTTCAAAGACAGATATGAAAAGATCAAAATCAAAATAAAAGAAGCCAAAATTTTTCATTTTTTCATTGCTTTTTACAGTCTCGAGAGTTTATTTGACTGGTAATAAGAAGAAATGACTGGTAGAAAATTCTAAAAATGTTCAAGAAATCAAAATATAAATCTGGCATAATATCCAAATTTTAATACTCACAAGCGTCATTATGTCGAGGATATGTAGTGTAATATAACTCATCCAATTGTTTATTTAATGCCTGAAATATGTTTGAGAACATCCAAGGGCTCCCTCATTTGTACCAATGGATGTTATTTGGAGATATAAAATCAGAAATAAATGTATACAGGACAGGACAGGACAGGACTAAGTGTGGGAAGCACCAACACATCGCCATTGGCAGAACTGGTGTCGCTCCTTCACACTAACCGTCTTAAGATGAACACCTCCACAGGGCGTACTTACTCCACTCATCGGTGTTAATTGAAACGTTAATCATTAAGGGCATAGAGAACTTGTGGTATGGGAGATACAGTTGCTGATGACAATGACATTACAAATACAATACCATACATTACAGTTGATGGTGAAATTATAAATATAAATATATGTACACAAATAAACAAAAAGAATTGAATGGAAAAACATTAAACACTATTATCTTGGCTAAGTTATTGTGATACTAATGTGATGTTTTTGGGACAGTGTAGCAGTTCATAGATGGTTCACAGTTCATTGATAGTTCATGGATGAGTCAGAGTTCATACATACAGTAGAGTTCACTAGTTCCAATTATGCCGTTATATTATCTAGTTGCTAAATCTGTACTGACCTTGATACACTAAGATTAAAATATTGCAATGACTATAAAGGCACCCCCGCTGGAAAACTGGCGTTCTTGTCAGAGAAGAAGAAGCACTTATAACAGTTATGGAGCACACAGTTCAAAGCCGTGACGGTGGAGTGTGTCAATTATGTTTTTGTTACTAATGTGGATTTTCCGGTGCTTTATCAGGAAGCGTTTGAAGTCTGTTCCTGGTGCTGTGGGATGGCGGAATGTGATAGTCTGCTGTTATTGGGCATTGGAATAAATAATGGTATGGATCACCCGGATTGCCACAAACGCATATTTCAGTCTCTGAAAGGTTTCATTCATAGAAGTACTTTGGGTACGGTCCATGACCAGAGATATATTGAGAGAGATAATAATTATAAATGGTGCGCTCAGTATCGACACATGGGAGAAGTGAGTGCGTCCTTCTGCCTTGCGGTCCTTGATCCCATTGTCTCTGCCACTCTTTGGCCATCACTTTTAGCGTAAACTTCAGTGTGGAGCGTGGCCATGGGATGTGGATGGTAGTGCCTGACTGTTCGAGGGCTGCCTGCTTTGCCAAGAAGTCCGCTCTTTCATTCCCGGCGCAATTGCTATGATCTTTCGTCCATGTAAGAACGAAGTTCTTTTGGCTGGAAATTTCAGCAGTCTGTGGCGCAATTCTTCTGTTATGTACAGAACGAGTGCAGAGAATGTTTGTGTGATTCTATGATATGTATAATAACGCTTAAGTCCGGAAAGTTTACGACAATGCGTGAGCCTACAAAATGTATGATAATTTGAAGTAGGTTACGTTGTAGAATCAGTAGGTTATCAAAGGAGGAAACATGCAAAATGTGGAATGCCTACGCCAGGATTCGAGCTCCAGATCTCCCGTTTACTAGCCGTACGTACTTCCAATCACACCAGGGAGCAGCAGGGTAAAGAAGGAAGAAATACCTTACATTCTTTCCCACTTAAAAGGTGACTGGGGATTGGGAAGGATTTGCTGATTGGAAAGGTGGGTACCCTATCGCCAAATCCTGATGGTGATAAATTATCGTTTATCACATAATAGTTCGGGAGGGCCACTGCAGAGTCATTCATTTTTTTAAAGCTGTGAAACAAGAGGAAGGTGCATGTCTTCTACGGAGTTCGAGCTCCGAGCATTCTGACTGCTAGCCGGACGTGCTTTCCATAATACCACGCAAGTAAGGAGGGTAGAGATACTTTACAACATGTGCATAGGCAGCCCATGTAATACAATTTTAACTATGAATATTCTGGAGACCTCCATATCTCACAGAATGCTGTGTAAGAGAGTCACACAGAGTGCTGAAAGACAGGAACATAAAAACATTCGGTAAAGTTTCTCAAGTTTCCCTCTGCTTCCCTGCATTGGAAATAATTGCAAAAGAATACATGTTGGATATTGTAACTGTCATTCCGTAAAGGTTGTTTGATACGTATGGTTTATATACAGGATTTATTCCTGTTTTACCGGACCTAGATTATATATGAACATTAGAGCTGAAAACCGTGGAAGGTCGCAAATACTCTTTACTGCATAAATAGCTAAAACAAGAATACATTATGGATAAGTCAACTACAAAGCAAACATCAGCGGCGCATAAAATATGGGATCACCGAGTATGAAGGGAACGTTGGGACCACCGGTAATAATAAAGGTTATAATCTTTCGAAGAAGGGAAATATTGCATTAAATTCTATTCTATATCGATGCTAATAATTTCTAAGCTATCAGTTATTGCACTATATCATGAAATATGTTCCATGGGATTTGGTAATCCTCGATCAGCTAGAATATCATTATCATCACCATAGTATTAGGTAATGCGCCTCATCTCAACTACAGGAAATGGATGACCAGTGTACTGTGCCCCTGGCGGGCAATATTTTGCACCTATTTTAAGCATGATTTGATGCTTGAGCCACCAGTGGCCACTGGAAAAAACCATGAAATCTCTCATATTGTCAGCCGGTTCTTCAGAAATTGAGCCGGAGTCGAATTATCAGCGTACTAATTCAGCAATTGAAAAGACCACTGACCATTGAACGCTAGTATTTTGACTCGGCCTTAAACCTGGCGAATGGTTTGCTCACAGGAGTGCAAACATCAAAGAAAATGATTGATCTATCTTTTATACGAGCTGTATATGCAGGTATCACAGCTTAGACATAGAATTTCGAATATTCGGGCATATCTCGGATTTCTTTGGCAGTCGCTGTGATGAATGCGATGGATTCCTCGGCACTTTGAATAAGAGTATCGCCCCCAGAAAAAGTAATAAGAAATGATGAGTCAAGCGATCAAGCAGGCCAATGCACCGGACCGCCTTGATGCAGAAAGCTGAACACCACCCCAAAATTGTGGCAATCCGTGTTATAGAAGCATTACGTAGTTGATGTTTATCATCAAAAAGGGAGCAGATAAGGTATGAAAAAGTGATCTCTTACAATGTTTGCCCAAACATTTATCGCAAAACGACTCTGTGCTGCAACACATGAAAGTCACATGAAAGTTCGCCACCGATCACATATGGGTGTTACGCAAAATCAAGATTCTTTCCTTTGTGAAACATGTCTTATAGGTTAACAATACAGAAGTGAGAAAATAGTGGATCTGTAACCCAAGGTTGCAAAAACCCTTGAGGAAAAGGTATTGTGTAAAGGCATCTGACTGTCCGTTTAAAAAGTGCCTGAATGCGCTGCACACGATACGGATGCATTTTGTTTCTTCAAAGAATCCACTAGACGCTGCAACAAAAAATATGAAATTCCTTCACTATAAAACGCGTAATCGAGCTTAAAGTGTACTGTACAATTTCCCCGATTTTCCCTAGCACGGTTTCTCCGATGTCCGGATTTCGTGGCAATTGTTCCTGACTCGTGTCACCTATCTGGAAAAAGCCCAATTCAGCTAACCAGGCATGAAAAATGTGTATGTCTGAGAGTACGTCTCATTGGATACTTTTCCACAATCGCTGTTCGACTCGCCTAGCAAATTCCACAACCCCGTGTATCAGATAGATATTGACTTACTCCGTTTCCCTATAATTACTTATTATTCCTTTGTATTCACATGGGAACCTACAAGAACGCTCAGATCAACGCCACCTGCTACGTCCGGTATGTGACTTGGAATCACATAAAGATGCAAGGTTATATTCATAACCTTGCATCTTTATGTGATTCCAAGTCGCCGGAAGGCCCCTTTCCCCTCGAACAAGTTTGTAACCCTGGTATTGAGATTATAAATGTATAACTTCAGTACTTATATCATAATCTCAGTACCAGGATTACAAATCCAGAAAAAAATAATTACAATCAAACAAGCACAAACATATATAAAAACTGAACACTATTGAATTGTTATTTTTATACGATATACATTTACTGACTTTTTGAAATAAATTCTTTATTTTCAATGATACGAGAATATATATTATATTTTACTTCCGTAATGAAATGAATATGCCTTACTTAAAACTACTGTAAAACGACTACTCCATTTAAATATAAAACTACTGCTATATTTTCTTGGGAAAGTTGTGATAATTATAAGTGACTTTCGCTTTTTTATGACGCGCATGCATCATATCACAGATAAATAAGCAATAAAGGCGTATGAAATTTTTCAATTTTTCAGAAAGCAAAATTGCTGAATATTAACTTCTTACTCTATTAAATTCTCTAAGCATCAACTTCAAAAATAAATTTGGTGCGAGATGAGAATTTTAAATTGACTTCCAGAAAGATTTATCGATCGTAAGCGGGCGGTTAATTACGCGCTGAATCTGACTTGGAAAAATCTTTCACCCCATCCAATACGAATACGATGCAATTTTTAATATTTTTTCCTTACTTAAATGCCTAAGAATTCAAAAACTTGTTTATTCAATCGGATTTTAAGCCTCTAAAATTAATTCATTAATATTAAAATATTTCCGGAATTCATTTTTTAAATTCTGATTAAATATTTAATTCCAGGTTTAATTTTTTCGATGAGAAAAACTGCATTTGTTTAAACGTCGGATGTGAAAATTTATTAAAATTCAGCTTCAGCGTGATTGCTTCGAATTTCTAATTTCTTAGATAAGAGTTGGATTAGAATATGTAATGAGTTTCATATCTCTTGGATGTAATCAGAAAATCAATAAAATTTAAAACATCCAGATTTAGTTTTTTGTTTCATTTCAGTTTAGTCTTCAGTTCGGATTTTAAAGGGAAACTAATTAAATTTTTCCGATATCTATCGATTTCGTTAAACAATAAACATGGATCGAATATTAATATCTTTAATCTTGTAAATATAAAATACTTTTTTAATCAACGCTAGATCTAGCACTGATTTATTTAATTTAAAACATGATGTACGTTTAAAATTGTTTTCCCCCTGCGCAATATTCGTACACCAATATTTATCTTGTACAGACATTAGTAGATATTTTTTTGGAAGCAGGAAAGATGAAAAATTAGCAACGTCTTAGCCGGGAATCGAACCTCGGACCTCTCAATTACACGCTGAGCGTGCAGACCACTACACCACGAAGGTACATTAAGAAGTGTAACAGATTTAAATAATATTAAAATCTTGTAGTTTAAATAATTTAAATAGATGAACATTAAGGTATTTGTTAATGGCAATATTTGAAACCAGACTCGAGTGCCTCGTTCGACTCTCGCACGAAGAATGTAATTTATTTTTAAATGTTAGAATATGTTTTCTCTTCTTGTTTGTATGTCGCCATTTTGAGTGCTAAATAAAGTTTTTTTCTGTGTTCCATCATTGGAGTTGCTTCATATTGCCAAAGAAGTATCACAGTCTTAATTATTTTGGAGGCACCGGCGAGATCGAATAATCGTGCGTATTTTTATTTTATTAGTTCATCACTGAACATAATATTAGTGATACCAGATTATTACTTCCTGTTCATATAGAATTGCTTTATTTTATTAGTTCATCACTGAACGCAATATTAGCGATACCAGATTATTATTTCCTGTTAATATTAAATTGTCTTATTTTATTACCGTATTTGATATTATATTTAATATTCATTTTAGTTGTGCAGACGGTAGATATATCTATTGCTCTATGTTATTATTCTTATTTTAATCACAATTAATGTGGTAGAGAGAATGAACTTCATATAATTTAAATATTTCATTTTTGAGGTACACGTACTTAACAAAGTGCAATTAATTTCGTGATTCTTGACTGCATTAATTAATTAAGCTATTTTGAGGAAATATAAAGAACACAGTGTTCGTTAATTTTAAACATAGAAACAATGTCTTACTTAGGAAGAGCTCGTAAGGAAGATTTGCAAAATCTCGCAGCTGAACTGGGAGTTCATGTGACTGCAGATTTGAAAATAGTTGATTTAAAACAGAAAATTGTTGAAAGTAGAGATTATGATGAAGTCTTCCTCAAAGGAGTTTTAGACACAATAATAGAAGAACGGAAAGAAAGGGAGAAAAGAGAAGAACGTAGGAGACAGGAAGAAGCAGAAGAGCGGAGAAGGAACGAACAGTATGAATTAGAGAGATTAAGACTTGAAGCAGAGACAAAGTCTCAAAATACCGGACAGATCCGGCCGAAAACGGAGCTGCGTCGCCTTATGCAGAAATTCGATGACAAGAAAGGAGATATCAGTCTATATTTGCTATTGTTTGAGAGGCTAAAATTGATAAAGAAGAATTTGTATCTCATTTACTAGGACTACTTCCTTGCGAAGTAACCCAGTTAATAGCTAGAGAACCCTCCGATAAAGCTAAAGACTATGAACACGTGAAACATTTATTGTTAAGACGGTTTAAACTAAGCCCGGAAAAGTTTAGGCAGAAATTTATGAAACATCAAAAAAGTACCGAATCCACATGGGTGGATTTCAATTATGAAATAGAAAATTATTGCAAAGAATGGGTGACTGGTCTAGGAGTTAAGACTTTTGATCAGTTGCTAGATTTGATGGTGCTTGACCAACTTAAACGTCGAGTTCCTCCTGAAATTCGAGATTATTTTCTTGATGAATGGGTAGAGATGATTTCATCTAAAAAATTAGCTGAAAAACTTGATGCCTATGAAAACGTATGCGGAAACTTTCAAAAAAAGCCTGTAGTGGATCGGAAGAAAGAAAGATACAATGCACTAACTCAAGGTAAATTGAGTTCAGATAATAAAAATAAAACTGAAAAAAAATTGTCATCAGGATTTAATTCGCAAAGCTGGTTTCATAGACCTAGAAGTCCACGTCCAGATGATAAATATGAAAAACGAAAAACGCCACAATGCTATCAGTGTGGGTCCTATCAACATTTAAGACCCCAATGTCCAAAACTTGAGAATAGTACTGAATCTCCGGCTAATCTTAACAGAATTAGTGCAAAACCAGAGGATAAATTTCTATTACCTTATACTAGTATGGGTTACGTAAATGGTCATAAAATTCCTATATTAAGGGATTCAGGTGCTAGTATTGATATAGTGTTTCGCAAATACATCACGCCGGAAATGCTGTGCGTGCAACAGCCATTAGATTTGAATCTAACCTGTTTACCATTGGCTGAGATCGAACTAAATTGCGATCTTGGGCGAGTAATAACTAAGGCTGCCATTATTAGAAATGAACTCGACAAAGGAAGGTATTTATTAGGCAATCGAACTTTTGCACTGCGATGTTGAATAAACAAAGAAAGGAACCTGATAATCATCCTCCCCAGGTTAATGCCGTCTCTACTAGAGTTCAAAGGAAAAGAAAAATAGCTGAAGAAAAGATCTTGGAACCGATGAAAGAAGAAAATAAAGCATCCAGAGATATCTTTGAAGAAGTTAAATCACCGGAATTAAACGTGGAAGATTTTCACGAAAATTTGAAAAACGATGATGAAATTAATACTGAGAATCATTTTGCAATGCAGCGTTATCATCATCTTTCGGCTTTTGATTTAATATCAAAGCCGCTACTAATAGACAAAGAAAACAATTGTCGAAAGCAAATGACAAATGAATATTATCCTAAAAGCACAGATGAACTGAGGAAATGCTTTGCTGTGAATTATATCCGAGGAACTGGTCCACCATGGAAAAAATCTAGGCGCCGTCAAGAAAAAAAGGAAGACTAATTTGATCATTTTGCATTTTTTTCTACTTAAATGTGGTATAAAAATATTTGTTTAAAACTTAAAAATTTTGGCCTGAAATTTGGAAACTTATGAGAGAAGTTATCTTTTCTCTTTAAGCAATTGAGCAAGCCGAGCGTATAAACTTTCGAAATTTACAGAACTTTTCCCTTCGGCAAAAGTCTCTCCGTTGGGGGAGAGGTTGTAACAGATTTAAATAATATTAAAATCTTGTAGTTTAAATAATTTAAATAGATGAACATTAAGGTATTTGTTAATGGCAATATTTGAAACCAGACTCGAGTGCCTCGTTCGACTCTCGCACGAAGAATGTAATTTATTTTTAAATGTTAGAATATGTTTTCTCTTCTTGTTTGTATGTCGCCATTTTGAGTGCTAAATAAAGTTTTTTTCTGTGTTCCATCATTGGAGTTGCTTCATATTGCCAAAGAAGTATCACAGAAGGCGGGAGAAATAACTTATAATCTAAAATAGTTATTGTGCCTCTTGTTTGAAACTGAGTTCTTAGTTTACCTTCGGCACTACTTAAATCACGAATTCTGCAAAAAACGAGCAAAAAAAATGGGTTCAAAAATTTTATTCGCACTTGATTTAGAGTAAAATCGAGTAATGTCATTTGAATGATGATTTTTTACATGCGTCTCAGAGAATACGCGTCTTTGGTATACTTGGGAATAAGAAAAAATTTGAACAAAAAATAATATGAAGTGGTCAACATATAACTTACCACCATTTTGCTTATGAGAAAAAAAATTCTGTGCTACTGCCGGTAGTTTAATTTTGCCCGGAAACTAATCAGTTCTAAGTTTATTTATAGAAACATTGAAATAATCAATAAATAATTCATGGTGTAATGAAGCAATAATTTTATCATTGATTAAAATAATGAAATTGATTGTAATAATATTTCGATATTACAGTAAACATATATTTTGTAGGATACCTAACTTTTCATCAGCTTAGTTGGTTCTCTTATAATTTAGCCCAAAGAAGTTATTAACTCTGTTTGCATTCTCTGCACTTTCGTTTTCGTGGCAGTTAAAATAAAAGGATTTTTCAGAGTTTATATTATGCTGCTTAAAGGGGCTTTTTTTTAACGTTTTGTGTCTTACCTTTATTTATTAAATATCATATTCTTCATACTTAAACCATGAAATTAAATTCAACAGCAGTATTACAAAACCATTTAAAAAGAGCATATCTTTAGGATTTCCCATACCCAGTCTAGCGCGCGCACTGGAGATCATTTTTACTTCCTTGTACGAAGTAAAAAAGAAGTGTTGTAATCGTGAAAAGTTTCAGGCAGCATATTTCAACGATAATATACATTTTGACCTTTTATAATGCAATTTAGCGATGTTTTTTGCGTGACATCTGTACGTAAGGACAGGATAAAAGACTCTTTTCCTCCAGAAAAAATATAAAACTGCTTTAAAATGAATTCTGAAGAGAATTTTTCGTGTCTGTACGTACGTATCTCGCATAACTCAAAAGCTAGTAACCTCAGAACGTTGAACTTAGTATATAGGACTGCTAACACATGTAGATGTGCACCTTGTATTTTGGTTGCAATCGGCCACACCAAAGGTATATAAATATATGTACATATATATCCACTCTGTTACGCGGCTCAGTGATCTTAGTTTCTTTATTTTTATACGTTTGTAAATTGTGCATTTTTTGCTTTAAAAATGATTGAATAATGTTGTTCTTATCTTTCGGTTAAGGTTTTTATGCCTTTAGGAAATCTGCAAGCAATATTTGTAGGATTATCAACAATTTAAAAGCTGTTTAAGTGCGGTTAAGCCTAAGTTTTAAATAAAAGGGAGGACATGCTTGTTTACATTTGAAACAGCAGAATAGTAGATTTGTTGCCAATATAGAGAGACTAAGCTTTACAACAACAAAGATAACGCCTTCATTTATTATTGCAAATTAAATAATGCTTAATCCGTTGTGGAATTTGTTCGAGGAAATATGTGTTTAAGATTTACTTCGTAGTTTTTAATATAGATATTTTGAGTTTTTATGTATTTTTGCCTTGTCACGAAGTGAAAACTGAATTAATTGAATGAAAAATACTGAATCGTCAGTGAAAAACTGTTTCTTTTTTGTTTTGTTTGCTTAATTTCTTTTATACATCGTTCTAGCTTTATTATAGTATTTGAATAGAACATGTGGCAACGATTAGATAATTCTTCAAATGATATAAATTTTGTGCATTCTGAGTTATAATATGAACGAAATATAACGCTGATTAGGGAACCTAGCGCCAGAGTGTCGCTATGGTAAACAAATGTAGCACATTTTAAAGAGTGCATTTATTCTATTGTGGTTCATGCACTATCGACGAAGTAAATAGATTTAATTCAATCCAATAAGTTTAAATGAAATGCAAGATAAAATGCGTATAATTTAATATTCCGTACAAGGAAGTTATATGGTGTAAATATCAGATTTTTTGTTTTTTATTCCGTACAGTGTTGCCATTGCTCGCTTTGAAATCGTTGAGTTTGTGAATCAAAAACTCATAAATGCTTTACAAAATAAGAAATAGATAATGAGACAAATTCCAGATACTAAATTTGGTCTTCTAGATGCCCATATTCGGGTGGAGAAGTACGTTATTCAAAATTTAATGGCTCTAGGTACCGTTGTTTTATCACAATGCGAGAAACATACATACATTTATGCAGATTCTTCATTATTTAATTTCTTTAAATATAATACAAGGTGAAAATATTTGGTAGCAGCAATTTGAAAAGTGAAATGTAAGTAAAGTAAACTCAAGTAAAGCTGATGTATCGTATTTTAACTTTTTTCATATTTTAGTGGTGGAATAATGTTTAATTTTCACCAAAGACTGGGAAAAGAACCTAACAAAGTTTTGCTGTTGGGCCAATCAAGAAGGTGGCCAATTTAGATTTCGAACCATGTTCCGTTAAATAACTAACAGAAGACCTTGACAATGCCTTGATCTGTTGACAAAAGACTTTCCGGAAACTGAAATTGACCTTTTACCAATTTAAGGAATGAAATCTAATTTTCTGCTTCGGAGTGCTGCATGATGCTGAAATTCTTTAATGTTGGTAGTACAAGCAGCTCTATTTTCGCTGCTTCAAGGATTCCGCTAAAGCTGCCTTTTTAAGGCGAATAGTATACCAAGAGTCTCTTACTTCCTGCTTAAGGTAAATCTGTAAATTCAATACCCTACGGGAGGTGAAAAATTTGAGATACTTTGATGAATGCGAAGCATAATAAATTCGATTGTTAAAAAAAAGCAAAAATTAATAATATCCGAATTGTCAAAACGCTTTTGAAAGTAATTTATCTAAATAGATCAGAATCAACCTCTGTGTTAAATAAAAAGATAAAAATTCTAATAAATCAATAGAATATTGCTTTTTTTATAGATGAAACTTTGATTTTTGAAAAGAAATTTGAAAAGAATTTGAATTTGAAAAAAAAAATGATGATTATTTTAAACCTTTTTTTAACCTACTTTTAGCTGTCATCTGTTTAATACAATGGAAGCTTGATTATACGCTGTATTTTTAGGTATCAGATTCTATGACCCGTTTGCCACTGAGACAGTCCAATGGCTAGAAAGAGTCCGCTACCAAAGGAAAGAAAACGAGCGCAGAGATATCTTAAATATTCTGCATTGTGCAATTAAATATGATTGTTTACTCTCTATATTTAAGAAAAAGCTGAAATACTGATTTAAAATGTATAGCTGGAATAGACAAAATTGATGAATCTTTCAGATATTAAAATATTTCTAACTTATGTAGAATTTGTTGCCAGTAGACGATTGCTTTAAGATGAGATGCCATCAGCGAATCAAACAAACACCAATTAGCTACATTAAAGCTGAAATTGCGTTACCTAAATTCATTAAATATTTAAGCCTTTCAGTCTCAATGGGTTATATAAGTCCCAGTAGATGTTTAAATAAGCCTAGACAGATTTACACGCATCAATTTACTACGAAGTTGATGTCCCACTGGTAGTAGACATCATTTTCAACATCCTTGCATATGTTAGACCATACACTACCACTAGAATATGGTAAACCAAACACTACAATATGGTACCATACCACTAGAATATGGTAGACCACCACGACAATATGGTGCCATACCACTAGAATGTGGTAGACCACCACTACAATATACATAATTCATACGAGTAGAATATGGTAGACCACCACTACAATATATATACTACAATATACATAATTCATACCAGTAGAATATGGTGTAATGTATTTTGCAGTAATTTACAAACAGACAATCTTCTTAGTAGAACATATATTTTATTTCTAGTTCACAGTGATAGACAAATTTCATACAATTCTTAAGTGGCAAAATTTTAACACTACTCCTAGCTGGCAAAATCTTCAGAATACTAATCTTTATTTAACAATATCACAATATCTCTCGTTGCTGAGTAACGGTTTGATACAAATATGGCGTTGCCACTTCAAAAATAATTATACTTATTTATTAAATAACAAGATATTACAACCTCTCCCCCCTCCAGACAAACTTTAATTTATATTTTTATAAATTAAAGTTTACGTTTTTTTTTTTTTTTATATAAACGCCGGGATGGCTTCCACATATCAATTATCAACATAAAAATTCAACACAAATAAAAGTAAAGCATAAATAATAATTTCAAAATACTTCTTTACCACAAATATCAATTATAAATTCAAGCTGAATAATTTTGGGGTCAGTTATTTTAAACAAAATCTTACACGATAAACTATAATTCTGAAACAAAGTATTAAAATTCAATAAAAGCCTTTTTAAGAAAACCAAAAGTTAATCTTATCTTCAGAGATCAGCAGTATCCTATTTTTGACAGTTTTTGCTCAGACGCAAGTTACAGAAGCACAGAAGATAATCTTTGAATGATCCGCTTCAAATCTTGCTTTAAAACGGCAGACTTCTTACATCCATTTATCCTTGAAATAAATAAACTCGGCAATTGGTATTAGCAAACTTGTTCAAAAAAATTCAGCAAATTTCTGGGAATAGGAGACCAGCACCATCAAAATTGATAATTGCACTCCTAATTTCCAGTATCTCGGTGGAACCTCCAATTTATTAAGACTGTAATGTATTTTGCAGTAATTTACAAACAGACAATCTTCTTAGTAGAACATATATTTTATTTCTAGTTCACAGTGATAGACAAATTTCATACAATTCTTAAGTGGCAAAATTTTAACACTACTCCTAGCTGGCAAAATCTTCAGAATACTAATCTTTATTTAACAATATCACAATATCTCTCGTTGCTGAGTAACGGTTTGATACAAATATGGCGTTGCCACTTCAAAAATAATTATACTTATTTATTAAATAACAAGATATTACAATGGTAGACCACCACTACAATATGATACCATACCACTAGAATATGGTAGACCACCACTACAATATGGTGCCATACCACTAGAATGTGGTAGACCACCACTACAATATACTACAATAATACATAATTCATACTAGTAGAATATGGTAGACCACCACTACAATATACTACAATACATATAATTCATACCAGTAGAATATGGTAGACCACCACTACAATATGGTACCAAACCACTAGAATATGGTAGGCCACCATCCAGTTCCAAGTTTTTGAATATAAGAGATCACTTATCCATCGAAGGGCCCACTAGAAGAAGGTGTCGCACTTGTACCAAGAAAAGCAAGAGAAAAGAACTACTTGTAAAACAATTTGTGTAACCTGCAATCTACTACTATAGAAAAACTGTTTTACTTCTTATCACACGTAAATTATGAAAATAAAAATAGTTCCTTTTCATTTTTTCTTTTATATATCATTAATTTAGTACTAATGGGACACATATGTTCCACCATTACCAACCAATACGACATATTTGTCCCAGGCCCCTGGAGTCCCCCATTTTAAAAATAAATGTTTAAAATGATGTTTTTGAACACTTTGTGACAATTACCAAGCGTACATAAAAAATTCAAGTCAGTTGAAACAAACAAATAAATTGGGACTGAAAGGGTTAAAGCTCCAAAAGAATTTGTATTCTAAATAGTTACTGCTTCTGCGTAGGCATCGTGATACAAAAGAAGAAAACATCTGGCAGTCTTAAAGAAAAAATACATGATAAGGACTATTCTGTGCCACAAACATACTCTCTTTTCATGGGCTCAGAATGAAAAATGCAATTTATAATTGGAATAGACAGGTAGCTTACACATTTATTTATTTAATATACATTAATATTTTAACTATGCAATAGTTAAATTAATCAGTGATCGTCTTGCCGAACTGTATTTTTATACGTATTGCTTTGGAATCAGAAGTAATTTATATCATCTGCAAAATAACAGGGTTACAGGGTAACGAGAAAGAAAGTTAGGTAGGCATAAGTAAGTTTTCCGAGCGAGCTGCAATACAGCATGCATACCATGATTATAACATTATGATTTATTATTTACATGAAGCCTTCTAGTAATCTCGGATTGAAGAAGTGAAAATCCTGTAGTTCAATAAGTTATATAACAAATACTGCAAAGGCGAGTTTAAAAAACAATTAAACCTATACTGATTTCCGACTCATACCTGATATCCAGAAAACTAAAGTGGCGATAATGCAGGAAACGAGCAAAGAATCATACTGATGTCACAAACGAAATACGCAGTCAAGAATTCGGGTGTCTTTGCCAACTATGTTTCTTTTTATTAAAGAAAAAAAAAAAGGACTTCGACAATTACTGACAGTGCTATTTTGAGGAAAGACTATTTACTTGAAGTACGAAGGTTTTTGACACTGTTTTTAAAGTTCCTTACACCCAAGGGTATTTTTCTAAGAGTTACTTCTTCAACTGTCATCGAGTTTTTTCCATGATGACAATCAACTTTCTGGTTCGAGCAAAAATATATATGACATGAACCAAAGAGAAGACAGAAAAGTGTTTAAATGAAGCTAAACTTTCAGTAAAACTTTAAAGAATCGTCACAAAATATTTTTGCAGTATCTGCTTTCCAATATAGTCGTCTATGTTTTTTATGCATTTCTTTCCTTTAGCAAAGAATCTTTACGTAATTTATTCGGTTACGTCAAGTCAAATAAGTATTTTTTTCATTCCTTCATATCAAGTCAAAGGAATAATGAACCAGTTGGGCATACGATAGATTAGATGCCAATTATTGACTTGATTCAGGAAAGGATCTAATCCTAACTAATGAATAGTATAACGTCTAAGTCTAATTAATAAGATTTATAGTAAAGTACTGAATTGCCCAACTAGATGGGAAAGAAGTCTATCTATTTTTCATTGATATTGATTTTAAAATGAGCATGAATATATTGTTACGAATTTGGTATTTAAAAAGCTAATGTTAGTTCAATTATAAATTAAATGGTTTTATTTCTCGCGCAGTGCAGCGCGTGACGAATATTAAAAGAAAGCTAAGCCGGAAAAATTAAAAATACAAGAGCACGGAATATAAAGCAGATGATTTTACCAGACAAGTCAGTGGCTTGAGACGGAACAGAAGTGAAAAGAAACTAATTCCAAAGTGCTGGAATTGTGGAGCTGAAGGCCACGTACGAAAGAATTGCAGAACACCCCAGGGTACGAAAATTGAGACAATTTCTGAGCAACGACGCAGGAAACAAATTAATGACCATATCAAGGAACGGAGGTTGCCAGATAATGAAAAACCCTGTTTTAAAGCGCTTAAGATCTCTATAGTGAGTGGCAACAATAACGGACTGTCCATCAATGGGAATATCGATGGAGTTCCTTGCAATATGATCATTGACACAGGAGCTAATGTTACCATCATTAGGAAAGATTTAGCTGAACAGTTTAAAGATAAACTTATTTGGACGCCATCCTGTGCTACCCTTCAGACTGCGTCTGGTGACAAAATCGACATAACTGGGAAGTTAAATCTAAACATCACGTTTGGAAGTGCCGCCTACCATCACACGGCATATGTGGCGGATATTACAGATCCATGCATACTCGGATTGGACTTACAATTTTTCCTTAGATTTCAAAAACAATAAACTGCTTTCAGCATCTGGTGACATGACTATCCATCCTCAGAAGAGATCCTCACTTGGAAATGCCCACGCCTCCGAAGAGACTGGTGTGGTTGTGGAACCCAGTTCAACGAAAAGGACTGAGTCCTAAATTACAGTCACCTTCGGATGGTCCATATACAGTGCTGAACACGAATGACGTCGTGGTTCGGATCCGTGAGTCTTCGAACTCTTACGACAGGTTAGCTTATTACTATGGCCATAGTACGTAATGTAAATAATTGTAAATAGTATCAGACCATGGTCCTTTTTGTTTATAAATGTGTATTTGATTTCATTTGTATTTAGTATTTGATTTGCATTTAGTATTTGATTTGTATTTAGTATTTGTTTTGTATTTAGTATTTGATTTGTATTTAGTATTTGTTTTCTATTTAGTATTTGATTTGTATTTAGTATTTGTTTTGTATTTAGTATTTGATAGCATTTGATTTGTTTAAGTTAGTTATTGCATTTATTGTTTATATTGTTTGATATTGTAATGTAATGTTTATGCCTCAGTTGCATTTATGCCACAGTTGTAAGTTTAGCTTCCTGTCCAGGGATTGTACTGCCCGGGACGTGCAGTCCTTGGGAAGGGGGCAGTGTAGGCACCGGCGAGATGCCGACGGCTTGTCCGAAAGACCCATCTCGGGAAGCCGCCGAAATCATGCTAGGCTCGAAAAGAAACGCAAGACTACCAGCTATTCTCCATCTCAGAAGCTCTTCGGTCGAGACCTTCGTCTGCCTTGTGACCGCCTGTTTGATCGCCGTACGGATGCGCCTTCATCGCCTGAGGAACACATCCAAGATGTCCAGGCCCGTTTTGAAGTGATGCCCCGTTTCGCACGAAAGCGAGTGAACTTGGCGACGGAGAAAGTGAAGACCAGATACAACACGAGAGCTGCTGGACATAGATCCAACGAAGGAGACAAGGTGTGGCATTGCATTTATGCCACATTTGGACATTATTTATTGCACATATTATGCATTGTATGCACAAGATGAGGTTTTTACCTGGTTAAAACGGGCCTGGACATCTTGGATGTGTTCCTCAGGCGATGAAGGCGCATCCGTACGGCGATCAAACAGGCGGTCACAAGGCAGACGAAGGTCTCGACCGAAGAGCTTCTGAGATGGAGAATAGCTGGTAGTCTTGCGTTTCTTTTCGAGCCTAGCATGATTTCGGCGGCTTCCCGAGCTGGGTCTTTCGGACAAGGCGTCGGCATTTCCAGGTGCCTCCACTGCCCCCTTCCCAAGGACTGCACGTCCCGGGCAGTACAATCCCTGGACAGGAAGCTAAACTTACAACTGTGGCATAAATGCAACTGAGGCATAAACATTACAATATTGATGCTGTGATTACTTTAAAGGTATACTATGTTCACGAGCTTACAGAGCTGTTTCATGTCCATTTAAAATAAGATTACTCAAGCGTTTTCGTAAGCTTCAGTAGTCTGTAAGCAACTGATGTGGATCTGAGAAAAATTATAACAGCTATTAACATAGTTCCGGGGTTACATTTTGAATATTATAATTGCTCTTTATGCATTCTGTCCATAAAGGTATGTTAGTAAATAAAATGCTTTGTATACTTGTTTTCATTATTTCCTTTCATTACTCAAAAAAAATCAACCATGGACTTAACTCCTCCCTCCCATATTTTGCACCCCTCAATTTTACGGAAAACCTTGTTTTCCTCCATTAAACCACTACAGCATGGTGATAATATTTTTACTGGTAGATTGTCTCTAAGAAAAAGCATTCCAAAAGCTAAAAAACGACGTAAAACGAAAAGAGGCTCTCTAAATATTCCTTACGAGCATTTTTACTTCCAGGAGAAGCAAAAAATGACTTTACACAACTCCTACGGTATTTTTCGTAAATACGGTCGACGTTATTGAAATGAACCCCTCTTTAAGCATACATGTGTGTTGTTGCCATGTCAGAGACGCCGAATCGTAAAAATAAAATGGGATTGCTTCTTGACAGAAATGGGAGAAATGAAGGAGATGAGTTGCGGAGGGGAAAGAGGAGACAATTTCTTGTTTACTTGCGAAGATTACAAAGTGAAAATAGAAACGCATTTCAAGAACAGGAATGGGAACAAAATTGAAATAGGTTTTTGTAGGTAAAAACCTCATCTTGTTGAGAGGCTATCACATTTTTTTATTCCTCTTTTATAATAATGGAAAGGCTAGTAAAAATGCTGAAACTTATGATACACCTCGAAGAAGGTCTATATTGCACTTACAAGAAAAAATTATGTACTAGCAAAATAAAAATCCATGCATACAATCATGCCTCGAATTAGAGAAATAGAAAGAATCTAGCAGTAGCTTTGCCATGTGTTGCTACTAAACGCAACAGAAGACTTAAATTTATCTCCGTTCATCATTAATTTATTTTCATCGCGCATAGCTAATTCTGAGAATGTTGCCATTCAGCTGTAGGACATTTAAAATTTATTCACTTTTCCTCTGATTAATAATCTTAATGATATGAGAGCAATAACTGAACAGCTTAATATTTTTTGAATACTTAATTTATAACGTAACCAAATGAGAATTTTTTATAAATATTTGCTGTTTTTTTACATTTAATAAAAGACGTTTTTATCTCCATATATTCCAAAACAGAAACAGAATTAGTGTTTTAAATTCTATGCTGCTATGTATACTTTTAGTTTTTTTTTAACATTTAATTGAAAATTTAATACTGTTGAACTTATGGACATAGCCTACGCAAGATTAACTGACAAAGTGTTTAGCCGCCAGGAGGTTTATCTGACAACGTGTACTTTTATCAAAATCATAAGACAATATTTTAGTGAAATGTGTGCGTATTTATCCGGCGAAAAGCCGAATACAAAACAAGAAGGTTTATGCACAAGTAGCGCATTTTTATCTTATTTAATGCTGTACAAAGTATGAATTTTAAAATTGGACAGAAAAGCCACCTTAAGTTGACGCAGATTTTGAAACCAATTTCGAGAGTGATCAGGCTTAGGTACCTCTGTTTCAAGGGAGAAGGGGAAGAAAATTTCAGCAGCAGGAGCAGGAATCAGTAGCAGGAGCGTTAACGGTTTGGTACGAAAAAGCAATGGTGGTGGAAAGTGAAAACGAAAGTAGCGTGATCTGAGGAGGCAAATAGTAACTAAGCACAAATCGGCTAAGATATAGAATTCTGAAAGCTTTGAAAAAAGCTAGATTAGGAAATTAGTCTCATTAACTGATAAAGAAAGGATTTTGTATTAATGTGAAAGGGCTCAAAGAGGTCCAATTTGCGAAATGAGGAAGCCTTACGTTTAACGTTTGCAAATCCAAAGTCAAAATTATAATTAAGTGTGCGATTATGATTAGCTATAAAAATTTGTTTATTTCTCTTTCCAAAAGATCGGTTTGTGTTCGCTGACGAGAAATTTCAATACTCTTTCAGTTTGACCAGCATGTTATGTCAGATCACATTGACATGACATGCTGGAATTCGACAAGAATTAATATCGAGAAGGGATTGTTAAGAATCGAACAACGAATTCTACTGACAGGTGAGAAAATGGTTAGAAAATAGAACTTTGGAGAATTCGAGCAATTTCGTAGGTGATAGAAAAATTAAATAGTTGTCAGACAAACATGGACTAATCTTACTAAAACATCGTCAGCTAAACTTGCTAAACTTGCTGCTGTCTAAACGCGTTTTCTGTTAAATATGCTGTTGGTAAAATGTTGTGTTGTTAAAAATCCTTGCTGGTTCTAATCTTGTCCGCTAAATATTCTCTGAGGGGGGGAGGAGGAGACAGTTTATATCTGCCATTCTACTGGGCCGATTGACAAAAGTCAAATTGCGTCTTTCATGTCTCGAAAGCGCGACTTAGAACATACATTAGTTTTACATATAGCATTGTTCTAACATACGTATTTTGACAAAAAATCGCACTTTTTCTGAAATAACATACAATTTTTTTTTTCATATTCCAATTCTACGACTCAAATTATACCTAGATATTCAATGTTGTAAAATTTGGTGCGAAATTTACGGAGAAATTAAAAAATTTATCTTGAGACAATTTTTTTCAGTTGCACCAAAAATAATTCACTTGGCGAACTTCTTAATACATGGCAACCAATTTCCCTTTCCCTTCCACTATGCCAAAGCGGAAAAAAAGTGACCTCGTTCCTCCTTTTTACATTGTGCATGAGCGGAAAAAAGTCACATATTTCAAATAATTTTAGTTCAATGTATAAACCACATTTGATGTTTTATCGCTTTCAACGAATATGCCAAATTTCAAAACGCGTCAATATATATAAATTCACGTATATCTTCGGAAATTTTGAATAAAAAACTGTAGTTTTTTGCAGATATGCTTAGAAATACGTCTACTTTAAGATGCTGGTTAAAATTTTGTAGATAATAATTAAAAATTGTTTTTGAAAAAATTATAAATATTATTTAAAAATACAAATTTCAAAAATAAATCATAAAAAATGGGTGAATTTTATTTGGATTGAACCTGAATTTCGAAATGTGAAAGGAAGATTCAAATAAGTTTAAATAAAGAGAGATTAATAAATATATACCAAACTCAATTAACATTTTGGAGCTAAAATTTTTAGAGCTAATTTTTTAAAAACTATTCGTGCGATTTTTACAAAACTGGTAGTTTGGCGTAATTTGAGTCTTAGAATTGAAATATGGAAAAAATTTGGTATGTTATTTCTGGAAAAAGTCCGATTTTGTGTCAAAATACCTATATTAGAACAATAGTATATATAAATCTAATACATATCTTAAGTCGCGCTTTCGAGACATGAAAAACGCAGTTTGAATTTCGTCAATCGGCCGAGTAGAACGGGAGAACTAGAACTGTCCCCCTTTTTTTTTCGCAGTGTATTTATCGGCTAAATGTCCATGTTGGTTTTTAATATCCTGTTCGGCTAAATGTCCTATGCGCTAATATCTATCAACTAAGTGGCTCTAAGTGTTGCAGAACTGTCGATGCCATATTTATATAGTGTAGCGCAAGATTGCAAAAAATCGAATCTAAAGCTTCGAAAATGTGTCTTCCCGAATCTTTTCGAATGTCACCAAGTTAGTGAGAAATTTCCAAATGACGCCAATTTAGAAATACAAATTCTTTTAAGGTCAGACAGGAGAGTATTTGTCCATGATCTCGTGTTCTACTTCAGGTACTTTTAAAATATAACCGTTGTTGAACTCAGAATAAAAAGATCATAACTCTATGTACGAAATAAAAGCTTATATACAAAACAAAAAATCACATTTATTCAGTTATACATAAAATATACCTCAATGTTATGACCCTCAAAGAAGAGAATCAATAAATACCTGACTAAAACAGTACAAAATAGTTCAATAATGGGCAAAAATAACAATGCAATCAAATGAAATTAAATATTTAGTGAAATTTACAACAATATGGATCTAATGATCTAAGGGGAAAAAAAAAGTCTAATTCGAAGTTTGAAAAACTCGCTTCACCACATTGCACTGTCATCAAAAAACAGTGCATATACAAAATTTGAACTTGATAATTTATCAAGAAGATAGGTTAAAAATCGGTTACAGAATTCTGACTATAGTAACAGTGAATGAACTAATTAGAAATCTTATAAAAATGTTACATATATTTTTTAAGTTTTTTTCAATAAATCTGCATTTTTGTGGTGAGGTATGTATTGTGATACAGTATGAAACCCTTTGCTGTACTCATTCCTCTAATTTTTAAACTTTCTGAATCAAAAAAATGAGCTGCTAATTCATACTTTAACAGAACTTCGACTAATTTGTTTGATGTTAACAATAAATCGATTTGAATCGCCATTCTTGCACATGAATCATAAATGTTATATACTTCGCTTCATTTTCCTTCCTTGCTAAAACCTGAAGTAGTTAGCTTTCAATCTATTAGCAGACTTAACATTAACGTTGTTTAGATATTATAAATATCAAACGCAATCTTAATTTCTGTTCTAAAGTTTCTTTGAATTTATTCATTTATTTTAAAATTCTGGTCGTTTGGTTTTAAATGCTCATCCATTAAAGCCAAACCCATCGGCCATTCAGCAGTCTCATCACTGATAACGTTGCCCAAGATGCATAACAAGGATTCGGCGATATTATGCTCTCGAAGCAAAGGAAATGGACGATAAACTTATAACACAGCCTTAAATGGGAATCAAACCATTTCTTCAGTGTCCGGATTGCAGTAAGCCTCCCTAACTACTATACAATCCAGAACGGCTGTTTAATTTTATTACGTACTATTGAATTTATACTGCCACAACGATTAATTTAGTTCTCCACAGATTACTAATTATGCTACTAATACTAATTATGCTTGTATAAAGTTTAGGCATTATATACATTTTATATATGGCTCTGAAGGAAGAGAGGAAAATGAGATGTCCCGCAAAAGATGAATGACTGGTAACCCTGACTATAACCCCTTTTTGTTACACTCCAGAAATTCCTGGCGAAGCCTTTCCACTCTTCTCGTCTCATCTTGTGGAGGCTGGGCGGCGTAACCAGTGCTGAAAAATCGTTTACCCTAACCAGATTTAAGGCCTTGTGCTTTGCCGTAATGAACTAAGAAACGGCCATCCACCTTCCCTTATGTTTCCTAATGAATCATAACAAAGTCATGAACAAAATAACATCCTTTATAATTTATTAAGAAATAATTGGTAAATACAAGTTGTGATCGGGTACTTTATGTCACAGATGATACTAGATAGTTGAAATTTTGTACTGGCTTAGAAAAAGCAATATAACATGTAAAGGCACTAGTTTCGTCTGAGTAAGTAATGCTTTTAACAGCTTAAAATGGCAAGGTTTAAAATTCGCGTGAGGTATTGATTTTTATTCGAATATGGTAGGGATCATACTGCACGCACAACTTGTTCGATTGTCATAGTTCAGAAGATCCGAAACTCCGTGTTGGAGATGGTTGATACATTTATTGAATCTTAAAAGGTGCATCGCATCCTACCGTCCCCAACTAGCGAAAACTTTGTTGGTACACAGAATAATACCCAAAGAAACAAATACGGCCACATCAGGAAGTTCTGTCATAGCTTTCGTCATAATAATGCAATGACTGTGTGAAAACAACATTAAAAACATTTTAACTCGAAAACAGAGTAATTTTTCAGATGGGGAATTAACTTACTACCAGAAGGTATATAATAAGGATAAGATATTATCGTAATTATGATAGTTATATGAAATCGCAGCTATTTTACTTTTTATGTTCTTTGCTTTTTTGTTTTAACTAGAAAGCGATATAGCTTTTGAATACATCTAATATTCAGACTAGTTTTAAAGCGTTGATAAACAGTGACAAACAGAAATTACTGTGAATCTTATCTCCGTTCCGTATGCAATGAAACATATGAATAAATCTGATCGGGTATTATCTGATTTGCTTCATACTTATATATATGATTGCAACGCTTCTAATAAAGTATAAAATCACAAGAAGTTCTCTTTTTAAAACGTAATTTAAAGAACAGGTAAGGTAACAAACAATGAATAAGCTGGAAGAATTTCATGCAGCATTCTGAGAGCATATAACGAATTCAAATAATAGTGGGTTTTTTTAAGTACAAAAATATACCTACACTGATTGCAAATTTTTTTGGATATTGGTATGTATGAAATATTACAAGATATCTTCAATTATTACATATTGTGAAGTTTGGCTTAAATACAAATGCATTTTCGAATGCAATATTTTTGAATTATTAAACATTATTCTAAATTGCGCTTAAGTATGTGAAATGTTTTGTTTTTTACTTATAAAAACAGTAAATGTTTGACAGTTTAGAAAACCTATACTCATCTACTTCGAGTACTATGTGTAATAATTTCAGTTAATGATGCTAGGAAAGTCTGTAAAGTCTTCAAAATGTTGAGCCCTTACGTCATGTCACGTTGTGAAAAGTTAATATGCTTTTGTTAGCCGTGGTTAATTTTTCTTTCAGAAAACATGGCCAACTTTCACAGTTGCTGATCCTTGGCACATCATTAAGATTTTAACCTTCAAAGTTATATTTATAATTGCTTCACAAATTAAGCGATTTTTAAACAATAAACACATTTCTACATGATTTATGTTTTTGATTTTTAATAATCTGGGAAATTGACGTAACTTATAATTCAATCTAATTATTAATTTTTATGAATGTTTGATAAAAGTTCCCAATGCTATTATATTATATACTTTGGTACAGGATAGTTTGATCTTAATATTATTGAAAGGTTTGTCACTTTCAGTCCCATAGTTCCTTGCCTACTTTACCGCGTTTCGTTTTTTGAGCTTGTGAGCTTTTTGTACTTGTTATTTTTCTTCGAAAGTTATTGATAAATTTTTGTTCCTTACTGATAATTAGCTATAATTTCTTTATTTCATCTTAAGACAAGGGCAGAGTATCTTCTAATAAGGAAGACGCGTATAAATAAATAAACAGTGGCATTTTCCCAAGGACTATTTATTTCAAAACGACATCTTATGTCGATTCACTTTTCAAACTGTTGTCACTAAATATTATCTCACAGTATTTAAAGAAAGTAAATAATGAGTTGAACGCATGAATGTTTCTCGCATTGTAAAGAATCAACATACCTAGAGCCATCAAATTCTGAATAACGTAGTCCTACAACCGGACATGGGCAGTTGGAAGCCCAAATTTTGAATTTCGAATTTGTTTTATTATCTATTTGAAATTTTGTAAAACTTTAACGAATTTTTGATTAACAAACTGAACGATTTCAAAGCGAGCAATGGCAACACTGTACGGGAAAAAACATTTTTATCTCCAGCGCGTGAGATTATATCGGAAATTCTAAAGATACGCTGTTTTTAGATATTTTGTGATATTGCCGTTGAACTGAATTTTATGTATTCTAAGTGCGAAAAATATGATATTTAATAAATAAAGGTAATACACAAAACGTTAAAAAATGCCCTTTTGTGCGTAATAAAATCTGAAAGCTTTCAGATTTTTTTTCTTTTTTTCAGCTTTTATTAACCGCATTTTAATTTCAATTGTATCATTTTGTCAAATATAAACAGCTGATTATTCATAATTATCTTTTACATTCTACTTTAAAAATGTTTAATGATTTCCATTGTGATTTTCTGTCGGTTTAAACATGATAAAAAACAATAATTTGTAAAAAATTTATAAAAATGCATTCTTGTATAGGATAAAAAAGTATCATTAATTGCACGCATATTGACTTATAAATGCGATAAAAATATACATGTAGTACTTGTCCTACTTAAATAAAAGTGTGTTTGCCTTTAACTAGAAAATTATTACGAAATTACATCCTCTAATGCTTGAAATTTATTTGTTATGTGCAACTACCCTTGAAGTAAGTCTTGCAAACTGAATTCTTTTGGTTCTGTTTATTGCACTGAAGATGCATTTAAATATGTTAATCACACTTTGGAAAGCGCATCAAAATGCGTCGTAGGCTGCCGTGCGGGATTACATAACAAAAGTTGAATACGAACATCACGCGCTTTGGTTTCATAAATAAGAACGTAAAATAGGAACAATTTGTTTTCGGATGAAAGTATTTTCACAAGAGATATAATATGGCCAATAAAACCTGCTGTATAATACAAAAAGGTACTAAGAGGATTATCATATTTTTTAAAGAAAAATATACGAAAAGGAAATTTCTGCCGTATTTTGCTGTAAGTAAATGGGAAGGAAAAAAAATTAGATAAAACATTTTTAAGGAAAATGAAATGTTTACTTTCAAAGGAAAATTATCTTTAATTGTTACTTTCACAGTTTCAGGTAAATGAATTTTCTTTAAAATGTTTCGTTGATTTTTGCCAGATTACGTAAATTAGTTCTTCAGATCTTTGCAGTTCGAAGCTAGTAATGGGTTGTTCGAAAAGTAATTTCGTTTTTTTTGGGGGGACATGAAAGACAATTTTCGTATAATGAATAAATATTTTATTAAATTATATATTGGGCATTCTGGTCCAACACCCTTTGCCATCTTTCTGGCAGTAACATGATTCCCCGTTCATAAAAGTTTTGGTCCTTGCTGGCTAAAAACTGATTCAGGTGGTTTTTTACATCTTCATTTGAGGTAAAGGTTTTACCATCCAAAAAATTTTGCAGGGACCGGAACAAATAATAATCGGAAGGTGCCAGATCTGGAGAATATGGTGGGTGTTGCAGTATGTCCCATTCAAGCTGTAAAAGCTTTTGGCGAGTGACCAAACTTGTATGAGGTCTCGCATTATCCTGGTGGAACACTACACCCTTCCTGTTGGTTAATTCTGGCCTCTTCTGTTTAAGTGCATCATTCAATTTGTCCAGCTGATGACAATAGACTTCTGAATTAATAGTTGTATTGTCCGGTAAAAGCTTTAAAAAAAAAAAAAAAAAAAAAAAAAAAAAAAAAAAAAAAAAAGTTCCTTTGAAATCCCACCAAACGGACAGCATCACCTTTTTTTGGTGAATGTTGGCTTTTGAAACGATTTGAGCCGGTTCATCTTTTCTGCTCCATGACCTCTTGCGTTTCACATTGTTGTATACGACCCATTTTTCGTCCCCAGTAATAATCCGCTTCAAAAATGGATCATTTTCCTGACGTTTGAGGAGCGAATCACACACGTCAACGCGACGACACAAATTTCGCTCCGTAAGAACATGGGGCACCCACACATCGAGCTTCGAGGTTAAGCCCAGGCTTTTCAAGGGGCCATAAACAGTCGAATTCGACAAATTTAACCTCTTACCGATCTCTCGTGTGGTTATTCGCCGATTTGCATCAATTAATGCCTTCATCGCATCTTTGTCAGCTTCGACCGGCCTTCCAGACCGTGGTGCATCTTCGACATCAAAATTGCCGGATCGAAACTTTGCAAACCAGTTCTGGCACTGGCGTACTGTTAACACGCCTTCACCATACACATCCGTCAATTTTTTCTCGCTTGGACAGCATTTTTACCTTTTCTGAAGTAAAAAAGTAAAATATGACGAAAATGCTGCTTATTTCTCTCCATATTTAAAAGGGCACCAACCAAAAACTACTGCGTAGAATTAATAGAACTTTTTCACACACAAGCCTTGTAATATCAGCTCTCAAGACATATAATGGTTATGCGGCTTAAGTGTGAAGTTGGTTTCGAAAAAATGTAATTAAGTCCTCTGACGGGAAAAAATGAAATTACTTTCCGAACAACCCAATATATCTGTGGACAGTGTTTTATCGTTTTTTGTAGTTGACACAATTACTTGAAAATTTTGACAATTTCAGTAAACAAATAAGATTAAATTCACTGAATGAATTATAAAAAATGTCTATGGTACTTTGAAGCAGAAGCATTGAAAGTAAGTAAAATTTAAATTCCGCTCGGAGAAATCTAGGAGAAGGAATGGATGTCTGTAAATGTATAGTGTCTGTGCGGCATGGGGGCACTCTAAACACGCGGTAAGTTGTACTATAACCTGTATGGCGCTCAAGGCTCTTGCCAACGACAGGCGCAATCTTGCATTCCTTGCCACGATGAATTTCGTGGGCTTGTCCTGATGTTACTGGAAGACAAGTGAGGTAAGTCACATAACAACAATGCAACATAATTTCAGTTCTGGCCAAATGATAAAATTCCTTAGCGGCAATAGATTTAAAATCCATTTCTTCTTCAAACTTTTTCGATTCGCTGCACACTATCCCGCTGATGTCATGCACAGCTTTGTTCGAGGGTTTTGTTCTTAGCACAATATTATATCTATGTTTTACACTTAACTGCAACAAGAGATTATGATTGTTATTAATTATATATTAATTGATTTTTTAGCTTGTATTGCAAGTACTTTCAGTTCTCTAATACTAATAAGTAACAGTATTAAAACGTTTAATATACAGGCCTGTTTTTTATATGTTCGCAACTTCCCCATACCTTTTCTCTCTGCACACTCTTTAAGAACCAAAGAAATACTTTATTTTCTATGGTTCTTAGTTTAAAGTTTTTTATGGTTCTTTAGTTTAAAGTTACCATAGAAATACTTTCTTTTCTTTCTTTGAATTAGAGCTTTCATACCACAATAGACAAATTACAAGAAAGGCAAAGATAAGCGTATTTCGTTCACTAAAGTATGTTCTTACATGGAAGCTAAGTTTTCGGGAGAGAGTTATAAAGAAAGTACACTACTTAAGTAACAAGTAATATAAAAAAATCAATTCCTACTTAGGTGAACAAAGGAAACTTTTATTTTAGTTACTTTTTATTAAAATTTTTGGTAAAGGTTTACAATTGGGTGCCCCTTGTTTATTGGCGATTCTTTCTTGACGCCAAGATCGGCGCCAGTAAGTCACAATTTCAAGATGGCCGCTACACCAAACCAAAATAAGAAGTCAAAGAATTGCATAAGATCTGTGTCCATGTACACATCGATCTGTTTTTACTTAAAAAAACATCCTAGAATTGCACAAACTAGGCATTGCGCACTGCCTTAAATATGTCCATGTACACATCAGTCTATTTTCATTTAAATAAAATCGGGAATCTAAAACAAATTTAAAACTATCGTGGTAACCAGAAGTGAGGTTTCTTCGCCAAAATTTAAAAAAAAAAAAAAAAAAAAAAAAAAAAAAAAAAAAAAAAATATGTCGCCAATCGAAGGAGCACCCAATTCTACACTAAAGCCAAATTTTTTCGCATCTAATTTATGAAGCTGGTGGTCTATAATTTCTCATTCTACCCATCTCTTGTAATGCTTCATTATTACAAAGAACCTTTCCAGTGAGTTTAGAGCAGTCCAGTTCTTTAATTAATATTCCATCTAATAATTGCATACGACTCAAGGCGACGTATGCTTGACCGGCTGCGAAGGGTTTTCGTAGGAAGCTTTTCTTGACGCTTACGTTTATCTTTCTCTAATCGTCGCGTGCGTTGTGTTGTAGTTTCTTTTCGCTTTCTTTTCGCATTCTCCGTCTGTGAAGCAAGGGACATTTTAAAGGGTATATTTTAAACATATATTATTGTCATGTTAACATAAAAATATGGGAAGAATTTTCGCTACATAATGGGACATTACATCCGCTTCATCCAACTCTATAAACTACAGTTGTTTAATTCCATATACTTTAAAAATCTTTAGAACTCTGTCTTACTGTTGCCACTTATTTTTGTTAAATATTACAATCCCATTTATCATAGTCATGTACTGTTATATATAAGTTGTTATAAAATTATTTTTTACAGCACGTGAGAATTCCTAATAAACGATCATTATTTGTAAGTCTTTTAATATATTTAATAAAAACAGCATACCTTTAGTTCCAATAAACACGCATAAATAAGTAGGAATTGACTTTAATATGTGGAAAAACTGTATTAAGATCAAGTGATGATGTGAAAACTGTATTAAGATCCACTACAAGTTTAAAAAATGTATTTGAACTTGAGTGGATGAATAAAAAGTATCTTATTAACGATTGAAAATTTGAACAAGATATAGGGAGAGTGTGAGCTAATAGTAGGAATTTAAAAATTAAAGATTAATTCCAGAAGCTCTAGAAATCCACTGCAAAAAATAAGATGCTTTCAAGACAACCACACCAAAGCTTAAAGCTTTACGTATATATTATTCATTTTAGGACTTTCATTGTTTTATTACACCGACGAGATAACCTTTCTTAGGCTTATATATAACTGAATTGTCTGACATCACTTATGAAAAGGACTTAAAATGTAATTTTTAGAAGAGTTTATAAAGTATTGTAAATTACTTTAGTAAAATTTGATAAATTTGCCATATCCACCATTCAAAACTGAGGGGAATAGAGCAAATAAATTTTTGATTTTCTTTTCTGGTTCACCATTTAAACATATTTCATTTTAAAAAGAGACAGAGCATAAGATACGTTTTGAATATAACAGGTATAGACGCTTTAAATTTTCAAGGTTAAAATTACTTCCTGAAATGTGACTGTAAAAGCCAGTCTTTTACAGCTTTTCATATAAGCGATATCTTCGACATAAATAGAAGTTAAAAGAATTTTTCACGAATAAAATTATTGTTTTATAATTAAATTTCTTGCTGACAGTTTTTAAAGGCCATATGTGAACAGCGGTAGATAAAATGACAACAGGTTTTCTTTCCTCTGAACCGTGATAAAATAAAACCATTTCTGAAAATCAGAGCAAATGTGGAATTATGTGAATTTCATTTCAAATTTTCTCATTAATTAGAGCCACCATAGAAGCTATGCATATATAATGCCGGAGATAGAATAGAATGAGTCCTGAGACAGAAACTTTGATTCTTTATTTGCATAATTAGTCTACTCGGCAAGCTTAAAAATCATAGTTCAATAAAATAAACAACAATTCAACTGCAAGAACTTTTTAACAAAAATTATAATTTAAAATAAAATATGTAATTATTACTTCCTTCTACGAAGTAAAGGAAGTATTGTAATCGCAAAAAATTTCCGGTATCATATTTCAATGAAAAATCCATGTGACCGCTTTGGAATCCATATGAAGGATGTTTTTGCGTGATATCTGTATGTACGGACAGAATAAAGGTTTGTTTTCCCCAAAATGGATTTAAATGGATTCAGAAGAAATTGTTTCGCGACGTCTGTCCGTACATGTATATATAATCGCATAACTTAAGAACGAGCAGCCGTAGAACGTTGAAAATTTGTATATGGAACTTATACAACATGTAGTTGTGCACCTCTCTTTTTGGTTGCAATCGGCCGCACCCACTCTGTTACGCGGCTCGGTAAGCTCAGTTTTTTCCCCTATATGTCGGTAAATTGTGCATTTTTTGCTTTAAGGGTGATTGAATTATGTTGTTCTTGTCTTCCCGTTAAAGTTTTTATCCCTTTAGTTAATCTGCACGCAACAGTTGTAGAATTATCAACAATTTAAAAGCTAAGCGACTAAGCAGCTATTTGTTTACCTCCGAAAACTCTTAGTAGAATAGTGAATTAAGTCAATTTCTGCACCTTCTGTGTCTTTTCGCCGAGTGGGAACAAAAGTAAATTTTCAGTTTTGTGTATGGAAAAATCTGCCTTCTTTTCCACTGGCCAAATTGCTTGTTTTTGCGCAGAAAATGTAATTTTAATTGTAAAAATTGTTTTTTAAATGAATTTTGGTGTTTTATATTTTTCTATATTTTTCAATTATTAATAAAAATGTTTTGACTTTTTATGTATCCTTCCCTTGCCGCGAAGGGAGAACAGAATTAATCGAATGAGAAATATATCTCTAATAAAATTCCATGAAATAGGTTTAAAAGGAAATGCAGCAAAAATATACGTATAAGTTAATAGGCCGTAGAAGGAAGATGTGGTGACCTCATTAGATCTTTCAGGCAACAGTTTTATGTTGTGACTGCACTGAAAGTTATTACATAATTTTTTAAAGTCAATTGTTCCTTATTGAATGTACAAGTGTGATTATCTGTTTTAGCTATACGCTAGTACAGAAACCGATTAATTCTTCATTGTAACCCTGATATGATTACTTTTTATACGTTTCATATTGAATATGCAATAAAAGTATTATGCGAACGATACTGAATTAATAATCTTGAAGTAAAATGATACAGTTCCGTTACATTGAGAATATAATGCTCATTTTATGTGATATAGAATTCCTCGAATGTACGAATATTAAACAATTCTGCTCTGACGTGGATAAATTGTATATAGTGCTATTTGTCTTTGTGCAATAAAAGAGTTTATCACAATTCTGTTGTCTTTATTATTTTCCGTTTCGTATTGGGCAGGCCAGAACCTTTGCATTATTCGAGGCATTATAAAAACAAATAGGATATACATGCATATAAACTATTCCTCTGAAGTTCTTGTTAAATTTCCTCCGCTTTTACCGAATTCTACTACGCTCGAGAAACTGTGCTCCATCTATTTTCTTCTTACGTCTAGCTGCGCGCAAGAACTCTTCAGTGCTCTTTCTACCAGCTCTTATGCTAATGTTACCAGAAATAAAAAGGTTAGGAAAGAAAAAAAAACAACTATTTACATTCTCTCAGAAGAGATTTGCTAAGAGAGGATGATATTTCTTCACAGAAGCAAGGATGGAACGGGAATGCAGAATATTTCTTTGCAGTTTCCAGCGATGCGAATGGAATGCTACTGCCCTCCCCGCTCTCGTCACAATGAATTATTTCCTACTATATTACTTGAGAAAAAAACTGAATCTGGAGTTAGAAGGAATATTATACTTAAGGAAACAAAAAACGTTAAGGCTTACACGTACTTAAAGTTCATTTCTAAAACGTAAGAAACAAAAGAAAAAAGGAAGAAACCTCAGTTTTATTTTTATGTAAAATGCACGAAGAATTGCTAACCCAAAGAGTTCCTCTGTTTTATTTTTATTTCTAAACGGAAATTCGGAGTAAGACAGAGTTATTTTGTTACCAAATTACTGTTTTCAGAAAAATATCCCGTTAAAAGTAGTTTTTATTTCAGAGTTCCGAATTTTGTTTAACTGCTAAAAAGTATGATTTTTGAAAAAGCAGATTGCAAGAACAAAAATTGCTTTATTAATGCTGAAAGCATTTCAACAAAGATTACGAAGCATGTTTTAAAACGTGTGGTGTTGCGCGGCCCCAACCTACACGCAACAATAATAGTGACTGCTATGAACTGGAAAGTACACAATACTCTTAAGAAGGGTTTAACTCCCTTTTTATTCTGCTTTAGAAGTTACAGATGCGTGCACTTGACGCTCACAAACTACGCCGACTCGGCGGTAAAATAAAAATAAGAAACTAAAAATGAATAATAACAAGTTACTACCTACGAGGCTCTCTAAACGTAACTAATCTCACCGCCTTCTAAGATACCGCTGATATTTCAGCAAACTTCTGAATATTAAGTTGAAAGATTCAACTATCTGCCGAGGCAAGCACACAGGCCGAAACGCGTGGTTCTTCAAATTCTACCTAGCCACCTCCACGCTCGTGAAGCAAGAAAGCACACTTTCGAACTCGTTTCCCTTCTATTTTACTCAAATTACTTCCGCTGACAATTTGAATACTTTGCGCGTTCTACTAAAATTTACATACTCTGGCATTGGCAACTCCAGGGGAAAGTAAGGCTTGACAGGAAAGATAGTTTAAACTTAAAATAAATGTTAGTTAAAATAAATATAAACCCTACAAACGTATGCCGAATTTGGAAGAGAACTTGTGTGAATGTGAGTTTTGCTTATAAGATTTGACTATTCCCTTCAGCCCCTTTAACGTTGATATTATCGTCTTACCCCACTCTCGCTGACGGTTTACCAAAATACATACACTAATCCAGAAGTGAAAATCTATTGCAGAATCTACTTTAACCATAACTCCAACAACTTACACGTCAGTATTAATCGCGATATATTTTGATTGTTTAAATTAGCAGTGTAAGAAATCTATCTAAAACTAACTGACACACAGAATTCTCGATTATGCCATGCAGGGCGGGCATCTGAACGGCTGGCCCGGAAGGCATGATTTAAGGACGGCAGAATGTTTACAGTTTAGGAAAAAAACAGGGCGGCATAACATCGAAGTTGCAGAATTTGCACCGGAAGGAAAATCGACTAACGCCAGCCCTGATCCCACGGAAAACTTCTCTGTGTTTGAAGAAGACAAAATTCTGTATCGTTTTCTCGAAGAAACTCAGTATTTTTGAAACAGTTAATCCCACTCTTAAAGTTTCAATGAAGTTTAAACGCACGCTATTTTATGGTTGGAAGAAAAACTGATCCCTGATATAAGGAACAATATTTGATTAACAGTGAGGTAATGGCATCCGGCATTTTGGAAATTATTATTGGCATTGAAAGGTTGGAAATATAAATAAAGGAAACACAAAAATATGGGCTGAGGAAAAGATAGAGAACGATATGAGAACTACAGGATTTACGACCATTCTAACTTAATGTTTCGGATGAAGTGGTTCAAGAGGAATCAAAGAATAATTCAAAGGGGAAAATGAAGGTAAAACAGCAAGGTTAAAAAAAAGAAGGCTGCAGTGATTCCCTGAAACAGGTATTCGCATCTTTGCTTTACTACTACTATGCCTTTCTAAATATTTCCAAATACTCTTTCTTTTTGTGGCTGGCGCGTTTAAACTATATCAAGAATGCTTAACGCTCAACACCATGCCACTTGTGTTAGAATTCACCAACGCTTACTCAATCGTCTCAGGAACGAAGCTGATGCATTTGTAAGCAGAATAGTCACCGGAAATGAAACATGGATTCATCACAATGAGCCAGAATCAAAACGCCAATGTAGGAAGTGAAAACAGTATGGATCCGCCACGAAGAAACATTTTGAGACTAGGCCATCGGTAGGAAAGGTTACGTTTTTTGGAATGCAAAGTTGCCCATAGTGGAAGAACCGAGGTTTAGAGAAAATGTAGTTTTAGAAAATGTTTAATAGATTAGCTGAAAAAATTATGATTGTGGTCTTTATTAATTTTTTTTTCAGAACAGAAACTAAAAACCTGTTTTAGGAAACAATAAGTAGTTTTAGAGGGGCAAAAAAGGATTTAACTAAATTTGCAAGTTTTAAAGTAAATCCTATTTAAATAACAATACCACCTCTGTAGCTCATTGAAAACAGTCTGAAAAACCTATTTGCTACCTCATCCGGATAACATACTCAGTTTTAGAAGGCTAATTTCAAATTATTCCTATTTTTCTTTTGTTCGTACATACTTGTAAATTAATTAGTACAGTTAATCATGAATTTAATATATGTCCTTCACCATATCAAAAACCTGTAATTTTTTAACATATTATAAGTGTAATTAAATAAACATTAAAGAACGTTATATCGACGAGGCAAGGTCTCATGCTTGCCCATAAACATTTGAATTTGTTACAACAAAGTAAAGAAAACATATTTACTGAGATGAAGGATATGTTTCATAATCCAGTAAAAATTCTCCTTGAAATTAACTTCCATAACTGAAAGAGATTTTTTTTTCTGGAAGAAAATGTATAGAAAGATATATTTATGTCAATATACAGTAATTATCAATTTAAATATCTTCTGAAATATCAAAAGTATGCTCTTTTAGGAATGGGTAAAGTAAGTAAATACGTAAAATAAAGTATTTTTACTGCTAAGTTTGTATGCTTTGTGTAGACTAATACTTTATTAAAAAGCCTTTCGAATTTTATTAGTTTTAAACACTTAAGCAATACCATTATACTGTTCCTGGAAAAGAAGGTTTGATCGTTCTTTGAAAGGCTTTGAATACTGTTTTGTTTGAAGTAGCAGAAAATAAAGAACTGATATTGAGAGTTTTTAAAAATTTTATTTCAGACGCTTTGATAAATGCTCAGTTTCTTCGAATTCGAAATCCTTTTCTCCTGAACAAAAAATGAAAATATAGGGAATGAAGGAAAAAAATTCAAAGTGAATGCATATTTATTTATCTTAAAAGTTTAAAATGCTTTTGGTGTTCAAAATTACTGGAATGGAGTTTCCATTTATTTGTGAATATACTCATATTTCTAAAACATCTCGATAACATTTTGTGAGTGCTTTAAAAGCATTTTTGAAGTTGAAGATTTTTTCTATAGGAAAGTTGTCTCTTAAAAATATAAATTAAAAAAAAATAGAAATCTTTCTAACTTATTATCGCGTTTTTGGAAAGAACTTTCAACTAACAAAAAATCTACGTCTTATTGTTTTTCAGTTAAATTTATTGTTTAATTTTCATTGATCTGATTTATTATTTCTTGAATTTCGGCAACGGTCTGATGGTTGCGTTGACGTAGTAAAGGCTGTGATTAAGCAATCTCTGTTTTTTGCTTTATTTAGAAGATTGACTGGTTAATTTAGAAAAATGGTAAACTTTCTGTTCCATTAACTTCAAAGAATCTGACAGGTTTTGAAATAGAATTTTGTTTATTTTAATAAACTATCAATTTACTCTGAATTAATGACGCAGGGATTCATTTTCTTTTGAATAAGTACCGGCATTAAAATTTTTCTTACTCTTTTGGCGGCGGTCAAGTGTTTTTACTCAAAGCTGTGGGAGAAATAATATTTTATAACATATCTAATTTATTCATTTATTTATTTGCTGAATTTGCAACGGCAAAATTTTGATGCTTTAATTTTAAATACAAACTTTGCAATTCATTAATAAAAATTTTATTTATATTTTAAATTCAGAAATTATTTTGAAATTATGTTAAGTAGTTAAGAAAGTATTCGCTTTATGTTTGGCTTGAGAAATATACAGTGTCTTCAATTTTAAACAAAATTCCAGAACTTACATTTATATAATTTCTAGGCTACAGAGTAATATTTCGATTTATGTATGTCTTCGATAATACTATTTCTGCCTTTAACTTACTTTTCAATCCTCCGAAATATCGAAAAGCCCCCCCCCTTCAGTTCTTATTGTCCAGAAACATTGGTGTGCGGGCAAGACTCCACATTTATTCAACATCAAGTCTGTTCATTGGAACCGCTCAATGACAGAGTGAAATTGACGACTACAACCTGTTTTTCCTCCTTCTGCTGTTGGGCTCCGAAGGTGTAGGTCGTTCCTCTGGCTGTCTTGACCCCGGCTGACGTGTGAGCCATGTTTGTTTTTTTCGTTCTTTTTTTGACTGCCATCTCCATATTGTGTGTAGAGTAATGTATTTCGCCGAGTAAAGAAATTGGTACTGAAGATTCAACTAAAATTATCTAGATGCTAACTTCTGCAGTAAACTAACGAGGCTCTACGACTCTTCAAAAATATATTGGAATTGAAATATCCTCGAAAGAACTTCATGTGCAAGTGTTCCATTTTCAGGATGATATCAATATCTGCCTTGTGCTTTTTCAAAAATATATTGGAATAACCAGTCAACTCAATTTCCTCCGTTATAAAATTTGACTTTTTTATCATGAAACTTTGCTGAAAGATGATGGACTGAGATCTACTTGGATTGGAATATTACGCATTTCTTGTACGAAAGGTTAGGTTTCAAAATGATAGGACTGTTTCTTTCTGCCGCTGTATGATCACGATAGCCAATCTTCTGTCTGGCGATATTTACTTAATTTATGCTGGTATTAATTCAAAATTTTATGATGTCAAGATATAATAAATATTACTTAATTTACATTATTTGAAGTGTCATCCTTTGGGGTAAGTTACTTTAAATTTTATATTTCTTTCAGATCACACATTTCATCCTGCACGTTTATCAAGTATATCTGGCTTATTGCGCACACCACCATATTTTATTACAATTGGTAATTCGTCCCGACTGCTCTTTGCGTCGACTGAAATTCTTGTCTGCATGGGACATTTTTGGTTTTTCCTAGATGTAACACAAATATGAGCCATCTGTTCTGGCTTCCACAAAGGTATCCCCTATTTGTTAAACAGGACTTCCTGAATTTGCTTCGATAAATAAATCCAATCTAATTCTGATAATGAATTTAATTCTCTACATAATACAGAAAGATTTTTTTTTTTTTTTTTGTATTTAAAAGCAATTTAGAAAACGACACAGAATAGACAATGCCTAAAACGTCACCATGAACACTCACTCAGGCACATGTGCGATCACATCGAGAAAATAGCAGAATTAGCTACTTTAGGATTCATCTATTTAATGGGTTTAGAAGATCATCTATTCAATGAATTCCTGATAAAGCTCTCAATTAACGAAAGTGGGCTATCGTTAAGGGAATGTTTAGACTGATAATTAGGATTTGAAGCTTTTCAATTCGATTAATTTGGCTGCATTTAGGTGGATAGTGGAATCAGGATGATATTAGTTTATATTAATTCAAATTTCATCTTAATAATAGTCCTATTGCCATTTTCTTTTTATCTTTGCTTTAAATTATATTTTATTGCTTTTATGTTACTTCTTTGTACTTTCTGTTCCTGTTGAGTTTCGAAAGTAAGTGAAAACGAAATGTGTTTCCTACCCCGGATGACAGGTATAACGCAACGATTGCAATTATTAAGTAATTCTGTCTATATCCTGAGACAATTTTACATACACAGATCACTTCATAGAATTGTATTCCTCCTAGTTATATCGTAGGCATACTTGCTTGGAAATTAATGAGCACTATATTAAATTCTTTCTTTTCATAAGACTAATGTTCTTAAGAAAATACATTGAATGCCACTGAATTAGGAATTGCATGCCTATGCAAGTTTTGTAGCGCTGCGCCGCATTTATGCTCACGTGAGGGCGTTGTGGTAAATGCATATATAGCTAGTATTATGGTTGTTGTTAATCAGGGAAAATGTAAACCTGTAATGGGAAAACTTCTGATTTAGACAGCTTTGATTGCGGACTGATAGTAGGCTTTCGACACATGGGGCATTCAGTTTCCGAAACTGTCAGAGGGCTAGAATTTTCAAGGTCAACAGTGTCAAGAGTATATCAAGACTGCACAGATATTAGGGAAAAAGAAATAGCGATCGGGAAAATTGTAAAGGAAAATTAGCCTTAAACGAGAGCGGTGTGAGGCGACTCAGCCGTACTGTACATAGTGAGCAAAGCCAAACATTAGCTCAAATTATAGTTCGACCGCCTCATCCGCGACCATGAGCGCAAATATGCATGCGCCATTCGGACCGAATTATTCTCAAAATAGGGTGGAAGGGTGGGGACTTTCTTTCCCTCCAGCATAGCTCTTTTCGGAGAAGAGAAGACCTTTCATGTCGCAGCAAGTAATACCGCTCCTTTTGGACGAGTCAATGTGTTTTGGCAGAAGGCCAACCACGGTTGCGCTTGATACGGTCGATTTATACCACCCAGCTGAATCAAGGCGCCATTCGTATAGTCAGTAAACGGATCGTGCAACACTCGCTTCACCACATGGGCTTCGGGAACCGTAGACTCATTAAATTACCATTGTTGAATGCATGCCATCGAGCTCCCCTTCTTACTAGGCAAGAAAACACAGAGACTAGATTCTAGAGGACTGGGAACGAGTAGCATGGCTTGTTCTAGGCCAAGAAATGTTTTGCCAAAAGAAATGGCCAAACTTGCCAAGAAATGTTTTAAAAAAGTAGTTTATGATAGTTTCAAATCATTATGTTACATATATAACTAATGTTTAAAGTATTATCTTTAGGAAAGTACGTCCTTAAATTTTTGTATTCCATTGCAGAAATTTTATACGTGTAATTTTTAAACCTTAAGACTCTCGATTCCGACTAATTAATACTGACGGCAGTCTGAGAGTATGGCATCAAGCTCATGAAGCTAAGGATCTTGCATGCCAGGTTGGAACTGTACAAAGCTATGGTGGCTCAGTCATGGTTTGGGGTGTTTTCTCTTGGCGGTGTTTGGAATCTTTGGTACTTATACCAACCCCGCTCATTATGATTCGGTACGTAGAGTTGCTGGCGATCATCTCCAGCGATTTATGCTGCCCTGTCATTCACACGGATATGGAGCATCCCAGCAAGATAACTGCCCCTCTCACAGGTCCCGTTGGCTACTGCCTAGTTGTATGAGCATTCCTCTGACTTCTCTATCATAAAATGGCTACCTCGAAGCTCTGACTTAAATTCTACTGAGCACTTTTTGGGTGTTTTGGAGAAAGGTGTGAAAACACATCACACAACACTAGCGACCCTTCCTAAATTATGGGCAGCTATATCCGATGTTTGGCAAGCCATTCCCATAGAATGTTCCGCAAGCTTATTGAATCTAGGCCTCGTGGTGTGGCAGCCGTTATCAAGGCTAGAGGAGGACCAGGTCGTTATTGACTAGCTATCCTTAATTTTGTGGCACTCCATTGTATAATTGCATATTTTTGATAGCTGATTTAAGCAGAATAATAATGTATATTTTTTTTCAAAATTATTGAAAATGCATTGAAATAAATAAATATAAATTAAAAGAGTAAAATTAAATAATTCTTATGTCTTCTGCACAACAGATTTCATACAGAGACTTTCATTCACACAGAATGTTAACCTAATACTCGTAAATATGTAAGGGAAAGCAACCATAGTAACACATATGAACAGAGCTACTATAGGTAACTACAACGGTATATTAATCATTTATGCGCTGCCCAGATGGCGTAGTGGTTAGTCACGCTGATTATCAAACCGAAGGGCCCGGGTTCGAAACCAGAAGAAGTGTATAGTGTCTGCGCAGCATTGAGGTACTCAAAATACATGCTGAACCAAAAGTTCTCTCGAGTAGATTAGTGGGAATAAGATTAGAGGAATAAGGGTGGGAGACCTTCAGACCCGCGTCCTGGGGTGCTCTCTCTCAAAATGGGACGGATCTGAGCAAAGTCGTACTGTTACATATACTCAAGGCCATGCCCACGAAAGACGCAGTTATAAACTCCTTGCAACGATAAAATTCTTTGACTTGTTCTGATTAGATCAGACAAGTGAGATTAGCAACTGTTTATTCACAATGTTGAAATAGCAAAAGAGAAATCAAAATAAACTTTCGTAATTTGGTAAAATTACGTTAATTGTTAAAATTTATGATATAAAATTACGAATAAGAAATTAAATAAGAACTTCCATATTTCAGTATTCACTACAAGATTTTGGTATTTCAATAGATAAGCTAATTGCATTTACATACTGCTGCTATTTCTTCTGAAGCTTGTACCAGTTTTTTGCAGAAAACTACTATTCTGAAGAAATCTGTTTGAAAAACCTAATTCGAGAGTCAGTTGTTAAAGCTGAATTACTAATGAATCTTTTTAATTCGATAATAATCCATGAACTTACCAAGAAATATTTTAAAAAAGAAGTAGTTTATGATCGTTTCAAATCATTAAGTTACATATATAACTAATGTTTAAAGTATACCTTTAGGTAAGTACGACCTTAAATTTTTGTATTCCACTGCAGAAAGTTTTTACTAGTAATTTTTAAACTTTAATTTATTCCAGTGAGCTTTGAGGCAAAAAATTCGTATCCTGAAAAATTTGAGGTAAAATATTTCAAAGGAAAATATTCATTTTGACGTTCCTGAATAAATTTGGATGATTTTTTTCCAGGATGCCTTTACGTACGGATAGAATCAAAAATTCTTTTTTCTTAAACGGATTTCATATGGATTCAAAAGATATTTTCCGTGACGTTTGTATGTACAAGCCGTACGTACATATGTATGTATGTATCTCTCATAACTCAAAAACGATTAGCCGTAGAAGGTTGAAATTTTGTACATGGGAGTGCTATAACATCTAATTGCGCACCTCCTTTTTTTATTGCAGTCAGCAATACCAAGCATATTTATCTATCTATTTAATCTATGTAACCTATATTTTATTTATCTAAACCAGGTAAGGAGGTGGACATACCCTGGCTTTAAAAGTCCTTACACGATCTTGATTTTTGCAATCGTGGGCTGTAGGCATATACTTCCAATTACAGATGTGATTTAAATGATAAAAATATTCATGTTTTGCCAATGTCAAATTTTAAAAAAATCGACAAATAACGAAACTTAATTTTATAACAATAACAGTTTACATCTATAGTTGGTCTAACACTAAAAGTCTGACAATATTTAATATCAGTTTATTGGTGTAAATATCTAATAATATTTAAGATCAGTTTATTGTTGTTCTAAAATTGAGTATTTAACAGACCATGCAAGGAAGTGATGTGGTGTTCACATCAGATTTCATTTGTCTAGAATACTTTAATACCAGTTTCTTTAAAACTTCCATACTTTTATTTATTAAGCCCAAATTCTAGTAACGGTTCACTACACAAAGCATATTTAGAACATCAAGATCAATATCCGCCAAAGCAGCTATTGATCAACGAACGCAAGTTTCGTTCGCAATAATTTCTAGGTTAAACTCGTTGTAGATTAAATTTGAAAGAAAAAGAATCGATATAATATTCGATTGAATGAGAAACTTATTAAAATCCTTTTCAAATCAAGCAACGATGCTTCAAACAAACGATACCATTTAGGAAAGTACAAGATAACATTGTCATTACACGATCTTCTATTCATCCAACCGTAAAACAAATGCAAAAATGTTCTAAAGGTATTTTGCTCGCCAGACCATGGATAATAGTTTTCCAGCGCTGTTTAATGTTAAGCCAAAGATCTAATTAATCAAAGAAGACTCGAAGGAAGATAATCAAACTAATTAGAAGCGCTCTAGACCATTCTGAAGGATATTCTGTATCACAGTCTGTATTTCTGAATCTATTCAAACTTGTGTAGCATTTAATTAAAAGGAATTATGAAGGAATATGTATTAACTTTCGAGCATAGATAGCAGATTTAATTAAAGATAGTTTTCTGATCTTTTGTTATAGAGGAGTGTAATGGAGTTTATGAAACGAAATACGATTAACAAGAAATACAGGAAAGAAGGCAATGCTTATGATGCTTTTGGCAGCAGTTATCTTTTCCATCAGTGTAAACTGTCAATGAAAATACGCAGTAAAAATGCAGATGAAATTTATTTTATTGATTATCTCAAGATAGGCATTTAATTACCAGATATTTCATAAGAAGAATCTCTGCTTTTGGAAAGGATGCTCTTCATAAAGAATTTGCTAACGTGTGAGTTTTAGATTGGCTTGACTATAATAGAATTTAGATTAGACTGGTAGTATTAAAAAACTCTGCGTATTTCAAAAAAGAATGTCTCCATCTTCTATAAGTAGCAAAAATATTTTGCTGATCGTTTTTATTTATCATTATTTCCTTTTATGGTTCTTAGTTTGCTTTGCAAAACCATGCAGAGGAGCTCATACAAGAACAGAATATAACAAATGGTGAGCTGTAATTTTAATTGCTCAGGCATTTGGTTAATCATCTCTATAATATAAGATTACAAGCTACCCAGGCTGGAAAAGTGGTTAGTGACTCTGACTGCTGTACCAAAGAGCCATGGTTCGAATCCCGGAGAAGATATGAATGTAGATTATCTGTCCCTTCGTAGGAGGCAGAACCCTTCATAAGTGGCTGGCCTTCGTAGCTGGCCCACCTCTTAGGTGCCTCCATAATAAATGCACCACTGCTTCCGGCCTTAGTTATGGCCAACGTCTATGACGTTTTGTGACCGTCACTAGCGATTGCACGTACATGTACCAGGAGCATTAGATAAGTTACCAGGAGCATACCCGTACCAGGTACATCATGTACCAGGAGCATACACGTACTGTCTTGAAGACCACATACGAGCAGTAGTTTTTAAACCTCAGTACTAAAGATGACAGTTATGAAGAAAAGGTTAAATTTAATTACGAAAGGATGTCTCCCTTACGAAGGATGTTCAAGTGAAAGAATTTCTGTAGAAAAAAGGAATCATACTCATGCTCATAAGAAAAATAGTGGAAACCCCATGCAGCAAGTTCGCTCAGTCACTAGATACTAAATTCCTAGAATACTACCAGCATCCAACGGTCGTATTCATTCGATCACAAGTTATGTCACAATGATTATGTTAGACAGGATTTTTTTAAAAGAAGAGTATACCTTCGCTGAGGACATTCTAAGGAAACTGGGTCGCATCTGCATTAAAGGTGTATGCGTGATGAAAATCTATTGTGCAAATAGAAAGCAAGTGCTTTTCTTTATATAAAATGAAAGGGATATAATTTCTTAACCAAATTCGAATGCATTTTCCTGCATTTGTCAGAAAATAATTAATGTCAGGACAAAATACTTTCGAATTTCACTCTTCGGTTTATTACTTCAAGCTCATTAACAAAGGCAATAAAAATATTTACTTAAAAATTTTTTTTCGATGATATGAGTGACAAAAATAAAATCTTTCTATTTTTCGTAATTATTAAGTGAAAATATCATATTGCTATTAAAGTGTTTTACCGTAAAAATACTTAAATTTCATTAAAGATAAAATTATTTTCCTTGTTATATGATCAGCTTTAAATGAAAGACAGGCTGCATTACTTACTACCGCAAAGCACTGGAAGATTATGTTTCAGACTAGATGCCTTTATGGAGGCCTTTATAAGGAAAACTTTTCTTACGTAAGTAGGGAAGACCACAACAACTTGATGCAGTCTGGGGTAAATGTCAAAAGCAAGAATGCGGTACAAAGCACGAGAAATTCTATCCGCACAATTCGCAAGCAGATATAGTTCGCGGGAATAGTTTAACAATCTAAAGCTTAATGGCAAGCTTAAATTATTATTTTAACTTCAAGAAAAAAATCTGATGTGTACACCACATGACTTCCTTGTACGGAATATTAAATTATACGCATTTTTTCTTGCATTTTATTTAAACTTATTAGATTGAATTAAACCTACATCGCCGACAGCGCATAAACCACAATAGAATAAATGCATTCTTTAAAATTCACTTTGTTTACCATAGCGACACTCTGGCGCTAGGTTTACTTAACAGTATTATATTTCCTTCATATTATAACTCAGAATGCACAAAATGTATATCATTTAAAGAATTATCTAATCGTTGCCACATGTTCTATTCAAATGCTATAATAAAGCTAGAACGATGTATAAAAGAAATTAAGTAAACAAAACAAAACAGGAACTTTTCACAGACGATTGAGTATTTCTCATTCAATTAATTCAGTTCTCACTTCGCGAGAAGGCAAAAATACATAAAAACTCAAAATATCTATATTAAAAATTACGAAGTAAATCTTAAACGCTTATTTCCTCGAAAAAATTCCAGAAAGAATTAAGCATGATTTAATTTGCAATAATAAATGAATGCGTTATCTTTGTTGTTGCGAAGCTAAGTTTCTTTAGATTGGCAACAAATCCACTAGTCTCCTGTTTCAAATGTAAACATTAATGGCCGTCATCAAAAACAGGCTTAGCGGCAATTAAACAACTTTAAAATTGCTGATAATTCTAAAAATATTGCACACAGATTTACTAAAGGCATAAAATCCTTAACTGGAAGATAAAAACAACATAATTCAATCATTTTTAAAGCAAAAAATGTACAATTTACAAACATATAAGAGTAAAGAAACTGAGATCACTTAGCCGGGTAATAGAGTGGATATATATATAAATATATTTATATACGTTTGGTGCTGCCGATTGCAACCAAAATACGAGGTGCACATCTACATGTTATAGCAGTCCTATATACAAAATTTCAATGTTCTGAGGCTACTCGTTTTTGAGTTATGCGAGATACGTACGTACGTACATACGTTCGTACAGACGCCACGAAAAATTCTCTTCAGAATCAATTTTAAAGTAGTTTTATAATTTTTTGAAGGAAAAGAGTATTTTATTCTGTCCTTACGTACAGATATGACGCAAAAACATCGTTAAATTGCATTCGATAGCGGTCAAAATGGATATTTTCGTTGAAATATGCTGCCTGAAACTTTTCGCGATTACAATACTTCCTTTTTACTTCGTACAAGGAAGTAAAAAACTGCCAAATGGAATTTCTGCTAAAATTATTTTAAAAATAACTAAATGATTTTTCGTGATCTGTTTCGATATTTTCTATAAAATTTATTTAGTTGTCAAAATAATTTGTATTTTAAGAGTGAATGTACAGGTGGATATAGTGGATCTCAGAGGTTGAAACTATTATGGATATTAATTCCTGGTTATAAGACACTTAGATGGCTTCGAAGTAAAATAACACCACCTCAAAAGAAGATTTAAAAGAAAAAATTTTATTTAGTCGTCAGACTGACGATCACACAACCAGTGTAATAAAAAAGCATCTAGAGGCTAGTTGAAGCAAGCCGATACTTACGCAACCATCTAGGCATATTAAGTATCACGGTGCCTTGCTGATTAGTAAGCTTTCGACCCGGATGGCATACTGAGGGAGAACACTCCGGAGGACGATCCGAAAGTCTCCACCACCATCCACTATCTATCGCCCATCCATTCGAAAGGATTTCGATAAACCATGTATTTTGAGTACTCCCTTGTGGCACAGATACTAAACACTACCAAACATTCATATCTTCTCCGAGATTCGAATTCGGGCCCTTCAACGCGGCAGTCAGCCTCACTAACCATTATACTGTCTGGCCGCTTTCAAGCCTCCACAACTTAAGGGAACTTCGAAACACGAGCATTAAATCATTAGATAAAGCGAGACGACAAACAAAAGCCCTTTAGACTTTTACGAGCAATTACAGCTAAATAAAGCTAAATCTGAATTTACGTAATTCGGTCGTGAAGACAAGCAATAGCTGCGATAGCTCCCGGAAGCTCTCTCTTGAACTCGAGAGCTCTGTGTGTAAATACATTAACTAATTTGCCTCTTGTTGGGAGCTGATGAAAATGGAAATAACAGAAAAGGTAAAAAATCATAAGATAACTGAATAATTAACATAAAACATTTTAATGAGACCTGCGTTTTGGTTCTAAAAAGGCACTAAGATTTCCGATTCGAAATCTAAGTTAAAAAGTGGTTGGTTTAGGTTTATGTGATTACGGCAAATACCACAGGATCTATATGCCTAAGTGGAGGGATGCTTCGTGGAGGACTTTCTAAGGGAAACTGGCTTATATACACGTTACCAATAGGGAAAAACACGAAAGCACCCATGCAGCCAGCCCGTTCGCGAGATTCAAACCTCGTACAGAACTACCAGTGTTCAGCGACTTTACCGCTTGGCCGCTGGTGGGCCTAAAAAGTGGCTCGGTTTATTTCATTAAATTAATAACTGTTCTCAGTTTATTATTTTCAAAACTTTATGTGCGACTTAACTATGTTCATATATTTTTTCATCACACTAACTTTACTAAATTTCTTAAGGATATTTTATTATAACATCATCAATGTTATAATATTTTACATCAAATTTATTTTTCATATTGCAGTTTAGAAAACAGTTGACAAATTTGCTAAAATCAGTAACGTAAGTTAACTTGCGGAACATACAAGTTTAGGTATTTTTAGAATTTAAATAATACCTATTTTGAAAAGTAGACTTATAAATGACACATTCTCTTGTAAAAATCGAATCGATTTTTCAAATACTGAATTCGATCTTTTTCAAACTTTGCGGTTATCTTGGAAACATCCAATACGTACTGGAAAAAAATAGTGTGCAACGTAATACTTAAAACATAAAAATAAAACGCATTTCAAGCGAGCATATCTAGTATAGTACTTGACCTCGTCACTCGGAAAAAATATTTCAAGCTCTACATTCGTATTATCATATATTTAGCAGCTCAATTTGCAATATATCTGTTTTAAAAATACGAATAAATGAAATGATTTAAAATTATATTCATAGCCTGTTCAACTATGTTTAATTTCACAATATTTTTACTTACTTCGATACATTAACAACAAAATAATAATATATTTTAATTGCCCATGCATATTTATATATATCGTGGAATAATTAATTAAATTTCACTGTTTTGTTTATTTTGATTTGTTTCTCGGTTTGAGTTTAAATGAAAAGGTTCATTGATTTAATGCAAAGCACGAAGTCTTCTCAATTAAGCGGGAAAATTTTTTCCGAAAAAAAGAGTACTATTTCGTCTATCGAACTGTTCTTAATCCTTACATTTTAAATTCGAAGACAGATCTTGAATTTTATAAAATTGATGTATATCTTTGACATTTGTAATATTTATAAAGACAGCTTTAACTATTCTTATCTAAATTATCGCCACCTTTGCTTGTTAAAATGAATTATCAGCTTTAATTCTGGAATGTACAGCAATTTCAATAATAAGTCTCAAATAACGTGAAGCGAAATATTCGTTTCTACAACTAATGACTTAACAAAACTCAAAATTAACCCAAAAGGTATCTACCTCTATTTGAGAAATCCAATCCAAACCAAACATTTAAACAGAATATCACATTAATTTAAATACGCTGCAATCTTTAACTCGTAAACTGCTAACTCTTACAAGCTTAATTCTATCTGATTGGATTTCTAGATAAACAAGTATTCAATGTTGCCAGTATAAGCTAACTAAATAATAGCTGCATGCGCTAATTTAATTCCATCCAATGTGCATTCTGGTAAAGGTCACTGGAAAAAATGGGAAGAAGAGAAAACAAATATCACATACACACACAAAGGTTATTTAGATAAAATTTTACTTGTCACATGTACTTAAATCATTGAAATTCAGGAGATTTCACATGATAATATAAATAAATATTGCTCATTCTGCAGATTTAAGGGTTTTTGTTTTTACATTTTGAAAACATGGGAACAATACAATACGCAGGACAACTGTAATAAAGATAAAATTATTTTGGCCAAACTTATCGCCTTTGTTTTAATACTACATCTAAAGAAAATCAGTGTGTTTAAAGCTTTACATTTTGTAACAGGAATACACGCATAAAACATCAAAATGGAAATACGTTCATGTCTTTTATAATCACTATTACCTTTTCTTTCCTCATACTTTCAATATTTCATTAAAATTTTAAATCCGAGATAAACAGAAGATACTATAAATTATTTAAATAATTCTGTTTCAATCAGAAACAAATGCATTCCTAGCAAATTATGAATATTAAATGTACTTAATGATGGTAGAAAACCGATCTTAATTTACATCGTAGTTTAATATTTTTTGATTGATATTTTTAAACTGCTTGGCTTTAGTCACCTAATTTGGCCTTGAAATGGCACATTCTATTACGAACTACAATTACTCTAAGTTCGGTAGGTCGAGCTGTAGCGAAAATTAATGTTTTCTGGAGAAAATGAGTTTTCGATTAATCTATTTCCCCTTCTGGTCCTTTCAGTTTCGGTTTATCGAAACTCAAATATATTCTAAAGCACCTTTTTCTTCAGTAATCGATGATAAAATTTTTGTCGAGACAGGCAGGATTCAAACTATTAATAATTCTAAAATAATTATAAAGACATGCCGCTTTCAGTTTAGCAAAAAAAAAAAAAAAAAAAAAACTATAAAGATAATATAATAACGTATAGTAAAGTAAAATAATGATCTTAAATATCTGAATAGGAAAATTTATTTAAAATGTTCGTAAATATTGGAATAAATTATAAAGTAGGTGGTATTATTTTGTATTTCTTAACATTTTAACGACTCTTTTATTTTTATCTCTTCTTTAACGATGGGAGCTTTCCAAAAGCAGGAATAAAATTACATTATAGACTGCCTCATAAATTTGTATGGTTTTCTAAAAATTATGTAAAATCAACAAAATGGTGGAGTCCGGTTTGCACCCAAAGACTGCGGAATTGGTAAGGAATTTCCTCCTTCTTTACCGCGTGCCTTTGTGGCGCAAGTACACACAGCTGGCAATCTAAAGATCCAGTGTTCAAAACCCAGTTTTCTCACCTTTCTCACTCCAAAAATTCTAAATAGACTCCACAGATGGCACCCGAATAAAGTTGTGTTTGATGTTAATTTGTGACAACCAAGATTTGGCGGCTGAGTCCCTGCGCAGCCCCTTTAAGTGGAGGAAAAAATGAAAGGAATTTGCTCGTTTCTTGCCTTTGTAGTGTAATTGGAAGCACGTTCGGCTGGCAGTCAGGAGGATTGTAGTTAGAATCCCGGGGATAACATGGCTGACTTTCTCATGTTTATTGCTTCCGAAAATTCAGAAGCGCTCTCCAGGCTACAAATCGCCACAAAGAATAAGAATCGTCACACATTATACGCACTGGCATTTTTTGTGGGAGGAGGCTTGTGAATTAATTTTAGCTAAATTTTCGCCAATAGATGGCGCCGTTACTGTCATAGATTTCGAAAAATTAAGATCATACAGCATTTATTCATTTACTTTTGCGAGCATATTACAATACTTCATTTCAGTCCATTTGATTATTAGACATCTGGAAAAGTGTCGTATTTCTTTCAAGTTTATCTGAAATTAAATATTACCCCCTGAATGTTAAATATTAGCATATCTTTTTTTCTCTAGAATATTTCTACTAACGAATTCGTGCCTGACGAATCAACGTTTCCATTTGCAAATAGTAGTCACAAGAAATGTTCGTACTCTTCCGTACATGTTTTCATGCAGCGAGTCATAGTACATCTAGGTGGTCTAATATTCGAGCTCTATCCAAGTTACAACTGATTTTTCATGGTTTCTTGGCTAAAAAACCTAATGTATGAACATATTGTTAAATGAAATAATTTTAAACAGATTTTATAAACTTTTTTTTATGGTCTACATAATTTCTTGCGCCTTTTAATAACCTTTCAGAATTTTATTACTGATACAGTTCGAGTTAATAATTCCTCCAAAGCTACATTTTATATTTTATTATTTTTCAAAAACTTCCAGTACTTTTATTTACGTACGTATCTCCTTTTCGAATATATTTCGAATTTTTTAAATTATAAATTCAGACTTTGGTTTACGAAATCGTACTAAACAAATTTAAAGTTTAATTTCCAAATCCAACTTTTCACCTTTTCAAATGGAAATCATCCATCATAATCAAATGTGATTAGTTCTGTTGACAGCAAACACTACATCACTCGGGAAGAAGACCAGACACGTAAACCACTATGGGAGATGTCTTTTAAAAGCAGAATGAATGATGAAGCATGAGTAAACAACGCTTGTCAGACAAGAGAAGGAACTAGAGATCCTTGGAAAGTTTTTAAACTGCCAACTGAAAAGAATATCTGAACGTTTACTTGTTAAGAGTTTAGTTATTATTCCTTTTATTTTAGAAAATAATTTAATTTTTTTCTTATTCGTTTTCTTACAATTTTTGTATTTTTAAAAAACCAATTCTCTATATATGCAAATTTTAATATTAAAAAAAGAAAGCTGACGAGATTGCTCACCAACGTTTTCCCCTAAGCTGCACATGAGAGTAGCCACTTTCTTTTCTTCAACGAAACTGCGTAGCCTGCTTTAGTTTCCCACGTACACAGCAGCTGTAAAACATTAATATGTAAAATATTCAGGAAGACCAAACAGTGCATCACGCATGCCTTGAGTAGATTAGAATGCCTGGCTCAGCTATTATTAATTTCTTTGCAGTCACAGTTTTGCTTTGTACACCTACAAGAAAAATTATAGGGAATATTGTACATCTGTCCCATTAATATGAATTTGCTAGTGGCGTGCTGATACAGTTAATTATTTTCTAGCTATAGCCCTTTCCTTACTGTTCCGAGTTTAGGGTTCGTAAAGATATCTTCAATATCTACGTAAGATGAGCAGAAAAAAAATAATTGCAACAGATAACAAGTTAACAGAGAGCCTATAATTAGCTTTAATGGAGAAAACCCAGGTAAAGTAATGGAGATAAAGTAATATACAATGAAAACCTGGGTAAAGTAAATTCTCTTTATACGCGAGAAATATAAAACATAGCCGGTATCGCTACAAGAATAAACTCTAAAGCAGTAATGCGTATTTTGGGGAAGGTGTGTGTGTGATTATGGCAAAGCTTCGAGGGCTATCTGCCTAAGGGAAGGGATGCCTTCGTGGAGGACTTTCTAAGGGAAACTGGCTCGTATACACGTTACACATGGGGAAAACCACGAAAACGCCCATGCAGCCAGCCCGTTCGCGGGATTCGAACCTCGGACCGAACTACCAGTGTTCAGCGACTTTACCGCTCGGCCGCTGGTGGGCCCTATTTTGGGGAAGGAGCGAACGCCAAACTGACAAAAAGTTGCAAAATGTCGCCAGTATAGCACTAAGGCCTGTTCATTGGACATTCTGCCTCCATCTTCTGATTAAAATATATTCCCAATCTAAACTTTGACTGATTTATAATTGCAGTATTGGCACCCTTATATAAAAAACAACACTTACAAATACCATACATGGCTACATAGTCAGTTAAACGAAAATACAAGCTAAAATTATTACATAAAATGCACCAAATAAACAAATAAATAAACAAAAGGATTACGTAACATTATAGCTATACACAAAAGAAAAATATAATCGGAATAAGCACGAATACTTAAAAACATTTGCAACTTTATTAAGATTAGAGACTGAAACTTCATTGCTGAATATTTATTCTGCAGAATCATCGAAATAAATACAAGTTTGACATTTAGGTTAGGCAAATTTGATAGAAAGATTAAGTTAGATTAGAAGCACAAGGTTTTGCTATGCTACTGGAATAGGCTCTCGCCTAAAGTGGAAAATCCACAAGTCTTATTCTTCAGAAGCACATTCTTAATAATCATAATGGGCAACATCATAATGGGCGCCGCACTCTGCGCTCCCGTTCTTGATCCCGTTTGTATCTTTTTTGCATAACAATCAATTCCGATGGATAAATGAACAGCAGGCAGCAAGCGAATTAACAGCGGAGAAGCAAGAAAGAGAATGTTACATGTTCAAGGTGAAAGTTGGGTTCAGAATTAGTTAGTTCTGGTTTAGCTTTATTTTTATTAGCTAACAATAATAACATTTTAAAATTATTATTAACCGAATTTAACGTAAATATCTGCATCATTAGCGTTTTTCAAAAATCATATGACATGGTTTAATTTTGAAGCAACGCAGGGCGGAGGGATTTAATATAAACAGTTGTTATTTTAGGACAGAAAGGGGGAAATAACCAAATTAAAATGGATATTTAAAGGATTATTGTAAATTAACGTTAATCTTAGATTTAGATGGTCCTATTTTATAAGCCTTATTTCCTTACGTATTAATGCTAGACATATACTTGCATATAAAAATTTTTTTCGAAATAGGATGAAACTTTATAAAATTAGTTCTAATATTGTATTTAGGAAGGTTCTTTAAACTGAAAGAACAGTTTTTTATATTATCAGTGTAATATTACATAGTATTAAGTGTAATATTACATAGTATTAAGTGTAATATTACATATAATTGAACAGTTTTTTATATTATCAGTGTAATATTACATAGGTTAAACCTCAATGAGTAAAATGCAAAGCATTCCAAATATTTGCATGCAAAAATTTTAGAGTTGTTGGTAATTAATAGTTTCATAAGACAAGTAGATGTAGACAATCTTGTCTAAAAGGATTCTTTTATGCTTTTTTAGTTTTAAATTAAAGGTGATTCAGTATACACTCAAGGGGAAGCTTCTTTGTTCGGAAGTAGAAACAATATCCTTTGAAACTTTCACACCACTTTATTCGTAAATATACCAAGTGGTGGAAAAAGTTGTTTTGAATCTCAAATAAAATTTCAGACATTTCGGTTTTTAAAGAAAACGGTGAGTATAGCGCTTGACATTTTAAGGGTTAACACGCATGCCCCGTGTGCGCCGTCGACAATCTTTCGTTCTTGAATTCGTTCGTCGTAACGCCACCGTTGGCATTTCGTTCGCGCCGGCGAAACAGTTGCATAATACATTTTTAAGCCCCGAAAATTTTAAAGAAAAGTGCGTCTTATGCACAGGGAAATACGATAGATATGTATGTTTCGAATTAACAGATGAGCAATTAAAGTTATTACTTTCAAACACCCACTACGCAGTTGTTTTTCAAGCAGTCGTGAACGACAGACTTTCTTACCATTTCCATCCTATCTTTTTAAATCTTATTTAAAAGAAAAGCCTTGATTAGGTGTTGGTGTATTTAATTATGGCAAAGCACACTAGGGCTATCTGCCTAAGGGAAGGGATGCCTTCGTGGAGGACTTTTTAAGGGAACTAGCTCGTATACACGTTACACATGGGGTAAACCACGAAAATACCCATGCAGCTAGCCCTTTCGCGGGATTCGAACCTCGGTCCGAACTACCAGTGTTCAGGGACTTTACCGCTCGGCCGCTGGTGGGCCCCCTAATTAGGAAATATGGTAAGTTGTGCCCTTGTTATCTTACCTCTTAATTTTATCTTCTGTCTTTTGTATTGAGAATAGCTGCTAAATATTCATGTGCTTAACTTAAGGTATTCAATTATTTCTTTCCATAACGAAACTCAAAAACGTTTAAACTATATTTTATATGTGGAGCTATTAATTTTAATTTCCGTTCAAGTTTTACATTGCGTGAAATGTGCAATGTCTTGTGCTTCTAATCTAACTTAATCTTCCTATAAAATCTGCCTAACCTAAATGTCAAACTTGTACTTATTTCGATGATTTCTTTAATGTGCAAGATGTTTATTTCCCTCAAATCCATTGATTAATTAAAGCCATATATATGAAACCCCTGGTTAATTAAAGCCATATATATGTTTTATAAATTAAGCCCATTCATGCGGACAGAGTTCTACTTCAATTTAGACATTACAAGTTTAACATCATGTGAAACATCGCTTTATGCGAAATCTTGATAATCCTAATAAGTTTTAGAAAATGTTTAAGTGCTGTACTTATAAGTTAAACTATCTTAAAATTTTACCTAAAAAAAACCTAATAATTAGTTTACTAATACTGACAGCTTAATTTACTAATATCAGTGACAGAATTAATTAGAGGATTTTCCCATTGTATAATTAAAGCATGTCTCAGCGTCTCAACTGTATTTACATTACTATTGCAGGTGTAGGGAGGAGAATGCAAAATTAGAAATTTCTTTTAAATTCAATTATACTCCTTCGATATTTGGATCATATGTAGCTTGATGGAGAATTTAATTAAAATATCACTTTAATGTGCGTACATATTTTAATTACATATTTTCGTAATTTTCTGGTATACAGATTCATTGTCAGTAATTTTTTTCTTTACTTGTTCATAATTTTTTTCACACATAGTCATTATGTTACATATGTATACCATGTTTTGTTTCCCTTGTTAGACTCGAACAACGCTATAACGAAGAAGAGACAGAAACTTTAATGCTTTACATCCCGGGGTTTGCTATATCCGATATCTGATATGGAAAAAATCTGATGTAGCCATCACATGACTTCCTTGTACTGCCCATTATATTATACAAATTTTTGCTCTTGAGAAGAACTTCAGAATGACTTCAAAAGAAGAGAACTTGAAAATGACTTCAAAAATGGCAAATTTTGAAGGTCAATATTCCGGTAAATTAAATTTTTGTTGTACGATCTTCTTCTAATTTTACTTTTTCATCACGAGTATAGAACTTTCCTAAATATTAGTATAGAAAACAGGAGACCTTTTAAAAGTTGATTTATAGTTATTTCTTGAAAATATTTTTTTTTAATTTAACATTGCCAAAATATTAATCTTTACGCCATTTGAAACACTTCTTTAATTGGATGTAATATGTGACTACGACGAAACTATTGCGAACATTTGTGGTGGGAACATTTGTGGTGGACTTTTAATCTGGATACAGGATGTATACATATATATAAACATTTGGTTCTGCCGATTGAAATAAAAAAGGGAGTTGCATAACTAGAACTTAGAACAGTCCCATATACAAAATTTCAACGTTTTACAATTAATTGTTTTTCAGTTATGCATATATATCATACATATGTACGTACGTACAGACATCATAGAAAACATCCCTTTTGAACCACTTTAAATCCATTTTACAATACATTTGGGGAGGAAAATAATCCTTTATTCTTTTCGTATGCACAGACGTCACGCAAAAGAATCGTCCAAAATAGATACGGGAACGTCAGAATAGACATTTCTGTTGAAATATGGTACCTGACATTTTTAGCGATTACAACACTTCCTTTACTTAGTATTAGGAAGTAAAAATGGATCTTTTCACAAAATACTGTACGAACTGATTGACGAATCGTACAGAAAGAGTGATTAGAATTTTCATATTTCCAAAAAAATGTGAATCGTAAGAGTAACTTTGATTTAAAAAAAATATATATTAAACGTTAACTACAATTGTTATTAAGTGCGTTTTCTAAATCTCATTTCCTGTTTTTCAGTTTTACCATACTTTAACGATTTTACGCGAAAATTTACTTGGCATAAAAGTCATGGATTTCATCCGCACCTCCAATTACACATTTCCATATAAAATATGCTTCTACAACTATGAATAAGCATTATCCTTGAACAGATCGTTGTTTTACGATCTGTTCTACATTATTATCCTTGAATAGATCGAATGAACACAAAACAAACTCTTTGTCTCAATAAATCGATGGTTCTTTAACTCAGTGCGTAATATAATAGGATTTCTTAATGTATATTGTAGTGTGTCTTAGTTTTCCAGAGTTAAATGTTATTACCTACCTCTCACAGCCTTTGATTTAGAAGAAAGAGAAAGGCGGAGGTGAAAACAACAATAATAACCTAAATGTATTTTTCTTTATCTTGATAACCTAAACAGAAAAAAATTAATGGTTATTGTTTTTCAATTGAAAGTGGCAAAAATTCTGGGAAAAATAAAGTTTGGAAAAAAAAAATATTTTTCCAAGTAAAAAAAGCTTCTAGAGCAAGCCCGCCTGCGAGAACTTGTGGAAGAAGATGAGTATGCAACTAACTACTCGAAAGCTTGCTAAGGAGTTAGACGTTAATACCATGTCCATTAGTCGCGCTATGCATCGTATAAACTTGATGTATTTCAATTGCTGGGTGCCGCATGAGCTCAAAGTCGCGCTGCGCTATGCATCGCATAAACTTGATGTATAAGTTGAATAGATGGGTGCCGCATGATCTCACTCAAGCAAATAAGCGTAGATGTGTTCGCACCTGCACTCATCTGCTCGAATATTAACGCAAGGACAAAATTCTGAATCGGATCATCAATTGTGATGAATAGTGGATTTACATCAATAAACACAAGAGGAAAAGGGGGGTTGGTCTGCGTCCGCCGAGCTCGTCGGCAGCGTCGCAAAGCGCAGTTTGACTAACGAAAAGGTCATGCTTTGTATCTGGTGGAATTGCCGCGGTATTATCCACAAAGAGTATTTGTAAAAAGGTAAAACCGTCGACAATAAGGCGTACAACGAGATGCTAGTCCGTGTTGACTCTGGTATCGAGGAAAAAGTCGAACTGAGTTCCTGCGCAAAAGGGTAGTATTCCATCAAGATAATGCAAGATCACAAGTGCCTGTATTCACCAGCTGGATACTCTACAGACTGGAATGAGATCTTTTGCTACACTTAACCATATAGTTCCGACATAGCTCCTTCGAACTTCTACTTTTTTCCACACCTGCAGCTACATCTTGTTGATACTATCATCCATTCTGCACAGGACGTCCGAAGTGAGGCTGATCTGTTTTTGAACCCGCGGCAACGAAGTTTCTAAACCGAAGGCTTTGGAAACTACCAAATCGTTGGCAAATAATCATAGATTTGGAGAGTGATTACTACCCGCACTATTAAACCTATTAGCCTATTAAACACTGTGTAAGTATAATGCTCACCTTTTGTTTAGAGTATAAAACGTACTGGAATAGGTTATGATGCAAAATTCATAAACAAATTTATACAAACAAAACTATTCACAGTTTTTGTAGAACGAGAAAGCTAAGGATGAATTAATTCTCTAAGAAGAGGGACTGCTGTATTTAGTTAGAAGATGTTATTTAACAATTCATTCAAAATTGCTTATTCTAAGAAGTAAAGCTTTTGCTCGTACAACTGCAGATTAACTTTGTGAGAAAAAAAATAGAATTAGGAGCCACTTAGTCGTGACACTGCTTAATGCACCTCTAATTAAATTTAGAAAATAATGCACAAAAAGTCAATGGAAAGTTCAGTAAATGAAAGGGTTTTCTAAAAAGATATTGTTAAGAGAGGGTTTTCTTACCAGAAGGAATTATTTCTAGAATAAAATAAGCTGGATCTTTCCGCAAACGTGTCTGGATGCGAAACATCATTTATCTTGTCTCAGAGATAGATTTCTTATTTCATTTTAACTTTAGAAAGTTTGATCTTTGAAGTAGAGTTTGCGATCTTATTTCATCTAGAATTAAAGTTTCAAGAGCATTCGATGGAACATTTCCCTTGGGAAGTTTCGTTTGAACTGTCGACTTTAAGTCAAAATTCTAGAGTTCACTTTTAAGTACTTTTTGGATTGGGTTAAAAAAGAACATCCTAAAACAGACTCATATTACATAGGAGACTTAATATCGTTATCCATTACGCACGAATGAAAGTAAATATTTTGGTACATCTCATACCGCAGAGCAAACAGAAAAATAGATTTATGTTAGAAATAGCGTTTCTTCTTAAACAATAAACTTCAAACAGCGAATTTATATAAAAAAGGGGATGATATACAGTGAGGAGGAGGTTGTGCAAAAAACCTCGACTTATACCCAAAGATTAATAATTATGAACCACATTTTTAAATCTTCTTAACTTGATGCAAATCAGAGAAACAATTTAAATATTAAATTGAGTTTAAATACAGACTTAGATTGACATTGGTTTTAAAGAAAAACTGTAGCCATTTCTGAAGTAAACTGAGACTGGCTTCTCTTATTCAAAAGCTAAAATGATAACCTCAAAGAATTTTTGCATTTAGGTAGAATGAAGAAGAAGGTCCTGTTCAGTGTTCTCGCGAAAATATAAAATGTTTGTGCAAAATCAACTTCAGTCAAAAGCTGCATTTTTCCTAATACCAGAGTTTTCAAACATTTGATCTTGCTGTTTCAACTAGCTTTTTACTTTGTAGGGATTATTTCAATTTTCTAATAGTCATTCTTATTTTTAAAGCCTTTTCCTTTAATTTTTTGTTAGAACCAGTATTTAATGGGAAGTTCAGTCACTTCCGTAGAAGAACTCAGAAGTTCTCAACAGAGCATGTTATGCCTTCGGGCCACGTTGGGGTTTTAAACCTATCTTAATAGATTAGGCCGTAGTCTTACGTGCCTGTTAGGTATTCGCCAGTGAAGTTTAATTATGGGAGAACTGGATTAGTTATTTTTATACAGCTTTGGCTAAATTTTAGTTAGAATTAGTTTAGTTCCTTATTTTCTATCTAAGTTAAAGCCCAAGTGGTAGCTTTCTAATAAGCCCGAGCGGGGCCAACTGTCAAACATTTCTTGAGTGGATAAAAGGGTACTTTAACTCTTTCTTAGACTTCGTCTTTATAGTTGCTAGAAGACCAGTGAATATCCGCTAGTCTCTTCTCCAAAGTTCTAGTTGCAAAGGACACTAAATTAACTAGAAGTTATAATAACTTCCTAAATAAGGTTTTTTTCGACGCTACCGACTTTTACATATGAGTGTATCTAATTTTGAGTACCGTAAACGTTACCTTACCAAGGAATTTATAATCCATATATCTTTGTAAATAATCTGTTTTAAGAGTGTTACCAATCCAACTTAGTCCATAACATCTTTAACAAATTGAGCGACGTAAAAGTAATAAAAGTAATAAATTTACTTATTTATAATTAATGGATTTCTTTTTAGTAATTACTTAGGTGATACAATTTATAAATAAGTTTAATTGACAAAACTTGTAATATTATTTGTACCTTTTGATTTAAACTATAAATATGTTCATCATTAACGGAGTTAGAAAGGTTTTTAATATCGCATATTCCGCACCTCGGTGCAAGCGAATTGTTTGTTTTAACTTCTGCTACTTTATGTATTTATTATGAAAAAGTGAAGATCAAAATGTCATTAAACAGTTTATTATTCAGCTTCAATTTATATTATAAAAAATGCAATAATAAATTTATAATTATTTGAAATCCACTTTCCTTTTGGACATAACAATGCAAGAGTGACTTCGCCAAAATATTCATACAGCAGAAACAAAAGGCCTGCATTTTTACAGTGTAAAATTTTGTTGTTTTATGTATGAATATATGGCATCCTATTAATAATAACTATTTTATAATATTTTGTCAATTAAAAAACACACTCTGGATTGTAAAACTCCGTCCATCCCCCTCGCTGAAATGTGCCAGATAATCTCGAATCTTAGTATGCAGGTATATTCTTAGACAGAGAAGCCGATGATAGAAGATGCACAATCAATGAACTCATAGTCAGGTATTTAAAATGCATACTACAGATCTCATATAAAGCACAGCTTCCTCTGGCCTTTTGTCAATTCGGGGTATTTATGAGCTAGGGCTGTATTCATGGCGTATAAGGGATTCCAAAGTCTAATCGATCCAACCAACTGAGCAAATCCAACTGAGGTCGCATCACCACTTTCAGGGAAGCAGGGTAGCATGGAGGTCGAAGCACCAACATTGACAGAGTTGTTACCAGTGGTTCCAAAAGAGTGCTCATCTTAGAAGCATCTTCAGGTTTACGTTGATAACTTTTCGGCAGGATTTTGAAGCTGCCAAAATTACACCAACAACTTTGCTATTTGTCATTCATAACTCTTTTACATGAACATGCTGTGTCACAAAGCAAGTTTCAAAAGTGTAATAACGACTGGATTCCATTTTCCATTACAGACGTCTCTTGCGATATCGGCCCTCTTATTCCTGGGCATCCACAGTAAAGCTTAGTATAGCTTAGTGGCCAATCTTAGTATGCAGGTATATTCTTAGACAGAGAAGCCGATGATAGAAAATGCACAATCAATGAACTCATAGTCAGGTATTTAAAATGCATACTACAAATCTCATATAAAGCACAGCTTCCTCTGGCCTTTTGTCAATTCGGGGTATTTATGAGCTAGGGCTGTATTCATGGCGTATAAGGGATTCCAAAGTCTTCAAGAAGCTTGAAATGTAATACGGGAGACATATCGCGTCAAGAGAACCATGATTTTTGCTTGGCGCAGCTGATCAGCGAATTCAACCAATCAGTGAGGAGGGTTCTTGGGCTGGTCAGATAAAGGTGGCCTGACCAACATGGTTATCCCACCTTACTATGAAGCGATTAAGTTTATGATACCTAGTGTTATGATTTGAATTGTATCACTTTTAGTTATCTTTTGTAGTACTTAAACGGCCCGATGATGCGTCGATGATATCCTTGTATTGCACGTTGTCAAGTATATTTAATGCCATCTTTCAACAAGATGATGTTCCTCTACGCATGGCGAATATCATCAAGGAATAACTGCATAATGTCACAACATTCGATTGACCTGCCTGATCTCCTAATTTTCCCCAAATTTGGGACTATAATTAGTAACAATTATCTTCCATGATGCTGACTTGCTGAGTAATGATAGAATACCTGGCAGTTCCGCATTCGACAAGACAGCATTCAGTATTTGTTTGAGCTGATGATACCATAGAGTTCCTCACTGGCGAGGAACCTAATGAACTGTTAAGCGAATAATCGCTTAAGTCCAAGAACAGAAAAGTAAACTCAAGAAGGGTTAATTACCCTTTATGCACTCAAATTAAGACTTAACAGTCGGCCCCTTCCTCAGGACGTACAACAAATCCTCCATTTGAGCTTAAACTCAAAATGTAAGAACCGAGAACTAGCCGCCCACACTAGATGGTTAGGGGAACCTGACTGCTATACCGAAGGGCCCGGGTTCGAAAGCCGGATAAGGCATGGATGTACTTGTCTGTCCCTTCATAGGAGGCAAAGGTGGCCTATTAGGTGCCTCCATAATAAAGAGACCACCATATCTGGCCTTAGGAGTGGCCGATGCCGGCATAGGCAAGTGCCCGCCATTGGGAAAAAAAAAAAAAAAAAAAAAAAAGAAAAGAAATGAAAGCTAATGACTAACTAAAGAGATTAAGCCGAAGCTAACACAGTTCTTAACTAGTTGGCCCGTAATATTAAATTAGCCAACGAACTATCAAAAGACACGTAATACGGCCGAGCGTAATAGCTTAGACAGACGTAGCCCAAAGGTAAACGCCCGCTACTCAGGAATCCTTACTCTCTCTGAACTTGACTTAAATATTATTTTCCTCCTCATTTGCATTTCCTGCAATTCTAAAACCTCATTCTGGTAAGGAGTTGTAATTTGAAGCTAGGTACGATAGAAGAGAAGCATAAACTTAATGTAGTTGTTATAAAATTAAAGTATGTCTTACCAATGAACTGAATATCATTATGCATAGCCACCCCAAGGTGACTGTAACGCTAATAAATACATTATGGTTCCGAACCTACGTATCAAATGGATTGATTGCTATCTAATTTTAACAACTTCTTTCGTCTGCACATTACTCATTTCAGTTTTCATTATGATAAAAGAATTTTTGTGAATGCAGGTAGACTTTTAACCACTAAGGGATGGATGGTTTCCGTGATATCACTTTCGACTAATCTTAGATATGTTGATGAAATTTTTGTGTTTTTTTCCTGAATTTCTATGTGTACGATACTAGAAGGTCATTAAAAGTTACCTAAACCTATTAAGAAAGAATGAAAAATGGTTAATAATCGAATAAATTAGGATCATTTGAAGATAAAAGCTACACAAACGAAATTTTCTTTCACAGTACTGGGAAAATGCTATAGGTATGGAATTTTTTGGATTGGCTCCATTTCACTCCTTATATAATTTTATTTAATATGACAAATCATTATTATTTTGCCTGATTTGAAATATTTATTTTGCCTACAGATTCCCAGGAATTGATGGAGTACTGAAATAAAACTGACATTTAAAGGCAGTTAGTACGATATTTTATTATATATAAATAAAAATTTGATTTACCTAAAATGTTCAAAAGTAATGTAAAAGCAACCTCAATACTGTTGGTATAAAAGGGCAGATTCAATAATTCAGTATTATGTAAAAGCTGCCTTTCCAAAGTAACCGAGAAACAAGGTTCAAATATTGCCTGTATTCAATGATCATTATCTAAATATATCACTACTCAACGTATTACTTATTTTTAAATAGAGTTTTCTCCTAACGTTTTCCATCTTGCTTTCTAAAGGCCTTTTATGCAAGTATAACTCGGACAAAAGCTCCCGGCACTTAGGAAGTAATATTTGAAATTAAATGTAGAGACATCCAATTTACTAAATTTTTTGAATCGATACCGTTGTATTCTGTGATAAGATCTTTTCGCAGTGCAATTGAGAAGTTTTGAGAGCCTTGCATAACAAACAGTTAATTAATTTTGTGTGAAATTAAGTCATGCTCATCGTAAAGACTGTTGCACATGTATTTGCGAGAATGCCAAAGGAGGAAGAAATGCAATACATTGTTCTTATATTATCTAAATGTAATTCTACAGAAACACGCTTTTGGTTATGTTGTTATCGTCATTGATTAATTTGGGGATATGCCAAGAATTTTTTAAAGCCTGAATCCAAACTGAAAGTGCGACTTTAAAATATGTCTTTTTCTATTTTCTCCATTAATAGTTAGCACACTATATTTTAATTCTGTTGACCCCTTTAATTTTTTACTTGAGAAAAATTTTTCATTTGCGTTGTGGTCTGTAGTCCTCTGATTCAGAGAGTCGAAAATTAGCAACGAACTTCAAATTTTAACAGCTTCCACAGTATTATAATAACAGCACTATTATAATTACAGATTTTTTTATATCAGTAGCGTGTTTAGTAGAGTAGTTCTTATATTCTTGTATGTTATTTTATGTTATCAACCATACGATTTAGCTTACTACTACAGCATGAAAAATAAGATCTTTAATTCATATCCCATGCTGGCTATCGAATATCCTCATTCCAGAGCAGTACATTCCAGAGCTACGTCACAGTAGATCTTTATTTTACCTTCCGAATTGCAACAGCATTGTTTAAAAAAACTATTTAAGTGTGACTAATTAATTTAAATCCTTAATTTATTTTTAATAATGAATGCAACTGATGTAACATGAAATATAGTTGAATTTATAATGTATACTATAACTAATAAGAGATGTCCTTAATACCCATATATTGTATATCTCGTACAGAATAATTTTAAAAAAATTTTTAAGAAGATCGAAAACGTAATCAGACATTCGGTTCTGAGCTTTGATATTTTTAGTCCAAAGGGCGTTAGCCCAGAATGGCTATTAATTTCGTTTTGGCATTTTGCGTTGGTTCACTATAAATGTCGGTTCACTTTTTAAATTGTTGCCATCAAATATTATCGCCCTGTATTATATTTAAAGAAATTAAATAATGAAGAATCTGCATAAATACATGTTTCTCGCATTGTGATAAAACAACGGTAGTTCAAATTATCACGAAAATTTTATTAAAGAAGGAATCTTATTAGTTCTTTGGTTTCATATTTTACTTTCCTCTATCAAATGCAATTGGCGGTGAAGGTTTAACCTAGAGCCATCAAATTTTGAATAGCGTAATCTTTCACCGAATATGGGCATCTGGTAGCCCAAATTTGGTATTTGTTTTATTATCGATTTCATATTTTGTAACGCTTTAACGAATGAATTCGTTAAAACGTTTAACTTTAACTCTTTTGGTGATGTTATTAACAAACTCGAGGATTTCAAAGCGAGCAGTGGCAACGTTGTACAGAAAAAACATTTTTATCTCCAGCGCGCGAGACTGTATAGCCGAAATTCTAAAGATATTTTAAAATTTAAAATTATTTTGCGATATTGCTGTCGAACTGAACTTTATGGTTTAAGTGCGAAGAACATAATATTTAATAAATAAAGGTAACACGCAAAACGTTAAAAAAACACCCCTTTGGACGTAATTCAAAATCTGATACGGTTCAGATTTTTTTGTTGTTTTATTATCGATTTCATAGTTCGTAACACTTTAACGAATTTTTGATTAACAAACTCAACGACTTCAAAGCGAGCAATGGCAGCACTGTACGGGGGGGGGAAAGAGAGAGAGAGAGAGAGAACCTTTTTATCTCTAGCGCCCGTGAGACTTTTTCGAAAATTCTAAAGATATCTCATTTTAAAATTATTTTGTGATATTGTTTTTGAATTGAATTTTGCAGTTTAAGTGCGAAGAACATGATATTTAATAAATCAAGGTAATGCACAAAACGTTAAAAAATGTCCGTTTGTGCGTAATGTAAATTTGAAGGCCTTCAGATTTTTTTATGAGTTTCTTTATTGGCTATTTTTTAATACAAAGAGACGAGGGGAATATACTACAAGAAAACAAATGTTTCGATGTAAACAACGCTTTCATGACATTTATCGTCATAAAAAAATCGCTTAGCATCAAAACAGCGATTGTATCAAGCCAAATATTTAACAAAAAGCAAATACAAAAAATGTGTGGCACTACAACCATAATGTAATTACATGGCAACATCCATCTTTATAAATTTCTCTTCCCAAAGGAATATGGTTTCAAAGCATAATCCTGAATTTATTGCCCTCATTTTATTTAATTCTATTATTTGCGTGGATTCGGTGGCAAGTTTCCTGTCTTAGATTTATAAATTGTTGTTCTTTGCAATTATGTATAGCATTTCCTCTGATTCAGGAAGATTTAGAATCTTCTGCGGATACGCTGGCTGTAATAATTATAGTTTCTTCTGACATGTAAATTGCAAAAATGGCTGATCCACTTCGCTTCTTTTATTAACTTAATCCGATTTCAAGATTCTCATCTTGTGATTCTATATGACAGTGAGTTATTTGTGTTGTTTGTCAGGCACAATTTTTTGAGGTCAAAACAAATTTAAAATTAGATTGAAAAGAGAGCAGATTTATTTGCTGGTCTGAAATGTCGTGCTTTGCTTAATTTGTTTTAGCGCAACTTGGCATTTCAAATCATGATTAATTTTTCTAACTCACGTCACATAAAACGATCAGATATAGGTCATAGCTGTCATCCGCGCTAAAATGAATGAAATCTGTAGCAAAAAAACCTTGTAAGACGTTAAATTCCTTATTGTTTCTTGAAGATGTACGGAAGTTTTTATAACATGTACTTGAAAGCGGTAACTCAGTCTCAGTTTTTGCAATAGCATCAAGAAAATCTAATTGCATATTTCTTCCTGCTTTGATTGAAATTACAAGAAAAGAAATATTCTTCCCGCTACTGCATTACTAATTATATTTTGCTTATAAGTAAAGACGTTGCTAGTTTGACTCATCCCAGAAAATGAGGTATAGTTGCATTTGAATTTTCATTGTATCTCTCTGTAGAATGCCAATTTGATGAACAAACAGATATTCCATAAAGTGTTACTTACGATAAAGCTTAAGGTGTTTGATTTATTTTTTGATGATTTGATGCTGCCATTGTGGCTGGAAGACGGTTACCACAGCCTTGGACATGGATTCGAATCTTGGACAAGTTACCAAGGCATTCACGGAGTAAAAATAAACCTACAATAACACACCTTAAAAATTAGTATAATTGAGAATGAACATTCCCTAAAGCACTTAAGAATTCGCTAACGAACGAATCTCGGAGAAGATAAGGATGTTTGTAAATGGATAGCATCTTTGCGGCATGGGGACAGTTAAAATACTGTCTTACCAAATGTCCTCTTGTGAAGTTATTGGTAAGGAACAGGGTATACTTCCCCTGGAGGGGTTTCTTCTTCAAAACTGGAATCGAATTGGGCCAAATCATAGTGCCATCTGATCTGTAAGGTGCTGAAGGCCAGTCAACGAGAGGCGTTCACTACCTCTTCATCATAATGAATACATGGACTTTATCCTGTCCGGTCAGGAAGATTACAAACAAAACACTATTCACTTTTCAAAATTAAGTTCATTTGTAACTGCTTAAGAAATTGGTTAAGAAATAAAGACATTTCTTAATAGATTAAATCTTGAATATTTAATAATATAATTGATGGCTATAATTTTAAATAAATTCAATTTATATTATATTCAATTGGTAGTTTTATGAATACGTGCTGTGTTACTGTAATAAATAAAAAATATTTTTAATGACATATGTCACTTATATCAGAATCTTTCAGATTAAAAAAATAGCTATATTTTTTGTAAATTAATATTGGTAATATTTTGAATTATTACAATTCAGTATCATTAGAAATTAAATAAAAATTTAAATTTTTTATTTGTGCATTTATTGCTTGTAAATTGCTCAGATTGTCAATTATAATTTTAAAGATCTTGTCATACTGATTGACAACAATGTGGAAACTGGAAGCGAGGAAGATAAATTTCAAAGTCCTACACTAAGAGTTGCTAATGTGATAAATACTGCAATAGCGTAACGTAGCGTAATGGACCCAAAATTCGGAACAGCTGTGCTTAAGATGTTTCTAACGTTTTTATGAAAGTTTTTTTAGTTGTTTTCATGTAATTTAACGTTTTCATGTAAGTTTTTTAGTTTTTTTATGTAATTTAACGTTTTCATGTAAGTTTTTTAGTTTTTTTTCATCTAATTTAACGTTTTCATGTAAGTTCCTTCAGTTCGTGTAAGGTGTGGTGTGGTGTGGTGTATTTAATTACGGCAAAGCACACTAGGGCTATCTGCCTAAGGGGAGGGATGCCTTCGTGGAGGACTTTCTAAGGGAAACTGATTCGTATACACGTTACATATGGGGAAAAACACGAAAACACCCATGCAGCCAGCCCGTTCGCGGGATTCGAACCTCGGACCGAACTACCAGTGTTCAGCGACTTTACCGCTCGGCCGCTGGTGGGCTCAGTTCGTGTAAGAGCCATACAAAATGTTAAAGGTCGCTAAATTCTCTTTAATTCGCAGTTAAATGATGGAAAAAACAGATTTCTGAAACTTGGCTTGGAAAAAAATGAAATGGCAGTTACAGTGTAGTTTCGTTACTTGCTATATTTATTCAACAAGTAGCTATGAGCGGACAATTTTTAAGTAGTGTACCTCCTGTTATTTGTAGAATTTCGTTTAATTATATTGATGATAGAAACATCCAGAGCCGGGACAAGGGGAAGGCAAGTGAGACACTTGCCTCAGGTGAAACACTAGAAGGGGCGCTGAATTGGATATACGAATTCGAAAATTACCTTAATTATGTTTTTTAATTTGTCAGTTATTATTAGGGGGAATAAGCTTCGGCAAATTTAAATTGATAAAACAATAGGAAGAGTTGCAAAGTAGCCTGGAAATTAATGCAATGTGCATTTCGATGTTATTTCTTATTAATCAAAAAAGAATTTTTTAACATTTTCATTTGAAAGTTATAAATAATGGGCTATATTATTTTTCTGAATTTATAAAGCTACGATTAAAAAATACTTTAAGAATTATGGTATAATTGTGCTATAAGAATTATGTTATTTTAATTTTAGTGGATTTACTTTTGTTTAATACAAATATAACTATTTTGATATATATTTATATATAGGAGCGCGCATTTACCTTTGTGCCTCAGGTGAAAAAATATCTTGGCATCGCTCTGGAAACATCCATACTTTTTATCAGTTTTCAAATCTCATTAAAGTACGATACGCTACTTAGGCATTTATCGCCTTGGAAGCCTGAAATAAATTCGATTCCTGCAAGGCAAAACATGCGGTGATCAGAATTCCTCACGATCACGAAATTCGTAAAACTTTACTTTTCTTAATAATTGATTACGAGTTTCAAAACTCAAAATTCTCTCTCTCTCTCTCTCTTTTTTTTTTTTTTTTTTTCTAACGAGAGAAAAAAAACTTGGTAAGTGTAAAAAAAAAAATATTACACTGATTTCCTTGAAATATCGCATAGCTTCATTTTCTATTTTAATAATCATTGTTGTTTGTTTTTATGTTTTTAGTTTCCAAAGCTCTTTTGCAAAAGAATTTATTTAAACTACAAAACGCCAATCTACATGTTGCTAATTTTGCTTATCGTAGTAAGTGAAAGAGAAGTTCTATGATTTGGCTTTGATCTGCGTTTTAATATTCTTGACCTTCAAATGCTTCTTCGTAACTGTAAAGAAAATTCGCCCATTTCCCTGAGCATTTAGATAATAAAACAGAAGCTATTTGCTTCGATATTACCTAAATCAAACAATGTGTAACTGTTATAATGAAAGTAGCTTTTGTCTGTACGAATCGGTTGCGTTCTTGCTTACTATGGTTATACATTAAACCTTTTTCCCCATTTATACAAAGTTTATTACATTTTGAACAAAAAGTAGAATTATATATTGCACGTTTTAAAAGAGGAAGACTAGAAAATAAATAAATAAGTTTGTAAAAAAAAAGTAATCTAAAAGATCGCTCAAAAGGAAAAATTCTAAAGATATCCTATTTTAAAATACTTTGCGATTCTGCTGTTAAATTTTATGTCCCGTAAGTGCGAAGAAAGTGATGTTTAATAATAAAGTTAAAAAGACAAAAAATGCTGTGCAAGTTTCCTTCCTAATGATATGATAAACTGAGAAAGGACTGGGATTGGAAAAAAGAAAGGAAAATGTATAGCAACACTTAACATTCCATCAGGAAATCTAAAAATATGCTACTTTTAGAAATTTTGCGGGTTTACTGTTGAATTGTATTTGGCTAAGAAAACAATGTTTAATAAATAATAACACTAAAAAGACCGAAAAAAAAGTTAGCAAGGGTAAGTCGAAGAGCATATTGCTAAAGTGCGAGCTCAGCAAGAACATAAAAAATGTGAAGAAATCCAGTGGTGCCATGTTAAAATCTATATCATTTCAAGCTTTTTTTTTTTTTTGTGTGTGTGTGTGTGTGTGTGTGTAATTCTTTGACACAGATTAGTTAAAGAATAAAAAATTTCAGTGGCACTGGGTAAATGATACCTCATAAAACTTAATAGTTTTTGACAAAAAAGCAAGAAATTATAGAAAAATGACAGGTTTTTGTACTTGAAAATGGCAAAATTCTACGATCATAATCTGCTGCGTGGCCATTCAGTTTCAGTTCAAGACCTATGAATGTCTGTAAAAGCGACCTTGCTCAAAAATGCCGAACAAATTTTTCCAGCTCAGCTAAATTCCAAAGTTAATCTATTTCGATTAATCCTGCGATCGTCCCATTTTTTTAGCATTTCCCTGTAACATGTAAAAGACAACTTCAACACTAAAAGGCAAACAGCCCGATTTATTCGTCCGTCGTTGCACTTCCTTTTACGCACCGTTTGATATCATTTGACGAATGACCTTCACTACCTGTTCTACTAGAGATAATGCTTTTTGTGGAAAGACAGTCAGAGCCATCTATCGAGGTCATCATTCACTACTAAAACGAATAATCTTGCCAAACCAGCACGTGCCACGGAGGTCCATCTCCAAACACCATCGAGGAAGTTAATCGTCTGCTATCACGCGATTTCTTTTTGTCTCACCGTTAGCCAAGGACGTTCATGCTTAACCTGGTCCTCGTGACCTTCTTGACACCACAAAGCGCGAAAGAGAATGGAATTGTGGTAGGGAATCACGACACATTTACAGGTATTGTCAAACAAAACTATTACAGTATATGAGTAACAAACAATTATTTCCTAACTTCGCGCTAATAAACCTACCCAACCTCAACTTCCTGTTAAGATAAATATTTAAATCAAAAATATCATTGGCTGGATTGTATCTTTTTTTCGAATTTTGAAATAATACCAAGCCAAATACTACACAAATGTCCGTTTTATTGAACTGTTTTATGCATATCAATGGAATGTGGTTTCATCAGAGAACTAAATATTCTGTAGCATTCATTCTTCAAATGCTACGTCCTTTATATAAACGAAATAAAATAAATAAATAGTCAGAAAGCTACATTTATACCACTATCTGAATAAAATATATATATATATATATATATAAACAAAATTTGAAAGCTTTCTGATTTTATATTACGCCCAAAGGGGCGTTTTTTAACGTTTTGTGTGCTACCTTTATTTATTAAGTGTCATGTTCTTCGGACTTAAACCATAAAACCCAATTCAACAGCTGTATCACAAAATAATTTAAAAACAGCATGTTTTTAAACTTTCCGTTACACAGTCTTGCGCGCTAGAAATAATTTTTCCTCCATATAGTGCTGCCAATGCTCGCCTTGAAATCGTTTAAGTTTGTTAATCAAAAATTTGTTAAAATTTTACAAAATCTGAAATAGATTATAAAACAAATTCCAAATTCCAGATGCCTATATTTGGGTGGAAGATTCAAAATTTGATAGCTTTTGGTACCCTCGTTTTATCACAATGCGAGAAACATACATACATTCTGGCAGATTCTTCATTATTTAATTTCTTTAAATGTATTTGGTGGCAACAATCTGAAAAGAGAAACTCCGTTTATAGTGGACCAACGCAAAATGCCAAAACGAAATTAATAGCCTATCTGGGCAAATTGCCCCTTTGGGCTAATAAATCTAATTCAATCTTATCTATTAATTACTTTATCTAATTAAATATTAATCGGATTGAAGATATAAGATAAACTCTCTAATATATTCGGGAAGAGCTGGACTGATAGATTTTAATAAATGTAGAAGCTTTCAAGAAATTTATTTGATAAAGCAGATTTGGGCATATTTTTATTGAAACTAAAGAGAGTTCAGGAAACAGGATTCCGACATAAGATCGGCATGTAAAATTTTAACGCTATCTTAGTTTGGCCTATGTATTAAAAATATTTGACAAAGAATGTTTTAAAATTTCAAGAATTAAAATCTCCAAATAGATTAGATATTTAAAGGTAGAAAAAATAGTTTCATTTAAAATAATAAAATGATTTGCCATTTGAAATCGTAGAGAGTTAGACCAATTTTATAAATAATAGAAAAGAAAATGGGAGGACAAAGAGAATATTGTAATTGTTTCTAATAGGAAAATGTTCTTTTAAAACAGAAACTTTTTTAACGATTTATTAAAAATCTCTGAATATTAAAAATTTAAAGAGATTAGAGAGAAGTTTTAAAATGTCTTTCTCTCTAACTTTTTAAATTTTAAAAACAGCTTCTTAAGAAGACAAATATTTAAAAGTATTTTTAATAAAACAAGGAGGAACAAAATTCTACCAATATAACAGCTTTCAAATAATGGAAGATTAAGAAAGGAATATTATTAGGGCGTTCATGCAATTAAAGTTAGTATTTCATTGCCTTAGATATCATTCAATAACATATGTTTAGTTACATATGAACGTATGTAATAAAGATATATATGAGCTTTGCATCATGGAATCCAGAAAAATCGTGAATTAATTTACTTAAAAAATTTCAAGCAAAATTACAGAATATGTGAAGCGGAAAAATTTTAATGGACCTTTACTAAATTTATTCAGATTATTTTATGAGGAAGTTCGACAGAATTTAGGAAGGTTTCAAGTCAAGGTTTGAGTGGTTTCAAGTCCGTGTTGTAAGAGTAAAGTCTTCTTGGAAATTTGTACAAAAATTTTTACTGAAGTTGTAATTCAGTTATTAGAAACTCCTTTTGGAATGCTAAATAAACAAATTAAACTACAGTTTTTTTTTTTTTTTTTTTTTTTTGTCTGCGGAAATTTGGAATGGACATTATTCTTACTCCCCCCCCCCAAAAAAAAAAAGATTTACTACTGTTCTTTGCAGTGTTGAAATAAAGATTAAAAGTTTTGTTAGTAATTAGTGTTTTCTCTTCAAGTAAGTAATGAACAGCGAGTAGTTCATAATCAGTCTTAATTATATTTAAATACTTAATTAAGAGATTTATCGTAAACATTTAAAAAAAAATTTAAGACAGCATTTGAAGGTTTGACGTGTTAATACTTTTTATTCATCGGGATAAACTGTTCAACCAAAATTGCTGTTGAGCATAGAGCGGAAATTTCTTAATAATGTTTGCCCCTTAAAACTACAAGGTGGTGCAAAATACGGTAATCATTAAAAAAAAATATGTTAGTGAATTTGCCAAATATAGTGACTCAAATGCGTAAAAATGAAGTTATGTTTAATTATGATGCAAAATATTTAATTATAGTTATGTATCCCAAATGGTACTTAATTTATAAGACGACATAAAATGTTTCGTAATATATATTACTAACTATGGTAATCGCCTAAAGACTAATGTTAAGAGTAGTATAGTAGATAAAGTAGATCCTTTGGGATAATTTATTGGTCCTGATATCCTCCTTATTTCATTTTGTACCATAACCAAAAATTACAGGTTCAATCAATCTGGATGGTCCTTTCGTATTCAAAATCTCTCCAGGCGTTGAGAGTTATCTGAAAGCGAGGTAGCATAGTGGGACTCTCCGTCCTGCGTGAATGTTGACAAATGCGATGCTTGCTGCTTTTTTTTTCCCCCCTTCAAAAGTAACTTTTTGCTACAGATAACATAAAGTGCTTATAAGGCATTTTTTCCTATTTTCAGCATCCCTTTCAGCACAATCCTCGTATCTTCGAGAGGTTCAGGTTCGAGTCCCGGTAAGGGTATTGCACATTCTCCTGCTTCAAAATAATCTAATGACACTAAAAGTTGTGACCATAACAATTCAAAAGCAGAACTATATATGATTTTTGCACCTAAAATTATTGTAAGGGAAGCTGTCGAAATGCAAGTTATAGTTATAACAGGAATATTTACATTATGTAAACTCTTCCTTTTAAAAAAAGGAATTTCACCCAGTTTTCACCATACGCTGTAAGCCTCACTGAAATATTAATTTTTAAATATTTATTGCCTTTTAGATTATCATATGTTATCTGCTGATCTTCCTGAACCTAAAATATTAATAACCTAAAATATTGATACTGTTTTACCTAACATATTAATAATTATTAAATATTTGCAATAATAATATTTCTTGTATCGCAAGCTACAGGCCTAAAAGTAACAGCTAAAAAAACACGCCTTTTTTAATCGAAGAAGGAGGAGCAACTTATTTGAGACTTATTCATTTATTCAATTATTTAAAATTATTTAATTTATTCAATTATTTAATTATTATTAATTTATTCAATTATTTAATCAATTATTTAATTTATTTCAAATTCATTTATTTACTACATGCATATTGACATAAAATTACGCTAAATGAGGATTACACTTGCAAAAACAATGCACAATACAAACAAAAACAATGTATATTTACCTATTATTGTGTACAAGGTACGGATGGATATTTGTGGGTATAATGCAAATGCTGAAGGCATAGCCGTGACAAGAATGAGGCATTTGTCTCAGGTGAATAACTAGAAGGATCACCAAATTAGCTACCGAAATTTATAAATTCATTTTAAGAAAGAATTTATAGTTATTAACATTCAATTTTGGAATACATCAAGAAGTATCAAAAGAACTTTATGTTTTATACGCCATCCGGCTAGTTGAAGGGCAATGAAAACGTTCGGGGGTTTGCCCACCCTTTTCAAGTTTCCTCGTTACCAAGGTAGACGGCTCTATTTCAGGTCTGTTTTTAATATTTTTTTTTTTTTTTTTCCTGTATAAGATTTTTTCTATGTTTTGGCAAGACCCACGCTTCAATTCGTCTTATATTATCTTTTCCGTTTTGTTTTAAATATAATTTACGGTACTTTTACAAAGTATTAATTCTTTAAGCTTGTAGGTCCACCCATAAGATCTTGTATATTTTGACTAATAGCATATCGGTATTTATTTTTTCTGTACATCAGATGTACCTTTCCATTATTTATTTTTTATCTTTTTTACACCTTAATGTGTAAACCTTAATAAGCGGCCGCGTCGGGAATTTGGAACAGAGAACTGAGACTAAAGTTTTTGACATAGTTTATTTAATTCATTGAAAAGTTTGTCGCGCACAGTTTCAATTGTCTGTTTCGGCGAAACGCGTGATAAAGTTAGCTTAGTTCAAAATTCATTTTAAAAAATTCCCTTGACGAGCCAAAATGAACTTCGAATTGGGCTAATTAACCATTTACCGCATCTTAATTTTTATTTTTTATTTTTACGTCGATCAATTGATTAGTATTTTACTGTGTTTTTAATCTACTTAATTCGTTTAGCATATAGCTTACTATTTTTATTAATTTTGCTTGTAAATATTCATATGTTGTATATTTCTCCTTTTTCACAAATTTCATAACAACTAAATATGCTTATGTTGAAGTTTTCACGGAGCCACAGTTTTTGGTAACTTTTTAGCGTGCGTACTAAACTTATCTTCGAATTTCCTTAATTTTGCAGCACAATGCGCAAAATTTTTTACCACATTTTTGGTCTTTTTTCGTTTGTTCTTACTACTTAATTTTAAATTATATATATATATATATATATATATCCAACTGAATCAAGAGAAGAATTAAAAACGTTAAATTCTTTTCCGAAAATGCTGATGTTTTACAGCATTACATATATTACTTTCTAACATTAAAATTTATCATTGGAATCAATATATTGACCTTAATTTGCACTTATTTATACTAACGTATTGGGTTGTATAGTCTAAACTTTACTAGAAAGAAACATACTGCTGACAAAAACAATTCTTTACTATCTGGTCTTTTAATTTGAACTATAGGTCTGCTCTTAGTTGGGTGTAACAAAATGTCTAAAGCCGCTGAGTATAGGCGGCGACGCATCTGTTCACATCTTATTGGAATAGCATCGCGAAGCTAAATAAGGATGTTTAAAAATGAAATATATCATATTTCAATATTTTATTTAAATTTTTTGCATAAAATGTGCCATTGAATATACGCATAGTTTGAGCTTTTGTTTTCTTCTATATATATTTAATTCGCGCGGAAATGTACAGTTGGTTTCATTTGCGGTTATTTCTGGAGCAGTTAGACATATTGCTGGATAGATGAACTTAACAGGCACAGTAGTCTGTCTCATTCTCTGAAAAGATTTGAATATAAACATATAAGGAAAATATGATTTCTCTATTTTAATCTGTTATGTTGCTTATAATAGAACAATAAAATTAATTGTTTAGTGAGTACCAAAGAAGTGAAAGAAAGATTTATAATTTTAAATTATTTATGGAAGATTAAAGAACAAAAATTCTGAGAATTCTAGTATAATAACTGATATTGATACAAAAGAACAGGCTTTAAAATACTTAGGTTCTTTCTTGTGATTCTTACATAACCGATAAAAAGAATATATTTACAAAAAAATATGTTTTTTGCTAAATAAATTAAAAAAGAATATATTTACAAAAAAATATGTTTTTTGATAAATAAATTAAAAATGCTGAAACCTGTCTTTATTATAAAGAGGAAACAATGAAAGCTAAAAACGCGGTTGACTTAAAACTAATAAAAAACTGAAATGAGTGCATCAAAATAAATTAAACCGTAAATTAGATTGCAAGCTTGTTTATTTATGAGAATAAAAGTTAACAGAAGTACCTTAATTTTCGCAAAATTTGACTCACTGAGGTCCAAAGAGTTTACTGATAAAGCAGGATAAAAAGAAAGCATGAAGAGACATTGTATCTTAATAACTTTAAAATTGTATTTATATTATAAGAATATGCTGAGAACAATGGGTTATAAATTTTATCTGACAGTCACTGTATTAATCAAATTTAAGTAGCTGGCATACAATTCTCTGCTCAAGTTCAAATAAGTCTTTCTGTCAATAAAAATTCATTTGACTGATAAAAGATAAGCTAGTTTTAAAGACTACTTCTTTAATCAATCGAGTGTAATAAAACATGCGAGGCTATATTCTTTAGGAGGGATGCTTTTACAGAGAATGTACCAAAGGAACTGTCTCGTATTCATGTTACACATGAAGAAAATTCGAAAGTTGTACGCAGCCAACCCATTCGCAATGAACTGTATCAAGACTAGTTGCCAGTGTTACCCACTCGGACACTTGCAAGCACTAGTTTTAGACAAACAACTACAATCAGTTACAAATCGAATGAATCCTAAAACATGACAGATCACTATATTGGAATATAAATATTCTTAATTTTTTTAAAGAAAAGTTTCCAAACCATTAGACTGGTCAGGATCTGACACAAAGATTTTCTGCAAACACATTCATCTCTCGATCTTACCTATGTTTTTTTTTCGGGGGGGGGGAGGAAGAACTTCCGCGAACACGGTAAATGTACGAAGGTTTTCAAAATTTTCCAAATTACAGTAGTTTATTTGCCAATATGATCTCTCCGCACCTCAGTACAGATTTTGTGTCATTTAATGAGCAACTCTTTGCTTCTAAAAAAGCAATGTGAAGATTTATCTTGAAAAGTTCCATAACTATTCTTTTCAAGCCGTCAACATCATTAAATCGGCTGATCTTTGGAATATGGTAACAGGTAGTTTGGCGACAGCTAGTACTTTAGCAGTGTACATGGATAAAGTCAAGAGTGTGCGCAATGCCATTTTTGTGCAATTCTGAGATGTTTTTTTTTAAGTGAAAATAGATCGACGTGTACATGGATACCGTGTATATGCAATTCTTAAAAACGCGGCAAGCAGTGGGCGATTCTGCACTTTCTCCCAATTTCGCACCTAATCTTCGTCATGATTAAGCACTTTTGTTCCATAAAAGTTCTAGCATAAGCGTAATTCGGCTAGCAGATTGTTGGAAAAAAATGTTGAGGGGAAAAAAAAAAAAAAAAAAGACATGCCTTTATTTTGTGAAAACAAAATGGCGTCCAGGTTTGGTCGCCAAATTTTCGCCAAAAATCGCCAAGTTACCATAATCCGAAGATTAACCATTAAATCTCCTTTTCCACGAAGGTGAGATTTTAGTTTAGAGAACAGCTAATAATCACTTGAAGCCAAATTTAGGCTGTAAAGGGAAGTCCTCCTTAAACCCACACTGCTTTTAAATAACACTGGCACGTTGCTAGTTTTGAATTTCTTAAAGAATTCAGGGTACCCATCTTGCAGAAAGTTTGCTTATATGAAGTATTCAATTAAGACTTCCACCAGATAAGATTTTAATACTTTGCTTAGTAAGACTGAGAAAAATCAGTTTATTGTAGGATAGCTGAGCTTTGTTAGGCATTTGAGGAATTATGTGGACTTTAATACTGAGGCTTTAATACTGCACTGATCTTCTTCTTAACAAAACTGAAGACTTAAAAAACTTTTCAGGAAAAACGTACCTTTTTACACAATACCTGCTTACAGGAAAACAGGCCCGTAATTGCACGGCCATCCCTTTCATAATTTTGTCAAGAATGTGACCGAACACGGTAATTTTTTACTCTATTTTTTTTATTTTTAACCTTATTTACAGTTAAAAAAGTGTGAAGATAAGGCAGTAATCGTTTCAGAGCAGTTTATGGTGAGAAGAACCCTATATTACGTTTTTCACGCTATGTTGCTAGGGTAACAGTGTTGCAGCTTCCGCTCTCTCTATATATAATTACAGCCATTATAAGTGATTTATTGAGTATTGCAAAATGTCGTGATGGGGTGAAACACTGGCACCTTTTAGGTCTTCAGAAAGCACGTGAGTTTGTTTTTATTCTTCAGTGCTTTAGCCCAAGTATGGTTTTCTCAAGAGACACGGGAAGTTTAAATTCGTAAATTTTCTTGAAAAACGAATTTCTCCCCCTAAGCTAACAAAACTGCTCGCATGAAATAAAAATTAATGTGTTTACTCAAGTTATAGTCGCCCTCACGTAGTAGTCGCACCCCCATTTTGAAGCAGAAATCCTCAAAAGTGTACTATACTGTATAGTAGATTTTCCTGCAGAATAGTCGCACCAATTTTTTACAATGAAAAACTGGCAAAAAAGTGAGACTATTACACGAGTAAATATCGTAAACGAAACAAGTAGAAATAGAAGATAGGCCAGCATCTCTGAAATACCATAGGTGGTTGAGGGATTTTTGATCTGGCTAATTTCCGTCCCAATTTGAAATTCCGAAAGAGAATTGGGGGGGGCGGTCCGAGGGTCTCTCCCTTCTTTCTCTACCACCAAACTCTCAAGAGAATTTCGGCTCGCCATCTATTTTTAGTGGCATCTTGCCGCACATACACTATACGCTTACAAACATCCATGCCTTCTCTGGGATTGGAATCCGAGCCCCTTGGGCATGACAGTCAGCTTCAGAAACCACTCTCGAGTCTAGTGATTAACCAAATGGAGGAAAATAGACCTTACCATGCTAAGCACTGAAACATATTTTCAAGAATATCTATAGACGCATCATTTTAAGCTTACATTTTGCGTATTATGGGTTATTGAAAATTTGATTTAATATGACTACAATATGAAATTCGGTTTTCATTGAATTATACGCATATTTTAATTCAGTGAACTCAATATTACACATAAGTAAATGATTCATGTGCTCTATGATTACAATGTTTTGCACGCGTTTCAGAAATTTCCTTTTCTGGGAGTTTTATTTTCAATTAATTTATTTTAAATGGAAATGAGCGATTAGACTAACTTTTAAAATAAAGTTTATTTTTGAAATTTAATTTTTTTTTGTTAAATAACTGATACAAAAAGAAAAATACATTAGGGACACTGCATTCATATATCAGTTTTCCTTCAAAAATTCTCAGAAGAATTAATTCTATATTTAGGATTAATTCTATATATATTTCTATTCTATATTTAGAATAGGCCCACATGCAACCGGAGCCAAAGCCACATGCTCTCAGTAATTTGACCTATCCAAAATCATTGAGTATTCAGAATATGTTATTCCAAAATCATTGAATCGGTGATACGCGACTTACCTCCGAAGATAAGATGAATACAAACCAACTTTCTGTAGGAAGTATTTATTGCGGACATTCCCTGAGCTTTGGAAGCCTTTTACTTTTTGTTGCAGCAAACCACGAGAATTAGAAATAACAAAATATATAAATTAACTACAGTTCTAATTGAAACTTATTAATACAATAAATTGTATTAATAAGTTTAAAGGATCCGCTTATATTCCGGGTTTATTAAAATCTTTAATAAGTAGAATAGATGCTTATTAAGCATCTTAATAAGTAGAATAGATACTTATTAATCATGCTGAATATTATATTGCGTGAAAGAAGTGTAACGGAGAATTTAACGTTTCTGAAACATTGTTACCAACCATAGTTAATGCGTTCAAATCGTAACAAGAGCGGAAATTACTACCGAATCTTTGAAACTTCAGCATCAAATAAATGAAACGTATTACTAACGACTGTCATATAGTGAACATATTTTCTGTGCTATCCCATATATACTTCAGAATCATGCTAACCTTTTTTTTTTCTTTTTCAGATAATATAAAAATTGCTGAGCAAAGATATTATATCGTTAAATTCGAGCTGAGTTTTCTCAGCCAAACAGTCTAACAGCCTAGCTACACATTCCAAATGCCCCACCGCCACTATTCCTGCTAGTTTCATTTTTATCTTAAGTCACCTTTTCGTCTTCTGGATTCTCTTGAGTTTCCACATCAAGACATCTCTGCATGTAAATTCCATCACTTTCACTGTTCTTGTATCCCGCCATCCACACGTTTGTACTTTCCGTATATATATTTTCAAATCTTTGAAACCAGAAACAATTTCAAAAAGGCTGAATGATTCAACGAGGCACAAGATTTCAACTTTATTCCGGATCTTAGGAATGATATTCACTGCATTAAAATTCATAAGTTTTATGCAAAAAGTCTCTAGTCCCTCGGTACCAACCTGAGAAAATTTCTGGGAGGTTAAGCACAGATAATCAATGGAACAAATATACCGCACACAAAAAATCGACATTTCTGCACAACTTATATATACTTGAGCTTGTAGAGTACTTGAGCTTTGTAATTCTAAGTTACTGTTGGAAGTAAGAAATCTTAAGAACTGATAAGTGAATAATCGCTTGAGTTCGTGTGACAGGAAACAACAAGATAGAAGGGTAAACTAGCCCTTTAATATTCCAACTAATGTTTAACAAAACTCCGTCTTGGAGTGTACAATAAAGCCGACACATCTGCTTGAACTTAAGATACTAAGAATTAACCTAAACTAATCTAAACTAAAGAGGTATACTTTTAATAAGAGAGTCAAGAGATTCTACATTTTCTCTTTTCTCATATTCTATGAGGTTTTCTCTCTTTGATTCTGCTCGCAACTTCGCGAGTTCTAGTTCCGATTTCAGTCGTTCCGTTTTCAATTTCTCAAGTTCGAGCAAATTAAAGAGGTACAGCCGAAGCTATCAAAATTCTAACAGAGTTGGCCCCTTAACGTTAATAGACTGCGAAGCTATCAAGGGCCTAAAGCACGGCAGAGCGAAATAATATTTTACGAGAGAGTAGCCTAAAAAGGCGGACGCGTGCAGCCAGAATACCTGGTATCTCTCTCCCTAAGACCGAAGAACTTCGCTGTTAAATACCTCTATTCCTCATTATGTACTCAAACGTGATTCTAAAACTACGTTCTGGCCGGAAGTAGTAAGTTAAGAATTCATAGGAAAGGAACTTTAACTCAAAATTTAACGGTTAATAAAATTAACACAATTCTTACAAGCTTAATTTGTAAACCGTAAGTGTATGTTATTTAAGACAATTATTTTCCGAAGGTAGTTAAGAATCAAATAGAAAAAATAACTAATCATAAAAACTGCTCTATTCTTTGAGGCAACAGATCGAGCATACAAGCACAAAATACATAAATAAACAAATTAAAAAAAAAAAAAAAAAATACGAAAGCTTTCAGATTTTATATTGCGCCCAAAAGGGCGTTTATAACGTTTTGTGTGTTACATTTACTTATTATATATGTTCTTCGCACTTAAACCGTAAAATTCAATTCAACAGCAATATCACAATATATTTAAAAGAGCATATCCTCTGAATTTCCGATACACAGTCTCGCGGGCTGGAGATAAAAATGCTTTTAGTTCAAAGGGGCTTTGTCCCTGAAGGACTATTGCTTTCGTTTTGCGATTTTGCGTTTTTCATTATAAATGTCCGTTTCACTTTTCAAACTATTGCCACCAAATGTTAGAGTCCTGCATTATATTTGAAAATATTAAATAATGAAAAATCTGCATAAATGTACGTATGTTTCTTGCATTGTGATAAAACAACGGTACACAGAGCCATCGGATTTTGAATCCCGTAATCCTACTGCGAACATGGGCATGTGGAATCCCAAATTTGAAATATGGAATTTGTTTTATTATCGGTTTTATATTTTGTAAAACGTTAACAAATTTTGATTAACAAAATCGAGGATTTCGAAGAGAGCAATGGTAACGTTATACAGAAAAAACACTTTTATCTCCAACGCGCGAGACTCTGTATCAGAAATTCTAAAGATATGCTCAATTTAAAACTATTTTGCGATATTGCTCTTGAACTGAATTTTATGGTTTAAATGCAAAGAACTCGATATTTAATAAATTAAGGTAACACATAATAGGTTTAAAAAATGCTCCTTTGGACTTAATTTAAAATCTGAAACCTTCCAGATTTATTTTTTATTTTATTTATTTATTTATTTATTTATTTTTTGTACAGTGTTGCCATTGCTCGCTTTGACATCGTTGAGTTTCTTAATCAAAAACTCATAAATGCTTTACAAAATATGGAACAGGTAATAAACAAATTTCAAATTTGGGCTTCCAGATGCCCATATTCTGGTGAAGACGTACGTTATTCAAAATTGGATGGCTGTAGGTACCGTTGTTTTATCAGAATGCGAGAAACATGCATATATTTTTGCAGATTCTTCTTTATTAATTTCCTTAAATATAGTACAGGGCTCTAATATTTGGTGGCAGCAATTTAAAAAGTGATTCGTAGTTTATAGTGAATCAACACAAAATGCCGAAACGAAATTAATAGCCTTTCTGGGCAAACTGCTCCTTTGGTCTAATAAATAAATAAAGGGCTGCATTTATTCTTCACATTTCTCAAACTTTGAATGGAATAGGAAGATGAAAAGCTGCTTATTTTGTTTTTAATTTGATATTTGAGAAGGGGAGAAGGGATGAAAAACAATAATTTCTCATTTCTGTACATGGTATTCTGAACAATTTCAGTATATAGAAAACAAAATTAGGCTTTCAACATAAATGATTCCCTTTTTAAGAAACAGAGAAAGGAAGTGCAATTCCTAAGGAAACAGGCTTCATTTCCCCAAATTTTGCGAAATCGAGAACCATTGTTTCTGGCTATTATATGTCACTTTTTAACATGAAGTGGATATAGCAAGATTGATTTATAGCAGTTACCTAGGACAACTTCATACTTTCTCATTCCAGGAATTTCGGAAGGTTCTTGTAGAACATTTTAGCGCTTATTGTCTATTTATTTATGCCAACCGAATCGGTTTCTCGATTCTATTTATCGAACAAAGCATAAAATATTTTTTACCCAGTAATTCGTGATTGTACCAGTCAAAAAAATGAAAATAAAAATAAAAGATTCTTTTTGAAGAAAAAGGGAATTACTTGGCGTATTTTTACAAGGGCAAAATGAACATATTCATTTTTTTTATGTGTTTTATGTAGCTGTAAAATACCGATATTTTTCTTTCAATCGACGAGCAACTGAAAGCTCAATAAAAACACCCAACTTTTATCTTTTAGTTTAGCTTGATTATATTCGACAAATACGAATTTGTACTGTATAGTTTGAGGCAGGTTTTTTTTTAGTCCAAAGGGATTTGAATCCCGAAGGACTATTAGTTTCGTTTTGGCATTTTGCGTCGGACTCATAAATGTCGGTTCACTTTTCAAACTGTTGCCACAAAATGTTAGAGTCCTACATTATATTTGAAGAAATTAAATAATGAAAAATCTGCATAAATGTATGTATATTTCTCGTATTGTGATAAAACAACGGTACATAGAGTCATCGAATTTTGAATAACGTAATCCTCCAACGAATATGAGCATGTGGAAGACCCAATTTGAAATTTGAAATTTGTTTTATGATCGATTTCCTATTTTTTAAAACTTTGACGAATTTTTGATTAACAAACTCAAGGATTTCAAAGCGAGCAATGGCAACGTTGTGCAGAAAAAACATTTTTATCTCCAGCGCGTGAGTCTCTGTATCGGAAATTCTAAAGATATGCTCGTTTTAAAACTATTTTGCGATATTGCTGTTGCACTGGATCTTATGGTTTAAGTGCGAGGAACATGATATTTAATAAAGAAAGGTAACACACAAAATGTTAAAAAACGCCCCTTTGGACGTAATTTAAAATCTGAAACATTTCAGATTTTGTTGATTTTTTTTTTCTTTTTTTACATTTAGAAGAGTAAATATCTTCATGGGTAAAATCAAAAGTTATTGAGAGAAACCGTCATTTATAGGCGTACTAATACAGTCTAAATGAGTAACCACAACATCCACAAAATGAAGCTGAAAATTGCAGCTGTAGAGGAGACGTTCACGATCAAAGGGCTTTCTCAAAGGTAATCAGAGATCATGTTTAAAGGTTGTAATCAGCTTGAGTGCACTTTTGCAGTCCTGCGTACCTTTTCTTTATACATTCATACAGCAAGAATTTCGAGAACGTTCTGTGGCAAAGAATTTTTCCTGGATTCTAAAAATGACCAGAATATATTTCCAGCAATTATATTAACACAAAATAGTTCAAATCTTTTTTTTTTTTTTTAATTGAAGCATACATCTTTAAAATTTTTCTGTTGCTATCGAAAAGGGATTTTTCATAATAACTTTTTTAAATCAAAAATTACCGCCATTTTACCCTCTTCTAAATGTAGCTTCTTCACAACGTATATCTGTAGTTTCAATTTCATTTATCTATAGATTTCATTGCTGTCATCGGTTTTTACTTATTTGAATTAGCATTTTCATCCGTAGTACATATATATACAGATACAGTCCGTTTCATGCATGAGTGTCACAAATAAATTTAGAAGCTAAGAAAGGGAGGGTGCGGGGTAGGGATTTTACATTTTCGGTTTTAGAATGAAATGTGAAAACAGCCGTCGAAGATCTTCGAACTAATTATAAATTTCTAACTAGAAATGCAATAGTACACCGCCTTATAATATTTTATTTCACAGAAAAGCATATCTAATGCAATCTAATATCTACAGGTAATTTTAAGGACAGCTTTTACTTTGGGCAGTAAATATCAGTAAATGCGTGTAGGGATTCTCAAGGAATGGAAAAGAAACGCAAATGGCCACTGATTTTCAACTCTAATATATATATGGTATACGTTATTATTATTTTTTTGGGGGGAGGGTAAATGTTTATAGCTATCTGTCACCTTTGTTCTTGATACTGGTGTTTCGAAAAACGAAGCGTTCTATACCTAGTTTGTGCTGGGTATGCGTGTGTCCATTCAAACCTGTGTCTTTCGATAATTTTTAGCTTTCTATTCTAAGGAATAAACATTTAACCATTCAACATTATCATTTACACAAATTTATTTTTTACCTAAATATAAAACAATCATGTATAAGTATAAAAAAGCTAAGGTTGTTTAGTGATTATATGAATACTGTATTCTTTTCCAGATGCATTTTAAAATTGATTAGATAACATTTAACGTAGACCTATGCTTTGCTAGAAAGATCAAATTAATGTAACAGTATATTTGATTGCATTCCTTAACCTACGATACTCTATGAAGACCCTGCCAGTAATGAGAATTTAAGTGAAAAGTAAAGTTTATAATACTAAAAAGTCACGCCAATCTTTTTTTTTTTTTTTTCCTCGAAAACCCCTCGTTGCTTTTGATTGTGACCGTAAAACTGACTGCTCTGATGAATGGCAAAATAATGGTTCCTAAAACTCAGCAGGTGGCAAGTTGTTCCACAACTTCATGTCAGTTGGCAGCATAAGGAAGGACAAACAAGTGAGGGCGTTCGACTGAACTTGACCTGATCTTCGAGAGGTTGCTGAAACCCCCAGACAAAGAACTTCTTTCATAAACGGAAAGAAATTTTGCTTTATTTTTATTATTTCCCCCTGAACGTCACGAGCATAGAACGGTCTGTCACGAATTGGGGTTATGCGGCCATTTGCATTGCTAACCTAGCTCTGAAGTAGCGCTTCAATTTAACGACCTCTCATGTTTTATTGATGATGTTCCGAGTGAGCTTCAGCGCTCCTTTAACGTTTGAATTTTGAACGTGATCTGATCATTTACGTGGATAATGCATAAAATTAAATATTAATATTTTTCCGGCAGCAGTGCATAGTCCTTTTTGAATGCAGATTATATACATTAATTTAAAACATTAAAGCTGCTATTATAAAAAGAGAAACGAAAAACTAGTATAAAAAGAGAGAGTAAAAAAAGATTATGGTTGCAAAATCTTACAGCTTCCTATAACGAAGTCTCAAGCAAATAAACTAGAGGTAAACTATACTTTTCAATATTTTTTCTGCATGCAGCACACTGCAAAAATTTGGAAAAATATTTGTTATTACTTAAAATCGCTTAATGAATTGGATTTGGAAGTTACACTACTAAACATTTCAACTACTGCATTATATTAAGAAACAATACCGACCACGGATTTTGAAAGATTTCCTTTTAATGTTTATATTCCTATTTTTCATAACATCCGCCCAGACGGTACAGTGGTTAGGGGAGCCAGCTGCAATATCAAAAGGCCCGGGCTCGAATCCCGGAGAAGGCGTGGTAGTATTTGTCCACCCCCCCCCAATATGAGGCAAAGGTGGAGGTGAGAAAAGTCACCCGAAAAAAAGGGAAACGGAAAGAATGCCCCCAGAAAATGAGGAACGGAAAAAATGTCATCCGGAAAATAAGGAATGGAAAAAAAAAAAAAAAACTCTCAAATCTCGCCAAATATTATCGCCAATCCGAGTTAGGAAAAACAGCCAAATTCTCATTTAACCATTAAGGTGACCAACCTTTTAGGTGCCTCCATAATAAACCGACCATCATTTTTAGCCTTAGTAGTGGCCAACGTCTGTGGACTGTTTGAGCCCGCCATTGGAAAAAAAAAATATTATAATACGAAATATTAGAAACTGTAATTGAAAAATGGGTCATCTAACATTGAATTACCTTTACATATAATTAGCAATGAAACACTGACCCAGCTTTTTGTGCAGTTACGCTTTCGTAGATGTTAAGTTTTAAATTTCACAATGATTTAGACATTTCTGTACATGTAGCTCTTTTAAGTGATGCCCGCTGAAGTTCGCACACATTTTACTATGGGTTTAAGATTTATTTCACATGGTTTAGGTCCAAGGCAATATGGATAATTTTTCGTCTAATCAAGGCGTACTCTGCCCAATGATAAAGTGTGAATGAATTTATAATCCAGCAGTCCTGAAAATATTAAGGTGGAAAAACAGGACATGATACTCTATAGCATTCACCAGTCGGTATCTGTTGGAGAGTAAATAATGGATTATGGTGTGATATGAATAAACTTCACAAGCTGGAAGATTTATTTCTGTCCGACTGCTGATTGGTCGCCGACCGTAAATCGTAGTCAATACAAAGTATGATGCATGAAGCTCGAGTAATTACATCAAATAACTCTCCTGCTTAGTGGAGGATAAAATTTGTGACTGTTACAGAATATTGCAAAGATTTTAGTAATGATATCTAAAAATCAATTGAGGACTACGCTTGGCTTATTTACAGGGTATCTACTAATGGTCAATCCAATCTTTATACTCGTTCATATCGTATTAAAGCAGCCAGTAAGTGCAGCACTTCCTAAAATGCTAGCACATACATACTGTACTTCAGTGAACTACCCATGGTGTAAATAACACATTTCACTTTTTTTAACAAACATTCACGATTTAGACTAGTAATATATTGACTTTGTACACTCAGGAGCCTCGTGTGATCTCGGTACCATGTGATAGATTTTCATCCAGAATTCCTGAAACAGTATTTTAATTGTAAGGTGAAATATAAAATGCGAATTTAAGCACAAATACACATACAACTTTGGATTTATTAATTTTGAAATAATCAGTTTTCAACTTATTAAACGGGTAAGTTCAATTGGAATAAAATAGTCACTCTGTGATGAAATCATGCACTCTGTGAATATAATGTTGCATGATAGTTTGTCCATTTGTAGTACACACACACTGCACATGAAATTAGAACTTATAAACTGTACGGTTAAATAGTTTTGTATAGTTTTGTCTTTTTTTCTTCATTAAAAATAAAATATTTAAAATTCACGCCTGTTTTGTTCTTTCGACAAAGTTCTAGGTCCTGGTTATTTACTGGCTTGCCTCATCATGCAAACTGTGGTTTCTTTTCTTTCCTTATTTTCATTTTATTTAAAGCCATTTGAGGGATATATATAGAGATATTCATAAATGACATTTAAATCTGTCTTGAAAGCTTCTATTGAAAAACAGATCTTTTAATGACAATCTTATTGTCATTTTATTAAAGTATTACCCTAAGAAGCAATTTGGCTCTTAACTAGTATACTTTGATACTAGTTAAGAGTAATAAGCAATACAGCAGCACAGTTTTAACATGTCTTAAAGATATCGAGAATTTACTAATAGTTCATCGATTTCTGGCTCTCTTGCTTCATTTTTTGTTGCTTCTGTGAAGGGGGAGGGAAAAAAAGGAGTCTTGAAAATATTTGTATATAATTCTGCAGCGCTACACAGAAAGCACACAAATTAAGTAGATTCCTAAAGATGTTTTGTATACGTGATCGAAAATAAATTTAAAAAAATAAATAAAACTGTGGAACTTCTCAGATTTTTTTTCCTTGCAGTGGCGGTCTCTAGCCACTATAGGCGTTGGCCACTACTAAGGCCGGAAACCGTGGTCACTTTACCATGGACGTACCTAACAAGTGGGCCACCGTTGCCTCCTATGAAGGGACAGGCAGGTACAGGGACTGAAAAAAGTGGACGGAACACAAGAACTTTGCATATGCTCACACAGGTATTCCTCCGCTGCATTACTGTACAAGTCCAATAACACCCCACAGGGCCCAAAAGACTCGAGTGGCGCAAAACCAAATAGTGAATGATCGCTGCCAATATCTCCAGGACTGTCCACTCCGGTAGAGATCAGGCCTTTCATCCGTATGTCTGGAATTTATTAATTTTGTACAACATTTACAATTGATACCATTACAGTGGTGCACAAAGTATCGTTTACAATAATTTTGTTAATAACCGAGCAATCGTCAGAGTGGCACTCACAGCCCCAGATGCATCATTATCATCGATTGTACGTGCAACTAGTGCTTCAGTGACCACAAGGACCATTCATAAACGGCTCACAGAAAGGCGGCTGAGGTCACGGCCCTCCTTGCGCGGTACGTCGACAAAGTTCTATATCCCGTTGTTTTGCCCTTCATGTCACTCCACCGTGGGCTTACATTTCAGCAAGATAATGCTAATGCCCGAACCCCACACTGCACATGTTTCTACTGCTCGCCGAACATTACCTTGGCCAGCCGGATCTCTCTCTTATTGAGCACCTTTGGAGCATTATGGGCAGGGCCCTCTAACCAGCTCGGGATGTTAACGATCTAACGCGCCAGTTGGACAGAATTTGGCACGATATCCCTCAGGAGGACATCTGCAACCTCTATCAATCGATGCCAAGCTGAATAACTGCTTGCATAAAGGCCAGAGGTGGACAAACGCGCTATTGACATACATTCATGCTGATTCTTCACTATTTAATTTCTTTAAATATAATACAGGGCTCTAATATTTGGTGACAAAAATATGAAAAGTGAAACGCTGTTTATAGTGAACCAACGCAAAATGCCCAAGCGAAATTAATAGCTCTATTGGGCAAATTGCCCCTTTGGGGTTAAAAAACATTATTACTAATTATAAAATCAAATTCTGTACAACAATAGCCCTTAAAATACTCTACGAAATCATGAAATTACTATGTTACAGACTAGTGAAATCTTGCAAATGTTTTCAGAATTTAAACAATGATATCACGTGACTCTGACAAACTGCCACCCACGCAATAATTCAATGTCGTTTGCTACTGACCGTGGTCGTGTTTCCACAAAAACAGGTGGAACATGTATGAGACAAAGGAAATAACATAGCATAAGAAATTTTATTATCATTTGTTTAGCTGAGTAATTCTAACTCTTTACTTCCTGGTGAAAACGGAAAATTCTATTTATGAATCTCCTAACAGCTATTCTGTTACAAACTTCTATTTTTGATTCTGTTTTTATTTACATGCCCCCTCTTCATTAGGTAAAGATGATGGTCCTGGTAATACAAGGAGCTGCTGCTAATACTTGTGACTCGAGATATTTCATTTAAATTCGAATCAGAAGAATTTTCCAAGAATATCTTTATCCATTTATTTAATTTTAATCAGTTTCTTCTTATCAGTTATTTCTATATTTATTTTTATCATTTTATTTATTTTTTTTTTTTAGCCCAAAGGATGTTAGCACAGAACGGCTATTAATTTCATTTTAGCATTTTGCATTGAAAACCTTATATGTCCATTTCACTTTTCAAATTGTTGCCACCAAATATTATCCTCCTGTGTTATATTTAAATGAAGAATCAGCATAAATGTATATATCTTTTTCGCACTGTGATAAAACAACGGTACCTAGAGCCATCAAATTTTGAATAACGTAATCCTCCACCGAATAAGGGCATCTGGAAGCCCTAATTCGGAATTAGTTTTATTATCGATTTCGTATTTTGTAATACTTTTACGGAATTTTGATTAATGAACTCATCGCTTATTTCAAGCGCTCGAGACTGTGCATTGGAAATTCTAAAGACATGCTCATTTTAAAATTATTTTGCATATTCCTGTTGAATAGAATTGGACTGAATTTTATGGTTTAAGTGCGAAGAAATAAAGGTAATACACAAATAAATAAAGGTAACACACAAAACGTTAAAAACCGCCCCTTTAAGAGTAATGTAAAATCTGAAACATATAGTTATTATAATTTTGATACTTTGCAATTGCGAAAGTATTATTGCAAAAGTTTATTTGCAAAAGTTAACATACCAAAGAATAGTTAACATAGTTCGAAATAAAAATACAAAGCCACGATTGATTTGTACATAATAACAAGCTTAATGATGCATATAAAATCCCATATTCAGCGTACAGATTTCAATCACATGATTCTTTTTATTTCAAATGCTAGTCACACAATGATTCCAATAACGCTGAAAAAATATCCATCTATTTTTGTTTCGGCTTAATTTTGCTTAAATTATTTACATTATTATTTTTATTGATACTCAAGCAACAACATTTTAGAAATAAAAATGGTCACTATTTAAGTGAAAGACAACAGTATTTTGCGTACATTTTAAAAACTAGCAACCACGGCAATAATTGTAGAAACTATTTTCTTATCCAGTTTTACATCGAAGTAATTCGTTGATATAAGTTTATTTAGGACTCTCTTTCAGCGATACAAGGCCCATAACAGAAGTGGACAAAGATATTATGCCCTAGATTTCATGTTTTTATTAATGTATTTTGGCATCATGTCTTTGGTAGGCATTAAATATGAGCTACTGTTTTTTCAAATTTACTGATTTTTACACTGATATCGAATTTTCTTTTAAGATTCTTGCTATTTAAAAAATTTGTTTTTGACACCTGATCTCGAGCTTCAGCAAATAACACGTTTGCCTTTGGGGTTGAGAGTACAGCACTTTGAAAACCACTTGTCTACATGTTTACTTCTTAAACTATACTGTTTAGTTTTCTTAGATAAAACGGTACGTATAATAGTTATTTAAAATGAGCAGCAAAATAGTTGTATAATTTCTTCTAGTTTGTTTCTGAGTGAAAGTTTCCTTTGGTATCTTTCTGCTACGTTTAAAAAACATTTGTAAGTAAATATATTTTGATATATTAAAAATTTGATTTCAACTTTTTAAAGATTTTAATTCGTTTACATTGCAAAGATATCAGCTTATAATATCTCTCATTTTTAAAACTGAAGCTTAAAAAATAAAATTGCAAGTCCTTTTTTTTAGTGTACGCGCGTGTGTGTGTGAAAGAGACAGTGAGAAAGAGAGAGTGTGGGTATTTTGTATACGCTTACGTGTCTGTTATAATATAGATCATAGTGTCTGTATTACGTATTATGTCTGTATTACGTGTCTGTTATAATTTACATATATCATTTATATATGTAAATTATATAAAATGAAAAATAAAAGGAAATAATAGTTTGGTTCACTAAACAATATACAACTTAGTCTGTCTATCTTTAAAGAGACACGTGAGTTTTTAGTTCATATTACTCAAGTAATAATCAGCATTTTAATTTATTTCATTCTATATTTTACAAATATGCAAACTTGTTCGGTATTTCAATTATTTCTTTATACGAATTTTGAAATACTTTATAGGCATTATTTCTTTGATTTGAATTCTGAAGCAGGAGAGATTATACAGTGGTTTTTATCCCAAAAGGGTGTTAGTCCAGAAAGGCTATTAGTCTCAAAATGGCATTTTACGTTGAATCACTTAAATGCGATGTATCACTTTTCAAATTATTGCAACCAGATATTATCGCCCTGTATTACATTCAAGAAAACTAAATAATGAAGTATCGGCATGAATGTATGCATGTTTCCCGCACTGTGAAAAAACAACAGTACTTAGAGTCATCAAAAGTCCACCCAAATTTGGGCACTTGGAAGCCCGAATTTGGAATCTGGGAAATTTTTTTTATTGTCTATATCATATTTTGCAAAACTTTAACGAATTTTTGATTAAAAAACTCAGCGTCTGAGATATTTTTTCTTCAGAGGATTAATAAAAACGAAATCAAAATTGATATTTGTCTCTAACTTCATAAAAACAAAATCAAAATTGAGATGTGTCCGTAACTTCCGAAGTACCTAAATGTAAATCATATTCACATAAATGGACCCTGAATAATATTTTTCTCTGTTTTTACCTACCTTTATATAAAAATCCCTTGTCAATCATGCTGAAGTCGAAAAAAATTAATGTTAGTCAGAAACAGAAGCAAGAAAGGAATTGCAGATGAATCTTCTGAATGCTACTAGGAAAATTCGGATCCGCTGAACTTCAGAGAATGCTACAAGCATCTCACTGTGTCTTCAAAAGTGATGGAATATTTTATATTTTAGGATGACTTTTAGCAAAGATAATAAATACTCTTTTCAATAAGAATGGCAATGATAACCTATACCCAGTATTCTACATCATCATTATTATGTAAGAGAATGATAAGAGAAGTACAGGATATCAGAGAAAGATCGTTAATGTTATACAGATTTATATTGCAGAAAGGAACCAACTTACTGACATCCAATCTATGCTGAAGCAGAAAATTATTAAAAGGATTTCAGCGTGGCTTTTTCAAGGGCACAGAGAGTAGCTAAGTTTGGGTAATACCCTAGCAATTTGAAAAGAGGCGGGGAGAAGAAGGCAGTCTTTGTTTGGGGTGTATTTTGAATTACTCTATCAATTCCGTGGGTGACCAGATACAGGTTTCTCTTTCTCAGGTGAGAAAGCACTTATGCTCTTTAGAAAGACGGACTTTTATTTCATCTTCGTCGAATTTGGTATCAAAATCTGTACCAAAATAGAGCGACTGTTTTGGCTAATTTTAAATTTGGCATTATCTAAGTTCTCTTTCAATTTGGTTCCTTGCCGTTGCTTTCAATAATTTTTCTAGGACTTCTCTTGAACATGCTCTTAAAACTGCTTAATAGTTTCAGCTGATTATAATTTTCCTAGCACAGAATACTAGATCAAGGCGTCACCAGTGCCGATGCACAAAACCGCTCCTTTAAGGGAGCAGATCGGAACCGTTCGCTCACTGAAGTAAATCTATTCTTTTTAACGTTTGACAGGCAAACCAGCGGCCGAGCGGTAAAGTCGCTGAACACCGGTAGTTCGGTCCGAGGTTCAGATCCCACGAACGGGCTGGCTGCATGGCGTTTTCGTGGTTTTCCTCATGTATAACGTGTATACGAGTCAGTTTTCCTTAGAGCGTCCTTCACGAAGGCATCCCTTCCTTTAGACAGATAGGCCTAGTGTGCTTTGCCATAATTAAATAAACCAAACCTTTTTAACGATTCACCGCTCGCTAACAATGATTTTGATGAATGCTCTCAGAACAGGCGTTGATCAAGAGTGGTGAGCAAAGATGGGAGAAAAGAAGAAAGGATTGAACAACGAGTGGGATCGCTGCAATCAAACCACTCATTGTCCTAGAACTGATTTCTTTCAACTGTACTTTTGAGATTCTAAAAAAAAAAAAAAAAAAAAAAAAAAAAAAAAAAAATTTTTACATAGAATAACAATAAAATTCTGGGGAAAAAAAGGCTAAAAGTTAAAAAAATAATGAAAACTAAACTCACTGTCGTTCAAGATTACATTACTTTATTACTATAATTGACATTTTATTACTAGTACAAAGCACAGTGTAAAAATAAATTTTTAGATTGGAGGCGGATCCCAAAGAACAGGAAACTGTGTGCTGACAATACCGGCATTTTCCTTTTTGTTGTTTAATTTGACAAAATGATACCAAACATTGCTCGAGGTTTTTCTGTACGGTAGGGCCCGCATTTTGTTCTGTAATCTTGAAAAAATATATTAGACGGAAAACTTTATGTTTATAAATATACACTAGTTCTAAAGTATGTTGAAGAGAAATTCACACCTCTTGATTACAAGACATAAAAAAAGTAAATAAATAAAAATATAATTTAATACTTTACATAAAAATTAAAGTAATATTGTATAAAAATAGGTAACACCTAATAAGCATAGCTATACTATGATACAGTATTCAAGCAATCGAAATGAAACTCAAAGGAACAGCTTCAAGGAAGCGAAAAGAGCAAATAATGAAGACATCGCAGGAGCTAGATTTGCGTCTAGAGCAGGAGCAGTGAAAAGAGCGAATAATCACGACTCCGAAGGACCCAGATCTGTGACCAGCGCCGGAGAGTTGACAGCTGGGAATCCGAGGAACTAGTTCCTATAATCTGCGTACTTTAACCGGAACCTCCCACTGCCAGATGGTAAAAAAATAATTCCATCCATTTGCAAACAAGAGTGGTCAGTTTCGCTGAGATACGTCGGTTTGTTTAATGTTTTGGAAACTAATACTAGACAGAACACAGCGAACCAAAAACATTCATATATACATATATAACACACATAAAAAATAGGTCAGAGACGTTTCCGGTAAACGGCAAAGCAAATGCTAGTGTTTACATTAAGAGGAATCAAATTTTGGCACGCTTCCCAACAACAGCTCTCGATGAACTGTTAAAGAACTGCCGTTCCGTTTTCGTCGGAGCTCTGATCACTCGCTCAGTAAAGTGAATCGGTTTTTTGAAACGGTTTCGCAGCAGATCGTCAATCTCTACTGAATACTTCACGTGTCTTCTGCATCGAAACTTATATATCAAGAACTCTTGAAGATATCTTTCTGTTTTATACTTTCTTTAAACAATTTTAGTTAATTTTGCGTCAGCTAATAACAATATCCATTACCCCTTTTCTTGTACTGTCGACGTTTTAAGCTAAGCAAATCATTATTGCTTACCTTTTGGCATTTAATATGTTTATGCTTAAAAACACTTCTTCTACTCTATGCATTTTATTATTGGAAAGGTTTTTCGGACTTCATGTATATTTAAATTTATCTGGATTTTTTTCTTAGTTTATTAGCATTATTTAGCGTCAAGCAAAGATTTTACTTTAGCAATCTTGTTCTGAGTTTATTTTGCTGATGCGCATGCTAATTTACTTTATCACCACATAATAATTGAGTAACCTTGCAATTTCTTACCAGCTTTAGAAATTCATTCTATAGGTGCTAAACCATCTTTCTCCAAAGCTGTATTGGCTTTATCAACGCTTCTAATCAACGCATCAGCCTTGATGAGAATCATCTCGGCTATTGTTCAGAAACATGAGAAATCATGCCAATTACCATTAAGGCTTATGGAAAATGATTTCCCATTACTCCAGCAAATGAGAAATTCTTGTTTCACCATTTCCGCTTGCTGGAAATATCTCTATTGTTTACTGAAAATAATGTGGTAGAATAAGGTTTCCCAAATTGCGTTAGCGAAGAACTTTCGACATACCCTGGGATATTTATTTAAATCCTTAAAAACTAAAAACTCTACAAATTACAATTCTTAATTGCTTTTTTAAAAAAGAAACGTTGATTTCAAAATACTGCGATGATATTTTGAACTATAAAATAATTTTGGAAGTGAAATTATTGATGTTAGAAGAGCTTATTTCATTTTTGGGTTACGTTACGAAATGTTATGCTACCACAGCTGTAAATATCAACACAACCTAGAAGATTTCTATCTATTATTGCCATTATTTAAAGTATAAAGGCCTCTAAAATTTCTTTAAAATTTTAATAGTATATTGATTGTTAATGCTACAAAGTGATCAAATGTATCGTATGATTAATCAAAGCCATTTTGCCATTTTAGAGCTATGTATTTTGTATTCTAGCTGCAATTTAAATCATACAGAAACAAGCTGCTACATTTTCATTAATTTAAAAAAAATCGCAAAAAATTATTCATAAACTAATTATTCAAGATCGTACTATTAAAGATTTAGAAAGATTTGGCGATAATTATTAAAGATTTGTAAAAGAAAATTTCCGAATACAGCGTAAAGGTTTGAAGTTTAATACTTTGCAATACGTTTACACATAAGCATATAGAGCCTTTAGAACATGATTAAAGAATATTTCCTTGGTTATTAATTACAATATTGATTAAAAATTTTAATTAATTTTTAACGTTTTTGAATTATAAAAAATTTCTTGATTTTAAACGAATAATTTTCAAATAGTCTTTGTAATTTACTAGTTTATAGCGCTCACTGTATAAGGTATTTCTTCCACCTTCCTAGCATGCCTTCAAGGTGTGGTGGTCTGCACGCTGGGCGCATATCTAGAGGTCCGCGGTTCCATTCCCGGCGAAGGCGTTGCTTATTTTTCACGTCTCCTGTTTTCAAAAATACCTAATGTCTCTACAACTGTACTAAAAAATTCAACAGGCTCTCGAATAGATGTACCGTCATTTTGGTTTTGGCAGTTACCATCAATTAAAGACATTTGAATTCAACTTCTTATTCCTTTATTTATAGAAAGACAGGTATTAGAATGAATGCATTTACTACAGTTTGAAAAGAAGCCTTTTTTCCCACCTTAATAAATGTTATCCATTGGACCCATTAAAATCATCAGTCATGAATCCTTTGTATATATCAGTCTTTTATATATAAGCATAGTGATGACGACTACTCACAAGACTGTCCGAAGCGTACACACCTCTTCTTTTCAAGTTCATTGACAACTTTAACAACAGCAAGAGGGCTCTAACTTATAAAGAGCTTAGATTTGCTTAGAATCATAGATGCCACTATTTTCTAACATGCCGCCCAGACGGTAAATACAGTGGTAGCGAAAGACCTGAGTTCGAATCCCAGAGAAGGGATGGCTCAAATTGTCCGGTTTTCCATAGGAGGTAATGGTGGGCCACCTGTTACATGCTTCCACAACAAAGTGGCCACCACTTCCGACCTTAGTAGTCGTCAAGCCCAAGTCGGCTAAAGTGTCCGCCAATGGAAAAGAACAGTTATTCCAACACATCGTAGGTGAATGGTAACGCTATTCCATTTCCCGTTTTGGCAGATGGTTGACGAAGCTGGGATGATTGCACCACGGAGAAAAATGACGACTCAGGACTTTTCACTTTTAACAGCATATCTTTATTTTATTTTAGAGCAGATGATTTTTTCCAGATGAAGTTACTCAAATAACTTATTCAGTAATAGTCAGTAGATACGACTGATTTTAATACGTTATAACGTTCTAACAAAGAAAGAGGAGCATAGCAGAGGCGTTAGCAGAACGAAGGCGAGAAGGCATCTGTATAGGAGAACTTATGACGCAGCATTTATATGAAAGGTTATGTAACAGAGTAGCTTCTAGAAAAATGTAGAAAAACTTATGACGCAGCATTTATATGAGGAGGTTATGTAATAGGCGCGAATGTTCTAGAAGGTACTGGTCTAGGGGAAGATCCTGAATTGCAAAAAATTAATTAAAGGTTGCTGGTTCGCAAAGAGCAAAGCCATCGTATTTTTTTAATATTTTACATATATATATATATATATATATTCACTGGTCTAGGGCGAACGAAAATCTTTTTCGGTACTCTTTTTGCCATGACATTGCATTAAAACTTTCATTTGCACTTTTGTGCTTTTTCATGCGGGCATTTTCCTAACAATTCTCTTTAGCGTAATCTTAAATATATCTTTTTGATAGTACTGAACACATCATTGCCATTTGTTGTTTTTTTCGCCTTCGGCTAGACACTAATAGCGACTACTACAACATCATCACAATATTGCTTCGTGAAATTTCAGTAAAGTTATTGCCATAAAATCTGATTTCTTGTTTTTCTATCTAAAGCCTTTTTGATTTGAATACCGAGGATCCTAGAAAAGAAAAAGTAACCAATTTTTTTAAACATTTTTTAGAATGCAAGAACTAAAAATCTTCTGGGCATAAATAAACAATGTGATAATCATAAAAATTAATTGCAAAATATTTTGAATCCTATATACTTGTTCTTATTAAGAATAAATATAATGAGTGTTACTATTGTTTATAGCACGCTTTAAATATATATTATAAACAGGTTAAGACTCAAACACTTAACATATATAAAGAATATGACAACACGTCTTGAAATTTCATCTGACACTAATTCTTAAATGTACATAAATGACATTCTTAAGGGATTATGAAATGTTTTGAGAGAAAAGGAAATAATGTCAAAGTCTATATAGAATCTAAAAATCTATATTTAAATTTTAAAAGATACCGTTCGAAATGGTATCAGAAATGTAAAGAAAATGTCTTTGGATAAGTTCTCATGAACTAGATGATGTAGAAAAATAAGCAGCAAAGAGTTTTGGAGGCTCCTGACATTTTGATGCACTTCTGTAAATTGCGCAAACAAATTTTCATCTTTAGTTGCAACAAATGTATCACGGCCAACAATTTTTATGGCGAATAAAAATAAATAAATAAAAACTGGCAATTGCTTTCAGCAGCATAAGGTGCTAAAGAAAATAGGGAAAAAGACATTTTAAAATTAATTTAAATAAATTTAATCAAGAATTCAAAATATAAAACCTTAAACTATGATTCAGCTGCCTTCCTAATTCTGCACTATGATAAAAATGAAACACTTAAGAGTTAGTTATTTTTTATTCCTGGCTCATACAGTGCCCAGCAGGAATCTTATAATCGCGTTTTAATTTGTTTAGATAATTTTATTGGGAATAGAAGAGAGGAAAATGAGCCTAATGCTTGAAGTTTTATTCAACTGGAGCCCGGATAATACTTCCTTCAGAAAACATTCTGCAAAGACGCAAATTTCAGGAAAGATCTTAGATTATTTTCATAAAAAAATGCTAGTATTTTGCTTCAGTTGAAAGAGTTCTCTCATAATCTTTGATGCTCATTAATCCTTTATTTGTTATTTTTAAACTGTAGAGAAGTTTCCTTATTGAATTTAAACAAAGAGCGAAAGGTTTTTGTTGCTGATTTCTATCATATTTCATGGAAAATAGACAGAAGCAATCTTTGAATCCGTTTAGTTCTCACGAGATTTCATTTCCTGAGTATTCTAGTAATCTCGAA